>NC_064920.1:434082977-435332977 GCF_023897955.1 Schistocerca gregaria | reverse complement strand
GATTCGTAGAAGGTATGAATCTTCGTATCGACTGATTGTTACGCTATGCAGTTCTCATGGCAGGCAGCGTCAGCTGTGCTGTGAGTAAAGCCAAACAAAAAAAAAACATAGCCATCCTGCAGCCACCGTACTAGACGACTGCGTGTCTTACTGCAACGAATGTCATCTCGTGGCTGGGGCTGCAGCGGTAGAGGTGGCAGTGGTCTTCACTATGGGCTGCCTCCCTCCTTCAGCTGGGCTCCATCACTGGTCGCAGGCGCTGGCGGTGACATCAGGAGGGTGGCACAGCTTTCTTGAAGGCTGCCTCCTGGGTGGTTTCGCCAACCAAAACTATCAAACTTCCAGTTTGAGCTCCTTATTCGCTATTGTAGACACTACACGCAACACCGGAGTAGCTGATTGCATTTATAACTTTGTTCTGTGTCATATGTCTACTGATTTATAACATTGTTCTGTGTCATACATCTCCTGATGCCTTTAAACACCAATAATTCATTATCTGACATTTATTACCAATGAATTGTACCTTTTTGAGACTTCTCAATGTATTACTGTTTCAGAACCGCATTTATTTACAGGAAGTTAGTTATAATGTGATTGTAATATAAAACACATCAAATACGAGCTTGACGAAATACAATATGGTCTCACACAGGTGTTTCAGCCAAAGTATATCTTTAAAAAGGAGCGAATCCACATACACATACTGCTTGTGTGCAGCCACAATACATCTCATAGAGTCTGTGCAGGATATGGTGGTGACCAGTTTTCGTTCAAAGCACTGGATGAGTTCTTTTTTGTGTTTGGAAAGGGAGGCCTACACTGTCTGTCACCTTTCAGCTGGTCTGTGATGACAGAATTGAGGCACATGCCCTGCAATGTTTCTCAAATGATTTTGCAGAAACTATTGAGTTAAAAATTCATTTTTGCATTACTTGTAGCTTTATGTGCCAGACCGTTATGCTGCGCCTGTTGTTTCATTAATGGCAGTAGTTACTGTACTGCCTACGTGTAAGTAAGACACTGTGCACAATTCGAAAAAATTTGCAATGAAAAATAGGGGTCTCTTTCAGAATGAGATTATCGCTCTGCAGCGGAGTGTGCGCTGATATGAAACTTCCTGGCAAATTAAAACTGTGTGCTGGACCGAGACTCGAACTCGAGACCTTTGCCTTTCGCGGGCGAGTGCTCTACCTATTGAGCTACCCAAGCACGACTCACGCCTCGTCCTCACAGCTGTACTTCTGCCAGTACCTCGTCTTCAACCTTCCAAACTTACAGAAGCTTTGCTGCGAACCTTGCAGAACTAGCACTCCCTTTTCCCACATATCGCCAGTCATTCTAAAAGCCGGTCGCTTGGCTGGCAGTTCGTTTAAGAGTGCAGCTGGTTAGTGTATATGTTGTGATTTATATTTTATTATTAATTACAATGAGTGATGCAGAAGAGAAATCGGTTCTGAGCGCTAGTGACTCGCGAAAGACAGGTAATAAAGAAAGAAGAAATTTTGAAAAATAGTTCAAAAATCAACATGTTGTTTAAAAATCAAACGCAGCCATTTAGTACCAGCTCGAGTTTGAATCTAGAACCATCAGAGTGTTATAATGTCATGATGAAATGTAACAGATAGGACCTTTCCCCTTCTTTTAAAGTTTGTTGCAAGGATTGCCAACTTTAACTTGAGCCATACTGGACAACTCAAAAATGTATTATTGTTATTATTATTGTATTACTGTTATTATTATTATTATTAATATCCAAAACACATTGCATAATAATACATTATAGCTGCAACAGGAAGCTTGCATTTATTTAACACTATACTCACAGTTAATACTGCGAATCCAGACATTTCTGCAAGCCTCTGCTTTCTTTACTTGTAATACTTTGTTAGTTATACATCTTTTTTGACATATCAGCGTTAACAACAAGCTCTTTACCACTGTCGGATTCGACAAATTTAGCAAACTCAGCACATGTCATACGGTAGTTAAAATTCACAAATAGTTCAGCTTGCACCCATTTCCACTTTCAGTCTGTTTCTTTCATTGCTCCAAATATTTACCATCACACTGAAAATCCGTTCTATAAACGCTTTGGACGGTGGCACTGCCAGCCTATGTTGAACAAGTTTCATCAAATTATGTGCTTTGCATGTCTTAAGAAATATCACCTATTTGTTTGAAATGTTTGAGTTTGGTAAGTCCTTCATGAATGACAAAATGTTATTCAGTGCATCTATTCCAGAAAATATTTCGTCACTGTTTTTATTGATGTTGAAATAATCTATAAGTTTTATTATATTGTCCATTTTAAGGGGCTCTTCAAGATTTAACTGAGAGATAAGCTTGAAAATTGAATCTTCACTAAAGTCAAACCATTTTTCTAGATAGTCTAGAATCCTAGTAGAGGTTTGCTGAGCTTCTCTGACAAATTTTGCTTCTTCATATTGTGGACGTTTTCTTCAGCTCTTGTAACACCTTGAATCCAAAGAAATTATTTCTTTGTCTATTAATAATTTCGGTGTATAACTTCAGGAACACAGAATACATTTCAGTTAACTCTATATAATCACTTACCTATGTTTTGTGGTTGTATCAAATAACATGAATATAATTGTGAACAAAATAAATGTAAATCTCTGGGGGGGGGGTTACTGCATCTTCCACTTCACTGTCGTTTTCATGGGTTATGAAGTAATAGGGCAAGAGCAGCATCACCCCACATTGCAGGTTGCGTACATCAAGGGGCAAGTATACATTTAGGGGCAAACATATTGTTCCCTTTTGATTGACAGGTCCTTAACCTATTGTTCTGCTAAGTGGATTATGATCCCTGGGGATAATCTGTCCTTTTGATTGACATTCTTAATGTGGCATTTGATTAAGTGGTTTTCCATGTCACCCCTACTCCTCCTCCTACTCCCACATTCCTCTGGCAACTTCCCTCGTCGATAAAGGCACACTTTTGGATTAATTTGATTGACTAATTAATTAAATCGTTCAATTAATTAATCTTTCCCCCTCTTGGAAACCCTCACCCTCATCCCCCATCTGGAAATTGGCAGGTAAAAGTCTTATTGATTGGCCATTTGGAGTGAAATAGATTGCAGGGCATGGAATATTGTTTAAACAATTTAGATAATGTGTGATATATTGCTTATTTAAACAATTTATGGCATACAATGTGGTGTATGAAACAGTTTATTTATTTACTTAAAGAATTTGATGGGAAATCGATTGTATTGTATGGAATATTGTATAAACAATTTAGACAATATAGTTTATTTATTTAAATAAATTGGAGGGAAATCGATTGAAGTTTATGTAATATTGTTTAAACAATTGAAAAGTGTGTGAAATATTGTTTGTTTAAAGAATTTATAGGATATGAGGTTGTGTGTGGAATATAGTTTACTTATTTATGTAAAGAACTGGAGGAAAATCGATTGCAGTGTATGGAATATTGTTTAAACAATTTAGACAATGTGTGGAATGGTTACAGGTTACAAGGTGATGTATGGAATATTTAAACAATTTTTATGGTTTTTCATTCCGATCGTGCAAGGAAACACATAATTACATTGTCGAAGACTACTTCAACATATCTGAAAAACTTTTCCGTATCTCGCTATGCGTGCAGGCTGCCCAGTCAGGACGCACCAGAGGGATTTTGGAAACGCCATCAGATTCGCCGCATCACCGTCGGCTGCCGTCTTAAGTGCTTTGTATGCGTGAACCTAGGTGTCGGATACCAGTACACAGTATTTGCAAAGCAAATACCTGCTGAAGTTATTAAATAATTAATTTCCGGTCACATGATTGTGATGTAGGGAATGTATGGTGGATGCAGTAGCTGTTTCACACACATACAAACTGACGATGTCACAAAACTATTAGAAGGCTGACTCAAAATATACTAAAAGAAAGATCGTTGCATACACACACACACACACACACACACACACACACACACACACAGAGAGAGAGAGAGAGAGAGAGAGAGAGAGAGAGAGAGAGCTGTGGTTTCCTCTCCAGGTGACATAGGAACTAGCATGGGATATTTGATTCCGCCATGGGCTCTAAACTGCCCCAGCGTTTCTGGCGCACTTCCTTGTCGTCCATTTCACGAACTGCTTCAGGAGTTATCAAATCTTGATGCGACAAATGTTGCTTCAGAAGACGTGCTATGGGAAACGTTAATTACATCGTTAATATAGCGTGTTTAACAATTTGCTTCACACAATTTAATACTTAGCAGTGTTATGTTTGGGGCGAGAAATTTCGTTAAATAATCCAAACCTGTTATTATTTGATGTCATGATTTGAAGCGGTGATGTATGAAATGATAGTTCAAATTTCGACGTGAATCTATACCGTCACGGTTATAGAGGTCCAGACCACTACATGTCTGCTAAGTGTATTTTCTTTTTTAAAGCGCTATAGAATTCCAAAGTTTACTAGTTGTCTCCACTACACCAGTACGAAGAAGGAGAGAGTAAAGGTTCTGCCACGTTATGGGATAGTAACAACAACAGCAGCAAATACTTTTTCAAGACAATGGTCCTCTGCAATGTATTGAGAAGCACTAACACGACACACTTAAAGCCTGTTCAGTCGGTACTAATAAGTTTGATAGTTAGATGTCAGAAATCGCTATCAGTCGGGAATTTGGCGTCGGATTGGGTTTTTAACGCTTTATAGAGTTCCTAAATTGGTTCTCACTGCTGCATTTGGAAGGAAGGAGGAAGGGCCTACTGTGTGATAGCATAGAGACAACAACAACAAATACCTCTGCAAGACAGAGTCCACTGCGGTGTATTGACAAAGCACGACACACTTAAACCACGATCCAGGCCGTAGCAGTAGTTGTCATGGCTTGATGTTGGAGATCACTGAAACGCTCGCACACTCTGTGCACTCATGTCCCGAGGTCCACATGCAGTGCACAGACCCCCTCACACGCCGCTGGCGCCGACGCTCAGAGGTCGGTGAAATCTACCGCCACAATCGCAGCCCCAGACGTGGGCGCGCAGATATGCCTAGAATGCGCCACACGCGGCCATGTAGGGCTTCCAGGGATGACTGGAGTTGTAGGAATTCGGATGTTATCAATACGTCAAGTGCAAACAACCGTCATTTTGAATCTTCTCTCACACAGCACACTATTCCGCTTCTGTCAAGCTCAGCCAGCACTCTGGTTTCTTCGACAGCCTTTGCTGATGTGGGCAAGATCAGTCAGGTTAGCGCATTTCTTGTACCTAACCGCCCGCCAAAGGCTGAGCTAATCCGTTACTTCTGGTTACTGACTCCTTGTGATAGCCCTTGTAGCTGGCTGCGGTGCACTATGAAACAAGCAGCTGCAACTTGGACGTATACACTACTTCTAACCAATTCCACCATAACGTAGACTACCCAGATTAAAAATCCACTTCACCGAATCTAAGTCAGAAATGTTGTTGACCACAAGCCTCGATTTTGTACGCGGAACGTAGAAAAAAAAGGGTTCAAATGGCTCTGAGCACTGGAACTTGACATATATGGCCATCAGTCCCCTAGAACTTAGAACTACTTAAACCTAACTAACTTAAGGACAACACACAACACCCAGTCATCACGAGGCAGAGAAAATCCCTGACCCCGCCGGGAATCGAACCTGGGAGCGGGAAGCGAGAACGCTACCACACGACCACGGGCTGCGGACGAGAATGTAGATTTTTCTCTTTTATACAAGTCACTTTCGAAGACAGAAGAAATCGGGTCATATACGCTTTTTCACATTGCTAAAGTATCGTTACTTGTTGTGGAAAATCCTGGAACAGTATGACATAGGTTACATTTCCTCTAAGTAAACTACTGGCCATTAAAATTGCTAAACCATGACGAGGACGTGCTACAGACGTGAAACATAACCGACAGGAAGAAAATGTTGTGATATGCAAATCATTAGCTTTTCAGAGCATTCACACAAGGTTGGCGACGGTGGCGACACCTACAACGTGCTGACACGAGGGAAAGTTTCCAACCGATTTCTCATACACAAACAGCAGTTGACCGGCGTTGCCTGGTGAAACGTTGTTGTAATGCCTCGTGTAAGGAGGAGAAATGCGTACCATCACGTTTCCGACTTTGATAAAGGGCGGATTGTAGCCTATCCCCATTGCGGTTTGTCGTATCGCGACATTGCTGCTCGCGTTGGTCGAGATCCAATGACTGTTAGGAGAATATGGAATCGATGGGTTCAGGAGGGTAATACGGAACGCCGTGCTGGATCCCAAAGGCCTCGTATCACTAGCAGTGGAGATGAGAGGCATCTTATCCGGATGGCTGTAACGCATCTTGCAGCCATGTCTCGATCTCTGAGTCAGCAGATGAGGACGTTCGCAAGACAACAACCATCTGCACGAAAAGTTCGACGTCGTTTGCAGCAGCATGGACTATCAGCTCGTAGACCATGGCTGCGGTTATCCTTGACGCTGCATCACAGACAGGAGCGCCTGCGATGGTGTAGTCAACGACGAACCTGGGTGCACGAATGGCAAAACGTCATTTTTTCGGATGAATCCAGGTTCTGTTAACAGCATCATGAAGGTCGCATCCGTGTTTGGCAACATCGTGGTGAACGCACACTGGAAGCATGTATTCGTCATCGCCATACTGGCGCATCAGCCGGCGTGATGGTATGGGGTGCCATTGGTTACATGTCTCGGTCACCTCTTGTTCGTATTGACGGCACTTTGAACAGTGGGTTTACATTTCAGATGTGTCACGACCCATGTCTCTACTCTTCATTCGATCCCTGCGAAACCCTACATTTCAGCAGGATAATGCACGACCGCATGTTGCAGGTCCTACTGGTCTTTCTGGATACAGAAAATGTTCGACTGCTGCCCTGGCCAGCACATTCTCCAGATCTCTCACCAACTGAAAACGTCAGGTCAATGGTGGCCGAGCAACTTGCTCATCACAATATGCCAGCCACTACTCTTGATGAACTGTGGTATCGCGTTGAAGCTGCATGGACAGCTGTACCTGTACACATCATCCAAGCTCTGTTTGTCTCAACGCTCAGGCGTATCAAGGCCGTTATTACGGCCAGAGGTGGTTGTTCTGGGTACTGATTTCTCATGATCTATGCACCCAAATTGCATGAAAATGTAATCACATGTCAGTTCTAGTATAATACACTTGTCCACTGAATACCCCGTCTATCATCTACATTTCTTCTTGGTGTAGTAATTTTAATGACCAGTAGTGTATTTTCTAAATGTACATCTACCTCTACATCTACATGGATACTCCGAAATCACATTTAAGTGCCTGACAGAGGGTTCATCGAACCACTTTCTCAATGATCCTGTGTTATTCCAATCTCGTACAGAGCGCGGAAGAAACGAACACCTATATACACTCCTGGAAATGGAAAAAAGAACACATTGACACCGGTGTGTCAGACCCACCATACTTGCTCCGGACACTGCGAGAGGGCTGTACAAGCAATGATCACACGCACGGCACAGCGGACACACCAGGAACCGCGGTGTTGGCCGTCGAATGGCGCTAGCTGCGCAGCATTTGTACACCGCCGCCGTCAGTGTCAGCCAGTTTGCCGTGGCATACGGAGCTCCATCGCAGTCTTTAACACTGGTAGCATGCCGCGACAGTGTGGGCGTGAACCGTATGTGCAGTTGACGGACTTTGAGCGAGGGCGTATAGTGGGCATGCGGGAGACCGGGTGGACGTACCGCCGAATTTCTCAACACGTGGGGCGTGAGGTTTCCACAGTACATCGATGTTGTCGCCAGTGGTCGGCGGAAGGTGCACGTGCCCATCGACCTGGGACCGGACCGCAGCGACGCACGGATGCACGCCAAGACCGTAGGATCCTACGCAGTGCCGTAGGGGACCGCACCGCCACTTCCCAACAAATTAGGGACACTGTTGCTCCTGGGGTATCGGCGAGGACCATTCGCAACCGTGTCCATGAAGCTGGGCTACGGTCCCGCACACCGTTAGGCCGTCTTCTGCTCACGCCCCAACATCGTGCAGCCCGCCTCCAGTGGTGTCGCGACAGGCGTGAATGGAGGGACGAATGGAGACACGTCGTCTTCAGCGATGAGAGTCGCTTCTGCCTTGGTGCCAATGATGGTCGTATGCGTGTTTGGCGCCGTGCAGGTGAGCGCCACAATCAGGACTGCATACGACCGAGGCACACAGGGCCAACATCCAGCATCATGGTGTGGGGAGCGATCTCCTACACTGGCCGTACACCTCTGGTGATTGTCGAGGGGACACTGAATAGTGCACGGTACATCCAAACCGTCAGCGAACCCATCGTTCTACCATTCCTAGACTGGCAAGGGAACTTGCTGTTCCAACAGGACAATGCACGCCCGCATGTATCCCGTGCCACCCAACGTGCTCTAGAAGGTGTAAGTCAACTACCCTGGCCAACAAGATCTCCGGATCTGTCCCCCATTGAGCATGTTTGGGACTGGATGAAGCGTCGTCTCACGCGGTCTGCACGTCCAGGACGAATGCTGGTCCAACTGAGGCGCCAGGTGGAAATGGCATGGCAAGCCGTTCCACAGGACTACATCCAGCATCTCTACGATCGTCTCCATGGGAGAATAGCAGCCTGCATTGCTGCGAATGGTGGATATACACTGTACTAGTGCCGACATTGTGCATGCTCTGTTGCCTGTGTTTATGTGCCTGTGGTTCTGTCAGTGTGATCATGTGATGTATCTGACCCCAGGAATGTGTCAATAAAGTTTCCCCTTCCTGGGACAATGAATTCACGGTGTTCTTCTTTCAATTTCCAGGAGTGTAATTCGGTGCAAGCGCTGATTTCCCTTATTTTACTATGGAGATCGTTTCTCCCTATGTAGGCCGGCGGCAACAAATTATTTTATCATTCGGAGGAGAAAGTTGGTGACAGAAATTTATTAAGAAGATTCCGCAACGAATAACGCCTTTGTTTTAATGATGTCCACCCTAAAGCCTGTATCATTTCAGTGACGCTCTCTCCCCTATTTCGCGATAATACAAAATGTGCTGCCCTTCTTTGAACTTTCACGATTTACACCATCAATCCAACTTGGTAAGGATCCTGCACTGGGCAGCAGTCAGTTACTACGAAGTGTGATCTCTCTGACAGAAAATCATGAATCCAGTCACATAAATGAGACGATATTCCATAAGCACGGGATTTCACTACAAGCCGCTTGTGTGGTACAGTGTCAAAAGCCTTCTGAAAATATAGAAATACGGAATCATTTTGAAATCCCTTGTCAATAGCATTCAACACTTTGTGTGAGTAAAGAGCTAGTTGTGTTTCACAAGAACGATGTTCTCTAAATCGGTGTTGACTTTGTGTCAATAGATTGTTTTCTTCGAGATAATTCACAAATGTTCGAACACAATATATGTTCCATAGCCTTTCTTGAATATTGGTGTGACTTGCGCAACTTTCCAGTCTTTCGGTACAGATCTTTCTTCGAGCGAACGGTTGTATACGATTGTTAAGTACGGACACATTGTATCAGAATACTCGGAAAGAAACCTTACTAGTATACAGTCTGGAACAGAAGACTTGCTTTTGATAAGTGATTTAAGTTTCTTCACTACTGCGAGGACATCTACTTATAAGTTACTCATGTCGGCAGCTGTTCTTCATTCGAATTTTGGAATATTTACTTCGTCTTCTTTGGTAAAGGAATTTCGGAAGGCTGTGTTTAATAACTCTGCTTTGGCAGCACTGCCGTCGATATTTCCGTTGTCATCGAGCAGAGAAGGCATGTGTCTTGCCGCTCGCGTATTTCACATACGAACAGAATCTCTTTGGATTTTCTGCCAGGTTTAGAGACAAAGTTTCGTTGTGGAAATTGTTATAAGCATCTCGCATTGGACGAGAAAGGGATGTTCACTCTGCAGCGGAGTGTGCGTTGATATGAAACTTCCTGGCAGATTAAAACTGTGTGCTACACCGAGACTTGAACTCGGGTCCCTTTCTTTCAGGAGTTCAAGGTTCGCAGGAGAGCTTCTGTTAAGTTTGGAAGGTAGGAGACGAGGTACTGGCAGTAGTAAAGCTGTGAGGATGGGCCGTGAGTCGTGCTTGGGTAGGTCAGTTGGGAGAGCACTTGCCCGCCAAAGGCAAAGGTCCCGAGTTCGAGTCTCGGTCGGGCACACAGTTTTAATCTGCCAGGAAGTTTCATCTCGCATTGAAGTCCGCGCTAAATTTCGAGCATCTATAAAAGATTGTCAACCCTGAAGATTTTACGTCCGTTTAAATTTGACATGTTTTTTTCTTTGTTTCTGCAACAGTGTTATAACCCGTTTTGTGTACCAAGGAGGAACAGCTCCATCGTTTGTTAATTTATTTGGTATAAATTTCTCAATTGCTGCCGATACTATTTCTTTGAATCCGAGCCACATCTGGTCTACACTTACATTGTTGATTTGGTAGGAGTGGAGATCGTCTCTCAGAAAGGCGTCAAGTGAATTTTTAATCCGTTAACGTCGAGTATAGATTTAAGTGTTAGGAAGTCGTTTCTGAAAGTATTTGCATGGAGTGTAGCCATATATGGAAGTGAAACGTGGACGATAAATAGTTTGGACAAGACGAGAATAGAAGCTTTCGAAATGTGGTGCTACAGAAGAATGCTGAAGATTAGATGGGTTGATCACATAACTAATGAGGAGGTATTGAATAGAATTGGGGAGAAGAGGAGTTTGTGCCACAACTTGACAAGAAGAAGGGACCGATTGGTAGGACATGTTCTGAGGCGTCAAGGGATCACAAATTTAGTATTGGAGAGCAGCATGGAGGGTAAAAGTCGTAGTGGGAGACCAAGAGATGAATACACTAAGCACATTCAGAAGGATGTAGGCTGCAGTAAGTACTGGGAGATGATGAAGCTTGCACAGGATAGAGTAGCATGGAGAGCTGCATCAAACCAGTCTCAGGACTGAAGACCACATCAACAACAACGTATTTTTCGTTTACGTTTGGAGGATTGGGGAGTTACAATCGTGAGTTTCACTAAGACAATCCTATGTTCACTAATCCCTGTATCCGTTCTGCTGCTCGTTATTACCTTAGGACTATTTGTTGCTAAGAGGTCAAGTGTGTTTTCACAACCGTTAATATTTGCGTGGGCTCATGAACTAACTACTTGAAATAATTTTCAGAAAATGCGTTCTGCGCAATTTCGAATAATGTTTTATGCATACTTTCGGAATTAAATATGTATTTTCGCCAACATACCAAGGGTAAATTAAAGTCACCATCAACTATAACTCTATGAGTTGGGTGTGTGTTTGAAATAAAACTCGAATTTTCTTTGAACTCCTCAATAATTGTGTCAACTGAATCGGGAGGTTGGTAAAAGGGTCCAATTATTATTTTATTCCGGTCGCCAAGAATGACCTCTACCCACACTAACAGGAACTATCTACTTCAATTCTGCGACAAGTTAGACTGCTTCTAATAATAATAAACACTCGATTGCCAACTGTGTTTATCGCACTCTTTTGGAACACTGGTAGGTTCTTCGCAAAAATTTCGACTGAACTTATGTGCGACTTTAGCCAGCTTTCAGTTCCTATAACGATTTGAGCATCTGTGCTTTCTATTAGCGCTTGAAGCCGATGGTTCATGTATCTGCGTTCTTCCTGTGTTCGGCCTGCACCTTTTGTGACTGAAGCCCTTTTTGTGCTTTCCTGAGACCCTCTAACCTAAAAAAACACCCAGTCCACGCCACGCAGCCCCTGCTACCTGTGTAGGCGCCTCCTGCATGTAGTGGACGCCTGCTCCACTCAGATGAACCCAATACCAAACCACCCTATGAAGCAAGTCAATGAATCTGTAGCCTACATGGTCTTAGAACTGTCTGAGCCTCTGATTCTGACCCCCCACTCGGTCCTGTCAGCTATGCTGCAATTGGTGAGCTCAGCTTTCATCTCACAAAGAATACTGTCAGCCGTTACCACTCCTGTTAGCTGCTTCCCAATTTCTGTATCATCACTAAACCACCTCTCCACTACTATGGAAGTACAGTATATTAGGTTGCGAATGTAGATAGATGACTATGCAGTACGTCCATTCATTATTAATTCTCGAACATATATATACCAAAGTATAACAGACTGTGCACCAGCCTTACTCATTGCACCTATCCGAGTGCACAAGATCTCTCGCAGATGTGCTCTTGTCGAGGACCGCATGTCAGTGTATAGTAGATATGAGAGTGTTGATATAACACACAGTCAGGAAGAAGGCACGTGTAGTTTATGCATGATGGAGCTGCACACAGACGCAGAAGTATTGTTCTAGTGTCTGGGACCAGGCCCAAGAACGTATTGGTAAGAGAGAAATGACTGTGGAACACAGACACATATAATCCTAAGGTTACACGGTTTTGTATTTAAAACATGCCTTAATGGTAGAGCTGTGCAGCTTCCAACGTGTTAGTCATGAGGGAAGCAGAACTCTTAATATTCCAATGTGATAAATATATTCCCAGCACATCACATATATTATCCATGCAACTTTCTCTTTGATAAACTATGATGAAAAATTGTAAAGTGATAAAGCTACTATCTTATAAACCACACAAAACATCGATTCTTTGTAACACTAACACTAGATAGGTTTCCAGAGGTGCTTGACACCTGCTGTTTTCAAAGTTTAAGCCCAGTTACTGTTTGGAAATTATGATATGCTCACAACAGCCTAATAAAATCATCGTTGGCAGCCGAAAATACGTACGAAGAAAAGGTGACATCTTACGAGGAAATAAAAACCATGATCATTAGTCAGAGAACATGTAGCAGTCTTACTGCAGTTGGATGGGTGCGATGAGTAAGATTCGTGCAGAACAGTCTTCGATGAATAGTAGTTATGGACGCAGCTCGCTCTTTTCCTTCAGGAGACGTGGAATGTAGCCTTCTATATCCAGTCAGCCGCAAATTAAATAGGTGATAGTGTTGCAGGAAGGGATGGTCAGAGACAATCTCCAACTTTATCCTAAGAATTCGATAAGGCTCTCTAACTCCCATCTGCATAGCGGAAGTTGGGCAATCTTAATGGTAAATTACGCACTATGATCGAAGTTCTAGAAATTTGTAGATCGGTATAGAACACTGTCTGTTATACTTTGGTATACATATGTTCGAGAATTAACAATGACTGCACGTACTGCATAGTCATCTACCTACATTCACAATCTAGTACATGGTACTTCCAAACTAGTGAAGAGGTGGTTTGGTGATGATACAGAAATTGGGAAGCATGCTGCATGTCATTGGTCAGAGTTGAGATTACGGAAAAACTGGTAAAGTTGCTAAAATTAATCGCCTTATCAAATGTGGTGGTCATTACAGTACATCGATGGTGTCTTTTCCATCCCATCCGTCCACTGGTATGCTGCTGATTACCTTATAACGATTGACTGACATTACCTGTTTGCAATGGAGAGAGAGTCTTAATGGGAGCAACACCCTCTAAGGATGGTCTACACCATAACAGTGATCACATACATGACTGCTATATGAAGGATTAATCGAAACGTGACACCTAGACATCTGCTACCATATCACTGTGAAAGATGACTTTAAATGCAGAGATCATCAATCAATTCCGGACAACTGTTTTGAAATACCCCACAAAACCTTAAAACTCCTACAAGTTTGTCAGTAAGAAACACTACCTCTGTCTTTTATTTCAGTCGTCCTGTGCATGTTGTGGAAGCTGCAGCAGCATAATTTACACTGAGGAACGTCCAGTTTTCTCTTGTGATTGATAGGCTGTAGGAAATAAACTCCTGCAGTACAGATGACGAAAGCTTACACTGGTCTGTGGAAGCGTCTTCGATCATGAGCCATCTGCTCCAATGAGTCGTCACCTGTGTGCTTAATAGGATCGTCACATATGCTCGATTCTGGCACAAAGGTGGTATTTGTTTCTGATACATCTGAAAAGAGGGGAGTGGTAATATCTTGTAGAGTTCTCTACGAGATGACGGTAGTGGAATTTTTATAGTTCACAGTTCTTCTCTGTTGCATGGTACAAAATAATCAGGAGGAAGAGAATGTTTGGATTACAGACATGAAAGCACCCTGAGAGATGAATCTCCTTCGGACTGCAGTGCTCATATGTAATTTGGAGGCGCATCACAGTTCAGAAGCAAAAGCCTCTTCCTTCTTCCAGTTCCCGTTACTGCTTGTACTGTCTTTTCTACTACCTCATTTTGCAGCAGAGAGAAAGCTTCATTTGGTGCTGGCCTTACACAATGAACAGCGTTGGTGGGGCTACAACATGTTCCCATTTCCACCAAGTGGTCAAAACATGGTTCTGTCGCATTAAGTCAGATCACCCTGTTTCTCCACAGGATGCAGAAGGTGGTAAGTACAAGATGCAGAGGGAAACTGTAAAAATCTGCGCTGGAGTGTTTGCTGTATCTGATAGGTTCGAAAAACGTTAATCGTTTCGAGGTATGAGAGTGGCA
The DNA here is from genome assembly GCF_023897955.1 of Schistocerca gregaria. Taxonomy (NCBI): domain Eukaryota; kingdom Metazoa; phylum Arthropoda; class Insecta; order Orthoptera; family Acrididae; genus Schistocerca; species Schistocerca gregaria. The sequence continues at coordinate 435,318,470 of NC_064920.1, read as the reverse complement.
TAACCCAACTACAGAAAAAGAAAAATTATTGGTCATGCAAAGTGACTCTTATGATCCATTTAAATACTTAGCCTATCAACTTGATATCAATGGCTTGCCGCCTGGCGGGTGGAAGCGTTGGCTAGGGCACCACAGAAACGATTCTTGACATGGAACAGCAATCGGACATTTTTCTCTTTTCATCAATATCTTTTAACGATATTTCAGTTTCACATCTACACTTAACGATATTTCATTGATGTGCAAAAGCTTGTATGCCTCGATATTTTCTGTCTTCGAAAAAGGCTTGTGTAAAAGGAGGAAATCTACATTCCACATGAGAGGTGTATGGTCAACAAGATCGTTGCCTCGTATTGGGTAAAGTGGATTTCTTAAACTGTGTGGTCTATGTCGCGATGGAATTATTTAGAACTTCTATATATTCCCAAGCTGTAGCTGCTTATTTCACAGCGCCCCACAGCTGGCTGTAGCAGTAGTCAAGAGGAGTTTGTAACCGGAAGTAATGGATTAGCTCAGCCTGTGATGGGTAAAAATGGTTCAAATGGTTCAAATGCCTCTGAGTACTATAGGACTTAACATCTGAGGTCATTAGTCCCCTAGAAGTTAGAACTACTTAAACCTAACTAACCTAAGGACATCACAGACATCCATGCCCGAGGCAGGATTCGAACCTGCGACCGTAGTAGTCTCGCGGTTCCAGACTGAAGCGCCTTGAACCGCTCTGCCACACTGGCCGGCTGACGGGTACAAAGAATGAGCTGTCCTGTCTGGCCTTGCGCATAGCAGCGAGGGCTGCCGAAGTGACCAGTGTGCAGGGTGAGCACGACAGAAGCGGACGTATGTGTTTGCGTGAGAGAAGGTTCTAAATGATGGGTGTTTGTGCTGTAAGCGCTGATAGCATCCGAATTACTAGCAATCCAGTCACCTCTGGACAGTGTTCTGTATGGGCAGGCATGCCCTGCATGAGTGTGGGTCTCTCTCCCGGCTCGTGCAGATGGGGTTACACTGTAGTCAGTGGATGGCGCAGACCAGCGTGATCGGTAGTATTTTATTTTTCACCATATACGTTTAGTGGAAACGTTGTAGTGGAGGAAGGTGTTTGTGCTTTCAAACATCGTTGCATACACGCCCTCAGATGTATTTAGCGCTGCAATCGATTTGTGGTGGAAATCCTTGATTTTCGTAATGTTACTGTGTGATATTCAAATACTAAAAATATGTTTTATCATGAATAAGGATAATCATAAGGTGTAGGTAAATGTTTTAAGTGATCTATTTGAATCTTGTAAATTTTTAAACAATTAATTGGTTAGGGTATTGCAAATGCATTATTTCACACTATTTTTGATATCGAAATTCTGCCAGCTCTCCCTTTGTCCCCAGCATTAGTCAATAGGAACACTGTATTCTGAGGAGTGATGGAAAACTCCATCTGAATGTGTCGAGAAGTTGCTTCACACAGACAAACAGGTAGAAAAGGCAGAAACTGAAAGCGAGTATGGAGTTTCCTGATCAACAAAATGCTACCGCTTCATGCTTTCTTTGGGGACCGCGAGATCAAAGGAGACGAATAAACGGTCTGTGGTTCGTGGTGTTTAGTAATGTGATCTGTAATTAGGACTTTGAGCGGTTTTGATTGGCGTGGCGACGCCCTGACGATAGACAGACGTGCTGGACGCCCCAAGACGTGACTACTATACTGCACTTCATTCCACTGATGTTGTATAGACCGCATTTTCAGAGTTTAACTGTCACTGGAATACGACTGCTGCACTTTTCTCAATCTGTGCAAAATTGTTTTCACAGAGATTCGAGTAATTTGTCTGCAGAAAATGGCAGTGGGTTTCGAAATATGTTATGAACTTTTAGATATATCATTCTTATGATTTTCTCGTCTGTGCTTAGACACCAGTGTTCTTCGAAAAGTGAGGACAATAAAAAAATAACAGTCTTAACATCACTGACTGTGGCAGCAAATGTAAACTAAGCCCACTCAGCATTTCCACGTGCAAACATAATAAGAAAGCGAAACAATTGTTTAAATATTTCGTACTGCCTTGTCACCCACAGATTGTTTAAATAAACAGTATCCCATATATTGCAGTCACATTCTCGACAAATTCTGTAACTAAATACTCAACTGAGACCTCAGGGGGGGGGGGGGGGTCCACAATCCACTTAGCACAACAATAGGTTAAGGACATGTCAATCAAAAGAGAATAATAGATTTGTCCCTGAACAAGTGCCTGCCCCTGAACGTAGGGAACCTGCACAAACTACTTGTCCTCGTGCCCCTGTTGCGCTATTACTCTATGAACGTCCAAATAAGTTTGACAACATTGTATTCACGACTTCAACAATGGTCAGTTTTGGAGCAATCTATCTACAGCAAAAAAAAAAAAAAAAATGGTCAAATGCGTGTAGGAACATGCTGGAGAAGTGTGGAGTACTCTGACTGCAGGAACTCAAAAAACTTCATCGCCTCACTCACCTTCTTCATGCGCAAAGAAAACTCATTAAATACCATAACCACTACCGATTCAACATCGTATGTCATTAGTCTTAGTTCATATTTCGCAGTATGTTGCAGTATTTTCATGTGACTAGGTCCCACAATTAGATGTGGTGCTTCAAACATTTGTTTGAACTTCATGAAAACGGGCTGGTTTTTCCCATAATTGACAGAATACTTGTCCGTACCATAATCGGCTGCTTACGATCCTGAAAGACCAGTCTTAATGACGATCTCTTTAAGCTTCTTGGCTGTAGAAGTTGATGTCGTCAGCATTTTCATAAAAATGTAACAGCAGAAGTCGTTCAAATGTCTTGGTCAAAGTGCTGGATAGCGACTGGAAATAATTTCATGTTTCCTTTATCTGAAGCATCACATGCAATCGAGAAGGGAGTTGTGCCAACTTTTTGCAGAATTCGTTGCATAGAATGTGGAGCCAATACATTCTCCATTATTACTTCAGCTTTAGTCCATAAACAGTGAATTCTGAATGATAGTTTTGAATCTTGAAACAAAAAGTGAGATAGGAGAGCATGTCCTCAGTATTGAGGAAGGTAACTGTGATGATGTTTCACTAAATAATATGTTAATATTACTTTCATTGCTGAGACTTCCTCTTCCTGACTAGTTTCTGCTGACACAGTGGAATTTCTTAATACATACCACACATTAACAATTTGAATCTTGGTTTACCACTTCATATTTCATTGTAAAACTTGCGTGAAGTGCTTTATGGTATGTAGTATATTCATCATGTTTCGAAAGCCACTCCAGAAAGACTGCTTCTTGCAGCCATTTGTATCTGAAATGACACTCACAGTGCTGTTTCTTTTAGCTTGCTTCATTTTAGAAGCTCTCCATAATATGATGTTGTTATATACATACACACATCACACAGTTACTACGATAAAATACTTCACTACACCAATCAGGTGCATGCAACAAAGGGTGTACTTGACATGTTCATTCATCTGACAGCAGTATTCCTTTTAAAATGAGTAGCTCTTTACTGCAAGCACCGATAATAAAATGAAAATGCAACACTGTCTCCATTTGTTTTGTTTGTCGTTTTTTGTCACTACGTAATATAACTGTGCAGAAGAACAAATTGAGATAAACTGAAATTGTAACTCTGCTTTATTGTCCATGTGGAAGCGACATGCAGCTGTTATAAGAAAATACAAGCTACTATTAGCCTGTCTTTCCTAGTTCGTTCTTATTGGAGCAGTCTTCAAATCACTTGGCGAGAATGGATGACAATGGACACCACAGTGCAGTAAAAATACAGATCCATTTTGACCTCTATGACATGGCTTCTCAAACAAATGAATGTGCCAGCTTATACTAAGATACATCGGAATTCGCTGGGACAAATCCAGAATGATGCCAACTTGTGACACAATCTGATACAAAATATTGAAACCAAAGAACAATCAAATTGAAAAGTTTAACTAACTCTATTTTCATTATTTGGCTTTTGCAAAATATTAAAAATGTAATTAGTAAATTTGAATTTACCCTATTTAAAGGGCCCCAAAAACAGAACTTCTGACATCCAGTCGGGACATTCGCCCAGACACCACAGTTTTTATTTAGAAACCAGACTGTCTAGTCTAAAACCGAACAAGGCAACTTTGTCAGTTACCAGCAAATTCACATTCACATTAATTACCTGAAAAGCTAACAACATATCAGTAGTAATCCTAAGCAGAGCCAAACAAGGGCAATATTAGTAAAGATATACTTCGGGAAATATTATCATGAAACAAACCAACACAAGGTTTTCCTTATGGCTCAACTAGATACTATAACTGATAGGAATGTTTAAAATCATTCTATTCCCTTAAAATTTATGTATTTCTGCTGCCATCACAGTCAATAACATATTCGAAACAGAAGTAATTTGAAAATACACTCCTGGAAATGGAAAAAAGAACACATTGACACCGGTGTGTCAGACCCACCATACTTGCTCCGGACACTGCGAGAAGTTTGTACAAGCAATGATCACATGCACGGCACAGCGGACACACCAGGAACCGCGGTGTTGGCAGTCGAATGGCGCTAGCTGCGCAGCATTTGTGCACCGCCGCCGTCAGTGTCAGCCAGTTTGCCATGGCATACGGAGCTCCATCGCAGTCTTTAACACTGGTAGCATGCCGCGACAGTGTGGACGTGAACCGTATGTGCAGTTGACGGACTTTGAGCGAGGGCGTATAGTGGACATGCGGGAGGCCGGGTGGACGTACCACCGAATTGCTCAATACGTGGGCCGTGAGGTCTCCACAGTACATCGATGTTGTCGCCAGTGGTCGGCGGAAGGTGCACGTGCCCGTCGACCTGGGACCGGACCGCAGCAACGCACGGATGCACACCAAGACCGTAGGATCCTACGCAGTGCCGTAGGGGACCGCACCGCCACTTCCCAGCAAATTAGGCACACTGTTGCTCCTGGGGTATCGGCGAGGACCATTCGCAACCGTCTCCATGAAGCTGGGCTACGGTCCCGCACACCGTTAGGCCGTCTTCCGCTCACGCCCCAACATCATGCAGCCCGCCTCCAGTGGTGTCGCGACAGGCGTGAATTGAGGGACGAATGGAGACGTGTCGTCTTCAGCGATGAGAGTCGCTTCTGCCTTGGTGCCAATGATGGTCGTATGCGTGTTTGGCCCCGTGCAGGTGAGCGCCACAATCAGGACTGCATACGACCGAGGCACACAGGACCAACACCCGGCATCATGGTGTGGGGAGCGATCTCCTACACTGGCCGTACACCTCTGGTGATCGTCGAGGGGACACTGAATAGTGCACGGTACATCCAAACCGTCATCGAACCCATCGTTCTACCATTCCTAGACCGGCAAGGGAACTTGCTGTTCCAACAGGACAATGCACGTCCGCATGTATCCCGTGCCACCCAACGTGCTCTAGAAGGTGTAAGTCAACTACCCTGGCCAGCAAGATCTCCGGATCTGTCCCCCATTGAGCATGTTTGGGACTGGATGAAGCGTCGTCTCACGTGGTCTGCACATCTAGCACGAACGCTGGTCCAACTGAGGCGCCAGGTGGAAATGGCACGGCAAGCCGTTCCACAGGACTATATCCAGCATCTCTACGATCGTCTCCATGGGAGAATAGCAGCCTGCATTGCTGCGAATGGTGGATATACACTGTACTAGTGCCGACATTGTGCATGCTCTGTTGCCTGTGTCTATGTGCCTGTGGTTCTGTCAGAGTGATCATGTGATGTATCTGACCCCAGGAATGTGTCAATAAAGTTTCCCCTTCCTGGGACAATGAATTCACAGTGTTCTTATTTCAATTTCCAGGAGTGTAATTAAAATCAGAAAAATTCGGTCATAATCAGTGTTGATGGTATATGGTTTATAACAAATGGAATTGAAAAAACAAAGAATAGGATACAATTAAAATACGAGTGTAACATATTCAGATTACCAGACTCTGTTTTGAAAAGACTGTGTTTTTAAAAGCGAGGTTCATTTTTATTTAAGCTTGGAAAACATGCAGGGAAGAATTTATATTTTATACTTTACTAATAATCCAATAAAATGTAGTATGTATTCTTATAATTACATCTGACTACTTTCATTCTGAATGACGCTGCTTTATAATGAATTTCATATGTTACTTAACGTAATGTTATTATACAATATTTAGAATTAATCAATGTACTGTTATTTGCCAAAATTCGTTGTAATTCTTTAAATTTACGTTTTAACTATTATATCATTGTAGAAAAACCTATCGAAGGCCATGTGGAGGCATTGTTGGACACCCAGTCTTGCTTGAAATATCGACATGGCACCTGTGGCGATAGTTTAACATTTAATCGATTCCAAATGGAACACACTGTGCCAACTTTGTACGTTTTTACTCAACAAACAAAACTGAAGCTCCAATAAATTGTGGTATGAATGGTGTGGGCATTACAAACACTTGGTCAGTGTATGCACCTCCAGGACGTCAATTTATTCTTGTTTCCTGCAACAACTGCAGCAAATCAACTCTTAGAAACTGACAATGTAGGTTAAGTATTTTATCCCAGCCAAAGTACAGCTCTTGAAGTATTTTGGACAGTCAAGATCTGAAACAAAATTTGGACAAAGTAAATAATAAACAAAGATAAGGATCTGTTAGAACAAAAATATGTGAGTTCAACAAACTACATCATACAATGCAGATAGGATCACTATCATTACCTGGAATGAGATATTTCAACAACTGTTTCTTCTTTTTTTGCAAAGTGATAGCGAGTACTGGTTGTGCAAAAAACGTTTTCTTTATAATGACAATTTATGTATTTTTAATTTTAATTTGATTTATATTTCTGGTTAGTTAAATATCTGGGGAAACATGAGTGATGTAAATGTAGAAAATGTCAATGAAATAAGGGAGGAGTAAGTAGAACAGAATATCAATTATGGGTCACAGTAGTATAGAGTGAGGATCAGGCAGTAGATGTTTTCTATAATTTCCCTAAATCCCTTCAGGCAAATGCTGGGATAGTTCCTTTGAAAGAGCATACCTGACTTGCTTTCCCATCCTCCCATAATGCATTGGGACCTATGATCTTACTGTTTGGTACCTCCCCCAAATCAACTAACCAACCAAGGCAGTAGATCTGAAGTGAGTAGTGTCTGTACACCTTTACTTAGCTTTGAGGAGACAGAAGGCATGAACATAGTAGTAGCAATAGTTCGTTTGACAAAGATGAGTGAGAAGTGTCTGAGCTGCCATAAAAAAGTCAGTTCTGGGTTCTATGCAGCTGTTTTGACAGATGGGTACATTAGGGGGAATGTAGTTGCGTGGTAAATGTGGAAGTAAATGGGTCTCTTCCATGGCATTGCAGATTACGTTCAAGGGACAGTAGTAAACCTGAATAGGAAGGAAATATTAGAGGCCTTATGAATGAACTTGATAGTGCTACGGAGGAACATATGAGGTTAAGGGGGGAGGAGGGTGAAGACAGGTGGGATGTGGTAGCAAGGAACAGGGGCCACAGAAAGAGAACACTATCTAACAGTTTCATCATTGGCACAAACAACAGATTTGCCTTGCTGCCACAGTTAACTAAGGAAGAGGCTCAGGTAGATGTATGTGTAGTGAGCACTCAACAGACTTTCACCAGGAAACTAATTGTTTCAAAAAAAGTAGAAAGTAGGAGGAAACACTGTTGTTTGGTAGTGGCCATAGAAGAGGAAAAGTTAGGTGACAGGACCCAGGTCTCAAGTGTTTTCAAGCCCAGTGCTTGTCTTAGCAAAGTGATATAGTATCATTGTGCAAGGATTTTACAAAGCAGGATCCTGTTGTGGTAGTGTGCACAGTGGGAAACAGTATTGGCAGAGATCAGGGCTACAGTATTGAGTGTGACCTGTCAAAAATTACATCTGCAACAAACCATACAAATGTTGGCTTGGTTCCTGCTGCCATGTGGTATGATCGGCTCCAATTGGACAGCTCTGTCAGGAGAGTCAATATGTAGCTAGATCAGCTGCTTTGGGTGCTACTTTGTCTGGCATAGGTTTGGTTCCTGTTGATGGTATTGGTAGGTGGGACTTCAAAAGACATGGTCTGCATCTCAATAGGAAAGTGAAATGTAAACTGTCTGGGATGACAGCAATGAAACTCATGAGAGTACCTCTTTTTTAAGCTAAGATCCATGTCCAGTAAACCAACATTGAATGTAATGAAGCTTAATGAGTAGCTCAGACAGGCAAGTACTAGAGATATTAAAATATCTCAAGCTTCTCATACAGTACAGCGAAAAATTATGTTAATGTGTCACAAGATTCTCATAAAAACACAGCGAAAAATAAAGTTATTATATTGCACCAGAATATCAAGGGATTAAAAAACAAAGTTGATGAGCTTCTTGTTTGTTTAGAAGATTAAGTAACTGAGGGTGGAATAGATGTAAATGCCTGTCACAGATATGGAGAAGGTAAATGAAGGTGGATATAAGCAAGTGTAAGTAGAGACACTATGGAAAGATGAGGAGTTACCATATACAGGGTGTTTCAGAAGTTATGGTCAGTATTCAGGGATATGACAGGAATCATCATTCAAGACTAAAAATCAGATAAACATTGGCTCTAAAATTCATACCTTAAGAGCTTTGAGCAATTCTTGATCTTCGATATTGTGACACAGATCTCTTCTGCTGTAAGCGCTTTGCTTTCCATTTTTTGGGAGGTGGTAGTATGGACCAAAACAAGAAATAACTGTCCAGTAAAGATATGCTGTAAAATGCATACCTTAAAAGTTATGACCACTTCTTTGTTAAAAGAGCTGTATTTCAAAGTAGCAAAGATGAACAAGTGCTCGTATCTCTGAAGGTATGCATTTTAAAGCACATATTTACTTGACATATTTTTCTTGTTTTGGTCCATACTACCACTTCCCAAAATATGGAAAGCAATGAACTTGTAGTAGAAGAGATTTGTTTCACAGTATCGAAGATCAAGAAATACTCACAGCTCTTAATGTATGCCCATATTACTTCACATGTTTGTTTCATATGGTCATTCCTATCACATCACTGAATATTGACCATCACTTCTGAAACACACTGTATCGTAAAATCTGCCATAATGTGAAAAATTTAGAAACCAAAAGAAATTGTTTAGGGTAACTTATAGAGGAAAGTGTAAATGAACTTAAATTAAATAACGGTATTTTTATAATTGTTGCTGTTTCCCATTGGAAAATTTTCAGCTATTTTTGAAAAACCTGAATTCTTTGTTGTGCTATGTGTCAGACAGAGGGAAACAAATTATTGTTTATGGGAATGTCAATGTCGAGTTTCTGAGTAGATTTTCTGAAAGAAAGGTTGACCTTGAAATATTACTCATTCAATTTGACATCAGTTATCGATTTTCCTACTAGGGTAGTGCAGAAAAGCAGCAGACTGATAGATAATGTTTTCATAGAACAAGATAAATTTAATCAAATAAAAACTTTTCCTTTTAAGAACGGTCTGTCTGATCATGATGCACAGCTAGTTACATTATATGACATAGCTCAATACACTAATACAAAACACTCCTCGAAAATAGTGCATTCAATTACTGATTTAACAATCGAAAATTTTAGGAAAAGCTTGAGGTGTCCAGAGAACCTGATGCTAATTTAAAATTTAACCTACTTCATGATACCCTTTGTGAATATATTTGAAAACAGTGTACCTAAGAAAACAGTGAAATATAATTGTAAGAAACCACCCAAAAAGCCAAGGCTTACTAAAGGGATAAGAATATCTAGAAAAAATAAAAGAGAAATGTATCTTACAGCTAGAAGGAATAATGATCCACAAACAGTGCAACGTTATAAAAACTACTGCACTATATCAAGAATAGTTATTAGAAAGTCCAGAAGTATATGTATTCTTTCTGAGATGAAAACAATTTGGAATACTGTTAAAAGGGAAACAGGGCAACAGCACAGGAAGAGTATATTTCTATCAAACTCAATGAAAATTTGTTAACTAAAAGTCAGAGGTAGAAAACATTTTTAATAATGATTTTCAATTGTTGTGGAAAAATAAGATCCAGTTGTTCATTAGAAATTGTAAGGCAATGTATGTAAGATGCTATACCTATGCAATATGATAGAACTGAAATTCAACCTAACTCTCCTACTGAAATTAGGAAAATAATAAATTTACTCAAAAGTAAAAGCTCACACAGAAATGATGGCATTTCCAACGGTGTACTAAAAGCTTGTTCCCAACAGATACTTAGGCCTCTCAGCCACATATGTAGTAGCTCACTAACACAGGGAATTTTTCCAGGTAGACAGAAATATGTTATTGTTAAACCATTGTATAAAAAAGGAGTGGGTCTGATGCTAACAACCACCACTCAATATTACTTCTGACAGCTTTATAAAAATTCTTGAATAAATAATGTGTTCAAGAGAAGCATCACATATTTATAACAATGAAGTACTAACAAGATATCAGTTTGATTTTTTGAAAGGATTTTCAACCCAGAATGCTACATATGCTTTCACTGATCAAATAATAAATGAAACTTCCTGGCAGATTAAAACTGTGTGCCCGACCGAGACTCGAACTCGGGACCTTTGCCTTTTGCGGGCAAGTGCTCTACCATCTGAGGGTTCAGTCTTAGGGCCCTTCTTGTTCTTAATATATATTAATGACTTGCCACTCTGTATTCATGAAGATGCAAAGCTAGTTCTTTTTGCTGATGATTCAGGTTTAGTAATCACACCCGACAAACAAGAATTAGGTAAGGAAATTATAAATCATGTCTTTCAGAAAACTGTTAAGTGAATCTTTGCAAATGAACTCTCACTCAATTTTAAGACGACGCTGTATATACAGTTCTGTACAGTAACTGGTAGAACACCACTGATAAGTATAGACTTTGAATACAAGTCTGTTGCTAGGGCAGAATATTCCAAATTTCTGGGTGTGTGTGTTGATGAGAAATTGAATTGGAAGAAACACATTGATGATCTGCTGAAACGGTTAGATTCTGCTATTTATGCTATTAGGGTTATTGCAAATTTTGGCAATAAACATATCAGTAACTTAGCCTACTACGCCTATTTTCATTCACTGCTTTTATATGGCATCATATTTTGGTGAAATTCATCATTAAGAGAGAAAGTATTCATTGTGCAAAAGCATATAATAAGAATAATAGCTAGAGCCCACCCATGATCACCTTGCAAAAATTAATTTAAGAAACTAGGGATATTAACAGTACATTCACAACATGTTTATTAACTTACGAAATTCGTCATTAATAACCCATACCAGTTCAAAAACGACAGCGAAGTGCATAGCTACAACACTAGAAGAAAGGATGATCTTCATTATTCTGGGTTAAATCTGACTTTGGCACAGAAAGGGGTGAATTACGCTGTCACAAAAATCTTTGGTCATTTGTCAAATAGCATTAAATGAGTGACAGATAGCCACTCAGCATTTAAAAACAAATTAAAAGGATTTCTGAATGACAGCTCATTCCACTTAGTAGATGAATTTTTGGGTATGAAGTAGTAACTGAAAAAAAAAGAAATTATATTGTGTAAATAAAACTCGTGTTAAACCGACACATTCCACATCATTACGAAATGTCACCTTCATGATCCACAGAGCAAATATTAATGTAATGTAATGTGAAGCTTCATAAATAGATGTCTTCGTCGCATCATGGATATCTGGTGCCCAGAAAAAATATGTAATGAGGAGCTCTGGCGAATAACAAACCAGATACCTATAGAAGACCAGATACGAGAGAGAAAGTGGGGATGTTTGGGGCACACCTTAAGAAAACCAGATGGGGCCATCGAGAAAAAAGCATTGGAATGGAATCCCCAGGGACAAGGGAGAAAGGAAGACCAAGGGGCACATGGAAGAGGACAGTGGAAGGGGAAGCAAAAAGAGTTGGCAAGACCTGGGCAGAATTGAGGCAAATGGCCAAAGACAGAGACGGATGGCGAGTTCTCCTGGATGCCCTATGACCCCATAGGGGTCAAAGGAATTAAGTCAAGTAAAGTCAATGTAAATGTAATGTCTTGCTTTGTATGTTCTACATCTACATACATACTCCGCAATCCACCATACGGTGCGTGGCGGAGGGTACCTCGTACCACAACTAGCATCTTCTCTCCCTGTTCCACTCCCAAACAGAACGAGGGAAAAATGACTGCCTATATGCCTCTGTACGAGCCCTAATCTCTCTTATCTTATATTTGTGGTCTTTCCGCGAAATATAAGTTGGCGGCAGTAAAATTGTACTGCAGTCAGCCTCAGATGCTGGTTCTCTGAATTTCCTCAGTAGCGATTCACGAAAAGAAAGCCTCCTTTCCTCCAGAGACTCCCACCCGAGTTCCTGAAGCATTTCCGTAACGCATGATGAACAAACCTACCAGTAACAAATCTAACAGCCCACATCTGAATTGCTTCTATGGCCTCCCTCAATCCGACCTCATAGGGATCCCAAACTCTCGAGCAGTACTTAAGAATAGGTCATATTAGTGTTTTATAAGCAGTCTCCTTTACAGGTGAACCACATCTTCCCAAAATTCTACCAATGAACCGAAGACGACTATCCGCCTTCCCCACAACCGCCATTACATGCTTGTCCCACTTCATATCGCTCTGCAGTGTTACGCCCAAATATTTAATCGACGTGACTGTGTCAAGTGCTACACTACTAATGGAGTATTCAGACATTACAGGATTCTTTTTCCTATTCATCTGCATTAATGTACATTTATCTATATTTAGAGTTAGCTGCCATTCTTCACACCAATCACAAATCCTGTCCAAGTCATCTTGTATCCTTCTACAGTCACTCAACGACGACACCTTCTCATACACCACAGCATCATCAGCAAAGAGCCGCACATTGCTATCCACCCTATCCAAAAGATCATTTATGCAGATAGAAAACAACAGCGGACCTACCACACTTCCCTGGGGCACTCCAGATGATACCATCGCCTCCGATGAACACTCACCATCGAGGGCAATGTACTGGGTTCTATTACTTAAGAAGTGAGCTGCACGTAACATTTCCAGTCAATGATCAGTTCAGTTGGACCAGAGAACCCAGTCCATTCCATGTAAAGACAGCCCATAACATTATGGAGCCACCACCAGCTTACACAGTGCCTTGGTGACAACCTAGATGCATGGCTTTGTGGGATTCTGTGTGCAGCTCATCCCATAACTTAGTAGGATCGTGTGCAGGAATATTATCCTTCAGACTTCATTTCTCAGTTTGTTCCAACAGAGCTTCACGCTTCCACTTCTTCAATTGTCCATTGGAAAATTATGCAATCCAAATTAAATAGTTAAGTCTCTGTACAATGACCTTCATAAATGTGCTGGTCAGGGTGCCTATTATAGTGTTAATGTTAACCGTGTAGAAATAATATCAGCTTTGGAAGTTATTCAGGATGATAAAACTCAGAGGGCTGCATTAAGATGCAGGACAACTGGAATGCTGTACAGTCCGCAGTCTGGAAACTGCGATGGGGATATTTTTTGGTCAGTTTTACAGCAGAGATTTAACGCCACAAATAAATTGTAGTGAAGCGTTGATACTGATTTTGGGGCTGTAATAAAGTTGTTAGATTCTTTATTTGAATTTGTTCAAGAAAATAGTTCTATGTATGGCATGTATTAGAATGCTGGCTTTGAATATAGTAAGATAAATGTGTACAAAACAAGGAAGAAGTCAAGAAAACTGAAACAAATATGGTCACAATCCCAGGAGAAGCACTGCAGGCAATGTCGTACTGTTAGCAAAGGCACTTGCGACAGTTGTCTGTTGCTGTAGCCCAATATTGCCAAATTTCGCCACACTGTTGTAAGGGATACACTACATCTGTTAATTCACATTGTGTGGCCAAAATCACAGCAGACTTAAGGTATTAATCAGCTGAGTGCAAATGGTAGCTCCTCAATGTACCGCTCTTTTATACCTACTGGAAACTGTGTGAATAATTCTCACGCATAATGGCAAATAGAGGTAGTAAATTTAAGTTTTCAACTCCAGGAAGGTCATTCTCCACCAGAAATGACTCTCACTGATATATGTCCAAAACTCTGTTGCACTTTTTGTGGGAAATTAGGGGCTCTCCACACATCCCAGTTCAGTACCGGACAAAGGAACCAATCAATTTCGTGGTAGCTTATACACGCGTGATCAACTGCACTCAGCGATTGCAGTGCTCTGCTTTTCATATCGCTGGTTGTCAAGTGAAAAAAAAATCATTGAGGTTATGTTCAACGAGATGTCGCTATTTTTGACACACAAACGAATATTGGCATTTGTTTGTTTCAAGATAACAGGGTCTAGAAAATCCGAGATAAAGTTGTGGGTAAAGAAAAGGCTTATGCAGAGAAAGAAATTCACCCATGCTCTGTTACTTAAGAAGCTGGGAGCCGATGACTATCGTTATTATATAAGAATGAATGATAACAGCTGCTAACATGATGAAGCTATTCTTCAGGAAAAGGAATACTGTCATGAGAGGGGTTGTAACCTGCAATGAGAGGCTGTCAGTTTCATTACACTTTCTAACCACTTAAAGGAGTTACGAAGATCTCAAATTCAGCCCTCTAGTATCCTCACAATTATTATCCAAAATGATTCCTGAGACCTGCAACAGGGTTCTTAGTTGCCTCAGGAAATAGATTAGATCAAAGTAATGCAAAACAAACATAAAATAAAACGAAGGATGTGCAAGTAAACTGTATTATCAAACTCATCAGGCTTTTCCGGCGATCCAATGACATCTTGGGTTGTTGGGTGTTCTGCTTGATTCCAGCGTCGTTCTTGCACAATATTTCGGTAACGTAGCTAGTAACCTTCATCAGGTGTGACCTGAGACTGTTCCTCGAGCGCTTTTTTTTTCTTGCCCTTTTCATTCCCATCCCTGAAGGGGATAGGTGGGCGGTTTGAGGGCTTGCATTACCCTTTCCAGCCTTTTGTTGTACAAGCACACTTCGTTTATTTATTTGTTAAATTTTCTTGCAAAAGGGTATTTGATCATATTTACAGTATAGAATATAAAATTTAAAGTCATATTGAAATACAACGTAAGTGCTATAGACTACAAAATATTTTACATCATGGTTATTCCATGTATCATATTGGAATATTTAAAATACAATAATGTTATTAGAATACAGTAAAAACACAATACAATAAAATACAATACAATGGTTAACAGTTTACGTTTTATGCTTTGAGGTGGTGTGTATTTTTATTTTGTTTTTTGGTGTTGCTCCATTTTGTGTGTGTGAGTGGTGGTGGTGTTGTTTTGTGCTACTATTATGCGATTTATATATAAACAGTGACACTTTTCTTTATATTGTCTGCTATAGGTGGGAGGGGAGGATAATTTGAAATTTGAAGATATACAATTGATTTGATTATACAACTGAATTTAGAAAGAAGTTGTCAATTTGGTGTTTAAGGTGCTCTCCTGTTTACATCAGGTCCTCCAGTCACCTTAGGGAAATGACTTTCGTGGCAGTGGTGAAGAGTCACATATTTTTTTAGGTCTATGCTACATTTTATATCTAACTTAATTTTATAGTTTATATGTATGTGTGTGTGTATGTGTGTGTGTGTGTGTGTGTGTGTGTGTGTGTGTGTGTGTTTCATGGGGTTAGTTTCTCTGTCTTTTGTTTAGGTGTGGGGGGAGTGGGATGTGACGGGTTAGAGGTTCCATGGTGGGGACGAGGTCTGGGTATTCTTGGCTGGTATTGTGTGCTACTGTACATGCTGGTTGGATGTACAGTAGAGCGTCGATTATCCGAACGTCGGTCAGCCGAACGACCGCTTAACCGAACTGTGTACTCACTCGCACCTGTTACTCTCCCACCCTACCGTTCATTATCCCCCTCACCCCCAAACCAAGCAACAGATTGCCACGAATGTGATGAAGAAGACGTTCATGACTGGATGAATATCGGTGATGGAGATCCAGGACGCCAAATCATGCAGGACAGCGAGATTGTAAACGTCGTCACTGATAAAGATGACACCGCCAGCATCTCATCAACCAGTGCTCCAGAAAGTGAAGATGAAAGTATACCAACAGCTTCTGAGACGTTCACTTGTTTAGATACTGTCTTGCGATGGTTTGAAGCCCAAGATGAAAGTGACCAGTTTTAGATCTCTGTAATGAAAACAGTACGTGCCTTAGCTGCTCGTAAGCATATAAGCTTGCTTAGACAGACCAAAATAAAGGATTTTTTTAAACGCTTATTTTGTATACTGTGTATATTGTTCATGCAGAATGCATATGTAATATTTATATATTTTTGTTTAATAAACTGTGCCACAGACTATATATTCTTACTGAAGTTGGCTTTGTATATTACTTTGTAATACTAAAAGAGATGCCTGTTTTTATGAATAAATTTGCTGTACAGTACTTCTTTTTGGCCAATAAGCATGTACAGTTCGATTATCCGAACAAACCAGTTTTCCGAACACCCATGTCCCCCAATTACATTCGGATAACCGACGCTCTACTGTATTTGAATTTTTGCCGCTTGTTCACTGCAGGTCTTGTCAGGGTGTGTTCCATGTCTGGGCGTTTCGTTAGTGTGTGTCTCCTGTAGTTTTCCCTGAGTTTAATTAGTCTGGTCTGTAGCGGCTCCACGCCTATGACGTCATACACGTCGTCACTCGGCGTGAGCCTGCCTTGGCAGTCTTGAGATGCTGCGTAAGAATCGTCTCGGTCGAGTAAAATCGTTCTGCTACCAGTTTATGCAGGCCCCCTAAGGGGGCTGCAGCATATTCTACCACAGGTCTGATGTACGCCTTGTAGGTGTGGATTGCAGTTTGGTCGTCACATCCGTGGATTCGTCCTTATACTCGCTGATTAGGGTTTGTCTTTTTCTTGTCTTGTTTAGTAGATATGTGAGGAGTGTTTTCCAATTTAAGTGTTTTTATAGTTACACACCTAGGTACTGGCAGTGTCATTAAGTCTTGGTGGTGTGTTTCAGAGCGTCAGTTGTATGTCATCTGTGTTTTGTTGTCGTTTCTTTGTCAGGTGTCTGTGTCTAAATAAAACCATTTGTGTTTTGGATGGGTTTGGACGGATTCTCCATTTTGCCATCCAGGTTTCTAGTCGTTGTAGGTAGGTCTGTGTCTTTCGTTGTACAATTGTCGCTTTCAATTCTGTACACCAGTTGGCAGTGTCGTCGGCGTAAAGTTCTACCGTTTCTGTAGGGGTTGTTGTCATTGGTACGTCAGCTGTGTAAAGTGTGTACAGTACCAGGGACAAGATGCCTCCTTGTGGTACTCCTGCTTCGGCTGTAAATTCTTGAGAGGAAGCACCGCCGACTTGTACCTTGCATTTCCTGTTTGTGATATATGCCTCTATTAATCGTACACCGTTGGTTGAAAGGCCCAATTGGTTCAGTATGTAGAGCAGTCCGGTGTGCCAAAGCTTGTCGAAGGCACTCTCTATGTCTAAGAAGACTGCGAGCGTGCAGTACCCTCCGTTAAAACCTTGCGTTATTCCGCTGGTCAGTTAGATTAACGGGTCGTTGGCGGAATGATTTTGTCGCAAGCCTGATTATGTGAAGGGGAGGATTTCTTTGCGTTCTACGTACGTTTTTATGAGGTCATTTAGTATCCTTTAGTGTGTTTTTCCTATGACGCCGAGTAGAGATACCGATCTGTAGGATCGCGGGTCAGTCTTTGGTTTGTCAGGTTTTAGTAACATTATTGTTTTGCTAGTTTTCCAGCTGGTCGGTAAGGTTTCGTTGGTGAGACAGTAGTTACAGATGAGGGAGAGCATGGGTACCAAGCGGTTGGCTGGGGCTTTCTGGAAGTGTATGCGTGTGATGTCATTCTGTCCAGTGGCTGTGTTGCGCCCTGAGTAGATTGCGTTAATAATTTCTGTGTTGGTGGTTTCTGCAGTCAGTGTGTTTTCATCTTTTGTCTCTGTTGTTGGGGTATTTAAGGTTATGGTTAGTTGTTGCTCTATGTGTTGTCTGAACTTGTCGAATTTAGCGTCTTGTGGGAAAGAATATACTTGCTGTAGTACTTGTCCGAATGCCTTGACTTGTTCTGCTCTCTCTGTTATTGGCTTGTTGTCCGCTAGTAATGTGGTGTTTGTTGACTATCGTTGTCCCGTTAGTGTTTTAAAGCGTTGCCAGAATTTCCCTCCTTTCCTGAAATTTAGTCTTCTACATGTGTCGTCCCATTGTCTTTGTCGGTATTCAGACATGATTCTTTTAATTCTGGCATTCAGTCTGTTCCATTGTCTGTTCAGGTCTGGGTTGTTGTCTCCTCTGATTTGTCTGCAAAGTTGTTTCTTCTGTTGTATTAGGTTGGGGGCTTCCTGGGAGATGGCATGTTTCCAGTTTTAGACTATTATAGTGGGAATGGCTTCATCTATTGCTTGATATATGGCAGTCTCTATTCTGTTGGTGGCATGTTGGAGGTCGTCGTCGTCTGTTATCGTCAGTGGTATTGATAGGTGTTCTGTGAGCACGTCTTTGTATTTGCCGCAGTCCGCATTTGCATATTTTCGGATCATTCGCCTTGTGGGGGTATGGTCTGCGGGCAGGGTGGCGCTGGTCGAGAAAAGGATTGATATGTGGTCGCTCGTTATAGAAGTGCCTACGGCAGGCTCTGACATTGTGTCGCTATTGTTGTGTCCGTATAGTACACTACTCGCCATTAAAATTGCTACACGAAGAAGAAACGCAGATGATAAACGGGTATTCATTGGACAAATATATTATGCTAGAACTGATGTGTGATTACATTTTTACGCAATATGGGTGCATAGATCCTGAGATATCAGTACCCAGAACAACCATCTCTGGCCATAATAACGGCCCTGATACGCCTGAGCATTGAGTCAAACAGAGCTTGGATGGCGTGTACAGGTACAGCAGCCCATGGAGTTTCAACATGATACCACAGTTCATCAAGAGTAGTGGCTGGCGTATTGTGACGAGCCATTTGCTCGGTTACCATTGACGAGACGTTTTCAGTTGGTGAGAGATCTGGAGAATGTGCTGGCCAGGGCAGCAGTCGAACATTTTCTGTGTCCAGAAAGGCCAGTAAAGGACCTCCAACATGCGGTCGTGCATTATCCTGCTGAAATGTAGACGTTCGCAGGGATCGAATGAAGGGTAGATGCACGGGTCGTAACACATCTGAAATGTAACGTCCACTTTTCAAAGTGCCGTCAATGCGAACAAGAGGTGACCGAGACGTGTAACCAACGACACCCCATACCATGACGCCGGCTGATACGCCAGTGTGGCGATGACGAATACATGCTTCCAGTGTGCGTTCACGGCAATGTCGCCAAACACGGATGCGACCATCATGATGCTGTAAACAGAACCTGGATTCATCTGAAAAAAAAATGACGTTTTGCAATTCGTGCATCCAGATTTGTCGGTGAGTACACCATCACAGGCGCTCCTGTTTGTGATGCAGCGTTGAGGGTAACCGCAGCCATGGTCTCCGAGCTGATAGTCTATGCTGCTGCAAACGTCGTCGAACTGTTCGTGCAGATGGTTGTTGTTTTGCGAACTTCCCCATCTGCTGACTCAGGGATCGAGACGTGGCTGCACGATCCGTTACAGCCATGCGCATAAGATGCCTGTCATCTCGACTACTAGTGATACGAGGCCATTGGGATCCAGCACGGCATTCCATATTACCCTCCTGAACCCACCGATTCCATATTCTGCTAACAGTCATTGGTTCTCGACCAACGCGAGCAGCTATGTCGCGATACCATAAACCGCAATCGCGTTAGGCTACAATCCGACCTTTATCAAAGTCGGAATTGTGTTGTATCAAAGTCGCATTTCTCCTCCTTACACGAGGCATTACATCAACGATTTCACCAGGCAACGCCGGTCAACTGCTGTTTGTGTATAAGAAATCTGTTGGAAACTTTCCTCATGTCAGCACGTTGTAGGTGCCGTCACCGGCGACAGTCTTGTGTGTATGGTCTGAAAAGCTAATGATTTGCATATCACAGCATCTTCTTCCTGTCGGTTAAATTTCGCGTCTGTAGCATGTCATCTTCGTGGTGTAGCAATTTTAATGGCCAGTAGTGTACGCGGTGTGGTGTCGAGTGGCCTCAGTGACCTATGAATGTCGATTGGTTGACTGGTAGTTAGTCCCTCGGTTCTGTTGTCAGGAAGTCAAATAGACTTCGACCGTTTCCGTTATCGACTGTGTCACCTAGCATATGGCGCCTTTCATTAAAGTCTCCTAGTATTATGTATTTATTGTACGTCATCATATGTCGTAGGAAGCGCAGTGGTAAGGGCATTCTGGATGGGTTGTACAGACAGGCCATCGTGAGAGTGTGTTTGTTCCTGCCTCTTCTCGGTACTGTAACTGCTTCTACATTATTAAGTTGTTCCAGGAGAGGGATTTCCTTTGCTGCTATTGTGTCCTGTACGAGTAATGATACTCCTCCTCTTCCATCCAGTCTGTCCTTCCGGAATGTGTTGAATTTGGGGAGGCTAAAAGCGTGTGTATTCCTGAGCCATGTTTCGGTGCTGCCTGCAACATGGACACCTTCTTGTTGTACTCATTAGTAACGTGCGTTTCGCTCCTCGAGTGGACCTGGTCCAGGATCTATGTCTGTGGCCTTGCCCCTACACTGGAGGTTGCTGGCGTTCCCCCTGCGGTCCGTGTCCCCTTTGGTGCGACCTGCTGGAGCCCTGCCGTGCCCTGTCGTCACATCACTTGCCAGTGATATTCGACCTGGACACAAATGGGGAAGCACCACCGGAGAGCAGCAGAACGCTGCACAACATCGACTGGGAGCACTTTTGAGTGCACCTGGCACAGACAGTCGCCGCCATGCCCGATCCGGACGTCAAGGGAGCAGACGCGGCCATCGCAGTATTCACGCGATACACGCTGGATGCAGCAGACGCAGCCACACCTCAAGGAGCGAGGAAACCACGGGACTACTCCCGCCAGCTGCCTCCTGACACCATAGACGTCATCAGGGAGACTGGCAGGTCACGAGAGACCCAGCCGCAAAAAGAGAACTGAAGTGACGCCGCCGCCACATCCGCGGCTGCAGTAGCAGACCACAGGAACCGAGACTGGGCGGGCCTGATTGCGAAGCTCAGGAATGATGAAGGCAGCGAGTGGGAAACCACCAAGAGGTTCTTGATACGTTCAACCCAATCCGCCGTTGCAGGTAGGGCGTGACCTTTTCGAAGAACCCGACGCCAAAGCCAGCGTATTAGCCGACGCGTTTGCAGCAAAATTTACGTCGGTGGAAGACGTCGTCAACGAGGAACATATCCGCCTGGTGGAAGAGAGGCTTCCCGCCTTCCTGACCATCAGAGCGGAAGACAAAGACATTGACGAAATAACGTGTTTATAGCGATAAGAAGTGCAATAGTATCGAAGGAAATTGACGGAGACTCGAATTGTGAAATGATTTGGGTGAAGGTCACGGTTAAAGCAGGCTCAGACATGGTAATTGGATGTCTCTATAGGCCCCCGGGCTCAGCAGCTGTTGTGGCTCAGCACCTGAAGAATAATTTGGAAAATATTTCGAGTAGAGACTCAAACGTTCATAACGGGTGGCAGGGACAAAGAATCCAGTGAAATATTTTTAAGTGCTTTATCTGAAAACTACCTTGAGCAGTTAAACAGAAAACCGACTCGTGGCGATAATATATTAGACCTTCTGGTGACAAACAGACCCGAACTATTTGAATCAGTTAATGCAGAACAGGGAATCAGCGACCATAAAGCGGTTACTGCGTCGATGATTTCAGCCGTAAATAGAAATATTAAAAAAGGTAGGAAGATTTTTCTGTTTAGCAAAAGTGACAAAAAGCAGATTACAGAGTACCTGACGGCTCAACACAAAAGTTTTGTCTCAAGTGCAGATAGTGTTGAGGATCAGTGGACAAAGTTCAAAACCATGGTACAATATGCGTTAGATGAGTATGTGCCAAGCAAGATCGTAAGAGATGGAAAAGAGCCACCGTGGTACAACAACCGAGTTAGAAAACTGCTGCGGAAGCAAAGGGAACTTCACAGCAAACATAAACATAGCCAAAGCCTTGCAGACAAACAAAAATTACGCGAAGCGAAATGTAGTGTGAGGAGGGCTATGCGAGAGGCTTTCAATGAATTCGAAAGTAAAGTTCTATGTACTGACTTGGCAGAAAATCCTAAGAAATTTTGGTCCTATGTCAAAGCGGTAGGTGGATCAAAACAAAATGTCCAGACACTCTGTGACCAAAATGGTACTGAAACAGAGGATGACAGACTAAAGGCCAAATTACTAAATGTCTTCTTCCAAAGCTGTTTCACAGAGGAAGACTGCACTGTGCTTCCTTCTCTAGATTGTCGCACAGTTGACAAAATGGTAGATATCGAAGTAGACGACAGAGGGATAGAGAAACAATTAAAATCGCTCAAAAGAGGAAAGGCCGCTGGTCCTGATGGGATACCAGTTCGATTTTACACAGAGTACGCGAAGGAACTTGCCCCCCTTCTTGCAGCGGTGTGCCGTAGGTCTCTAGAAGAGCGAAGCGTTCCAAAGGATTGGAAAAGGGCACAGGTCATCCCCGTTCTCAAGAAGGGACGTCGAACAGATGTGCAGAACTATAGACCTATATCTCTAACGTCGATCAGTTGTAGAATTTTGGAACACGTATTATGTTCGAGTATAATGTCCTTTCTGGAGACTAGAAATCTACTCTGTAGGAATCAGCGTGGGTTTCGAAAAAGACGATCGTGTGAAACCCAGCTCGCGCTATTCGTCCACGAGACTCAGAGGGCCTTAGACACGGGTTCACAGGTAGATGCCGTGTTTCTTGACTTCCGCAAGGCGTTTGACACAGTTCCCCACAGTCTTTTAATTAACAAAGTAAGAGCATACGGACTATCAGATCAATTGTGTGATTGGATTGAGGAGTTCCTAGATAACAGAACGCAGCACGTCATTCTCAATGGAGAGAAGTCTTCCGAAGTAAGAGTGATTTCAGGTGTGCCGCAGGGGAGTGTCATAGGACCGTTGCTATTCACAATATACATAAATGACCTGGTGGATGACATCGGAAGTTCACTGAGGCTTTTTGCACATGATGCTGTGGTGTATCGAGAGGTTGCAACAATGGAAAATTGTACTGAAATGCAGGAGGATCTGCAGCGAATTGACGCATGGTGCACGGAATGGCAATTGAATCTCAATGTAGCGAAGTGTAATGTGATGCGAATACATAGAAAGATAGGTCCCTTATCATTTAGCTACAAAATAGCAGGTCAGCAACTGGAAGCAGTTAATTCCATAAATTATCTGGGAGTACGCATTAGGAGTGATTTAAAATGGAATGATCATATGAAGTTGATCGTCGGTAAAGCAGATGCCAGACTGAGATTCATTGGAAGAATCCTAAGGAAATGCAATCCGACAACAAAGGAAGTAGGTTACAGTACGCTTGTTCGCCCAATGCTTGAATACTGCTCAGCAGTGTGGGATCCGCACCAGGTAGGGTTGATAGAAGAGATAGAGAAGATCCAACGGAGAGCAGCGCGCTTCGTTACAGGATCATTTAGTAATTGCGAAAGCGTTACGGAGATGATAGATAAACTCCAGTGGAAGACTCTGCAGGAGAGACGCTCAGTAGCTCGGTACGGGCTTTTGTTAAAGTTTCGAGAACATACCTTCACCGAAGAGTCAAGCAGTATATTGCTCCCTCCTACGTATATCTCGCGAAGAGACCATGAGGATAAAATCAGAGAGATTAGAGCCCACACAGAAGCATACCGACAATCCTTCTTTCCACGTACAATACGAGACTGGAATAGAAGGGAGAACCGATAGAGGTACTCAGGGTACCCTCCGCCACACACCGTCAGGTGGCTTGCGGAGTACGGATGTAGATGTAGATGTAGAAACGGAAGAAGAGGTGCAACAGCAGCTCACCCTCCTGCCAACCAGGAAGGCAGGTGGTTGCGACGAACTAAACAACGCGCTGCTGAAGCAACTGCCGCCAGACGCAGTCTTTGTCCTGACAGCAATCTTCAGTGCCCTCCTGAAGCGCTCCAGCCTCCAGCTCGGTGTGGAAACATATTGAGGTGGTGGCCATTCCGAAATCAGGGAAGAATAACAGGCTGGCCCGGAACTACAGGCCAGTCAGCCTTCTGCCATGCACCTCAAAGGTCATAGAGTGCCTGTATGTGAGAAGGCTGCGCCGCCACGTCAAAGAAGAAGGCCTGCGAGCGGTCTAAGGCGCTGCAGTCGTGGACTGTGCGGCTGGTCCCGGCGGAGGTTCGAGTCCTCCCTCGGGCATGGGTGTGTGTGTTTGTCTTTAAGATAATTTAGGTTAAGTAGTGTGTAAGCTTAGGGAGTGATGACCTTAGCGGTTAAGTCCCACAAGATTTCATACAACTTTGAACAGTTTTTTGAAGAAGGCCTGCTTTCCAACGAGCAGTTCGGATTACGTCGAAGATACTCGACACAACAGCTGATGCGACTCATGGAGCAGGCGATGGGGGCGCTGGAACGTCGTGAGTACCTGGAGGCGATGCTGCTGGACGTCGCTGGTGCCTTCGACTGCATGTAGCACAATAGCCTCCAGTACAAATTGCTTGTGCAGGGGGTGAATGTGTCGCACGTCCGCCTGCTCCGATCATACCTGCAAGAACGTACCTTCCAAGTGCGAGCCGACGGTGGTACATGAACAGCACATTCCATCAGAGTGGGAGAGCAACAGGGGTCCACCCTCAGACCCCTACTGTACTGCCTCTAAACTGCAGACAACCCGAAAACGCCAAGGATTCACCTGGCACTCTACGCAGACGACACCATGCTATTCGCGAGGAGCATGAACGCGCAAATGCTGCGTCGCCGCCGGCAGCTCGGCTTCGACGAGCTCGGATCTCGGGCCACCAAATCGTGGCTCAAATTCGATGCAGACAAGAGCCAGGCTGTGATTTTCAAGCGGAAGAAGGTGCCAGCGGACATCACGCCAGGACAGATCGTGGGTGGTCCCATCCCATGGTCACGCACTGGTCGGTACCTCGGCATTACACTCGACGGGGCCTGTCGTGGAAGGCGCATATTCGTGGAGGGGGGGAGGGGCGGGGGGGGAGGGGGCAATGACGCTGGCCAGGATACGCCTTCTGTACCCGCTGCTGAACCCAGGGTCGACACCACCTACAGACTGCAGCATAACACTCTTTCTAACACTCATGAGGCCAGTGTTCGAGTATGCTACCGTAGTCTGAGGAAACGCTGCCGAAACTTCAGTGAAGCTGCTCCAGACTGCACAGAACAAAGCCCTCAGGCTTGCATTGCACCTGCCACGCGATTTTCCCACGAGGGAATTACACGAACTTGCCGGTGTGCCGGTTAAACAGCTCTTCCGGCAATTAGCGCAAGTTTCTATGCGCCAACGAGGGAAGCCGACAACGAACTCGTCAGGTGACCGACCAAATGCTGGCCGGACTTGCTGCGCTAGTAGCGACTATGCACCAGCAGCAAAAGAACAGAGAGACCACACTAGTGACACAGAGAAGAAAATTCAGGAAAAAGGACAAAGAAAAAAATAGGTAGCTGTACGAACAGCAGTATAGGCTGCTTAACCTACGGAGAAACAAGGCAAGAAGCTTTAAAAAGTCACTACAGGGCTGTTCCGTTTTCCGTCTGCTAATGTTCTGGGCGTTCCCTCTGCGGTCTGCGCTCACCAGAGCCGCTCGTGGGTGTTCCATCTTCGACCTGGTGCGTTTGGAGTTCTATCTGGGTTGTCAAGAATTCTCCCTGTGGTCCTCTTCAGCTCACGGCAATCTTCTGAAGCGTCGCCGTTCCATTTGCGGTCCGCTGCGGTTCTGGGTCTTCCCTCTGTGGTCCGCGCCGTTCGGACGTCCTATCTTTGGTCCGGAGAGCCTGGCACTGTCTGGGGATCGTTTTCTATATCCATGCCTTCAGTTCTTCTAGTCATGGAGTGCTGCAGCTGTCCCCGGTGCTCCTTTAACAATTCCAGATCAGGATCCCAGGCTATGCTTAGCTGGTACCCCATGTCACGGTTCATGAGATTGCCAGTTACTTTTATCTCTATTCGATTCCCTTATAACACTGTCCCAAAATCTGGGTGTCTGTGCTAGAATCTTGGTTTCGTCATAATTCATGGCATGATCTAGTTCTAGACAGTGTTCAGCAATGGCTGATTTCGTCACCTGTCTTAATCGGGTGTGCCTTTGATGTTCCTTGCACCTGGTACCCACTGTTCTTGTCGTCTGGCCAATGCAGGAAAAGGTATAATGTAAATGCCTGGTTTCTGTAACCCCAGGTCGTCTTTAACATTTTCCACCAGTCTCCCGATCTTGCTGGATGGACAGGAAACACACTTGATATTGTGTTTGCGGAGGATCCTACTTATTCTGGCAGAAGTAGGGCCAGCATAGGGCTGATACGCCACCTTCTTTGCTTCATCTTGCTCTTCTTCTGGAACCTGTGGTGTAGTGACTGGTTGGAGCGCCACCTCAATTTGTTTTGTAGTATATCCAGAGCCTGGTATCTTGCTCTGGAATTGTTAAAGGAACAATGGGGACAGCTGCAGCACTCCATGAATAGAAGAACTAAAGGCAGAGAGAACAACCGAACCGCAGCGGATCGGAAACAGAACGGCAACGCTCAAGAAGATCGCAGTGAGCGGGAGAGGACCACATGGAGAACGCCTGGCAGCCCAGACAGAACTCCAAACGCTCCAGGTTGAAGATGGAACACCCAGGAGCGGGTCTGGTTGGCGAGGACTGCAGAGGGAACGTTCAGAACTGCAGCAGACGGAAAACGGAGCGGCAGCGCTCCAGCAAGTCGCAGCGAGTGGGCGCGGACCACAAAGGGAACGCCAGTAGCCGCCGGTGGAAGGGAAAGGCCACAGACGTAAATACTGGACCAGGTCCACTCGAGGAGCAGTCTCAGGTCGCACTTCATGAATGTTACGAGCTACGTTACCGAAATATCGTCCAAGAACGATGCTGATATCCGGCAGAACATCCAACAACCCAAGATGTTATATTGTCGTATGTTTGTAGCATAAGCAATCGTAATAAATAATAGAAATGAAGGGAACAGAAAACCCCTCGTCACACCTGTAACTGCCCTGTTATCTACAACATCAGACATTTTATACACGTATATTCTCGCGCGCACAGACTGCAAATGTTCAGCACTCAGGAAGTTTGTCAGGCAGCTAATTAAGTTGAGACTCAGCGCGGCAGCTGTAGGGAGTGGCTGTAATTGCATTTGCCACATACAGTCGTTCCCATCAGCCACTGTGCAGAGTGTCAACTTAGTCTGGGTGTATTATACACATGTCAATAATACATCTTCGGTTGTATAAAGCAATTCGATGATATTTTGCACAGTACATTTTTCATTTCTGGTGTAACTCTCCAAACATGCAGAACAGGTGCACTTTTGACGTATAGCAGTACTATCCATTGAATTATTAAGTTAAGGTATTCGCATTTCTACCACCGATCCAAAACAACTACAACTTGGAAGCTGAATGTTCCATACAAATTTCTGCTGAGCAGTGCAGTTTTTGAACTGGTAGACCATGTTTTCGTCTTTCTTGATGATCAGACATATGCATACAAGGTTCAGGTGCAGTAAACACACAATATGAAAATTCTGTTGGTGATTTAACATCAACAATCATTAAACGTACATACAGTTCAGAAGTTCCACAGACTACGGCCGGAAGCTTTAAGAAAGTGAAATTACTATACTGGACGCCAAATACAACATTGATTCTGTCTGACACAACACATTTATGGTTCCCAACGTTGAATAACTACAACTATTTATGAAATTAATGTAACATTACAGTTCCGAAATTGTGATATATTGACATCATCCGCTATAAAAATGATCGTCAGCAATGGTAAACATATATGACAGGACAGCTACATCTTACAAAAGTAATAATCTGTTCCTTATTATCCATGACGTTCTAAGACGGAAAACAATCACCAGTACTAGACCACAGCGTATTTCAACTTGAAAAACACTCACTAGACCACAGTACGCCATGTATTTAACATCAAACAGATGTCAGCAACTCTAATTGTGGTTCCAACAAATACTTGACAAACATAATCCAAGAGTAGTTTCAAGATACGTCCATCATAGATTGAGTCTCTCCATAGTAATCCACATTTCAGAGTACAAGCCGCACAAGTTCACATCAAATGAACGCTTAAAGTTACTTGACAGAGGCATATTTCCATTCTCCCATTGCTTCATATGCATGTGGAACAGCAGAAGGGGTAGACTCGCGGCGAGAATCCATGCCTTGGAATAGTGTTACTGGCATTGACTCTTATGATGTCACAGTCCAGCTCAGACTTGTCAGGCTATTTATAACAGTGCAGAATTCTGGCATACTGGCCAAAAATTGAGATACTGACATAGATTCTATGACATCAGAACCCAAGTTATGAAATACTGGCACTGTACAAGTAAATGTATTATAATAGTTCGTATGACAACATAATCGAAGAGCTGTTACAGTATGTCCACCATAGATAGTCTCTCCATTGTGATCCGTACTGAAGAGTACAAGTCCGACATATTCACATAAATTGAATGCTTAAATTTACCTGTGAGAGCCACGTATTCCTTCTACCATTGCTCCATATGCAAGTGGAACGGAGTAAGGGACCAATTAAAAGTGATATAAGATAATATCCCAAAGGTGCTAAATGGTGGCTTACTACCTATCAAATATATTGGAGCAAGACAGCAACAAAGTTTTCAACACCACACCCAACACACACCATGAACTGCACTCACACCTGTCATTTCTGATGAATTTTAAGGGTGTTTACACAGGGAAAGTGCTATAACAGTTCATAAAGACATGTGGGTCGCTTTGGCTTAGTTGGTATATTACCACGCAGATTTTGTAGTAGTTGATTCAATAGATTCAAACAGTAGACGCTATGACGAATTCAGATTGCACTGGGTTCCAACTAACTGTAGGATACTCAGCCACCTATACCACAGCAGCCCACACACTCTTTTGGCTGGTGGCAATATAACCTTTTTTAATTAACACCGATTTTTGCTGTAGATATGCCTTCGCATGATGGAATCTGATATCAATCAGACATAACACTAAGCTCCAACCATTCTTCCTATAAACACAATGAGATGTGATGTCTGGACTGGCAATGAATTTGTAATTTCTCACGTAAATTGTAAATGTTTTACGTTGCTCATTGGACTTCTAAGATTTCCAGCAGATTTCTGTCTGCTACTAACCTGAAGCGTCCAGGCTTCCCATCCATCAAGAATGGAGTCTGTGCTATGAACTGTTGGAAAGTCAAATGAGAATTTGACTTTCCAACATAGTAAACGACTGAGCAGGTTAATAGCATTTTATCACTGCTTCTAGAATAGGAGCTGGAGAAGTCATAGTTGACACAATCTAATATTTGTCCAACCAATGTTCAGTTACATACAGAATGTCAAAAGTTTGTTCGAGATTCACTAAATCAAATGCAGAACTTATTTTCCAGAGACTAAACATTGTGATGTAGTACCTGTAGATTTGCTGATAACACAATGGAAAACATATTCTCAGATATCATATTATCATCAATTCTATTTGTTCCAGATGGAACATTTACTCTAAAATATGTTCTTACTTTTATTTTGATGTCCAAGTCACCAGAAGATTTTGTAGTAGACAACACAACATTCTTGTCATTTCTCCTGTGTTTGACGTAAAAGTATTCCATGTAATTATTTGTCAACATTTTGTGTTATGATTTTTTTTCAGCATCATCCAAATGAAGACCATGTGTAGTGTGAGATGGTCAACCTACGTCACTGACATCCAGTACATGCACATTTGAAAACTGTTTACGTGTATTGGAATACTGTTCATTTACAGGCACTAACCTCTTTGTTCACACATGACTAAAACAGTAAGTCATATGTGTGTGTGTGTATCTATATATACAAAACATTTGTGTGCCCCAGGTAACCCAAGCTCTCCTTTAGTTCTTGGCAGACTACTGACGTTTCGTTCTGGTACACTTGGTTTGAGCTGCCAATGAGGAAAATGAAATCCTTCAACACCTACTTACCGATTTCTTCTGAATGAACATGCTTTTTTATTTGAGATAAGGATGCCTCAGACTTGATGAGATCTGTTGCCTCTCAGTTACTGGCACTTCATTAATGCGAGAAGTGATCTCATGGCTGTGACTGTCTCTGAGAATCATGAGCTTCCTCTGGCAGTTACAGTCCAAATCATGTTGCTGGATATTTTGAGAAACAGAAACAGCACTATAAAAAATTTGAATACTCTTACGTTGACGTTTTGAAGCGTTAGTTTTCCCAGAAAGGTTACTGCAGCAAGCATTATGTGAGTATATTCAATATGGATGACATAATACATTTGTCGCTATGTCATTGACCGCTTAATAACTGTTCATTAATAAAATATTTGTGGATTTATTTAATATTAGTATATATACTTTATTTATGAGTGAACATGGAGACATATACTACAATGTTAACTCCTCATATGACACAGCAAAATATTTGTATGGGCTGACACAATTGGCTGACAGCTTCATTACAATTCCTGGCAACATGAAGCAGTTACCAAGATTTACAATTTTTGAAAACAGTGTGCAAATGAGCACTGATCGAAATAATACGTGACTCATGTGAATCTACATACACTTTTGTGAAGAATGATTTCAGGAATACAAAGTATCATAATTGTGTAGCATATTAATTGTGACACATTACAGATCATATACTAACATTTTAGACACTTTTTAACTTCATAGAATCTAATAAAAGATTTATCTTTTACTTCGTTACTGAGGATAAGGGGATTTTGAATTCCCTGCATAACGTGTACTGGCAACCTGTTAGAAACTTTTCACCAGAAAAAAACTTCATTCTTAATTCTAGACAGGTGTTTGCAGTCTACAGGAAAAAACTTCATTCTTAATTCTAGACATGTGTTTGCAGTCTACAGGAAAAGTTTCACTTTTAGTATCGTGATAGTGAATTATACAGTTTGCCTTTAATTCGCTCTTTTTATGAACCACATATTCCATTGTGGAGTAAATGTATGGGCACACAAGCATTTGTCCCAGAAGACACTGCTGTAAGATCAATTGATTTTTATTTGGTCCTGTTAAATTTCATTCTGTACAAAGATTATATTATAATCTAGGAAAAGTCCGAGGGTACGATATTGCACGGAGAAAAACAAACAACGCTGTAAAAAATACACATGCAAGATATATGATATCACTTGCGAGGTCTCAAGAAAGACAACAGTCTTTAACTGCGCGATCGCAACGGTCGCAGTTTCGAATCCTGCCTCCAGCATGGATGTGTGTGATGTCCTTAGATTAGTTAGGTTTAAGTAGTTCTAAGTTCTAGGGGACTGGTGACCTCAGATGTTAAGTTCCATAGTGCTCAGAGCCATTTGAACCATTTTTATGAAAAACAACAATATTGTAGATAATATTCATTCAAGCTATACAATATTACATACATTAGCATACAGTATTACATCATTTATAAAGTAATGCATCAGTTACAAAAATTACAGCTCTAAATATTCAGTTTAATTATATATAGTATTGTTAGGAGGAACTGTTTCTCCTCATGAATACATTAGGGCTGTCAATGTCCTTTTTTATTGTCAGTGGGAGCTTATTATAAGTTCTTATTTCGTATTGGTTACCTCATTTCAGTACAATATTGAGAGTTGTTGAGTCTTTGTGGAGCGTTTATTCGGCCTTCTGTCATGACTGTGAATACCACCATTAGTTAGAATTGCTTTTCTGTTGTTGATTACAAGTATCCTGTGAGTACCAATGTCCAAAGGGTCTTGAATATTATGACTAATTTATAACGCCACAGACCTACCTACCAGCTCATTTTAGTAATTTAAAATTTTTCCCCTTTTGCAGTATTTCCTCAGAATTTTAAATCACACAAGATCAGAGAGTGGAAATATACGAGATATGACAACATTATTATTTCTCTGTCAACGAAGAGTGCAACAGTTAGTAGTACAAAACATGCCAACTTTAGTTTCTTGAGCAGGTGACTAATTTATTCATTCCATCTTTGTATGCCAAGAAATCTTATACATGAATTTTCATTTATTTTCTGGCCATTGATCTGTTTGAAAAGGCTGAAGTTCGTTATTTACTATCTGAAACTAAATTAATTTTATTTTGGAATAAAGGTTTAATGATAGGCTATTTGCTGTGAATCGTTTGTGTACTTGTGTTATAGTTTCAGTTGTAATCTATATTGAGAATTTCACACCTTTGATCAAAATATGTGTATCATCAGTGAACGTTCCTGTATTTTCCTTGTTATTTATTGGCGTTGGTAGGTCCAGGTCATTAATGTACGCTATGAAGTTCCCTTGCTCAAAGATTGACCGTTGGAGAACAATGCACATAATAGTTTCTCAGTCTCATTTTATTGTTTCGCCGGTACCTGATAGGGCAACTCCTTTTTTCTGTTGTGTAAGTAAGATTCAGTCAAGCAAGCAATTAGTCGTTGATGGAAGTTTTCTCGCTAATGTGATATATTTTACCCAGTCAGAAGCGTTGGCAAAATTTCAGAAATTTCCGTGGAATATTTTCTACAGTTCAACTCATCTAGAATTTATTTTATAAAACTAAATATTGCTCCCTTTAAGGAGAATCCTCTGCGACAGCTAAGCCAGGAGTTTGTCAGTGATTCATCTTGTGTTAGGTTTTACACAGTGTGCAGTACACTAGCCTCTAAAATATTTTTGAAAGAAATGGCATTGGAGAATAAGTCGATAAATAGTACATGTTTGGCACCACCTTTGTGCACTGGAACCAATGTCCTCCATCAACTTATTACAATGTTCTGAGCAATTTCTTCTGTAGAATAAATATTTATTTCATTTTGTCTACATTGCCTCAATAGAGTAGGGCATGGTACAGTACTGATGGAATGGGTGCTGACAATCCCTTGCGCTGGTAAATTTAATGACAGAAATTACAAAACGCAAAGGATGTGTGACTAATAATGTTAGTCAAGTCTGCAATGATAGTTTTAAATACAGCATTCCCGTTTGCCGTAGGATCAACTGCTGTTATTCTCTCTGTTAAAGAATTAGAATCCATTGCCTTCTTATCTCGATCGTTGTAATTCCTGGTATTAACTTTCTGCGAGTGTATGTGAGTCCTATATATTCCAGTAAATTCAGCAATGAACTCCCGAAAGCCCTAATATGTACCAACCAGTTTACAATTTGCTATATGCACATGGACGACAAACGCTATATTGAACGAGCAGCGGACTCGGTCACAGTTTGCTCGTTAGATTTGTGGCGATCGCCTGTCTACACGCTACTATTTGTTTGCGTAGGTGTGGCTGTAGCCCATACATTTAAGCAATGTTGTCCAAACCTCCGTTCCAACTTCCAGGTTTGGCGTACGGTATATCTCATTTCTGCGCAAATCTGCTGACGACGGGCTACTATCTCTGGGCAGATGTTACATGCTCAAACTTTCTTGCGCAGAAAGAACGTTGTGTGCAGTAAACACACCTTTAACTATTCTTGAGGAGGTATACTTGCGCAAGTATTCAGTTTCTTGTGTGACCAGTGAGCTCTGTACTGTAGTGGTAAAGATGATCTCTTCCGGCGGCTACACTCAGAGAGCTCAATACTTCAGTCTTTACCACTGTTGTCTTTAATACCGCCGACCGCGAGTTGTGAAAAATTTGGTGTTGTGTGCGTATCTGTGTGAAAAGATGTAGTGGAAAGTGCTGTTTGTTCGATTGGTTTAGTGGTCAGGATGTGTCGTACAAAGCATGCAGACTTGAAACGTTGAAAAAACGACTGCAATTTGTGACAGCTACTGAAAATGAAGCTTGTGAGTTTAACATTTGTCAGTGTTGGAATAACTTATATATTTGTTTCATAATTTTTGCCCAGAACTGGGTGGGTGTCGAATTAATGTTTTTTATTCTGATTAATTAAATGTTATGTAGAAATTTTTTAAATAACATGTAGAAATTTTTGTACTCTTAGTGTAAAGTAGATTATTTACTATTTTCCAGTATTGCTTGAGCAGCGATCCTAACAAGCCTTGCCATATATTGAGGTTCAAGGAAATCACATTAATGCTGGACTGTGGCTTATCAGCTCAGACAGTTCTTAATTTTTTACCTTTGCCATTAGTGCCAAGTGCAAGACTAAGTAATTTACCAGGATGGATGCCAAGAGATGTGTCCGATCCGCAGTTGGAGGGAGTACGTATTTGTTGTTTTCTCTCTTTAGATCTGTCGCGTGTATGAATTAATCCAGGACTCTCATAACTATGTTTCCATTCCAGGAACTGAAAGAGTGTTGTGGAAGAGTTTTTGTGGACTCTGCACCGGAATTTTTCCCACCACAACCGAAGATTGTTGATTTTGCTGAAGTTGATGTTATACTTATATCAAATTATTTATGTATGTTAGCTCTCCCTTTTATTACTGAAGGCACAGGATTTGCTGGGGTTGTATATGCCACAGAACCGACCCTCCAAATTGGAAGGTAAGAAATAGAGTGAGTCAGTTGATTTTCAAATATATTTGATCAGCTGTTTTCAGCAGACATCAAGATTAGCTAATAATGTTTCAATGTAACATTGAACCTATAAGGAAATGGGAACATAATTTCTTTTTTTAGCCACTATATTTACAAACAGTAGACATATTTAACTGATTGCAAACTGACAACGCCTCAAAATCCTGCACCGGAACTCTAAGCACATTTGAATGAAAACATTTGATAGTCAGTTTCGAAGGTAATGTCCCTCATGAAAATGGCTGTAGTATATACACCAAGTTACAAATAGAGCTAAAACTCTACAGAAATTCATGCATGTTTCTTATGTACATTCTATCTGATCATTCTGGTTCTACCCCACCCATCACTGTATGAATGTGGCAGCAACATCTTTAAAAACTAAGTAACTGTGAAGAATGGCTCTTCCTATTCACACGATTGTAACCTGGGGCAGGGGCACTGTTCAGCAGTAAGTATGATGATATTGAATAATGCATTTGTTTTTTAATGACCAATTTCAGTTTAATACAATATTCTTTACTATGGGAAAGAGTGTACGCTTGGTAACAATACGATAATAAACTGGATAACTGTGTAACACAATACTAAGGGTAAAAATAACTGACGATTTAACTACAAAGTGTAACAGATAAAACATAAGTGCTTCCCTTAGGCAGTTCATATTATTTAGGTGTAGTGAACCAAATTGTGAGGAAAGTGTTTTTTGTCTAATCTCCCAGAATATAAATCACTTAAAAATGTCCTGGGAATGAAGTTTATGGAGCTACGCACACATATTTCATAACGTAAACATTATGTTATTCTTAAGGAAAATATTATTGGTACTATTCAGGGGATTTTAAACGGTGTTGGTATAGCATAAATATCCTTTCTGTACATGTCAATGTTACAGTGGTATTCGTCCAATGTATACTTATACAGCTCTCATTGCATTAATAATTTTTTTTAAAGATATAGCTTCGACACCACATTTCTCAAGATTTCACGTTATGTTCATTGGCTTCCATTGCAATCTGGGGATATACGGAAGCGTCCGATCCCACCCGTCTGCTTTGACCCACGATGTCACAAATATGGCGGAAACGACCATAGACCACGATTCCAATATGGCGCATACAAAGTTGGTACGTACACATTATGAAGACGAAAATATATCGAAAAACAAACACACACACTTTCCACATAAAGCCTAATGACACTAATGGGACAAGTGCGGGAAATGGGGTGTTTTTAGGTGGGGGCAAACTAAATATCAACAAATTTAGACACCCATCCCCATACAAAACCACACAAAACGACGAAAGAAAGCGACATCACAAAACTCCCCAAATACCACTAAATACACTATCATCTGGAATCCGACACTTCCCTTGACTTATATATCTCAACAGCAGCTCCCGATCCCATAAATTAGGATCAAACTCTTCCCTTGGCCTATATAGCTCAAAAACATCTCCCGATACCAATATCAACATACACAGCCACACGTGAGATCGGACACTTCCCTTGACCTGCACACTGTTAATTTTATCAGTCATGTCCATTCCTGAACAAATACAACTGATTAATTTTATTAAAATTACCACACGATGTACAGCAAACAACACTAAATTAACCTTCACACAAAATCGTTAACTCACTGAAACTAATTCCACTACAAACACAGCCGACACTCGAACAATTCTGTATAATGAGCAAAAGCAAACTGAACCCATTACACCACACAAACGAAAACCCTGAACATACCACCGGAGAGCACAACATGACGACATCTACAAACACGCCACCCTCACAAACCAAACTCCGCGCCATCATGACGTCACGGGTCAAAGCCGACTCGTGGGATCGGACGCTTCTGTCGACCCCAATCTGGAGCATGGACTATGCTACAGATCGATCTCACCTTGACCTACATAAAAAAGCTGTACAAGCAAAACTATTATCAACATTCATTTAAAGTGAACATGCTGACATAAGATGTTGACTTCATCCCATGACGTAATCGTGTTGTGATGTTATGCACGCACAAAAAGAAAACAAAATACTGACAGATTTTTTGCTTTCCTTGTGTATTATTTTTTGGAAAGCAGATTGTGGCAACAGATTGATACATAGTGTAGCCCAAAGTATAAGGTATGTTGAAAGGCAACAGTTTGGTTGTGAACTGGCAAAGCCAATCAATGTTAGTCCTAATTATCTCACTTGAGGTGACATCCAGTTCTGTAGTCTAGCCCAAGGTTTAGCGTAGGTTGAAAAGTTGTTGTGAATTGGCAAAACAGTAGCAAAGGCTTTATTTAATGTCTGCTTTCTCTTCTCTCTCCGCATATAATAATTCACGCCACAACATTGTTACATTGCAGGTATACGAATGACCAGTATTTAGGGTCAGCTGCTACTCTGTTCCCTGCTCTCAGTTAAATCAGCACGTGGTACCAGTAAGGCTAGAGTGTTTTTTGGGATATAAAATACCAGCTGTGTCTCATTTACATCATACAAAACATGGTTGCAAATAAGAGTGAAACCCACAGTACATGTGTTCTTTATACTGCAAAAACATTCTTACGTATTAAGGGGGGATAACTGTGTATCTCAGTATTTCCTCAGAATCCTTCATATTTCAGAAGCAGTGTACTACAAATACAGAGGCCCGTCCTCTTTACTTTTTTTAATTTTGCACTCAGTGAATGAATGGCCTAGCTCGTCTAGTAAACTCCATGAGCGCACAAATTTCGGTGCCCCGTATGTCAAAGTATGAAGCATTTGCTTGTGCTGAGCTTGTTGACGGTAGTTATTAGCCTGTACTAGCTGACCACAATATTATTTTCCATGCCCTCCCATGGCTGTTAAGGACAACAGTACTGTGGTAAGAAAAATGTCACAGTGTGAGTGCTTTTGGGACAAGTGTCCATATGCTATCAAGTGGTGCTATGTCCTTGCATACTTTCACAATTTGTTGTGACCAATGAATACACAGGGTAAAGAATTGATGGTCTGCAGGAAAAAATACGAACTTTCTGAACTACAAAAAATTACTACATAATGAAAGTTAGCATTACTTTTAAGGTTTCTGGAGACACCATGGTACCTGTGCCGGTTTGTGGCAATAGATACATCTGCATTTATTGGCAGATTTATAGTAGAAGTGACAAAAGACGACCCTTGATTTTTATAGTTACAG
Source organism: Schistocerca gregaria (assembly GCF_023897955.1). NCBI lineage: Eukaryota > Metazoa > Arthropoda > Insecta > Orthoptera > Acrididae > Schistocerca > Schistocerca gregaria. Next base: position 435,280,613 of record NC_064920.1, on the reverse strand, counting down.
TGGACTTGGTGCAGCTGCTTGCTGTATCTACCTCAACCAAATGCGTAATACGATTTTGTATATGTGAAAATGGTAAAGCCACAGTGTTGTACACTTGTAGTTGACAATTGTTTTTACCAGCGGCTGTTTGTACTTTGCAGTTGGAAGCAGGCAACATAGCTACCCGTAAACAGGGATATTCTTACTCTTATCTGCTACTTAGTGACTTGGACATGGAATGCACTTGTGCCACTTCATCACTGCAGCTTAAAATGTGTGAAGAAATTTCGATAGTATTTCAAACTATCATTCTTTATCAGGTTAGGAAGGAAAGGTCAAGTGCCTTGTAGTCAGCATTGTGTTTCATGCAGTCACCTGCCACTCCACACTTTGTGTTAAGGATAAATCAGTGGTCTGTTCTCTCCCTCTTTCCTTTAACTGCTCAGAAGTTTTCATTTCTGTGTGTTGCTGTTGTTGTTTGAATCCATTGTAAAATGTGTCAAACTAAGAAGCTAAACAAATTTTAAGTATCTAAATTGTCTGTATAAATTAATACAGTTGCAGCTTCCCCCATTAACACTTCTTGATGTATGTTTCAGAGACAAATCTGTCATTGGTAGCTATGGGGAGTACAAGTTGTTCACAATATGTGCTGGTTTTGATACATTGTGGGTTGTTTTTTTTTTTTTTTTTTTTTTTTTTTTTTTTTTTTTTTTTGTGGTTAAATGAGTCTCTAAATTCCTGGTGTGAACAAGGTTTGCTTCATGCTGGAGAAACTGGAGATGGAACACAATAAATAAACAAGGTTGTAGGATAGCAAGCTATATAATCCAAGGAATAATCCTCCAAATAGCATCATGCTCAACTTCAAAATCACTTCATATATGTGTACGCAGGTAATCCATGATGTTTATGCTGCAGTTTAGTATTCCTGTGGCTAACACCAATGCATTATAATAGATGAGCTCAGCATGAGATGAATTACAGCAAAGTTCATTCTTCATGTTTTGAATGTTATAATTAAAAAAAGGTTCAGTTATGTATTAAACTGCAAGCATCTCTTTGATATGACTGAAATTTCCTGTGCATGGTCATAACTCACATTAAAATGCAGCAGCAATCTTGACAGTGTACTGAATGTGGAGGACTTAATTTGGGAGAAACAGACACAGATCCATTGTTGGCCATTCTTATTAATATTTCCCATGGTTTCTTTAAATCAATTAAAAAACACCCAGAATCCTAAACCCCTCACCTCATTCAGATTCACTGATGACATCTTTGCGATCTGGTTTGAGGGTGAAGACACCCTGTCCACATTCCTCCAGAACATCAACAGCTTCTCCCCCATTCACCTCACTTGGTCCCACTCATCCAAACAAGCCACCTTCCTAGATGTTGACCTCCAACACAAAGATGGCGACATCGGTACCTCTACCCATATCAAATCTACTAACCACTGGCAATACCTCCACTTCGACAGCTGCCACCCATTCCATACCAAGAAGTCCGTTCTACCTAGCCACTTGTGGCTGTCACATCTGCAAGGACGAGTGGTCCCCCTTGAAATATACTGAGGTTCTCACTGAAGCCTTTACAGACGATAATTATCCTCCCAACCTTGTACAAAAACAAATCTCCTGTCCCTTACCTTTCCAGTCACTCACCATCTCCCAACGTCTCACATTGCAGCCACAGAGGAGCATTCCCATAGTAACTCAGTACCACCCATGACTGGAGCAAGTGAAATACATTCTTTGCCAGAGTTTCGACTACCTTTCGTGCCATGAAATGAGAACTATCCTGTGCCCACTATCCTTTTCACACCTCCCACAGTGGTATTCCGCTGTCCACGAAACCTACACAGTATACTCGTCCATTCCTACACAACCCCTGATCCCAACCCATTACCTCATGGCTCATATTCCTGTAATAGACCTAGATGCAAGACCACATAAATCACCCACCCAACAAAGGCATGGCTATCTTTGAAGCCAATTGTGTGATCTGCAAACTAAACTGCAACCCTTCGCTGTGTTCTATGTGGACATGACAACCAACAAGCTGTCTGTCTTCGTGAATGCTCATTAACAAACTGTGGCCAAGAAATAACTGGACCACCCTTTTGCTACCAACATCACCCGACGTGACATTATTCATTTCAGTGACTGCTTCACAGCCTGTGCCATGTGGGTCCTTCCCACCAATACCCATCTTCTGTAACAATCCTGTCCCCAACCTTTGTTAGCCATTGTTGTCATACATCTAGCCACTTCCTTGTTCCCATTCCAGCACCACACGGCCCTCCATTCCACCAACGAACCCCGTCTTTTTTCTTCTCTGACTTTTCTGCTGCCCCCCTCTCGTGCACTACGTCTTACACCTCATGACTGCACCTAGCTGACCTACTCTCCCCCTCGTCCCAGCACACTCCCAGCAACGCTTTACCATCACACACTCCTACACTGGCATTTCTCCTCCTCCCTGCCCTAGCCTCCTCCTTACCCCTAACCAGTTGCTTCTCCCATCATGCAGTGCTGCTGCTGTTGCTCGTAGTCTGCCTTTAGCTGCCAGCGACTGGCTGTGTGAGAGAGTTGAGTTTGCACATACGTGTGTGTGTGTGTGTGTGTGTGTGTGTGTGTGTTTGAATATGACAGCTTCTCTGCTATATGGTGAATAGCATTTACCTATTTTATAATATTGTTGCATTCCATGCTGGATTTTTCATTGTTTGAAGACACAGATAAGAGTAGAAATTAGGGTAGTGTCATCACTTACATGTTTTGTAGACCAGTAATGGCACCATTCACATTGAAGTGTGATGGGAATGCGTGTGTGTGGGGGGGAGGGGGGGGGGGTGTAAACAGCAGGTTGTAAATATCTAACAAGATATCAGCAGACGGATAATATTTATAGCATTGACTTAACAATTATCATCAAATCAAATCCTGGTAATCTACATAACCACAGTATACACAGTGTACACAAAAAAGAATTAATAATATAAATGGTAGTAATGATACAATAATAATTTTACCCCATATAACTCATCCAATGTTAAATTGTTTTGTTATTTTTGAAGACACAGCAATTAATTTTAACTGGTTGCAAATTACAATCAATTGAGTACATAACAATATTTGGAGCAATTAAAATTATTTACTTATGTCAGTCAGCTATATTTAGTGGCAATAAGCACACTCCTATCCGTTTCCTAAACGACTCTCCTGGTGATCTTGGCTTCAAAGGATCCTTAACTAACTCACTTGACTGGTCAAGGTTGTGAAGCTGAAGGTTCTTTCAGTTCTGATGATGGACTTGTTGCCCTGAGGATTTCTAAAATTTCAGAATGTGATTATTCAGAAAATGCCTTGTGCAAATGCAGTTTCAGGAATTGCCTAGGATTGTACGGAAACAGTACTGTTTCATTAAATGCAGACTTTACCTTAACATAGTCGTTGATTTTTCCAAAGTGTTGTTTGGTTAATGTCTTCTCACTACGATTGTGCCATTAAATCATCACTTCTTGATCCCAGTGATGTTCAGGGGAATGAAACTCTGCCTTATCAAGCAGCTGCAGTTCATGGTTTGTGCTTGTTAAGCATTATAAAACAATGTCATACTTCCCAATACTCTCCACAATGTCCATCAAAAACTGTTACACAGTGACCAGTTCCTTTATGGTGCCCAGAATGTTCTAACAAGAACAAACATGTGTAGTTGTGGAAGTTCATTCACTCATAAAACAAACGGAGTTTGCTGGTAAGTCATCAGCATAAGATCATATAAGAAATTGCTGCTCACATTGCTTTTATACTAGTAGACAATATGATGTAATCAGATACATAAAAAATCCTAATCACAATGTGAGAACACACATGAAAGGAGGTTATACTTGTGGAAGCTTTTGGAGCCAGTGGCTCCTTCCAGGAGAAGGGTTGAAGGGGGAAGGAAGAGGGGTGAAGGAAAAGGGCTGGAGAGGTTTAGGAAAAGGCATAGTTTTCAGAAAAGTCAGCCAGATCTGCCGGTCACGGAGACTTGCGGGACAGGATGAGAACGATCATTACATGTGCACAATGTTCATTGCCAATGATAGTAACTCTGTCTACCTATCTTTCCTAGTACATTTGACTCTTTGTGCAAAATTAATTTGCATTTCTTTCATCCATATGCAGTAGATTTCCTTGTTTATTGAAAAATGTCAATTTAGCGAAATCAGATTTAATTTTTGAAAATCTCTCTTTACTTTTTGGACACTAGATCTTGCAATGTCCTCCTTGAAATTGCAACATTGACTTTTAGAAATGTTCTTGTCTGTTTTTTGCCTTATGATGTTTTTAATGTCAGAAAACACATGCCTAATGTAATTTTTCTTGCAAAGTCTACAAACATATAACCTTATAATTTTAAGTGTTAAAGGAAACCTCACTTTTCTGCCAGCTGCATAATTCAATAACATAAATCGTCATGCTGTTCTTTATTTAGATTGATGTTATGTTTCAACTCAGCTTTGATTTCGCAACCAGATGTAAAGTGTCCATGAACAGATCTTTCACGTTACACCAAATTCCTTTTTGGCTTTGTAATTAGACATTTGATTTTATCTAAAGCTCTCAGTAAATCATCCTGGCCATTTTGTCTTGTTTCTCAATAGATTGTGGAATAGGCCTACTACATGAAATTAAAAAATGTATTTATTAAAAACCAATAAAGTAAGTACCCAGAGTGGCCTATCTGGTCACGATAGTTCACCATTATGCTCTTCATGAAAAATAATTTCCCATAAAATGGTAGACAAGTTTAAATTTATTGGGAAATGTTATTAATGGTACAAAGCTATACAGTGTATCGTAAGTATCATGAACAGTACCAAATTTGTGAAAGAATTTGAATGTATGAATTACAGATGAATCTTACTGGTAGAGAATTACAACACAAAAATAAAAATAACACATCTGCTTTCAACAGCCCTTCACAAACAGGTCATAACAATTGTGTAATTGCTAATGTGCTGAGGTTGTTATGGTTGCCCACAGACTTAAGAGTTTTTGGATTCCTATTGCAATTTTCAGAAAGTAGAAATTAGGCCTCATTGTGTCATAGGCCATATTGGTTACAGTAACCTTAATAATACAGAGCGAATCCCAAACATTTACAGAATATTTGCCATAACAGTAAAAATACTTTGGCTGCGTATGATGTAAGTCAAAATTACAATGTAAACTAATGTGAAATGTGGCAACCTCTTATCTCTGAGGTCAGAAACATACCAAGATCAGTTCATTAACTGTAGTCAAGTGTGTTGTTATATTCATTGGTTTCATCAAATAGCATCTAAACTTTGATCTTTCAGCTTAATCTAGACTACACGCTATGCTACAGGTCACACCGTTGTCATAAGCTTCATTCCCCGAAGGAACAAAAGTTGAAATTGCAGTTTAAAGCAACTATCTATGACCCTACAGAAATCGTGTATCCGTGAAGAACATCAAATTTCAACTTTCAAAAAACATCGCCCCTTTTCTCCCCGTTCATTGGTTACCTGTATTCAGTGTACCATTGGCAGCACTAAACTGACAATTTGCCAAGCTGTGTAATTGCAGAGGATAAGTGCGCTGGGTGGCATTGTCCATATTCTGGACTTCAGGCAAGAAAGTTTTAGGGTGATTCCTTCCCGGGTGGTGGTTTGCAGTCTCTTTCTTGTGCCTGTCTGTGACTCAGCATCCTTCTGTAAGGTGAGCAACAATCTGTCCTTTCCATAATACTGTCTTAAGAGTGCTTGTTTGAATAAGGCAGCCACATTTTGAAAAGTTACTTAGGATTTTATCATACTTGTCCACATTCAGTTCATTTAATTTTGTGTCATTGTATGTTGTGATTGATCTTTTCTTATTTATTTGCTTTATTTTGATGTAGGTTGTTTCTTGAAGAGCTGGTTCAACATATTGAACAAACACCAAAGGCCACAGTTGCTACTCATTGGAAGGAACAGCTGCATGTCCTGCCCCCACCTTTATGTGACAGTCAAAAGCCTCGAAACTGGAAGCATATTTACAATATGCAAACAGTAAATGACAGTTTATCAAGAATACAAATGGTGGGGTATAATGAGAAGTTGGTAGGTCTGTCACTTACTACATTGTATTTTTGCATTCCTAACAAATTAAACATACAATGTTTCAATTTGTTTTGTTTTATTTTATCTTTATTTTTTAATTTGTTTTATCTTTATTTTTTAATTTGTTTGTTCAGAAATTTCCTGTACAGTATTTCACTTGGTCAGTTGTAAATATTTTGTTTTATAATTCTACATTGTTGCTGTACTTGTTTTCAAGCTTGGCTCAAACAAGTAGAGGAATGTGGTAAGATCTTTAGTATCAACTTGCTCAGAGTACAGTTGTACTTTTCAAGCCACTGTACAGTATATTGTGCACTGCTCTAGTTTTGCCTCTTTCTGTTCCATTCACAAATTGCTCTAATGTTATTGCCATAGTCAGCTTAAGATGCGAGATTAGTAATATGTTACTTAACTCTTTTTGGAAACTGAATTCTTGAAATTTTTGCTGTGTCTTACACACCCAAGAAGAAACTGTGTGAGCATCTTAGTGACAATTTCGTGTGGAACAAACCTGTTACGAAATGCGGCTCGTCTCTGAAATTTCTCTATCTCCACTGTCAGTTTTACATAGTAAGGTGTAATAGTGACAAAAATTACTCATGGGTTTTGTCCAATTTTCTGATTGCAGTATAAACTCAAAAAGACAATTACAGTTAAAAAGAAGCAGAAAATCACACAAACAGACCTCACAGAAAATATTTACTTAAACCAATGCTCTTGAAAATGAGAATAAATCCTCAAAACACATTCTAAAAATAAGTAACAGTTACATTTTTCCATTATGTAAATCATACTCTGAAATTGTTGAAATGAGTTTTCGGAGAGCTACCTCCTCGTCTATGAGCTACGTTCCTATAGAATTTTACAGTGAGTCTCCATATGAAATTTGCCTTTCTTACAAGCAGATTGGTATGTTCATGACACATTAACCCATTAGTGCTCAGATGATGGATTTTTAAATACATTGATAAATAGGTATTTACACTTAAAAAGCAATTTCCTTACATTTCTAGTTTTCATTGAATATACTGTACTGTATTTGTAACATGAACTACTGTTGAGAACAAAACATCCATTTATGTGAAAGGGTTTTTTTGCTTGAAAGGAAAAAGTTAAACATGAGTACAAAATACAAATAAGAAACAAAAACAACAAATTATTTGGTATGACAGGCAGCAAAACATTAAACATAAAGTATCGCATTACATTTCTTGCAAGCTGATATCTTACTGTTTATTCCAACACATCGTCTTCATTTGAGAGTCTGTATTGTCACAACCAGATGGCTCATTCCATCAAACTGCTACATTACTGGAGTGTGGGGTTTTTCCAGGTCCTTTCAGTGGCATCAAATACCTCCCCTATGTCTACATCTAGTCTCTGCAAATCAATGTGAAGATTCATCACAGAAGGTACATCCCCATTGTACAGGTTACTAGGGTTTTTTACCCTTTCATTCACATACGGGGTCCGAGCAAGGTAGTGCAGGCGCTAGCACACTAGACTTGCATTTGATAGGACTGCGGTTCAATCCTGCGTCAGGCTGTCCTGATTTAGGTTTTCTGTGATTTCCCTAAATTGCTCCAGGCAAATGCCGGGATGGTTCCTTTGAAAGGGCACGGCCGACTTCCTTCCCCATCCTTCCCTAATCTGATGACACCAATGACGTTGCTGTCTCGTCTCCTCCCCCAAACAACCCAACCGACATATGGGACATGGGAAGAATGATCGTTTAAAGGTCTCTGCGCATGTGTAATTAATCTAATCTTGTCCCACAATACCTATGCAAGCGATACATAGAGTTTTGTAGTATATTTATTCAATTGAAGCAGGTTCTTGAAATTTCGTAAATAGGCTTCCTCGGGATAGTTCATGTCTATCTCCGGATCTGCCAGTTCAGTTTCTTCAGCATCTCTGTGACATTCTGCCACATGTCAGACAAACTTGTGACCATTTGTGCTGACCACCTCTGTATACGTTCAATATCCCCCGTTAGTCCTATTCAGTACAGGTCCCACACCCTTGAGCAATATTCTAGAATGGGTTGCGCAGGTTATTTATAAGCAATCTCGTTTGTAGACTGATTGCATTTCCCCAGTATTCTACCAGTAACCTGAAGTCTGTCACCTACTTTATCCACAAATGAGCCTATCTGATTGTCTCATTTCATGTCCCTATAGTGTGTTGCATCCTGATATTTGTATGAGTTGGCCGATTCCAGCTGTGACACATTGATTTTACAGTTGTAGGATTCTATGTTTTTTCATTTCGTGAAGTGCAAAATTTTAAATTTCTGAATGTTTAAAGTACGTTATCAATCTTTGCACCGTTTTGAAATCTTGTCAAGATCAGGCTAAAATGTTCTGCAGCTTCTTTTGGGCAGTATTTCATGAAGATAATTACATCACCTGCAAACTAATAATATTGTCTGCAAGGTCATTAATATACAACATGAACAGCAACGGTCCACTCTTCTCTGTGGCACACCTGAAGTTGTTGTATATCTAAGAATGACTCCAACCAAGATAACACTTTGCATCCTCATTAGCAAAAAGTTCTCACTCCAGTCACAAATTTAGCATAATAAACCATATAATTGTATTTTTGACAATAAGTGTAGATGTGGTACTGAGTCATTTGCTTTTTGAAATGAAGAAATCTGCATCTATGTGACTGCCATGATCCAAAGCTTTCATAATGACATGTGAGAAAAGTGAGAGTTGCATTTTGCGTGAAAGATTTTTTTGGAATCCATGCAGGTTGGAGGAGGTAATTCTCTCTTCTCAATGTCTGAGCTCAGAATATGTTCTAAGAATGTACAAAAAACAATTTCAAGGATATTGAGTGGTGTTTTGTGGATAACTTCTACCACATTTCTTGTAAATGTGTGTGATGTCTGCTTTTTTTCCAACTACTGGGCATGGTTTTTTGTCTGAGGGATCTACAATAGATTATAGCTGAAAGAGAGATTAACTCAGCCACAAATTCAGTATAGAATCTGATAGCAATTCCACCAGGGTGCGGAACTTTGTTCAGCTTTAAAGGTTTCAGCTGTTTCTGAATGCCACTGACACTCACTTCACTCATCTTTTCAGTGATACGGGGATTAAATTGAGGCAATTCTCCAGGATTTTATTTTGTAAACAAATATTTGTAGATGTAGTTATGCATTTCAGCTTTTGGTTCATTACCCCCAATTTCAGTTCCTGTCTCATTCATTAGGAACTGGACACTACCATTGGTTCACAAACAGTCTGTACATACGACCAGAATTTCTGTGGGTTTTGTGAAAGATCATTTGACCATATTCTGCTATAGTGAACATTGAAGGCTTCATGCATTGCTCTTTCGACAGGCATACATGTTTTATTGAGCATCTTTCTATCTATAGTCGTATGCTTTAGTTTTACACCTAGTATGCAATAGCCTCTGTTTCATTAGTTTTTCAGTGACTGTGTCCCATGGAGGGTCCCTCCCATTATGAAGTGTTCTACTGCATATGTTATGCATTGAAGCGACCTCAGCTATTCTTTTAAACTTGAACCATAGTTTCTCTCCATGCTCCTGCGCCATGCTGCAAGTTTAAAGTTCCTCATTCAGATGTAACACAACTGCTTTCTTATCTACTTTGCTGAACATATATACTTGTTGCAGTTGTCCTTTGTTCTTTGGTAATCATTCTTCAAATGGCCTTGGCCATGTTCCGCACAAACTCGCTAGGTGGTAGGGTTGTGCTTAGCAGTACACTGTTTGGGCTTTTGGCACACTAGTTATGGTGACAGTGGCTTGTGATTTGGGAGCAAAGAGTGGACCTTAAGTTCTGATTTAGACTCGGAAAAACATGGACAATGATTAAGTAAGCATATGCAGACAAGGCTGTTTCAAGAAGTATGTTTCTGAGTGGCACAAAAGTTTCTGTGATGGCAGAGATTTAGTGCCAGATGATACCAGAGCTGGTTGCCCATCTACAGCACACACTGATGCAAAAGTGGAGTGTGTAAGGCAGCTATTGCAAGAAGACTGTCATGTAACCGTGCTTGTAGTATCAGAACAATTTAATTTGAATTGTGACACATGTCATAAGATTTTACACGAAGATTTACAGAAATGGAAATTTAATAAAAAAAAACTTGTCCATCACACATAAACAGACAAACAGAAAGAGGAAAGACGAAGACTCTCTGCTGAACTACTGGGTAGAGCCAGGCATGATACCACAACATTATTGCTGGGGATAAAGGTTGGTTCTACCAGTATAATCCTCATATGGGGTTTCAGAGTGCTGAATGGAGTAGTCCTTGTCTTGTGGATTTTTTTTTTTTTTTTTTTTTTTTTTTTTTTTTTTTTTTTTTTTTTTCTCCTTCTGTTTCTACAAGTGAATAGGCGACTGAAAGGAAAGCTTAATCAAGATATTGCAGATATCCGAAGGTCTGTGACAAATGATCTTACAAGCATCACAGTTGAAAATTTCCCTTCTTCCAAGACCTCCAGAAACATTGGCAACTGTGTATAGGTAGCCAAGGGAACTACTTCGATAGAAACTAGTGCAAATGCTCATTCCATTCATTACTTGTTCCTGCTGCCGCTCCTTTGCAGGCTACAATAACATGTTGACTGGAGCTATAGTCCTCAACATGATTATCTGTGTCAAGGGTTTCATCCCGAGTCTGTCACACATGATGACATTCAGAAGACTGCCATCGTCAGGCCATTCACTTTCTACAAGAGTGTCTTCATGAGCTTCAGTCTCCGTAATGCTGCCTAAATGTGACAGCACTTTCTGGATGCCATCTTGCAAGGCTTGGCCTGGTATTTTGTGTATGTGGATGAAGTCCTCGTTTTCTCCATGATGCCCAAGGAACACTTCAAATGCCTCCATACAATCTTCAAATACCTCAGAGATGCCAACGTCTCGTCAAACAACAAAGTGCTTCTTTGGAGTTAGTAAGTTGGTACTCCTGGGTCATACCATCCTCACTGATAGCTCACATCCCCTGCCTGATAAGTGCAAGCCATCCTCAATTTTTTTGTGCTTCAAGATGTTAGAGAACTCTGCCAATTCCTTGGCATGTTAAATTTCTTGCACTGCCACATGAGGAAGGCACATGACACAGAAGACTCCAAACATTGAAGAAAGACTTTAGAACTGGATGTGCTAATATCTTTTGTCTGATTTTCTTTACAAGTGCAGTCCTTTTTCCAGAACTCTCCCAAAAAATCCACGTCTTATGTTCCATTTCCCAATCCTGATTTTGCGTGTCTATCCCGTTTGATATCGATAGTTAGTAGTACCCCTAAATACTTACATGATGTGGTATGCTCGAGATGGTCACTGCTTATCTTGTAATACAATACTATTGTTCTTCCTCCATGTCGTGAGCTTATCTTATATCTCTTCATATTTAAGGAGAGCTAAATGGGAATATTGTGCAAGTACTTCTGCATGTCCACGAAGTCTGCCAATAATGATACTTTTCTGTAGACGCAGCATTGCAATAGAATAATCCTGTAGTAGTGATAATCACTGATTGTGTAATCCAACAATAATGGCTATTTTCAACAATTTACACACAATGTTACATTTGTTAATTTTGAGAATTAAACGTCTGTCCATGTACCGCACACCCTGCCATAGTGCACTGAGAATATTGCCATGTATGCATCAGTCACAGTGACAGATGGATCACACTACCTGGAAGCAGCGCTCTCGCTGGTGGAACTGTGATGAGTACATTGGAATGGAATGGCATAAGGGATTCCTTGCGACTCCACAGGTGCAGTCTATACCATAACACTGAATCCCAGGGCAGTAGCATCAGACCTGTTGACTGTGGTAAAGGTAACTTCCAGCTGTTTCTGGTAGGTGGCTAATTTTCCTCTTTCTTTGCACACAATGGGAACAGTTTCTACCCATTTTGCACTGTCTCCTACTGCAGACAAGGTATTGAACATGAATGAAGGAATTATAGTAAACCAGCTCTTGGAAGAACAGTTAAAAGTAACTGATTTGTGTGGCTCTTAGCTATGCGAGCCCCAAACTATATAACTGCTGCAGAAAGTGTAAAATAATGCTTTGTAGTTTCCTCATTGGAATTTTGATTTGAATATTTGGTGAAGCAGGCACAAGAGTCAAGACTAGTGCGTTTTAGAGGATTAGTGCAGTGGAATTTTGTACCAACATAAGCTGTTTGTAGCTTACATTAACTGCTGATTAGTGATATCAGTGTAGAAAACTAAACAATGATTGTGCATCAGTGTACACACATGCTGATGAGCCAAAATTTATGACCACTGCTGACTGGCTGATAGACTGCTACCTGCTGGCATTGCACATGATATGGTAAGGTATGTATGTAAGTGGCCCAGAGGTGAATCATTTTAATGATGATGTGGGCTACAAATTGAGATATCCTCTGGTAGAAGTAACTTCGATAATGAGGTGATTGCTGTTGCCCAGCATTTGGGAATGACCATTTTGGAAATGGCAAAGCTGATGAGCTGTTTGCCTGCTGCTGTTGTGAGCATCTTTAGAAAGCAGTTGAATGACAGCAAAACCATGAGTTGTTGGATGTCCATGCCTCATCACAGAAAGTGGTGGTCAGAGACGTGCTCACTCTGTAAAGTGAGATAGGCATCAGTCTGTGCAAATCTTACAACAGAGTGTAATGCTGATGCAGGCACAACTGTTCTGTAGTGCACTGTTCAGTGCACATTGTTGAACATTGAGCCTCACAGCAGAAGACCCCCTGTGTGTTCACTTGGTGACCTACTGACATTGTTGTGTGAGGATCTTAATAGTGAACTCACGTTGATGTCTTGGCCACCAAATTCACCTGATTTAGACCCAGTGGAGCACATCTAGTATGCCATAGGGCACAAGCTCCATACCTGCAGGCCATTGGCCCATAATCTACAGGAATTACACAATTTGTGGTTAGATATTAGGTGCCACACACCTTCAGAAACCACCAGGGATTTGTCAAATCCTCGCCATTCAGAATTGCTGCTGGACTGCATTCCCCAATTCCACAATCAAGCAGATAGTCAAATGCTTTGGCTCATGAGGATGTTATCACATCAGCTCTTGATTTGAAGAAATAAGTATTGCCAGTGATGATGCTGGAATAGGTAGTGGTTAAAAGATCAGTAATGTGAAGACCATCACAAAATCAGCCAGAACGGAGATAAGTTGAAGAGGAGCACAGGGGTTGGCCAGGTTGTTATGTGAAGAGTAATGGTTTTGGGGTATAGTTTCAGAAAATCGCCACCCAGTAGAAAAGTTCGTTGGTTCATTCAAAGCAGGGATCGTGTTGTGGGATGAAAGATACATCCCTTTCTTTATTTTCAGTAGAATCAGTAGTTTTGGAATTGGTTTAGGTAGCGCTGATAGTTTGCTTGTAAAGCTAGGCGGTGAGGTAACTGTGAGAAAAGAAAATAATTAATAAGAGTAGCTGTGTGTTTGTGTAGTAACCATTTGTACATATTTCTGCTGTCCATCTGATAAATAACTATTCTTCAAAAATAATTTAGTAAGTGTATCATATATTATCAGTTCTTTTGTGTTCCTTGTTTGTTGATTTTATTGTGATGAGTGTGTGAAAGTGATTCCTTCAAATATGGGTGTTATTTCTTCTGCACTTGTATGATATGCAGTAATTCTGCCATTTCATCGATCAGCCTCCGTTCAGTTTGTTGCACTATGGTGAACATTGCTTGTGATTGTCACTCCGTTAATTAGTATTGTTTTATCATTTGTATTTTTGTCAATGTTTTCTATTTGTTTACTAGGATGTGTATGGAGGTTTGGGAGTAATGGCTGTGAGTTCAGGTTACTGCCTGGGCTCCAGCAACTGGGTTATAAGTTCACATTATGAGAAGATTGCCTATGTGAGTGGATCCTCAACACTTACAACACATCCAAGGTAAATTATAGCCTTATAAATTTTTTACAGTGTCTAGATAACATCTTTCCCATTTCCTTTCCAACTTAGTTCAACCTGTTCCCATGAGTGGCACCATCACAGCATGTCTTCAAGGTGGCTGCTACACTTGACGTTCGTCAGAAGCAGTGTGCGGTCATAGAATTCCTGTGCTGTGAAAACGAGACAGTGGGAAACATCCACAAGAGGTTGAAAAAGGTGTATGGAGATGCTGCTGTCGATCGCAGTACAATTAGTCGGTGGGCAAGCAGGTTACGTGATGAAAACGGGCACAGCAATATTGAGGATTGTCCTCGCAGCGGCAGGCCTCGTACTGTACACACTCCAGACAATGTGCAGAGAGTTAACAAATTGGTGACTGCTGACAGATGCATCACAGTGAACGAAATGTAATTCTATGTTGGGATAGGAGAAGAAAGTGTTTGCAGAATACTGAAAGTGTTGGCGTTAAAAATGGTTTGTGCCAGGTGGGTTCCCAGGATGTTGACAGTGGCTCACATAGAAACAAAAAAAAAAAAAACGGTATGCAGCAAACTTTTGGAACAGTACGAGAATGGAGGAGATTAATTTCTTGGAAGAATTGTGACAGGTGGTGAAACATGGCTCCATCATTTTTCACCAGAGATGAAAAGGCAATCATTGGAATGGCATCATGCAATTTCACCGAAGGAAAAAAAAATTCAAAACCACACCTTCTGCTGGAAAAGTTATGGCTATGGTGTGTTTGATCCCGAAGGACTCTTGCGTCTGCACATCATGCCAAGTGGAACCACCATAAATTCTGATGCATATTTGACGACACTGAAGAAACGTCAAGCTCAACTGAGTCGTGTTCGACCACATCGGCAAAAGCAGGATGTTCTGGTGTTGCACGACAATGCACGGCCACATGTCAGTCAAAAAACCATGGAAGCAATCATAGAACTCAGATGGGCAACACTGAAACACCTGCCTTACAGTCCTGACCTGGCTCTATGTGACTAGCATCTCTTTGGGAGACTCTCTTCGTGTAACAAGGTTTGAAGATGATGACTCCCTTGTGCACGCTGCCAAACAGAGGCTCCAACACGTTGGTCCAGAATCTTACCATGAGGGTATACAGGCGCTGGTTCCAAGATGGCATAAGGCAGTTGAGAGGGATGGAAATTATGTGGAGAAATGAAAATATTGTTCCTAAAGGATGTATCTACACACTGTAAAACTTTCAGACATGTAGACTAAAAGATGAATTAAAAAAAATAGTGTGCATTTCTTTTGGAGTGACCCTTATACATCAGCTTGAAAGCCCCTAAAGAAACAAAAAATATATAAATTATAGTACTGTATAAATTTTATGATACTACAATAAACACGCAGATGGACATAAGCTGTATACATTTTTAAATAAGAAATGTCAGTTTCCTATTTAACCTGACCGTGGGACAGAAAACACTGTGCTATGAAAATGTGTTGTGTGTGCGCGAGTGTGTACCTGCTTTTTTTTCTCCCCTAAGATTAGTCTTTCCGCTCCCGGGGATTGGAATGACTACTTATCCTCTCCCTTAAAACCCACATCCTTTCGTCTTTCCCTCTCCTTCCCTCTTTCCTGATGAAGCAACCGTTGGTTGCGAAAGCTTGAATTTTGTGTGTTCGTGTTTGTTTGTATGTCTATCAACATACCAACGCTTTCGTTTGGTAAGTTACATCATTCGATTCCCAATCAGAATTTCATTGGCAGTAACAAAAAGCAAAGTTCAAGGTCAGGGAGGGGGTGGTTGAGAGGGAGGTGGTTAGAGGTGGAGGGGGAGTGGAGGAGTTGATGGACAGAGGGAGTGGGGAGGAGAGTAAATGTGTATCCAATTCTCATACGTATTTAGCAACTGCAAAGCATTACCAAGTTTGCCAGTAAAAAAATGAAGATAATTGTCATCATATGAGGGCCTAACAGTTCCTTAGGTAACTATAGCAATATTGCTGACAAAAACACTTTGTAATATCTAAATCTACATACATACTCTGCAAGCCACCATATGGTGCGTAGCAGGGGGTATCCTGTATCAGTACTAGTCATTTCCTTTTCTGTTCCTCTCGAAGATAGAGCAAGGAAAACAATGACTGTCTGTATGCCTCCATGCATGCCCTAATGTCTCTAATCGTATCTTCAATGTGCTTATGCAAAATGTAGAATCACTCTGCAGCCAGCCTCGAATGCTGTTTCTCTAAATTTTCTCAGTAGTGCTCCTCGAAAAGAACATCACCTACCCTCCAGTGATTCTAATTTGAATTTCGGAAGCATCTCCATTACACTGGCTTGTTGTTCGAACTTATCAGTAACAAATCTAACAGCCTGTATCTGAACTGCTTTGATGTCTTCCTTCAATCCAAGCTGGTTTGAATTGCAACCACTCCAGCAGAACGCAACAATGGGTCACGGTAGAGTTCTGTATGCGGTCTCCTTTACAGATGACCCTCACTTTCCTGAAATTCTCCAGATAAACCAAAGTAAACCATTCCCCCTCCGTACTACAGTCTTCTCCTTTTCATATTACTTTACAGCATTCTGTGTAGATATTTAATTGATGTGACTGTGTCAAGCAGACGGCTGAAAGCAAGGGGAAACTACAGTCGTAATTTTTCCCGAGGGCGTGCAGCTTTACTGTATGGTAAAATGATGATGGCGTCCTCTTCGGCAAAACATTCCAGAGGTAAAATAGTCCCCACCAGGATGATGACGTTATCAGGATAAAGAAAACTGGCGTACTACGGTTTGGAGTGTGAAATGTCAGATCCCTTAATCAGGAAGGTGGGTTAGAAAATTTAAAATGGGAAATGGATAGGTTAAAGTTAGATATAGTGGGAATCAGTGAAGTTCGGTGGCAGGAGGAACAAGACTTCTGGACAGGTGAATACATGGTTACAAATACAGAATCAAATAGGGGTAATGCAGGAGTAGGTTTAATAATGAATAAAGATAGACACAAAGGCCATGCCTACTACAGTAGTATAAGTTTATATGCCAACTAGCTCTGCAGATGATGAAGAAATTGATGAAATGTATGATTAGATCAAAAAATTTGTTCAGGTAGTGAAGGGAGACGAAAATTTAATAGTCATTTATGGCTGGAATTCCATAGCAGGAAAAGGAAGAGAAGCAAACGTAGTAGGTTAATATGGAATGGGGTTAAGGAATGAAAGAGGAAGCCGCCTGGTAGAATTTTGCACAGAGCATAACTTAATCATAGCTAACACTTGGTTCAAGAATCATAAAAGAAGGTTGTATACATGGAAGAAGCCTGGAGATACTGGAAGGTGTCAGATTATGTAATGGTAAGACAGATATTTAGGAACCGGGTTTTAAATTGTAAGACATTTCCAGGGGCAGATACGGATTCTGACCACAATCTATTGGTTATGAACTGTAGATTAAAACTGAAGAAACTGCAAAAAGGTGGGAATGTTAGGAGATGGGACCTGGATAAATTGAAAGAACCAGAGGTTGTAGATAGTTTCAGGGAGAGCTTTACGGAACGATTGACAATAATGGGGGTAAAGAAATACAGTAGAAGAAGAATGGGTAGCTTTGAGAGATGAAATAGTGAAAGCAGCAGAGGATCAAGTAGGTAAAGACGAGGGCTAGTAGAAATCCTTGGGTAACAGAAGACATAT
Organism: Schistocerca gregaria; assembly: GCF_023897955.1. Lineage (NCBI taxonomy): Eukaryota > Metazoa > Arthropoda > Insecta > Orthoptera > Acrididae > Schistocerca > Schistocerca gregaria. The sequence goes on along the minus strand of NC_064920.1, from coordinate 435,262,931 downwards.
TGAATTTAATTGATGAAAGGAGAAAATACAGTAAATGAAGCAGGCAAAATGGAATACCAACGTCTCAAAAATAAGATCGACAGGAAGTGCAAAATGGCTAAGCAGGGATGGCTAGAGGACAAATGTAGTGACGTAGAAGCTTCTCACACTAGGCGTAAGATAGATACTGCCTACAGGAAAATTAGACACCTTTGCAGAAAAAAGAACCACTTGCATGAATATCAGGAGCTCAGATGGAAACCCAGTTCTATGCAAAGAAGGGAAAGCAGAAAGGTGGAAGGAATATATAGAGGGTCTATACAAGGGCGATGTACTTGAGGGCAATCTTATGGAAATGGAAGAGGAGGTAAAAGAAGATGAAATGGGAGATATGATACTGTGTGAAGAACTTGGCAGAGCACTGAAATACGTAAGTTGATACAAGGCCCTGGGTGTAGACAACATTCCATTAGAACTACTGATAGCCTTGAGAGAGCCAGCCCTGACAAAACTCTTACCATCTGGTGAGTAAGATGTATGAGACAGGCGAAATACCCTCAGACTTCAAGAAGAATACAATAATTCCAATCCCAAAGAAAGCAGGTGTTGACAGATGTGAAAATTATCGAACTAGCAGTTTAATAAGTCACGGCTGCAAAATATTAATGCGAATTCTGTACAGACGAATGGAAAAACTGGTAGAAGCCGACCTCGGCGAAGATCAGTTTTGATTCCATAGAAATGTTGGAGCACGTGAGGCAATACTCACCCTACGACTTATCTTAGAAGAAAGATTAAGGAAAGGCAAACCTATGTTTCTAGCATTTGTAGACTTACAGAAAGCTTTTGACATTGTTGATTGGATTACTCTTTTTCAAATTCTGAAGGAGGCAGGGGTAAAATACAGGGAGAGAAAGGCTATTTACAATTTGTACAGAAACCAGATGGCAGTTACAAGAGTCGAGGGGCATGAAGTGGAAGCAGTGGTTGGGAAGGGAGTGAAACAGGGTTGCAGCCTCTCCCCGATGTTATTCAATCTGTATATTGAGCAAGCAGTAAAGGAAATAAAAGAAAAATTCAGTCAGAAATTAAAATCCATGGAGAAGAAATAAAAACTTTGAGGTTCACCAATGACATTGTTATCCTGTCAGACACAGCAAAGGACATGGGAGAGCAGCTAAACAGAATGGACAGTGTCTTGAATGGAGGATATAAGATGAGCATCAACAAAAGCAAAATGAGGATAATGGAATGTAATCGAATTAAATTGGGTGATGCTGAGGGAATTAGGTTAAGGAATGAGATGCTTAAAGTAGTAAATGAGTTTTATTATTTGACGAGCAAAATAACTGATGACTGTCGAAGTAGGGAGGATGTAAAATGTAGACCGGCAATGGCAAGGAAAGCGTTTCTGAAGAAGAGAAATTTGTTAACATCGAGTATTGATTTAAGTGTCAGGAAGTCATTTCTGAAAGTATTTGTATGGAGTGTAGCCATGTATGGAAGTGAAACATAGACAATAAATAGTTTGGACAAGAGGAGAATATAAGCTTTTGAAATGTGGTGCTACAGAAGAATGCTGAAGATTAGATGGGTAGATCACATAACTAATGAGGAGATGTTGAATAGAATTGGACAGAAGAGGAGTTTGTGGCATAACTTGACTAGAAGAAGGGATCGGTTGGTAGGGCATGTTCTGAGGCATCAAGGGATCACCAATTTAGTATTGGAGGTCAGCATGGAGGGTAAAAATCATAGAGGGAGACCAAGAGATGAATACACTAAGCAGATTCAGAAGAATGTAGTTTGCAGTGGGTACTGGGAGATGAAGCAGCTTGCACAGGACAGAGTAGCATGGAGAGCTGCATCAAACCAGTCTCTGGACTGAAGACGACAACAACAGTGTCAAGCAGCACATTACTAATACTTTATTTGAACATTATGGTTTTAAAAGTGAACACAAATAGTCTCAAACACAGACATTTTTGTTGTTGTGGTAACTGGTTTGGATCAGTTAACCTATCCATTTCCCTTCTTAAAATTTCTAACCTATCTGCCCAATTAAGGGATCTGACATTCCATGCTCCTATCTGTAGAACTCCAGGTTTCTTTATCGTCATAAAGTCGTCCTGCTGAGCAGCCCCACCCGGAGAACCGAATGGGGGACTGTTTTACCTCTGGAATATTTTACACAAGAGGACTCCATCATCATTTAACCAAACAGCAAAGCTGCTTGCTCTCGGAAAAAATTATGGCTGTAGTTTCCCCTTGCTTTCAGCCGTTCCCAGTACCAGCGCAGCAAGGCTGTTCTGGTTAGTCTTACGAGGCCAGATCAGTCAATCATCCAGACTGTTGCCCCTTCAACTACTGAAAAGGCTGCTGCCCCTCTTCGGGAACTACACGTTTGTCTGGCCTCTCAACAGATACCCCTTCGTTGTGGTTGCACCTATAGTACGGCTATCTGTATCGCTGAGGCATGCAAGCCTCCCCACCAACGGCAAGGCCCATGGTTCAGGGGTGGGGGGAGGGGGAGGGATTTTACATTTATGAAAGTATAATGAACATCAGCATCTCCCATGGCACAATAGTTGAATACAAGACTCATGCTCATGCATGATAAAATCAGTTTAATTGTTTTGCAAGTTTTTGTACCAGTGCAACATGGAAAGAACAACAGGTGTGACTGAGTAGTGAACTGTACATTATAGTTTAGTTTCCTCACTGTGTAAGGAAAAAAGGCGATCAAAATTTAAGCTCACTTGGGTCATTAATGTGTTGACATCGAAGTTTTTATTCAGTACACTGAAGACATATTGTTAAATTATTTTGTTCTACACAAATCTATCATTTCCTTCTCTTTCATGCGACCTGAATTGTATCAGTGAGCTCAAAAACTGCTTATTTTGCAGGGTCACAACTTAGCCAGAAAACAGAATTTAAAGAGGTTTATTTACATGCTACAAAACATGAATGATCTCTCTGAACTTCAATGACATGGTCATCATTTAGTGTGTCATAAATGTGCTACAGTGGAACCGACCATGAGGATTGAAATCACTGTTTCTGTGACAACAACTCATTATTAAAGGTTCTTGATCTTTTTAAATCAATTGAGAGGACTTAAATATTCAGTACACTACTCTCTGGATTGAAAGACTACATCTGGAGAGTGTTTGTCTTGCAACAATTTTTATTACTTCTGCAATAGCGTCCTTTGTACCCCTTCTGTAATATTTGAAGTGAATTTGAAATAGCTACTGAAAGATCTCTCTAAATTCATTTACTAAATGATATCTAACTTTACAGGCCAATGGATCAAGTTGCTTTGAAGAATTCAAATGTTCTAATATTGACAGGGCTGACACAGACACCAACTGCCAACCCAGATTCAATGCTAGGAGAACTCTGCATGACAGTTGGTAAGTGTTTCATATGCTTTTGTGTGTGGAAATACTATGTACAGCACTATTATTATTCATTTCAACTTTCACAGCAAATACATTACGATGTGGTGGCAATGTTCTGATCCCATGCTATCCTTCTGGTGTTGTATATGATCTTTTTGAGTGCCTGTCAAGTCATCTGGATAACTCTGGGATGTCAACAGTACCCTTATATTTCATATCACCTGTTGCAGATACATCATTGGCATATTCTAACATTCTTGCTGAATGGTAAGTATAAATTGGTAATAATAGCACTATTACATTGTGAACAACATAGTTTTTGAAAAATTTAATGAATTTCAGGTTATCAACCACCAAGCAGAATAAAGTCTACTTGCCCGAAGAGCCATTTCCACATGCATTTCTTGTTCGAAATGGGCGCTTGAAACATTTCAAACATATTTTTACAGAAGGTTTCAGCACAGACTATCGTCAGGTTTGTTCGTAACCCTTTTCAATAAATCAGCTAAAAGAGGTGTTGAGTTGCAGACAGGCATGATGAAAAAGAGTGCTAGAGATCTTTAAGATTTTGGACAAAGTCCTTCTACAGAAGTAGAAAATTCACACATGTCCACACTCGCATACTCATGGTCCCTGTCTCCAGGCACTAATGTAGTGCATGTATTACTTTTCTACTTCTGGAAAAGGACCTAGTCTGAAAGCTGATATATTTCCAGTGTTCTTTTTGTTGTGCCTGTCTGCAACCCAACATCTCATCTGTGTGATGAGTGGCGACCTATCTTTTATGTAATGTTTTTATATCATCCTGGACTTTACATTGTTTGATATCAAGCCTAGATCACATGAAATTAAAATGTCTGTTATTAGCAAATACTGAAAAAAATAATTGTTTATAATCGTAACTACCCAATTAAATATTTAAAATTTTAGAATTCAAGGTGTACAAGCTAATTTGCCCCCCTTTTACTGCAGCCCTGTGTTGTATTTTGTGGACATCCCAGCTTGAGGTTTGGAGATGCAGTACACTTCGTGGAGTTGTGGGGCTCCAATTCTCTCAACACTGTAATTTTTACTGGTGAGAAAAAAATTATGTACAGTATCTGCTTCATAATTACGCCAGTTGTTGATCTTTTTATAATTTAATATGTAAGCTGTCAGTTGTTGTTGATGTTTGCAAATTGTATTGAAACATTAGTGGTATTAATTTGTTTATAATATTTAAAATTTTTGGTTGCTTGCTTTTCTGAAGTTAATAGTGCATTCCACTAACTGACAGATGTCACCTCAGTTTTGGTGTTGAGAGCTTCATTTTTTTCTCAGTTTCGGCATTATAGTTAAAAATCAGCACGAATAATCTTGAAATAATTGGCAGTTCATGTATTTGTAGCATCTTTGTGGCAATGCTGAGCAATATTGTACAGTGTGAAGATGGTATTCGTATTCAGGGGGACATTGCTCCAAATTGCCTCTGGGCCAGTAAGATTTAGGTGTGTTCCTTAAATCTTAAGTTTATATGCCAACTAGCTCTGCAGGTGATGAAGAAATTGATGAAATGTATGATGAGATAAAAGAAATTATTCAGGTAGTGAAGGGAGACGAAAATTTAATAGCCATGGGTGACTGGAATTCATCAGTAGGAAAAGGGAGAGAAGGAAACATAGTGGGTGAATATGGTTTGGGGCTAAGAAATGAAAGAGGAAGCCGTCTGGTAGAATTTTGCACAGAGCATAACTTAATCATAGCTAACACTTGGTTCAAGAATCATAAAAGGAGGTTGTATACATGGAAGAATCCTGGAGATACTAAAAGGTATCAGATAAATTATATAATGGTAAGACAGAGATTTAGGAATCAGGTTTTAAATTGTAGGACATTTCCAGGGGCAGATGTGGACTCTGACCACCATCTATTGGTTATGACCTGTAGATTAAAACTGAAGAAACTCGAAAAAGATGGGAATTTAAGGACATGTGATCTGGATAAGCTGAAAGAACCAGAGGTTGTACAGAGTATCAAGGAGAGCATAAGGGAACAATTGACAGGAATGGGGGAAAGAAACACAGTAGAAGAAGAATGGGTAGCTTTGAGGGATGAAGTAGTGAAGGCAGCAGAGGATCAAGTAGGTAAAAAGACGAGGGCTGCTAGAAATCCTTGGGTAAGAGAAGAAATATTGAATTTAATTGATGAAAGGAGAAAATATAAAAATGCAGCAAATGAAGCAGGCAAAAAGGAATACAAACGTCTCAAAAATGAGATTGACAGGAAGTGCAAAATGGCTAAGCAGGGATGGCTAGAGGACAAATGTAAGGATGTAGAAGTTTATCTCACTAGGGGTAAGATAGATACTGCCTGCAGGAAAATTAAAGAGACCTTTGGAGAGAAGAGAACCACTTGTATGAATATCAAGAATTCGGATGGCAACCCAGTTCTAAGCAAAGAAGGGAAGGCAGAAAGGTGGAAGGAGTATATAGAGGGTTTATACAAGGGCGATGTACTTGAGGACAATTTATGGAAATAGAAGAGGATGTAGATGAAGACTGCGTGAAGAGTTTGACAGAGCACTGAAAGACCTGAGTCGAAACAAGGCCCCGGGAGTAGACAACATTCCATTAGAACTACTGACGGCCTTAGGAGAGCCAGTCATGACAAAACTCTACCAGCTGGTGAGCAAGATGTATGAGACAGGCGAAATACCCTCAGATTTAAAGAAGAATATAATAATTCCGATTCCAAAGAAAGCAGGTGAGGACAGATGTGAAAATTATCGAACTAGCAGTTTAATAAGTCACGGCTGCAAAATACTAATGCGAATTCTGTACAGACGAATGGAAAAACTGGTAGAAGCCGACCTCGGCGAAGATCAGTTTTGATTCCATAGAAATGTTGGAACACGTGAGGCAATACTCACCCTACGACTTATCTTAGAGGAAAGATTAAGGAAAGGCAAACCTATGTTTCTAGCATTTGTAGACTTACAGAAAGCTTTTGACAATGTTGGCTGGAATACTCTCTTTCAAATTCTGAAGGTGGCAGGGGTAAAATACAGGGAGCGAAAGGCTATTTACAATTTGTACAGAAACCAGATGGCAGTAATAAGAGTCGAGGGGCATGAAATGGAAGCAGTGGTTGGGAAGGGAGTGAAACAGGGTTGTAGCCTCTCCCCAATGTTATTCAATCTGTATATTGAGCAAGCAGTAAAGGAAACAAAAGAAAAATTCGGAGTAGTTCTTAAAATTCATGGAGAAGTAGTAAAAACTTTGAGGTTCGCCGATGACATTGTAATTCTGTCAGAGACAGCAAAGGACCTGGAAGAGCAGTTGAACGGAATGGACAGTGTCTTGAAAGGAAGATATAAGATGAACATCAACAAAAGCAAAACAAGGATAATGGAATGTAGTCAAATTAAATCGGGTGATGTTGAGGGAATTAGATTAGGAAATGAGACACTTAAAGTAGTAAAGGAGTTTTGATATTTAGGGAGTAAAATAACTGATGATTGTCGAAGGAGAGAGGATATAAAATGTAGACTGGCAATGGTGAGGAAAGCGTTTCTGAAGAAGAGAAATTTGTTAACATCGTATATAGATTTATGTATGAGGAAGTCATTTCTGAAAGTATTTGTATGGAGTGTAGCCATGTATGGAAGTGAAACATGGAGTATAACTAGTTTGGCCAAGAAGAGAATAGAAGCTTTCGAAATGTGGTGCTACAGAAGAATGCTGAAGATAAGGTGGATGGATCACGTAACTAGTGAGGAGGTATTGTATTGAATAGGATTGGGGAGAAGAGAAGTTTGTGGCACAACTTGACTAGAAGAAGGGATCGGTTGGTAGGACATGTCCTGAGGCATCAAGGGATCACAAATTTAGCATTAGAGGGCAGCGTGGAGGGTAAAAATCGTAGAGGGAGACCAAGAGATGAATACACTAAGCAGATTCAGAAGAATGTAGTTTGCAGTGGGTACTGGGAGATGAAGCAGCTAGCACAGGACAGAGTAGCATGGAGAGGTGCATCAAACCAGTCTCAGGACTGAAGACAACAACAACAACCACCACAATCTTAAATCTCTTACAGCCAATGTCGGGATGGTGTCTTTGAAAAACACATGGTCCATCTACATCTATATCCACAACTAAATGACTACTCTGAATTCACACTTAAGTGTCTGGCAGAGGGTCCATTGGACCACCTTCAGATTACTTCTGTACTGTTCAACTCTTGAACAGCGTGTGGGAAAAACAAACACTTATCTTTGCCAATGAGATTTGATTTTTATTCTTTTATTTGATGATCATTTCTCTCAATGTAGATGGGTTCAACAAAATATTTTCCCATTTGGAGGAGATAGTTGGTGTCCGAAATCTTGGGAAAAGATCACGTCACAATGAAAAACCCCTTTGTTTTAGTAGCTACAACTTGGATACCATGAGACACTCTCCCCTGCTTAGCAGTAGGCCCAATAGAAAATGAGCTACCCATCTTTGGAATTTGTGATGTCATCCATCAATACCGTCTGGTAACTATCCCATACCACACAGCAATACTGTCCCAGAGGCCAGACAAGTGTAATGTAGGTAGTCTCTTTAATAGACCTATTCCATTTTTCTCTCTTTTTTTTGCCAATAAATTGTAGTCTTTGGCTCGTCTGCCCACAACATTATGTATGTGATCATTCCAGTTTAAATTGTCCATAATTGTGATCTCTCTGTGTGTAGCTGAATTTACGTGATTTATCAGATTCAGTATTACTGTAAATGACCCCACACTTTGTTATTTAATTAGTTGCCACTTTTCGCGTCATCCTGTCTAAATAACTTTGCAGCTGGTTTTGATCCTCTAATGCAGGCCGGACATGGGATGCCAAGCTTCAATTGTGCAGTGTGTGTGGGCTGTGAGCGGGCCAAGGCCTGGCCTGTCACGTGGTTTTGCTTGGTCCTTCTCAGAAATATACGGGACAGCATGACATTTTATTCAGTATTCCAGTGTGACATTTTTCAGTTGTCACAAGTCTCTGAGTTTGTCAGAATCATTCTGTCAGTGATGTTTAACCTTCGCTATTTGTTTGTTGTATAAAGTGTGTTCACAGGTTGTGTGGCTGTTTGCACAAAAAGATGCAGTCTATCAATCTATCATCAGTGCTTTAAAATGAATGGGAATGACAGAAAAGAACCTAAGTGTGAGGCACTGCATCTTTGCTATGAAACAACATTGCAATACCACGCAGAAAGAATTTAAAGATTTAGTTCACAATAAAAGAGCAAAAAATCACAGTGAAAGATGAGATTCATTGTTATGTGCGTAAAAAAGCACTTTGTGCTAAATTTGCGGGCCTGGAACATGTGAAGAAATCAGGGGTATGAGTAATAAAATTTACGAACGTGCACACACTATTCCGCTGTCAGTTGCAAACAGTTTTCAGTGAAACTGAACAGTGTGCATGGAGACTTCATATATTGCCACAAAATACGTTGTTTAAGTCAAGGAGCATGACCAGAATGATATTTGTATTTAAAATTTGCTATTGCTGAATTTGTGACGGAAAAAGGAGTGCAGGAATGAAAATTAGAACACTTAGTAATGGACTGCAGACTTAGTGTTTCAAGTGAACTTTACTGCACACTGCTCACAGTAAAATGTTGTGTGGGGTTGCAGGTGAAGTTTAATAAGAAATATTGTATTTATTCATTTGTCGCCGTCTTTTACAAGAGTCTTAAAAACTATTTTTGCAATCAGCTAGCAAGCGATGGAGAACATCCTGACCATAGTATCCAGTCAGCAAGTCCACATTATCCATGTGCTCACTGAAAGAAATGTTTCTACTCTCTATTTACTCAGAGAAAATAGTCACTATGATTATAAGTAAAAGTTTTGAGATGTAATTGATTAATATATTCAATAAAAATTAACATGCGCAGACATAGTAATATTTGTGATGATGATGATGATGGTGTCTATTATAAACGGCTCTATGAGCAGTTCAGAGGCAATCTCTATGGTAAGTTCCAGTTAGAGTCTTTAGCCCTAACTGCTAATCATCACAGGTGATTGCATGCCACGAAAGTGGAAAATAATCTTGCCACTTCCATGTGATCTTGTTAACATAACAGGTGACACACAGTTAGTTCCGTGAAATCTGAGTGATCCAGGGCGACAAACAGTCCTCGCCAGTTCACTTTCTATTTGTACTGAAAACGTGTTTAGCGCATACTGGCTGTGACATCGTTTGAGGCAGCATGTAAGCTGGCATTTGACTGATGTGGATTGATTGAACAGCAAGGTGCCAAGTGAAGTGTGTCACTGCCTCTCTGGCTGTATTTGTATATGGGTGCAGCTGACGGCCAAACAGAACATCTGCTATCATCTGCTCTAAGCTCAGGTAGCAGCAACGAAGTGTTTTTCTGGGACACACATTACTGTGCAACACTGTTGTGTACCAATTTACAATCTTCATAATTTTACATGAATGGAGTTAGGTTGGCTTTAAACAGAGAAAATTTTAACTCTACTGCATTTAAACTTTGCCGGCTAGAATTTTTAGAATGAAACCAACAGTAGAACATGATCTCTGAACTACATCTTTAAGAGGCCTTGTATTGGTTGTTACCTACATTAAGGTCTTGAAACTTACTACAGCTTTTTAATTTCATTCTTAGGTCATGCCACAATGCTTTGTATGCTATGCACAGGCACATTATGATGTGGCATTTGCGGCAGTGAACTGGAGTAAGTCCCAGCACATTTGCTCACCTCTGTGTATCTCAAATGATACAGGGCATGTTTCACCATAGTTGCAAGGTAACATCTTTCTGATGCTGGGGGCGCTTTTAAAAATAAAATTACGTTGTAGAAGGGACACATTCTAACAAAGACAGTCCAGTTCCGTAAGCTCACTGGTATTAATGAAAACACAAGGTTTCGAAGACTTCATTGTGGCCTTGAAAGAATTACAGTGGTAATTCTATAAAGATTTTGAGGACACAGTGTTACATTTGTTTCTGTTCTGTTTGCAATACCATTTGCCATTTCAGTTTAAAGCGCTCCTGTGTTTGTGCCGATGTAACTGACTGACCTGCAAGGTAATTCCAGTTTGAATGACAAACCTTTTCAAGTTTAAATTGTCGGGGAAGTCTACATTACTTTACTCAAGTAGTGTTTTCAAGTCTCCACAATGAGATTGCATAAGTGCTACAATCTTCTCATCGACATATTTGTGTGAAAGGGTTTTTGTTTTGCTTCAGTAATGAAACTAAATAAGTTGTGAGTATGTGGCATCTTGAGTGTGAAATAATCTGTGTCTATTCACATGCAGACAGTTTGTACCAGAAAAAAATTATGTCTCCAGTGCGCCAAAAATAATTAAATAAATCTGAAAATTTGTTTTGTTTGTGACCTTTGTTGTTGAGAAATGTGAAAAACAAAAGCAAGCAGTATGCAGTGAGATTGTACTGTGGTGCGCTCAAAGTTTTCCCCTCTTGCCCTCCTCACACTCTGACAGGGTGATGTGGCAATGGGGCAAATGTGAAGTTAGGCTGAACACTTTGGCCCATGTGCACAGGCACTGCCTGTGAGCCAAGATCTTGGCTGCTCCTGCTCTGATTTGAATAGATGGTAAATGACAGCATGAGCTCCAGTCAAAGAGGGCAGCCCAGATTGTCTTCTAAATTTTTACATAGATCAGGAACAGCAGAAGGTCTATAAAACTTCCCTGAGGAATAATCTGTTTTTCAGATAATACACACACACACACACACACACACACACGTCTTACAGCAGCAAAAGATCTCAATGGCATTAGAATGAAGACTGTGCAGTCGTAACAACAAACCTCTTCCGGTGAACGTGACGTCATAACTGTTTACTTTAGGTTTGTTTGACCAGCGGACTCACATGCTTGTGCAGCTGAGTCGTGTATGAACAGTATCTCCCATGTCTGGCTACTTGAAGTGTGGCTGTTTGCTGAATCAACAGTAGCAGCAAGCAGCCGGATGCCAACTGGGAAAATTTCCTGGCGCACTGAGGCTGCCAGATTGCACTTGTAGAGCAGTCTGAGTAGGGTGTTTTTCTGGTGTGTGGGGTTAGTTTCCATGTGACCAGTGTTTACATTTAGTGATTTTTTTCTGTTTCCTCTTCGTTTACAGTTCCCATGTTAGATGAAAACAAAACAGATTTCTGTGGCCAGGAGCTATCAAGTACATTCACATAATTACAGAAGGCTAAAATACACTCCTGGAAATTGAAATAAGAACATCGTGAATTCATTGTCCCAGGAAGGGGAAACTTTATTGACACATTCCTGGGGTCAGATACATCACATGATCACACTGACAGAACCACAGGCACATAGACACAGGCAACAGAGCATGCACAATGTCGGCTCTAGTACAGTGTATATCCACCTTTCGCAGCAATGCAGGCTGCTATTCTCCCATGGAGACGATCATAGAGATGCTGGATGTAGTCCTGTGGAACGGCTTGCCATGCCATTTCCACCTGGCGCCTCAGTTGGACCAGCGTTCATGCTGGACGTGCAGACCGCGTGAGACGACGCTTCATTCAGTCCCAAACATGCTCAATGGGGGACAGATCCGGAGATCTTGCTGGCCAGGGTAGTTGACTTACACCTTCTAGAGCACGTTGGGTGGCACGGGATACATGCGGACGTGCATTGTCCTGTTGGAACAGCAAGTTCCCTTGCTGGTCTAGGAATGGTAGAACGATGGGTTCGATGACGGTTTGGATGTACCGTGCACTATTCAGTGTCCCCTCGACGATCACCAGAGGTGTACGGCCAGTGTAGGAGATTGCTCCCCACACCATGATGCCGGGTGTTGGCCCTGTGTGCCTCGGTCATATGCAGTCCTGATTGTGGCGCTCACCTGCACGGCGCCAAACACGCATACGACCATCATTGGCACCAAGGCAGAAACGACTCTCATCGCTGAAGACGACACGTCTCCATTCGTCCCTCCATTCACGCCTGTCGCGACACCACTGGAGGCGGGCTGCACGATGTTGGGGCATGAGCGGAAGACGGCCTAACGGTGTGCGGAACCGTAGCCCAGCTTCATGGAGACGGTTGCGAATGGTCCTCGCCGATACCCCAGGAGCAACAGTGTCCCTAATTTGCTGGGAAGGGGCGGTGCGGTCCCCTACGGCACTGCGTAGGATCCTACGGTCTTGGCGTGCATCCGTGCGTTGCTGCGGTCCGGTCCTAGGTCGACGGGCACGTGCACCTTCCGCCGACTACTGGCGACAACATCGATGTACTGTGGAGACCTCACGCCCCACGTGTTGAGCAATTCGGCGGTACGTCCACCCGGCCTCCCGCATGCCCACTATACGCCCTCGCTCAAAGTCCGTCAACTGCACATACCGTTCACATCCACGCTGTCGCGGCATGCTGCCAGTGTTAATGACTGCGATGGAGCTCCGTATGCCACGGCAAACTGGCTGACACTGACGGCGGCGGTGCACAAATGCTGCGCAGCTAGCGCCATTCGACGGCCAACACCGCGGTTCCTGGTGTGTCCGCTGTGCCGTGCGTGTGATCATTGCTTGTACAGCCCTCTCACAGTGTCCGGAGCAAGTATGGTGGGTCTGACACACCGGTGTCAATGTGTTCTTTTTTCCATTTCCAGGAGTGTATATTATGTTTGTTTGCCGATTTTATTTTATTTCCATATTTGTGGCAGTCATACATTATTTGCCTTCAACAATGAAGTCATTTTTGCCGTTTTGCTCAAGAAATTTGGCTTTTATTAATCTTCTCCACGAAGACAGTCAATTTATTTCAAATGACATGTTTCATTCCACAGTATTGGCTAGTTCCAGCTGTTCGCCGAATTTCAAGTGTGTGTTTACATCTTCTGGCACGTGTGGTGTTATGACATAATAAAGAACCAAATTTGAGATAATACAATACTGGTTCGAAAACCACACTGAAAAGCATAACATTAGCTTGGGAGCTTCTTCAGTTTCCTTTCAGGCAAGATGAATTATGTTGTTTATGAGAATTGTGATGAATTTCTTGAATCACATTCCATTTGGATCTCATTTAAATCTTGGTGCTCTGAGGCCCAGCCACTTAGAAGAATTTCGAGCCCAAAAGACCAAATATTTATTTCATTATTTTAAATAATGATGTAAATGTGAGGTATTTAATGTGCTGTGTTTGTTGGAATTGGAATTTATACTTTCAAGAAAAAGACTCTCACAATTAAAGCTTTTGGCCATTAAAGCCTTCGTCTATTGTTGACAAAGGCCTTAATGTCCGAAAGCTTTCATTGAGAGAGTCTTTTTGTTGTGCCTATCTGCGACTCAGCATCTCCATTGTATGGTGAGTAGCAACTTTCCTTTTCGTAATATTGTAATATTGTTATATTTCATCCTGGATTCTGTTTAATTTATAGTTTCACAATGTACACAGTGTACATGATGATGCACATAAAAGATCTTTCCAAAACTTTTTTTTTTAACTGGGTTTCATTTTCTAAAGTGCCTGGATTTTCTACATCGGAATATAAAACATTAACCATTCAAAGGGTGGATAATCAGGAGGGAATCTATACCGTCACTTAACACGGAAAAAGTGAATTTTTTACTGGGAAATCTGGGAATTTTTTTTTTCCTTGCCTGTTTATACACCCTGGTTTAGTAACTGTGCTTTAGTGGCACTGTCTTCTGTAGCATTACCATTGCACTTTACATGCAATCGGAATTTCTGGATTTTCTGCAAGATTATGAGACGGAGTTTCACTATGAAACTAGTAAGAGCTCTCCCATTGAAGTGTGCACAAAATTTCAAGCCTCTGTTTAAATGTTACCAATCTTTGAGATTTTGTGTCTTTTAAATTTGACATGCTTTTTATGTTACTTCTGCACACTGTTTTGATCTGTTTTGTATACCATAGGGGATCAGATCCATCACTTTTTGGTTTATTTGGTTTCCATCACTTTTTGGTTTATTTCTTATATGATTTCATTCCCATTCTTCCTCCATATAAGCTTGTGCTCCATTTCTAGTGACCTTTGTACTCTGAACATTTAATTCATGCACTGTATGAAGGATTGGATACACACTAATCTTCTACAAGACTTCTGTTCCATCCATGAAAAGTTCAGGATGCGAACAAATTGATGAGAAGACAGTACTTACTGAACAAACAAATATAATCATGGTAGACATCAGCATACAAACTTTAAATAAATTTCAAGTTTTTAAAATTCGCGTCCATTAAAGGGAGATGAAATCGGCGAGAAGGAAGAGCAGGAGGTTGACTGGTGAAACAGAAAAGAAATGGGGTAGTTTGTTGAGAACTGAGGATTAAGAGGTGTTCACAGGAGTAATTACGACTGTAAAGTGAACAGTGAACATAAGGGATATGAATTCTTGTGAAGTTAACAGAACACTGCTGCATACAGACAGGAAGTCATCACAGCTGAAACTTGCTTTGCAGTATATGACCCACTTATGGCAATATTCATGTCGTATATCAACTACCACGCTCATAACAATCAACTTAATGTATTATTATAATAATTATGAAGCTTACTGATTATGATTTACAAATGGCACCCTGTTATATAGTAGTGAAATGCAACATTTTGCTACCCATCTACTTGCTCATATTGTCATTTGGGAGACTGAATAATTTTTTATCGACTTGAACCAACTCTTCATGGCTGCTTATTTACTAGCTGAGGCCAGTTTTTCCCCCCTCTGGCTTTGTAGTAAATCTATAGGTCATTCTTCTTCTTTTGTTTTTGATTGGACGATTGATGGCTTACAACCTTTGTTCAGCTTCACCTGGTGGTGTGAAAAAACCTGCTTCAGTCGTGCACTTGGTGCCAAAGGGGTGTCAACATGGCCAGGCACAGAATAGTAATAAATCAGCCTGGTAGTCCTGGCATGGACTGCACTTCACTGCACTATATGCATTACACTGTGTGTAGTATCCAATTGCTGATACTGGGATGATGAACCAGCCATCTGGCATCAGGGCTTTGTACTCATGTGATCAGTAGAATCACTTCATGAAGATGCAGCTCAGGAAGGCAGCTTGGAAAAAACATGGTAGCACTCTTATTAAATGGATGGCAACAGGATGACAATAACGAGCACAGGATAAGAATTCTGCATATCGCGTATACCTCGGCAAAATATGCCGCACAACAACGTGGGCCACATGGCATGGTATGGGCGAGCTGCTGAGAACATGGCCAGGGATGTTGCCTTTTTGGAGCAGAACAAGAGACTGGTCAAGCGATGGTTTGGTGTGCCTAGCTTCTGGAAAGCATGGCTATTTAAGTTCTCCCTCTGGCGGAAGTGACCAGCAAGGGTATTGTAGAGCTGGTTGCCGGTCTAAGCAGCCCGTCATCTGCTGCTACAGATGGAGGTGAGGGAAGGAGTCACCACACAGTCTCTCCCCCCTCCCTTTCAAGAGAAAAACAGCGGTATCAGCTGCGCAGAGAGGTGTTTGAAGCTGATTGATGATGCTTGCTGAGTGGCTGTAAGGGTTGTTGCTGCTGTGCTCGTGCTGTGGTTTCCGATGAAAGGAGGGTCATGGGCAGCCCCTGCATGCAGCGTTAGGAGCATGTGAAGTAGCGTCGCTGCTTCAGTGGTGCAGGTACTAGCAGCGGTGGTGACGACACTATTGAGCTTGGCGGGAGCCTGTGGCGATGAGGCACTGTCTGTCGACTGGAGGCTGTGAGAAGGGTAGTGCAGTGGTGACATCAGAGTCCCAGGCACTGAGAGGATTGTGACTCATGTAGTTGGCTGGAAGTGGACCAGAGTCAGCATTGGCTGATGGTGTATCGGACACTGTCAGGGTGGCGACAGCTGGTGGCACGTCAGGGACACCAGAGGGGACAGTATAGGCCTATGTCGTATCTGGTGCATTGTTGATGATGCTGTGGCTGCATGAGGAGGTACATTGGGGCAACTCTACCTTGATGGTGCTGTGGTCATTGGCTGGAGGGGGCTTTAGGACATAGATTGGCTTGAGCCTAACTATGGAGACATTGTCGCAACTCCATTCAGATGAATGGAGAATGTCTTTCTTGTCCCTGTGTCCCAACAACAGGTGCATGCCTGAATACTGAGGGCAAAGTGGAGTCTGGTGTGCATGCTGCGAGATCACAGTGGATGAAGGTATGGTGCACACTGTGCCGTTGCAGAGGTGTTTGTCGCAGTTGGGCCATGTAGCCCTGGAGCTGCAGCATGAAACCTGCGATGGTGCTGTCAGGAGGGAGCACGGTCAATACCAAAAAAAATCACCAGGAATGACGAGTGGCTGCCCATGTACCAGCTCAGCAGCTGAAGTTCCCAGATCAGTTTTGTCTGTTCTCCAGGCCTAGAAGTATCAGGGGTAGGGCAGAAGACCATTCAGAAGAATAACATGTGAGTGTCTCTAAGTGTGCAGTGGAACCGCTCCATCATGCCATTAGCTGCAGCAAGGTAGCTGGCGGTATGGTAGAAATTGGAGCCACAGTTGGCTGCCATAGATCGGAAGAGGGCACAGTGAACTGGTGCCCATGATCCATAGTGATGTTGCATGGGCAACCAAAGCATGATACCCAGGACCGAACAAAGGCTGGTGCCACAGTTTTGGCTGAAATGTTTGGGATAGTTGTGGCCTCCGGCCAGCGAGTAAATCTGCCAATAATTGTCAGCAGGTATCATACCTGTTGGAGGAGGGTAGTGGGCTGACAATGTTGAGGTGAATGTGCGTGAACCAGTGTTGTGTGGGGGTAAAGGTGGCCCCAAGGGAGTGAAGGTGCCAACCGACATCAGCGCGCTGACACGGAACATGGGACCGTGCCCATTTGGATGCCTACCTAGATGAAACATTGTTTTGTGAAGGTGGCGGAAGTGCGGATGCTTAAAATGTACGAGGCCATGGATGTGGTCAAATGCCAGTTTTCAGAAGGCAGAAGGGAGGAAG
This sequence comes from Schistocerca gregaria, assembly GCF_023897955.1. Lineage (NCBI taxonomy): Eukaryota > Metazoa > Arthropoda > Insecta > Orthoptera > Acrididae > Schistocerca > Schistocerca gregaria. The sequence continues at coordinate 435,245,602 of NC_064920.1, read as the reverse complement.
GAGTGTGGGCCACCATTGAAGCTGTCAGGTTTTAAAGGATCCAGAGGATGTTAAACCAGATCTTACAGTTAGAGCTGCATATGGATCTTAACTGGAGGTTGAGGCCACAGTCAACATTACAAAGGGCGTGGTCAAGGTCTGGGTTGCCCTCTTGAGCAGCGTCCAGGGCATTGTAGTATCAGGGTTGGGTGGTGGCCCAGGAGCGGCTAAGACAATCTGCCACAATGTTGTTGATGCTGGCAACATGCTGAACCTTGGTTATAATTGTTCGATGTACTCCTGCAGCCTAAGCTGTTGAGGTGAGCTCTAGTCTGTCTTTTCTGCAAAAACCAGAGGTGAGGGGGCACTGTTCTGTGAAGATCGTAAAGACCGGTCCCTCAACTGAAGGTCTGAAATAAGGGACAGCTTCGTGTACTGCAAGCAGCTATGGTCAATATGCACCCCAGCGATGTTGTGTATCATCGAGCTCAGACGAAAGAAGGCGAGTGGTTGTCAGATGTTGTCCCCGTATTGTTTTAGGACAGTTCCAATAGCCATCTGGCTCTTGTCCGCCACTATTGCGAGTGGAGTGTGGGATGGGGGTGGGCAAGAAGGACCGCATTGCTGTGTCCATTTTGTATTTTTGAAGCTCCCGATCATGGCCAGGGGCCAAGGGACCAGCGTGTTCCCATTGTTTTTATCCCCACGGAGTGCTGTAGTAAGGAACTCTTAGGTCGCAGCAGCATTGTTAAGATGATGATGGAAAAGTTGACCATGCCAGTGAAATGCCTAAGGCCTTTGAAAGTGGTAGGGCATGGAAAGTCTGTCTCGGGAAGGGGACGGGAGCCTGTGGCAGAGACTAAGTGTCAGAGGAATTTGACCTTACTCACCCAAAAAATGAATTTTGCCAAGCTGAAGATCACTCCAGCTTTCTGTAGGTGGGGAAAGCTTTTACATAGCTGTTGACACTCAGTAGGGGCTCTGGAGTAGATGAGTATGTCATCTAGGTAGACAAAACACTCTGTTGTGCAAAAATCACTGCCTTGTTTATTTGACATTGCTGAGGCCAAATGTCATGAACACACTCTTGAACAGGCCAAAAGATGTGATTGTGGCTGTTTTCTCAATGTCCTCTGAGTTGACTGGGATTTGTGTGCAATATTTGGAGCAATCTGCCTTATTGGAGATAGTAGCTCCTGAGATGGCATCGTTGTAGGTGTGGAGGAGCGGGACCGGATAGTGGTCAGGGATGATGTGGGCGTTTAGTTTACAGTAATTGCTGCAAGGGCGCTTGGAACCATCCTCCTTGAGGGCAAGATGGAGAGCTGAAACCCAAGGGGCTTTAGAAGGGTGAAGTATGCTGGAGGTGAGGAGGAGAGGGGGCACGGCAGAAAAATGGGGGACCAGGGGTAGTGGCTGTGTAATGCACATTGTCATTCTGAATATTCTCAGGGGGGTTGAATGGATCGATGAGGAAGCGGAATTGTGCAAGGAGCTGAGCAGCTTTTTCATGGCGAAGCATGTGGCAGGGTGGGAACTGCAGTGGACGGTCTTGCCAGAGGTGCCATCAACTAAACAGCACTTTGCTACATTGACCAGTAGGCTGTAATGACCAAGGAACTCGGTGGCCAGAATGGAGACAGTAATGTTCGCGGCCGTGAAGGGCTGCGGGAGTTTGCACTGGAAACCTAGGTTGAGTGAACAGGAATGCACCCAGTAAGTAGTGATAGCAGAGTTGTGGCAGCAGCGCTGAGGAAGGGAGGCAGGGGGGGGGGGGGGGATTTAGGAGTATTTTGCGGGGTATTTAGGTATTTATGGATAAGTTGCAACCAGTGACAGAGGTGGTGGTAGGGGGATTAGTGTCATTCAAGTCCTGTACAGGTAGGTGCTGTGAAGTGGCATAGCAATCAGGTGTGTCTGCTGCTAGTGACTGCTGGGCATCAGGGATTAGGAGCAGGTTGGTCTGCAGTTGGTCATGTTATGGCCTAACCTCTGTTGGTACTAGCAACCTGTGCCTAGTTTGCGATGGTTTTTGTTGTGAAGGGTTTTGTCCGAACCGTTCCTACAGTGGCGGGGGACTAATGACCATAGGAGCTTACCACCTCCACTGGCACCTGTTTTCTCCTGGGTTGGACTAGCATGTGTGAAGGTGGTCAGCACCTGGTGGCTGATGTGTGTGGTGTAGATGAGCAAAGCTGGTGTAAGTGCTGGCATCTCGGAGCTCAGGCGAGCCAGAATCTGGTAGATGTTGGGGGCTTGCAGACTGGATGGAGGGAGGCTCATTAGTGGCAGGTGGTGTGAGTGACATTGTGCATGTCATGGGTTAAGGTGGGATGGGAGGGCTGGGTGCATAACCGGCTGGAGCCGGGGTGTGGTTGCCAGAGTTCCACACTAGCCACAGCAGGGAAGGCGTTCAGGGTTTCGAATAGTTTATCAGCCAAGACCATTGCATCACCTAATGACAAATGAGCTTGTCGGACACAGGGATGGGAAGGACATCGAGCGCGTCCCACCTGTCCCCCAGTCGGTCCACAGCTGTGGCCGCCCCGGTTACTGCCCACACTGAGATTGACCTCACACCCGTGGTCAGCTGGGAGATCATTCCAAAGTCTGGTAGGCAGTGAAAGACTTTCCAAGGGGCCAATCATAGGACCTCCCTGGTTCGTTTGACGAACAGGTTTTGGCCGCTATCTGTGGCTGACAAAGTCTCTAAGCTGTTTGCAGTCGTCCACCCCGTTCCAGAGGAAGCTTCTCAGTCTGCAAGGTCTGGGCATTCACAGAGGATGGATTTTCTGGTAGTTGGGAGCTCCAATATTAGTCACATAATTGGGCCCCTTACGAAGATGGCTGCCAAGGAGGGAAGGAAGCCAGTGTGCACTGCATATGCATACCGGGGGGAGTCATTCTGCATATGGGAAGGGGTGCTTCTGGCCGCCATGAAGAGTACAGGGTGCAGCAACTGCAGGTGGTGGCTCATGTCAGTACCAATGAAGTGTTTTGCTTTGGATCGGAGGAGATTCTCTCTGGTTTCAGGCGGCTTGCGGATATGGTAAAGGCTGGCAGTCTTGCTTATGAGATTAAGGCAGAGCTCACCATCTACAGCATCACTGATAGAACCAACTGTGGTCCTTCGGTGCAGAGCTGAATGGAGGGTGTGAATCAGAGGGTCAGGTGGTTCTGTGACCGCATAGGCTGCAGATTCTTTGACTTGCGCCATCGGATAGTGGGTTTCTAGGTTCTGCTTAATAGGTCAGGAGTCCGTTACACACAGGAAGCGGCTACACGTGTAGTGGTGGCTGTGTGGAAGGGACTGGGCAGTTTTTTTAGGTTAGACAGCCTCAGGAAACCACAGAAAGGGCGTCAGTCTAAAAGGGGCAGGTAGGTAAGGTAGTTGTAGAAACGATCTGTATTGTAGTTTTAAATTGTCATAGCTGTGTTGGGATAAAACCAGAGCTCCAAGCCCTAATAGAAAGCACTGAAGCTCAAATATATACAGGTACAGAAAGCTGGCTAAAGCCGGAAATAAGTTCAGTCAAAATTTTTTTTCAAACGATCTACCAGTGTTCAGAAAGGATAGATTAAATACAGTTGGTGGTGGAGTATTTATTGCTGTCAGAAGTAGTTTGCCTTGTAGTGAAATTGAAGTAGATAGCTCCTGCTTAATAGTACTCGTGGAGGTTGTACTTCAGTCAGACTAAACTATTAATTGGTTGTTTTACCGACCCCACCCCCCGACTCAGATGATGTAGTTCCTGAACAGTTCAAAGAGAACTTGAGTCTCATTTCAAATAGGTACCCCACTCATACAATTATAGTCTGTGGCGACTTCAATTTACCCTTGAAATGCTGGAAAAATTATATGTTTAAAGCCTGTGGCAGGCATAAAACATCATCCAAAATTGTACTGAATGCTTTCTCAGAAAATTATTTTGAATTATTAGTTCATGAGCCCACTCTAAAGTGTAAATGGTTGTGAAAGCATGCTTGACCTCTTAGCAACAAATAATCCGGGACAAATAGGGAGTATCGTGACAAATGCAGGGATTAGTGACCACGAGGCAGTTGCTGCTAGGCTGAACACCGTAATACCTGCAACCATCAAAAAGAAATGCAAAGTATATCTGTTAAAAAATAACTGATAAAAATGCTATTTACACCTTTTTAAGAGAGAGTTTCCATTCCATCCTATTTGATTATGTAAGCGTAGAAAAGATGTGGAATGATTTCAAAGAGATAGTCCCGACGGCAATTGAGAGATATATACCACATAAATTAATAAGTGATGTTACTGATCCCCCATGGTACACAAAACAGGTCAGATCGTTGTTGCAGAAGCAACGAGAAAAGCATGCCAAATTCCCAAGAGTGGCAAAGTTTTGTAGAAGTTGGAAATATAGCGCATGCTTCAATGTGAGATGCTTTTAATAATTTCCACAATGAAACTCTGTCTCGGAATCTGGCAGTAAACCCAGAGAGATTCTGGTCATAGGTAAAGCACACCAGTGGTAAGACGCAATCGATGCCTTCACTGCGTGATAACAATGGTGAAGTCACTGATGACAGTGCCACTAAAGCAGAATTATTAAACACTGTTTTCAAAAACTCCTTCACCGAATAAGACGAAGTAAATATTCCTGAATTCCAATCAAGAAAAACTGCCAAGATGAGAAACATAGAAGTACATATCCTTGGTGTAGCAAAGCATCTTAAATCACTTTATAAAGACAAGGCCTCTTGTCCAGATTGTATACTAGTCAGGTTCCTTTCAGAGTATGGTGATACAGTAGCTTCATATTTAGCAATTATATAAGATTGCTCACTCACAGGAAGATCCATACCTAAAGACTGAAAAATTGCTCAAGTCACACCAATACCCAAAAAGGGGAAGTAGGAGTAATCCACTCAATTACAGGCCCATATCACTAACATTGATTTGCAGTTGGGTTTTATAACATATATTGTTTCAACATTATGGATTACCTCAAAGAAAATGATTTATTGACACATAGACTGCACGGATTCAGAAAATATCATTCTTGTGAAATACAACTAGCTCTTTATACTCATGAAGTAATGAGTGCTGTCGACTGGGGACATCATTGATTCCATATTTTTAGATTTCCAGGAGGCTTTCTACACTGTTCCTCACGAACGTCTTCTAACTAAGCTGTGCACCTCTGGAATATTGCCTAAGTTGTGTGACTGGATTCGTGCTTTCCTGTCAGAAAGATCACAGTTTGTAGTAATAGATGGAAAGTCATAGAGTACAACAGAAGTAATATCTGGCATTCCCCAGTGAAGTGTTACAGGCCCTCTATTGTTCCTGATCCATATTAATGACATAGAAGACAATCTGAGCAGCCGTCTTAGATGAATTAGATAAGATATCTGTATGGTGCAAAAAGTTGCAGTTGACCGTGAATAAAGAAAAGTGAGAAGTTATTCATATGAGTACTAAAACAGATGTGCTAAATTTTGATTATGTGATAAGACACACTAATCTGAAGACTGTAAATGCAACGAAGTACATCTACATCTACATGACTACTCTGCAATTCACATTTAAGTGCTTGGCAGAGGGTTCATCGAACCACAATCATACTATCTCTCTACTATTCCACTCCCGAACAGCGAGCGGGAAAAACAAACACCTAAACCTTTCTGTTCGAGCTCTGATTTCTCTTATTTTATTTTGATGATCATTCCTTCCTATGTAGGTTGGGCTCAACAAAATATTTTCGCATTCGGAAGAGAAAGTTGGTGACTGAAATTTCGTAAAAAGCTCTCGCCGCGACGAAAAACGTCTATGCTGTAATGACTTCCATCCCAACTCGTGTATCATATCTGCCACACTCTCTCCCCTATAACGCGATAATACAAAACGAGCTGCCCATCTTTGCACCCTCTCGATGTCCTCCGTCAATCCCACTTAGGGATTACAATTACAAATACCCTAAATTGGAACAATCACATAGATAATGTTGTGGTAGAGCAAACCAATGACTGTGATTCATTGGCAGAACACTTAGAAGGTGCAACAGGTCTACTAAAGAGACTGCTTGCACCACACTTGGCCGTCCTATAATGGAGTTCTGCTGTGCGGTGTGGGATCCTCATTAGATAAGACTAATGGATGACATCAAAAAAGTTCAAAGAAGGCCAGCTCACATTGCATTATCGTGAAATAGAGGAGACAGTACCACAGACCTGATACATGAATTGGAGTGGCAATCATTAAAAAAAAGGCTGTTTCCATTGCGAAGGGATCTTCTTATGAAATGTCAATCACCAGTTTTCTCCTCCGATTGCAAAAATATTCTGTTGGCACTCACCTATATTGGGAGAAATGATCATCACGATAACATAAGAGAAATCAGGGCTCGCACAGAAAAATTTAAGTGTTCATTTTTCTGTTGCGCTGTCTCCGAGTGGAACAGTAGAGAGACAGCTTGGAGGTGGTTCATTGAACTTTCTACCAGGCACTTTATTGTGAGTGGCAGAGTAATCACATAGATGTAGATGGCAAAGCGGGTCAAGTGGTGTTGTGTGGGCAAGATACCAAAGCATGACCGGGGATGTTGCCTCATTGGAGCGGAACAAGAGATTGGTTGAATGATGGTTCAATGTGCCTAGCATCCTGGAAGCATGGCCAGCTAAGTTCTCCCTCCAGCGGAAGTGACCAGTGAGGGTATTGTGGGGCTGGTTTCCAGTCCACGCAACCTGTTGTCTGCTGCTACAGGGGAATCATGGCAGGAAATTGCCACATTTCCAACCATTTGGCACATCTCACTGCATCTGGTTTATCCAGTAGTTCATATTCAATCTGTGCCTCTACCTTTGAGGAACTTGTTATAGAGCCCATTTTGTGTTCATACGTGCTCGGGATTTATTCCCATTTTCATGGCCATCAAGGTGCTCTTTTTTTCAGAGTTTATTATAGTCCCAATAAATCTTTGTAGCTCTGGCTGGTAGTTTGGACAATACATCCAACTTCCTTGTTTTGTTGTCTTGAGACAAATGATGCTGTATTTTCTTCTTGGATTTTCTGAGTGATTTAAGTCTCATTTTATGTCTTCATTTAGGAATTTCACAAGTTTTGTTATGTCCCTTGCAAGTATTGATACACCTGGCATGTGCAGTCCATCAGTGAAATATTTAATTTTGGGACTCATGCTTGAACACACTTGAGTTTTCATGAAGAGTGCACAAGGCTGTATGGAATAAGTATAATTATATGTATCGTATTGATAGCATATCTCAAATGTTGGTTGTTAAGGTTCTAAATATTCGAGGTGTGATAAATAAAGTGGACCTTCTGACCATGTTGAGAGTCAGTATCTTATCAGTTGTTGTTTAGTTTACTGCTACAGACATTCACAAGATAAACCATGTACCTGTATTGTGTGTCTAACAGATTTTTTTAAAAAAATTGCAGTGGTCATGATACTATTGACTATCATAATATGGTTCTCCTCCTCTTTTAACATAGTTTTTCTTTTTCAGAGCCTGATTATCCGTATCTTGAGGCGCTTGCTCCATTTCAGCCATTGGCTATGAAAGCCGTGCATTGTCCAATTGACACTAGTCTAAACTTTACACAAGCAAACAAACTCATCCGAGACTTGAAGCCAGGAACACTAGTGCTGCCAGAATCTTACAAGCAGCCTCCTATCACTGCACCTCATCGACTGGATTTGGTTATTGATACGGTATTGTCTTTTTTTTATCTATTTATTTATTTATTCATCCACATCCTTGCAGGAATTTAAGTCATAACAGATAAGAACTTCACTATCATTACCATGATATATTGCTTAAGAATGGTCATATTTCTTGTGGAGATTAAAGTTTGTTGCTTATTGATGGCATCCAAATGTCTTCAATTGCTGATGATCCTGTTACAAAATGATCACAGATTGTCATCAGTTGTTTAAATTGTTAACTTTGATTTTGTTTATCATACTACACAGGCTCTCACATTTGATAATTTTGTCCATTGTGGTTGTTTGTTTTATGGACATTCGCCTATCCAAGGAATATTTCCCTCCCTAACATTTTGCCGTACAATGCCGGAGACGACATGAGAGACTATAAAAGACGCAGACAGCAATAGCAAATTTAAACACTCAGCAAGCCGAACTGTTTGTATGTATTCACACAACAGTTAGTTCATGACATCACTAGACTGCTCTGTAAGATATTGCAGGTGTGCTAATATATGTTAGGGTGGTTGTGATGGGGAAGAATTGGTACTGTTTACCTTATTTCACATGTAAGTGCCAGAACTTGTCTAACTTCTATCCTCATCTTTTTCTCTAAAGTTATGTTTGTGCATTTGGGTTTCTATGGCCCCTCTGTACATTCTAGCATAACAGTAATTATTGGATGTATAGAAAACCATACTATCGGAGAAATGAATTTGCTTGTTCCCTGATGTCACTGCATGTTGTGATACTGCCGATTTATCTGTGTTTCCCTGGCAACATTTGTTCTTATTCCTTAAGCCTGATCTTAAAGCCTCTTTTTGTAGTTCCTGTGTGCACTTGACTGTATGTGTAAGGAATTTTATAAATATCTAGCATAGAAAGTGGTAGGTGTTTACAGTTTTCAAATACTTGTGCATCTTTCTTCTTGGTTAAAAACTATCTTCTTAGCACTCTGATAATGAAATCTATCAGATTTGTACAATTGGGAAGTAAAATCTCCTTTTAGTTGGCTCTTTTTAATTGGGAAAATACAAATCTTTTAGTTTCAAAATAATTTAATTGGATAAATAAAAGAATCTACTCACCAAGTGGCAGCAGAACACACACACAAGATGGTTGTAATTGGCAAGCTATGGGGCTAAGTGGCTCCTTCTTCGAGCAGAAGGGTTGAAGGGGGATGAAGAGGGATGAAGGAAAAGAACTGCGGAGGTCTAGGAAAATTGGTAGATTTCGGGAAAGTCGCCAGAACTGTGGGTCAGGGGAGACTTACCACATGGGATGAGAAAGCAAGATTAATTGTTGAGGACTGCATAAGATGAGATTTGAAAACTTGAGAGTTTAAAGGTGGAAGACAGGATAACGTGGAGACAGATTACTGCTTATATATTGTGTACGAGTTAATAAGAGTGAAAAAGCTAAGTCCATTGTACATAACAGAGATGAGAGTGGGCGGTGAAAAATAGATGGGTAAGACAATGAAAGATGTAGAAAACTAAAATGGAGCGAAGAAAATAGTTACTGTGAAGAAATTCTGAGATGGAAGAAATTAACATAAATTAAGGCCAGGTGGGTGGTGAGAACCGAGGACATGCTGTAGTGCTAGTTCTGAGAAACTGGTGTCTGGGGGAAGAATCCAGTTGGCATATTTGGTGAAACAGGTCCAAGATCACGATTGTCATGTTGTAGAGCATCTTTGTAACAGGATATTGCAAGTAGTCAGTATACACCCTCTGTGTATGTCCATTAATCCAAATTGACAATTTGGTGGTAGTCATGCCGATGTAGAAGCCCGAACAGTGTTTACATAACAGCTGGTATTTGACGTTGTCATTTGACAGGTGGCTCTCCCAGTGATAGTATATATTTTGCCAGTTACAGGGTTGCTACAGATGGTGGTAGGAGGGTGCATATGGCAAGTCTTGCAGTGGGGACAGTCACAGGGGTAGGAGCCATAGGGTGAGGAGATGGGTGGAGAAGGAGCATAGGGTCTGACAAGAATATTGTGGAGATTGGGAGGCCAGTGGAAAACTATTCTAGGTGTGGTGGGTAGAATTTCAGACAGAATGGATCTCATTTCAGGGCACGATTTTTGGAAGTCAAGCCCCCAGTGAAAGTAGCTGATTAACTTATTCCAGACCAGGATAATACTGAGTCACCAGTGGTGTGCTCTGAAGTTGTTTTTTGGAGGGATTAGCAGTACCAGGATTGGATGTGAAATTTGCTTTTTAACTAGGCTGGTGGTTAATTATGTGCAGTGAAGGCTGAGGTAAGAACAGTGGTGTATTGCTGTAAAGAGTCTTTAATGAGGACGAGATCAACATCCAGGAAAGTGGCATGGGATTTGGAATAGGACTGTGTGAAATTTAATTGGGAGAAGGTGTTCAGAGATTCCAGGAATTTTAACAAGTACATATGGGAAAGAGATCGTCAATGTACCTAAACCAAACCAGGGGCTGAAGACCTATGGGTCCCAGGAAAGTGCCTTTCAAGTGACCACATGAAAAGGTCAGCAGAGGAGGGAGCCATCCTGGTTCCCATGGTCGTACCCCAGATCTGCTTGTATGTCTGCCCCTCAAGGTGAAGTAGTTGTTGGTAAGTATAAAGTTGATAAATGTGAGGAGGAAGGATGTTATACGTTTGGGATCAGGTCGTTGCTGAGTGAGGAAGTGTTCACCAGCAGACAGACCACATATGTGGGGGATCTTGGTGTAGGGGGAAGTGGCATCAGTGGTGACAAACAAGGTGTGTGGTGGGAGTGAGATGGGTAAGGACTTCAGACAATCTAGGAAATGGTTGGTGTCCTTGATGTAGAAGGGGAGTTGTACTATGGGTTGCAGGTGTCGATCAACTTAGGCAGATATACATTCAGTGGGAGCTATGAAGCCAGCAACTATAGGACGGCCTGGATGTTTGTGGATGTTAGGAAGGAGGTAAAAGGTGGAGTGCGTGGTTTGGGTGGGGTGTGAAGTTCTATGGATTGAGGTGTTAGTCCTTGTGAGGGGCCTGGGTTTCAGGGAGGGACCGCTGGTCAGTTTGAATCAATGAGATGGGATCTTGATGGCACATTCTGTATGTAGGGGTGTCCGACAGCTGTTGTTGACCTTCACTAACATACTCCAGTATCAGTCTTTTTCCAAAATATCATGATGCAACTTATTATTGAGGAAAATGTGTAGCTGCATCAACTTACAGTTCACAGCAGCCAGATCATGTTGCATGTGCTAAATGCATTTGGAGTAGCTTTGCCTGTGTACGATCATAGATCTGATGCACAGCTGATGAAATTCTCATTCTCAGAAAATTCAGTGTTGTCAAGGTGTGTGTACATTGTAATGAAAAGGTGAGAGAACTGAGTAAAAGATCTCTTCTTCGTATGCCATCCAGAAGTTTAACATTTCTTGACATGTTTTCCTCATAAAGGCATTTAATCATTCTTTGCAGGTGTCATTGCTAAGTTTTTTTTATTTTTTGTATGTTAGCTCTTCGTCCAAGGCATATTTTTCTTTGCTCTTCTAATGCTGCAGACATCATCAGAGACTATAAAGAATCAGCACTAGTGATTTCAAACAAGCGCAGCAAGCCAAACTGTTTGTATATAGACATGCACTGGTTAGCTTGTGAAATCACTGGACTGTTGCACTACATTGCAAAATATCATACGTGTGTGATGGAGCTTGTGGTAGGGAAGAGTTCTGAAGTTAAAGTTGTACAATGATAAGGAAAAATTCGGGAAGGCATTCCTTCGGACACTGTAGATGAAACTGTCATTTTAACTTTCATCTGTTCATGGTACTTTCACTATATGCCCTCATGTAGAAAAAATCTCAGAATTTCTAAATTTCCTAAATGACACCAATTCTAATATGAAGTTCACTATGGATAAAAAGAAAGAAGCTTCAGTCTCATTTTTGGATGTAGAGGTACTTAGGAAACCTGACTGACCTTCTGGGCACAAAGTGTACAGAAATTTTACTTGCACAGATAGGTATCTTCCTGGAAATTAGTCACCATCCCAGGCAGCAAAGAGAAGCATTCAAAACATTGATGGAGTGGGCTAAAAGAATCTTTGAACGTTCTGGTCGCTGCCCGTAGAAACTGTGTGTGTTGTGATTTCTGTAACAACTGGCACAATGGAGTCTCCAAGTGTGACTTCCCACATTGTTACATCACAATGCAGTGCTTTATTTCCGAGCAGTGATGACTTGACATCATTTGTCCGTTCTTGTAGTACTTTTAAGAGATGGTAACTGCCTATGCCTGCTTCCACAAAGTGGTAGGTGACTTGAAAACACATTATAGGTGTGAACAGTTCCTGTGCTTTTGCTATTGCTGTGTGGTTACAAAATTGTCTTTACCAGAAAGGTTTGTTGTGAAATGGGGCACAGTTTGACTGAAAAAGAAATTTTGAGTTAGCTCAAAGAATTTGGATTAGAAATTGATGACGATGATTTTGAAATTGACGATGGTGTTTCAGAAACACAGTAAATATAAATATCATCCATTGTGAATAAGGATCATAGTTATATTTACTGTAGCTTTACTGATTCACATCATGTATTTTGAAGGTAACGATGAGCGTCCTGAAATGGAAATGAGCTATCAGATGAATTAGAAGAATGTGATTTGGGTAAATGACAATGTTCGACCCCAATTACTTTTCTTTGAAGGTGCAAGTAATGTTTTAGCACCTTAGGACACTGAAAGTGCCTAATTTGATTGTTAGGGTGTGTTTCTTGACGAGAACGTCATAAAAAGAAAAATAAATAAATAAAAAACATGAAACTGAAACAAACTGATATGTGCCATTGAGTATTTCTAAATTGTGAAGACAAAATAAAATAACCCACAGGTTGCTTTGGCCCAGTTGGCCTGCTGTGAAGCTGCATTAGATGTATCAGTTTTCTGCTGTGCTTATTCAGTGTGCCTTGTACACAAAACAAAATATCACAGACTATTGGAGGAACGAGCTAATGTTAGATTCATCTTTACCTGGGAAAATTGTCAAGAGAGACTGATTTAGATCAATTTGTTTAGTGCTTCTTTGTGGATAACAGTGACAATTACATACACGGGGAGCAACCAAACCATTATCTTTTACACAAAAACTTTGTATTAAAAAAAACAAGAACAATTGTTTTCCCTGAGAGTTGAACAGTTCATGTAAGTTTGCGTCCTTTTAGTGGATGAATTCGGTTCAGAGTGCATATAAAGAAAAAGCCAAACAGATGTACTCTAAAAATGTATGGCAAGATCTGCTTGAAAATTACAATTCATTTAGGAAGCCAGGCTCCATACCCCCCCCCCCCCCCCTCCCGTCATCAACAGAGTGCCTGTGCCTTTCGGTGAGTCATCTCCTTTGTTCCTAAATAATATATATGCTATAAAGCTTTTCAGTCCTAGTAATTCTGCAACAAGCAATGTTTTGAACTGTGTAGTATACTGGTGCAGGGTAAAAAGATAATAGTGTGCATTCAGTAGTCATTTGTTTGAGCGACACATTATACAAGGACTGGTTTTATACAAGTATAAGGTTATTTGAAAGATTATTTGATTAGGGCACATGTGCTGTTGGCACAGTTATGAGGAATAACAGGCCTGCCACAGGAATTCAAACAAAATAAACTGAGAAGAACTGAAATGGTATTAAAAAGAAATCCCATGTTAGCAATTCACTGGAAAGACACTAGGGATGTGTTTGCCTTGTCTACAAAAACATAGCATAACAAGTAATGTCACTAACAAAAAACCAAAATTTGGAGTGGAAGAAAAGCTGAAGCCTGATCTCATACTTGATTATAAGAAAAATGAAATCAGTTGGTGACATATTATTATTTTCAGCAAAGAACAATGAAATGGTGGTAGAAAGTACTTTTTCATTTGTTAATCATGTGTATACTCAATTCTTAATGTGGCTACAAGATACAAGGCCTCTCTCACACAAAAGAACCCATTTGTTTACATGTATTGTGAAGCCGGGAAAACAAATTCTCGAGAAAGTTGTTTGAGATTTTGTCGAAAATAAACAGCAGTGCTCCACATCAAACAGGCTAACTGCAATGCCTTTCCCCACTCATGTACCACTGACAACAAGCAAGAAGTATGGTTCAAGGTAGTGTGTCGTTTGTTCTGAGAAAGGTGCACACAGTACTGGCAAGTGAGTTAAAAGGGAGACCAGATAGTGGTGTGAAGAGTGTAAAGTAAGGTTGTCTTCCTGACTGTTTCAAACAATATCATATAAAGGCAAATTTTGTTCAGTGAAAATAGTTACATAATTTTTGATGAACTGGTTTTGTACATTTATTTTGAAATAAATTCTTATGTATTGCATTTCCAACCTTTCTACTGCCTCTTAGCCTTCCAGTTTCCAAAATTATACTGTAAATATTTGATGAATATTAGAACGCCTTAAATAAATGAAGAGATAAAGGATTATGATATATGTTTCAGTAAAAAAAAAGTTTTGCTTTTCTCTTTCATCTTGTAAATAGGAGCCATACCAAGAAATAAAAAAAGTGTGTGACTTAAGACGGACTGCAAAAGTCACTTTGGTCTAACTGTAATATGTTAAACCAACAAGAAAGGTGCATGAAGATTTGAACATAGCAGAATATCTGTATATAAAAATCCTACATATGCATTCAAGTTTACATAGGAATTACAAAAAGGACACAAGAGCAGTTGTCTGGGGAACACAGATAAATAGGCAGTAGCAGAACATGCACTGGCATTGGGAAACACCAAATTTGTTCCTTTTTATCTAGAGCCAGTCATTACTATTATGTTTGGATGTACAGACAGGCTACAGATAGCTAAAAGCATATAAATAACTTCAACAGAAAAGGAAGAGGATTAAAATTTGCAAGTTGTGGACATTAACACTAAATTAAGCAAACAGCAATAATTCTTCTCCACCATAAGCTCTGTAAAGCATCATTAAATTCTATGATCTTGGATATGGTGATGTCACCAGCTGACTATTGCATGGATATGTATAAACAGCTTTGCTTGCTGAGTTTTTTTAAAGTTGCTACTGCTATTTGAGTCTGTATAGCTTGTGATGAGATCTCCACCACCAGAAGATGAAATGATAGCCATGGAAATATGCTTTGGACCACGGCCTAAAGCTCAAGAAACAAAAATCACAATCAATTGTGGTAGTTTTTCATGGTATGGCTTCTTGGTACTATGCACAAAAAATATCTGAAATCTGCAACTAGATATAAGTAATTCCAGTTGCATAACCAGTCCAACATTTTGACATGGCTGCATTAAAATTTTTTTGCTAATTTACTATATTAACAAATCCGGCAGTTGCATCACAATTGCTGAATACGTATGGGAATTGGATTATACATATCCTCTCCCTCTCCTCTCCTCTCCCTCTCCTCTCCCTCTCCTCTCCCTCTCCTCTCCCTCTCCTCTCCCTCTCCTCTCCCTCTCCTCTCCCTCTCCTCTCCCTCTCCTCTCCCTCTCCTCTCCCTCTCCTCTCCCTCTCCTCTCCCTCTCCTCTCCCTCTCCTCTCCCTCTCCTCTCCCTCTCCTCTCCCTCTCCTCTCCCTCTCCTCTCCCTCTCCTCTCCCTCTCCTCTCCCTCTCCTCTCCCTCTCCTCTCCCTCTCCTCTCCCTCTCCTCTCCCTCTCCTCTCCCTCTCCTCTCCCTCTCCTCTCCCTCTCCTCTCCCTCTCCTCTCCCTCTCCTCTCCCTCTCCTCTCCCTCTCCTCTCCCTCTCCTCTCCCTCTCCTCTCCCTCTCCTCTCCCTCTCCTCTCCCTCTCCTCTCCCTCTCCTCTCCCTCTCCTCTCCCTCTCCTCTCCCTCTCCTCTCCCTCTCCTCTCCCTCTCCTCTCCCTCTCCTCTCCCTCTCCTCTCCTCTCCCTCTCCTCTCCCTCTCCTCTCCTCTCCCTCTCCTCTCCCTCTCCTCTCCCTCTCCTCTCCCTCTCCCCCTCTCCCTCTCCCCCTCTCCCTCTCCCCCTCTCCCTCTCCCCCTCTCCCTCTCCCCCTCTCCCTCTCCCCCTCTCCCTCTCCCCCTCTCCCTCTCCCCCTCTCCCTCTCCCCCTCTCCCTCTCCCCCTCTCCCTCTCCCCCTCTCCCTCTCCCCCTCTCCCTCTCCCCCTCTCCCTCTCCCCCTCTCCCTCTCCCCCTCTCCCTCTCCCCCTCTCCCTCTCCCCCTCTCCCTCTCCCCCTCTCCCTCTCCCCCTCTCCCTCTCCCCCTCTCCCTCCCCCCTCTCCCTCCCCCCTCTCCCTCCCCCCTCTCCCTCCCCCCTCTCCCTCCCCCCTCTCCCTCCCCCCTCTCCCTCCCCCCTCTCCCTCCCCCCTCTCCCTCCCCCCTCTCCCTCCCCCCTCTCCCTCCCCCCTCTCCCTCCCCCCTCTCCCTCCCCCCTCTCCCTCCCCCCTCTCCCTCCCCCCTCTCCCTCCCCCCTCTCCCTCCCCCCTCTCCCTCCCCCCTCTCCCTCCCCCCTCCCCCTCCCCCCTCTCCCTACCCCCTCTCCCTCCCGTCTACCTCGCCTCTACCTCTCCACCACTCTCCCCCCACTCCCACCACTCCTCCCTCTCCACCCCCTCTCCCCAATTTGATGTAGTTTTTGTCCACAATCTACATCTACATCTACATCCGTACTCCGCAAGCCACCTGACGGTGTGTGGCGGAGGGTACCCTGAGTACCTCTATCGGTTCTCCCTTCTATTCCAGTCTCGTATTGTACGTGGAAAGAAGGATTGTCGGTATGCTTCTGTGTGGGCTCTAATCTCTCTGATTTTATCCTCATGGTCTCTTCGCGAGATATACGTAGGAGGGAGCAATATACTGCTTGACTCTTCGGTGAAGGTATGTTCTCGAAACTTCAACAAAAGCCCGTACCGAGCTACTGAGCGTCTCTCCTGCAGAGTCTTCCACTGGAGTTTATCTATCATCTCCGTAACGCTTTCGCAATTACTAAATGATCCTGTAACGAAGCGCGCTGCTCTCCGTTCGATCTTCTCTATCTCTTCTATCAACCCTACCTGGTGCGGATCCCACACTGCTGAGCAGTATTCAAGCATTGGGCGAACAAGCGTACTGTAACCTACTTCCTTTGTTGTCGGATTGCATTTCCTTAGGATTCTTCCAATGAATCTCAGTCTGGCATCTGCTTTACCGACGATCAACTTTATATGATCATTCCATTTTAAATCACTCCTAATGCGTACTCCCAGATAATTTATGGAATTAACTGCTTCCAGTTGCTGACCTGCTATTTTGTAGCTAAATGATAAGGGACCTATCTTTCTATGTATTCGCATCACATTACACTTCGCTACATTGAGATTCAATTGCCATTCCGTGCACCATGCGTCAATTCGCTGCAGATCCTCCTGCATTTCAGTACAATTCTCCATCGTTGCAACCTCTCGATACACCACAGCATCATCTGCAAAAAGCCTCAGTGAACTTCCGATGTCATCCACCAGGTCATTTATGTACATTGTGAATAGCAACGGTCCTATGACACTCCCCTGCGGCACACCTGAAATCACTCTTACTTCGGAAGACTTCTCTCCATTGAGAATGACGTGCTGCGTTCTGTTATCTAGGAACTCCTCAATCCAATCACACAATTGATCTGATAGTCCGTATGCTCTTACTTTGTTCATTAAACGACTATGGGGAACTGTGTCAAACGCCTTGCGGAAGTCAAGAAACACGGCATCTACCTGTGAACCCGTGTCTAAGGCCCTCTGAGTCTCGTGGACGAATAGCGCGAGCTATTTCAGATGATACAGATTCCTCACTATATTACAGTTGTAAGCCAGTAAACCATAATACAACTTTCCTGTTTTCTTTTAAAACTGGCTGTGAGGTTGAATCTGAAACAGCTTGTATTTGTGTCTAGAATTTTTGTTTAAAACTATATAAAAGGAGAGAGAATTATGTGGGAGAAAAAATTTGTCTTATCTTTTAAATGCTCTCTGTTGTAGTTAAAATTGACTGCAAAAAAGAAATTGATACTGAACATTTTCACAGCACACCGTAACACAACATTTTCTTTCTCAAAGTCTATTTTAATGGAAAACCTGTGAATTGTTGTTTAAGAGAATATATAGCCTATGGCCATCAGAATGTTTATGAGTATCATATAAAAAGATAAATTAAATCGATCAAGAACTTCTTGAAGTTTCTGAAATTTCTGCTAACACTCTTTCCCCTATAATTATAAATGTTTGTTAGTGTTGCGTAAAAATTTGGCGTGAATCGGTCAAGACTTTGTAGTCCATATCCAACAGTGTTTTTTGGAACTGTGTGTAAAAGTTTGAGACAAATCGGTTAAGAGCTGTTCGAGAATTTTGGTGACAAAATTAAATGAAGACTTGTCTTTGTGTAGTAGTAGAGGTGAATACCAGACTGAAACAGTAAAATGAGTGCTTAAATAATAAGTGCTTTTATAACACGCAGTTGAAGTTTTTGTGTCAAAGATGTGATCCATATTTCTGTCAAATCATTATAGAAATGAGTAATGTAGGCACAATATTGATAACTTTGGATAGTAGCCACTCTTGGAAATAAGTTACTGTTGCATGATAGTGCTGTGATGGGTCTTGGTTTCTTGATGACAGTCTCTCACAAAATGTTAAAAGTAAATTCAAAACATTTGGGAATAAAAAGATCTTTCTCTAGTAAGTTATTGTGCTTATTGTAGAACCAGTATTCATTTCATTTGGGTAATACTGCACCTCAGTGTAAAGACTGATATCTGACCATTAATAGTGAAAAAATTTATCTATTTTTCTTCAGTTCATGCAAGGACTGCCACACATGATTGAAACTCAACACTCCATTTGATTGCTGAACTGATGCACAACAGATAATAATCATTTAAATATCAGGTAATTCAGTTGTGAAGGGATATCAGATGGAATGAGCACATGATATTATTTGTACAGAAATCAGATTGTAGTGTTGATTTGTTGATACGGTACTGAGAACTCACTGTTCATCCAAAAGGTCAGCTATCAACAATACAGTTGTTAAATATATTCTGTTTGTCCAAAGTATCTGCAGAATAATTAGAGTTTCAATTAAAACATCCATTATTCTCTTAGTCCAATGTTGATCATAAAATATGTCTTAGAATTAATATAGTCAGATTCTAGTCATTCTCTCGATGTCATATTATAATAAACTGATAGGAGCAACAGTAGCCCTAGCCATCGTACTACCCATAGTATTATAAATGCAGGAACTGCTCGGAACAAAGAGACAAGTGAAATTTTTTGCTTGCATTCACAATGTAATATTATAGATTTGTTGATAATTTTTTTGTGCCTTACACATCTTAATTTCTGCAGAAAAATTACAAATCTGCTGTAAGTTACATCTGAATAAAGAGACCATTAATAAAAGCTCTGTTTGAACTTGACAAAATTTTATTGGGTGTATACCTATGATTAATGTGTAATGCACAGAGTAATTTGAGTTCTTTAGTTATCTGCTCTATGATGATGTGATGAGAATTAGGTCCATTTTGAGTCATGGAATACTCACATATACATTGGCATTCCAGTTCTAAAAATAACGTTGGAGGCTGATAAAATTCTGTCCATTGTGATTACCGTCAGGGACCTTTCGATTAGATGCCTTCATGAACCAACCTAGAAAGTAAAAAAATTACAAAAAAATGTTCAGATAGTAGATATCTTGATTTGTTGTTGGGCATATAAACAAGTCTGAGAATGAGAAATTTGCTAGCTTTTGGGTGAATCTCTCTTCAATCTACACACACACACACACACACACACACACACACACACACACACACACACAGAGAGAGAGTTGGCCCAGTGTAGGTGTACAGAAGTGTGTGTGTGTGTGTGTGTGTGTGTGTGTGTGTGTGTGTCTGTGTGTGTGTGTGTGTGTGTGTGTGTGTGTGTGTACTTAGTACTCTTAGCGAACCAGGGGTTTCATCATCAGGCAAGAAAAGAAGATATTTTCGAGCAAAATTACTCAGGGGGAAAGTGGGAGAGGGGTGCCAAATCACTCAGATCCTGGGTTAGTACCTAGCTACTATGAGGGAGAATATAAATGGCCATCTACTTGCCTCTTTACCAATTCAGTAAATTTCTAAATGGGTTTTCCTTTTTTGCATAGTGATTATGTGTTGCAAGCCAAATAATCAGCAGAACTGGGTCATGTTTATCAGTACACTATTTTTCTAATTTTATCTGCTTGCCATTTTTACTGTCTGAAATATAGTGTTAAGTGAATGCATGAAAGATCAGTTACGATTGTTCATCTTAAATTTTGGTTCCATTTGCCTGTTTAGTAGGACCGTCCGTTGATAACATTCAAGCGAGATGAAGTTTTGACATTACCTTTGAAGAGGAAACAAACTCAGGTTGAGTTAAGCCCAGAACTGGCAGAAAATTTACTCCCGAGTGAAGTGAGATCTGGTGTGGCTCTTGCAACATTAACTGGAGGAATCCATGTCAGAGATAACAAACACACTTTAAAAGTGAGTATTGCGGTTTAATTGAGTCAACTGTGTACTGATTTCATTTTGCGTTGTCATTACTTTTAACTGTGATAGTTTTTTTATTTTTTCTCGTGTTATTCTTGTTTGTTATTGCTCCCCCCTGTCCCCCTTCTTCAGAGCATCATAGTTATTTTGTATGTTTTAATAAGATTGCATACATGTCTGCTGTTTAGCAAATTTATTGTGAAGACAAGATGTAAAATGTAAGACTTTTGTGGCAAGTGATAGGAGAAAGAGATCATGGATTTGTTTCATCACGAGAAAGGTTTTTATTATTTTCTGCTGGCCTTTTATTGTGTCCACACCAACTAATTTTATGCACTTACCATGAGAAGAATGTGGCTCAGTAATTCATCTACTGGAACAGGGTGCTGCACAATAACATGTTTGTTTGTTAGACCAAAATGGACGATAATAACCATAAACATTGAAGGTTTATCAGCCAGCAAAAAATAACTTCTACAAATTTTATGTTAGGATATAAATTGTGATGTTTTGTGCATGCAAGAGATGCACAGAGATACTACTCAACAAAGACCAAAAATAGCAGGCCTGCAGATTGCCATTGAAAGACCCCACAGGCAGTATAATAGTACCATTTTTGTGAGTCTCAGTGTAGCAGTGCTCTGTTTCTCTATCAAAGGAGAACAATATTGAATCTTAAAATTGAGTTAAGCAGTTGTACGATAACATCCGTCTACAAGCTTCTTGGTGAAAATTTTAACTTCCCTCCCCCAGTGAAGTTTCAAATTCGGGACACTCAATTCGCCTTGGACACCTTTAATAGCCACAATAGTACATGGGGCTCCAAGAATGAGAGGAGGTACTGAAGTGGGCTAATTGCAGAAGGTTAACTCACTCACATGACAGCAAGTTACCACCTTCATTTAACAGCAGCTACTGGGATATGGGATAAAACCCTGACCTGCTTTTCGTCAACAACACTGTTTCCTACCACTGTGTGAAACTGTAACATTACCTGTACCTGGCACCCAACATAGGCCAGTCTGTCGCCAGGTGTCTGCAGCAATCAAACCACAGGTGATCCCGTTCTCTAGGTCATTCAGCTGTAAGAGACCAACTGGAGGAGTTTTTGCGGAAACTCTGGATGAGGAAATACTAAGTGTCGAATGCGTGACAGACTTTTAAGACTGTTTTTTGATGCTGTGAGGAGGTGCATTCACACTTCGATCCCCAGAGGCTGCTGCACAACACTTTCTGGGTATGAATGAAAAATTAATGTCAAAACTACTAGAATACCTTAGATCCGTTCAACAAGAATACAGTAAAATCAGGAGAGACTCTATCCCAGGAATTGGAGAAAGCCAAACAAAATCGATGGCTTGAAATGTTAGTGTATTGACATGTCTAAGAACAGCAGAAAAGCTTGGAAGCTGCTCAAACAACTTAGTAATGACCCTACTGTCCTTGAAGACACAACATTATCCCAAATGAGGTCTGCTACCAGGTGCTGCTGAATCAGAAAGCTGAAGGAAGGAAGGAAGGAAAAGTAGTCTGCCAAGTTTACTTCGGAAGATCTGAAAGCTGCTATTAAAAAGTGTGAACCTGGCAATGTGCCAGGACTTGACCATTTATTGGTGGAGCAGATGAAGCGTTTTGGACCTGCAACTTCGGGGTAGCTATTGCAATCCTATAACAACTGCCTAACATGACAGCAGATTCTTAAAATGTGCAGGATGACAAGGATCTTCGCTATACTGAAACCTGGCAAGCCAGCTTGCAATACCAAGAACTTCTTCCCTATGTCTCCTTTGTGCCATCTATATAAAATACTTGAAAGAATATTGCTTAATCATCTCAGCCCTGTCACCGAGCTTAAACTAATTTCACAAGAAGCTGGATTTAGAACAAATAAGAATTGTGCAGCACAAATACTCAATGTGACACAGAATATCAAGGATGGTTTTGAGAGGGGTTTGGTCACAGGAGCAATATTTGTAGATCTCTCTGCAGCTTATGATACAGCACAGTATCACTTTGCACAAAGTGTATAAACTAATGAGAGATTATGAATTTAAGAGCTTCATAGGAACTCTGATTCAGAACTGTAGATTCTATGTCAAACTAGATGGCAAGAAAAGTTGAGGGACAATGCAAAAAAAGCAGTCTGCCTCAAGATAGCATCCTAGCACCAGCCTTGTTTAACATCTATTGTAGTGATCAGCTACAACTCTTAACACAATAAGCTTCATATGTAATGATGATCTGGCGCTAATATCTCAAGCCAAAGACTTTGAAACAGTAGAGAGACATCTAACAAATGGACTTCACTCTCTTGCAGCATACTGCCAAAATAACTGTGTGAAACCAAGTCTGGCTGAAACTCAAGAATGCACTTTTCATCTGTGAAACAGACACCAACAGAAAATTAAGTCATATGGGATGGTGTGGAGCTGTAGCATTGTCATAATCCAGAATAGGTGCCGGTCACACTGGATTATGCACTGACATTTAGGAAGCACTGACAAAATGCAATACAAAAAGTATCTGACTGCAATAACATCAGAAGACTCAAAAGTAGCGGATGGGGTGCCCAGCTGACAGTACTCAGAACATCGGCACTTGCATTATGTTACTCTGCTGCTGAATATACCTGCCCTGTTTGGTTCAGTTCTGTTCATGCCAGGCATGTGGATGTTGCCCTCAACGAGACAAGCAGAATATCATCAGCATGTCTATGAACAACCCCAACCCAACAAACTTACAGCCTGGCAGGGATAGCTCCACCAGTTAAGACAGGAAGTTGCCGCAAACACAGAGAGAAGCAAAGCAGGTCTAAACATAGCACATGTGCTGTGTGGGCACCAACCCCTCCCCCAAGCAGGCTGAGATCTAGAAGGGCTTTCTAAAAATTTCTGTCAAAGACAGTATATCACTGTCAATGGCACAACAAAACCTGTGGACTGCAAGAAAAACAGATAGCATTATGGATCCTACCTTTAACCCCCCCCCCCCCCCCCCCACACACACACACACACAAACCTGCAATCGAAAATGTGGAGCTCCCTCAACAGATTAAGAAACGGTGGGTAGAACAAAGGATAATATGGGCAAAGGGAACTGTCTTGCGAACCCATCAACTATATGCGATTGTGGAGCCAAACCAACCACCAAGTACCTGTACAGCCGTCCTCAGTGCCCAGTTTCCTGCATGTTGAAGGACCTGTTGTGAGCCAGGGACAATACCATTGAGATCGCTAATTTTTGGTCTGATAGTATTTAGTGTTTGTAATTTGTTTGTATACAACTATTATTATATGGTTCAATTGCCTCACATTGTACCCCTATTTCCTTTGTATGTATTAATTAATAAATTAGCATTTTGTAACAGTTCCTATTTCTGGAACACTCCATGCCAAAGAAGTATATCTTAGAAAGCCATTATACTTTGCTGCCTTGTGTCCTATTCACAAAGAGATATTTATTTATAGTCACTGATTCTGCCACACTGTAAGAGAAAGCATTAGGCAACAACTGGTGACTTCTGTCATAAAATGATGGATAACTAAAGCTATAAGTGCATTACATTATTTTATTTTCTCTGCTAAACTGACATTCAGAAACTTGGCTTATTTTTCTGAAATGAAGTTTTTACCATAATCTGGAATGACACTGCTCCATACCTGCTTACATAATACGAGGTGCATTCAAGTTGTAAAACCTCGGTTTTTTTGGTCAGGCCTGGAAACAGACATATATGTGCGGTTCTTTCACTCGTGAGTACATGACAGAGATGACGGCACTGTACAGTAGAAAGTACTCTACCAGCAGCAGCAAGAGTGAACAGTGTATTTGACACTTAAAAACTTTCACATTTTCGTTTCAAGAACAATATGTAATAATTTGTTTCCTCCGTTGGCATAGTATGACACTGATTGAATCTCGTCACCAGTTGAGTGAGTTATGATGTAATGGTGTAATGGCTGATTTTAACGTGTGTTCATAGGTGCTACAGTTCAAAGAAGGCACAGTGTCTTGTGACAATATAAATCAAGACAATCTTGGCCTCGCATCGACCAGTCTGACATCTTGATCGAGTGAGTGCAGAAAGTTGTTTTGGAGGATCACAGAATAACTGTGGATCATATTGTCTCAAAAGTTGGTATTTCTGTGTGATTCTTACACATACTCCAGCATGAAGATCTAAAAATGCAAAAAAGTGTCCTCCAGATTGGTTTGGACAAATGAGCACAAGACTGTGCTCATGGTATGTTGTCAGGCAGTGTTGGTGATGATTACATGTATGGAATTTTTTTCCCACCAATTGTGACAGGGTATGAGGCATGGATACCATTTTTCAATCCTGAAACAAAGTGCCACCCAGCTCAGTGGCAGCGCACGCTCTCACCACCAAGAAAACAGAATTTTAGGTAAGTGCCAGTGCTGGAAAAATGATGATGGCCATGTTCTGGGACAGCAGTGGCATAATCCGTACTCATTGCATTCCAGAGGGCATCCTACAAAGATATTTTGAAGACCAAGCTCCATACAGCATTGCTTGAAAAGATGGTGAGAAAGGCTCTTTCACTGAGAGACAGCATTGACACATTGGGCGCATTCAGTGCTGCTGTTTCTTTGTCACAACTACTTTGAGATGATTTCTCATGCTGCTTACTCAGCAGATGTGGCTCCTAGTGACTTCTGGCTGTTTCCAATGATGGAGCACTCTTCATGGTCACTTATTCACTAGCTGGGCTGCCATTGTGCCAGTGCTTTTCCAGTGCTCAAACCAAACACCTAAGGAAGAGTTCTTAGTGACCATGGAATCGGGACACTGATGTTGTGAAAAATGTATATGGCTGCTGGGAGATTGCATTGATAAGTAACACAGTTTTGTGTGATTAGTGTGTGAGTAGAAAAAATGGTGGTGTTATAACTTGAATGCACCTTGGTAAGAGGTACTCTGCTGAATTGTTCTTAGGTGATGAACAGGAAATTAATAAGTGTGACAAAGATGATGAAAATAGTTTCCTAAAACTATTTTAGCTATTATGTATTGTTCTCTTCTTACTTGTGTTTTCTGTTGGTGGGCTTATTTCAAGTAATTACTGTGGTCATAAGGGTAAATTATTCATCATCTATAAAATTAAGACAGCAGATGAGAGCAAATAATGGAAGACACAAAACTTGCAGTGAGAGATTTGCCCATAGGGCAGAACATATAATCATGATCATAATTACGGTTGGGAAAATGCTTAAGGAAGTATTTCAACTTCTGAAGCCATTTCACAAAACTTATATTGTGGATGGTGCACAGTGGTATGAATTGTAGAAAAGTGGTTGTCATCATTATAAGATGGCCGAGCCTTCAATTGTGATGCTTTTAGCCAGAAAAGATAGAGAGCTGACTCATCAAGGTCCTATGAACATGTGTCCAGAAATGCATCCTTGCCACAGTAGATGATGCTGATGAATGAAAGTTTCTCTGACCATGTGCCGTGTGTTCCTTATGTGTTGCAGGCTGTCTGATCCAGTGTAATGTAAGCAGCTGAATGATCTGTTAGTCATGTTAGGAACAAGCCAAGATAGTGTTTTCGTACGGCCAAGCAGATGGAAATGGTCAAGTCAGTATGGCAATACCAAAACAAGTATCCTCGTAGACACCAACCACATCACACAACACTTCAAGCTGTATTTGAGCATTTGATCATAGGTCCTTTCAGACAGATGAAAATGCAAGGGGATCTGTTTTGTTGGACAAATGTTCTACTTGTATAAGCTTGGCTGCTGTACACCTCCATATTTCATTTCAGCATGTGACTATGGCGAAACCAGTGCAAAGTAAACCATTCACATTTGACCATAATTCAGAACTTACATTGTTCTCATTGCGTAGCCTAGTTTTCTTAAGTTTTAGCCTAAAAGATCAAAGAGATGTTCCTGAAACCCTGTTTAACAATAAATTGACATTTTAGTATTATCTTCAGACATAACATTCCATTGCCTCCCATCAGATTGATGGTTCAGCCGAAAGTATATTAAACTTACTTTACTGAGATTTAAGCTGAAGCAGTTACTTTTGAAATAATTCCTGAAGCCATTTAAGACACTAGAACAGTTCAGTCTCATATCATTGTGACCCATCAACAAATGTTGTCATCTGCATAGTTATCTTACTATTGTGCATTGTGGCTTCAATCAGTAACAAATGATATAAACAATAAGGACCCCAGAATTGAGTGTTGGGGCACACCATACCTGGAGAAGTGCTACACTTCTTAATAATACTAGCTTCTATCTGTTTAATTTGTGTGACCCAGTACCAGTCTTGAATGACTGTGACACATTTAGTGATATCTCTGATTTAACTTACACTCGTTATAACAGATGGTTGTAGAAAGCTTGTACCTCTCATTAAAGATTTAAAAACAAAACACTGCACCAATTACATGATGCTGTGCATGAGTAAGAAATGTAACTGATGCAGATTCCACTGTTACCACATGTTTAGAGTTCATGAGAACCTGTATCAAGTGCTCATGGCAGATCTAGGAACAAACATGCTGTCATTTCCTTTTTGTCTAATTTCTATGTCCAGATCTAAAGCTCGGTTGTGTTTATCATAATACTTCTTTGAGAAGAAAGTTTTCTAATTGCAGTGCAATAGTTTTTTCTAACACTTTACTTAACTTTGCTTGACATAATCAATGTTTCAGGAAAGTTGGCAGCTGTGTCACTCATGATTTAAAAAATAAAAATCTGCACCAATTACTTATTTTCAAGCTTAGTGTAGGGCATTTCGAGAATTAGTTTTCATTTACAAGTACATTTGTTTACATGAATATTTTTGATGATGTTTGAGTGTGTAATTTTCTGCCTCTCTTGAATTGTAGATATCTTTTTGAAGTTATATTACAATGCTAATGCTAGAAATGATACCTTTATTTGTATACTTACAAGTATGTGCCTCCTCCATTGCACAGAATGTCACACACACGCAAATTATCACTTATACTGTTTGTGTTTGTACTCAAGACATGGTACAAATATATTATGACACTACAATTTCGCAAAGAATTTGTACAAAGTCAGAGGTTCTGCAGTATTCTTGGATTTCGTTACATACATAAAGTTGTCATTTATAAAATTTATTTTTATCACTTAACTACTGGACTAAATGTACATTAACAAAATTGCAGTGGCGAATGACTTCCCGGCTCAGTAACAAACAATATGTAGAAACATGTAACAAAAAAGAAAACAATCCATGGCTCTTTAGAAGGATCCAATAATACAAACAAGTGTATGGCCTCATATCTAATGTAGGTGACATTTCTCAGAAGATAGGAAACCTAATTAGGCCATGTAAAGTGAAAGTAGCTTTCACAACAAACTACAAAAGAAATTAGAAGTAATAAAAAAGAAAGAGATAAATTCTCAGACTTACATGTAAAACTTGCTACATGGGAAAACAGGCAGAAATTTTCAAATTAGATGCACTGAACACATCAGCTGTTAAACATGTAGTGAGTTAAGAAATCATCAGTAGCAATACTCTTAAAAAGCACTGGACACCAATTCAGACACATTGAAGAAGATCTTGAGCTATTCCACCACACCCTAAAATTACATACAATGGAATTAACGGAGGAACTTGAAAATTTTGTACACCACAAAAAGCAAGGAGAAAAATTCTCAGTGACAAACTAGATAGTGAACCAGTTAATACATTGGAGCCAATGAACGTACTAGACATGTTCACTATGTTTTATCCATGAAATCCAATGGACGTATGTCATACATTCTTCACTTCTGGCTTGTTTTTTTTTTTTGTGATTTAAACACTTTTTACATTTGTAAGTGGCAAGACTAATTGTTTGGCTTGTCATAAGTGCACTAATGATGGCAAGCACACATCAGCCTCTCGTGAATGGTACCAGTGTTACGTGAACTGTGTATGCACTTGGAATATTGTTGCATGTTGATTTGTTCTATGTTGACTGTCGTGTTGTGCTATTGTGTGAATCCTTCCCATGTGTAAAAACATATAAATGGTGAATATGGCTAATGGGCATCACTTGTCAGACTTGGAGATTGAAGACCCCTTGAACAGCATCTCAGAACTTGACGATCTTTTGGACGACATCAGCGATTTTTCAGATGATGGTGATGGTGATGGTGATGGTGATGGTGATGGTGATGGTGATGGTGATGGTGATGGTGATGGTGATGACTCACGTGAGCTGGAGAGTGAAATCTGTGCTGCTGGTAGAAATGATGGTTGCGAGTATGAAGAATTTCTGTTAGGTTTGTCATTCAGTTCAACAGCCTGCTCTTTATATTGAATGGTGTCATTTTGATGCACACTCTGAATTACCTCTGAAGAAACAAATGGAATTCAGGTTCCTGTCAATACATTATCAACATAACTAGACTGTTTGTTTGCAATTTTTTGATTACGGGATGTTTCTAAAACTGAAATTGGAGGCAAATATGTATGCTACTGAAACTATTTCTGAACTTCACCATCAGAGCAGGATCAAACCAAAATCTTTATTGAAGAAATGGAGAGCAATGAGGATAGAGGAAATATATCAACTTTTTGCAATTGTTTCTCATATGTGTGCTGTAAAGTAACCTAAACTTAGGGGTTATTGGTTTGTAGACCCTGTGCTTGCTTCATCATTTGCTTCTCAGATAATGTCACAAGACAGATGTTTTGCCATATTCAGGATGATACGAGTGAACAATGTGCTTGTGGATACTTCAACAAGAACCATGCTGTGAGCCTCTGTGTAAAATAAGAACTGAAACTTCCTGGCAGATTAAAACTGTGTGCCCGAGCGAGACTCGAACTCGGGACCTTTGCCAGGAAGTTTCATATCAGCGCACACTCCGCTGCAGAGTGAAAATCTCATTCTGGAAACATCCCCCAGGCTGTGGCTAAGCCATGTCTCCGCAATATCCTTTCTTTCAGGAGTGCTAGTTCTGCAAGGTTCGCAGGAGAGCTTCTGTAAAGTTTGGAAGGTAGGAGACGAGGTACTGGCAGAAGTAAAGCTGTGAGTACCGGACGTGAATCGTGCTTCGGTAGCTCAGATGGTAGAGCACTTGCCCGCGAAAGGCAAAGGTCCCGAGTTCAAGTCTCGGTCGGGCACACAGTTTTAATCTGCCAGGAAGTTTCATATCAGCACACACTCCGCTGCAGAGTGAAAATCTCATTCTGAAAATAAGAACTGTTTGGGACTTTCTATGAAAAAGATGCAGAAGTCTTTTATCCATCACGGAATCTGACTGTGGATGAAGCAATCGTCTTACTTAGCAAAAGGACATGTGGTATACATGGACAGTTTTTATAAAAGTCCTGCAGTCATTGAAGTACAATGGGGAAGAAATACAGTGGGAGTTTGAACTTTGAAGAACAACAGGAGAGGTTTCTCTAGATACCTAATAAATCAAAAACTAAAGAAAGGAGAAAAGACTTTTCGTTGCAAAGGACACCTTTTCTGCTTGAAATGGAAAGACTTGTCCACTTTGGAGAAAAATAAAAATGCTGAAAAACTGTTTCTTTAGAGTAATATCTAAAAATCCCTGTATAATTTATTTGTGCTAAACATACACATGTAGATATTCATAAAGAGGAAGGATGGAAGGTTAAGCTGATATACTGTCTGAAGAGGTAAGTGGATTAGTAAATTTATTAAAAAATTGTAAATTGTAGAAACTTGCCTCAGGATCCAGGTATTAACTGGATTGCTGACCTGTTAGGTTCCATTGTGTTAACTTTTTCAAATGTTTCTTCTGCATATGGTAATAACTGCAGTAATTTTCATAAATATGTAGGTTATATATCCCCCTTCTCTCTCTCTCTCTCTCTCTCTCTCTCTCTCTCTCTCTCTCTCTCACTCACTCACTCACTCACTCTCTCACACACACACACACACACACACACACACACACACACACTCACTCACACTTTCACTTTGAATACAACCGGAAACAAACAGTGTAAGTGGTGGTGGTGGTGTGTGTGTGTGTGTGTGTGTGTGTGTGTGTGTGTGTGTGTGTGTGTGTGTGTGTGTGTGTGTGTGTTTTACATTCTGTGTAATGGAAGAGGCACAATACCTGTAAGTAGACAAACAAAAGTACTATTTCTAACATTAGTATATAAAAACACTCCAGGATTCATTTAGTCTGATTTTTGATTGTAGTATAACTTAAAAATCTTCATTGCAGGAGAAGCACTGAATCAAACATGTAAACATCACCCAAATTTTTCTTGTAAACAAATGCACTTAAAAATGGGAGAAAATTCTCGAAATGCATTGTGCGAGATGAAAAAAATAAGGAACTGGCGTAGTTTTTCATTACCCACACTAATTAAGATCAGATTTAAACTAATTTGTTGGTGGTTTTAACATTTTCCAGTACTGCCATTTTTTCTGCAGTAACTCAACTATTTTGAATTTTAATTCATATGGGGACACACCTTCTTTTTAAACTTTCATTAAAAAGGTGTACTTTAATGTAATTGGGGAACTTTAATATAATTGGGGAAATTTCATCTCGTCAAATTGAGACTTTATTTTGCATTTTATTTGTAATTGTGTGTGTTTCATTTGTATTGGTCTCACGCGTAAAAACTGATTTACGAGTTTCATAGTCACCAAGATGGTACTTATGCTCCATGGGTTAATAATGGTTGTTGCTGATGTTACATTTTGATTTTCTACCAAGTCTTGCATTTACCAAGTCCCATACTTAATTTGCTATGTTCTTTGAGTTAAGTATTTGTTGTTGTATGATTTCTTTGGTGTGTATAGGATTTTTCAATTAAGATGTTTCTTAATTTCTGGAACCATTTAAAATATTGTAATTCTGTTTCCGCCCAAATGAATTGTGACTTACGTCTTTTCATAACTGTATTAATTACAGAGATATTGGTATTGATTTCACATATTTTTGATGAAACTATAGTAATTTCTGCTTCTAGCTTCTTAGTTGCAAAGCAAATGAATGGCAAAGCTTTTCACTTTTCAAAATCCGATCGCTACTTTCTGAAAAATCATGGTTTTTAGATCTTAGTCTCGTATCGACTTTGATCGTGAAACCAAGTGCTGTTTTATGCGGAAGGTCATGTTGTAACTTTTGTGTCAGACTGATGGGGTGCTTGAACTTGACAGAACTAAGGGAACCTACTTACAAAAATTGAATAGTGGAAAAAAGTTTTAGCTTAAAACTGATGATGATCACATTTGGCTACATATGGTTGAGCTGAATACCTGGTTGTGCAAAGCAATGAATTTGGCATTGAAGTGTCATTTACCAGTATACTATGCTGCTTTTCTTTCTGCTGACCATGAAAGAAAGGAGTGAGTCAAAAATTGAATGACTTTGTGAACCAGAGAATTGTATAAAGATCGTTAAATAATAGCTTTGTGTAATTGGTTTAATGTCAAGATACCCACTTATTCTGCAAAATTGCAACAGCAACAAAAAGGAAATCACAAAAGAATAACAATATGAAAAGGATAGATTGCTACTCATCACATAGAGGAGGTGCTGAGTAGCAAACAAGCACAATGAAAAGACTGCTAAACACTAAGTTTTTGCTCAAAAAAGTCTTCTTTCTGAAATACAAACACACACGCACTCGTGCACACATGTGGCTACAGTCTGTGGCCACTGGGGCCAACTATGAACTATGCCTGTATCTGACGTGTGCAGAAATCTAGGGTGATTGGAGGGAGTAAGGAGATGGCATGGCATGGGGTGCAGAATGGGAGGGATAGCAGTGCGTGAAGGTGATGTGCTACTTGTGGTAACGTGAGGATGTTGGGAGGGGGAGGTGATTGGGGGGGGGGGTGGAGAAACGTAGAGAATGGGGAAAAGACTGTAGGTGTATTGGTAGAACATGATGTGCTTAATTTCAGTGGCTGCTTCACAGCCTTTGCACATTCCCACCAACACCATGTGTTATGAACTTCGATGGTGGGAATGCTCCCATCAACCCCCTAACCTCAACCTTCAACTAGTCCCTATCCTCTCCCTGCCTATCGTTCCCTACTCCCACTCCAACAATGCACATGCCTTCTATTCCACCAACACACCTCCTGCTGTACGTCTCCTCTCCCCCACTTACCGTTCCTCTTTCCCCTCCCAGCACAGCTTCATGACTCTGCACCCAGCAGCCAGTCGTTTCCCCACCAGGTCCCTGTACAGTCCCACAAACTGTGTGTGTGTGTGTGTGTGTGTGTGTGTGTGTGTGTGTGTATTTTTCTTTCTATTTCAGAAGGAAGATATTTTTGTCCAAAAACTTAGATGCGTAGCAGTCTTTCCATTGTGCCTGCGTGCAATTCAACATTTCCTCCATGGGGTTATGAGCAATCTATCCTTTTCATGTCCTTGTGATTCCATACTCAAAATCACAAAAAAATGAAGTTATAAACATTGGCTTTAACTTCTGTTTATGTTACGAGGTGTTCAAAATGTCGCCATCTGCTGCAACACACATTTGCAGCCTCTGGTGTTTTTATATAAACTAAAGAGCTTCCTTTAATATCATTGTGCAGACTGCAACAAAGCAATATTTTAAGTTGTCTGTGAGGCATTGGAACTTGTGAATGGATTTCATCTACGAGTGTGACCCAGAGAAAATAGTCCAGTGGTGTCAGATCAGGTGAACATGCAGGCCAACTGATAATGCCCTAACATCAAAGATGTGGACAAGCTCTTTACTAGCAACAAGCAAATAATGAGCTGAGCACCCATCATGCTGGTACCACATACATCAATGTATTTAAAGTGGTACTTCCTCTAGGAGAGCTACACTATGTGGTCAAAAGTATCCAAACACCTGGCTGAAAGTGACTTAAAAGTTTGTGGTGCCCTCCATTGGTAATGCTGGAACTCTTGGCCCACCCTTAGCTGTGCTGACAGCTTCCACTCTCAATCAGGTACTGGAAGGTGTTTTGGGGAATGGCAGCCCCACTTTTCATGGAGTGCTGCACTGAGGAGAGGTATCGATGTGAGGTCTGGCACGAAGTCAGCATTCCAAAACATCCCAAAGGTGTTCTATAGGATTCAGGTCAGGACTCTGTGCAGGTCACGCCATTATTGTTCAATCATCCAATGTTTACGCTCCTAACACCAAGTGAGGCATCGTTTGGCATTTACTGCTGTCATGTGTGGCTTATGAGCAGCCACTCGACCCATAGTACTTGAAGTGGAACCGGATGCAGTTTGGAATTCCTGTATGATGGTCTGGATAGATGTCTGCCTATTACACATTATGACGCTCTTCAACCATCGGTGGTCTGTGTCAGTCAACAGACAAGGTCGGCTTGTATGCTTTTGTGCTGTACATGTCTCTTCACATTTCACTTCACTATCACATTGGAAACAGTGAACCTAGGGATGTTTGGAGTGTGGAAATCTCACGTATAGACGTATGACACAAGTGACACCCAAACACACTACCACATTCGAAGTCCCTGAGTTCCGCAGAGTGCCCCGTTCTGTCCTCTCACAATGTCTAATGACTACTGAGATCGCTGATATGGAGTACCTGGCAGTAGGTGGCAGCACAATGCACCTAATATGAAAAGTATGTTTTTGGGGATGTCTGGATACTTTTGATCACATAGTGTCGTTGCACTTCAGTAAGAAATGTTTTTATCTTTTATCTGTTTACATTTCTTCAGTGAAGTAATTACCAGTCACTAGTCTCCAATAATCCCACAACAAATGTTCACATTCCACTGCCTCTTATGATCAGCTTGCCTCAGTCAATGAGAATTCTCACACCCAAACCTCCAGATATCAGACTCTCTGATTGGTACCAAACATTGTGTGTCGATAGAGTATGAACCAAAACACCAATTTAGTTTCTGCTGTGTGCTGTCGTCCAGTAGAAGATGCATAAACAGTAATTAAAAGTAACACCAGAACTATGGAGCATAGGCAAACTGTATCCTGAGCTCCGAATGTGAAGATCTCTGTTAGGTGAGTTGATAGTGTCAGATCGTTGTGCTAAAGGTCAAAAATTTGAAACCCATTGATGGTGATTTTTATTTTCTTATTATTTTTTTTAAACAGATTATACGTGAAACTGTTGTATGGGAGAACATTTTTCTGCCATGTAAAAGGACATTTCAGAGTTTGTAGCAATGTTCTTTGGTAGTCTGCTTTTGCTTTGTTAGTTGAAAGTAGCAAACCTGTAGCATAAGTTTGTATAGATAGGTGTGGTGTTACTTATACAGAAGTACGCTATAGGTTTGCTACTTTCAACTAATGAAGCGAAAGCAGACTGCCAAAAGAACATTGCTACAAACTCTGAAATATCCTTTTACATGGCAGAAAAATGTTCTTCCACATAACAAATTCACGTGAATCTGTTAAAAAAAATCATCTTCAGTGGGTTTTTAACTTGTGACCTTTTGTACAATGATTTAACGCTCTGCCAACTCACCTGCCAGAGAACTTAACATTCAGAGCTTATAGATATGGTTTGCCTATACTCCGTAGTTCTTGCTTTACTTTTAATTACCATTTATGCACCTTCTACTGCACGACAGCACACAGCACGCAGCACAAACTAAATCGGTGTTTGGTTGATACTCTATGGACACACATCATTTGGTACCGATCAGAGTGTCTGACATCAGGAGGTTTGGGTGACAGTGCCCCAATAACGTACATTTCTTACATTCAATTTTCCATGATTGGTAAAGGGAACTCCATTGGTAGAGGGAATTCTTTGAAGAAAGAATCTGTTGTGATGCTACATCAGAACTGATCTACAGAATTCCAACCAACATTGTGCTGACATACCAGAGGCACCTTCAGTTTCTTTGGAAACAACGTGTAGATTATGAGCTTTGTGTTCCAGAACATCTACTCAATTCTCTTCACTCACTGCAGGCCTGCTCCTTACACTCTGCATAATATTCCAGTGCCCTCCAATAACAATTTTTTGCACATTCCCTAAGTTGTCATTCTTGTTGGACACCACATCAGAATACTATTCTACATACAACTGAACTGTTCTCTTCATGTTCCATCTGCATTCTCCATAAGTAGCAAATATAGTTTCTCCCAGTTTGTAAAATACATTTATTTTTTCAGAGCAACCTGCTCTTGACACATGTGTAAGCCACAAACAGAATGTGCCTTTTTGATATCAGTGTAGTGGCACTGCAATACTCTGTGTCCCCCATTTCCAGCATGATTTATTTCCTTACTCGGGTATGAAATAGTGAAGTTAAGCAGAAGAAGCAATCAGTGCCAAATCCAAAGTAAATTCTAAATATTTTAATTATACCAAAACTTGTAATTACTCCAACACTAATTACCAGATTATGAAGAGTGAAACTTTGTGGAATTTGTCTCTTTTAGAATAATGATACTAGAATCAGAAATTCCTATAGTTCCATTTGGGGAAGCTAAGTTGATATCACCATTTCAGTAATTAATGTAGCTACGAAAAGAGACTACTTTGTTTAGCAAAGACTTTCTCACATTTCCTATGATCGAAAAGGATTACAATAACTTCAACAGTTCCAGATATAATTGAGGTGAACAGCTTAGCTGAATCACTTTGTGTGCTCAAGGCTTATTTATGGGATGGTCGACAAGCTTGATATTTGGAAACTATTTATATTTTTCTCTGGATGTGGACATTTTCTCCAGGAGTTGTTTCACTTTTTTATGGCAGATTGACATGGTCCTGAAAATGTATTCTCACTTAGCATGTGTTCTAATAGTATGCACATGTCGCTGGGGTAATGATTATTTTGATGCAGCGCTGTTTATGTTTCTTCTTTGGCTCCATGTAGGTCTTACCATTTTTGTTGCAACCCACTGTTTATCATCCCCAATGTGTCTTTTTACTTTCCCTTATTATTTAGTATGCTATACATTCTATCAAAACTTTAAGAAAGGTACATCGAGCATAGATATACCTATATAACTATATTTGTGTGTTGAACTTTTGGATGTTGTACGATATTATTTATACCAGGATATGTGACAATTCTCAGTCTCCTTAGCATCATTAGTAGATTCTTCTTTCACATTGTTTTTGTTAGAATTTAAGTTTTCTGTATTTACAAATACATAAAAATGTTGCAAACTACTGTTAACTGCACGGTAGAGAGAACTTATCATTGTACTACATTTTTGGATTTCTTCCCTGACCAGTTGGCTGTGTATTGTGGGAGAAGTGACTGCTTAATTACGTCTGAATGTACTCAGATTAGTCTAATCTTGATTTTGTCATCTCTACAGGAGCAGTACATATGGGGCTGAAATATTTTCTACATTCTTCACTTAATGCCGGTTTTTGGAGCTTTGTAAGTTGGCTTTCTTGGGATAATTGGTGCATATCATCAAGTGTGCCCCGATTCAGGTTTTCAGCATTTCCATGATGGTCTCCCATGATTGAAACAAATCTGTGACAGCCCTTCTTCGAATACGTGCAGTACTCACTGTTAATGCCATTTATTTTAGGCTCCACTTGCTTCAGCTGTATTCTAAGGCAAAACGCAGAAACTTATCCATCCTTTCAAGTTAGAAGTTCCAGAGAAATTTATTAGAGGTTGCATTGTTGTGTGTTGTATTGTCAAATTGGTATGCTTACCAGCAAATGAAGCTTCCCATCAGTTGGCCTGTATGCTATTAATTGATTTTAAATTTAAATCATCCCTGGTAATACACTAAACTACAGCAAAAATCCTTTCATTCTAAGTGCCAAATTGGAGAAGGCTTACCTTGATGGAAAATATAATTTATATACTGCATTTATAATTCTGAGAGATCAGTGTGGAGATCATGTCCAAACTCTTCCATTAAAGTAAATTTACATTTAAGGGTACAACTTTTTTCCAGATGCTTGTGGATGAAATGAAACCACATTCATCAGTGTCCAGCAAGAAGCGGATTAGAGGTGTTGAAGAAATGTTAAACAAAAAACCTACAAACTACACCTGGGGATCATTAGATATTGATGAATTTGTCCAAAAGATAACACAAGAAGGCATTACAGACGCAAAAGTGGAGCAGGTCTCTAGTGGATACATTATTCATCTGGTAAATATTAGTTTTAAAATTAATTTGAGTACATCTTATAAACCAGGCACACAAAAGGATGGTAAGAGAAAAAGAAAGGAAGGAACAAACAAATGAAAACCACTGCAAATATTCTTTACCTGTGCTTTCATTTATTATT
The DNA here is from genome assembly GCF_023897955.1 of Schistocerca gregaria. Classification (NCBI taxonomy): domain Eukaryota; kingdom Metazoa; phylum Arthropoda; class Insecta; order Orthoptera; family Acrididae; genus Schistocerca; species Schistocerca gregaria. Next base: position 435,208,233 of record NC_064920.1, on the reverse strand, counting down.
GAGTCCTGTACTGGTCATTTTGACCAACATTTGCAATGCATAATTTTTGCAAATGATCATCTTTATATTTGGGCAATTATTTAGAGAAGTCATACTGCTTATTGGATTGTTTCATTTGAAGTCATCTAGTAGTCTCAACCTAATTGTTTCAGATGCTGTTCAAGTTTTGTTTGTAGATGATTGTACACGTCATAGGTAATTTCATAAATCCATGACTCTCAATACTTAGTATTTGGCATTTAAGTGCCTATAACTTCTCAGAAATTTCCATTAAAGTATTTTTGATAATTTTAGCCACATCTGAAAATGTATTAACAATATTAAGGTTACTTGTAAAGAAAAATGTATTGTTCCTAATTAACGTTGAATGAATTGCATGTAAAGTGGCATTTCTCAGATCCAAGATTTCAAAATTGCTAAAACATCGATAGAAAATTTCCTGGAGCCAATTTTGCCACTGGTTATCAGAAAACTCATCCACTTCTGAAAACTGTATTTTCCAGATCCCACAAAGAAACTAACAGAGAGCTCTTTATGACGGTATTCCAAGAAATAATTCCACCTACACTTTTTAGTGTTTCTTATTATGATGAAATTTCTTTATGACTCTTGCCTGCCTCTGGTGTGTTAAATGCTACAGCAAAACTCTTTAACAACTGTATGTCTCGCATGATTCAAGCTATTGAACTAGTGAACCCACACTCATGGGTGTAGTTTACATATTCAAGGAAAGACAAATATGTAGCCTTGTTGTTAAGACCTTTTGTGGAGAACGGGGAACATCATGTCTGTAATTCAGTAGATTTTGTTAGTAGGTTAAACACTTTGAAAGTTAACAGCTCTGACTTATTAGTTACCTTTGATATCATCTTCTTGTTTACTAAATTATGTTTGTAAGAAAGCTCATAACTCACTAATTTTGTGACAGTGCTACAGACAATGCACTGACTAATAGTCACATTTGCAATACCTTTTACTTACCACCTATGTCTCATTAAAAACATGTGATAATTTTTTTTAGCATGATTGAAGAGAGATTGTGCCATGAGTGTTGCTTTCTAATGTATATTATTTCTGTATTGTGTGCAAAAAATTAATTTAGGAATGCAAGTACCAAGATTTCCAGTTCTGAATAAAGTGGCCACTGTGAAAACTGCTCTACCATGTCACAAATAGAGGTGAAACTTGTCAGAAGTTCTTATAGATACCTTAAGTATATTATATACAAATTTTATCAAAATTGAGTATGGTTGAGACGGGTTCCCAAGGTTGCTTAACACAGAATGATTATTTAGTCAAGGCATTCCAGCAGTAAAACTGCCCAACTACAGTTCTTATATTTAAAATTCGTGTGAATGCAAAGCTTCCTGAATATATAAGGTGTGTGGTGTACCAGGACTTCCCTTTCATGGGCAGTGTTCTTATGGACTACACATGTGTAAGGAATATTGCACAATACTGTTGAATTTTGTCCATTTGTATGCAATATTTCCAGTCCCAGGAATGAATCTTTGATGTTGATTACTCGAGTAATTTGAAATCTGTTTCATTGTTCCACTTACTAATGAGAAATATCTTGCTAGATTAGATTAATACTTGTTCCATAGATCATGAATACGACACTTCGTAATGATGTGGAACGTGTCAGGTTAATAAAAGATGTCTGTACAAGAAATTACATTACACAAAATATTGCATGACACTAATGATTAAGTTTTTTTTCTTAGTTTATATCTAAAAATTCAGCCAATGAGTAGAAGGAGTTGTCATCTAGAAATTCTTTTAATTTATTTTTAAATGTTAGGTTGGCTATCTGTCAGGCTTTTGATGCTGTTTGGTAGGTGCCCAAAGACTTTTGTGGCAGCATAATTTACCCCTTTCTGTGCCAAAGTCAGATTTAACCCTGCATAGTGAAGAGCATCCTTTCTCCTGGTGTTATAGGTATGCACACTGCTATTACTTTTGAATTGGGTTGGATTATTATCAACAAATTTCATAAGGGAATATATATACTGTGAGGTTACTGTGAGGATCCCTAGATCCTTAAATAGATGTCTGCAGGATGACCGTGGGTGGGCTCCAGCAATTATTCTGATTACACGTTTTTGTGCAATGAATACTTTTCTACTCAACGATGAATTACCCCAGAATATGATGCCATACGAAAGCAGTGAATGAAAGTAGGCATAGTAAGCTAATTTACTGAGATTCTTATCACCAAAATTTGCAATAACCCTAATAGCATACGTAGCTGAACTCAGACGTTTCAGCCGACCATCAATGTGTTGCTTCCAGTTTAACCTCTCATCAATGGACACACCTAAAAATTTTGAAAATTCTACCTTAGCTACAGACTTCTGTTCAAATTCTATATTTATTACTGGAGTTGTGCCATTTACTGTACGGAACTTTATATACTGTGTTTTATCAAAATTTAAGAGAGTCCGTTTGCTGAGAACCACTTAATAATTTTGTGAAAAACATCATTTACAATTACATCACTTAGTTCTTGGTTTTTGGTTGTTATTACTATACTTGTATCATCAGCAAAAAGAACTAACTTTGCATCTTCATCAATGTGGAATGGTAAGTCATTAATGTATATCAAGAACAGTAAAGGACCTAAGACCGAACCCTGTGGGACCCCGTGCTTGATAGCACCCCAGTTTGAGGAATCAGCTGTTGTTTTAACATTACACGAACCACTTATTTCAACTTTCTGCATTCTTCCAGTTAAGTATGAGTTAAACCATTTGTGCACTGCCCCACTCAAACCATAATGATTTAGCTTATCTAAAAGAATTCCATGATTTACACAATCAAAGGCCTTTGAGAGATCACAAAAAATACCAATGGGTGATGTCCGGTTTGATCAGTGAAAGCATATATAGCATTTTCTGTTGAAAAGCCTTTCTGAAAACCAAACTGACATTTTGTTAGTACTTTATTTTTACAAATATGGGAGGCTACTCTTGAATACATTACTTTCTCAAAAATTTTTGATAGAGCTGTCAGAAGAGAGATTGGGCGGTAGTTGTTGACATCCGAAGTATCCCCCTTTTTATGCAATGGTTTTACAATGGCATATTTCAGTCTATCAGGGAAAACACCCTGCTCCAAAGAGCTATTACATACGTGGCTGAGAATCCTACTTATCTGTGGGGAACAAGCTTTAAGTACTTTGCTGGAAATGCCATCAATTCCGTAAGAGCTTTTACTTTTCAGTGAGTTTATTATTTTACTGATTTCAGAGGGAGAGGTTGGTGGAATTACAGTTGTTTCAAACTGCGCAGGTATGGCCTCTTCTATTAATAGCCTTGCCTCTTCTAGTGAAGATCTAGATCCTATTTTCTCCACAACATTTAAAAAATGATTATTCAAAATATTTTCAATTTCTGATTGTTTGTTAGTGCACTTGTCATTCAGTTTTATTGCACTAAAGTCTTCCTGTGCTCTTGGTTGCCCTGTTTCCCTTTCAATAATATTCCAAATTGCTTTAATTTTATTATCAGAGTTACTGATCTCAGACATGATACACATGCTTCTGGACTTTTTAATAACTTTTCTTAGTACCGCACAATAGTTTTTATAATATTGAACAATTTCGGGGTCAGTACTCCCTCTTGCTGTTAGATACAGTTCTCTTTTACGGTTGCAAGATATTCTTATTCCTTTAGTTAGCCAAGGTTTTTTATATGTTTTCTTGGAATTATGTTTAACTATTTTCTTGGGAAAACAATTTTCAAATACCCTTAAAAATGTATTGTGAAATAAGTTATATTTAAAGTTTGCATCGGGTTCCTTATACACTTCATCCCAGTCTAGCTGCTGTAGGCTTTCCCTAAAGTTTGCAATATTTATATTGTTAATTGAACGCACTGCTTTGAAAGTCTGATTTATTATACTGCATGGAGCTATGTCATGTACTGTAACAAGCTGTGTACTGTGATCTGAAAGACCATTCTCAACAGGATAAGCATTTATGTCCTTAAACTTATCTTGGTCTATAAAAAAGTTATCTATCAATGTACTGCTGTTCTTTGTTATCCGAGTAGGAAAATCAATGACGGAGCTCAAATTGAAAGAACTGAGTAATACTAAAAGGTCATTCTTCCTATTACACTCTTTCAGGGAATCAACATTGAAATCCCCACAAATGATAATTTGCTTCCCCCTGTCTGACAGATAGCACAACAAAGCATCCAAGTTTTCTAGAAATAGCTGGAAATTCCCTGAGGGGGACCTATACACTGTTACAATTATGAAAGTGCCATCCTTTAGTTTAAGTTCAGTGGCACATGCTTCCATATGTTGCTCTACACAAAATTTTTTAGTTTCTAAATTTTTTGCACTGTGGAAGCTTTTGACATATATGGCAACTCCTCCTCTCATCATATTATCTCTACTTACATGTGCAGCTAATTTGTACCCATTGATGCTAACCTTTTGCATATCAGTGACAATGTGATGCTCAGACAGGCATAGTATATCTATTACATTCTTGGTTTCTATATCTTCTAAACAAAGCAGAAGCTCATCAATTTTATTCTTCAATCCCCCAATATTTTGATGAAATATACTAACATTATTTTTCACTTTACTTTTGTGAGTATCTTGAACTTTTATAACATCTTTAGTACTTGCCTGGCTGAGTTTCCCACTGGACACTGATCTTACACTAAAAAAGAGTTTCCACCATGAGATGTAGTTCCTCCTCCCTTTAAATTTCCTGCTATCAGCCCAGCCAGTTTACCCTTCCCTTTCCTGTTGAGGTGTAGGCCATGTCTAGTATAGTCCCACCTACAGAGTGAATCAACAGGAACCACACCAATGTGTGACCCTGCACCAGATCCAAGTAGCCGTTACAACTCCAAATTAACTCTCCTGACAGAAGAGGTCAAATGAGGTCGGTCGTGGCGCTCCAGAACCGAAACAAACCCAACACTGGTATGATTCGATGCCGATGCAATCTTTGCCAGGTCACACTTTATGCTGTACCCCGGATCTCTGTCAATACTGTTGCCTGGCCCACCCACAATAACCACGGTGTCTTCCTTAGTAAAACCTTTACATAGTGAACCTAAATCCTCTGTAACCTGCCCAAGCTCAGCACTAGGTTTGAAAAAACTTGTGACCTGGTAATCCAACCCTAATTCATCCTGCAGAAGTTGGCCCACACCCCTAGCATGCGAACTACCTAGCAACAAGACTTTCTTTCTCTTTGCAGACTTCCCTACATTCTTAATCAATTTGCTGCTGAAAGCTTGTTGAGCCCTGTCTACATCTACTTCTGTGAGAGGCTCATCAGTTTCTGACTGAGGCAACAGGTCAAACCTATTTTGTACATTAATAACAAAGCTGTCAGAAGAATTTCTTGGCCTGTTCTTCATGCCTGTTGCCACTTCCCACCCCTGTTTACCCTTCTCCCCCCTTAACCTGCCCAGTTCTCGCCTAGCCTCATCTAACTCAGCCTGAAGGGCAGCAATTTTCCCCTCCTGTTCCACAATCTTCCTATCTCTACTGCATAGCCTACAGAACCACTGATGAGTCTCGCTCATTTTCCCAATTCCCACGCCACTACAGTCGTCCCAATGAAAAAAGTTACTACATCCATCACACCAGACCCCGGAGCTAACGATCCTACGGCACGTCAGGCACTTTACACTCATGGTACAAATCGATTTTAGTGACAGAAAGCCAATTAAGTTACCGGAAAACAATGAAAATACGTGTACGAACAATTAGGCCTACTCGCGACTATGTAAACAGTGGTTCAGAAGTTTTTTACTGGAAATTACTTAAGAGATGACGATACTCTACAGATATAAAGGGGCAGCAAACGTATTTAGCACACTAAACTATCAGTAAATGCACTTAAGATTGCGGTATGAAGTTTAATCTGAAAACTCAAAAGTTCGGCCTGGCCGCGATATGTAAACAAAACGAACTTTACGTGATTACTGTGAAAATACGCGAGTAAGACAAAAACCTTTAATGGTACGCTTGCAGAGCACTATATTTAACGTAATAAATTAGTTTAAAGTGTTAAAAAACAGTTTATTACTACTTAAATTACTTATCTTGTACAAGAGCTGTGACTCAGACGTCCGTGTAGCAGGCGCAGGGCTACCATTCATAATGTTCCTATTGACACCTGTATTCATTGATGCTGCAACTACCTTATGATCACTGATTCCTGGCTTAGCATTAACTGAATCCAAAAGTTCAGGTCTGTTCCAAAGTCTCAACCCTCACAGATCAGTTCTCTGACAAACCGCTAAAGATAATTTTCAGATAATTTATTTGGTACCATATTGCATGAATCTGTCCTTACCAACCACTCTAATTGCTGTAGCTGTTAAGGTGAAATCTCTCCCTAATATTATAACATGATTGGGAAATTTCTTTCAAATTTTCCCTTATATATTCTGTCATAGTGGCTCCAGGTGTAGGTGGGATCTATAGTAGCTTGTGTGCCCCTTTAACACTTCTGTTCAACCAGATTATTTCATTTTCAGAATCTCTGCTAACTACACTACATTTTGTCATGTTATTTAATGCTCTAAACACACCTCCACCATCAGTTTCCAGCCTATACAGGGTGCCCCCAAAAAGAATGGCCTGTAATAATACTGAGAGAGATGTCAATAGGTAACTGAAACAGCGCTAGATGTAATCGGCATGGTCTAGAGTTTTAGAAACAATATGATAAATGTCACTACAAGCGCTGACCTGGAGCGTGCAGCTAGTCTTGCACAATATGGTGTCCGCGCAACAGAAGGCGTATTGTGTTATTGAATTCAGTCGAACTCAATCAGTGATCCCAGTTCAGCGGGCGTTTCATATTTGATTTCATGCTAAACCACCATCACCAAAGAACGTTAGACGGTGGTATAAACAGTTTGAAGAAACGGTGCCTCTCTAAAGGCGTTCCTGAACAAGCAGTAGAATAAATTTGAGGAAGAAACCATAACAGGACAATCATATCTTACAATGCTACAGAAGTGGTTGTTCCCACAACTTGACTCCGACAATTTCATCTATCAGAAAGATGGAGCACCACCACAATGGCACAACAACATGCGCAGTTTCCTCAATGCCAACGTGCCTCAATGTTGGATAAGGTGTATAGGACCACGAGACCAGGCTTTACACTCTTGGCCTCCTAGGTCCCCTGTTCTTCCTGTGGGAATATGTTAAACAATATGTTTACGTTCCTCCATTACCTCGTGACATTGATTAACTAAAAACCATGATATCAGCTGCTGTAGCTTCAGTGGCAAGACACCTTACGCTCAGTTTGGGATGAATTCAGCTATGGTTAGATGTCATCTGTGCAGCCAATAGAGGACATATTGAACATTTATGATGGATTTTTATATAAACGTATGTCTTTTCTGAGTAATTTAGTATGCAATCTGCTAAAATTTAAAATTTTATTCCTCTAATCTTTTGATTTCAGCCACCTTACTGTATCTAGTACTTCTTTTCCCTAGTATTTGTCACATCTTGTATGAGGCCCACTTTTTCAGGTTTTTGGCATATTTTGTAGCCAGATGTCTCTCCAGACACCAGTGTCAAGAAAACCGAAGGGAGGGAAGTTGTGTGCACCATTTGTCTTGTGAATCGTGTAAAGTTTGCTTTGTATGTTGTCGTATATCAGTTGTTTGTGTCCAAGGTGAAATATGGGGACCAGCTCAGCATTTGCCTTAATGAGCATCAGTAAACACCTGAAAACCACACTCAGGCTGGCCAGCCCATCGTCGTCAATCCATTGCGTGAATTCGACACCTCTCTGTCACAAGCTAGAGCACTGCACATTATCCTACACAACAGTGACGTAGCGTGAGGGGAGACTTTGAGACTTAGTCTCCCCTGTATTCCTGCTTTAAAAAGATGCCATAGTAATTCAAAACAGAAATATAAACAACTTTCTACTAAGAGCTCTAAATGTGTGAAGACACCAGTTCTGTAGCCCACGCCGCCGCACCCTGAGTGTTGGTGTGTGTGCGCCTGCTTGAGACTCGCCTTCTCCCAGTGTCTGACTACCCCCCCTTACCTGTCTGTGCTAGTGGCGTTCTCGGCTCCCCTCCACTTCCCCTCTTCCACGAAGGCCCGTACGCTGCACTTGCCAGCAGGTATCGAGACTAGTCTCTGCCGCTTCTATGCTGGCTTTTAACGCGGAAGTGAAGTCGTGCGGTTTGTGTTCGTAATCATTATTGTGTGATTTTAGCGCATATTTTCGTTGTCACCAACATGAGTGAGCCAGTAACTGAACACCTTATAGAATTTTTATTAAAAACGCCTTTTTCTACATTAACGAACGAAAAAAGTGTGAATTGAAGGACAAACAACCTATTCCTATATTCAGTGTAGTTTAAAGTGAAGCCAAACAAAAATCCACTTTTCTGACGGCCTGGTATGTAAAGTACACTTGGCTGACTGCGAATGCAGTTAATAATAGATTATATTGTTATATATGTCTTCTGTTCAGTGGTGCAGCAAGGGCATTTGTACAATAAAGAACTTTGACAGGAGAGCACAAAAGCATCAGATATCAAAACATCACCTGCAGAACAAAGAATCATTTCAGTTATTGGGCAAAAGTAGAATTGAGCAAGCCCTTTCTGAAGCCGCTCATCTGACAGCAACAACATAAAATGAACAAGTTGCATCCAACAGGAGAGTATTGGCTCGTCTTATTCAGGCAATTGTATTTATTTCTAAACAAGAACTAGCCTTTTGCGGCCATCGAGAAGACGAATCCTCTAGCAACTACGGTAACTATCTGGAATTGTTGGATTTACTAGCGCAAGAAGAGCAGTTAATCCAAGACCATCTCTGATCATCTTCAACCTTTAAAGGAACTTCTTCAGATATACAGAATGATGTAGTAGAAATGATAACTTTGTCAGTTAATGGGAAAATCAAATCTGAAATTCAGAACTGCAATTTCATTTCTATTAAGGCTGATGAAACATCAGACACGTCATGCAAGAGTCAAATGATTATAATATTCAGGTACTGTATTGCAGACAAAATTGAGGAAAGATTCGTTGGATTTTACGATGTTTCTGGAGATAAAACTGCTGAAGGTTTGTCAAACATTATTCATGCAGTATTGTAAGACTGGAATGTGGAAGGAAAAGTGGTTAGTCAAACAGATGATGGCGCTTCAGTAATGGAGGGCAGAGAAAGAGGACTACAACAAATGGTGAAGCAGTTCTGTCTCCATATTCTGTTTATTCATTGTTACACACACCACCTGAATTTTGTACTGTTACATGCCTCCAAAATCATATGACAAGTACGCATGTTTGTAAGTGATAGTACTGAATATTCCATTCGTTTTTCAGCAAATCAGCAAAACGAACTGTATTGCTAACTGAGAAAGGGTTTAAACTGCCATATGTGAGCAACACTCGTTGAAACTTTTATTCCAGGGAGTTTCAACAATATCTAGTCTTTTCTCAGAGTTATATGGTGCTTTTAATTATAATTATAATTGATGATACAGACTCTCAATGGGACTCAGAATCTTTGAGCCGTGCTGCGGGAATGAAACGACGAATGGATGATCCTACATTTGTCTACTTGCTTTGCATCTACCGAGGGTGCTTTGTTTATGTCAATCATCTCTTTATTATTCTTCAGTCAAAATCTGTCAGTATAATTGCTTGCCATGACGAAATAAGAACTGTTTTGAGAAATTTATGACAATTAAGAATGGAAACATTCGTTGATGAATGCATTAAATGCAACTTGTGTTTGAATGGCAACTTATCATCCTGTGACAGTCTAGACACCTCTCAGGGCATTAACTTACAAGATAATGGGTTTGCAAATTGTTCAGATGGAAAGAAGAGTTAAAGACTTTATCCCAAATTCAGTTTGTTGAACTTTTGAATGAAAAGTGGTTTCCAAAGTAACAAAAAGAATTCCCAAAGTTGAAACTTCTTCAGTTGTTAGAACATTATCCTTTTTACGAACAAGAATAACTTGAGCATGAACTGTGTAACATATATGCTGATGAGAAAAAACATTTATCTCCAAGAATCCTCTTAAAGTACATTGTCAACAATGATTTAAACTCTGTTTTTGAAGAAACAACGAAGTTCCTGCTTTTGGTTTTGACCCTACCCGCAATTATAGCAAGTATAGAACGAAGCATGAGTACTCTTGAACGAGTGAAGAATTATTTAAGGAATTCAGTGTCCAACACCCGTCATGTTTGAGCACGTTAGCAATAGAAAAGACACTACTTGGAGAGCTATCCAGTGATCAGAACTTTGTAGACCGAGTTGTAGACTTATTCGGGAAAGAAAAGACAGGTGCATTGCACTTGTGTACAAGAAAATATAAGTACTTCTTCTCTTGCTGCTGGAGTTCTACAACTTGTCATCCTTTCTTGAACAAGTTATTTCGTACTATTATTAATATTATTATTATTATTAGTGGTGGTGGTGGTGGTGGTGGTGGTGGTAGTGGTAGTGGTAGTAGTTGCTGTTTTATTTGATGCATTTTGTTTCATTTGTTTAAATTACTGTTTATTGTACTATTTTGTCTCCCTATAAGAACTGTAGTCTCCCAACCTTTATAACCACGCTACGCCACTGCTACACAAACAGGCTTCTGTCCCTGTTACTATGTTGGTATTATCATCAGTTGTAAGTGAGACTAGTTACTAGATCTTTCAACCCATGGTTCTGCAGTGAAGTAATAGTATATCACAATTTTCTTTCTGTGACTAGGTGATGAATGATACACTCTGAAATTAATGAGCTGTGTATTCTCCGCTCTCTGAAATCAGTTATTGGGTGTGTGGAAGGGTTTCTCAATTCTTAAAAAGTGCCACTTGTACACTGCTACCCTTCTAGCCACTTTCTGATGTCCTTCATTCCTGACCTATGAAAAGAGACCCTACAGCTCTCCACTCAATAGTAGAGGATCAGAAATCTGCTTTCAGGCTTGTCACAGATTTGCCTCTGTTTTAAGCCATCTATTGGGTTCCGTGAATGATGCTATGAAAAAGTAGCTCAGTTTCCACCCCTTTGCAAGACTAACTGCATTTAACAGTTCAGTTGTCCACTGTTAGGAACTGAGGACGACCTCTTAATCCAGGTGGTTACATTAGCCATGATTTGCAGCCGGCTGCAAGCAAGTGTGTTGAACAGTCACTGGCAAAGGAGATCAACATCTTGGACGTAAGTCCCCATTCCCCTCTCAGCAAACACACCAGTCAGGCATTAGGTTTCCTTCTTGACCTGCTATCTACTTTGCTGAAGGGCATCATGACCTACCTAAGAATGCTAATGACTGACAGAAGCAAATCACTGTGCTTGTCTGTATATTTCAATTAGATTAGCCCCAATCCCAATGGACAGTGATGCAATATTTGCTCAAGCAATGGGCAAAGCCTCAAAGGGTAAGAAGACCATTATGTAGCTAGTACCCACTTTTGCATTCATTCCAGATAACTGCACCTTCTGCTGCTTGCTGTTCACTCCAAGTGAATGAATTAGCCAGGTCAATATTATCAGAAGGTTCTTTGACATAGGGGATCCTAGATGATTCTAGAAGCGCAACAGGTACCAAAGCTTTCATCTCAGGTGCTTTAACGTCACCACAGCCCAGGGCAACAGCCAGACATCTGGCAACTACTTCCAACTATTTCTGGAAAAATGACCTATTCACCTTGTATTTGTACAATAGGTGAAGTCTGTATCCATCTTTATGTGTGTTCAAAAATATGGAAACAATAGATTGCTGCTCACCAAATAGAGAAGGTGTTGAATCATAGAAAGGCACAGTGAAAAAGAATGCTTATTTTAAGCCTTGAGGCTAAGTCCTTTATGAGAGTTAGACAACTCACACAAATTCACGCACACATGGCCACTGCTAATCAGGGGGATTACGGCACAATTGTTTTTGCTGGGGTTAATAATGGGGGTGAGAAGGGATAGCAGGGTAGAGGTGTGGAAAGATGTTACTGCTGCCTGTTAGAACATGCAGGGATGATTGGGTACAGGATACAGATGATAACTGCAACATAAGGCAGTTTTGTGGTGGGGTGGGGGAAGTGTAGAGAATGAGAAAGGACTATGCAATTGCATTGGCAAGATAAAATGCATGTGTGGTACTGTAGTGGGAGCAGCAAAGGGATAGGCAGGTGGAGAATAGGGACCAGCAAAGGTTACGGGGGCAAAAGAACATGTTGCAGGCAGAGTTCTCACCTGCATATTTCAAGAAAGATGGTTTTGGTGGGAAGAATCCAGACAGCAGAGGCTGTGAAGCAGTCGTTGAAGTTAAGCACATTGTATTGGATAGCAGGTCAGCAACTGGGTGGTCATCTGTCTCTTTGCCTCTGTTTGGCAGTAAACATTTTTGCTAACAGCCAACTTGTTAACATTCAGACCCCTGTAGAATGTGGCACTGCGGTTGCAGCTAAGTTGGTACCACATAGCTACTTTCACAGGTCACCCAGCCTTTGATGGGATAGGAGATGCTTGCGACAGGACTAGAGTAGGTGGTAGAGGGAGAACATGTAGGACACGTCTTGCATCTTGGTCTATTGCAGGGATGTGAGCAATGAGTCGCCAGTCACCTTCCGTTGCTGAGACATCAGGAGACTAGAAAGTCATATATTCAGCTTATTTGCTTATATTCACAGTTTAATTCTTAAATTCGTTGTATATTTTTATATTTGAGAGGTGTACATTCATACAGTCTGCATAGTAGTCATTTCTTCATTTGTTTCGAATGGCTGACCATTGACCACACATCAGTCAGCTACCAGCCTCCATTGGTGAAGCATCAGGAGACCGGCAAGTATGTTCTGTTTGTTTTCATAGTTCGTCATAAGTTAGTAGTGGCAGGGTGGATATAGTGTGTGCGTGCTATGTACAGATGCAGGAGGAGCTGTTCACAGTTCACAGATAACGGAAGATTCAATCAGGCTATGGTCAGCCATCTGCAGTCTGTTGCATTTGCAGTGTAGCAGTGGTGAAGCATCTGCCGTTGTCACATGAGATATCTCAGGTATCGCTTGTTCTGCCCACAGACTTTGCTGTCGAAGCACTTTGCAGTATGCCTACAGCTCCTGTACACGAATCAGTGCAGATTTAGAAAATGTCACTCATGTGAAACTCAGCTTGCCCTTTTCTCACATGATATCCAGCAAGCCCTTCCATGTGAACCATGGATGAAGGGCAACAGGCAGATGCCATATTCTTAGATTTCCAGAAAGCATTTGACGTTTGACACTGTGCTTCACTGCAGGCTGTTAACGAAGTTTACTAGCATGTTGTAATGCCACTTCCTCGGACGAAAAATGAAAAGGGGGAAAAATAACAACCGATACCCCATAATTTCCCCGAAACAAGTTCCAAATTCCATGAAAAGTGAACAAGTAACCAAAGTTCCATTTAACACTATTATTTGGATAATAACCAGTAATTGAAATAAGAATCTTATACTTAGTAATTTATCAACTTACAAAAGAAAGATAGAATCTCAATAAATTTAAAATCATAGTAAATCGCAAAACCATTATAATTAAAATTAGAAAAGTAGAACCAACGATCTCAAAGAATACTTCGTGTGAGTACTCTGAGAATTGTGAGTAACGGCTAAGGAAAATTTGATCCATTGTCACTACGTTACGAGAGTTAGCTGAAGCTGGTAAGATTTGTTTGAATACTCGTATATGTAGGTGTGGTTAGATTGTTTTTCGAGGATTGATAATTGCGATCTACTATGACGCAGTGAAACGAAACATTGACTTCAACTATAACATAGTTTAGCATTCAGATAGAGGATATATAAGATTGAAGTGAACTTTTTAATTAAATAACTAGTACTCAACTCTAGTTAGGCATTGAACAGTGATAGACAATTAACTTCATTCATAATTGCAAATGGGCTCTGTAACTTGGCAATAGCTTTAAAGCAGACAATTTATAAATCCCCACCACTACCACCACCACCACCACCACCACCACCACCACCACCATCACGGAAAGCTTCTTCCTCCTACCGGCCTTGTTAGGAAGTGATTGTTATTGTGAAATAAACCACCCTTTCGTGCGAATTTACACATTTGTGATTCCAAACGACATAATTATTTAGAGGCAGAACTGTGATCTTTTGCGTGCTGCGATAATATTTGACTGAAGCGCTCGGTACATATATAGAAACTCTTTGACATTAGAAAGCAATCACAATGTTAAAATTTATTAGAGATTTGAAATTACAACCAAACTATGGGGAAGTTGGTGTCGGTGGAACTTAATTGAATTTACCATTAATATTTTAATAGCAATTGTTAAACCATCAAATATAAATGAGCTAATTATGACAAGTAGCGTAATATTGGTCACAATTGAGAGTTCAGTTCAGCACTGCTTTTTGTAACGTCGTCTTTGCCTATTAACAGTAACATAGTTCTACTGACTATCGCTGAGTTTTAGCCAGGGCCGATCAATACTAATCTATCAACTACCAACTAGAAAAACCGGTGACATTACAATGTGGAATAGGTTCTCACACATGTGAGTGGCATGAAGACTTCTTAAGTAATAGATGCAGGACATTGTCTTTGTCGGTGATTGTTCATCAAAGTCAAGGGTATTAGCAGGAGTGCCCCAGGGGAGTGTGATAAGACTGCTCTTATTCTCTTTGTACACAAATGAGCTGACTTTCGATGTGAGCAGCAATTTATGGCTGTTTGCCAATGATACTGTGGTTTGCATGAAAGTGTCATTCTTGAGTGACATAAACAGAATTTCTAGTTGGTATTGTAAATGGCAAATTGCTCTAATTGTGTATTTAAAAAAGTGAGTTAATGTGAATGAGTTGGAAAAACAATCTTTTTTATTTTTCCTTCCTCTATTTGCAAGTGAAACAGGAAAGGAATGACTATTAGTAGTTCAGTTGTTCACCGACAAAGACAATGTCCTGCATCTATTACTTAAGAAGTCTTCATGCCACCATGCACCTTACAGTGGCTTGCAGAGTATATATGTAGATGTAAATATAAGTATACATGAAAGTGGATTGGGAGCAGGGGTAGGAATGAACAGAGATTGTATAGCTGGGGTGGACAGTGGAATGCCACCAAGGGAGTAGAGGGGAGGACACTTGTCATTTAAGGGCATGGTTTCAGGTAGTCTGAATCTCTGGTGGGGAATGAGATTCAGTTGCTGCTCCGGTCATGGGTGGTACAGAGTCACGTGAGGGGTGTTGCTTTATGGCCGGACAGTGGCTATGTGGACTACGGTAGGTAAGGTGGTTGGGAACTCGAAGCAGGGGCACCTCAGATGATGTTCAGCACAGCTCTGGACAAAACATATAATGCAAAAGTTTTATGGACCATAACCATACAACATGAAAGATTAACCAGCAACTAAGATATCTGGTTGTAAGAGACTTCATATTATTTTTATGCTATCATTAATTGTGTGAAGAAAATTCTGACTTGATTGGGAGTTACCACTCAAGATGCTAAAAATTGTCCAAGGTGGAAGATAACATGCAAATCATCAGTCTCTGATCTAAAGTGGGACATAAACTGAGGAGAAGAAAAAAATAAATTTATCAGTTTTTAAATTTTATTTGAGATCAAACATTTAAACTATGTAACACTTATTATTTACTTAAAAATATTGTTAACATGTGTCCTTACTTTCCTTCCTTATTTTGGAAGGCAAAAGTATAGTATTTTGTTTGTCAGGACATGCACAGACTAACTAGGCCATGTTAAGGTGTCCTGCAGTTACTGAATGTTGTAGAGATCACTGCATTTTGAAGCCAGAAAAATCTATCAAGCTCAAGGATCTAAAGTATTTGGATCTTCTTTTGTTTCATGGCTCAAAATGTTTTGCATGAAGAGGATTCTAGATTTTACCAACTGAACCACTGCAGCTGCAATGGAACCAGTAGTAATGGAATTGTAGTAGAATCTGTTCTCTCCTATACTGTCAGCAAAGGCTGCAAACAAATTTTTATTGTAGCTCACAGTTCGGTTCTTCCTGATAAATGCAGTAAGTCTTTGTGAGAATGAAGATCTTTCCCTGCAGTCGTAATGGGAATTTCCAAATATTCTGCTAATGTGTAGAAGGAAGAACACCGTTGTGGCTTGGTCAACAAAGTCAAACATTCAAATACAGTGAAGGTATCAACACAACGTTCTATTGTTGAAACAGAGGTGTTCGTCACCACGGTAATTATGTTGACAAATGAATGTGTAGACACGAAGAACAAAGATGTAGAATGTTAATAATGTTTTTTTTTATTTAAAAAAACTGACAGTTTCTCCATATAAAATTCAGAGCCATTACTTCTCAGCATGTCCTCACATGTGTGAGCAAAACACACACACACACACACACACACACACACACACACACACACACAGAGAGAGAGAGAGAGAGAGAGAGAGAGAGAGAGAGAGAGAGAGAGAGAGATATGATGTGACTTACCAAACGAAAGTGCTGGCAGGTTGACACACACACACACACACACACACACACACACACACACACACACGGTTGGTTGCTTCATCAGGAAAGAGTGAAGGAGAGGGAAAGACAAAAGGATGTGGGTTTTAAGGGAGAGGGTAAGGAGTCATTCCAATCCCGGGAGTGGAAAGACTTACCTTAGGGAGGAAAAAAAGGACAGGTATATGCACGCACATCCATCCGCACATAGTGTGTAACGTCAATGTGCCTTTTCCATGTGAGCATATCAGTAATAGTGACCCCCCAAATTTTTTTTTTTCCAGTGATATAGTTGGTAGGAATGGATTCCTGTTGTTGACAGTGTGGAAGGTTATTCCAATTGTCTTTTTTGCATTAAGAAGCAGCCTGTTACTTCGAAGCCATCGATTTATTTGATCTGTGGTCCTATCTATATTAGATTGGAGAATTTGTTCGGGCGTAGATATGAGTACAGAGGTGCCATCAACAAACAAAAGGTTTTTTGTGTCTGGTAGACTGTGAGGAAGGTCATTTATGTAAAGTAAGAACAGCAAGGGGCCCAGGACAGACCCTTGGGAACGCCTTGCTTTATGGTATGTATGGAGGAATGTACAGTGCTAGCTGTACCTGAGAACTTAGTTTCATTTAATTCGACATACTGCTGTCGATCTTCCAGATAGCTTTTAAACCAGTCGTAGGCATTTCCTCTTATTCCATAGGAATGCATCTTTAGCAAAAGTATACTATGATTAACCATGTTGAAGGCCTTATTTAGATCTAGGAAGATGTGTATGACTGGGAGTTTTGTTGTCCACAAGCTCCAGTGCATGATCTAGAAATTCTTGTATTGCATCAGTTGTAGCTTTCTTACTTTGGAAGCCGAACTGAGCAGGTGGCAGGATATTTCCTTTGTCTAGAAAGGAAGTGATTCTGGTGGCCATTATACAGGGTGATTCAAAAAGAATACCACAACTTTAAAAATGTGTATTTAATGAAAGAAACATAATATAACCTTCTGTTATACATCATTACAAAGAGTATTTAAAAAGGTTTTTTTTTCACTCAAAAACAAGTTCAGAGATGTTCAATATGGCCCCCTCCAGACACTCGAGCAATATCAACCCGATACTCCAACTCATTCCACACTCTCTGTAGCATATCAGATGTAGCAGTTTGGATAGCTGCTGTTATTTCTCATTTCAAATCATCTATGGTGGCTGGGAGAGGTGGCCGAAACACCATATCCTTAACATACCCCCATAAGAAAAAATCGCAGGGGGTAAGATCAGGGCTTCTTGGAGGCCAGTGATGAAGTGCTCTGTCACGGGCTGCCTGGCGGCCGATCCATCGCCTCGGGTAGTTGGCATTCTCTGTAAACTGTTTATACCAACGTTTAATACACCACCTATCAGGAGGTTTAACACCATACTTCGTTTGAAATGCACGCTGAACAACTGTCGTCGATTCACTTCTGCCATACTCAATAACACAAAAAGCTTGCTGTTGAGCGGTCGCCATCTTAGCATCAACTGACACTGACGCCTAGTCAACAACTAAATGAAATTTTATAGCTCCCTTAATTCGCCGACAGATAGTGCTTAGCTCTGCCTTTTGTTGTTGCAGAGTTTTAAATTCCTAAAGTTGTGGTATTCTTTTTGAATCACCCTGTATATTCAAATACTTTACTAAAAGTTGAAAGCAGTACAATGGGTCGATGATTACTGGGATCCTGTTTGCTTCCTATTTTGTGGACAGGTATAATTTTTGCAATTTTGAGCATACCAGAAAATGCACCATTCAGGAATGAGAAGTGTATTATGTGGGTTAGGGGTTTACTGATAAAATTACTGCAATTATGAAGGAGGAAGCATGGAATTCGATCTTGCCCAGCAGATGGTGGTTAGTTTCCCCCCCCTCTACGAAGTGTCTTTTCTATTTCAGTTTTAGATGTAGGCCTAAAAAATAGTCTCAGAGCATAAGTTTGGTTCTAGTTGTAAGGGACAGCTATTTTTAAGATAGTTAGCCAGGTTTTCTACTGTTTCTGTAAATTAGTTATTGAATTCCTCTGCTGTTTCTTTCCCACTGGAGACTAATTTTCCATTTATTTTTAAGGTAATATCACTTTGTAGTTGTTTTCCTGCTGAGTGTCAGTTTGTGGGATGGAGTTCCATGCCTGTTGCACTTAGTTGATCAATACAGGGACAGTTAATGCTGTTTGTGGACGATGCTGGAGTTTCATGCGATAATGTGCTCTATTGTAGACAGACTGGGGGATCGAGTAGGCCAAGGCAACATTTCGACACCGTATAGAGCATGTTGGGTTAAAACAGCTGTATGTGGGTGATCATTACACTGTTGGAAATAGAATGCTCTCTGGAATGTTGTTCATGAATGGCAGCACAACGGGTCGAATCACCATATTGATGTACAGATTCGCTGTCAGGGTGTGTGGGATAACTAGAAGAGTGCCCCTGCTGTGATATGAAATTGCACCCCAGACGATAACTCCAGTGCAGACTAGTGTATCTAGCAAGCAGACATGTTGTTTGCTGACCTCAGTTGGCATCCCCCTACATGGCCATCACTGCCACTGAGGCAGAATCATCCCAAAAAAAAAAAAAAAAAAAAAAAAATCTTCCACCCTGCCCTCCAATGAGGTCTTGCTTGACCCAATTGAAGTCACAAATGGCAGTGATTTGGGGTCACTGGAATACATGTGACAGGGCATCTGGCTCGGAGCTGTCCTTTAAGTAGTAGATTTGTAACAGTTCATTGTGTCACTATGCCGACAAGGGCTGCTGAAATTGCTGCTGCAGATGCAGTACTGTTCAACAGAGCCAAACATGGTCTTCTCTCTCAGGAGCGCCACATGGCTGTTCGGAGCCTGGCCTTCTTGTGACTGTACAATCTCATGACCACTGCTGCCAGCAGTAATGTACAGTTGCAACATTCTTGCTTGTAACATAGTTACATAGTTAGTTTGCTGAGTTGTAAGGGAAAGGGAGGCTATAATTGAATCTCTAAGTCAGCATTGATGGCTTTGTGAGTGGATTAATTGTGACAGTAAAAACTTGTTCAAATTTCAATTTTACAGTATCAAGGCTACATTTTCCATTATCGCCATTTTATCAGTGTAATTTTTTCCCGTGTTATGTGCCAGTACTGCAGTGCCTCTTACTTTTTATGGTTTTTTTTTTTAAATTATAATTAAGAAATTGAAAGTCATCAGAAGCCTGTTGAAGTAGAGCATCCTCAGTGTACTTCAGTCAGCAACAAGAAGTAAAGATAGTTTTTGTACAAGTTATTTTGTGGACCCACACAGTCAAAGATCTATTCAGTTTGCCCGCATCTCTCTGCAAATTATGATATCTTTCCAACAAATACTAATTACGATATATGCCAGTTTATGATGACAACATCAGAGTTATGAAACCAATTCTAATGACTGAGGTTAGCATACTGGATTCACATTTTGGAGGACTATGTTTCAAATCCCCATCCGACACTCCAGATTTAGGTTTTCTGTGATTTAACTAAAGTGCTTAAGACAAGCCAGGAATGTTCCTTTGAAAAGGCATGGCCAATTTCCTTCCCCATCCTTCAATATCCAAGTGTTCAGTGTCTAATGACCTCATTTGGGATGTTAAATGCTAATCTTTGTTCAATGCTAATGAGCGTGTATTACCTTAAATACAGCATTGTACTTATGAGGAAAGGTAATCATTATTCTTACTGAGGGCATAAGCTAGAAAGTTGAACAATAGTGTTTAACATTAACTGATTTCTGTGTTGTTAGTGAAAGATCATTGCAGTAATATGAAAAAGAAAAAGAAACTTTCTTTTGTTGTACAGCTATTTGAGCCAAATTAGTATAAGTATTAGTGATACAGATACAGAATATTTAGAGAGAAAGCAGTGCATTTTTGTATGTTTCACAGTAAAAAGATACAGTAAAAATAATAAATTTGGTTTTACTGTTGTAACCTAACATTTGTATAAATGATACTCAATTTAACAGGGAAGCATAGTAAATTATGATTGTTCATTTTAGAGAAAAGAAATCTTAATAAGTATATTGTAGGTCACGACAAACAATCACTAATACGCAGAAATACGCAGAATGGTAGGAAGGTGGCACAGAGGATCAAGTATTCTTACTAACTGTTGTAGCTCATGTGTGGGTACCACATTTATTACAAACAGCCTCATACAGACACCAAAATGCTGATCTATGTGGCAGTTCCAGTATGCGTGGTCATGGAAGTAGGAGCAAGCATATACCTGTGCCTATATCCCACCCTCCATTAATCAGCATGTGAGTGATCGTTGCTCATCATTTTTCATATTTTTTCCCATCCCAGAATTTCGGCTATTGCAATTATTTTTTTCTGATCTTGTAAGTAGTATTTTGAAGCTGAATTTATTTTAATATGATATGGTGTGCTGTTATGATGATGCATAACTTTTTCATAGATGTGCATTTTCTGTGTGGTAGATGTGATTATCAGTTTCATATGTAGAAGTTGAGCGTAAATATATGTTATATGTTCTCCTTTTGTTGCAGCCAAATGAAGATACTTTAATCCAGGTGGAGGATGCATCAACTCATATAATTTGTGATGGAGACATACAACTGAGGCAGAAGCTGCGTACCATTCTTCTTCAATGTCTTAACAAATTTTGATCATTTGTGGTGTATTTCATCATTCTAAGTTTCATGAATACAACAATTTTTTGCGTAGTTCTTATGACAAAGTGAATGATTTGTCTTGTATATGCAACAGTTTGTGTCAGATAGAAAAACTGTAAGTAACTTTTCAGATTCAAGTACATTCGAAGATGTGTGGGAAAATGGGCCTACCCTGAAATCTCAAAGCTTAGAGAAAAGTGTTGCCATCTGTTGCTGGGTACAGGAACTATCAAAATTGACATTGACTTCACCAGTAAATATCCTAATGTGATATTTATTGTGAAACCAATGTCAAATTTGATAATTTCCATACCTGGCAACAGATAGCAACACTTTTCTCCAAGCTTTTACATTTGAGGGTTAATCCATTTTTATGTGCACGTCTTCATTTATACAGCATCAGAAGAAAGGAACAAAAACACTTGATCTTACTGATTATGATTGAACAAAAATTTGACACGCTTTTTTTCTGATGAATCACTTTTTTTTCCTCACTAAGTTTTATTTGCAGTATATATAGCTACCAAACTTTCCTTTACAGATAAAATCTAATATATTTTATGAAAAAGGAGAAATTAATCAGTAATTTAGAAATATTTTTTTGCTTATATGTGTTTAGGTATAAGACTATTTCAATTATCTGAAGTTTCTCTGACAAATTTAACTTCGAATTTGTTGTAAATGTGTGGGTTTGTATAAAATTGCTGTACTTACCTGACAATGTAATAAATATGTTGCAAACATGTCACGTATTTTCTTGACTCTTAATAGAAATCAGAAACTTGACATTGAATGGTGTTCCTGAAATGTTGCCTAACCCATGGAATTCCTGTGTTCCCACCCTCCCCCCTTTCTGCCTTCAATGGTCTAACTATCAAAATTCTAGTTTTTGGACTAAATCTCTCCTTTCAGAACAACCTCCGATCCTTCACAGTCTGCTAGTCCCTGTCCATGATCCTACAGGAACAAAATGCTGTGTTACCACATTGCTGATGTACATCTCCTCCATCATAAGATACAATGTAAATACACTCCATGCCTCTGCTCTAGTTTTGGAATGAAACTACCCAACAAGATCTGTGCTACCCTCAGAGAATGTCCTTCCCATTCACTCCCCTCAATCCTCCACAGCACCCATTCTCTTCCTGTCTGGGATCCTTCATCTGTTACACCCAAAAAGAATCTCTCTTCCAATACATCATGAAATTCGGAACCCAGTCCACTAAGACTGAGAAGGGATTTCAAAAGATGCCACCTAAAGCCGTATATGCAAATTCAGTCATGTTGAACTGGTCAAAGATCTAATCTCTTTTGCCTGATCTTTACAGTGGAAATTTTATTTTACTAATAATCCCTCTTAAAAGTGGTGAACATTATTGAACCTTCCCTCTCCCAACTCAGATCACCAGCTGTCTGATTTGTGCTCCTATAAGCCCTGTGACAGAGCTCTCATCCCAGAAGACCAACCCTACCTTAAATCCTTACTCAAATTCATAGATCCATCCTAGAACCCACCACTTGCACACCCACCATCTATTATGTTTTTTAAATTCCACAGAATCTCTTCCTTCATTACCCAAGATCTCCAATAAATTATGCAGAGCCTAACTTCCTATGTAAGGACACATACCATCTTTATCTCATTGCCACATGGTTCTATCACTGTTGACATCACTTCATTTTCTAGTTACCACCCTCCATTCCCTTGGCTTTGGTCCTATCAAGTAGTGCCTCAGCCATTGTCCTGCCAACATTCAATCCCTCATCTCATCCTTAAGTAGGTGAACAATTACATACCTCTCAATGAATTCTTCTCCTTCAAGGGGAAGACAAAACATCTGGGGCCGAACTATGGGCATCCATATGGCACCTTCATATCCAGCCTGTTTATGGTCCACTTAAAGGAGTCCTTCCTGGCCACAGAAATTGTAAACCCCCTTGCCTGTGTCAAGTTCATTAATGGAATATTAGATCAATTTTATCCCATATCCTCCAAAGGCTTAACACATTTTCTGCTGTCTATTTCACATGATCTTCAGCTCAACATGGTGCCTCTTTGGCTGCTGTTCTCCTCCTTTGTAATGGCAAAGGAGAACTACTAACCAGATACAGTACCGCCACTTAAAATAGCTGCCATTCATTCCACACTATAGAATATGTCACATATAGTCTAACCACTCAAGGTCCTCATATTGGTAGTAATGAATCAATCTCTTGTCCAGCATGCTGCCAGTCTTAGTAAGTTTATCATGGAGAGGACTATAACCCAAACCTAGTCCACAAACAGATGTCCTGTGCAATATATAGCTACCTCCTACTAAACAACTCCCCCCCACCCCTTTTTTATAAATCCAGTTACGCCTCAAACTGGAATGGCTCAAATGTCCCTCCCAGGAGCTTTCAATAACTTCATTGTGCCCTGAAATGAAGAATGTCCTTCCCAAAATCCTATCCTTTTCTCCAGAAATGGATTTCTGTTGTCCACTCAATCTATGAGATACCCTAGTCCATCTTTGTCACAACTACCCAAAACCCCTTGCTACACGAATCCTATTCCTGTGAAACAGTTTGATGCAAAAACATGCCCCGCGCACCCACACAGTGCAGCTTATTTACATACATACTGTAACCTATCAGGGTCAAGACCATCTGCTGAAACTGAAATTGTGCCATAAATAAGTTCTGTTGCAGTTTCCACACAATCTTCTAAGTAGATGAGGCCACCAGTTTGCTACCCATCCATATGAATGGCAACCATTTAATTATGGACTAGAGTGAACATGACTACCAAGGTTAGAGAAAATGCTCTTGAGTTGAACATGCTAACCTCAAATGGCTGCTCTTTAAACCCCCCCCCCCCCCCCCCCTCCTTCCTACATCACTCTTTTTCAGCTCCTTAATCTACACCCACACTGGTCTCTCTGCTGTCTCCTCTTTTGTTGTATCATGTTTACTCTCCTTTTGCCAACTCAGTTCCATTCTTTTGTATATCACACATGACTTTCCTATAACTAAATGAGTTTACCATTGTCATACTCATTTTCTGTTCTTTGCTGTCTCTACCTCCTAATGCTACCAGCCTCCCTTCTCTTCAACTCCCACCTTCTTGCTCCTCCAACCAGATGCAACACCTCACCCTAGTTGGGCTGCAGTACCAGAACCATATAGTCATAAAGGTATTATTTCCTATTTCGGCTTGGAGGAGTGTCATTGTTTAGCTTAGCTAAATGCGCCTGTCTTGTGTTCAACTATGTGGCCAGTGGATACTGCTTTCATTGCTTGTCCTCCATACTGGAATTTCCAGAATAAATTGCTTCAGGTAGTCTCATGTATTGATATTTTCTGTTTGTTGAATGAACCGATTATTGATGTAAATGTAAATTGTATTTGGTGAATAAAAAGGCATCATAGTTAATTACATTTTGCAGAACCTATTTATATATTTAGGTGAAAAAGGTTAATACGTATAGTAATATGGTAAAGCAATTTTAACCAAGTGTTAGCGATGATTAAGTTATGCTCTGTGCAAAATTCTACCACATGGGTTCCTCTTTTTCTTACACCCAGTCCATATTCACCTACTATGTTTCCTTCTCTCCCTTTTCTTACTCTCGACCAAACTGCAAAAAGATGGGAATTTAAGGAGATGGGACCTTGATAAACTGACAGAACCAGTGATTGTAGAGTGTTTCAGGGAGAACATTAGGGAACTATTGACAGGACTGGGGGAAAGAAATACAGTAGAAGAAAAATAGGTTGCTTTGAGGGATGAAATAGTGAAGGCAGCAGAGGATCAAGTAGGTAAAAAGATGAGGGCTAGTAGAAATCATTGGGTAACAGAAGACATATTGAATTTAATTGATGAAAGGAGAAAATATAAAAATGCAGTAAATGAAGCAGGCAAAAAGGAATACAAAAGTCTCAAAAATGAGATCGACAGGAAGTGCAGAATGGCTTAGCAGGGATGGCTAGAGGACAAATGTAAGGATATAGAGGCTTATCTCACTAGGGGTAAGATAGATAATGCCTGCAGGAAAATTAAAGATACCTTCGCAGAAAGGAGAACCACTTGCATGAATATCAAGAGCTTTGATGGAAATCCAGTTCTAAGCAAAGAAGGGAAAGCAGAAAGGTGGAAGGAGTATATAGAGGGTCTATACAAAGGCAATGTACTTGAAGACAATGTTATGGAAATGGAAGAGGATGTAGATGAAATCGGAGATATGATACTGCATGAAGAGTTTGACAGAGCACTGAAAGACCTGAGTCGAAACAAGGCCCCCGGAGTAGACAACATTCCATTAGAACTACTGACAGCCTTGGGAGAGCCAGTCCTGACAAAACTCTACCATCTGGTGAGCAAGATGTATGAGACAGGCGAAATACCCTCAGACTTCAAGAAGAATATAATAATTCCATTCCCAAAGAAAGCAAGTATTGACAGATGTGAAAATTACCGAACTATCAGTTTAATAAGTAACAGCTGCAAAATACTAATGCGAATTCTGTACAGATGAATGGAAAAACTAGTAGAAGCCGACCTCGGGGAAGATCAGTTTCGATTCCGTAGAAATGTTGGAACACGTGAGGCAATACTGACCCTACGACTTATCTTAGAAGCTAGATTAAGGCAAGGCAAACCTACGTTTCTAACATTTGTAGACTTAGAGAAAGCTTTTGAAAATATTGACTGGAATACTCTCTTTCAAATTCTGAAGGTGGCAGGGATAAAATACAGGGAGCGAAAGGCTATTTACAATTTGCACGGAAACCAGATGGCAGTTATAAGAGTCGAGGGGCATGAAAGGGAAGCAGTGGTTGGGAAGGGAGTGAAACGGGGTTGTAGCCTCTCCCCAATGTTATTCAATCTGTATATGGAGCTATCAGTAAAGGAAACAAAAGAAAAATTCAGAGTAGGTTTTAAAATCCATGGAGAAGGAATAAAAACTTTGAGGTTCGCTGATGACACTGTGTCAGAGACAACAAAGGACTTGGAAGAGCAGTTGAACAGAATGGTCAGTGTCTTGAAAGGAGGATAGAAAATGAACATCAACTAAAGAAAACGAGGATACTGGAATGTAGTCGAATTAAGTAGGATGATGCTGAGGGAATTAGATTAGGAAATGACACACTTAAAGTAGTAAAGGAGTTTTGCTATTTGGGGATGAAAATAACTGATGATGGTCGAAGTAGGGAAGATATAAAATGTAGACTGGCAATGGCAAGGAAAGCATTTCTGAAGAAGAGAAATTTGTTAACATCGAGTATAGATTTAAGTGTCAGGAAGTCGTTTCTGAAAGTATTTGTATGGAGTGTAGCCATGTATGGAAGTGAAACATTGACGATAAATAGTTTGGACAGGAAGAGAATAGAAGCTTTTGAAATGTGGTGCTACAGAAGAATGCTGAAGATTAGATGGGTAGATCACATAACAGATGAGGAGGCATTGAATAGAATTGGAGAAAAGAGGAGTTTGTGGCACATCTTGACGAGAAGAAGGGACTGGTTGGTAGGACATGTTCTGAGGCATCAAGGGATCATAAATTTAGCAGTGGAGGGTAAAAATCGTAGAGGGAGACCAAGAGATGAATACACTAAGCAGATTCAGAAAGATGTAGGGTGCAGTAGGTACTGGGAGATGAAGAAACTTGCAAAGGATAGGGTAACGTGGAGAGCTGCATCTAACCAGTTTCAGGACTGAAGACCACAACAACAACATGGTAAAGCAGAGAATTAGCTACACAAATGTGGTACGAAGGTAAGTGATAGAATATAGATGGAATAGCTACACTCCATGTTAATCTCCCTTTGTGTCATTGCAAAACAATTTTGAAAAATTCTCATAGGTTCTTCCTCCCATTCGTCCCTCTTGTTTCCATTGTTGTCAGTGGCTTTACTAATCATTGCCAGAGCATTAGTCTTATTTCTCTGAACTCTTTGCTCTCATTGGCTGGGTGAAGCAATCTGATGTGATGTAAACTGATGCCTATGTGCCTCTCATATCAACCAAATTGCAGGTATACACTCTCGCTTGCGATTGCACGCGCGCGCGCGCGCCACACACACACACACACACACACACACACACACACACACACACACACACACAGTCATTTGTGATGGCAGATATGACAGTCTCGACATCTCTCCCCAAACTCATTGCGCGCACGAGTGTATACCTGTCCTTTTTCCCCCCTAAGGTAGGTCTTTCTGCTCCCGGGATTGGAATGACTCCTTATGACTCCTTACCCTCTCCCTTAAAACCCACATTGTTTCGTCTTTCCCTCTCCTTCCCTCTTTCCTGACAAAGCAACCACTGGTTGCAAAAGCTTGAATTTTGTGAGTGTGTTTGTATTTATGTGTCTATCAACATGCCAATGCTTTTGCTTGGTATATTACATCATCTTTGTTTTTAGATGTATTTGTAGTTGGTTTTCCTTGCAAACTGTCTAGTGACAGCTATGCACAGAGCTCACTGCTACGCATAAGACCTATGTAAACTTTGGTATCACTTTCACTTTTTATATAAACTGCTCATAAAAGTTTTTCGCTACCTTTATAATGGAGGAAAAAAGTAACTTGTGCTGTTGGTTTTGTTCAAGAATATGTACTCTCTCCAGTTGTGACTGGGACAATTTTTCTTCTGTATATTGTTCAGTCTGCCAGCGTATCCTGAAGGGTCAGTTCAAGCTTAGACAATGTGTGCATTGCATACTATTATAAGGAGGATTGTCTGCACTGGAAATTACCAGCTGAATTAGCTTATATATAAGTGACACAAATTCCTTGTCTCGAGAGGATCGACAAAGGAGGATTTATAACATTCTGCCTCCAATCTTTACAGAGAATGACTTGCTTGGATTTTGAAAACATGGATCATGTGAAACCCAACACTCACTTTCATTACGTGCTTTACTGAAAGCTATGGATCAAGGCAACAAAGTAGATCTAGTATTTCTTGATTTCCGAAAAGCATTTGACTTAGTACTGTATTTATGCTTATTGGGAATAGCCTGATCATATGGAGTACCAAGTGAAATTTGTGACTGGATTGAAGACTTTTTGGTAGGGAGGAAACAGCATGTTGTCTTGGATGGAGAGTCATTGTCAGATGTAGAAGTAACTTCTGGTATGCCCCAGGGAATTGTGTTGGGAACCTTGCTGTCTATGTTGTATATTAATGACCTTGCAGACACTATTAATAGTAAAATCATGCTTTTTACAGATGATGCAATTGTCTATAAAAAAAAGTTACTATCAGAAAGAAGATGGAGAAATATTCAGCCACCTCTTGATAAGATTTCATTGTGGTTCAGGGATTGGCAACTTGCTTCAAATGTTAAGAAATGTAAAATTGCACACTTCACAGTACAAGAAACATAGCATCCTATGACTATATCAGTGAGTCACTGTTGGAATCGGCTAACTCATACCAATACCTGGGCGCAACACTTTGTAGCGATATGAAATGGAATGATCACATAGGTTCAGTTGTGGGTAAAGCAGGTGGCAGACTTTTGTTTATTAGTAGAATACTGGAGAAGTACACTCAGTCTACAAAGAAGATTACGTACAAATCTCTCGTGTGACCAGTTCTGGAATATTGCTCAAGTGAGAGGACCCCTGCCAGAAAGGAGTAACGGGGGATACTGAACATATACACAGAAAAGCAACAAAAATGGTAACATGTTTGTTTAATCTGTGGTAGAGAGTGACAGAGATCCTGAAGGAATTGACTAGAAGGCTCTTGATGATAGTTTATGTCTGTCTCGAGAAAGTTTATTAACAATGTTTCAAGAACTGCCTTTAAATGATTGTCTTAGCTATGTGCTACAACCCCCTATGTATTACCAACATAGTGATCATGATGATAAGGTTAGAATAATTACTGCAAGCACAGTCACATTCAAACAATTGTTCTTCCTACACGCCATATGTTAATGGAACAGAAAGAAGCCCTAATAACTGGTACAATGGGACCTCTGTCATGCACCTTACTGGGGTTCGCGGAGTATAGATGTCGATTTGTTTTAAACCCTAACCATAAAGACTGGCATGCATGACAGGTATTTCGTGTGGGGATAGTGTCGACCTGATTTGTGGGGAAGCCTAGGCGCAGCCTCCAGCGCAAGCTACCTGGCAGAACAGGGATGTTGTGTTGGAGAAATATCACCCTGCAATCTACATGTCATGGGAATAAAAGGGTTTCCAAGGCTTTGACACACAGTTTTTGCTGCACATGAGAAAAGGGGCAGGGGGAAATGGATAGGGAGAGAGGCGGCATGAGGGGATTTGTGGAGAGAAAGGGGAGGAGGAGATGGACAGATGGAGGAGAGGACAAGATGGACAGTATGGGAGGAAGAGAGAGAAAAATAGGAAATTGACTGAGAGGTGGAAGGAGGAGACCAAGAGGGAGTCAAGTTGATGATGGGCAAAGAAGGGGAGGGGGAGATGGACCAAGAGAGTCGTGCATTGTATGTGGCATAGATGAATGCTGGTGAAAAGACTAGTATGTATTAAAGCAGACTTTGTATGCCTTGGATCTCCTCCCAAACGTGTAGATCAATTTCAACCAAATTTAGCACACAAACAGCTAACTTCCCAAGTATCAGCACTGTAGGGTTTATAACCTCCTACCTCCAATAGGACGAAACATCCTCTTTTTCTGCCCCTGCCAGATAGGCTGTCCTCCACAACAGATGTGTTGGGATAGTATTGGCTTGCTTTATCAATTTGCTTTGCAGGGTAACCTACATGTCTGATGCTGGAAAATTATATTCTTCCCACTCACATGTAGGGTGTCCTCCATTACAGGCATATTGTGTTGGAATAGTATCAGCTCTATTATCAACCTATTTCACTGGGGCTATATGTGTTGATAGACGTGATGGAAGAGGTTCAGTTGAATAGAGGATGGTATGACACAGAGGAGTGTTGGAGAGGATGGACATGGAGACAGGGGCAAGAAGGAAGGAATAGAAAGAGGAGGGTATGGTCAAACAGGGGTGGAAGAAATGGATACATAGAGGTAAGAAGTGGGAGAGGAGTTGGTGGGAAGTGATGGACAGTGGAAATTGGAAATTTGTGGTAAGGTCTTATGGCACCAAACTGCTTAGGTCATTGGTCCATAAGCCTACACATTACTTAATCTAACTTACACTATGGACAACACACAAAAACATGCCTGAGGGAGGTCTCGAACCTCGGACGAGGGGCGTCAAACAGATCATGACAAAGTGCCTTAGACTTCACAGCTACTCGCGCAGCAGATGGACAGTGGGGGTAGTTGGAGATTGATAGATAAGGAGGGTGGGAGCAGTAATAATTGTGACAGGAAGGGAGGGAGGAGGAAGGAATAGACTGTCAGCCCCTGTTGTATAAGCTTCCCTGCACGACAGATGTGTTGGGGGAAGATTGTTGACCTGCTTTATACGGCAGATTACATTTCAGGGGCAATAAATGGTTTGGAAATTGTAAGCTCATCCATATCATAAGAGGCGTATTGTGCTCAAACAGAATCAGCCTGCTTTACATGTCAGCATATGTGTCAGAAAAATAAAAAGTGTTTCAGACCCTTGACATGTAGGCTGTGCTCCACTAGAGACAGGGGGCAGGCAGGGATGGATACAGAGAGAGTGGGACAGGAGGTGATTTGTAGGGAGAAGGGCAGGAAGGGGTGTACAGAAAGAGAGGGGAAGGAAGATGGACAGAGATAGAGGGAATAGACAGAAAGAGGGGAGGCAAGAGGAGATGGGATGAGGATTTTGATAGATTGGGAGGCAAGAAGGTAATAGGTAGAGAGGGGAAGGAGGAGATGGATCAAGAGAGGTGTGCATTATATGTGACATACTTGAATGCGAACGAAGCCATAGGGAAAAAGCTGGTCTTAAAATATATAAAGCTGAGGATGTGTATGTACGTCTGGGAACTCCTCACAGACTGCTGGACCGTAGTGGACCAAATTTGGCATACAAAATTCCGTGTCCTGAGAGGCCAAACATAGTGGTGCTGATAACACTTTAATATGTACAGAGATACATAATTACGCAGTTTTTAAGCCACTATCCTGTAAGCAGCTCTGTATGTTAGGTGTGTTGTTTGGGAATATGGTGCCCTATCAGGCATGGCATCCTACATGTTGTGAGCAATAAATGGTTTTCCAGCCCCCAGCATTCAGCCTGCCCTGTACGACAGGCCTGCTGTGTTGGAGTAGTATTGTCTGTGTCATGCAGCTTTGTAGTGGTTACATGTGCAGATGGGCATGGCTGGGGGAAGACTGATTTGGATAGAGGATGGTATGAAGAGAAAAGGGAGATGTGGGAGGCAGAGAGGAGAGGAGACGAGACAGACAGTATGGACGAGAAGAAGATGGACAGAGAGAGGGAGAGAGGAGAAGAACAGTGAGGGTGCAAGGCGCCAACAGATAGAGAGTAGGAGGAGGAAGAGAAGGTGAAGTTGGACAGGGAGGAGAAGGGTACGGGAAGAGAAAGATCAGTATGAGATGTATACAGGAGGAGGAATTGGACAGAAGGGGGGAGAGGTGGAGGAGGAGCAGACAGAGGAGTTGGAGGAGGATAAAGACAAGTAAGGTGGAGGGTGATATGGTCAGACAGGAGGAGGAGGAGCTAGACAGAGAGGGAGAAAAGGAAATGCAGAGAAACATGAGTGAGGAGGGAGTAGATGGGAGACAGTATTTATGTGGAAAAACTCCAACCAGGCCCCTGGACCAAAGCAGGCCAAATTTGACACACAAACTCATTGCCCCAAGAGGACCAGTGTAGGGTTGTTTATAACACTCTAGCTCTACTATTTGTAGATACATGGACACATTTTTTAAGCCCTTGCTGTATAGTCTACCCTGCACAACAGGTGTGCTGTTTGGGAATAGTATCCAACTGCCTTATCGACCTACTTTGCAGAGCAGCCTACATGTTGACAAGAAACATTGTTCCACCCTCCCAGCACAACAGGTATATTGTTTAATAGCTGTAGCAGCACCACCATTTATGATAGGGAAAGTTAGTTTTGTGCGATATTCTGAGTGCAAGTCACAGCCAGGTGTGGTCCAGATTGCAATAAGTTATGCTGACCAGCAGTTGTGAAGTGGAATGGAGGCCACAGGGCTGTTGAACCACTGAAAAGAGTAAACACAGTGGTTCGCATGGCGCAAGCTATAGGCAGAAGGGACCCACTGGTTCAACCGGGGTGTGGGGCGTACATGACTCTGAGCAGTGCATTAGCAAAACAGAGGCACGCAGCCTAGTATAAATAGGTGTTGTTTTCTAACGAGAGTCATACAAGTGTAGTAGCTCTCCTGTACGGCTGAGCGTGACACTCCTCTGGGCTACTCGCAGCAACAGATGGGGTGACAGCATCCCAGTCCACAGCAGGTCATGTGTTCGACCCTCTGAGGCTGATGCAGGGTCCGCAGCCAGCCAGGGTGGGCACTCTTTGGCTCGCTACCGTGGGTAGTCGTCTCGGCTCCCGACACACACCGGAGACTTACGTGGTGAGGGCAGCAGATTCGGATACCGGATCATGGGTGGTTGTTGCCGCCGCGTTCCCAGCTACACCAGCTGAGGAAGAAGCAGCAGCGGGGCCGGCCTATGGCTCCTTGCAGAGCAGTGCGGAGTCAACAGGGACGGTGGCCGCTGAGTCGGTTGCTCGCGCCGCCATCCTGACGTACTCGGAACTCAACAGCTGGCGTGAAAGGCTAGGACACAGTGTTGCATTGCACAGGCCACTGGCGTGGCTTCCTCAGCATTGCGGGGCCATGTGACACAGGCTGAGGTGAACGGAGCATTGTAGTGGAAGCAAATAAATCGTTTCGAAAGTTCTCGCCGAGTTTTAATTCGGCACCTCCTGGCACCCACCCACTACGTTTGGTGTCAAAAGCCTCATTTGGCATCTAATGCCACAACATTAGGTGTCAGAGTAATGGACGTAGTCTGTCCAGTATGACGTTCAAGCCCACCATCTGCAGTACAGTCACAAGATGTGGTGAGTGCTGACAAAATTGTTCTTTTTGCGTGTTGGACGTTTTCTTCCTTTTTTGTTTTTTTCTTCGAGTATGGCTCCTGGGAAGACACTTGTAGAAGTTTTGCATGGGTTTAGTATTTTTTGTTGTCATAGTAAGTGTTAGTATGTTTGAGGCAGTAGGATTTGATTACTTGGAAAAGTGTTTAATAATGTCAAATGGTGCAAGATTTTCTGAGAAAAATAGGGGTAAGCTATAGGAAAAGGTGAGTAACATACAATATGTACAAGAACCAATATGGAACAATAAGAGTGGAAGACCAAGAGTGAAATGTTCAGATTAAAAATGGTGTAAGACAGGACATATTCTTTTGCCCCTCTACTCAGCCTATACAGCAAAAAGCAATGACAAAAATAAAAGATATATGAATTATTTAGGAATAAAAGAGATAACTCACCTAAAGGCGGAACCACTGCTTCATCTATAGGTACGCAAATGAAAGGTACAGTGTGTAATGGGACACCCTTTTCTAACATAACTTTTTTTTTTTTATAGAAGTAGGTGATACCAGGATTAATATTGAATCTCATATAACATTATCTCAGCTGCTTCACTGAAAGAATTTCAAATGCTTTTGTATACAATGTACACTCCTGGAAATGGAAAAAAGAACACATTGACACCGGTGTGTCAGACCCATCATACTTGCTCCGGACACTGCGAGAGGGCTGTACAGGCAATGATCACACGCACGGCACAGCTGACACACCAGGAACCGCGGTGTTGGCCGTCGAATGGCGCTAGCTGCACAGCATTTGTGCACCGCCGCCGTCAGTGTCAGCCAGTTTGACGTGGCATACGGAGCTCCATCGCAGTCTTTAACATTGGTAGCATGCCGCGACAGCGTGGACGTGAACCGTATGTGCAGTTGACGGACTTTGAGCGAGGGCGTATAGTGGGCATGCGGGAGGCCGGGTGGACGTACTGCCGAATTGCTCAACACGTGGGGCATGAGGTCCCCACAGTACATTGATGTTGTCGCCAGTGATCGGCGAAAGGTGCACGTGCCCGTCGACCTGGGACCGGACTGCAGCGATGCATGGATGCACGCCAAGCCCGTAGGATCCTACGCAGTGCCATGGGGGATCGCACCGCCACTTCCCAGCAAATTAGGGACACTGTTGCTCCTGGGGTAACGGCGAGGACCATTCGCAACCGTCTCCATGAAGCTGGCCTACGGTCCCGCACACCGTTAGGCCGTCTTCCGCTCACGCCCCAACATCGTGCAGCCCGCCTCCAGTGGTGTCGCGACAGGCGTGAATGGAGGGGCGAATGGAGACGTGTCGTCTTCAGCGATGAGAACCGCTTCTGCCTTGGTGCCAATGATGGTCGTATGCGTGTTTGGCGCCGTGCAGGTGAGCGCCACAATCAGGACTGCATACGACCGAGGCACACAGGGCCAACACCCGGCATCATGGTGTGGGGATCGATCTCCTACACTGGCCGTACACCTCTGGTGATCGTCGAGGGGACACTGAATAGTGCACGGTACATCCAAACCGTCATCGAACCCAAAGTTCTACCATTCCTAGACCGGCAAGGGAACTTGCTGTTCCAACAGGACAATGCACGTCCGCATGTATCCCGTGCCACCCAGTGTAAGTCAACTACCCTGGCCAGCAAGATCTCCGGATCTGTCCCCCATTGAGCATGTTTGGGACTGGATGAAGCGCCGTCTCACGCGGTCTGCACGTCCAGCACGAACGCTGGTCCAACTGAGGCGCCAGGTGGAAATGGCATGGCAAGCCGTTCCACAGGACTGCATCCAGCATCTCTATGATCGTCTCCGTGGGAGAATAGCAGCCTGCATTGCTGCAAAAGGTGGATATACACTGTACTAGTGCCGACATTGTGCATGCTCTGTTGCCTGTCTCTATGTGCCTGTGGTTCTGTCAGTGTGATCATGTGATGTATCTGACCTCAGGAATGTGTCAATAAAGTTTCCCCTTCCTGGGACAATGAATTCACGGTGTTCTTATTTCAATTTCCAGGAGTGTATTTTAGGCTAAAATATACAAACAGAAATTAACTTGTTACAATCTATACAGTTAAAATTACTCTTCTTTTAAAAATATTTGAAATTATGAAATATCTGGCATACTTAAAATTCATATTATTAATTGCACTACCTAAGTCCAATTATTATATTTGCTTCTGTATTACTTTATAAAATAATGATATAACTTGGTGAATATTCTCCTTTTGTTAAAGAAGTATGTAAACTCTTCTGTTTGGTAAACTCTTTGGAATGTGTGAGTACCGCAGGATGAGTTAGTAGTAGTGGGAATGCCTCTGATGAAATCAGAAGAGTTTTTTAATTTTGTCAATAACAATGTAATTGTTGGTTTTATGGAAATGGAGTTTGAGAAGGCAGTGTGACATAGAAGAATGGGATAAAATAAAAGAAAGTCATAGGAACAGAAAGTACTTCATCAATTATTCAGAACTACTGGAACCCACAAAATCAAAATTTCAACCTCGAGAATGTACCTCTAGATGCAAGAACGGCAGCCAACAACAAGAGAAAAATGAAGATAATTAAAAAGTTTTTCTTTTGTATATCTTACACCTCTCTAAGCTTTCGAAACTTTTACAGAGACTGAGAAATTGAATGGTAATGTGTAAGAGGGTAAGATGCCTGTCTCCCTACATTGTACTCAGTCGGCTGCCAGCTCTTTCATGGCTCACAATGAGTCTACTGGGATGAATAGTGGGGTGGGTTGGGGCAGGGCTAGCAGCTCATGGGAGGGTGAGAAGCCATCTAGATGGCACAGGTTGTGAAGCAGCCATTGAAATCTCACATGTTGAGCTCTAATGCGTGTTGTGCCACTGGGTGGTCCACCTTGTCTTTGCCAACAGTTTGGCGGTGGCCATTCATTCTAGTTGACAGATGGCTGGTTGTCATACCAACGTAAAACCCCATGCAGTGGTTGCAACTGAGCTGATATATAATATGGCTGCTTTCACAGGTGGCCTGGCCTTTGATGAATTGGAATAAGCCTGTGACGGGACTGGAGTAGAATCCCTATGGCAGGGGATTGGGTGTGGGAGTGGCACAGGCATGGACTAGGATGTTGTGAAGGTTGGGTGGGCAGTGGAACACCACTTTAGGAAGGGAAGGAAGTATCTTGGGTAGGATGTCCCTCATTTCAGGGCATGATGATAGATAATCAAAGCCCTGACAAAGGACATGGTTCAGTCAGTCCAGTCCCAGGTGGTAGAGGGTGACAAGAGAGTGTCCTTTGTGGTTGGTTCTTGGATAGATATAAGAATCAGGTGAGTGTGGGGTATGGCACTGGGGATTTGTTTGTGAATTAAGTCTGTAGGGTATTGCCTGCCTGCAAAGGTCTTTGTGGGGCTTTCAGTATATTGAGCAAGGAAATTCTGATCACTGCAGATGCATCTACCATGGGTGGCTAGGCTGTATGGGAGGGATGTTTTGGTGTGGAAGGGGTAGTAGCTGTCGATTTGCAGGTACTGTTGGTGATTGGTGGGTTTGATGTGGAGCAAGTTGTGGATGGAACCAACCAAGAGGAGAGGATTGACATCTAGGAAGATGTGGAGGAGGACCAGGTGAAGTGGATGGGAGAGAAAACATTGAGGTTGTGGGGGAATGAGGGTAAGGTGTTCTGGTCTTGGGTCAAGATTATGAAGATCATCAATAAGCCTACACCAGACCAGGTGTTTGGGGTTTTGGGAAACTAGGAATGTTTCATCTAGGTGGCCCATGAAGAGGATGGCATAGGAGGGTGCCATGCAGGTAGCCATGGCTGTGCTATGAATTTGTTTGTGTACCTTCCCATTAAAGGTGAAGTAGTTATGGGTTAGGATGTAGTTAGTCAGGTGCACAAAGAATGAAATGGTAGGTTTGGAATGTGCAGGATGTAGGGAGAGGTAGTCTTCAATCACAACAAGTCATGGGCATGAGGGATATTGGTGCATAAGAAGCTCACATTAACAGTGATGAGTATTGACCAGGCAGGTAAGGGTGTGGGGATGGTGGAGAGCCAGTGCAGAAAGTGGTTGGCATCTTTAATGTGGGAGACTACGTTCTGGACAATTTGTTGCAGATGTTGGTGAACAAATGCCAAGATTCTTTTGGTGGGGGCACTGAAACCAGGCACCAAGGTGCACCGAGGATTGTTAGGTTTGTGGGTTTTGGGGAGCATGTAGAAGATGAGTGTTCAGGCTGTGATTGTGGTGAGTTGGGGGATGGATTCAGGGCAGAGGTTCTGGGAAGGTTCTAAGAATTTCAGCAGGGATTGGAGGTTTCTCCGGTTCATCACAACAGTGGTGGAACCTTCATCTGCCAGGAGGATGATCAGGTCAGGATCTGGTTTTAGGTTGTGTAGGGCTGTCCTTTCTTCTGCTGAAAGGCTGTTGTGACCATGAGATGGTTATGTGGAAGTGTTTAAGGGTTATGATTGGATCGTGGTATGAACTGAGATGGGCAGGGTTTGATGTAAGGATTGGATAAGCTTTGGTTGGAGGGGTTGATGGCACATCAAATCCACCAATCACCAACAGCACCTGCACTTCAACAGCAGCCGCCCCTTCCACACCAACACATCCCTCCCATATAGCCTAGCCACCCGTGGTAGACACATCTGCAGCGACCAGAAGCCCCTTGTCCATTATGCTGACGGCCTCACAAAGACCTTTGCAGACAGGCAATACCCTCCAGACCTAATTCCAAAAAGATCTCCCATGCCATAACCCCACACACACCTGATCCTCACATCCATCCCAAGAACCGACCACAAAGGAGGGCCCCTTGTCACCCAGGACCACCTAGGACTTGAATGACTGAACCACATACTTTGCCAGAGCTTTGGTCATCTATTGTCATGCCCTAAAATTAGGGGCATTCTACCCAAGATACTTCCTTCCCCTCTCAAAGTGCTCAAATTGTGTGATTTCAATAGCTGCTTCACAACCTGTACCATCTGGATCCTCCCAACCACCACCAGCTTTTCTGAGCTGCACAGATGGGAGCTCTCCTTGCAGCACATCCTTCACTCCTGTAACCTGCCTGTAGCTCCCCCCACCCCCCACCCCACCCTATAGTGAGTGTGTGTGTGCCCCAGGATCATCCCCTCCCCTCCCAATTTGTGTCAGCTAGTTGTGTGTTGCTGTCTCATGCACTAGTCTGTGAAATCAAGTGCCCTACTGCCTGCCACCTGGCCCTTTACCTGCGCTCCTAGCTAGAGTCCACAGGCGGCTTCTCCTCTCCCATGAGCCACTAGAAGCTTCCCTCCAACCCCTCCCTGCCTTCCACTTATCTCCACTCCTCACCCCACCCCTCACCCTACCCTACCCCACCCTACCCCACCCCACCCCACACCAGCCCAGCCCAGCCCACCCCACCGCACCCCACCCCACCCATCATCCCTGCTTCACCCCAGCACACTCACCATGAGCCAGGAGTAAACAGTCTGTTGACTCAGCACAGTGTAGGGAGATATGTGTGTGTGTGTGTGTGTGTGTGTGTGTGTGTGTGTGTGTGTTTCCTACAACGTTAGAAAAGAAAGTTCATTCAGAAAGCTAGCAAATCTCTGTACCTTTCATCTATGTACCTATTGACAATGAAGCACTTCTGCCTTTTGGTGAGTTGTCTCCTTAATTCCTAAATAATTCGTAATTCTCAACCATAAATAAAAGAAATTTTCAAGAGTTGGATTCAAATTCAAGATGGAAGGTTATCAGTGATAACATTTGCTGATGACACTGCTATCGGCAATGAAAGTTAAGAATTACAGGATATGTTGAATGGAATGAACAGTCTGAGTACAGAATATGGATTGAGAGTGGCTCCAAGAAGACGAAACTAATGAGGAGTAGCAGAAAGTATAACAGTGAGAAACCTAACATTAGAATTCGGGATCACAAGTTAAGGTATTCTGCAACCTAGGTAGCAGGATAACTCATGATAGACAGAGCAAGGAGGACATAAAAAGCAAACTAGCACTAGGAAAAAGAGCATTCCTGACCAAGAGAAGTCTACTACCAGCAAACATCAGTTTTAAATTGATGAAGAAACTTCTGAGATTGTACATTTGGTGCACAGCAACATTATGGTAATGAAACATGGACTGCGGGAATGTCAGAACAGAAGAGAATCAAAGCATCTGAAATGTGGAGCATGTTCCTTCTGCAATATTGCAGAAAGACTTGACAGGTATGTAGCCACTGCATATGATTGTTGGCAGCACTGGTCACAAGAATGTATCTTTGCAAGAAAAGCTATGTGGCACTACTGAGAGAAAAGACCATTGTGTTTGGCGTATCTGTTTGGTGCATTGTACTGCATCAGCTGCAGCAATTTGAGCAGCGTTTGCCACGACAATGACACAACAAACTGTTTTAAATCAGATACTTCAAGTACAGCTCCAAACCAAATGCCCAGTAGCGTGCGTTTCACTGACCCTAAACTGCCACCGTTTGTGGCTTCAGTGGAGTCAAGCGAGAGCTAATCAGAGGGTAGGGTGGATGTCTGTCTTATTTTCTGATGAAAGCTGGTTCTGGCTCAGTGCCAGTGATGCCAGTGTGTTTCTTAGGAGGCTGATCGAGGGCTTGCAAGCAACTTGTCTGTATCATTATACCCATACCTGTAGTTATGACTGGGGATGTGATTTTGTATGACAGCAGGAACACACTTGTGGTTATCTCATGCACTGTAACTGAAATATGTGCATCAGTCTGGTGATATGGTCATACTGCATTCATGAACAGCATTCCAGATTGTGTTTTCAACAAGATAACACTGGCCCACACATCATTGTTGTGACCCAACATGCTCTAAAGAATTTCAAGATGTTGCCTTGGCCTGTTGCATCACCAGATGAGTCTCCAGTCCAGTACATATCGGACATCATTGGACGATAAGTCCAGTGTCATCCACAAACTGCATTAACCACCTCTGTATCAGCCAATGAAGTGCAATAGTCATGGAACTCCATACCACAAACTGACATCTGAGACCTGTATAACACAGTGCATGCAGTTCTGTGCTCTTGCATTCAACATTCTGGGTGTCACACTGATTATTAATGTACCAGCATTTCACATTTGCAGTAGCTTATTTCACACTTACATTAACCTATAATCTTGCAATGTTAATCACTTAAATATGTTATCTAGACAAATGATTCCCAAAATTTCATTTATGCGATTTTTTACATAAGTGAATATGCGTACATTTCCTGGGATCTCCTCCCAAAGCCTTGGATTGATTTAAACCAAATTTGAGACAAAGACAGCAATCATGACAAGCGTCAGCACTGTAGGCATTATAACAGCCAAGCTCCAACAGGAGCACAGTTAGGGCAAAACATTCTTTTTTCCCAACCCTGCTGAATAGGCTGCCGTGCATGATTGGTGTGTTGTGTTGGAGTAGTATGGCCTACCTCTTCAACCTGCTTAGCAGGGCAGCATACACCTCAGATCCCAGAAAGAGCAGATCCAGACCCTGACATAGGATGCCCAGCATGACAGGCTTGTTGTTTTTGAGTAGTATCAACTGTGTTATCAAACTATTATGTGGGCTACATATGTGGATAGGTACAGTTGGGGACATTTGAGGTAGGTAGGGGAGGGGATGGATATGGAGAGAGGGGTGTAGTAGTATGGGGTAGATATAGGAAGGGGGCAGAAGGGAATGGACAAAGAGGGGTGGTATGATGGGATGGACAACTAGGTGGCCAGAGGGGATGGACAGAGAGAGGAGAAAGTGGATGAGGGATAGAAAAAGGAGAAGATGAATATGGAATGGGAGGAGGAGATGGGTAAGGAGGAGGAGTAGAAAATGCAGCCTGTTAAGTAAGAGAATGGTCAGAAATACACAGATGATAAAAGATATCACCATAGTTCTCTCACAAACAAACAGAGGGAATCTTTGTCCTTCCTACAGTGTCCATAAAACATTAGAACATTTGAATTCTTGAGTGAGATACACTAGAAGAGACATGAAAGCAGCTTATGCCTCGAGTTTATCATAGATGTTTGACGCCAAGTGCAAAATGTTGATTTGTTGACAAAAATGAAGACTAGACACTGCAGGAGGATGACCTACAACACTGCAGCAGGCTCTGGAGCGACTGGAAAAAGGAGAAAGTTGTAAAGGTACTGAATTGGCCCTCACAATTACCTGGTGCTAATATCATTGAAAATGTATGATCTTACATCAAAAAGAAATTGCAGGAAAAAAAAACAGCTGTCATTGCAGATTTGATGCACTTGGGGTCTCTTCTGAGTGAATATGTGGTAAACTTGGTTTGAAGCATGTGTCAGAGGTACCAAGTTGTTATGACCACTGCAGGTATCTGGACATACTATTAACTACTGCATTTTCCTTTTGTTCACATATGTTGTATATATGTCTTTTAGTTTGGTGTCAAACACTTTTTTCTACTAATTTACTTGGCTACAATCTTATGTAACAGACTGTACATAGGAAGGGAGGCAGGAGGAGCTGAATAGGGAGAGGTTGGGATGCAGAGATGGATGGAAAGGTGGAGAGGAACTTATGAACAGAGGGAGGAGGTAGGAGTAAATGGACAGTGAGTGAGGGCAGGAAGGATGGACAGGGAAAGAGCAGGTAGGCAACAATGGTCATAGAGCAGGAGATCCCACACATGTGGATGGCATGCCGGGGCACAGTTTAAGATGGAAAGAGGAGGGGATGGAGAGAAAGGGATGGGCAGGGGGAGAGGGGGCAAGAGTGGATATACAAGACAGTACTATCATGGGCAAATGTACCCTTATGTACATTCTGTTGTGTTCTTATTTCATATTTATTTCGATTTCAGACATTGGTGGAGATTTGGACATGAGGATCACTGGGATGGAGTACCATCACACAACTGCAGCTGGAATATTCAGGAGGGGAGGGATGGAGAGAGACAGAAAGAGGCTGTGGAGCAGAAGACAGAATATGTGAGGATGGAGGGGAAGGTGATCATGTTATGAGGAGTTCCTACCAAGTCTCTGGACTGAAGTGGGCTACATTTGACACACAAACTTCTTGCCCCCAGGGGACCAACATAGAGTGATGTATAACACACCAGCTCTAATACTGGCAGAGATACAGACATGCGTTCTTTTTTAAGCTTAGGGGGGGGGGGGGGGGGTTAGGGAAGGGAATGGAAAGAGATGGTGAGCATGTGAGGATGGATGGGGAAAGAGGGGAGAGGATCAGGATAGAGAGATAGGATTATGAGATTAACAGTGGGAGGGGGGAGGAGGAGATGGATAGGCAAGGAGTTGAGCAGGTGATGGGCAAGAGAGGAGAGATGAGGACATGGAGTGACTTACTTATATGGCCAGTGTATGTATTTATGTCCAGGATCTCCTCCCAAACAACTGGATCAATTTTGACCAAATTTGTTACACATCAGCAGGCCTCACAAGTATCAGCACTAACTAAGTTCATAAGCTCCTGTTTTAAATAGGAGTGGAGTATTGTCAAAGAGGTGTTTTTCCAACCCTTGGCATGTAGGCATATAGGCTGTGCTGTACGGTAGGTAGATTGTGTGGGGATGGTATCGGCCTGCCTATCACCCTGCTTTGCAATGCTGCTTACATGTCAGGGGCAAGAACGGTTTTTGACCCTCCAACATTTGCTATGCGTCAGGTGAGTTGTGTGGGGCTAGTATTGGCCTGCTTAATCGGCCTTTCTTGCAGGGGCTACATGTGCAGATGGAAATGGCTGAGTGGATAGATGGGGGTGGAGATGGGTAGTGAGAGGAGGGGGGACAGAGAGTAGGGGAGAAGGAAACAGACAGAGAAGGGGTGTAGGAGATGGACAGAGAGAGGAGGGAGGATGTGCAGGACAGAAAATGTGAAGAGGAAGAGAGAGACAGAAAGAGAGAAAGAAGAAGCCATGTTGTGAATGTAGCACTGACACGCCTTGTAGAGGCTACATCTATGATGGATATGACTGAGCAGATGCGGGGAGGTAGCATGTGTATAGTAAGAGAAGGGGAGAATGAGTTGACAGATAAATGGGAGAGGTGTGTATGAACTGATGGAGGGGAAGGAGGAGATATACAATGAGAGGGGAGATGCAAGAGA
Organism: Schistocerca gregaria; assembly: GCF_023897955.1. Classification (NCBI taxonomy): domain Eukaryota; kingdom Metazoa; phylum Arthropoda; class Insecta; order Orthoptera; family Acrididae; genus Schistocerca; species Schistocerca gregaria. The sequence continues at coordinate 435,164,960 of NC_064920.1, read as the reverse complement.
CAGGTGGAACGGGTGGTGGGCTGCTGAAAAGGAAGGGGAGCATAAGGATATGGCAGAGGGAGGAGAAAGAAGATTTAGTTAGATAGAGGGGCAGAGAAGATGGATAAGGAGAATGGGAGGAGGAGGTGGAGAGACAGAGTGGGAAGGAGGGCAACTTCATCCAGAGTTGTAAGGATGGGATGGGGAGGAGGAAGTGATGAATACAGGGAGGTAAGAAGAGATGTCTGAAATATGTGTGTCGAGCAAGTACCTATGTGAAGCTGTGAGGAAAGGTTAGTTTGTACAAGGTGTTTCACAATTCATGTGACACACTTCTAAAGATTGTAGAGGGGAATTAATAGACAAAGTATTACATAGGGACCCATGCCTGGAAATGGTTCTCCTCCATATTAGAAGGAAAATAAGAGCTACTAAATCACACGCTACTACTCAGCTGCATGCTATGTGTTTCTTACTCAGTTCATATGTTATGGTAGGTTACTCACATTCATGAATGGTATGTCGATACAATTTCAAGTGATGTCCTCTGTTTCCATCTGTCTTGTTTTCGTGCTTCCTGCTGGTGTGTCAGTTGACAATATGGTGACTAGTATGGCAGTAACAGGATGCCTGAATCCACATTTGCATAGTACACTGACATATTTTTAATTTATGCTAAAATTCGCCGTAATGGAAGAGGAGCTCAATATCTGTACCATGATTACTTCCTAAGTTGTGTGGCTGTGTCTCATCCCATGTCCACCACACTAGAACAATGGCTGAGGGGAAAGTGAAAATCCACAAGTCATTGATCATACTGTGGTGATTGAAGAAGGCAGTGCACTGCCATACTGGAACAAGAAGTGCATCATCAAGTTGAAGGGAACCCATCAACAAGTACTTGAGCTATTGCATGTGACTTGTATGTGTCTCTCTAATCTGTCTGGTGTGTTCTGTATGAACAGCAACTCCATTCATATCACCCTCAGAAGATACATGCCATGGTCCTGGCGGATTTTTTGCTGTGTATCAATTTCTGTATTTGGTTTTTACAACAATGTGTGGATTTTCCTCAATTTACAAGGAGAGTTTTATTCACCAACTAAGAGTATTTCAACAAGCAACGTATTTTGAATGCTCAAAATAGCCTTGCTTGGGATCAAAAACACCCCAAAGAGACATGTACACAAAGCTTTCACTCTCGGCATTAGTACCTGGACAGAATTCTACAATGGCCATGTGATTGGGCCTTACATTTTTCTTCCCCATGTAATGGGCATCAGGTACTTGATATTGCCACAACAAGTGCTGACAGAGATTTTGCATGATGTTCCTTTGGACATTTGGCATTAACTATGCTTCCAACATGATGGTGCAACAGCAAATTTTGCAGTTCGCAACTGAAACCATTTGAATGTAGTCTTCAGTGGCAGGTGATCGGTCCAGATGGACCACATGCTTGGCTACAAAAATCGCCATATTTAACCTCTTTGGACTTTTCTTGTGGGGTCACATGAACGGACTTATTTACAAGATCTGTGTCAAGTCAGAGGAAGATTGATTGTATGGATCATAGCTGTTGCAGAACTAATTAACCATATACTATGCATGTTGGATGGAGTTTATGCAAACTCACTGCGCAGGTATGACTTGATAGTCATCTTATCAAACAGCTGTTGTAATCTCACAGTAAATAGGAGCAAAATATGTACATGCTTTTTCCTTGAAACATTGGAACCAACCATTTCCGGATATGGGTTACTGCGTTAAACGTGATCTGCTAAGTCCCATCTACAACCTATAGAAGTGTGTAACAAAAATTGTGAAAAATCCTATTAAAGCTGAGCATATGTATGTTGTAGTAGTTGTTGTGGTCTTCAGTCCAGAGACAGGTCTGATGCAGCTCTCCATGCCACTCCATCCCGTGTAAGCTTCTTCATCTCCCAGTACTTACTACAATGTACATCCTTCTGAATCTGTTTACTGTATCACTCTCTTGGTCTCCCTCTACGATTTTTACTCTCCATACTGCCCTCCAATACTAAGTTGGTGATCCCTTGACACCTCAGAACATGTCCTACCAACCGATTCCTTCTTCTAGTCAAGGTGTGCCACAAATTTCTCTTCTCCCTAACTCTATTCAGTACCTCCTCATTAGTTATGTGATCTACCCATCTAATCTTTAGCATTCTTCTGTAGTGCAACATTTTGAAAGCTTCTATTCTCTTCTTGTCCAAACTATTTATCGTCCACGTTTCACTTCCATACACGGTCACACTCCATACCAATAAATTCAGAAACTACTTCCTAACACTTAAATGTATACTCCATGTTAACAAATTTCTCTTCTTCAGAAACGTTTTACTTGCCATTGGCAGTTGACATTTTATATCCTCTCTACTTCGACCATCATCAGATATTTTGTTCCCCAAATAGCAAAACTCATTTACTACTTTAAGTGTCTCATTTCCTAATCTAATTCCCTCAGCATCACCCAATTTAATTCGACTACATTCCATTATCCTCATTTTGCTTTTGTTGATGTTCAACTTATATCCTCCTTTCAAGACACTGTCCATTCTGTTCAGCTATTCTTCCAGATCCTTTGCTGTCTCTGACAGAATTACAATGTCAGCGGCAAACCTCAAAGTTTTTATTTCTTCTCAATGTATTTTAATTCCTACTCCATATTTTTCTTTCCTTTCCTTTACTGCTTGTTCAATATACAGATTGAATAAGATCAGGGATAGGCTACAACCCTGTCTTACTCCCTTCCCGACCACTGCTTCCTTTCATGCCACTCGACTCTTATAACTGCCATCTGGTTTCTGTCACATTGTAAATAGCCTTTCTCTCCCTGTATTTTACCCCTGCCATCTTCAGTATATGAAAAACAGTATTCCAGTCAACATTGTCAAAAGCTTTTTCCAAGTCTACAAATGCTAGAAACGTAGGTTTGCCTTTCCTTAATCTATTTTCTAAGATAAGTCGTAGGGTCAGTGTTGCCTCACATGTTCCAATATTTCTACGAAATCCAAACTGATCTTCCCTGAGGTCGGCTTCTACCAGTTTTTCCATTCGTGTGTAAAGAATTTGTGTTAGTATTTTGCAGCTGTGGCTTATTAAACTGATAGTTCGGTAATTTTCACATCTGTCAACACCTGCTTTCTTTGGGATTGGAATTATTATATTCTTCTTGAAGTCTGAGGTTATTTTGCCTTTATCATACATCTTGCTCACCAGATGGTAGAGTTTTGTCAGGGCTGGCTCTCCCAAGGCTATCAGTAGTTCCAATGGAATGTTGTCTACACCTGGGGCCTTGTTTCGACTTAGGTCTTTCAGTGCTTTGTCAAACTCTTCACACAGTATCATATCTCCTGTTTCATCTTTATCTACCTACTCTTCCATTTCCATAATATTGTCCTCAAATACATCACCCTTGTACAGACCCTCTATATACTCCTTCCACCTTTCTGCTTCCTCTTCTTTGCTTAGAACTGGGTTTCCATCTGAGCTCTTGATATTCATGCAAGTGGTTCTCCTTTCTGCAAAGGTATCTTTAATTTTCCTGTAGGCAGTATCTATCTTACCCCTAGTGAGATAAGCCTCTACATCCTTACATTTGTCCTCTAACCATCCCTGCTTAGCCATTATGCACTTCCTGTCAATCTCATTTCTGAGACGTTTGTATTCCTTTTTGCCTGCTTCATTTACTGCATTTTTATATTTTCTCCTTTCATCAATTAAATTCAATATATCTTCTGTTACCCAATGATTTCTACTAGCCCTCGTCTTGATCCTCTGCTGCCTTCACTATTTCATCCCTCAAAGCAACCCATTCTTCTTCTACTGTATTTCTTTCCCCCAATCCTGTCAGTAGTTCCCTAATGTTCTCCCTGAAACTCTCTACAATCACTGGTTCTGTCAGTTTCTCCAGGTCCCATCTCCTTAAATTTCCACCTTTTTGCAGTTTCTTCAGTTTTACTCTACAGTTCATAATCAATAGATTGTGGTCAGAGTCCACATCTGCCCCTAGAAATGTCTTACAATTTTGAAGCCTGGTTCCTGAATCTCTGTCTTATCAGTATATAATCTATTTGAAACCTTCCAGTATCTCCAGGCCTCTTCCATGTATACAACCTTCATTTATGATTCTTGAACCAAGTGTTAGCTATGATTAAGTTATGCTCTATGCAAAATTCTTACAGGTGGCTTCCTCTCTCATTTCTTAACCCCATTCCATATTCACCTCCTACGTTTCCTTCTCTTCCCTTTCCTACTATCAAATTCCAGTCACCCATGACTATCAATTTTTCGTCTCCTTTCACTATCTGAATAATTTCTTTTATCTCATCATACATTTCATCAATCTCTTTGTCATCTGCAGAGCTAGTTGGCATGTAAACTTGTACTATTGTGGTAGGTGTGGGCTCCATGTCTATCTTGGCCACAATAGTGCATTCACTATGCTGTTTGTAGTAGCTTACTCACACTCGTATTTTTTATTCATTATTGTACCTACTCCTGCATTACCCCTATTTGATTTTTTATTTATAGCCTTGTATTCACCTGACCAGATGTCTTGCTCCTCCTGCCACCGAACTTCACTAATTCCCATTATATCAAATTGCAACCTAGCCATTTCCCTTTATAAATTTTCTAACCACCAGCCTGATTGAGGGATATGACAGTCCATGCTCCGATCTGTAGAACATCAGTTTTCTTTCTGATACTGACATCCTGCTGAGTAGGCCCCACCCAGAGATCTGAATGGGGGACTATTTTACCTCTGGAATATTTCACCCATAAGGAAGTCATCATCATTTAACCATACAGTAAAGCTCTCAGGAAAAATTACGGCTGTAGTTTTCCCTTGCTTTCAACCATTTGCAGTACCAGCATAGCAAGGCCGTTTTGGTTAGTGTTACAAGGCCAGATCAGTTAATTGTCCAGACTGTTGCCTCTGCAACTACTGAAAAGTCTGCTGCCCCTCTTCAGGAACCACACATTTGTCTGGCCTCTCAACAGATACCCCTCTGTTGTGGTTGCACCTATGGTACTATCCGTATCGCTGAGGCACGCAAGCCTCCCCACCAACGGCAAGGTCAATGGTTAATGGGTGGGGCATACGTATGTACATGTAAGAATTTCTTCCAGGCCTCTGGACCAAAGATGTCCAAATTTGACACACAATTTCCTTGCTTTGAGAGGACCAATATAGGAGGTTTTATAACACTGTAGCTCTAATATCTACAGAGATACAGACATGTGTTTTCTTAAGCCCCTGCTAGACAGACTGCCTTCCATGACAGGTGATTTGTGTGCTACATGTCCAGATGAGCATACCTGAGGAAAGGTTAAGATGAGAGAAGAGAGAGAGAGAGAGAGAGAGAGAGAGAGAGAGAGAGAGAGAGAGAGAGAGAGAGAGGAGAGAGAGAGAGAGAGAAGGGCGGGGGCAGGGAGGATGGTAGAAAGAGAGGTGCAGGAAGAGGAGGAGATGGACGGAGAGATGTTGGAGGACAAGACGGGCAGAAAGTAGGGAGGGGATGAACAGAGGGAGATGGAAGGATGAGATGGACAGATATTATGGTAAGGTGGTGATGGACAGAAGAAGGAGAGGAGCAGATGGACCAAGAGATGGGTATCTCGTGTGTGACATACATGTACACAAACGAATGAACTGAGAGAGGTGGGAAGATGAGATGCACAGATTGGGAGGTGAGGATATCATCAACAGATAGCCATGCTAGTGAATCAGTACCCCTAATTCCATTTTGGAGATTGTAGATTCTTGTACAATTGGCATTTGCCATTAAAATAAATAAAGCACATGGCCAAACAATGAAATATGCACCATCAACCTTAAAATATCCATTTTACTGCATAGCCAGTTGTATGTGATGTGTAGTGGAGTTAGCTCACCAAGCAATTGACATATCATGAGACCTGGCAATAATGTGCCTAATATTGTGTATAACACTGTACTACCATGGAGGAATGTACCCCAACATTTGTTCTATCATGTCTTCATTTCATACCTATATCGATCTCAGACAATTGCTGGTAGGTTGGGAGGTTGGCACACAAGGATGGCTGGGTGGAGTATTACCGCAAAAGTGCAGTTGGGGTATTCAGGTTGCAAGGGGGGGGGGGGGGGGATGAAGACATAGGTTGTGTGGAGGGCAGGGGAAGGAGCATAGGTTGTGAGGAGGCAAGTGGTAGAGGAAGTAATAAATACCTGGGTGAAGCTGAGGTGTTCAGCAACCGTATTTATCCAGAACTCAGATGCGTCTTACAGGTATACTCAAGATTAATATAAAATGTCCAGTGTTTGATTTAAAATTCCCACCAATCGTAAAAGTGGTCATACGTTTGATGCTGCAGGAAACCTATTTCTATCTGGCAACATTGGATTCGACTGGCAGCAGCAGTGCATTGATGTGATAATGAGTTGTGAGGATTCACAAGCTTGCTAACACTGTATCCCTCCTGCCCCATTGTCATAAAACTGTCTAGCCTATGATACGCCATTACAGTCTATGGTGCCAGTGAACTTGAATTGAAAGTGATCTGTGTTATCGGTAACACTGCAATATTTTTGTTAGTAACTAGTTTTGTAACGAAAAAAATAAAAGGTATTCATATGATGCAGGCTATAAATCAAAAGTAATAGTATATTCAGAACAAAATGAAAACAGAGCAGCTCAGCCGCATTTCAGCCCTGCACTAACAGAAAAGAAAAGGTTCAAGTTTGGCGGTTTAGAAAGAAGAACCAAAAAAATGAGGAAAACTAAATGTTCAAATAGAGGACTGAATGCAAAATGGTCAAAAGTAGAAGATAACATATTGAAATGGACTCAAGGACACCATCAAAATGGTATTCAAATTAATACAAAAATGAATGAAATGCATGGTGTAAGGTAGTGCTACAGTGGAACATGACAGACTTTGTGAGTGGAGTTGGTTGATGCTGCAGGTTTAGAAAGCCTCATGGACTTAGAAAGTGAATCAAAACTAAAATATCTCAGAAAATGTCACTAGAGTATGAAAAAATATGAAGAGAAAATATTATCTTTCCATCACTTTATTATTCAACATTGAAAGAAAACCAGTGTGGAACTCAGGCAAATAGCAAATCTAGATGAAACACCTGTGACATTTGATGTACCAAGTAACAGAACTGCCATGAAAGTTGCTAAAACTATATCTATAAAAAGAAGTGGTCATAAAAAACATGCACTACACTGTTGTCCATTCATGTTGTGTTGACAGTACTAAACTTAATCCAACACTCAATTGCAAGCACAAAACAATGCAAAAATATTCTGAAATTCCCCCAGGTGTTTTTGTTCACTTACATGACAGAGATTGGATGGACAAGGCTGGTGTGAAATAATGAATTAGCAGAATCTGGGTCCGTCCCCGGTAGCTGAGTGGTGAGCGTGACAGATTGTCAATTCAAAGGGCCCGGGTTCGATTCCCGGCTTGGTCGGAGATTTTCTGCGCTCAGGGTATTGTGTTGTCCTAAACATCATCATTTCATCCCCATCAATGCGCAAGTCACCAAAGTGTCGTCAAATCAAAAGACTTGCACCAGGCGAACGGTCTACCCGACGGGAGGCACTCATCACACGACATTTCATTTTTTTCAATAGAATCTGGGAGAGGAGGAAATGTGCTAGATCAGTTTAAGTTTTCTTTCATACTGGGAGGACTTACTTCACAATTGCAGCCTCTTGATGTCAAAGCAGAGCATATGCATGTGTGAATATATGTGTAAGATAATGATCGAAGCAGACGAAATGAATTAAAGTTTGTGCTGTGGCTTGGACTCAAACCCTGGTCTTCTTGCTTGCTAGGCAGAAATGCTAACTATTGCACTACCACAGCACAATAGTCAACTATGCTGCACGGACTACATAAGCTGAGTGCCCCCTCTGAGACCCCTGGACCAAAATGGCCGAAATGTGACGCACCAAATCCTTGCCCCAAGATGACCAACATAGGAAGCTTTATAATACTCTATTTCCAATATTTATTTAGAAACAGAGATGCTTTCAGCCCTGCCATATAGATTGCCCTGCATGACAGGTGAGTTATTTGGAAACAGTAATGATCTGCCAGGGCAGCTGAGGAATGGGATACAACCGGTCACCTGTGACCAATGACGTCATAGTTTACTCATGATTATTAATGTCTTTATTTTCGAGCCATAGACAATAAATTTGTTATCTTCTGTGGATAAGCACCATCATTTTAAATTGAAATAAATAAATGTATTATTAAAAAAAGGGCAAACATTGTGTAAGAATTTTGTTGTTTGCATTCATTTAAATCATTTGTTCTTTACAATTCATTTGGTACTTATTTCCATTGTTAGTGAGTTTGAGATAATTTAGGACAATTTTTACTTTTTTATTTACATTTGTAGGTACAGATTTATCTATTCCTATGAATATGGCAGACCTAAAGCAGGCTTTGGGTGTAGATATGGTGTCAACCATCCACATTTTGCAATTCCAGTTGCAATGTGGTCTTCTTGCTGATTACACTCCTGGAAATTGAAATAAGAACACCGTGAATTCATTGTCCCAGGAAGGGGAAACTTTATTGACACATTCCTGGGGTCAGATACATCACATGATCACACTGACAGAACCACAGGCACATAGACACAGGCAACAGAGCATGCACAATGTCGGCACTAGTACAGTGTATATCCACCTTTCGCAGCAATGCAGGCTGCTATTCTCCCACGGAGACGATCGTAGAGATGCTGGATGTAGTCCTGTGGAACGGCTTGCCATGCCATTTCCACCTGGTGCCTCAGTTGGACCAGTGTTCGTGCTGGACGTGCAGATGGCGTGAGACGACACTTCATCCAGTCCCAAACATGCTCAATGGGGGACATATCCGGAGATTTTGCTGGCCAGGGTAGTTGACTTACACCTTCTAGAGCACGTTGGGTGGCACGGGGTACATGCAGACGTGCATTGTCCTGTTGGAACAGCAAGTTTCCTTGCCGGTCTAGGAATGGTAGAACGATGGGTTCGATGACCATTTGGATGTACCATGAACTATTCAGTGTCCCCTCGACGATCACCAGAGGTGTACGGCCAGTGTAGGAGATCGCTCCCCACACCATGATGCCGGGTGTTGGCCCTGTGTGCCTTGGTCGTATGCAGTCCTGATTGTGGCGCTCACCTAGACAGCGCCAAACACATATACGACCATCATTGGCACCAAGGCAGAAGCGACTCTCATCGCTGAAGACGACACGTCTCCATTTGTCCCTCCATTCACGAGTGTCGCGACACCACTGGAGGCGGGCTGCACGATGTTGGGGCGTGAGCGGAAGACGGCCTAACGGTGTGCGGGACCGTAGCCCAGCTTCATGGAGATGGTTGCGAATGGTCCTCGCCGATACCCCAAGAGCAACAGTGTCCCTAATTTGCTGGGAAGTGGCAGTGCGGTCCCCTACGGCACTGCATAGGATCCTATGGTCTTGTCGTGCATCCGTGCGTCGCTGAGGTCCGGTCCCAGGTCGACAGGCACGTGCACCTTCCGCCGACCACTGGCGACGACATCGATGTACTGTGGAGACCTCACGCCCCACGTGTTGAGCAATTCTGCGGTACGTTCACCCGGCCTCCCGCATGCCCACTATAAGCCCTCTCTCAAAGTCTGTCAACTGCACATACGGTTCATGTCCACGCTGTCGCGGCATGCTACCAGTGTTAAAGACTGCGATGGAGCTCCGTATGCCACGGCAAACTGGCTGACACAGACGGCGGCGGTGCACAAATGCTGCGCAGCTAGTGCCATCCGACGGCCAACACCGCGGTTCCTGGTGTGTCCGCTGTGCCGTGCGTGTGATCATTGCTTGTACAGCCCTCTCGCAGTGTCCGGAGCAAGTATGGTGGGTCTGACACACCGATGTCAATGTGTTCTTTTTTCCATTTCCAGGAGTGTATGTTCGATGTGAGCGCGAGGAGGGGTCTGCTGCAGAAATGGTGTAACCCAGAAGTTTCCTGATTTTAGAAAAAAAGAATTACTGCTACAAAAATTGTTCTTTGTAGTTGGAGTGATATTAAATGTAAATATTTGCTCTCTACATGAACTAAAGAATTACATTTTCAGTGACAAAATTGTGGTTTACACCATTTTACCTCCAAGAAAAATTTGAAACTTTATTGATTTATACCACAATTTTGTACTCTTATGCGTCATTGTTGGTCTCCGCAAACAAAATATGTATGTACTGCCTGAATGAAGTAACCTACAATATCACAGTTTTAAGAAAAATGATGGAAATAACACTATTTAAATTAAATAAATAGAATGTATTAAAGAAAATAAACAATATTTATTTCACTTTTTGCTACAAACACGGGATGCAAAGTACAACTTCTTCCTTTACTGACATTAGTACTCAAAATAATGTAACTTATTAAGGTAATAAGACAAAAATGAATAACCTATACTAGGTGACATCTGTCTCTCGATGTATGTTGGAAATGGGGTTGGATGACCTTGAAAAGTAGTTCAAATTAGGTATTTGAAAGTGTAGCAAACCCATTTTCTTACCTATATGGACACTGACAGCCTAGTAAGCACTGATATTTCAGCCTCTTGTGGTAACATTGAACTAAGTCGCTATTGCTGTAGGTAGATAATAAATTTACACAAATTATATTTGAATTGAATAAGCAGCCTCTAGTGGGGGCAACACAATACTAACTCCAGTCAGCTGCAGGAGTAAGCTCTTACGGCAATTTTGATGTCCATTTTCCAAGAGGATGGCAAACACACTTGATGGTGGTTTTGGTTCTAATTGTTTAAATAAAGACTTATGTCCAGTTCCTATGGAGAGGTGACGTAGGTTAGTGAAGGTAGCCCAAGTGCCCTTTATTTCCTGCCATTTTCTTAGGGTAATAGAGGTAGCCCAATTGACCTATCTTCCTGCCAAAATTCAAACTTCCCGCCAGTTCCTAGGACGAGGTTGCGGTGGGGTGACAGGTTAGTGGACGTAGCCCAAGTGCCATCTCTTTCCCACCATTTTCTTAGGTTAGTGGAGGTATCCCAAGTGCCCTTTCTTTCCCCTCCAAAATTCAAACTTGCCGCCAGGGTGGGTTAGTAGAGGTAGGCCAGCTGAGCTATCTTCCCTCCAAAAGTTCAAACTTCCAGTCGTCTTGAATGATGTCAATTGCGCAGTCAGCTGGCTTCACTTGACATCACATACTTGCGTCACGGCGCCATCTTGGATAATGGTACTTGGGGTGACACACAGGTTGCCCTACTACTGGCATCCATCCTATCTCCAACCAGTTTGATTTCATCAAACACCTTCCTCTCCCCAGTGACTACCATGAGGTGCGCCGGTTTCTTGGCATCATCAACTTTTACAGCCGACACATTCCTCGTGCTACTCCCTCACTGATGCAGTTGCAGACAAAAACACTCCTGTTGCCAGGAAGTTTCCCTGGATGGAAGACACTCATTGTGCTTTCGACGCATTGAAGTCCTCTCTTTCCCACGCTGTCATGGTGGACCATAGTATCTGAGACGCTCGTATTTCCTTTACGACTGATGCAAGTGATTCGTCAATAGGTGGGGTGTTACAGCAATATCTAGATGATACAACAGAGCCCTTAAAATTTTTCGCCAACTAAATTGACAGCCTCTCAGTGCAAATGGTCAAAATTGACCGTGAATTACTGGCAGTATATGAAGCGGCACGATACTTTCGCAATGACATTGAGGGCCGCGAATCCATCATATTAACAGGAGTAGCAGTGTTAGCTGCTGCAGGAGGAAGACGTGCTTTGTTGGTGGGGCAAATTTTAGCGATTTGTTCGAGATAAACTCACGCTGCAGTGTTCTTCTTTAGCACGCCAGTGCAGAACTGTTCACAGAATCACCTGAGTGAAAAATCTGTGCAATACGATCGTTTATTTATACATAAAAGCCAACTTATGAATTTTCCTTTGTGCGAGTCCGTGTGTAAAAGACCGTGTGTCGATTTAAAGTCCTAGATTCCCATATTTAACTGTTCGCGTCGTTCCTGCGTAATCTTCCATTGACTCTATCAATAACCGTTTGTATGTATAAATTTCGAACATTTGCAAGTGGCACGACATACTCGTACTGTTATTGTTTTATTGTACACTTAAACGTAATTGTGCTCCTTTAAAATTTTGAGAACAGCACGCCTATCCTCGTTCAAAACTATCGTTCTCTAATTTCGCTGTACAATTACGTGAGAAATAGGTTACTATGTGAATTTTAGGATGCTTACAAACTGTATTTTCGTATGTTACTGGTACCATTGTTTTCGATGCGTAATTTATTTTGTGTCAAATCAGCGTTTGTGGTTCACAGTTCTACTAGAGAATACATCACCCCTAAACTTCCTTAAACATCAAAGAGTTTTTGGAAGCTACCATTATCCTTTGCAGATTCTATGAGCAGTTTGTACCCAAGCGGCGTTTGTGATTTAGTTACCTTAACAGTTTTTTTTAACATATTGAGTTACATCTAGTTTTCCCTCGAAGAGGAGTAGCCCTATATATTATCCACATTTATCATAAATTAACCCTGTTTTCGAGTTTGCTAATATGGTGGTTTTCACAGTATTGGCGATGCAATAGTGAAATATTACCAAATGCGCTGCGTTCTGTACACGCTGTTTCATATCCCCTTAGTACAACACACAGAACACGTAGCGTCCGTTCGATAAGAAAGCATAGATTGTACTAACTATAGCTCCAGTAGAGAATGTATACATCGTCCACCAGCGATATTATTGTTTAGAGTGCCCACAGAGCCCCCCCCCCCCCCTTTCCCCATGCTGTGTGGAACACAGATGGAGACAACTTGAGCTTCAGCATTATCACTGTGATGAGCGACTGCCGCCACTTATGTGTGTTCGTAATACCTGAGGCGTCGTGGGACACGTGGTCAGTCGAACACCAAGATCAGAGGTCATGATTTATTGTTCACTATCGTCGGTCGTTGTGTGGGTGACGCTGGTCGTTCAACTCCCAGCAATGTGTGCGGAGACGACGAAACTGATGTGGAGTCAGTGGAGAGATCTTCTAGGGCCATGCCCACTTTAAAGGGTTGATGACCACCATTGTCGGTTTGCCATTGACCTCGATTTGGAAGGTGTTTTCGCTGCAGCTGATAATTTGATATGGGCCCTTGTAGGTGAGTGTGAGCACAGGTAGGACCACATTGTCACGCACCATTATGAACTGCATTGTGGCCATGCGTTGCGTACAAAGATAGATGGCGCTGTGTGGGGACCATGGCAGTGGAAGGACGATGCGCTAAATTCTTCTCCACATGGCTTGTAGTAGTTCTGGTAATGGTTGTGGGTCATCGTCCGTTGGAGGCATGAAAAGATTCGCTGCTACTCACAGTGTCTTCAGTATAACAGTTTGACAAGTGACACCTGCGCATCTGCTTGTGTGGTGGTGCACACCCCTCTCAAGACCCAACTGACCGCTTCTGTCCATTCATTGCCATGACACATAAGCACTGCTTTCGTTGTCCTGTGCCATGTCTCGACATATCAGACATAAGCGTGAGCTTCCCAGATCATAAATAGGGAAACCACCTGCAAGTTAAAGATAGACTGGTCAGGAGTTAACCTGGAACACTGTGACACTGCAAAATACCTAGGAATACGCTCATTTCCATTTATGTAGAAATAACACTTGACAGATCTCCAACGTTCAAAACACATGGCACGAATTTCAAATCAAAAGTCCTCACCAAGAACAACCTACTGAGAAAACTGTGCTGATCACAGAGGGACAAGTCAAGCTGAAACCATTTAAATGTCTGCAAGGACATTATGCTGTTCTGCTGCAAAGTATGCCTGTCCTGTTTGGAATAAGTCGACACATGCCAAACAGGTGGATATTGCCCTGAACGACGTTTCTGGCTGCTTAAAGTGAACTCCAGTGGAATAGCTCAACTACCCTGTTGGGATAGCACCACCTCCTCTTGAGAGAAAGAGCAGTGAACAGGGAAAGAACGAAACTGGAGCAGGAAAAACGCATCCCATGCATAGGCAATAACCCTAACCACAACAACTAAGGTCAAGGAAAAGTTTCCTCAGAACATCAGAGAAACTAACAACCACTGATGAAGAAGCCAGGCTGCAACTATGGAAGGCTGAGACATCCCACTGACCCAGTTGGTAAAGCTTTTGAGATTCCTTACTGCCTTGTCATCATGAGAATTGGCCAATCTGGAAGTCCTTGAACAGGCTGAGGACAGGAGTTGGCAGATCACGAGTTAACCTGGCAAAATGGGGGTATACTGAAGAAAACAAAACCCATTGTGATGGCGGGGAAGAACAGATTGTTCAATGTATGCTTCAGTGTCGAGTATGTCCAGCCAGGTGCACAGAAGATGATCTTCACCAGGCAATGGAAAATGCACCGAACGTGGCCAAATTTTGGTCAAAGATTATATAAACTGTGTCGATCTGTCAACAATTGTATAAACTGTGTTTTATGTATGTTTCTGACACGTGAAAAGAATCTTGACAAGTCCATTACTCTGTGGGCGACACACTGTCGTACTCCAGAGGTCGATGATGCACATGTTGCGTAATACTTCAAATAGCGAAACCTCGAACTGTTCTCCTTGGTCCATCGTTATTGTGAGTGGACAGCCGAACTGGATGATCCATGTATGAGCAAATGCCATAACTGTCGCTTCCGCTGTCATGTCGGTCATTAGTTTCACCTCCTCCCATTGCGTCACATGAACAATCATGGAGAGGGTATATTTTTGACCTGACGATTCTGGTAAAGGGCCGACGACACCCTGACAAAATCGTCCCTGTTGAAAAGTGCCCTAGTGGTAGTTGCGCATGATGGCTGACTGTGCTTTTATGACACACAGTGCATGCACATGTCCATACTTTGCAGTCTTTATAGCATTTGGCCTTATGAAGCCGTCAGTGACAAGCTTCTTTGTGGGCCATATTTCTGTATGGGAGAGACTGTGGGATGACCGAAAACTGGCTTCACAGAAGAATCCTGGAACCAGTGGCCAACATTTTCCAAGAGCATCACAGAGCAGAACAGCGTCCATCTCTGGGTAACTGACATTGTTCACTCTTCAAACTGCTCGCCAAGTCAGAAATGAGTGTCATAATCAAAACATCCTACACGTGTTTCCATGCCATTTGGACATAGTCCAGTTGAAGCAACATGGTACTGACCCATGAAAGATAGACCACCACAATGTTATCCGCTTCCTGTACTTAGCAGATGTCCACAGTAAACTGAGAAATGTCCATGATTGGTTTATGGTCTGTATAAATCACTACTACTCATCCGTTGATATCTTCATTGATATAGTGCATGGCTTCATAGATTGATAAAAGTTCTCGATCTACTGCAGAATACTGCATTTGGACTTTTGATAGCTTTTCGGAGAAAAACATCGCGGGCATTGGTAGTAATTGTAAAAGGCACTCCGAGCATGGGGTGGGCTAAAGGCACTGATGAAACTAAACGGCCAACTCAACATTCAAAACCCACTTGCTTGTCTTCGGTCCATGGGAGCTGACGTCTGTATGTGATTTGTCTTTTGAATGCATCAGTGTGGGGAACCTGGATGTCCGCTGCATGTGGGGTCTTTCTTTGGTAAAAATTAAAGATGCTGTGATACCACCGGAGGTCATGGAATGATTGTGGTCATGGAAGATTTCGTATAATCGCTAACCATTCGTCTGTAGTTCGTATTTCTGATGCGGAGATGGTGTATCCTAGAAATGTGACTTGTTTCTGGTAAAGCTGTAGTTTGTCCTTGCTGATCCGACTCCACTTCTTCTAAGGCACCGAGAATTTGTTTGAGATGTCTCTCGGGCATTTTGTGGCTGACTGTGGGCCCCATACAGTAGCGTACGCATTGCTGTTTTAACGCAACACTAACATACCGTTAATGTGGGCTTAACAATTGGGGATGTTAAAAAGCATATGGTCGAAAACACTGCCTCTTCTGTGTGGCGTTTTTGAGTCCGTATTGCATTACTAAGAACCCGAACAAACTCAAAGCCGTGTTGATGGCAGTTTTATGAATATCCTCTGGGTACATGAGAATCTGGTTGTATGCTTTCTTGCAGTCTTTAGTGGAAAACTCAGTAGCCTCTGGTAATTTGTGTGTAAAGCCTCAACTGTTCGGTACTGGTAGCAATCATGCATGGATCGAGCGTTTATTGTATGATAATTAGCACACACACTTATTGGTCCATGTTCCTTCGGAACCACTTTTATTTGCGAGACCCAAGGGCCCTCACATTGTAGAAGCACGCCACACGATATCATCTGAAAGACTGCTTGTTTTGCAGCATTGAGTTTTTGAGGATCTAGTCTATGCATCTTAAATTGTACCGCAGGCTCCAGTGTCGTAATGATTCTATGGACCATTCTGTTCCATATGGCACATGAATACACCATTGAGGGGACACTGGAGGGCACTGAGGAGGCAGGCGAAGCAGAGTGCAAAGTACTTACCTGTGTCGACTTGTCTATCCGGATTGGCTGAGGGCATGGTTCTGCCTCAGCCGACAAGAAGCTGTTGGTTCCATAGAGCAGTATGTGCGTTGCTGTTTTAATTCATCAATTGTAGTGCAGGCCATGTTGACTTCCTGTGTAAGTGACTGAAGTTGTATGGGCAATGATGCATTTTCTTCACATATATCCGGGAGCTGTAAGTGGTTTGTTGTCAGCTTTTCCAGTGCTGTGAAGATTTGCTGCATTAGGTGGCACTGATGCTGGTGGACCATTGGTGGTACATCCTGAGGATTTAGTGTCAGTAGATGTGGCCCTGGTGACGGTGTATGTATCGTGGAGGTACAATGCAGACCGCTGAAAGCCAGGGGAATAATTTGAAGTGTCACAAGAAGTCCATACCAAGAACTGGTTGTGTAACACCGGCTAAATAGAAAGTCCACTTGCTTTGTGCTCTGCCAGCGAAAGTCACTGTTCTGGTCATGGTTCTGCAT
This sequence comes from Schistocerca gregaria, assembly GCF_023897955.1. Classification (NCBI taxonomy): domain Eukaryota; kingdom Metazoa; phylum Arthropoda; class Insecta; order Orthoptera; family Acrididae; genus Schistocerca; species Schistocerca gregaria. The sequence continues at coordinate 435,147,949 of NC_064920.1, read as the reverse complement.
ATCCATATAGGAACATCATTAGCAGTGAGGAGGAGCAGAGGTTCTGAGATGGGACACTCTGAAGCGAGATGGTGGGGGAGTATATTGATGTCGGATCCTGCATCAGTCAGGAAGTGGGGGTTATCTACGACATCTATGATAGAAATGCATCACCTCCTGTTGTGGTGATCATGGCCAAAAGGTGACTTGTTGTATTGGGCGGACGAATACAACTAATCTTGCCAGCATGGAGATCTGCATTTTTGTGCCTTAAAAATCGCCGAACATTCAATGGTACCAGCACGCAGTGTCAGCTTTGTCTGATTCAGCAGTGGTTGTTCGTCATGATGGCTGAACATCGATGGTGCTGTAGTGGGTTCTCCACACTAACGTTGTGGTGTAGCATGTTGTTGTGGGGCAAACTGTCTAGGCAGCAATATCACAACACATGAGAGAATACATTCTATTGGGCACTGTAAGTCTGTCTTCCATTGGTTGCTGCTCATGTCCTATCAGTAATGTCTGGATAGCAATCGGCAACTTTGCAAGCCAGATAGTCCACATTGTATTATCGTTGATGATCTTTGTGTCGGAAGGTTGCAAATTCAAATCATGTCAGGGCCACCAATGTGGTGGTTTTCACAACAATGCCGATATGGTAGCGAAATTTTACAAGCACGTTGCATTCTGTACTCACTGTTTTATTTCCATTTAGTACAATCCAGGGCGTCTGTTCGATATGAAAGCACAGATCGTAGTAACTATTGCTCTGCCAGCGATATTATTGTTCAGTCCCCACACTAACAACTATACTTAATCTCAAAATGTTTTAGGAAACTAGTAGTTTTTACCACAGGTTTTTATGTTACCTTCACAGAAATCTCGTTTTGTGTACTTTCTTCTTTTCTTGTAGCGAATTAGTAACTTTTTAGTTCAATAGATTAAAAGATAATCATACACCTTAATTTAAAGTTATTTGTTCACTGCCTTCTAATACACTGCACCAGCCAAACTGCAGCCTCACTGTGAATGCAGTTCTCGAACATGAGATAAGTTGATCAAAGAATCTACAGGTATACTGCCGGTTCATAGTGCCCAACGGGCATAATATTTCGGCAGTCAGAGATGTCGCCATCGTAAGGTGCGCTGACGAACTGAGCTCCTGACGTGGCTTTCACCTTATATCCCCTCCCCCCATGGGCCGTTCCTTCCGCGGTCCGCACCTGCGGGCAAGCATCGGCAGTCGCGGAAACGTAGGGGTCGGAGTCTGTGGCAGAATCGGTATAGTTGCTACATCCGCTTAGCTCGCCAAATCGTTTTCGTTGGTGTCTTCTTAATTATACTCAGTGCTGGTTCCCATGCCTTACTAAGATTATAACTGCATTCTCGATTGACGAGTTCGTAACTGGTGTGAATTTCGATGGCCACTCTGACAACTCTGTCCAGTCTGGGCCACGATCTTGGTAAGCTCGTAATCCATCTCGTGTTTTTCGGACGAACAGTGCACTGCAACTACCGACTTGTTGGGATACTTCGGTCGTGTGTGCTTGTGATGTTCTCGGCAAAAATTTTCGGTGGTGTGCACTGTCTGTCCAATATAGGTCTTACCACACTGACAGCATATCTGGTATACGCCGGCCTTCCGCAAGCCGGGATCATCTTTCACACTTCCCAATAACCCTCGTATTTTATTGGACGGGCAAAAGACAGTTTAAACTCGCTGTTTCTGTAATATGCGTCCGATTTTCGTCGATAGTGCGTCAGTGTATGGAATAAATGTTGTGGCCACTTCTTCATCCCGTGACTTCTGCCTTCTCCAAAGGTTGTACTGTAGTGGTAGGGTGGAGAACGCGTCTAATATGCCGTTCTGAGTACCCGTTCTTTCGGAATACGGTTCCGAGGTGTTCCAGTTCCTGGTTCAGACTCTGTGCGTCTGAGATGCTGCGCCGTGTACACAAGTGTTTTTAGAACCCCCTTTCTCTGAGAAGAGTGATGACAACTGTCTGCGTGCAAATACAGATCAGTGTGCGTTTTCTTCCTGCATACACTGTGACACAACGTGCCATCAGCTCTTCTCTGGACCACGAACTCCAGGAAAGTTAATTTTCCTTCTGCTTCGGTCTCCATAGTGAATTGGATGTTGGGATGTATTGATTTCAGATGTCTGAGGAAGTCCAGGAGCTTGTTCCTACCCTGAGGCCAGATGACGAACGTTTCATCCAAATAACAGAAAAAAACAAGTAGGTTTCCATGAATGTCGCCAAGGCTTCCTCCTCGAAGTACTTCATACACAAATTGGCGACCACCGGTGAGAGTGGGCTGCCTATTGGGACTCCTTCCGATCGTTTATAGTCTTCTCCATTAAACAGAAAATATATGGAGGTCAGGAAGTGCTGGTAACGGTCAAATTTCTGTCCAATAAACTCGACTGACTCTCTTAGAGGTACCCTGATGAATAACGAAATGACATCAAAGCTCACCAGGATATCTGAGTCTTGCAGCCTGAAACTGTCAAGATGTGTTACAAAACCCACAGAATTATGGATGTGATGAGGGCATTTAGCAACATAAGGGCTTACTATTTCTACTAGGTATTTTGCCAGTAAGTATATCGGTACCCTAATATTGCTGACAACCAGGCGTAACCAAACCCCCTCTTTGTGGACTTTAGGGAGTCCATAAAGCCTTGGTGGTACAGGTCCGTGAGGTGACAATTTCTTGGCGATCCCCTCTGGTAAATTCGTGTCCTTGAGAGGAGCCCTTCACTTGTTCTCCACCTTCTTTGCGGGGTCAGCGTTGATCTTCCTGTAGGCATCAATGTAGTCCTTATGGGAAAGAACAACAGTAGCATTGCCTTTGTCAGCTGGTAAGACAACAATCTCAGGGCATTCTCTCAGTTCCCAAATGGCCATCTTCTCTCTGCCTCCATTTAATTATGGAGATGGGAACTAACCATCAACCAGGGTCACATTGCGGCAACACAAAAACTGCTCCTACGACGACTAGCGAAGCTACGAGGAATAATTCGAGGGAATCCTCATCATCATTAGTCGGTCACGGCACTCACATGAGTACCTGCAACCAAAGTAGACCACCGCAAACAACATTTGTAAACAAAGACAGGGCTAGTCTTTCATCGGTACGAGAGGATAGCAGGACAAAGTGTGCATAGCCGATCCTCGAAGGGAATCGAAAGGGGACGGCGAGGCAGAAAGACAGAGGGCGATAGCCAACGAACCGAGGGAGAGGGGGAAGAACAAGAGATAATTGCAAATGTGCAGACTTCAAACGCGTTTTCTGTTTTGAAAAATGCGCATGTGGAAGGCGAGGGCCAAATGCAGACAGTCAGGCGAAAGAAGGAGAGCATTCCGCTTATCATTACGTACATTAAACAAAGCGTCTCAGCTCTCGTAAATGAACTGCTCGGAGATGTAAATGCCAAATTAACGGCGTGTTTCGAGCCAAAACTACTAAAATACAGGCAGAATCGATTCGTAGTAAAGGAACTGAGAAGAAGGGAGTAGAGTTCCACTCATGCTCGATACAACCCATGCAGGCTTTGAGGGTAGTTCTGAAACATCTTCATTGACGCGGAACAGGTTGATCTCAAGCAGGAACTCATAGGCGAAGGCTTTGTAATGTCAGAAGTACACCAGTTTTCGAAGCCAGGCGGAGGAACAGGAGGCCACAAGAAGGAGCCGAACTTCTTGGCCGTCATAGAAAATAATGAGGATGCGAAAAGAGTCTTTAGTCTTCGCTGTATGCTAAGCTTTAAAATTATGGTAGAAAAATTCAACAGAGCAGTGCCACCGCTGACAGAGGTTCAAATACACAAGTAAAAACTGCGAACAACAGCCAAGATGTGTAAAATTACCGCAGGAGCGAATTTTATCAAAGATTAATACAAAACCAGAGACGATGCATACCTGCCACTGCTGCCATATCTGTTTCTAACAACTGGGCAGCAAGAAAAGTTTATGTTTCAGCCACGGCAAATTCCGGCACTGAAGTCAGGACAGAACGCGTGGGCTGCCCCCTCCATTTCCAACGCCGGAGTATCCCCCCCCCCCCCCCCCACCAGTGGCACCATAAGCGAGCGTGCCCCCACCACAGAACCCCACAATGGTCACAGAGACAATCACGCCACCACAAGCGCATCTACCAGCAGCCCAGTTGACTGGAAACAGCTGCGCCCCCACCACTAGACCCTCCGCTAATGAAACGAGCTGTGCCTGGCATAGAATGTATCAGAAGCGTCCCACAACCTACATCAGAGTCACCTCAGGCGACGCCAACCATTAACGCGACCTTTTTAGTTTGCTGAAAGATTTCAGGGAAATAAAGGCGCTGTTTGTGGGACTGAACCTGACATACTTGTGCAAAAATCTAAATAAATGCTGATAAGGGTCCGAGTGGAACCAGATAGAGTTTTCAAGCTAATGATAATAGTTGAAGCAGCTGTGATGTTATTTGCCGATGGACCTTAATAGCAGAAGATCCTTTCGGATTTTAAGTTGGAATGTCCATGGCACGCCAGATAAAACCCTGCAGCTACAGTCCTTTCTTGACTGGGACGCCATAGATGTCGCCTGCATCGTGGAGACGCATCTATTGCCGACCGATCAATTTAAGATGCCCAGTTACTCAATCCACAGGGTCAATCGACAAAACCGCCCAGGCGGAGGAGTAGTGGTCCTTGTGAGGTGGAGAATTTGCCACAAACTTGGTCACGATCGAGGCGGCCGGGATAGAACTAAAACTATGCAACCAATTATTTAAAATAATATCAGCCTATAAACCCCCACGACCAACCATAAACGCTGGGTCTTGAGGCCTTGTTCGACAATAACGAGTGAGTCATAGTAGTGGAGGACATGAACTACAAGGATGGGTGCTGGGGCTGCGCCATCGAAAACGGCAGTGGGCGGAGACTGAGACGATTAATCGAGATCAATCCCTATCTGGAGATAATCGCTCCCAAAGAACCGATTCATATCCAATTCCGAACCCAGCACAGACCAGATATCCTGGATATCTTCCTGTATAAAAGTCTGCCATGGAGGTCGCAGGAACAGTTCACTACGAGCTGGACTCAGACCACAACTCAGTTGACCTTGAATGTGCCAGAGTTGAAGACCAAATAAGGAGGATGGCAAAAACAGTTACTAACTGGAAACAATATCATGCCCTGGTAGAACATCATCTGGAGGACATCATGCAAATGCGGAACAAAGCAGAGGTGAATACAGCAATAGAACATTTTACAAATGTCCTGCAGACCTGTGTCTAGGAGACTAGCACCTGTCCCCTGATATCTGCGACTTAATAGTCGAAAAGCGGCGCATGAGGAGGGATTGGCACATTTTTCGCGATCCCGCCGATCATCGCCTGCTTAGACGACTAGAAGCCCAGGTAAAGCGAAGGTTACAGGAGCACAGAGGCCACAGATGGGAAGAACGGCTCAGAGAAGTAGAACAGGACACAAGAGAAGTATGGAAGATCATTAAAGTGCTGAAGGCTACATCCAGGGTAGAAAGGCCACTCTGAGGAGAAAATGGATTAGTTTATGATAATAAGGAGAAGCAAGAAGTGTTAGCAACATCGCTGGATTCGCAATTCCGAACTCACGCCATCGACGGTGACATGGGCGATGGCAGGCAGAAATAATAATTGCACGAGTGGCTAAGTGGAGGCAACAGAGGATAGAAACAGAATTTATGCTGGTTCCTTATCACCTTGCATGTGCCTACATCAGAGAACTAGAGAACAACAAATCCCCGAATCCTGACGAGGTCCATGTCCCTTACCTAAAACACCATACTCCTACTGCAATCATTCACCTCACAGCCATATGTAACCAGTGGCTTTCCCTAACCTACTTCCATGTGCAAAACAGGTCAGGTTGTAACCCTACCCAAGCACAATAAAAACCCCATCCTATCCAAGAGTTATAGACGCATTTCACTTCTCTGTTTTCTGGGGAAAGTACTGGAGTGTCTTATCCATGGAGCCCTTACCCAATTCCTGAAAGACAATAACATAATCACCCCTGAGCAGTTTCGCTTCCGCCCTGAAAATAGCACTGTCCGTCAATCACTACATCTGCTGGAACATGTATGCTAGGCGAGAGACATGAAAAAACACAGGAGCAGTATTTCTCGACACCGAGAAAGTGTTTGACAAAGTATGGCATGATGGCTTAATAAATAAGCTACTCCACTTAGACACTCCATGACACGTAATACACATAATTGACTCGTTCCTGTCAGGGATGCAATTCTCTGATATGTGTAGCAATCATGTTAGTACATTCAGGGATGCTGTGGCTGGTCTCCTGGGATCTGTTCTGGGCCCTATTCCATATTCGCTATTTACAAATGACATACCAAAACTGGCAGGCAACGAACTGGCGCTTTACGCTGACGATACAGCGGTATATAAAAACAGTAGCAATCTCAACTTCATAGTGAGAGAACTACAAGGTCATCTGGACGAAACAGTAAGCTGGTATAACACATGGAAAATTAAAATAAATCCAGGAAAAACAGTAGCGAAATGCTCACCAGAAAGTTAACTCCCCGAAGCAGGCAGATTTCGGTTGCAGGCAGAGACATCGACTGGAGCGACTCAACAAACCTACCTAGTATTAGATAAAAAGCTGACATTTGGGAAACAAATAAAAACGACGAGAATAAAGGCAGCACAACATTTAATCGCTTGTATCCGCTCCTAAAGTGTGGGGGGCTGACTGTAGAAACGAAGCTGAACTGTACAGAGATTTATCCTCCCTACTATATTATATGGATTAGAAGTTTGGTCACATCTGTACAAGCTTCAAACACTCCAAAACCATATCCTCCGTACCATGGAGGATGCTGATAGATACACGCCCAACACACACACCAAAAAATTATTAGGCGAACCACAATACTCAGATAAATTGAAAGAAAGGCGGTAACTTTATACGAAAAGACTTCAGCTTTGCCCCACAAATAATTCACCAGCTAGGCACACAATACCCCAAAGCTTCAAATAACAGATCAGTATCCATAATAAACAGACAATTTAGGGAATAACATATACAGACATACAGTCATGCATTCAATCACTTCGACAAATAAATAAAAGTTAACCTCAGTCACTCATTTACCCAGGACAGAAGTCAGACAGGCAAAGCCCTGTGGTGCTTCAAATGGAAATACATATTGATAACAGATAGCGGCAGGAGCTCAGTTCGTCAGCGCACCTGACCGTGGAGACATGTCTGATCGCCGAAATATTCTGCCGTTGTACACTATGAACTGCCAGTACATCCGTGGACCCTTCGAACAACAAATACGCTGGGAGAATTTGAAGAATCCTATGAGATGTGTTGGTTGACGTTCGTAAGCAACTGGAAATCACCTTGACTACTGTCAAACGATGGGCAGCTGCTGCAAATTGGTGTGTTGGAAGAGTTCATGAGAGCCATGTACCTGTGATAATCATGCCAGAGGTAGCTCAAGTACAATCTTCTCCCTTGGATCCTGCCCCCTCTGTAGAAAGTTCTCTACAAGTGACTTGTCATTGGTAGGTCTAAGTGAGTAGTAGAACAAAGTTAGTGTCAACTCACCCTCCATTGTTGCCAAATGTATTCAAAATGGCAAGATGGCGGTGAAAGATATGACAATGTCGCAATGACATCAAGGTGAAAAGTTAAAATTTTGGCGAGAAGATAGGTCGATTGGGCTACTTCCACTAACCTAACCCCTTCCCCTCTCCATCCCCTCTCCACCCCCCAAAAATGGCGGGAAGTTCAAATTCCAGCAGGACAACGTAACACACCATGGCTACCTCCAGTAACCTAGGTAAATGGCGGGAAAATGACTCACTCGGCTACCTCCACTAGCATAAGTCATCCGACTGCCACCTCTTCCTAGGAATTGGTGGGAAAATGAGTCATCCTGTGCTGGATAGGATGGACATAAATCCTTATTTTCAGTCCTTATTTAAACAATTTGATACAGTAGCTCCATCCGGTGTGTTCACCATGAAGTCCGGAATCCATCTGACCTAGTATGCACTACTGCCACCAGATTCTGCTGTCATCCCTTCCATGATGTAATCCAAGTTGGCAATCTCGAGGGGAAGGAGGGGGGGGGGAGGATGGCGGGAAAAGGACTCAGCCTGTGCTGCGCTGCTGGAGAGAAGAAGGAGTATACTTTATTTATTTTGGAACAATTTATTTAGTGGTGGGTTTCACAGAGTTTATTTATTACATTGATACAAAACACTTGCTCTGGCGTGGGGTCACAATATACAGCCTACGGACCTGCAAACTACTCGCGCTCTGCAGACACGCTTGCTAATTGTAAACTGTCGAAATAATTCATTGCACAGCCTACAGACTTGCAAACTACTCGTAAATCTCCCAAATAATGCAGTTCACTGAAATTCAGACACGAAAACAACTAACAAATTGTCAAAATAATGCGTGTAAAAAGCCCTGCAGACACGCTCGCTAACTATAAACTAACGAAATACTACATTTCAGAGACTACAGTCCTGCAAACTACCCGTAAATCACCGAAATACTGCAGTACACAGATATACAGACACGAAAACTACTCGTAAATTGTCCAAAAATAATGCATGTATAACGCTCTGCAAACACGCTTACAACGCTTAAACAGCCAAAAATAATGCACTGCACAAACACTCATTGCACCTAAAAAAAACTTTCGAACTATTGTCAACCGCAAGTATCAGATGCTCCAATGCTCCAATGCCACCGCCGGACGCAAGCCAGAGCCGGAACGCAAGTCGTCGCTCTCACGCCACTGCCACCTATAGCAAGCAGTTAAAAGTCACGTCTGTTTTTGGGTATAAGGTTAGAGTTCTTCGAGTGTTGTACTGACATCACGTGTCTATGTAAATAAGAGCCAAGTCACCCACTGGATCATATGCACGTGTTTACCACTGCTGCCACTAAACCTCTCTACCCGTGGATACTAACATCACAGGTCGCGCTATAGAAATTTGTTCGAATGCTTGCCAGAATAGCAGAGGGGGCATTGTACCTAGCAATCCTACCAGGACATGCGAGCTGATTGTCTAAAAGGTCGTCATTGTTACAGTGAAGTCACATGGCTATGTAAATAAGAGCGAAGTCGACCTCTCGGAAATTGTAAATTGCTGCAGAAATAGTTCACAGTCGCTTTTATAGGAGCTTTCGTGATGTCTCTATTAGTCTGAATGGAAATTCTTGTCCTAACAGGACCTGTATATGAAAATAGCCCAGAAAAACTCAAACTACTATCTCCCTCGCGACCCTAATGAAACACTCTGTCTCCAAGATGTAACCACCATGTAGAGGCTCCTAAGTCCCAGCACAAAGGATGTCTTGTGTATGAATGGAGCATTCTGATGGCTCTTACTGAATTTACCCGCCAAATTACTGATGCTGCCGGTGTGGAAAAAATGTCCGACTTTTTCTTCCTGCAGAAGAGACTTTCAGCGGCAAAATTATTTTGTACATATCGCCATATTGCACTGCCAATGAAACACTGCAAAAAGCGGTGCACAGATCGTCAAATACATCCCACGTACCCATCATGCTGCAGTGCATTGCCGACGGAGGAAACTGCCGCTGCATGCATGGCCCACGACCTCAGCCACAGAAGCACGCGTCAGCCAGACAGAGATCAGCTGCCCATGGACTACCACCCACTCCAGGAGGACCTAAGTGGTAGGAGTTCGAATGCTGTCAATCCTCCCAGCATGAACAGTAGCCATATTGAATCTTCTCAAATTTCCACGGAGTATACATACGACACATGGGGTCCTGAAGGCACCTCAACGCTACCAGGGTATGAGTTCACTATTCACCCACCCAGGGGTAACTGTGAGCCAAATCGACATAAGCCACAAACTTTCTGCGACTCTCTGTAGTGGTGTACAAGTGATGGGCAAGCCCCATTTTGGAACAAATGACCTGCTTGCTTTCTGCTATGCCTTTTACGGCCATCTCCAGACTCACAAGAATATTGGGAACCAGACACACATTTATCAGTGTAACAACAATTAAATATTATTATTGTTGCCGCAGTCTGACACCGAGCAAATACTGGATGATTCTCCCTCATGATAGGACACGTAGCAGCAACTGCCAGATACTCGATAGTGCCGCAAAGATTGTTATACAAATGCTGGGTCGGTTCCCCTCGGCACAAAGGCGACACTGTTTTTGGCCCCAACCAATTTGTTTGTTTGCTTGCATTCTACACCAATCTCCAGACTATGGGATTACAAGAACACATGTATTTTCATTTGGTTTTCCAGAATATTATGCCATTTACGTCATACTTCTCGATATCAAGCACACAGCAGGATGCTACCAATCGCTCGCGCAACATAATTCCGAAGATATAGACTGGAAATTATTTCTCTACAAAACCGAAACTTCAGCGAGGTGGAACGTGCTGTAAGGCATTGACTAACTAGAAACTTTTCCTGTCTCTGATGCCCTTTACTTGAAAAATAGAAAAAAAATAGCGGAAACTGATTGCACTCACGAATATCGATGTCGGTGATATAACAGATTCCAAATCATCCTTATAATGTACGAAGTCAACTAAGATGCTTCTCATGTCTTGAGAACCAGGAAATGTGTCCTCCACCCGTCTTTAACCTATTAGATGCACTCAATAAACATTGCAATCGACCTTCTCTTAACCAAATAACGACGGGAAATGTGAAGAAGCAGTCAATCAGACATTTTATATGGGAGGGAATAATGGCCCAGCACAAACACATGTCCATATTGAATCTTCTCAAATTTGCACACCATCTCGAAAGCTGTCCAACACATACTAAGTATTAGTCCGCTATTCGGCCGTCTAGAGGACGGCATGGTTAAGTCAAGTACATTCTTGCATCCAACAGGTGTCTCCATTCGAACGGCTCCTGCCGTTAGCGGGAAACGTGAATCATTCCCGTCACAGGCCACTGCCAGCGCTGCGCCAAGCACGCATAGGCAGAATCGTCCTACGAAAATCGATCACATATAGAGTTGATCGCCATACTTACAATTAAATGCTACAATTGCAGTCTCAGTTGAACGACATTCGACAATGAGCAAAGTTCCGGAAATACACCTTGCTGACGGCTGTGGCTCTGGAAATAGAAATATCTGTACCATTCTTATGACTTGACGTACTCTTCCCTTTGCTATCACAGTATTCCACATCAAATCCATAACTTGCTTACGACTGGACATTGTCATTTCCTTTGCACATGTCGTAACACAAGCACATACTTCATAAGTGTGATGCTCAAGGCGAACCTATCACGCATCCCCCACTACTAAGTATAATACTTCGCCAATAACTGATTGCTAGCGATTTGAAATAATACTGACCGAAAATTAGCTATGGGTGGACATGTCTCATAAGCTTTTCTTACGAATGGAACCACAGTTTCTTAGAGAGTCATAATTGTCTTACAAATCGCCAGATGTTCAAAAACACGATGGCAACAATTATTGTATCTTACTGTCACAAGCTGTCTTGGTTCTACAGGTGCACACAAAAATCCATGATAAAAGCTATACTGACTCTATAAATTGAGTTATGGCACTACCTCCAAATGAAGTGATTTTTCCATACAAATACTACGACACTGAATATAAACGGTGATCGCCAGAGTGTACATTATCAGACCACTAATGCCGCTACACGTCACCGACAGTGCAACCTCGTAATAAAATTACAGAATTTAGAGAGTGATTCGGCTAAGGAACATGGTATGAAACCGTGATTTGTAACTTCCTCACGCTACCGCTAGATGTTTCTGCAGTATTTGTAACACATTCCGTCTCGATGACACATCAGAGGTTTGGTGATATATCGACTGAGTTATAGTCAATGGTTGATTGAGAAGGACCACAAACAGTAGATGGTGTGCTGACTGAGGCCGTAAGAAATGTACATTAGCTTTCCATATATCTAGTGTTACGCTTTCCTGTAGAAATTATGTCTATGATTTGTAATCAAATCTTTCCATTCAACCACATACCTGCGTTGTATCCGATGGAGAATTCCTTTAATGATTATAGTCACTAGTGAATCATGTTTCTGGCACTCGCGTATCTCGAAACGAGTCACCTTTTCCGAACCTATCTGCTACAGTAAAATTTTAGCTAGTCCCTATGCCTCTTGCAGCTGCTTCCATCTCTGCAGCTTTGTGCTTGTGATCGTCCAATTGAAGTCGGAACCGAGCAGAAATCGGAGAGAACCATATCCACCAACTTCTGCAACTCCTGTAGAAACAGAGTGACCCGAGTTAGTGCAATAGGACTGTGTTTTGACCATTAAGTGGAAATGGGAACAGGCTGTCGTAGCTCCGCCAACAATGTACGATGTGTAAGGTCAGCGCCAAACGTAGACTGCTCCTGCAACACGAGGTAATTTAAATTACAGTATCGGAACTGGGAGAAGGATGAGGATTGTGCTACTGCACTGTGGTGCGTCCCCAAACTTCATACATATACTGCAGTCTGAAGAAGATCCGCGTCCCTTAGGTCCCATTCACTTCTATCACCCCAACATGCTAACATCATTATTCTGTACCATCCAACAGAGAAAAAACTACGAACTATAAAAGCTACACTAACGTCATCCGATAGAGAATTCCACAAGATTATTACTGCGTCTCTCTCTCCACCCATATATCGAAAACAAATACCATCTGCTTGAAGGCACTGAGCACATGTGATGACGCTATTAAATATATAGTTATTGATTCATTGCACAGACCAGTGTAAAGTTGCATCGCCTGTACTGTAGGAGGATGACTGTATCCCACATACTGTACAATAATTCTCAAGAGACGCTCCCTGTGACCCTGTGTCGTAGTTTCAAACATTGCTCTTACGATCGCAGGTTCGAGTCCTGCCTCGGGCATGGATGTGTGTGATGTCCTTAGGATAGTTAGGTTTAAGTAGTTCTCAGTCTAGGGGACTGATGACCTCAGATGTTAAGTCCCATAGTGCTTAGAGCCATTTGAACCATTAGAAACATTGCATTTTCTGCTCGCTTTGTACAATGCCATACATTTTGTTTTTCATCCACGACTTTGAGGTCCAAGTCAGGTTTTAAACTGACAGTAACATGTTCTGATCCATTGCTTCTCACAGAAAACTAGACGTTGCATTGTGTAAATGATGTTGTTACTGCTGCTATCACAACACACCACACACAGGATGATTTTGACGAAAAGACAGTTATTACATAAGGAAACTGGAAGAGTTTGGTCGCATTGTGGAGCGTTTCCAAACTGCTGTCCGAAGGTGATTGACGACCACTACATTTAAACTCATCTGTCACAGTAACGGAATAGCTGATGACTCTGCGTTCTGTTTAGACTGATTCCTCATTTAAACTCATCTGTCACAGTGACAGAATAGCTGATGGATCAGCATTCCGTTTCGACTGATTCCTCATACTGCAATCATTTATGCGATCACTGTTTTGGTGCTAGCCATCTCCAGAAGGTGTCGCCCCTCTGCAAAAGTCTTTCTCCATCTCAAACAAGCGATGTCAGTCAGTCATTATGTGGTAACCAACAGCGTACCAGTGGCCGGATGGGGTGGAAAAGACACCATCGATGTACTGTAATAGTAAGCATCGCAGTTGATAGTGCGAACAATTTTAGCAATTTTACAGTAAATTCAACACCAATTCAACATGTGACAGCATGTTTTTCCGTATAGCCACTAAATCGTCCCTTCTCTACTTTGCCAGTATCACTGTGAATATAGATAAATGACCATACAGTACTTCCGTTCATTGTTAAATCTCGAACATAAACAACATCAAAGTATATCACACACCACTCTACATATTTCTAGCACCTTGGGCATAGTGCATAATTTCCGATCTATCTCTATGCGTATGAGTGTCACAGAGCATTCTCACAATCTCAGAATGAAATTAGAGACTGAAAGACTTCCTCACACTGTCTTTGACCAACCCGCTCTGCAGCACTGTTACTGATTTAATCTGCAGCTGGCCAGAAGTAGACCGCTACGTGCTGCGTCTCTTGAATGAATAGAGCTTGGCGAGTCCTCGGCCATCCAAGTACACAAGATTTTTCCAGATGCGTCCATGTCGAGGAGGTTAGCATCCCTTATTGGTGTATAGTAGTAGATTTGAAAGTGCTGTGATGTCATAGCAGGGGGTTAAGAAGAACAACTAGCAGGTGGTTTTTATGCATGGTGGAGCTCCAGACGGATGGCGTTCGAAGCATTTTACGTAAATCAACTACACCATCAATTTTGAAGTATTGTTCTAGTGTCTGGGATCAGTACCAGGACGGTATTGTTAAGAGGGAACATAAACACATGCACTCCTAAGGCTACATGGTGCTGCACTTAAAACAGGCGATAATGTTATATCACTTCAAAAAAATGGTTCAAATGGCTCTGAGCACTATGGGACTTAACTGCTGAGGTCATCAGTCCTCTAGAACTTAGAAATACTTAAACCTAACTAACCTTAGGACATCACACACACCGATGCCCGAGGCAGGGTTCGAACCTGCTACCGTACCGGTCGCGCGGTTCCAGACTGTAGCGCCTAGAACCGCTCGGCCACCCCGGCCGGCGATACGTGCACAGAATAGCTTTCCAAAGATGTATAGCGTCCACTGTTCACATACGATTACGGTTCAGAAACTATATTATGCTCGCATCAGTCCTATATAAAATGATCCTTAGTAACAGAATACCTGTTACAAGGAAACAGGTAAACGCATAGCAACGGTGTCCGACATGTGAAATTACACCACCACTAACACTGTAAACAGGACATCTGTCAAGCAGATGTATACATGGGGATTGCAGTGTTTCACAAACACCTGTCGCTAACTTAGAGTCATCTTAGTCATGAAACTGAAGTCTCGAATTTATACCCAAGAAGCTACAAGGGAATGTAGTACATCGTATAAATTTTCGTTCGTTTTGAGGAATGTGTCGAAACAAGGTGGTCACGTTTCATCACACGTGAGGTGGAAGTTCTCTGATGAAGGAGAGGTTTGCTGTTAACGATCGCAAGTAGACAGTGCTCTAAGTCAAATACACAACACGTCGTTGTACACGAGTCGAACGCAGGCTATGTCATGCGACTGATGCATCCTGATAGAACAGCGGAAAAAATGGTCAAATTACCTGCTCCAACATCTTCCTCCCTCTCTAGAATGCATCATCAATCTGCCATTAAATCGTACCTCGTTATAGCTCCATCTCAATCGATCATCCTGTCCACTCTCTGTTATCCTTTAAAGCAGATGCATGTAAGTTTACAGGCAGATGTTTCTATGTTTTCCTTAAAAGCGTCAAATACAGTAGTTAACTCGCGTGTATCACTGTTACCTCAACAGACTTACAGTAGAATGCTGCCTCGATTAAAAAAAAGCTGTTTCCATTGTTTCCTTCGCTTCCATGTCGACGTTTTCTCGTATTCCTCTTGCTGTCGCATACTTGTTACTACGTACAAGAATTGTTCTGCGCCAACCAGAAGAGACGCAATTACTTCCTCAATTTCCCAAAATTTCAGCATAATTTTTCCTCAATTTATACGTATTTTTCGCAAATCTATCGATAATTTATGTCACTTCTACCCCTGCCATTATGACATAACATTTCGTTCGGTGTTCTGAAACGGCTTCTAAATGAAGTACAGCTGCCTACACCTAGTGCAAAGTCACTATTTTTCTGGTCGAGAGGCTAATATAACACAGTACTCGATTCATTAGTGCCTGTAAACAATAAAGAAATTCTACATCGGATACTACACAGGTATGTGGTTGAATGGAAATTCCAATTCATAGACATCATTTCTACCGGAAAGTGTAGCACTAGATATCTGGAAAGATAGTGTACATTTCTTATGACCTCAGTCAAGACACCATTAACTGTTTGTGATCCTTGTGAATCAACCAGTGCCTGTGAACCAGTCGATATATCACTGAACTTCTGATGTGGCATCGAGGCAGAATGCATTACAAATACTGGAGAAAAATCTAGCGGTGGCGTGAGGAAGTTACAAATACCGGCTTCATATCACGTTCCTTAGCCGAATCACTCTCTAAATTCTGTAATTTAATTACGAGGTTGCACCGTTGGCGACGTGTAGCCGTACTGTTGGTCTGATAATATACACTCTGGCGATCACCGTCTATATTCAGAGTAGTAGTATTTATATGGAAAAATCATTTCATTTGGAGGTAATGCCATACCCCAATTTATAAAGTCAGTACAGCTTCTAAGATGGATTTTTACAAGCACCCGTAGAACCAAGACCGCTTGCGACAGTAACATACAGTATGGAAAAATCACCTCTATTTGTAAAGTCAGTATAGCTTCTGACATAGATTTTTGCATGCACCTGTAGAATCAAGAACGCTTGTGACAGTAACATACAGTAGTTGTTGCGACCGTGTTTTTTAGCGTCTGGCTGTCGTAAGATGTTTACGCCTCTTTTTCTAAGACACTGTGGTACCACTCGCAATAGAAACTTATGAGACATGTCCACCCGTAGCTAATTTTCGGTCAGTATTATTTCAAATCGCTAGCAATCAGTTATTGGCGAAGTATTATACTTAGTAGTGGGGGATGCGTGATAGGTTCGCCTTGAGCATCACACTTATGAAGTATGAGCTTGTGTTACGACATGTGCAAAGGAAATAACAATGTCCAGTCGTAAGCAAGTTATGGATTTGATGTTGAATACTGTGATAGCAAAGGGAAGAGTACCTCAAGTCATAGGAAAAAGGTCCAGATATTTCTATTTCCAGAACCACAGCAGGGTGTATTTCCGATACTTCGCTCACTCTCGAATGTCGTTCACCTGAGACAGCAGCTGTAGCATTTAATTGTAAGTATAGCGATCAAATATATATGTGGCCGATTCTGTCTAGTGATGCGTGGCGCGCTGGCAGTGGCCTGTGCTGGGAATGATTCACATTTCCTGCTAATGCCAGGAGCCGTCCGAATGGAGAGGCCTGTTGGGAGGCAAGAATGTACGAGGTTTGTCCGGAAAATACGTATAAAAGTTGAATAATTACTTTATTTTACAATTATTCAGGTATTACAATATGGTCTCCTTCAAAGTACTTGCCCTGAGACGCGATACACTTCTGCCAAAACCGTTTCCACTGTTGATAACATTGCTGAAAGTCTTCAGTTGTGATGTTGTTCAGTTGCCGTGTCGTTTACGCCTTGATTGCTTCCGCATTTTCCAAGTGCCGCCCCCGAAGCACCATTTTGCATTTTGGGAACATGAAGAAGTCACACGGGTCTAAATCGGGTGAATAAGGCGGGTGGTCTGTCACGATGATTGACCTTCGGGCCAAAAACTCGCGCACAACGAGCGACGTGTGAGCGGGCGCGTTGTCGTGATGAAGGATCCACCTGCCCCCTTTTGCCAACTCCGGTCGAACTCGGGCCACACGAGCTCTGAGACGTGTCAGAACTTCAACGTAAAAATTTCCGTTCACTCTCTGGCCGGGAGGGACAAATTCCTTGTGAACAATGCCCCTAGAATCAAAGAAAACAATCAACATTGTCTTCACATTGGACCTTGATTTTCGCGACTTTTTTGTTCTCGGTTCTCCTGCTAGTTTCCATTCCTTGCTTTGAGATTTGAGCTCCACATCGAATTCGTAAAACCAGGACTCGTCTCCAGTGATGACTCGGTTGAGAAAGTCCCCTCGTTCCTCTGCTTCCAATCAATCCTCACAGCACTCAACCCTCTTCGCTTTCTGTTCTGGCCTCAAGAGCTTCGGGGAACCGACCCAGCATTTGTACAATAGTCTTTGCGGTATATGTACGAGTATCTGGCAGTTGCTACTACGTGTCCTATCAAGAGGGAGAATCATCCAGTGTCGGTGTCAGACTGCGGCAACAATAATAATATTTAATTGTTGTTACACTGATAAATGTGTGTCTGGTTCCCAATATTCTTGTGAGTCTGGAGATGGCCGTAAAAAGCATAGCAGAAAGCAAGCAGGTCATTTGTTCCAAGATGGGGCTTGCCCATCATTTGTACACCACTACAGAGAGTCCCAGAAAGCTTGTGGCTTATGTCGATTTGGCTCACAGTTACCCCTGGGTGGGTGAATAGTGAACTCATACTCCGTGGAAATTTGAGAAGATTCAATATGGCTACTGTTCATGCTGGGAGGATTGACAGCATTCGAACTCCTACCACTTAGGTCCTCCTGGAGTGGGTGGTAGTCCATGGCCAGCTGATCTCTGTCTGGCTGACACGTGCTTCTGTGGCTGTGGTCATGGGCCATGCATGCAGCGGCAGTTTCCTCTGTCGGAACTACACTGCAGCATGATGGGTACGTGGGATGTATATGACGATGTGTGCACCACTCTTAGCAGGGTTCATTGGCAGTGCAATATGGCAATCTATACAAAATAGTATTGCCACTGAATCTCTGGTTTGCAGAAAGAAGAAGGCGGAGAGTGCTTCCACACCGGCAGCATCAGTAATTTGGCTTGTAAATCAGAATGCGCCATTCATTCATAGACATCCTTTGTGCTGGGACGTGGGAGCCTCTACATAGCGGTTACAACATTTGTGTTTCAGAGGTGTTTGTTGAAAAGAGGAGTTAATGATTTCCATTAAGGATAACATGTGATGGACGTGGTGCCACGTTTGGGTCGCGAGGGAGAAAGCAGTTGAGGTTTTTCTGGGCTATTTTCATTAACAGAATTTCCATGCAGACTAACTGGGACCTCACGAAAGCTCCTATAAAAGCGACTGTGAACTATTTCTGCAGCTCTTTACAATTTCCATGAGGTCGACTTCACTCTTATTTACATAGCCAGATATAGAATAAGATTGAGAATCTATTAGATGGTGAGTCGCTACCTGAACATTTTATGGCGGTGTGTCAGCCACACTGGACAGGTAAGCACACGTGCATAGCTCTATGCTCCTCGCATGTCCCATTAGGGTCGCTAGGAACAATGCACCCTGTGCTTTTCTGGGAAGCATTAGAGGAGATTTCTATAGTGCGACTTGTGACATCAGTATCCACAAGTAGAGAGGTTTCATGCCAACAATGGTAAACATGTGCCTGTGGTCCAGAGGGTGACTTGACTCTTATTTACATAGACATGTGATGTCAGTAGAATACTCGAAGAACTCTAACTGTATACCCGAAAATTGACGTGACTTTTACCTCCTTCCTTTAGGCGGCAGTGGTTTGCGGGTGTTGGCTCGCGCTCCCGGGCTGGCTAGTCTGTGGCAGTGACTCCAAGCAGCGTCTTCGCGTCTTCTTGTTGGAACCTTTGTTAGTAGTGGTTGACTATAGTACGAAAGCCGTTTTACGTGCAATGAGTGTTTGTGCAGTGCATTATTTTTGTCTGTTTAAGCGTTGTGAGTGTGTTTGCATAGCAATACACATGCATTATTTTTTGACAATTTACGAGTTGTTTTCGTGTCTGTTGCATTATGTTGTGAGCAGGTATGCAGGCTGTGCAATGAATTATTTCGACAGTTTACGAGTTGTTTTCGTGTCTGTACATCTGTGTACTGCTTTCTTTCGGTTCTTTTCGAGTAGTTTGCAGGTCTTCAGGCTGTGCAATGTATTATTTCGACAGTTTATAGTTAGTGAGCGTGCCTGCAGAGCGATTTACATGTATTATTTTGACAATTTAGTAGTTGTTTTTGTGCCTGCACATCAATGAACTGTGCAGAGGACCTACACAACGCGGGACCACACAGAGTGCTCATAGAGGACAGGCACCTTCGGCAGTCTACATAATGGAAAGAAGCAAACAGTGTCAGTTAATCAGCTCAAACGAGCATGGTGTTTAGCTGGTGCCCCACCTAATAGGGATGGCAGATCTGATTCTACAGTTGTCAGTCCTCAGGGCGCTTTTACTTCTGATTGATTCCTCTAGGGATCCTTCACTCCCGGAGTGCAGTATCTCTGCCTCTGTGTGTGATTCTGTTCATTTACATAGGTCAATGTTCCACAAAGATGTCTACAATCTTACCATAGACGACCTATCTACCAGACTGTGGGACAGCACCATCTTCATCTTCAATGGTCCTTCAACCCCACCATGGGACATACCACCACATATCGACGTCACCCCTCTCGCCATGTTCGATGTCCCCGACGACACCAAAACGACTGTCTAACAGCTCCTGTCTCAGGTAATGACACCTTTTGAATCTACATGCCGACCCGCTCAATGTCGACTGCTTTCCCCTCAACTGCTAGAGACCAACTCTACCTTCACACTGGGTGTCACCTAACGTCCTCCCAGATGGCTTTAAGACTTTGACGTTGACACTATTTCCAGCTTGGCATCTCCCTCATGCTCTACACTACCTGTGGGAAGGGGAGGGGGGGGGAGGACGCCTCTGTGGTGAGTGTCGACCATACTTTGTAAAGTTTCGTGTAGTATTTTGTTTTCATATTGAATAAATCTACTAAAACCATTATGTGGTTGACTGTTACCAATGTAGTCTACATTACCACCATTTGTAATATCTGCAGGTAAAGCTAGTGTCCTACCCATTGTCTATCAGGATAGGTTACATCCCTATCACATCTCTCTCCATCGAGAACTGCACTGAAATGATTACGAGATCCGCGTTAACTTTTGTACATGGGAATTAAGACAGGATACTCAAGATGTATCATATATCTTGTTTAGCGATGAAGCCACATTTACCAATCACAGCCTGGTAAACAGACGAAACATGCACTATTGGTCTTTTGACAATCCTCGTTGGCTTCATTAGGTGGAATGTCAACGTTTGTGGTGTAGGATAGTGAAGCGTTAGTTCATAGGCCCATTTTTCATATACAGAATACTGAATGAGGAGCCTCGAAAAAGATCATCTTCCACAGATGCTAGATGATGTTTGGAAGAATGTGTGGTACCAGCAAGATGGCTGTTCAGACCACAGCACACAAAGTACTACAACTGGTCCTCGCTAGTTGTTCCCTGGATTTCACGCCGTTAGTCTTTTTTCTGTGGGGAAAGCTGAAAGACCCTGACTGCTCGGACAATGCTGCTGAAATGTTTGTATATGTGCAACAGTCGTTCATACCAGACCAGAAATGTGTATTGTTGCTGCCAGTTGTCATTTTGAACACAACCTATGATGGTCAGCTGTCTTGTTACAGATCAGAATCCACATAACTAGCATATGCACTTTTGTTGTTCTTTAGTGTATGTTATCACAAATATTGTACATGTGTCAATGTGGGACCTTTTCAAAATACGATATCTCGTAAATGACTCGCACTAGAATCCTACAACAAATACCTCTGACATTCTAATTCACCGTACATTTAGTTTATCAATGTCAATAGACATTGTTCCATTTAAAAAATTGCATGTTTGAACGAAAAATAAACTTTCTAAATCATATTACAATCTGTTACTTGGCTAACAATACGAGTCCCTTACTACCAATCCATTCTGTGAAAACCATATGTGAATAGCTCTTCCATTTCCACAATATTTGCGGTGAAACTTTTTGTGATTCATCCTATATGTGTGTGTAAGAATGTTTTCACTGGACCTCCTCCTAAATGACTGGATCAATTTAAACCAAATCGGGCACACAAACAACAAGCTTCATGAGTATCAGCACTCTGAGATTTATAATATCTTAGCTCCAATAGGAGTGGAGACATGGGAGAGATGTGTTTTTCAGCTTCTGCTCTGCATCACATCTGTGTTGTATTGGCGTGCATTATTACTTTGCTTTGTGGGGCAGCCTATATGTCACAAGAAAGAAACAGTTTTCCAACCCTCAACATGAAGACTGCTTTGCATGAAAGGCGTGTTGTGTTGGAGCAGTACTAGCCTTCTTTGCCGATCTGCCCTGCATAAACTACACATACAGATGGGCATGGCCAAACAAAGAGTTGAGGACAGAGATGTACAGTGAGAGAGAGAGAGAGGGAAGTGTGATGTGGGCAGAGAAAGGGCGAAGGAGACTGACTGAGAGGGGAGATGAGGTAAGAGACAGAGTGAGAGAGGGGAGACTGATTTGGGCAGAGAAAGAGGGAGCAGGAAGTGGACAGACATAGAGGCCATAGTAGGTGATGTGTGCTGACAAGGGAGGAGCAGATGTACAGAGAAAAGGTGGAGGAGAAGATGGGCAGAGAGAGGGAATGAGGAAATGTACAGAGAAAGGGCAGAGGGTACATGCAGGTGTAAGGTGTAGATGGGTAGTGTGCAAAGGTGTCCAAGGAAGAGGGGGAGGAGCCGATTGAGAGACATATGAGGGCATGGACAAATGGAGGAGCAATGTATGGTTTGAGAGGGGGCAGATGACATGGGCAAAGAGAGTGGGGGGGGGAGGGTGTGGAGAGAGAGAGAGAGAGAGAGAGAGAGAGAGAGAGAGAGAGAGAGAGAGAGAGGGAAGGAATTTGACAGATAGAGGTGTGAGGGCATAGGGACAGACACAGGAGGAGAAAGAAGTTGCCACAAAAAGGTGCTGAGGAAGAGAGAGGCAGGGAGAGGGTCAGAGACAATTGTGTGGAGAAGATGGTCAGACATGGGACGAGGAGGAAATTAACAGAGAGGGAGGAGGAGGAAGAAATGAAAAGTGTCATGGAGAAGATAGTCAGTAAGATAGAAGGAGAAAGAGATGGGAAGAGAGATGGAGGAGCAGAGAGAAGGCAGGATGAGATAGGCAAGTTGGGGTTGGGATGTGGACCAAGAGGGAGTGAGAGAGATATATGTGCAATATACATGTTGAACAAATATATGAGCAAAACTATAAAGGGTAGTGTACATATAACACAGACTGTATGTATGTATGTATGCACATGTGGAGGAGGAGATGCAAGATTGGGAGAGTGGAGGCAAGAGGAAATAGATAGTGGAGGAAAGGATGGGCAGAAAGCTGGAGCTGGGCAGAGGTGTGGATAGGGTATGTGAAGACGGACAGAGGTATTGGTGAGGCGAGGATGGGCAGAGAAGTGGAGGAAGAAGGAGATGGAAAGAAAGAGGGTGTAGCTCAAATGGTTAGAGAGAGGCGGATAAGTGTGCTACATACGCATCATAGCATGTACAGGTGAAGCTGTGGGGCAGTGGCTAGTGTATATAAAAAGCAGACTGGATGCCTGTCCGAGATCTCCTCCAAAACACTTGAATCCGTTTAAACTAAATCTAGCACACAAAAGAGACAAAGTACCAGCATCAGCACTTGGAAGCTAGAACTTCCTAGCTCCAATAGGACAGAAGATATGGAAAAAAATTGTTTTTCAGCTACTGCCATATACGCTGCTCTGTATGACTTGTGTGTTGTATGGGAATAATATTGGCTTGCCTTATCTACCTGATTTGCATGGCTGTCTAAGTGTTGGGAAATATACGGTTTTCCAGCCCTTAGCGTTTAGGCTGCCCTGCACAAAGGGTGTGTTATGTTGTAGTAGAACTGGCCTGCCTCATCAACTTTAGTCGCAGGGCAGTCAACACATTGGAGGCAATAAAAGATTTTCATGCTCCTTGTATTAGGCTACTCCGCACAACAGTTGTGTTGCTGGAGTAGTATTGGCCTGCTTTATTGATCAGAGGCTACATGTGTGGCTGGGCAAGGCTGGGCTGAGGAGGAGTGAGAGGAGGAGGAGATGGATAGTGAGAGATGGAGTGGTTGAAATGTACACAGAAAGGGAGAGGAAAAGATGGACAGCTAGAAAGGGGGAGAGAACATGATGGATAGAGAAGGGAGGAGAAGATGAACAGAGAGAGAGAGAGAGAGAGAGAGAGAGAGAGAGAGAGAAAGGGGAGGAGGTGTGTTTTATGGGGGTAGTCATGAGATGGACAGAGAAATGGGAGAAGAAAGCAATAGACAGAAAGAGGAACGATGTGGAGAAAGGAAGAGAGAAGGTTCAGATGGTTCAAATGGCTCTGAGCACTGTGGGACTTAACTGCTGAGGTCATCAGTCCCCTAGAACTTAGAACTACTTAAACCTAACTAACCTAAGGACATCACACACATCCATGCCCACTGCAGGATTCGAACCTGCGACCGTAGCGGTCGCACGGTTCCAGACTGTAGCGCCTAGAACTGCTCGGCCACCCTGACTGGTGTAGAGAGAAGGGGTAGGAAGAGATGAACATGAAGAGTGGCAGTGGGACACATAGGGGTCAAGCTGCATAGAAAAGGACAGTAAAAGCAAACATACACACTTGCAAACAGAGCAGTCTATGAATATATGTATGTCCAGGATCTCCTCCTAGACCCCTGGAATGACTTCAACCAAATTTCGCACACAACAGCAAACTTCAAAAGTTTCAGTTTGGAGGTATGCAAAAAAAACTTTTTTTTCAGCCCCTGCCATATGGGCTACCCTGTACATTATGCTGGCTAACAGCACAATAGGTGTGTTGTGTTAGGCTAGTAGTGACCTGGTTTGCTGGGCAGCCTGCACATCAAGGGGCAAAAAACGGTTTTTAAGGTCTGACACATAGGCTGCCCTGCATGACTGGGGCATTGTGGAAATAGTATCAGCGTATTTTTGAGTGGTGAACACATGGCTTGGTAAGTATGAGATGGAGAGATGAGGAGGAAATGGGCAGAGATGGGAAGATGAGAAGGAGATAAGCAGAAGTAGGGAAGAAGAAGGAGAGGAGAACATTCGTTGTAGAGGGGCAGATGGGTAGCGCAATGGACAGAGGGAGGCGAAGGAAGATATTGTCAGAGAAGGGGGAGAGGAAATAAAGAGGGTGGAGAGGAACAAATGGAGACAGACAGGGCAGAGTAGGAGATGTGTGCAGTATATATGCCAAATGCTTACAAAAGTGAAGCCACGAGGAAAAGCCTAATATACAGTTTAGCTTAGGTACGTATATATAAGAACTGCTCTCAGGCCCATGAACGAAAGTGGGGAAAATTTGGCACACAAACTCCTTGCACCAAGAAGATCAACATAGGTGTGTTTCTAATGTCCTAGCACTAATGTTTATAGAGACACAGACATGCATGTTTCTCAAGCCACATCAATATAAGCTGCCTTGATGTCATGTGTTGTGTGGGAATAATATCGAAGTGCCTTACTGAACTGCTTCACAAGGCAGCCTACATGTCGGGGAAAAAAAAAATGGTTTTCCAGTCCACGGTGTGTACCCCAGCACAAAACGCATGTTGTGTTGGAGTAGCACCAGCCTGTGTTATCAGCCTACTTTGTATGGCAGCTAACACATAACAGAAAAAAATGATTTCAACCCCCCCCACCCCAAAACAAATATAGGCTGTGCTGCACAAGAGAGAGGAGGTAGGAGGGGATAAGTAGAAGGAGAGGGTACAGGAGGGAATATAGAGAGGGGGAGGGGAGGAGGAAATGGTCAGAGATAGAGGTATAGACGGAGGGGGGGATGAGATGGACAAAGGGGAGAGGAGGAAATGGATGGGAAGGAGGAGGGAGAGAGAGAGAGAGAGAGAGAGAGAGAGAGAGAGAGAGAGAGAGAGACTGGGGACTGGAGGAGATGTAAAGACAAAGAGGGATGGCGAAAAGTAGATTGGACAGAGAGGTAGGATAGGAGATGAGATGGACAGAGAGAGGGTAGGGGGTCGACAGAGAGGTGGTAGGATGAGAGGGACAGATAAGGAGATGGAGAGGTATTGGGCACAGAGAGAGTTTGTTGTGTGGGTATAGTACTGAGCTGTCTTATCGACCTGCTTTGCAGGGTAGCCCATACATCAGAGTCAGTAAACTTCTTCCAGCCCTCAACATGTAGACAGCCGTGCATAACAGGCATATTGTGAGAGTAGTATCGGCCTTTTTTTGTTGACCTGTTTTTCAGAGACTATACATTTTTGTTGACCTGTTTTGCAGGGACTATACATGTGGTGTGCACAGCTGTGGGCAGATTGTGATTGATAGAGTAGGGGATGGACAGAGAGAGAGGTCAGGGGGATGGACAGAAGTAGCTGGGTGGAAGAGTTGGAGATTATGGGAGGGTAGAAGGATACAGAAAGAGTGATGGGGTAGGAGGAGACTGACAGAGTGTAAAGGGGGAGGAGGGGACAAATAGAGGTAGATAGGGAGATGGGATGAAAGGGTTGAAGGCAGAGAGGGGGAGCAGGAGAAAACATGTGAGTCGAAAATGTGTGCAAGTGAAGCGGTGGGGAAAACCATGTGTGTGTAAGTCCAACATCTCCTCCCAAACCCAATTATTGTTCTCAACCAAATTAGACTAACAAACAGCACACTTCATGAGTATCAACACTGTGGGTGTTAGAGTCTACTAGATGCTAAAGAAGCATAGATGTGGGCGAAAATGAATTTTCAGCCCCTGACACTTTAGCTGCCCTGCAAGACACCCTACTTGTGTGGGCCTTTGTTATCGATGTCCTTTGTGTCGCAGCCTACATCTCAGGGGCAGAGAACTTATTCCAATACTTGATATGTATGCTGCCCTGGGTAATTTGTTGGTTTAGTATTGGCCTCCATTATTGACCTATTTTCCAGGGGTCAGACATATGGATGATAGAGAAGGGAGTGGACAGAGGGATGGGGAAGGAGGTAATGGATGGGTAGAGTTGGGCAGAAGAGGATGGACATAGGGAGAGGGATGGAAACAAAGTGTGTGGATAT
Source organism: Schistocerca gregaria (assembly GCF_023897955.1). Taxonomy (NCBI): domain Eukaryota; kingdom Metazoa; phylum Arthropoda; class Insecta; order Orthoptera; family Acrididae; genus Schistocerca; species Schistocerca gregaria. Next base: position 435,121,339 of record NC_064920.1, on the reverse strand, counting down.
TGTCAACATCTTTTGTAGGAGCGATATTTGCATGTATGGGCACACCTGAGCCGTGGGAAGTGATGGATAATGAGAGATGTGGGTGGAGGGAATGGACAGAGAAAAGAGAATGTACAAATTAGGAGATGGACAGGAAGAGAGGGAAGAAGGCGATAGAAAGAGAGACTGTGGAGGCGAATGAAATGGGTGAGTGTGGATGAGAATGAGATGGACAGAGAGAGAGAGAGAGAGAGAGAGAGAGAGAGAGAGAGGCAGAGGAGGTGGATATACATATACCGTATTCAAACATTATGAAGTACCTCGAAGAAAACGATTTATTGACATATAGTCAGCACAGATTCAGAAAAATATCGTTCTTGTGAAACACAACTAGCTCTTTATTCTCATGAAATAAAGTGTCAACAGGGGATGTCTAATTGATTCCATATTTTTAGATTTCCAGAAGGCTTTCGACACCATTCCTCACAAGTGTCTTCTAATCAAACTGCATGCCTATGGAGGATCGCCTCAGTTGTGCGACTGGATTCGTGATTTCCTGCCAGAAAGGTCACAGTTCATAGTAACAGTCGGAAAGTCATCGAGTAAAACAGAAGTAATATCCGGCGTTCCTCAAGGAAGTGTTATAGGCCCTCTATTGTTTCTGATCTATATTAACGACATAGGAGACAATCTGAGCAGCCGTCTTAGATTGTTTGCAGATGATGGTGTCATTTACTGTCTTGTAAAGTCACCAGATGATCAAAACGACTTGCAAAATGATTTAAATAAAATATCTGTATGGTGAGAAAAGTGGCAATTGACCCTGAATAAAGAAAAGTGCGAAGTTATTCAGATGAGTACTAAAATAAATCAGCTAAATTTTGATTACGCGATAAGTCACTCAAATCTGAGGGCTGTAAATTCAACTAAATACTTATGGATTACAATTACAAATAACCTAAATTGGAACAATCACATAGATAATATTGTGGGTAGAGCAAACCAAAGACTGCGTTTCATTGGTAGAACACTTAGAAGGTGCAACAGGTCTACCAAAGAGACTGCTTACACTACGCTTGTCCGCCCTATTCCAGGCGTGTAGGGCAAAACTGATTTGACTGTCGACCATAGAGCTGTCAGTGCATTCCACATCAAAACCTGGAACTGCATGAAGAACGGCGACGAATAATGGCGAAAAACCATAGGGTCAAAAGAGCCTTACAGTCGAAAAGATAGAGCGAGACAGATTTGAAGATGGGATACATACCATCAGGTAGTACGTTGTTGCTTCCTGACAAGAGGTGTCTCTGAGGGAAGTTGGAATTTAAAGCAGAGACACTGGTAAGATAACTGCGACTGTGACTCCAGTCTTGGGTCGGTGTTGTGGGAGGTGATCTCCCTCCCAGGAAAAAGGATACAGCAGTTCAGATCTTCAGAGGAGCAGTGAATGTGTGTAGCATACTTCAGCAGCAGTTGTTGGCACCTGAGCTGTAGTGGATGGATTCCAGCCTCTGCAAGTAGGTTGTTCATGGGGCTGGTCCAAAAGGCACTTGTCACAAGTTAAATCCCACAATGGTGTACCAGACCCAACATTGCAACACTGACGGTGATGCTGTGCAATATGGGATAGTATCAGAGCTTTATATAGCCACAAAAGTATAGAGTGATTTGCATCCCAGCAGGTGGGACAGAGGCAATGAAGAATATGAAGGTTAGGGAAACCACGTCAACTGGGCATCAAAGACCACTGCCAAATAGTGATAAGACTACACCACATTGAGCAGCTGGTCGTTGAGGTAGAGTTCTGGTGTGGATGGACAGTACACCAGTGACAGAAGTGCATGATGAATGCCTTGGCAGCAGAAAACTGGAAGCCATGAGTGAGAGCCCAGGATTGCAGCTTTTCTATCACACCCTGCAGCTGGCGTGCAGCAACACCCACAGTGGAGGAGCAATAATAATTGCAAAAATCGTCATCGTATTGGGAAGGTGACACTGTAGACCCCACAGCTTCAGCTATGCCATTTATAGCCACTCAAAAGAGGACACGCTCAGTAACTCAATGCAGAGTCCTGTTGGACCCCATTTTCTCGGATATGCAGGGTACTGTGGGAAGCACCAATTTGAACCCAGAAGGTACAGTGCGACAAGAAGTTCTGGACAAAATTAGGGAGTGGGCCCCAGGAACCCCACCCATGTAGGATAAGGAGGATGTGATGATGCCATGTGGTGACATAAGCCTTTGCAAGTCGAAGAAGACAGTGATAAAGTGTTGAAGCTGGGTAAAAGGTGAGCAGATAGCAGACTCCAGGAATACAAAATTGTTAGAGGTAAAAAGGCCTTGAGAAAAACTGACCTTGGATGGAGTCAAAAGACCCCATGACTCAAGCTACCAACACAGCTGCAGGCTTACCACTAGTTCAAGCAGCTTGCAGAAAACATTAATGAAACTAATTGGGAAATAGGTGTCCATCTAAAGTGGGTGTTCATCCAGTTTCAGTGCTGGAACAATTGCACTTTCTCGCCATTGAGATGGGAACTTACCCTCTCTCTAGTTACGGTTAAAATGGCAGGGACATGATGGTTGCAGTTCATCGATAGGTGTTTGAGCATTGGCTATGGATGCAGTCTGGCGCTGGAGCCATGTCAGGGCAAAGAGCTACAGCACTGAAGAGTTCCCACTCACTGAACGGATCATTATATTGCTCTACGCGATATGTTATGAAGACACAGAATGCAGGCTGATGGTTTCAGAGGCAAAGGCTCAAGTGTTATGCAGAGCGAAATGTTCAGCGACAGCATCATGTCATTGTGGGCAACATCATTCAGGGAGATGTCAGGTACACTGTGGGAGACTGGTATCCATAGAGGTGTTGAACGTTTGCCCAAACCTGTGAAGGAGAGGTACACAGTCCAATGGTAGTAACATATCATTCCCAGCACTCTTGTTTCTGACTTTTTATTAGTTGGCAGACCTGGGCATGGAACCATTTTAATTCAATGAGGTGCTCCATTGATGAATGTCACTTATGGCATTGAGAGTCTGTCAGTGATCTCTAATCACAACAGAGATTTCTGAAATCCACCAAGATGCTGAATGCCGATGGAGGTATCATGAGGAACTGGGGAATGCTAAGTCTGCTGCCCATAGAAAGGCTGTGGTTGTGCTCTAGACAGCCACATCAATATCTCCATGTGGGAGGGTGCTAAGGCCGATGGTATACGCAAAGGGATCCTAGTCAGCATTGTTGAGAGCCCATCCAGGTGGACATCCAGGCACGCGATGCTAAGGGAGGGACAGGCCAGAATGATGGTCACAGTATCAAACCTACTATCCTTTGGTCCACACTGGACTCAATGGATAAAATGTGCACCCATCGCTCCAAACTGGTATGTAACTTGTGATCTGTCTGTAAAAGGAGGGCACAGTGGAAGATGACACTTTGTACTATACTAAGACTATTATGGAGGATGATAGTGAAAGGAATATCACATAGCTTGTCACAGATAAGCAGGACCTGCGAGTGAGCTGGGACACTATTTTAAACAGAAATGAACCACTTTTCATCTTGTAGATCACTGCTACTTCCTCAGACCTGCCCTCAAGCCGCCAAATAAAGAGAAATGGCTTTGTGGCTAAAAAGCTATCCCCATCAGTTCTAGAGCAAGCTAAGTATAATGGCAAGTATTTTCCTTCTTGTCTCTTAACCCTATGTTCCCTTCATGATGTAGCCAGGGAAGCAGGGTCACATTTTAGTAACTATTTCCTTCAGAATAAATTGCTGGGGCTGTGCAGCACCAGCAGAAGAAAGTTTGAGCCACTTCATTTGTGAGAAATCTACCTTTGTGTCACCCACTCCACACAGTGTTTCCCCCATGGGTACCAGCCAGCTGTGGCAACAGCATCCTGGTCAGTCAGCTGTTGATCAGAGTCCCTGTGCCCTATCCACAATGAACACATAATACTTGGCATAGGTGGAGAGATATCAGCTCAGGCACCAATAGTGAAATCCTTGCATGGTCAGGGGGCTACCACAGTGCCCAGTCCCCTCCCTCTCCACCACAATGGGGTGACTACCATGTTGGGTTTTGGGTACATTACTTTTAGCGGAAAGGAAGGGTATGAAGGCAGAAAAGGCTGAATGTACACCACACTTAGTGACCTTCCCCACATGATCTGCACTTACGTTAATTTTGGAAGAGGAATGGTAAGTCAAAATCAACAATGTGGACCATGTAGTGAAAAACGAAAATTTGTATAAAGTGCTGGAAGAGAAAAGAAAACGAGTGTTCAGGATAATAAGCCAAATCCTAACAGGATCAATGGTGGTCAAGCACACACTCACAAAGGAAATGAGAGGCCCCTAGGATGTAAGATGACAACATATTCATGCTCTTCTTTTACGAGTGTCTGGTTCACATCCTGATTTGGTTCTGTGGCCAGTGGTGTGTGTAATAGCATTCACTTACGCTTATCAGTCGCAAATAATGAGGACTAAAGACTTACATTGACTATCACTAGAAAGTTGCAGTAATATTAAATCTCTTGGCTCAGGTCAGTGTTAGCAGGCGGAGGGTGTGAAATCCGTAAATTCATGATCAGTGTAAGGAAACAATTTGTTTGATGTTTTAAGTGCCCTGACATCCTGATTCTGATAAGGACTCTGAAGGACTCTGAATTCATGACATTGCCGTTTACACGTTTTCTGTTAAAACTGAAGCAAGAAATTAAGCGAAACATCACATTTTCATAATTTTATAATTATCGTTTTTCGAAGGACTTTTTAAAATCTCATTGTATATAGTCTATTCAATGCCAATAGTTTCTGAATACACAAAAGAGTTTAGTTTATCCATCATTATTTCTGAATTATTGAATATAAAGAACCCTATTCTATGGCCCAGGATGCACACAGGGTGGAAATAAACATGTGACACTATTGACACTTGGGTGGCAATATCCATTGCCCCAATTCTTAACAATGTGCCTGTATGTTTTACTTCAGTTCTCTTTTGGCTTCACATTGACCACACTTGGTTGACTTATGGCCATCCTACAACATGAGGATCCATCCCACTGTCCGTGTGGTGCCCATCTAACAGTGGCCCACACCCTACTGGACTCCCTCAATTTGGCCACTTTACAGTGAAACCTTAAACTTCCTGTCACACTGCCCCTGGTGCTAGCAGATGACGCCAAAATGGCTGATCCAGTTTTAAATATTACCCATGAAGGTGGTTTCTCCTTTTCCCAGTGAGGTAGGGCACATTGGCCTCATCAATCACTTCAAGGGGTGCCCCTTCACCTGTTCTGATACAGGGTGCCCATGATGGCCCTTGCTAAGCTGTCTAGCTTGCCTCTTGCTCTTCCCATCTTTTTAATTCTTCTTATTCCTGTACATCTGTTGTTGGTTTACTTTCTTGACATCGTTGTTCTGTTTCTTGAGATTTTATCAGCTTGTCCATGTTGCTAGTTTTCTTGTCGTAATGGAGAGTGAGGACACACCAGTTGGTTGCAGAGAGTGCACCTGCCATTATATAACGTGCCTCCAGCTCGTTTCTGTGCAGAGAAACTCATTCGCCTTTACCCTCTTACCGCTATCTTACTCCCATTTGCTTCTGTTCATTGGCTTTGTTGACAATCGGCTACAATCAGATCCATCAGGAATTTATGATCTGTGTTCCCTCTGAGGACTGTTCTTGGCTTAATGCATATAGGTTGGAGGGGCTGATGATCTCGTAGTTTCATACCTTTAACCGTATCAGTCCAATCCACTCATAAATACAGAATACATAGGCTGCAGCTTATGACCACTTTCTCGATTTGCGACAGTGCATAAAAAAAGCTGAACTGAAGTACTGGAAGTTCAAGCTGTTCAATCAAAATATTGTCTTGACCTCCATTATTTTCAAAAGTGATGTTTGTAGAATATTCATCATACATGTGTGGGCATTTGTGACCATGCATACACAGTAGATACTAGGTGCATTTTCTAAATGCATACAATTGCCGTTTATGGGTTTCGTGTTAAAACTGACTGAGAAACTAAGCAAAACTTCACATTTTCATAATTTTATAATTATTGTTTATCAAACGATTTTTTTTTTCAAAATCACTATAGCACATATCGCCTATGTAATACCTAGTGTTTTTGAATACACAAAACAGTTTAGTTTCTCCATGATTATGGCTGAGGATGTGATAAGAGTGGTATTATCCATGTGACCCTATTGCCTCTCGAGTGGCAATATCCACGTCTGTAAGATAGCTTACATGTCTAGATTGCTGTTTAATTGTAAGTTATTCTCATCTTTTTCCTCATGGGAAATGTTTACTACGTAGAATGTTCTTTGAGTAAATGTGCTGTTAGATAGTTGCGTTCTTTGTTCACAACTTTACTACTCCCAGATAGGGTACCATATCTTAGTTTAAATCAAAATTATTTGACCTCCAATAAACGAGCATTTTGCATCCAGATGCTACATGTGTAGCCTGTCAAGGTTGTGGCATCTTTAAAGAAGCTTTCAAATGTTCTCATTTAATGTCTGAGCAGCGTGCCTGCATAGAGCCACCGACTGTTGGAAAGCAAAAGTTTGTTCAGTATTAAAATATTACAGCCCTTAGTCGCTACTTAACTACACGAGCTTAGCAGCAGCAGCAGTAGTGGTAGTAGTAGTATTCATTTGTAGATCACTTTTACAAGATATTGGACATGTTGCGGTGTTAGAATTTAAGGTCAACAAAATAACTTAAGTCATATGACAAACATTTACAAATCTACAGGTCTAGTATGTCAAGTATTTTGTTAATGAAAGTATCGTATTTTAAACTAATGCGGAAAATGAAAACTGTTGGAGTCCGTTGCTGCCCTTGTTGCTAATTATGGTGGTTCTCTTTTTCAAATTACTAACATTTTCTTTCGCATTATGTATGACACTAGAACAAGTAGCTCACACTGAATGATTTACCGTTATTTAATTACTGATAGAATATTGGAGAAATTTTATTTATCATACTATACATCAAATGCTTTTTATGTTGGTTACACACTGGGCTTGTAATACCTTCAAATGCTGTTCAATATAGTTAGCAACAAGGTGTTTATGTGACAATAACCTTTGACGTTTTGGTTTTCTGCGGGGGAGCGACAAATCAGAGATAATCCATTACAAATGTTTGCCTTTATGTTCGCGATGTTCGCATATGTAGTTGTTTGAATGGATTCTAACCTCCTTGGTTGTTGTATATGTTGTCATGGTGATACCTCTGCTGAGAAGCCACCTGGTGTCAGATAGTGATACTACCAGTAGGAACGAGTGGAGAAAGAGCTGTTTGTTGTAAACATTGAGGTGTAAACATAAATACCAACGAAGCGATTTGGTTGATATAGTGTTCATTATCATATCTAATTCTGAAATTGTAATTAGGTAATTTACATTTATTTTGTATTTCCTTCACTGTTTCCGGATTATCACACAGCGCAATTAATATTTTTAAAATTTGCTTTTTGTGTTCTGAAAATCAATATTATTGTGAATTTGTTTAAAATTTTAGCACTGAATCTTTACTCATTGGGAATGTGCAGTTTATTAACCTGTGGCCGATATTCGGTGATGTCGTTACCTACTTTCGATGAAGAGCAGGAATTAAATATAACTTAATTTTATCCTAGAGCATTGTCATTGTAATTTTTATCGACAATAGTTTCTACAGCATGAGCGCTTTTCTTAAGTGACGATCTTGCCGCATAACTTTACTGCATGTAGTGCAGAACGGGAAAGTGAGGTTGCGGGCGAGGGCGGGTGGAGATCCCGGCCAGTGACGGGGGTCTGGCCGCCATGTCCTGCGTTGTCGTACTCGGACTCAACTGCAGCTGGAAACACTGACGAAACACACTAAGGTACATGTGTACAGGCCTTGTATTTGCTAATTTTTCAGTGTACATGATGTAGGTCATCATAATATTTCGCGAATAGATTAATGTACGTCACAGAGGAGACAGAGAACTGAAGGCTACTGTTTAGGGTCGATTAATGTGATCTTCGCCTCTAAAGTTTGCAAGGCAAACTCCAAGAATTTTGCACTTAATTTGGTTTTCTGCCGCGAGAAGTTACAATTCTCGGTGTTACAACAGCTTGTTCCTTGTTACTGAGCGGTTAACGAGGCACGACGTGTCATGTAGAAGCTGGTGACGGGGTCATTGAGTAGCGGGCGAGGCCGGGGACGGATCCCGGGAAGCGTTGGGGGTCTGGCCGCCATATCCTTGCGGTGACTGCCCGTGATACTTCGGCATCGTATTATTTGTCTTATAGGCTTCAAGTGTGTGCGAATTTTGGTTCTATGAAACGTCTTAAAATTCTGTGTGTTTCTGTTACAATTAGATGATGGGTCGTTCGACTGCTCGTTAAAATTATCCAGAATGTAACTTAGGTGTTTGAGTGTGACAGCCAACACATTACATTTATTGTAAATGAAGTTAGCATTAATGAGGAAAATCTCCACCTGAAGGGAAAATACGAACGAATTATTTGAAAATTCTCCATTGCGTTACGGACTTCGTATGGGAATTCGTTTCAAAACAAGAGTCCTTTTTATAGTTATGAAGGACTAATTGAGCTTGTTTATCAACGCCCTGGCCCGATGACAGCTATCATTGTGCGTATTGTGATGACAGTTAAATATTGTGTAAGGGATACAGCTTAGTAATACCGGCATTAAATGCTTGCATTCGTTCTGTCAGAGAACAAGTTTAGTACACTTATAATTTGTTATTCAACATTTTGCTTTGCATTTTCTGAAAACTGAAGTCGAACATGATTAGTGAGGTTTTCTAAAAGAGTGTTTCTTGTTCTGCTTACAGTGTTTTGCACAGAAATAAAATGCAAGTTTTTGTTCCAAGTGAACGGTGTATATTCCAATTTTTCAAGTATTAAGTGTGGGTCAGGAAAGAACCGTAAGTAGCATGTGCCCAGTACTAATACTGTAAAATTAGTTTTCCTCTTTTTTACGCTGTATTTGGTTGTTTATTGCATTATATTTTCGTTTTCTAATTCCATGCTGTATTAATTTATTTTCCCAGGGCTTGTAATGCACGAATGAACCTGTTATATGCAAAAATACTGGAACTATTTTTCTTTTTCAGTTTGTCAAATTCTGTAATGCTATGATGAACTGTGAGCAGTCTTCATTCTGTTAGACATTTGAATTTAATTTCTAATTTTTTTTATGGTTTAACTACTGTTTGTATCTATTTGTGATTTCCTTAAGACACCAGAGAAGTTTCCAATGTTTGATGTGCAAGATAAGATATTTTTTCCCCTTCCCGTACTAACTTCGCTCAGCCACAGATTCTGATTAGTGTATGGTTGTGATCGCTATTGAAATCTTCGTTATGTCAGACTAATCTGCACCGTAGACTGAGGTCAGTGTAAGGTTGACAATTGATAATTTGGTTCTAAGGACCATGTTTAATAATCTTTTCATTTAAAAATGGCAAACTGTAACATAAATCAGAGAAGCCAACTTTCATAATGGACAAATTTCTGACTAGTAGGTGTGTATAAAAAATTACACGAATAAAAGGGAAATACTTAGGCTGCTTTCACACAAGTAATGTGTGTGTGATCACAAGTAATTGTCATGACTTAAGGTCAGGTATTGTTTTTACAACCATTATTTTCTTCCTGGTGCTTAATTTCCTGATAGGTTCAGAATCTATCATTTTCTTGAGATTTTCAACGGAACATCTACTGGCTGTACCTCATATTCTTGCCCCTTGCTATTTTGTTGTAGATTATGGCCTATCATTTTTGTTTCTCATTCTCCATTACTTTGAGGGGTTGTTTTTTTAATCTGCTGGTTTAAGAACTCGATTTCTTTTATGTCAATTTGACTTTAGTTGCTTCCCTCCATATCTACATTAAGCTCTCTAAACAACTGTTATAAGTGTAACAGTAGGTAACTCTGTTGTTGTTATTTAGTATGGCTTTAAATTTAGCTACACATTACATCAGTACTACAGCATCAGATTACATCTAGTACATTTTAAGATAAAAGATATATGTACAGTACATACTGATTATAAAATACAATACTGATAATGACAAATGTGTATATCAAAAACTGCTCAAGGATGGATGTCCAGTCTTTTCAGCCAGGCAGTAGCTTCTCCCTTAAGCAAATGAAGGTCCTGGAAGGTGCCTTGGAATTTCCTGGAAGGGCATTCGGTGACTATGCGCTGTAGTGTCTGTCTGTTGTGTCCACAGTTGCAGTCAGGTGTATCAACCATGCCCCATTTATGCCTCCAGTAGTGACAATTTCCACGCCCTTTTTGGAACCGGTTGAGTGATGTTCAGGATCTCCTTGGTAGCTCAAATCTGACAGAGTGTTGGCTTGGATCTTTGATTAGATTATTTGGGTCTGGGTCGGAGGAAGACCTATATTGGCACTAAGCATCATTGGTGTTAAAATTGTCTCTTACTAAACCCTCTCCCGCCTTCCTTGATGGTTTACGAGATCTTAGTCAAGATGAGGAGATGAGGTTTTGATGGATAGGAAGTTGACAGTTGTCTAGGGATTTTTGCCACTCTTTTTTTCAGTGCTAACTGTCTTAGGAAGTGTGGCGTATGGATGTTGGGCAGAACAGAGTGTCACTGGGTTGGTGTTGACTTGATGGCTCCTGATATCAGCCTCATAGTATTATTAAGTTGAGTATCTACTGCTCTTGTATTGGTGCTATTTAACCATGTAGAGCTTCAGTATTCTGCTATTGACAAGAGCAAGGGCCAATGTCCTGAGGGTTATCACATTCGTTCCCAAGCCATTTCCTGTCAATTTTTGTATTATGTTATTTCTAGTTTTTATTTTGCAGGCTGTCTCCTCCAGGTGGGCTTTGAAGGTGAAACTGCGGTCAAATGTTACTCCCAGGTATTTTGGTTGAGGGTTGTATCTCAACATTTGGTTTCGGAAAGCAATTCTGTCTCCATAGTGTGCTCCTTGTTGTTTAGGTGAAATTAGGTTGTCTATGTCTTCACAGCGTTGGGTTTGCTATACTTGGAAATATTCATCCATCTTTTTCAGGTCATTTTCAAGAGTAATTTCTGATGATGTCTCGAAGTCGACAGAGTAGCTAATTAAACATATGTTGGTGGCGTAAATAAACATTTTAGAGGAAGTGTTTGGTAGGTCAGATATGTATATATTGAAGAGCAGAGGCGAAAGTACTGATCGCTGGGGAAGACCATAATTGAGTTGGTAGTAGCAGCTTTTCTTGTCATTAAGGTGTACTTCAATGTGTGTATTTGTCACCATGTTGTTAAGGAGTGTGGCCAGTTTTTTACAAGGTATGATGCATAAAAATTCAGCGATATGCGATACGCAGATGTGATAGATCAATATATACAGCTCTGGATTTTTTCTTTTTTTCAAAGCCCCTTTCAATATGTGTGGTTACTGCTAGTACCCAGTCACTGCTGCTCCTTTTAGGTCTATAGCGAGCCTGTTCCACTGGTATCTTCTCCTCTACAGTGGATTTTATTCTGTTAAGAATAAGTCTCTTGAGCAATGTATAGCACTCAGGAGAGCTATGGGTGTGTAGTCTTCAGGGTGCTTTCCCGATTTTAGGATTGCTCTCTTAAAAAGGGCTGGCAGCCTTCCAGTCTGTAAAATGTTGTTGAAGAATTCTGTCATTCGTCATAGAGCAATGGGGTCGCAATGCTTCAAAAATTCTGGGTATAGGCTGTCGATGCCTGTGGCATTCCCTGTTTTTGTGTCCTTAATGGCCTTGGAGGTCTCGTATGTCTCAACATTCTTTGAGGCATCAGTTTCACGTGTTCTTCCTTTGACGCTGTTCAGTTCTGCTCTGATTCACTGGTTTTCTTTTTGTCTAGCTCTGGTGTTCTACGTGTAAGCTTCAAAATTCTGTTGGCAACATCATTGGGATTTATGTAATCACTATTGTGTACTGTTTTAATTGAAGTTGCACCCTCTTGACAGTAAGTGCCATGCCTTTCTAATGAAATGTTCGAAACTCATTTCATTCATTAATGTGTGCCATTTTTTTCGGTGAGCTGAGTCCAAACATTGCAAAAGCTCGTCAAGGTTGACATTCTCGTGGTATCCGTTATAGAGGTCACTGCATTCCCGGCCCCATCCAGGAATGTATATTTTTCCAACAGCCTCTGGGGGCATGCTTTCTGGCGATAGATATTAGCAGGCCCACAAATCGCCTATAATTTTCTGCTTTTGGAAGAATCCATTGAATGTTAAACTCTAGCTGAGAAGTATAGTTCTCCCAGTTAGATTTAGCAAAATTCCAGGGTTTAGGAATCAGTCTGATGATAGGAATATGTGTCCCCATGTTGAGCAGAACAGGCCTATGTTGACTGCAAGGGAAATCATAGAAGACACTCTTGTTGCAATAAGGTGTAATTTGCACATCTTTTGTGATGAAGCACAGATCTGGACAGTAGTCTCTACCCCATCTAGTAGAATGGAATGTGCCTCTGTCTTTGGGGTCATACATTATAAATGTATTCTGTCTCTCTGCCCATTTGGATACTTCTTCGCAGTCTTGGTTGTTGTGGTTATATCCCCATTGAGTGTTGTGACAGTTGAAATCTCCCATGATGACTGCAGAGTGTTGGATATCTCAGATTGTATTGTCATTCCAAGCTTGGTATGGAGGCATATAGAGGTTTATAATTTCAATATTAGAAATTTTAATGCGTGTAACATCCATGTTTCCTTCTGTAGTGAATACCACATTATTCTCTGTCTCGATGTTATTCCTGACAGCAGTGGGTATTGTAGACTATTTAGCCATGATAAGCAACGTTGCCGGATGAGCAATGTGGAGACTAGTCTACTTTACACCCTATTAGGTATCTGAAAATTAAGAAGCATTATATTACAAAGCATGAGCGTTGTCTAAGCTAATGACCATGGATTTCAACTTCACAAAAGAATTTACAGTTGTATCTTTTATTGTAGACTATCACCAAACACTTGTTGTCTTTCAAGGGTTACACATGAAAAAAAGCTAGCTTATTTGTACTTCCGTAGGTGCTGTCATGCGGTTTATGTACCCTAATATCGTCTCAGGAATACTCTGTAGGTGTCTGCAGATTGCTTCAGGTTCTCCAATGTAGAATATTTGTTGAAGGTTTGTAAATTTGTAATCATCTTTTTATGTATGTCTGTGTGTTCACCAAATTCAACAAATTAGGAAAAGGTAGATAGATACATATTGTAAAAAAGACATGTTAAGCTGCAGATAGGCACAATTAAAAGACACTTACATAGAGCTTTTGGCCACAGCCTTCATTGGCAAAAGAGGAATCATTCTGTTTTGTGTGTGTGTGTGTGTGTGTGTGTGTGTGTGCGTGCGTGTATGTGTGTGTTTTGTGTCTGACTGTCTTTCTTTACTGACAAAGGCTGCAGCCAAAACCTCTATGTAAGTGTCTTTCAGTTGTGCCTGTCTGCAGCTTACCATGTCTTCTTTGCAGTAAGTAGCAATCTATCTTTTCCTACATTGTTGGTATTCTTACATGGAGTTTCCACTGTTTAATTCATCAGATTCAATGTTACTTAACATTCTGACATTAGGTGACTCCATTGAAAAAATATGTAAGAGCTTAAATCAGGGACAGTGCCATTACTAGCATGTTTTGCAGAGCATTGTTGTCAACACTGGTTGTGATGGTGACACAAAGATATCTGTTGACATCTAGTGGTACTTCTAAGTACACAAATGAGGTGTCAGCAGATAGGTTGTGTGTATTTTGTAGCAATAAAACGCAATGCCAAATCTTGACATAAATGTAACTGCGGAATGCTTAACATGTTCAGAAGAACACTGGCTGTAGCCCCACAAGTTTACAAGAAATTTGCCATAACATAAAAGTGCTTTCACAGTTCATGATATAGAGTGAAAATAGGTACTTGAACTGTGCAATAACTGAAAATAATATTTTTTCTTTTCCCATTTTACAAATTGTAGCAGATCTTTCTCTTGTGCATCACACTGACTCCCAGCCAAACTATCTCACTCCTATCTGTGCTAATTAGTACAGTCAGTGAAGCATATACAGTGTTAGAAGGGAGTACTAAGAGCAACATACTAAAAATCCTGACTGGTGAGGTATGTATGTGATAGTGGTGGGCCATTTAAAGGTCACTTTATAATGTTTTTTTCTTGACTAACTCAAAAAATGCAGCTTCCAGAGGAAATGTTTCCTAGTACAAAATTAAACTACATCAATTTTTTCCCAAGATGATCTTATTCATTTTTTCTGTAGGACTATCAGTTTGCAGGATGCAGAGAATGGAAAAATTGTGCAAATTATTAAAAAGTGTTTTAATGGTATAAAATGAATGCTTACTGTTAATTGAAGTGAGTTAAGAAAAAGTATTAGATGTTTGTACCACATCTAAATGCAATGGAACCATATCAAGGGATAAATTGTGTTTTGGATGTGTAAAAAGACAGGTGGGATGGAGTGTTGAAGGGGTTGTGGCTATCAGCTGTCTACTACTCAGAAGAGCCTGCCCCTAAGTGTAATATGCTTGCAACATGTGTTCAACACATGGATTTCATTACCTCCACTGTCAGTGGCTGGAAAACATAGCATGAGGGGTAATAAAATGCATCACCCTAGACTCTGCTCACCCCACACTTAAAATGGCACAGAGGCTTAAGTATCTCCCTCCGCAACGGAAGTAGGTCATGTAGGTGTTGCGGAACTTCAGTTATTTCAGGATAAATCGACCAATGCATTACAGCAGATTGATGTTCTAGCCTTGTGCATGATCAGATCTGTTCCATCAGGCATATTCACACCCATCGTGCAAGACGTACTAGGAAAGTGTAGTATGAGGGTGGTCTCATAAGTACTCGATCCAACAAAGAAAACACAAAAATTTTTAAGAAAAGTATTTGTTTTTCAATGTTATCTCCTTTCAGCTCTATATACTTTTCCCAGTGATGTTCAATAAGTTAGATACCCTTTTTGTAATGAGAAATATGTAACTCCTCAAAATAGCCATTGACTGCTGGCATCACGTCTTCATTTGTTGTAAATCTTCGGCCACTTAGCCATTTTTTCAAGTTTGGGAACAGAAAATAATCTGACGG
Organism: Schistocerca gregaria; assembly: GCF_023897955.1. NCBI lineage: Eukaryota > Metazoa > Arthropoda > Insecta > Orthoptera > Acrididae > Schistocerca > Schistocerca gregaria. Next base: position 435,106,226 of record NC_064920.1, on the reverse strand, counting down.
GGCTAAACCTGGCAAATAGGGTGTGTGAGGTAGCAAGTCAAACTTTAATTCATTAATTTTGGCCATTGCAATAACAGACTTGTGAATTGGTGCATTATCCTGAAGAAAAAACACTTTCTTCTTGACCAAATGCAGCCTATTTGCTTGATTTATTTGCCCAAATGTTGCAAGAAGTTCACATAATACTTGCTGGTGATAGTTTTTCCTTTTTCTAGGTAGTCTGTGAAAATTATCCCACACACATCCCAAAAAACCTGCAGATGAAATGGTCTTTGCCTTCTTTGGAGTCAGTTCTCCAATTTGTGTGCATTGTTTTGACTGTTCTTTTGTCTTGGGATTGAAGTGGTGGACCCATGTTTCATCCATGGTTAAGAAACAGTGCAAAAAATAATGATAATAATAATAATAATAATCAGCTTTTGTTGCTGCAAAAATTCACTAAACACTCAATTGAAACATCTTCACAATACTGTTTTTGCTTGAGCAAACACGTCACAATCCTTGCCCTCGGTTCACTCGTCCAAATTTTCAGATAATATGTGATGTACTGCACTTAGTGCCGCTTTGTGGATTTTCTTCACAATTTCTGGAGTTGTCACCTCATTTGGCCAACCACTGCGATGCTCGTTTTGGCAGCTTGTACAGCTTCATTTAAACTCAGCTACCCAGTATTTTACCCTATATATATATATATATATATAGTATTACATAACAATGACCAGTTTTCTCCATTTTCACAAGTTCACTCCCAACATTCACTAGTGATGGCTGCCAAACAAATATTAAACAATGTGACATCTTCAAATGTGAAACATATGCTTCAGAGATCGTATGCTTTTTAATCCACAGATATTTTTCAACAATGACTGCCATCTCTCGGTCAAGCCGGGTGCTTAAGGGACCACCCTCGTAAGCGGCTGCACTCAGTGTAGCCAACTCTACAAGTGCCAGCAATCTCTGAATGGAAGAGCATACTACCAGCAATACAAGGCCAAGAGAAGTGCAGTAACTCTCTAGTCATTCATTACTTCTCCATCAAGTGACTACAGCATGGTTATATAGCTTTACAGTATGCTGTCAACAATAGACAACAGCAGGATCACACATTTACTAATTTAGTACCTTTCTGTCCAGCACTACAATGGTCACAGGCAACATCACACAAATGGAAACACTTTGTGCCATTGTGTATAGGATTGTATTATGCATAAAAGCTTATTTAACAATTGCAGATATGTTCTCAATAAACTGAAAATGACTGCACAGGCCCAATGAAGTTATTTTGTCTACATACAAAGACATGTGAACGGGAAATGCTGGGAAGTATAGTCTGTGTGTAAACTGAAAAGTGAGCATCACTCATGGTGGGGGGGGAAGTCACCTTTCCCAGAAGGATGCTATCACTACCTTATAGAATGTTTCGGACTCAGTTTCTCCTCTAGCAGTGTAGAAGAATGTACAGTGACTTACGTAGAATCTGCCCATATGTTTTTCTTGTGTTAGTGTTATTAGTAACTCGTATCTGAATTCCATGTACTGCTACTGAACTCTCTGGTATACAAATACCCCCAGGTATGTTGATGCACTTCATTACCAATGATTCACTTTGTGAAATGCCCTGTAGTTGCTTCTTGTAATGTAGTGGGATAGAGAGAGATGGGGTTGCACCTGCTCACTCATCAATTTGCAGACCTATGAAGAACGGAAGTGCATGATGACAATATAGTGACCTATCTTCCCTCACGCCTCCACACTGTCCCCTCTCCCTCTTTGGAACACAATTTACCCCTTCATGCGACTCAACTGCATGTAGGTGTGATGCACACATTAAATGTTTGTTCTTACCCCACTTCATTTAACAATACACTAATAATGTATTGAAACATTGTTTTTAAAAAATATAAGACTTTCCATCCTGTGCAATGCGGAAACTGTTAGTCCTAGAGAAAAAATTAATAGGAACTTTTTTGTAAGATGTTTAATGTAGTTTAATTTCGTACTGGGAAACATTTTCTCCAGTTGCTGCAGTTTTCTAGATATTCAAGAAAAACTTAAAAACTTGACATGTAAATACTCCACACATTCATGACTAACACCGACTCAAAGGAAGGCCTCGGCACTTGTTCGTGACGCTACGTCAGCTAGGCACGGCGAACGCCAGGTCTGTTGCAGGCATACTCATAATGGTGGTGTCTCCCTCTCTGACACAGGAAAATGTGAAATTATTAGCGGTAGTTGACCAACACACACTGTTCTGGGAGATTTCTGCAATCAGTTAATTGTGATATTCATTACACTTCTTAACAATTAGTGTACTCCTGAACTTAAATTTCCACCTGTTTTAAGGATTGACATACAAAAACAACTTCATGGTCCAGCAGCAACAGAATTCGTGCTTCTTTACCTTATTTGTAAATCTGAGGAAGTTACTTTTGTACTGGGTTGCTTTTACAAGAAACTGTGAACATATTGGTGCTCTTATTTAGGTATCTTGGTTGACTATGGGATGAGGAGCACTGAATGTTAATGAAATATCTTGTGATTGTACACGTTGGAAGTTTCTCCTTTCAGTTGCAAGAGGGGAATATTTATCTTTTCTAATGTGCATGTTTAAAAAAGTTTAAGCTCAGCAGTATTTTTGATGTATGAAGCTATTTTGTTTCCTGTTTAGAATTCCTTTTGTTGAAAAAGACTGTAATCTAATGACTGGCAACAGTTGGACATTTACACGTGTAAATTAGTTCACATTTCCAGTGACGATGTCAAGCGAAAATAAATAAATAAATAAATAAAAGAAAGTAGTTCATTGTAAGGGGGTTGGGGTAAGTTTCGATAACAAAGTGGATCAAGTAAATATAGTTACTGGAATGTAAAATTTTAGAAACTTGCAATGGGGCAAACCATCTGCTCATATTGATCTACGTTTGCTTCAACAGTATTCATTAATACAGAACTATGATCTTCATTTGTAGCTTTATGATAGTAAGAAAATCTTTCCTCTAAATGAAACTACAGAATCCAAAACAATACCAAACATTTTGTCCAAAAATAAGAGATGTGTAGTGATAAGCACACCCAGATGTTTCTGCCTGCAACAGACCTGGCGTTCGCCGTACCTATCTGACGTGATGTCACGAACAAGCACCGAGGTCTTCCTTTGAGTCAGTGTTGCTCATGACCCACTGGCATGTTGTCCATGGCACTCCTTCTTACCACTGTACAAAAATTTGCGACTGTATGAATTTTTTCCCGTAGTCAACCATTTTTGGCCTTTGTTGACTGTGCTGAAGAACATATGCTGCACAGATTAAATCTGTCACCATAGCAGTCACTCCATAAAATAGCTTCTTGTTGTGTCACATTTGTTGATTTTTGTCAATGCAAAATAAAACTCTCTCATTCCTTTCTAACCCGGGGCCTCGAGTTACGCTACAGACCAGCCTGTTGTCACACCATTCATTACAAAGAATAATAGAAAAGGAGTGTGATATCCATTTTGGCAGCAACTTATGACAACTTATGTCCAGAGTTTATGAAGGAAGGGATTAGCAGAAGACACTGAATGTATGCGAATGGTTACAAATTTGTTTACTCCAAGAGAGAGCATTACTGAGATGCTGAAAAACGTGAACTGACAGAGATGTGATGGTAGACAGCAACTGTCCTGCATGTGCATACTTACAAATTTTCAGGAAACAGTACTGAGTCAGAGATATAGAAATATCGTACAACCCCAGATGTATCTTTTGTGTCGTTTTGTTGTCACTGTAGTTTTTTACCATGGGAAGTAAGGAGAAGTTGTTGTTTGGTGGCCGGTATCCTCTTTCTATAACACAAACTGCACGTATGTATTAACAGGGTTCTTTATTCATAAAAACAAGAAGTTACTCAAGTTAAGATAGTCCATGTGTTGTGGTAGAAGCTCTTCTGTAGTAGTCTATGTTAGCCTCACTGCTGGTTATTTATTTATTTATTTAGCTTATGGCATCAGAAATTACATTGAAAACAGCATAAAAGAGAATATACATTGTTAAAATATAGGGGGTAAACATAATAAAATAATGTAAATTGAACAGTGACACATAAAAATAAATGTATAACTAAATGACAAGACAAAAAGATTGCATAAAGTTCAGATTCCAATATTTTAAGCAATCACAGTTCTAAACTTAGATTCTGTTGCCACTCCACAGCTTGTGGTGTTGCCCTCTGGAAGTTGTTGTCAGTGCCAGTGAACGCCCTCAGTGGACACTCGCTGGTGGATGGTTTGTTCTTTGACACCACAGTTGCACCCTGGGTCAGGTCTCAAGTTCCATCTGTACATCAAGGATCCGCATCTGCCATGACCTGTCCTTAATCTGTTCAGTGTTACCCAGGTTTTCCTTGGGAGGTGAAAGCCCAATAGATGGTTGTGAGTTTCACATAAAGTATGCCGTTGTGGATTGGCTCAGTTTCTCCAGTCCGTCCGCCAGGTTTCAGCGCCATAGTAGTTTTGGCTCAGAAGTTGCTGTGCAGTCTTCACAGGAGGATTTCTGGATTTGAGTCTTCTAAATAAAGTAAGGTCCTGGTGGTTTACTGGAGATCTTTTTAAACTCTCTTATGAGTATGTTGCATCAGCGTATATAAGGCAGTTCGGTGTTACTGAGGACTGTTAGTCAGTAGAGTGGAGTGGTTTTAATAGCTCCAGCAATTATCCGAATCTTCTCATTTGGCACCACATCTACTTTTCCCATGTCCATGCTCTTTAGCTGCATCGATGTACAGTATTCAGCTGTTGAGTAGACCAAACTTAGAGCGGTGGTACGGAGTGTCTCTGCACCAGCTCCCCAGGTCGTTCCCACTAATTTGTGGAGGATGTTGTTTCGACATTTCAATTTTGCAACCAGGTTTGATAGGTGTTTTTTATGAGAGAGAGTGCAATCCAAAGTTATGCCTAGATATTTTGGATGGGAATTGTAAGAATCACAGTACCATTCAGAGATATCTGTAGAGGTGTTCCAACCAGCCTCTTATTTAGGTGGAAGCATGAGATCTCTCTGTTTTAAGGGTGCTTGGTATTAGTCGCCATTTCCTGAAGTATTCAGCCATCAATTCCAGAACTTGGGTAAGAGTCTGTTCAAGAGCAGTCATATTAGTATGTTGGCATGCAAGAGTGATGTCATCTGCGTAAATAAATTTTCCGGATGTGGTAGTTGGTAGGTCAGTTACATAGAGATTGAACAGCAGAGGTGCAAGCACTGGTCCTTAGGGAAAACCATTACTCCGGAGTTTTGATTTGCTGATAGAGCCACCCATTGAGATTTGCAAGACTATTTGACAACATATTCTCTTAACGAGATGTCATCGTTTTACATCTAGTAGCTTTTAGGAACTTATATGTTAGACTCTCTTTCCAGACAGTATCATATGCTGCTGTCAGATCGACGAAACCGCGCAAGTTTTCAGGCGTTGTTCATAGCCCCAATCAGTGAACATTGTTAATGCAGTTTCGATTGGGTCTGAAGCTGGCTTGGTCGATAGGCACAGATTACAGCATGATTGAATTTAATCTGTTGCGAAGGAGATGCTCAAGCAGTTTATATGCTACACTTAAGAGAGTGATGGGTATATAGCTTTCTGGTTTATAATCTGGCTTTCCTAGTTTGATGATGGCAGTGATCTTTGCCCATTGAATTCTTTTGCCAAAACTCTTTTTTTTTGGTCCACAGTGTGTTAGAACTCTGGGTGTATGTTGTCGAGACCAGGGGCCTTGCCATTTCTTATGCCTTGTAGGGCCTGTAGCATTTCTGTGACAGTAAACGTTTTTTTCAAGTATTGTTGTTCACGACTGTTTTTCTTTAATGTGTTTAGTTCTTCCTTTATTTTACGTGAGTGTTCTTTATCAACAGGTGCTCTAGACGTTTTGACTATATTGTTGGCAATTTGGTCTGGTGTAATACTTGGTTTAGTTTGTGGTATATGTGAATTAGCTCCTAGTAAAACGATGACATCTCTTTAAGAGAATATGTTGTCAAATAGTCTTGCAAATCTCAATGGGTGGCTCTATATATATATATAGGCTTGTGTCTGTGTATGTGCGGATGGATATGTGTGTGTGTGTGTGTGCGAGTGTACACCTGTCCTTTTTTTCCCCTAAGGGAAGTCTTTCCGCTCCCGGGATTGGAATGACTCCTTACCCTCTCCCTTAAAACCCACACCCTTTCATTTTTCCCTCTCCTTCCTTCCTTCCTGACGAAGCAACTGCCAGTTGCGAAAGCTTGTAATTCTGTGTGTGTGTTTGTGTGTTTTGTTCATGTGCCTGTCTGCCGGCGCTTTCCCGCTTGGTAAGTCTTGGAATCTTTATTTTTAATATATAAATAAAACAGAAAGAAACTTCCACATGGGAAAAATATATTAAAAACAAAGATTCCAAGACTTACCAAGCGGGAAAGCGCCGGCAGACAGGCACATGAACAAAACACACAAACACACACACAGAATTACAAGCTTTCGCAACTGGCAGTTGCTTCGTCAGGAAAGAGGGAAGGAGAGGGAAAAATGAAAGGATGTGGGTTTTAAGGGAGAGGGTAAGGAGTCATTCCAATCCCGGGAGCGGAAAGACTTCCCTTAGGGGAAAAAAAGGACAGGTGTACACTCGCACACACACACACATATCCATCCGCACATACACAGACACAAGCAGACACAAGCAGACAAATATGTCTGCTTGTGTCTGTGTATGTGCGGATGGATATGTGTGTGTGTGTGCGAGTGTACACCTGTCCTTTTTTTCCCCTAAGGGAAGTCTTTCCGCTCCCGGGATTGGAATGACTCCTTACCCTCTCCCTTAAAACCCACATCCTTTCATTTTTCCCTCTCCTTCCCTCTTTCCTGACGAAGCAACTGCCAGTTGCGAAAGCTTGTAATTCTGTGTGTGTGTTTGTGTGTTTTGTTCATGTGCCTGTCTGCCGGCGCTTTCCCGCTTGGTAAGTCTTGGAATCTTTGTTTTTAATATATATATATATATATGAACCAATATATATGAACCAATGCCTGTGTGCTCAGACCCTTGCTGCATAGCCGGTGATGGAAGTGAATATAGCATCATGACAGCTTCTCACTACATGCAGTGGTAGCTTGTAGTTAGTTGTTGAGACACAGGCAGTTTTGTGCATACTGTTGCTTTCTTTGTTTACAGTTGTATGTATGTGTTTTGTGCAATTGTGCTTTTCATCCATTTGGACCTGAACATAACGTGTGATTGGTTGTCTGATGATAGAGATGCTTTTTAATTTAACTGTAGGATTTCTACATGATGAAAATTGTTGTTTAAGGTGTATGCTTGTGGGTTTTTGTGTTGCTATGGTTAATTTATTGTTTATGGCCATCACAGCATCCAGGGAAGAACACCATTCACCATTTCCTCCAACTCAGCACTTCAGTTTCTCAATTCCACAGCCAAGACATCACAGGCATATACCACTACCACACTACCCTATCAACATTATCTTCTTCTCTGTTAGTTCTTTTATTACTCTTTGTGTGCTGGCTGAACATCCCACATCTCTACCCCTACAGTATTCTATAAAGCTGTAGTATAGACAGTTGGGGAGCCGTAGTTCACACATCCAGCTAAACAACACAGGCCACCATAAATGATCAAATGCTCCTGTGATGTCAGTTAATATTGCTATTGCATATTTTTGTTGTATAAGTCTGCTGTTTCTATTGCCTTAGTAGATGCATCTTCAATACATTTCCCTTTTCTTAAACAAAATGGTCATTGATTAAATCCATTAAGCTCCGTGCGCGAATGTACCATGAACTAGAGAAATCTTTCCTCAGTCTTTGCAAGTATGTCAGATAGACAGATCAGTCTGTAGGTTTTGGGATTAGCTGGATTTTCATCCTTGGACTTTTTTTTATTATTACAGCTTCTTCTAATTTCTTGCAGGCAGGCACCCTACCCAGTGTTAAGGAATCATTTAGTAGTCTGGTTGGGAATGGCATAATTTTTACTTCTATTTGTGTAGGGAGCTTGACATGACAATCATCTGGTCCTGGAGCTTCTCAGTTTTTCAGTTTTGTTATGGCTTGGGCTGCTTCACTGGACAGCACAATTATTGAAGTATTGATGTGTTTATTGTTTAGGGCATATCTAAGTTATCTGAGGAATTGGTTGTCATGTTGATCATCGTCTGGGAGGAGTTTTCCAAAAATATGTTCTGCTTGGCAGTCTCCATCCTTGTCTCACTGATCAATCTTTAGTTACATTGTGAATAAAGTTTGTTTTCTCTGTAAATATTTTATACAGTTTGCACCACACATCAGTCTTCAGCTGCTTAACTTGGTTAGCTTTCTGATTTTGCCTGTTGGTGCTGATCAAGCAATTCTTGGTGTTGGGACTTAAGACTTCTGCACCTTGTGCACCATCTAATGTCCATCAATTTAGGTGGCCATGCCATCTTCCTTAATGATTTGACAGCACATTCAGGCACACATTTTGTAATACTTCATGCAATGCGATACCCTTTAGATTTACACTGCCTTACAGTCTGTTGACACTGTATACTATTTCAGATAGCTTGTTTAAGTTTGCTTGCTTAAGGTTAAACCTTTCTGCCATAATTAAGTTTATTATTTCTATTGTTAACTGTGAATGTAATTATATTGAAATCACTACTGATTAGTCCAGAGTGAACTGTTGTTGCTGTTGTTATGGTCTTCAAGTCCAGAGACTGGTTTGATACACCTATCCATGCTACTCTATCCTGTGCAAGATTCATCTCTCCCAGTACTTACTGCAACCTACATCCTTCTGAATCTGCTTAGCGTATTCATCTCTTGGTCACCCTCTGTGATTTTTACCCACTGCATTGCCCTGCAATACTGAATTGGTGATCCCTTGATTCCTCAGAACATGTCCTACCAACTTTGGCCCATATAAACAAGTACTCATCAGCATTTAATTTCTTCTTCTTCCTAGTACTCAAAACAAATGGCATGCTTGGAACAAGAGTACCATAAGGCACTTTAGCCAACAGTCCTGTAGTCTCGGATATACTCCATGTCTTCCAGGTGAGAATATTAGCATCAGTCATTTGTGCCACAAATTTCTCTTCTCCCCAATTCTGTTCAGTACCTCCTCATTAGATACTTGATCTACCCATCCAATCTTCTGCATTCTTCTGTGGCACCACATTTCGGAAGCATCTATTCCCTTCTTGTCTAAACTATATATCACCCATGTTTCACATCCACACATGACTACACTCCAAACAAATAATTTCAGATAATACTTCCTGACGCTTTAATCTATACTCGATATTAAGATAAATTTCTTACGTGTAAGGCAAAGGTAGACAGTTGACCAGGTTTCATTTGAATGAACCTCATATTGGATGTTAACAGTAAATTTTTACCGTTATTGTAGTAGTCACTTCCATGACTTTTTCAGAGTATCATTCTATGTGATGAGAGTATTGTGCATAAATATATGAGAGAATCCATTCATTATTTTGGTATCGAAATGCAATAGAAGCCAAATGTTTATTACACATCTCTGAAGTTTTGTTGATCACTATACCTTTGTTTCGAAGTACAGTAACTGCTTTTGCATTTGATGATTCAAGAATGCAACTGATATCTGGGGAAAATGTGTGAGTTTGTTTTTCAGGTATGGCTGCTTGAATACAGCAGATCAGTTTCCATTTCTTAGCCCTTTATCTGCTGATTCAAGGCTGTAACTGATATCTGGGGAAAATGTGAGAGTTTATTTTTCAGATACACAACAGATCAGCTCCCATTTCTTTGTCCCTTTTTCTGAGTTCAACCATTACAAAAGAACTTCTCATTGCATTAATCTGTAGAAGTAGAATTTTTCAAGCCATTACGGAAAGTACGTTTGAATGTAGCATGGGGTGGGGGTCTTGTGCTTGCAGTTTCAGCATTAAATTCATTTTGCATTGTGTTTACTACACTTTTTGTACAATTTTGTCGAAACACATGAAAATGGGCGCAACAGAAACCTAAAAAAGCCGGGGTAGCCATTGCTACATATGAGAAGGCTGGTCTTGCAATTGGCACAGTAAAATTTTCTTTTTAAGGTATCGGCCTTTCATTTTTCTCACCAGGCAGTTAGATTTTGGTCCCAGGGGGCTGGTTTTGTCTTTATATCAAATCCTGCATCTTGTTTCCAAGTTTTTTGGTGGGTATCGTAAATTTGCCCTTTGACTCACACTCCGTTGATACACATATTTGACTTGCCTTTGATCTCTTCCAGGGGATTAGTTGTTTTTGACTAGCAAGTGGAAGTGAAATGCAGAATTTAGGGAAAAATCACAAGTCTGTTGACATATTAAGCCTAGTGAACTTTAAAGTCCGATTTCCAGTATAGCATTCAGATTGTAAGTCCAGAGCTCAGCCGAATCAACATCAAACAGCAGGATCCTGGCATAGTCCTTCTGTATTGTGGAGTAGAAACATAGTATGATGAGAACTGGGTTGTAGATGTATGGAGCGGCATTAAATAAGGCTCCATAGTTAAAGGAGCTGGCCAACTGAGTTCCCTGTATATTTTGGGCGGCCAATGACTGAGTGTTATGGGTGGTCAGTCACTGCATTTTGAAGTGCACCTGTGCAGAGGTGGCCTGCGACGTTAGCAGGGGACTGCACATGGAGAAGTGCAACCAACGATGCATTTCTCGGTCGCACGTAAACGAGTGCACAGATACTCTGTGTGGGGATTTAATAGTGGTGGATACAACACTCCTTCCCCCTTGGGGAAGCGGAGAAGCGTCTGCTGTGAATGAACACCACATCTATGGGGGGTCCTCCTCCAAGTCCTCAGCAGTGTTGATGAATCGGGGCCAGTAGAATACAGATGAAAATGCCCCGGCCAGGGCTGAAGGTTGTATGATGTGGACCTTGGCAGCAGAGCTGGTGGAGCAGGAGGAGCCAGCGGCGTGTGTTCATCGTGTTGAGGAATTACTCGTGGTTGGTGACTTTCTCCATCTGAATTTTGAAAGTGTGGACCATACTCTTGGCTTTTTTATTTGATTGTGAATGGAAGGCTGGCATTGGAATGTGGTGAATGCAATGCTGAGCATAGAAACCACAAAACTCCTCACTACAGAATTGTGGACAGTTGTCTGTTGTGAGCACTTCCGGCAGACCTTCAATCTCAGTTTTTTTTTTTTTTTTCTGAAGCTGTGATGATGTTGGTGGTTGATGTGGCATTGCATTGGGCAATACACGGAATTTGGGCTAGAGCACCATCCACTATCAAGAACATGGCTTTAAACATTGGCCTGGCAAATCAATGTGTACCCACTCCCAAGGGCGAGCACACAGTGGCCAAGAAGCAGATGAATGTCATGGGGCTGACTGTGACAGGATGGACATGTTTGGGTGAGTAGTTCAGTATCCAGGTTAATGCCCGGCCAGTAAGTGAATGTGTGAGCCAGGACTTCAGTTTGGGATACACCCCAGTGACCTTGGTGCAATAGTTGCAGGACGTGCTGACATAAAGAGTAAGGAATGACTACCTGTGGGTGTCCGTCATCAGAAATGAGTAGATTACTCCATCCGTCAACACGAGCTGCAGATTGTCATTAAAAAACTGATGAAATGCTGCAGAAGCCTTGGGAGGTTCGTCGTTCAGACCGTCCATGAAATATGTGACTCCAGACTTAGTTGCTACAGTTTGTATCTGCGACCTGGGAGATGATAATGGGAAAAGAATCTACGGTGGCTTCTGCTTCTTCATCGATGTGAAAAAACAAAATTTATTTTTTGCTGAACTCGGGATCAGATTCCCTAAAGAAGGCGGGAGAGGGCATCAACATTGGCATGCTCAGTCTTATTGTGGAAGTGAATCTCTTACTGGTAGTGTGCCAAAAATTAAGTCCAATGCTGGAGGCAGTGAGCAGTCCTGTCTGGAATCTTTGCTGCTGGATTAAATAGCGAGATCAGCGGTTTGTGGTCTGTGATGAGGCAAAACTTTGTGTCATAAACAGAAATATGGAATTTCTTTAATGCAAAGATAATAGCCAGTGCTTCTTTTTCTAATTGAGAGTACCTGCATTGAGTGTCAATCAATGTTTTCAATGCACAGGCCAAAGGGTGCTCAGAGCCATTCACCTCTCTGTGTGCTAGGGCTGCTCAATCACCTATATCAGATGCGTCCATTGCGATAACTATCTACTTTGTTGGATAAAAATATATGAGGCCTGGAACCATTAACAGCTGGGATTTCAGCCTGAGGAAGTTGTGCTCACAAGTTAGTGTCCACTGGAAAGGCACCCCTTTTCTGCATAACTGGGACAAGGGAGCGGTTTCTGTTGCTGCTGTGGGTATGAACTTTCGGTGATACGATTTCTTCATTAGAAAGGAACGAAGTTGCTCTAGCATTACTGGTCAGGGAAGTTTGATTATGGCTTCAACATGTTTATCCAGAGGACGAATGACTGAGCTGGAAATGATGTGGTCGTGGTACTCAATCTCAGGTTGGAAAAAACAACTTTTCTTTTCTGCATTATAGACCAGCCTCCCTTAAGATACTGAATAAAAATTTCAGATTGCGAAGGTGTACCTCCATGGTTATCCCTGTTAACAATGATGCCATCTAAGTAGTTAATCCACTTTGAGAACTAATTGTTCCAAAGACCATTGAAAAATGGCAGGGGCACTTGCTATAAAAAACACTAGGCATTTCAAATTATAAAGCTCGTGCAGCATGTTAAGTGTAAGAATCCCTTGAGATTCTGCATTAAGGGGAAGTTGGAAATCTGCATTTGCTAGGTCTATGTCAGAGAAGATGTTTCCACCTTTTAATTTTGACAGGAACTCTTTTGGTTTTGTAGTAGGATGTATTTCAATCTCTGACTGGGCATTGACAGTTACTTCAGAATTGTCACACAGGCGGATCTTGCCCAAAGGCTTTTGTGCCATGACAAATGAGGCAGCCCATAGACTAGAAGGAATAGGTTTTAGAACTGCAGTTGGAGTTAGGTGATCAAATTCTTCCTTTATTAGATCTCTGAGAGCTAAAGGAATGGTGTGGGCTCGAAAGTACAGAGGCCATGCATTGCATTTCAGTGTGATGTGTGCCTCAAATCCGATTTCTGGGGTGAACATTTGATGACGTTCCCTCCTTTATCTCTTCGTTTGTTGCCCTCTGGGACGTACTGGCTGAAAAATGGGGTGTGGAAGTGCAGTATTGTCTACTGTTGTCTATTTTCACTTTTCACAACCCCCCATATAAGCATTTATATGGCCAGTGCACTATTGTTTAACTTTTGATAAGCCTCATTAATAGGTTGCAGGCGAACATCCACATACAGCTACCATAGTTTACTATTGAACATCTACGAGCAGTACAAACCTAACCACAAAGTTCACAGTTCTTGAAGAATAGAAAGGTACATATGGAGCTGACACTGGCATTGTTTTTAACACACGGCCTAATTGTGTAACACTTAATTCACAGTTAAATTTAAGCATTGTTGTTGTTCTAATCAGCACGTTTCTCATCTAAAACTCAGCTGTGGACTAAGTGTCTCGTGACCAAAAATCGGGCCCTTATATATTCTCACAGTAGTAGGTACTGAAACTACACATTGTTCGAAGTTAAATTTACAGAAATTACAATTAAAACTTAACTCATTAAATTAACTGAATACATCAAAAACTTGGTTCTTTTTAACAGTTTCTTCTACTACAAGGGCGAAGCCAAATTATTTGTTTAAATCATGAAATTAACATATGTATAGTTATGCAAACAATACTTTTGAAAAACTGTTAAAGGTCCCAAGTTTGAGTCTCGGTCCGGCACACGGTTTTAATCTGCCAGGAAGTTTCATATCAGCACACACTCTGCTGCAGAGTGAAAATCTCATTCTAGAAACTGTGAATTACTTTGGAATTAATTAAGAGCTGGCTTTGCTAACCTGTTTTCAAATAGAGCCAAATAGATCCTTTAAGTATACAATTAGTTGTTCCTCCAAATCTTTATAATTATTGTAAAATTTATATTTGTTTATAATTCAACAATAGAAATTAAGTTACGAGCAGTTACTGATTTCGCCCTTTAATGAAAGTATTAATTAGGAATAGTTGAAATAAATTACATACATAAAACTAAGCACAAAATTAGATCTGGTGTTATATTCTTTAAAACTGAGGGCCAATCTTTCTCTTTCATGAAAATGGAAATTGTACTCATGTATGTTAATAGTAATTAGTCAAAAATGAAAAAACAAATTTAATGAGGCAGATGTCAAAACAAGAGGGGAGGTAAAAATATCCCAGCTTGCTTCGTCACAATCAGGTCCTGGCGAAGTGTCTTGAGGTCCATATATGGAGCATCTTCGGATACCAAATTCAAAGAATCATTTATTGAAAATCCAAATTTCTTGAAAGAGTAAATCGAAACAAATTCTCAGCAGAATCAGTGTTAACGACTAAGAAGATAATGTGGCGGGTGACATTATGATTTGTCGTCAGCAGTTCAGCTTGACCACTTACTGGGATGGTATGTTTATTATATGGCGTTAGACATCTCTTTGTTTCTTACAAGGGAGGAGCTCCAAGTTTCAAATAGGTATCAAAATTGAGAATGCTCATGGGTATGCTGGTGTCTACTTGTAATTGAACTGGCTTCTTTGCAATTTGCTCTTCTATGAAAAGTTTATTGGAGGTCTCTTTATGGTGTATAGTGGCTACCAGATTAACATCCATCTGTTGGGCAGGAAGCTGTCTCGCCTGACAGGACTTACGTCATACAGAAACTAAATGGCCATTGGTAGAATAGTTTTGGCAATAGGCTGATCTGGCAGGACAGCCTTCACACTGATGTTTTTTGAAACAATCCAGACATGATGACAATCGTTTCGGTACCCAAGACCTGTTTGATCGGCTCGAGCGGGGTGGGGGACATTGTTGATTAATGGTACGGTGTCTCATCTGTACAGTTGCTATGTCCAAATTGCCTCTAGTGTGGCTATTGGTTGCTGGCTCGGATGTGTTTACATTAACGGCTATCATGTTGATTCATGATGTCCTTTGAAACTTTGTACTCAGTCCAAAACTTTGTCTAAAACGGGTCTTTGAGTTGAAGTGTTTCATGCTGGAAATCCCTGTTTGTGCCCCAAATGATCACGTTCTTGATCATATCTTCTACATATGACTCCTTACTTTTAGCGGTAACAAAATGACATTTTCGTCCTAACACTTGTGACTCTGCAGGCCATTCTCTATGAGTTTAGTTTGGCTGTTTCTTGCACTGTTAAAATGCTACCCAAGAGGAAATAACATGGATATGCTGCTGGTAATATTTAAGCTCTGAAGGCTTAGATAATGGGGCCAACTTGCACAGTAGCCAGTAAATCTCAGGTTTTGACCATGACAAAAACAAAGATTTCATGAGGCTGGAGTCAGTTACCTTGAATGCTTGGAAATGCTCCAGTAATCTTGATTTGTAGGTTTCCCAATGCTCCAAAGCCTCATCAAAGGAAGGAAAGTCTGGCACTTTCTGTGTTGCTTGTGCCTGCAGTAAGCTTTGAAGAAGTGGTTGGAAAGTATTTAGTAGAAGCTTTTGGTTTTCATCCTGCTGATGAATAAGTTACTTCCAATTTAGATGGTTGCTGGCTCATATCTAGGAATAACACAATAAATATATCACCATTCTACAGTTTATTGACACAACACTGATACAAATAATTCTGTTACCAAGTGCCAAGTTGTAGATGAACACTTTATGGGAAATTATATAAATTGATGGTGGTTATACTGATGTCCAGGAATTGCAAGTGATATGCAGAATTCCTGTGGAAGTCACAAGTCCATTGACATACTAAGCCTACTGAATGTTGAAGTCCAAGTTCCAGTGTATCATTCGGGTTCTAAGTCCAAAACACAGCTGAATCAAAATTGAATAGCAGGTCCACTGCAGCGTAGTACTTCTGAGTTGTGGAGTAGAAACATAACATGATGAGAACTGGCTTGTAGATGTCGGGAGTGGTGTGAAATAAGGCTCCATAGTTAAGGGAGCTGGCAGCTGGGGTCACTGTGCTCCTATATTCTGGCTGGCCAATTGCTGAGTTTTATGGCTGGCTAATCACTGTGTTTTGAAGCGGGCATGCACAAAGGTGGTCTGTGGTGTGATCAGTGGTCGGTGCATGAAGAATGAGCCAATGATGCAATTTTTGGCCCCGCTTAATGGAGGATGCCGCTGCTCGGTGTGGAGATTTAATAGCGGTGGATCCCACTTATGTTGACGTTCATCTTATCACCCCTATCCAAGACTCAGGCTATGGTCTACCACTGCAACTTCTGTTTAAAAAATAATGTAAATGAAAAAAAAAGAAACATTGTCAGTATTCTGCTCTTTACGTTTTTTTGCAAATGGATTACGTCACAGGACATTGTGTAAGAGGCGCTCAAAAATTAATGAGTCGGAGGCACAATTACAGAAACCAGTACCTGTATGTTAGAAGTACTGCCCCTGGCTGATGAGACACTTGTCCCACTGTGACACAAGCCGTGAATGTTTCTCTCATAAAATTCCCGGGGCTGCAATGTTAACCAGTTCCACACCTATATCTGGACGTCATCATCCGAGGTGAATTGTTTGCCCCTTCAGAGCCTTTTTAAGGGGTCAAAAATGGCGTAGTAATAGGGAAGGTGGTCTGGACTATATAGAGGGTGGCTGAGAACCTCCCATTTGAATTTCTGCAGGAGTGCCGCGACTGTGTTGGCCATATGAGGCTTTTCATTGCCATAAAGTAGAATGAACCCCATGGGTGAAATTGCCTGTTTGTTTTGATTTGATCTCTTGGCGAAGGGTGGCCAAGGTTTATGAGTAATGGTGGATATTCACTCTTGTCCCGTGCTGCAGGGAGTGAGTCAGCAGGGGGCCATCTTGGTCAAAGAAGAACATCAGCGTAACCTTTCCTGCACTCGTGTGGATGACCTTGGCTTTTTTAGGTGGTGGTGACTGGATGCTTCCACTGGAGACTTTGTCGTTTTGATTCTGGTTCGAAGTGATGACACCGTGATTTATCTCCAGCCACCACTCGTGCCAGGAACGCATTCCCTTCCTGAGCATAGCGCTGCAGATGAGGAAGACAGTGGGACATTCGACATGCTTCCTGTTGTGGTTAAAGACTGTGGGGCACCCATTGGGCACAAACTTTGTGTATGTGCAGTTGTCCCTTCATGATGGTGTGAACACTTCCGATGCTCAGTCCGACCACAGCAGCTATGGTTTCCACTGTTCACTCAGCAGTCCTGAGTAATGAGTGCATCCACCTGCTGGATGATGTCATCTGTAATGCAGTGTGCTGCTCCAGACTGTGCATCATCGGCTATCGGCACCTGTCCTTCCCTGAAGCACTTGTGCCAAGCCTTGACCAATGCAAGGGATATGCAGTGTTTCCTGTACACTTGTGACATTCGTCGATGAATGTCCGTTCCTCCTACTCCTTCCACTGTCAAAAAACGAACAACACCTCTTTGCTCTTCTGTTGATGCCTTCGTGTCACCGTTTGCAATGTGACTGGCAGCATTGAACAATTGATGCTTGCCGCTGCTAGCTCTTTATACTCATGTGACATGCACACGTGCCCTCTAGCAACGGGCTGTGAATTTCCACACTCTGGTCGGAACCACACCTCATCACATCTGCCGTGATATCCTGGCATCGGTTTGCATGTTCCAGATTCCAGCTCATTTCTTTTTGACCACCCCTTATATTACAAAGCTGACATCTTGTATCAGTAGTTCCAGCTGACCCATTTTGCCTGGCTGAGATATATTGCACAGCAGGTAGAATAATATTGTCATGGTTGGGTCTACGAAGGACATTAATTATTCTGGTGGAATGTCATCTACCTTAGGTGCTTTGTTTCATTTTACTAGGGAATGGGCCAGTCTGACAAGTCGAAACCTACCATGAAATTTTTGTGCAGGTAGAATACGCCGAAAGCAATGCACTTGCAAAAAGTGGACAAAATTCAAAACCATGGTACAATATGCGTTAGATGAGTATGTGCCAAGCAAGATCGTAAGAGATGGAAAAGAGCCACCGTGGTACAACAACCGAGTTAGAAAACTGCTGCGGAAGCAAAGGGAACTTCACAGCAAACATAAACATAGCCAAAGCCTTGCAGACAAACAAAAATTACGCGAAGCGAAATGTAGTGTGAGGAGGGCTATGCGAGAGGCTTTCAATGAATTCGAAAGTAAAGTTCTATGTACTGACTTGGCAGAAAATCCTAAGAAATTTTGGTCCTATGTCAAAGCGGTAGGTGGATCAAAACAAAATGTCCAGACACTCTGTGATCAAAATGGTACTGAAACAGAGGATGACAGACTAAAGGCCAAATTACTAAATGTCTTCTTCCAAAGCTGTTTCACAGAGGAAGACTGCACTGTGCTTCCTTCTCTAGATTGTCGCACAGTTGACAAAATGGTAGATATCGAAGTAGACGACAGAGGGATAGAGAAACAATTAAAATCGCTCAAAAGAGGAAAGGCCGCTGGTCCTGATGGGATACCAGTTCGATTTTACACAGAGTACGCGAAGGAACTTGCCCCCCTTCTTGCAGCGGTGTGCCGTAGGTCTCTAGAAGAGCGAAGCGTTCCAAAGGATTGGAAAAGGGCACAGGTCATCCCCGTTCTCAAGAAGGGACGTCGAACAGATGTGCAGAACTATAGACCTATATCTCTAACGTCGATCAGTTGTAGAATTTTGGAACACGTATTATGTTCGAGTATAATGTCTTTTCTGGAGACTAGAAATCTACTCTGTAGGAATCAGCATGGGTTTCGAAAAAGACGATCGTGTGAAACCCAGCTCGCGCTATTCGTCCACGAGACTCAGAGGGCCTTAGACACGGGTTCACAGGTGGATGCCGTGTTTCTTGACTTCCGCAAGGCGTTTGACACAGTTCCCCACAGTCGTTTAATGAACAAAGTACGAGCATACGGACTATCAGATCAATTGTGTGATTGGATTGAGGAGTTCCTAGATAACAGAACGCAGCACGTCATTCTCAATGGAGAGAAGTCTTCCGAAGTAAGAGTGATTTCAGGTGTGCCGCAGGGGAGTGTCATAGGACCGTTGCTGTTCACAATATACATAAATGACCTGGTGGATGACATCGGAAGTTCACTGAGGCTTTTTGCAGATGATGCTGTGGTGTATCGACAGGTTGCAACAATGGAAAATTGTACTGAAATGCAGGAGGATCTGCAGCGAATTGACGCATGGTGCACGGAATGGCAATTGAATCTCAATGTAGCGAAGTGTAATGTGATGCGAATACATAGAAAGATAGGTCCCTTATCATTTAGCTACAAAATAGCAGGTCAGCAACTGGAAGCAGTTAATTCCATAAATTATCTGGGAGTACGCATTAGGAGTGATTTAAAATGGAATGATCATATAAAGTTGATCGTCGGTAAAGCAGATGCCAGACTGAGATTCATTGGAAGAATCCTAAGGAAATGCAATCCGACAACAAAGGAAGTAGGTTACAGTACACTTGTTCACCCAATGCTTGAATACTGCTCAGCAGTGTGGGATCCGCACCAGGTAGGGTTGATAGAAGAGATAGAGAAGATCGAACGGAGAGCAGCGCGCTTCGTTACAGGATCATTTAGTAATTGCGAAAGCGTTACGGAGATGATAGATAAACTCCAGTGGAAGACTCTGCAGGAGAGACGCTCAGTAGCTCGGTACGGGCTTTTGTTAAAGTTTCGAGAACATACCTTCACCGAAGAGTCAAGCAGTATATTGCTCCCTCCTACGTATATCTCGCGAAGAGACCATGAGGATAAAATCGGAGAGATTAGAGCCCACACAGAAGCATACCGACAATCCTTCTTTCCACGTACAATACGAGACTGGAATAGAAGGGAGAACCGATAGAGGTACTCAGGGTACCCTCCGCCACACACCGTCAGGTGGCTTGCGGAGTACGGATGTAGATGTAGATGTAGATGTAGAATTTGACTACTAAGGCTGACTGCATGTAGTTTTTTAAAAAAATGTTGAAGTTAATAATTTTTTCCTCATGAAGAACCACTTACAATAGCGATTTGTATAGACCTCTCTGCCTAGTGCTCAAATCAGTGAATAAGCAGAAGCACCCGTAACAAGTTGACATATTGCCACACAGCATGAAGTCCAAAGTGAACACATGTTAATTTTTAACACTTCAGTCACACCCAAAATGCTACAATTCATTATTTTTTTGAAAAATTTGCAGTTCATATCAACAACTAAACTGTTTCAGATATAATTGTTGCACAAGCAACTACCAGAGGAAAGAAAATCAAGATAGTGTCTGCTGTTCCATTACAAATGACTTCCATCAGTCTGGACTTAAATTTGTTGACATTAAATATTTTTAACAATTTGTGTAGCACCATTCTTATGATGGTTTTTGAATAATGTATATTTTGCTAACAATGCAACAGTTCATTGTTTATTAGAAATGTTTATTACATGTTTGTTGCTGTTGTTACAAAAATGCAAAGGTCTATTGCGTGATGAAAACAATTATTTTCCTTACACCCAGGCATTCCCAATAAAAGAAAAGTTAATGCATTCAGGCACTTCACAGTAATTGCTAGTTTTATTTGAACAGAACTGGAATAGATTAAGAAATGATCATGGCCATTGTTCTGCATATTATACTGTGTACCAGGCATCCTTTAACAAATTTGTAAAATGTGGTGATACAAACTGACAGTGCAGGAATGACTGAGGTCTAAGAATATTGTTCTGCTGATAAATCTAAAATGACAAAAAACTATAAAAAATCTGAAAAATGCTTTACACTGTCGAAAATTTTTTTATCGAGGGACTGAATTACAGTCTTACTTCTGCGTGAATCTGAATTATGTTTTTGTGGTCTGTGAAAGATGGAGTTATTTTCACAACCAGGCCAAGACCACAGAGAAGCAATGAATTATTCTCTGCAGATGGTAAGAAGTAGTTTGCATTTTCCAGACTTTTGGTGGTAAACAGTCCTCTGTTTTTAATTTTTGGTCCCAGTTTGTCTTGATGTTGGTGAAAACAGAGAGAAAGTTGCGGAAACAGTAATTATCGATAATTATCGCTGGCATTGTTGTATACAAATGTGTCATAGCATTTATTGACTGCACAATTGACTCTTGTCTTTTTCTGTTTAAAATGATAAAGTGTGGTTTGAATGAGGCCTGACTGACTGGCTGTGTGTGCAGCTTTTAGGGGATAACAATAAGCTTCCTCTTCATGTCAGTGACGAGTTTCTCTGTAGTATGTATTACCTATTAAATATATCTTCTCTACAAATGTACTTGAAGTAAACTTCCTCATTTTGTGATTTCCATTTCTTGAATCTGTTTTATCATGTCGAAGAAGCCTGGAAATCAGTAACATTCATCTCACTTGCAGTTCAGAGTGCCAAGTCTCATAGATCTTGGTAACAGTGCATTGACTCTCACGAGCCGTTCTAAATCTTCCAAATTGTTTTTCTTTTGTGCTTTTGCAAGTTCCATTTTGAGACATTTTTGAAACTAGTTTTGCAGACAACTGAAGTTGAAGTGTTTTCTCTTTCTTTTGTTTAACCAAAAAAGTTACAGCCTTTTTTTGTGTCACTGAAGGCTAATATGAAACATGTTTTCTTTGGGCTCTGAAGGTACTCTATTTTTGTTGTTGGTCTTTATAATGCAACAATTACCATTCAAATCACACTTCATATAGTTTCTAACTAAATGCTGATATCATTGGAATGAACGTCCAAGAAATTAACTAATAAATAACACATATGTAGGTCTTCTGAAGAAGTAGATGGTTACATTTGCATACCACATTATTAGTATTTTATCTTTGCAAAGTTGAAAATATTTATTGGATTCCACAGTATTGTGAAACTCTTGAACCTGGACATAGACAGATGCTATTAGCAATTGTATGCCATGACATCACAAAGAAATTTAATTCAGTTTTATCTCTATTGTTAACACACAGTGAAATCACAAAGGTAATTGCTCATTATTATGGGTTTTAAATGGGTTGCAAATTTAAGTGAATAGTAACTGTGAACAATTATGTCAGAGAAACTATGAACAGAAACTTAAATTTGCTTTACAAGTTAAGATTGTGTCATGCCGTATTATCTATTTACTTCTGTACCATCAGACGAGGATATGTGTTCGATGTGTTGTGCATGCGCTGTTTGCTACAGCTACAGCATTAGTGTAAAAATTCTCCAACTGTTGATGAGTTAGGAATTCGGGCAATATCAACAGTTTTTTTTGACCCTTTCTGACATGAATTTTTTCTGGAGATGAAAAATTTTAATTATGAATGGTCTTAGTTGATTGTTTAAAATTATTTTTGAAGGAAGATTTACAGAAATATATTCATCCATTTTAAAATAAACATTGTACATTCGGGTTTATTTTATTGACAAAAATAATTAATTTTGAGATATTCACTGCATGCAAAATAACAATAATATCATTCAGTTATACAGTGGAATATAATTAACAAACAACCTCTGTCTATTCTGGCTGTCACAAGCAACAGCATGTTGATAATTTTATAGTGGTATTGGGCAGGGGCCTGCCTTGCACATGATGAAAAGATTGAACAGCCACAAATGTGTACATAAGGTTTCCATTGTGGAAAAAAGGTTGTTGCAGCTAAGACACACTAAAAATTGTTGCCAGTTGATCTGAAAGGGTTAAAAAGTACTTGCAGTGTGTCTCAGCAACAAGAATTTTGTTATTGGGTTTCATTCAGTGTGTTCTTTCTGTATAAAAGAATTCAAGGCAGGTTTCAAAATGTCGAATTGGACGATTCCCTTATTAGGTCTTTCAGTGCATTGCAAAATTTTTCTTACAGGTGTGCATTCCTTACATCATCTCCATTCACTCCCTCTCCTTTATATAATATTGTCTTCAAATTTGTCATTTATGTAGTGATTCTGTGTGTTCCTTCCATCTTTCAACCTCTTCTCCTTTGCCTAGAGCTGGCTTGCCATGTGAGTTCTTTTATGTTCATAAAAACGCTTCTTTTTTCCAAAGTCTTACTTAATTTGCCTATAAATGGGATCTGTCTTATCCCTGAGTTTGGCATGCATCTATAGCTTTGCATTTCTCTGTTAGCCATTGCTGCTATTGACATGTTGTACTTGCTATCAGTCTAATTTTTTTATTGGATAGATAAAAAATATACTCACCATGCGACCTTAGAACACACACATAAAAGAAGGTTATAATTAGGCAAGCTTTTGGAGCCAGTGGCTCCTCCTTCAGGCAGAATAGTTAAAGGGCAAGGAAGAGGGGTGAAGGAAGAGAATTGCAGAGGTCCAGGAAAAGGGGTAGATTTCAGAAGAGTCATCCAGAAATCTACTCCTTTTCCTAGACCTCTGCAGTCCTTTTCCTTCACCTCTCTTCATTTCCCTTTAATGCTTCTGCCTGAAGAAGGAGCCACTGGCTCCAAAAGCTCATCTAATTATAACCTTCGTTTATGTATGCCTTCTGCCGCCATGTGGTGAGTATTTTTTTTAATCTATCCAATTACATCATATTCTCAAAAATGGATTCATTTTCATTGCTGTATATATATATTCGTATGTATTCCCTATGTCTGTTTCATTTACTCCTCTTTACTATTCTGCACACGTATTATGTCACGCACCCCAACATTAGTAGATTTTGACACAAAGCTAACATTTTGTGTCAGTGTGATGACAAAAAGAGAATTCTAGATTTTCTTCAAAAAGTATAATGTATAAAACATACAGATAGTGCTTGGTTTTCAGAGTGGAGTACAGTAAATAATTGCAATACGTACAGGCAGTGATGAGAGAACACCAGATCACATAAGAATGTCAAACTGCTGACCTTGTCCAAATCTTAATCAAACATCTCATCGCTGTCTTTCACTGAAATACGTCTTGTGGCCAGTCCCAGTTATTTCCACCTTTTCAGACACAGTTGTATTTGTGGTTAAGACATTTACAACTGTATCAGACACTGATATAATTGAACTCTCAGTTAATGGGTTTTGAGTTCAAAAGGTCACTTGGTTTGCAGGTTGGTTTATTATATTTGTCACAATAGTAACTGCTTTGCTGGGAAAACAACAAATAGCTATCAAGTGACAGCTATATACACATGCATCATGCTGCCCTTATCTGTATGCCAGCAAAATGTCAGATTACCAGATGTATTCAACCAACGATTACAGAGACATTAGTGTACTTCGAAAGTGACTCTAGCAATACTCAGCAATGAGGTATGTAGCTATTTTGATCTAGTACTGTTGTTGGTCATTTGAAACTTTCAGTTAATTATTTCCTAGCTAATGATAGTATTTTATGGTTGTATATTCGAACAAAAAATATTAATTCTGGCTCTGAAAAAATTAACAGAGCATCAGAGAATGCTCGTTAAAGATAAAAAGCATGGCCTGAAGAATTAATTATACTTATGTGTGATAGTCATAGCTAGTAATGTACATTATATGTACTGTGTATATGATGTGGTGGATAACATAAAAAGCTCCATGAAGCTCTTCAGAAATGATGCTATTACATGTAGGACTTTTGCAATGCCAGAAAACTCTAGTAAGATGCAAGAAGATCTACAGAGGATTAACACAGGAATAGACAGTTGGCTGTCAACATAAATATATTCATCACTATATCAAAAGCAAGTTATCATCTTCTGCTGAACACAATCCTCTTCTGCTCTGCTGCTGACACAATCCTCATTTGCACTTCTGTATATATTACAATCTTCATCTTCTTGCATCCAAGTTTGTCTAGCCTGTTTCTTTATGCTGTCACTCCATCATCTATTAGATCTCCCATTGCTTGTTTCTTATCATAAGGAGCTCACCACAGCATCTCCTTACTCCATCTCCCATTATTTTGTCTCTCTATGCCCAGTCTGTCTACATTTGTCACTATCACATTGTCCAACTTATACAGGAACTGACAGACGTTATATGGTCAGCCCTTCTTCTCCAACACACCATACAATAGAAGAGACTATTAGCTTTTTAATGAATGAATATCGCCTGATATTTGTATACAGATGTGGTTATGTTTATAGTCATCCTGTATCACCTGTTGTGTGAAGTATTATGAAAACATAGAAATATTGACAATGAAAGGCACCCTCTCTCTGATAACAATGTACACCTTTAATGTGTACTGCTTTAAGCACCATGCAGTTTCAGCCAAACTGTTGGCTGTGATATGTGAGTAACACAATAGTTTTTTGGTTACATCCAAAATTGTAAGTTCCATCATTATATTAACATTCTGCATGAGAACCACATCTTCAAGAATTTTCGTATACACTAAAACAACTGACGGCACAGTTTGTTGCAGGTTGTGGAGGTCCACAGAACTGCCAGTGGCAACCTAGGACACACCAACCCGTACCTACATGTCAGATCGCACTATCATTCAACTCAAAAGTGTTCTGTTCTACACACTGGCCACCTGAGGCCATCACATCAGCAATGCAAACAGTATTAAGCATGTTCTGAGCTGATAGATATGACAGAAAAAGAAAAACAAGGAGAACTGCAAAGTTCAACATGAAGCTAAACAAGCAAAATTGAGAAATGTCAAAGGGATCAGTAATCAAATAGGCAAGGTGTTTCACTGAAGAGGCTTCAAACCAGTTTTCCGAAGGGGCTGTTTACTGGATACATTGTGAGTCAGTGCTATATACATTATGAAAACTGGAAGGCCCACGTAGCAAAACATAAGCATTCTGTTCATTTTGGGCAACATGACTGATCAACATCGCAGAATTAAACTGGGATTTTGAGTGGCCTGTAGTTTCCTGAAGTCAGAAATTGAGAGACAGCCATTTGTGTGCTTGCACAAAATAAGAGAGGCACTTGAAATCCCAGTGCAGCTTAACAATCCCTACCGAGAGAACAGCTGCTGATTTCCAACTATCCTTTTACCATGTTCCTTGTGCAATTGTATGTCAGTGGCTTCACTGACACTGTCGTGACCAACTAAATGGACAGCACATGCTGAACTGGTTTTGGTTTTCTATATGTAAAAGCAGGAAAACAGGCCCCACAAGCTTGTCATTGATTTGCGGTGACTGCCAATTACCAGTAAGCCACCTGCCTCACAAATGGATTGCTGTCTTTCCTAACACCAACTGCTAGTATTTTATGGCCAATAAAGTCTAAGAAATTTGATGGTTGTGGTCTTATGACATAGTTAGTAAAGAAATGTATTGAAGTGCCCACTTCCCAGCTAAGCCATTCTGTTCCTGAGAAGGACTGCTGCAACACAACAAAGTATTCTGATGTTTTAGTATTTTAGCATTTTAAATACTTTATAAAATGACTTATACTTTGGTATTTTAGCATTTTAAATATTTTATAAAATGACTTAGCAGAAGGATTTTAATCACAGTTGCTATCACGTACTCAAATCCTGTTATTTCTCTTATCTTTTCTTTATATGTATCCAACAAGCATCTTTCCATTGTTCGATGAGCAGCCCTAAATTTTTGAACTGTTTTTGCATGTTTCGTTTGCGTAACCTAGTTCTGGTTGAATGAAACCTCAAACCACTTTTATACAACTGTCTTTTTCTTTTTCTATTTTTTAAGTGTCTGTCCATTTGTTACTTTCCTCCCTCTAGTAGTGAAATTCTGGATCCATAGCAAACAAAATAATGTCATCTGCAAGTTGAAGGTGGTTCAGATAAGTTTGTTTTTGCATTTTGTCTCTTCCAGTTTAAGATTCAAAGAACTGTTCCAAGGCCATGGAAAATAGGAGTCACCTTGGCTAACTTCATTCTCTTCATTCTCAGTTCTGAACACCTCCCCCTCCCCCCCCCCCCCTCTCTCTCTCTCTCTCTCTCTCTCTCTCTCTCTCTCTCTCTCTCCTGAAGTAATTGAATGGAAGTTACAGCTTTGTTGTACATATTTTTCTACAAATTGACATAGATATAGTCTATTTCATGATTCTTAAATATTGCCAGCAAGTGTTTTATTATGATAACAAAACACTTTGCCATATTCTGTAATTTCCGAAGAAAATAGTAACAAACAATTGTTGTTCCTTTGTTGAGGACCTGTAAGTGGGCCATTGTGCTATACCCACTTCAAAAGCCATCTTATACATTTCTCCTTGTAAATTCTAGAGGATTAGGAAAGGATTTTTCGAAAAATCTTGTATACCACTGACAAAAAGCAAATGGGTTCAACGTCCTCAAACCTTCCCTGCTCCCTTTCATATAGATTGCAAGTACAACATCGTTCTCACCGTGTGCTATACTTCGTATAACTTTGCTAGTTTTGTTTTCACAATTTCTCTCCCTGCTTTAATTATTGCTACTGTTAACCCATGACCCCCAGCGGCATTCCTTCTTTTCATTTGTTTCCCCTCCTCCTCCTAGTAAAACTTTTGGAATGCACCCATTCTCACAGCTTGTTGTCAACGTGTCCATTTTCTTATATTAAAAATAAAGATTCCAAGACTTACCAAGCGGGAAAGCGCCGGCAGACAGGCACATGAACAAAACACACAAACACACACACAGAATTACAAGCTTTCGCAACTGGCAGTTGCTTCGTCAGGAAGGAAGGAAGGAGAGGGAAAAATGAAAGGGTGTGGGTTTTAAGGGAGAGGGTAAGGAGTCATTCCAATCCCGGGAGCGGAAAGACTTCCCTTAGGGGAAAAAAAAGGACAGGTATACACTCGCACACACACACACACATATCCATCCGCACATACACAGACACAAGCAGACATATTTCTGCAGACATATGTCTGCTTGTGTCTGTGTATGTGCGGATGGATATGTGTGTGTGTGTGTGCGAGTGTATACCTGTCCTTTTTTTTCCCCTAAGGGAAGTCTTTCCGCTCCCGGGATTGGAATGACTCCTTACCCTCTCCCTTAAAACCCACACCCTTTCATTTTTCCCTCTCCTTCCTTCCTTCCTGACGAAGCAACTGCCAGTTGCGAAAGCTTGTAATTCTGTGTGTGTGTTTGTGTGTTTTGTTCATGTGCCTGTCTGCCGGCGCTTTCCCGCTTGGTAAGTCTTGGAATCTTTATTTTTAATATATTTTTCCCATGTGGAAGTTTCTTTCTGTTTTATTTACATTGTCCATTTTCTTAGGTGCACTAAAATGATTTTTGAAGAAATCCTGAAATACCTCTAATGTGGTCTTCCAGTTTGCCATCACAACACGTTCTAACCAATATAAAACAATGGAAAATTCAGGATGGACTGTATCAGTGTTATGAAAAGGATAGTTTCTACTTACCACATAATGGAGATGCTTAGTCGCAGATGGACACAACAAACAGACTTTCAGAAACTGTGTGTGTGTGTGTGTGTGTGTGTGTGTGTGTGTGTGTGTGTGTGTGTGTGTGTCTATTTCCAACACAGGGTGAGTAGCAACTATCCTTTTCATAATATTGTTAAATTCCATCCGAACTAATATAATATGATGTCTACCCAGCGTGTTAGTTTTGTTTTCTTCATATTTGAGTTATTCTCAGTTGTCGCCTTATTATCTTCTTGTACAGTGACATAAGCTGATAAACAGTGCTCTTAGTTTATTCTATCTGACTTGTGCTGTAATTTAATTTTACTTCTTTTTCTCTCCTTCTTCAATATTCTTGTGGCTTCTGAAATTTTGTTTTGTTTCCTGTCTTCACTTCAGCAACATGGTTTTTTTTCCTCAGTATATTATTTATTAAAGTATTATTTCTCATACATAAGTTTCTTTATTCTTGAACACTAAGCTTTTCTGTTAGTTTTAACTGGTAGTCTTGTTACATGATTTTTTAGTAATTAAACTGGCTTTGCACTTAACAAATTTATTATTATTATTATTATTACTATTACTGTTGGTGAATGATGCAACCAGCTGGTCATTAACAAACTTCCAGCATGCTGGAGTAGCCTGGGCCAGCAGCTTCTGTTAATCAGTGGAACAAAAAACCAGTCCAAGTTGCAAATTTTTACTTTTTATTCATTCAATGACTAGTTTCGAATGAAGACACATTTTCAAATCATCTTAACAAACCCGAAAATGGCATTTCCAAAGGTATAGAAAATGGGCAATGAACACTTACAGTGCTCTGTTATATGTATGCACTGTAAATTTTCATTGCACTTTTTCGACATCTTTGGAAATGCAATTTTTGGCTTTGTTATCATGACTTGAAAATGGGTCTCGGCCCAAAACTAGTCACTGAATGAATAAAAAGTGAAAATTTACATTGTGGACTGTTTTTTTTCACTAACTATCATTAACAGCTGTGGTATTCACAAGATCCAACATGGATAAAATATTAATAATAGTAATAATGATAATAATGATGATGATAATAATAATAATAATAATAATAATAATAATAATACACCATTGCAATTTCATAAACACTTCTACAACCCTTTAGATCACATAACATCAACAGATACAAAGAAAGTAAATTGGAAAAAGAAAACACTACATGGCAAGCACCCGTATCATCTTAACACAGCCACACATCGATCAAGACGCATCCAACACATGGCTAAGAAAAGGCAGTATATACAGTGAGACAGAAGGATTCATGATTGCAATACAGGATCAAACAATAAACACCAGATATTACAGCAAGCATATTATTAAAGATCCCAATACCACAACAGATTTTGCAAACAACAAATGATGAAACATTAGATCACATCACAAGCGGATGTACAATACTAGCAAATACAGAATACCCCAGAAGACATGACAATGTAGCAAAAATAATACATCAACAACTTGTCATACAACATAAACTAATAAAACAACATGTTCCCACATACAAGTATGTACCACAAAATGTACTGGAGAATGATGAATACAAATTATACCGGAACAGATCCATTACAACAGATAAAACACCACCACATAACAAACCTGGCATCATAATCACCAATAAAAAGAAGAAATTAACACAACTAATATAAATATCCATACCCAATACAACAAATATACAGAATAAAACAGGAGAAAAAATTGAAAAATACATCAAACTGGCTGAGGAAGTCAAGGACATATGCATCAGGATAAAGTTGACAGCATACCAATTATACTATGAACTACAGGAGTCATACCACACAATATCCACCAGTACATCAACGCATTACAGCTAATCCAAACACACACACACAGATATATATATATATATATATATATATATATAAGACTTACCAAGCGGGAAAGCGCCGGCAGACAGGCACATGAACAAAACACACAAACACACACACAGAATTACGAGCTTTCGCAACTGGCAGTTGCTTCGTCAGGAAAGAGGGAGGGAGAGGGAAAAATGAAAGGATGTGGGTTTTAAGGGAGAGGGTAAGGAGT
The DNA here is from genome assembly GCF_023897955.1 of Schistocerca gregaria. Taxonomy (NCBI): domain Eukaryota; kingdom Metazoa; phylum Arthropoda; class Insecta; order Orthoptera; family Acrididae; genus Schistocerca; species Schistocerca gregaria. The sequence goes on along the minus strand of NC_064920.1, from coordinate 435,075,844 downwards.
CATTCCAATCCCGGGAGCGGAAAGACTTCCCTTAGGGGAAAAAAAGGACAGGTGTACACTCGCACACACACACACATATCCATCCGCACATACACAGACACAAGCAGACATATTTAAAGGCAAAGAGTTAAGGGCAGAGATGTCAGTCGAGGCGGAAGTACAGAGGCAAAGAAGTTGTTGAAAGACAGTTGAGGTATGAGCGGCGGCAACTTGAAATTAGCGGAGGTTGAGGCCTGGCGGATATCGAGAAGAGAGGATATACTGAAGGGCGAGTTCCCATCTCCGGAGATCGGATAGGTTGGTGTTGGTGGGAAGTATCCAGATAACTCGGACGGTGTAACACTGTGCCAAGATGTGCTGGCCGTGCATCAAGGCATGTTTAGCCACAGGGTGATCCTCATTACCAACAAACACTGTCTGCCTGTGTCCATTCATGCGAATGGACAGTTTGTTGCTGGTCATTCCCACATAGAAAGCATCACAGTGCAGGCAGGTCAGTTGGTAAATCACGTGGGTGCTTTCACATGTAGCTCTCCCTTTGATCGTGTACACCTTCCGGGTTACAGGACTGGAGTAGGTGGTGGTGGGAGGGTGCATAGGACAGGTTTTACACCGGGGGCGGTTGCAAGGGTAGGAGCCAGAGGGTAGGGGAGGTGGTTTGGGGATTTCATAGGGATGAACCAAGAGGTTACGAAGGTTAGGTGGACGGCGGAAAGACACTCTTGGTGGAGTGGGGAGGATTTCATGAAGGATGGATCTCATTTCGGGGCAGGATTTTAGGAAGTCGTATCCCTGCTGGAGAGCCACATTCAAGGTCTGATCCAGTCCCGGGAAGTATTCTGTTAGTCCCAGAACCTCTCACAGAAGAACCCCAAAAGTGCCCCACTTGTAACATGTGCCTGTCTGCCGGCGCTTTCCCGCTTGGTAAGTCTTGGAATCTTTGTTTTTAATATATTTTTCCCATGTGGAAGTTTCTTTCTGTTTATATATATATATATATATATATATATATATATATATATGACTACAGAAATCTGTAATTATTGATACATGTTCAATTACCCGAAAGTTCCTAAATTCAGTGTAACCGTACAGTTAAAAGGAAGTCACGCTTGATCAAGGTCCGTGTCACTTTCCATTTTAAACCAGACATAACGTCTGAGAAAGGAAAGAAATTATAATAATAATTGCTTCAACTCCTTACGTGGAGCAAAGGGCTGCAACAAAGGATCAACCTCTTGTTCTGTCTTCTGCTAGTATTTTCACTTCTTCCCATCCTATTCCCTGCTGTTGACGTTCCTATTCAGCTGACCGTCTCCATGTCATTCTGGGCCTGCCTCAGATGGCTTCTGGTTGGTTCTTTCCAGAGTGTTTAGTTAGAGATGACGTTTGGCCACTGTACCTCCAGGATGGTCTTCAGACATCTGTTGTTGAATGTCTGCCGCTTATATGTAGTAGCTGCTTTATCACTTTCCGTGTTTCACATCCACATAGAATCACAGATTTTACATTTTACAAATATCCACAATTTGTTCCTCAATGTTATTTCCTTTGATCACCAGGTGGAGCGGAGAGTTGTAAAAGTGCCTTTGGCTTTGTTGATGCGGCTATTAATTTCCTCTGATGCCCCACCATATGGTGTAATTATGCTTCCAAGGTTGCCAAACTTATCCACCCTTTTGATTACCTGGCTCCCAAGCCTAAGCTCTGTGACATTATCATTTGCCAGCATGTCTTTGTTTTCTCGAGCATTAATTTTCAAACTGACATCCTTTGCTGAAGACTTCAGATCTTTTGGTTTCTCTTTCATGTTGTTGAGGCTGTGAGATAGCAGGCAAAAGTCAACTGCAAAATCTAGGTTTTATGTGTGTGTTCCATTGTTCCATTTTATTCCTCTCTCTTTATCCATTGCTTGCATCATTATGACATTCAGTACCATGTTAAATAGGGTCAGTGAGAGCAATGGCCTTGCTTAAACTCCTGGTTTCACTGTCATTGGATTTGAAAGCGTACGTTGATTTTTAACCTGACATGTGTAATTTTCAAACTAGCGCTTGACAAGAGCATTTATTTTCCTGGAAATTCAAAATTTTGCAGCAAGCCCCATATTTTTGTTCTAATTATACTGTTGAATGGCTTTTCAAAGTCTACAAACAGCATGTGAAGTGGTGATTGGTATTCATATGAATGATCTGCTATTATTCTCAAGGTGTTTATCTGATCAATGCAAGTGACATTCCCTAAATCCTGCTTGTTCTCTTCTTATTTTCTTGTCTACACACACTTTTATCCTATTTGGGATTATTCATGAGAGGATCTTGCTTGAGATTGACAGCAGCGTGATGCCTCTATGATTATCACAAAACGGTAGGTCTCCTTTCATGGGGAGCTTGATGATCATGCCTTTGTTCCAATCATTTGATACTTTTTCACTCACCCATATGCTTGTCAGGAGAGGATGTAAAATTTTTGCTATTATAGAGGAATTTACTGTCAGTAACTCTGGAGTGGAGATGTCCAGCCCTGAGTTTTTCCATTTTTTATGTGTTGGGCTGCTTTAGTGATATCTTCTTCAGATGATGATTCTACATAGTTGACATATCTTGTGGGAGTCCTTCCCCATCCACATTCTGCTGAGTTACAGTGTCCTCTGTAGTTTAGCAGTTCAGAACTTTCTCAAGATAATGTCTTCACCTTTCACTTGGTCTTCTCGATTTGTAAGTAGTTTTCCTTGCTTCTGTTTGATTGGCATATCACCCCAAAATTTCCTATTCAACAGTTTTCTTGGGATGTTGTATAGGGTCTTGCTATCACCTCTGTTAGCTGCTGCCTCCGCCTTAGCTGTGAGATTATTGATGAAAGTTCTCTTATGTTTTCTGAAACCCTTCTTCACCATCCTATTTAGTGTGCATGGTTCCTGTTGGATTTCTTCTTTTACTTCCCTTGCCTGTGCACAATTTAGCCTGAGTTTTGCCTTCCTCTTCTGCTGTATTGCATTCCAAGTATGGTCATAGAACCATCTTGTCTACCGTGGCCCTTTGTTCCAAGAATTTCCTCAGCATTCTGTGTGTAGGTCATTTTCACTGCATCCCATTGACCATCAATGTCATTCTCTTCGATTCCTCTGATAAGTACTTCAAAACGATTTCTCGGTTGGGTCAAGGACTCCTCTTGGGCTTGCGTATTGTCCAATTGTCCAACTTTCCAAAATTAAATCTGATCCCCTTCTGCCTGCAATGTCCGTGTGTGCAGTTATTCTTAGACGGACTTGTTACAAACATCTGCTCTACTTTTGTTCCTCACATCTTCTCTCTTCGCCAGGTCCTGCTAATTGCAGAGTGGTCTATCTGGTTCTCTGTTTTGCCATCTGGTGAAACTCATAACACTTTGTGACACTGTTTATGCTGGTAAATGGAACCTCCAGTGATCAGGTTAGATATGGTGCACAAGTCTGTGAGATGTTCTCCATTGTCATTTTGGATGCCCAACCAATGTTGCCCAATAATCTGCTCTACCCTACAGTCGTCATTCCCAATTTTTGCCTTAAGATAGTCCATCAGCAGGAGGATATATATTTTCCAACACTTTTGTAGCATTTCTGGGAGATTGCTGTAAAACTTGTCTTTCTCTTCGTCCTCAGACATTTCTGTTGGTGCATAATATTGTACAATGGTCACTGGTCTTACCTTCATTGCAAAGCGAGTGACTATGATTATCTCTGTAATTGGGTACCACTCTATTAAAGACTGCTTTGCTCTCCAGTCTAATATCAATGCCACTCCTTCACTATGGATTTCATCTTTTCTTCTAGAATAAAGGAGGATGTTCCTTTCCTTTATTCTCCTTTCTCCAAATCCAGTTATTCTTGTTTCACTTAATCATAAAATTTCTAATCTGTGTCATTCCATTTCCTGTACCACTTCCATTTGTTTTCGTGTTTGCTACATTGTTCTCAAGTTCTTGAATCCTGATCGTGTCACCTTTTTCATTGCCACGGTTGTTACCTTTAAATCTGGCTGGTAATTGGTATTCTCTGTTGCAGTTTCTGTTATATACTGGTTTCAGATTTAAATTTAATTCCGATTAATTTAGTGCCCAGTTTAATTTTGTTTCTTACTAACTTGTGGTTACCTGATATCCTGATCTGCTTTTTGACTGACACATTGTATACAGTTTATTTTCAGCACATAATTGGTCTTAATTTCTAGTTATGTTGGCCATTGCTGTGTTCATTTTCTGCTGTTTTTCTTGAAAAATGTGTTTAGGACATACACTAGAAGTAGTCCTCCTTTATCATCCATGATATTGAATTCAGAAAACTATCCTGTAATGCGAATTATTTTTGTTTAACAGTGCTTATTTCTCCTCATAAAGATTCCTAACGCTGGAAGAGTATGAAAGTATGGAATGTGTCAATAAAGAAACGGGACTGGTTGCTGTGTGCATTTCTGGCTTTGCCAGTGACAAAGAGAAGAAGGAGGGTAATAACCTTGAGACTCTCTGACATGCATGCAAAATTTCACACAGCTGCTGTGGTTAGTCTGGCTGTGAGCCTTCTTAGGAAACCAGCCATGCATCTGAGTTCCGTTGGAATTATGCTATGCTCTAAAGTGGAACAACATGTTAACATCAAATACCTCAGAAAACTTGGAAAATCTGCCACAGAAATGATTTGTTGAAACAAGTTTATGGTGATCACTGTCTATCTCGTATGCAAGTTTTTGAGAGGGTTGAGAGGTTCAAGGATCATAGGGTAGACCTCACCAAAATCAGGCTGTCCTTCCATTCAATAACTGAAGAGAATGTGGAGAAGGTCAGTAGAATCGTTCGAGAAGACCGCCGCATGAGCATTCAAGCAATTGCACAACTTGCCTGCATCAATAAGAAAACCATTAGACAGATTTTGCACAATAATCTGGACATGACAAAGCTTTATGCTAAAGTGGTACCAAGAATCCTCACAAACGAGCAAAAGCAACATTGAGTCATTGAGTCGACTGCTTTGCTGAAACTCTTGAAAACATTGAAAATGACCCTGATTACCTTGGTAAAATAATTGTGTGTGCTGAAACATCCATGTTCCAGTACAATTAAGAGACTAAGTGACCCCTCAGTCCCCTAGGAAGAAGAAAGTGCCCATGAGAAAATCAAAATTCAGAGTAATGATGATTGCTTTCTTTGATACATGAGGGGTTGCCTACATTGATAGGTTGCCTGAAAGTCAGGCTGTCAGTCAAGCTTATTATGTAACTGCTCAGAAGACCCGTCGTGAGCTCTGTGGAAGAATCGCTCATGGACTCCTCATCAGGACAGTGAATCTGCTGGCCTAGTTCGTGGAGAAAAACGACATTCCAGTGAAGGAGCATCCACCATATTTACGTTATCTAGCACTGTGTGACTTCTTTCTCTTCCCAAAACTGAAGTCTGTGCTCAGAGGAACCAGGTTTGATTCTGTGGATGCAGTGAAGGAAAAAGCTATGAGCCTCTCCAACATCATAACAGAAAAAGAAGTGTAGCACAGCTTCAAACAGTGGAAAATTCACATGGAGTGGTGCAGGGATCAGGGAGGGAACGACATTGAAGGGGAGCAGCAGTTCAGTTGTGTAAGTTTTTTTAATAAAGAGTTAGAGAATGAGTCTGGATTCTTTATTGCCACACCTTGTAATGAGGAGTAGCAGAAATTAGATCAACAGTACCCTTAACATTAAAGGTAGGGATCATGAAGTTGATGAAGTTAAGGAATTCTGCTACATTGGAAGCAAATTAACACAATGGAATAAGTGAGGAGGATGTAATAAGCAAACTAGCATATACAATGAACTGTGGGGAAACAGGGAAAACAAGAGAATCAGAGCATGTGAGATGTAGTGCTACAGAAAGATGTTGAAACTTAGGTGGAGTGAAAAGATAAGGAATGAGGAGGTTTCTGCAGAATCAATGAAGAAAGCAACATATAGAAAACACTGACAAGAAAAAGGGATGAAGTGATAGGACACGTGTTGAAATATCAGTGAACAACTCCCATGGTACTAGAAAGGAACTGTGAATAGTAAAAACTGTAGAGGACCACAGAGATTGGAATACATCCAACAAATATTTGAGGATATCGCTTTAAGTAATAAAATAAAAAAAAGATGTATATTGGTACACAGCCCAACAAAGAAGGTCAAAGAGCATTTGAGCATTTTTCTATGAGAATGGGAGATCTATAGCAACAAGACACAGCTGTGGCAAAATATATTCGTGGTTTCAAAAAGAGAATAGGTAATATTGATATGATAAATATGAGAGAGAGTTATGAGTGTCATGAAATCTGTGGAGGGATATCAGTCTGGTAAATTTGTTATTAAAAATGCCACAGCTGAACAAGTGGCCAACTTGTGAAGTTTAAAACAGATTGTGTTTCTTTTATCTTTTATTGTTGCTGAATGACAGTGTGTGGCTGTCTCGTGCAAGACTGTAGCTGTGGTGCAGAAAGATTTGGATTAAGAGTTAGTTTCTAAAATGGAAAATACTGAGTGTATATGGAAATAACATACCTGAATCTATTTTGCTATTCAGTTTCAATTTAAACTGGATCCATTGTGATGTTATGAGTGCAAAATTTTTTGCCATACTACATTCAAATATTGAAGTTGTGTTGACTGCAGCAAATATGACTGGGTAGAACTCAGATCAGGAATAGATGGTTAACTGTATGGTTGGGAGCAGAGTGTATCCTGTCTGAGGAGGAGAAATTTCCATAAATAAATGTCACATGGCACATACAACTTGCTGAAGTTAAGATCTATAAATCCACGCAGCTTGCCAACATTTATAACATGTTTTGCTTCAGTCATCCAATAGCATCAGTGAAAGTTTACCTTACATCCCCCCCCCCCCCCCCCCCCCCACCTACCTCCCACCCTCCACACACACACACACACACACACACACACACACACACACACACACACTGTAGGAAGTATTATGACTATACTTTAAAAAAGAATGGGGGGAAGTGGCTGTAGTAGCAATTTTACATCCACAGCTGGATAAAGGCATCATCAAGACTATTACAGTCATTGCATTCTTTAGTTGTTCTCATCTATGTTGTTCCTGTATGTTCATAAATCCTCTACCCCATTCCATTAGATCATCTTCCTAAACTTTACATATCTCCTGGAATGCAACCAAGTTCTACCTTGGTCCATCACATCATTCATTGATTTGACTATATGTCTTGTTCACGTCGGTTTTACTCTAACTACTGCAATTGCTGCATTTTCCTTTCATGTTTCTTTTTTCCCCCTTCTATCTTTCAGGAATCCCTATTGCATAACTTTTCATTTCTTCCAGAGCAAACTAGGCATAAAAAGTCAGTGTATGGCAATATACATTAACTGTAAACTTTCCTTTTCAGACTTGTCAGATACTTGGTTTTAAATACACTATCTAACTTACCAAAAGCACTACAAATAATTTTTACTCTGCTGTTCATTACTTTTGCTGTCCATACAGTCACTGTTTTCAGTTGCCTTGGCATAAAAACTCATCCATGTGGTTTTGTTGTTAATTTGTATTAGTTTCTCTTTGCTGTATTTATTATACATTAAGCTTTATTGGAATTGATTTTGAAGGCTACCGTCAGACGTACTTCATGAAGTTTGTACAGATGTAGTTTACCTACACTAGATGCAAACTGTATAATGTCTTGGGCAAAATGAAAATGGCTCCAGTATGTTTAAATAAATTATTTTAAAAATATTGCTCTGGGACTACTGAAAGTAGTAGGCTGCAAGTCGAGGCTACAGTGTGAAGAAAAATTTGGGAGCTAAGATACTGATACATAATAAAAAGAATGCAAAATAAAAAGAAACTGGGCTGTTGGAGAAATTTTTTAAGCTATGTATAGTTCATTTACAGTTTGTATGTTTACTCCTATGGATAAAATGCAAAAAGATGAAAATTTTGCTTAAACAAAAAATGTGGCAAGTAAAACAGCTTCACTCTTGGAAGGATACATGTATCAGGATATCCAGCTAGGTTGGCAAGTTCCTTTTTCATGCATAATGTTTCAACAGTTGACCTTCTTGCCTTTGTCAGATGCAGCATACAATGCTCTGAAATGTGTTTGGTTCCTAGACTGAATATGTAGCAGCCCTTATCAACTGTAACAAACTGGTAGGAGTTGAGTAGCAAACCCATGTTGGACAGTTGCTTCCAGCTTTTGATGGAGAATGCTAGGACTATCACTGTGCATAAAAATTTAATCATTTACATGCCTGGACATTTAAAAATACATGATCTATCTGTCATACTGAGAGTCAAGCAGAAATGACTCCATTGTAAATTTCAGGGTGGTAAATGGGGATTAAAACTAAGGAAAAAAGTGAGCAAAATTATAAAATTATTTATGTTGGAGAAGTGTAGTGGGTATCCTAGTTGTGATTTTCAGTCTAAAGACTAATTTTATACAGCTCTCCATGCAAGTCTGCCCTGTGCAAGTCTCTGCATCTCTGAATGAGTGTGGTAACCTACTTCATTTTTGAACTTGTTTACTGTGTCATCCCCCCTCCCCCCTGCGGGTCTGGGGTTTAGAATAGGCCCGAGGTATTCCTTCATGTCTTAAGAGGCAGCTAAAAGGAGTCTCACACTTTCTGGCCGTATGAGTTCAGGTCCCATTCTATGGTTTGACCTTCCACTTTCAAAATTCTACAAAAGGGCAGGCTATATGGGGAAGGATGCCTTACGTGGTGCACTTAGATTTGATTCCTGAATCTCTTGTCATGGCTTTGCACCTCCACCTGCGATTCAACTATTTGGGCGAGGACACTTGCCGTGATATGTCATCTTCTTCCGTTGTCTCCTGTCCTCTTTTGCCCCCATGACAATATTGGATTTCTCTGCGCCCAATATCCAGCACAGTAGCCAGTCTGTTGTGGTGGGGTGGTCATGTACCCACTTGGTGGTAGCCCCCTGACAACACAGGGATCCCACTGCTGGTGCCTGAGCTGTAAACTCCCCGTATGTCAAGGAGTAGATGCCTGTCTTCCTGGGGCATCAGGACTCCTGGTAACGGCCATCATGCCAATTGGCCTTTGCTGTGGCTGGGTGGCACCCATGGGGAGAGCCCCTGATCAGAGTGGGTGGCATCAGGGCAGATGACCCGCAATGAAGCGGACTAAGTCACCCCTTGCTGGTGACCGTATGGCACCAGGATTCTCAGAAGAAGGGCAAGATAGAATACAATGCCGACAGGTATGCCCCTAAATCGTTTCCCTCCCTTGCTGCACCATGGGAGGAATGTAGAGCTACAGAACGGAGAGAGCCATAATCACCTCAGTTTTTATCGAACACCTTGAGGATAAGTTTGGAGAAGTGATAGCGCTGTTCAAGATGCGAAACAGTGCAGTCTTGATTCAGACAGCATCCCCAGCCCAAACCCAAGCGTTACTCACCTGTGACAAGCTGGGTAATATTCCTGTTTCCGTCACTCCCCATAAAAGCCTCAACGTCGTCCAGGGGATCATTTTCCATCATGACCTCCTCTTGCAGTCAGACAATGAGCTCCGTGCCAATTTAGAATGGCAGATTGTGTTCATTTCATCCGACACATTTACAGGGGACCCAAAGACAACAGGGTTGTTACTGGTGCCTTCATCTTGGCCTTTGAGGGCGATTCATTGCCTGAAAAGGTCAAGGTGATGGTTTAGCACTGTGATGTTAAACCAAAAATCCCTCCCCTTATGTGTTGTTTTAAGTGCTGGAAGTTCAGGCACAGGTCTTCCCGCTGCACTTCTAGCACCACACGTCGAGACTGCGGACGTCCACTGCATCCAGATACTCCATGTGTGCCACCTCCCACTCGCCAAACTCCCCATTACTCCAAAAGGAGCAGAAAACTATGGAGTACAAGACCCTGCACCAGTTGACTTATACAGATGCTAAATGTAAATTTGAAAGATTACACACCATTCAGTTGACAACGACATACGCTGCAGCTACATCACCATCGCCGTCCTAAGTACCAGTGGTTCCTTATTCTGCCCCATGAACAGTGGCCCCTCTGGGCCACCAGAATACATCTGCCCCCTTGGTGGTAGTGGGAAAATTTTCCTCCGTTGCACCCAAAGCACCTACTTCGGAACCAAGGTCCCTCCAAACACAGGGGCCATTGGTCCCCTCCCCCCTGCCGGAGAAGCAACAGACTCCTCTGACTTCTCTCGTATGGAAGGGGTCCCTTGGGGCCCTCTCTTCCAAGGTCTCCACTAATGCCATGGCAGACACTTGCCATTGGCTCAAGGAGCCAAAAGCTGCTGGACAATGAGCTTCATGGTCCTCGTCCATGACTGAAGCTGCTTCGGAGAAATCTTCCCAGCAAGCCCCTAAAGAGAATCGAGAGAGCACACAAACTAAGAAGTAGTCTGCTAAGCAAAAGGACCCTCAGGTGGGCCCAACACCACCACTCTCTATCAGTTCAGCATCTGAGGATGCAGTGGAGAGCTTAGCGTCCCCTGCAGACCTGGATCTCACTGATGCCTCAGCCACCATAGAAATGGCTAGAAATACTCAGTCAGAGGCAGCATGTGACCCTGAGGCATAACCAGCCTCCTTGCACGCTTCATGCCTTTCCAGCCTCGCGATAATGTCATTGTCCAGTAGAATTGCGGCAGTTTTTTCCACCACTTGGCTGAGCTACGGCAACTGTTAAGCTTTACACCTGCTTTCTGCATTGCCCTCCAGGAAACGTGGTTCCCTTGTAGCCACCCGTGGCTTAAGGGATATTACAGGGATCGTAGCAACTATAATAGTGTGTCAGGTGGAGTTTGCATATGTGTCCTGAACTCAGTATGCAGTGAACCTGTGCCCCTTCAAACGCCTCTTCAAGCTGTAGCTGTCAGGATAAGGACGATGCAGGAAATAACTGTCTGCAACTTATATCTTCCTCCAGATAGTGCAGTACACTTGAATGCATTGGCTACACTGATTGATCAACTCCCTAAACCGTCCCTACTTTGGGAGATTTTAATGCTCATAACCCCTTGTGGGGTGGCACAGTTCTTACTGGCTGAGGCAGAGATGTCTAAAATTTACTATCACAACTCGACCTCTGCCTCTTAAATACATGGCACATATTCGGCCATTGATTTCTTGGTTTGCAGTTCTGGCCTTCTCCCATCTATCCACTGGAGAGCACATGACGACCTGTGTGGTAGTGAACACTACTTCCCTATCTTCCTGTCACTGCCCCGGCGTCAGGCCTACGGACGCCTGCCCAGATTGGCTTTAAACAAGGCAGACTGCAAAACTTTGACATCTGCTGTCACCGTTGAATCTCCCAAACGGTAACGTCGATATGGTGGTTGACCAGATAACTACAACAATCGTTTCTTTAGTGGGAAATGCGATCCCATATTCCTTAGGGTGCCAATGGCGAAAGATAGTCCCTTGATGGTCCTCGGAATTCGCTGAGGCAATTAAGGAGCGTCGGCGAACTCTACAGCAGCATAAGCAGCTCCCTTCCCTGGAGCACCTCGTAGCCTTTAAACTGCTCTGTGCCTGCATTCAACAGATTATCAGAAGGCAGAAACAGGAGGGTTCGGAGAGGTATGTGTCAATCATTGGGTATCATACATCACCTTCCGAAGACTGGGCAAAGATCAAACGAGTTTTTGGGTACCAGACCACAACAGGTGTTCCTGGTGTAACATAAATGGCGTATTATCTACCGACACAAAAGTGATTGCCGAGGTCTTTGCTGAGCACTATGCTCACGCCTCTGCGTCGGAGAATTACCCCCCCCCCCCCCCTCCCCAGCCAGCCTTTCGCACTCTGCGATGGTGGATGGAAGAGAAAGTCCACTCGTTCACTACATGCCATAGTGAACCCTATAATGCCCCATTTACAGAGTGCGAGCTCCTTTGTGCCCTTGCCATTGCCCGGATACAGCTCCTGGGCCCGATCGGATCAGCAGTCAGATGATGAAACATCTCGTCTGACTAAAAGCAACATCTCCTCGTGATCTTCTATCGGATTTGGTGTGATGGTGTCTTTCCATTGCACTGACAGGAGAGCACCATCATACTGGTGCTCAAACCAGCACAAACTTGCTTGATGGGATAGCTATTGGTTCATCAGCCTCACCAATATTCTTTGTAAGCTGCTGGAACATATGGTGTGTCGGCTGTTGGTTTGGGTCCTGGCATCACGTGACCTACTGGCTTCGTGCTCCTGATTTTTAATCCAGTATTTCCTGTTGCTTCGTACTTTCCATGTCCAATTTTGTGCCTCCTACAGTCCCCCTCCCCCGTATCTAGGAGAATGGGGTCCCATAGGGCTCCGTATTGAGTGTATCTTTATTATTAGTGGCCATTAATGGCCTAGCAGCAGTTGTAGCGCTGTGTCTCTGTATGCAGACGACTTCTGCACTTCATAGTGCTCCAACAGTACTGGTGTTGCTGAGTGGCACCTACAGGGAGCCATCCACAAGGCGCTGTCATAGGCTCTAGCCCATGGTTTCCAGTTTTCGGCTGCAAATTTGTGTTTTATGCACTTCTGTCGGTGTTGTATTGCTCATCTGGAACCAGAACTTTACCTCAATTACAAATCCACTTAGAGTAGTTGAGACACATCGATTCTTAGGACTGGTTGTTGACGCCTGATTGACTTGGCTTCCTCACCTCAATCAGCTTAAGCGGAAGTGTTGGCAGCACCTCAATGACCTCTGCTGCCTGAGCAACACCAACTGACGTGCAGATCGTTCTACGCTGCTGCAGCTCTACTGAGACCATGTTCAATCCCACCTAGACTATGGGAGTCTGGTTTATGGTTCAGCAGCACCCTCAGCATTGCATTTACTTAATCCAGTGCCCCACTGTGGCATTCGACTAGTGACAGGAGCTTTTAGGATGAGTCCAGTGATCAGTGTTCTTGCGGAGGGTGGAGTTCCTCCATTGCACATGTTCATAGTTCTCGTGGTTCATTGCAGTTCTCGTCCGATCCCTTCTATCTGAACTGTAGTCCCTGCTTTTACCACCTATACTGGAGGTCCAGTCGTGTCACCTCCATGGTGTACACTTAGGTTGTGGATTCGCCTGGTCCTTTCACATGGACCAAAGAACTCAGTTCAGCCCGTGGCTCTCCACTGTCACTTCATCTTGGTTCTTGACATGTACCGAGGCCATGAAGTGATTTACACCGATGGCTTGATGGCTGATTGTCATGTTGGCTTTGTCTATGTCCATGGAGGACATATTGAACAGCATTTCTTGCCCAACGGCTACAGTGTTTTCACTGCAGAGCTGGTGGCTGTATCTCATGCTCTTGAGCACATCCTTTCATGCCCTGGGGAGTCGTTTCTTCTGTGTACTGACTCCTTGAGCAGCCTACAAGCTATTGACCAGTGTACCCTCATCATCCTTCGGTAGCTATCATCCAGGAGTCCATCTACGCCCTGGAACGAACTGGTCATTCAGTGGTGTTTGGTTGGATCCCAGGGCATACCAGAATCCCAGGCAACGAACTTGCTGACAGGCTGGCCAAACGGGACTCACGGAAACCTCTTATGGAGATCAGCATTCCAATAACTGACCTGTGTTCATTTTTAGTCGCCAGTTTTTTCGGCTTTGGGAGACAGAATGGCATAGTCACAGTACGCACAACAAACTATATGTGAATAAGGAGCCTACGAATGTGTGGCAGTCCTCCATATGTGCCTCTTGCAGGGTCTCTGTGGTTCTCTGCTGGCTCTGAATTGGCCACGCTTTTGCGACCCATGGCTACCTTCTGCGTCTGAAGATCCGCCTCAGTGTTGATGCATCACCTGATTTACAGTGGCCCATATTCTGGTACACTGTCCCACTATGACAGCCCTACTACGAAATCTTCAATTACCGGAGTCATTACTGCTAATTTTATCTGACAACGCCTCATTGACTGGTTTAATTTGTGTTTTATTCGTGAAGGTGGGTTTTATCATTTGATCTAAATTTTAGCACATCCTTTATCCCTCTGTGTCCTCCACTCTAGGGCTTTTAGGGTGGAAGTTTTAATGTGTTGCAGAGTGGCTGGCTTCTCTTCTCATCGTAAGTCAGCTATGGTAATCTGTTTTGTTTTGTTTTAATCTCTTCTACCTATTTCTTGTGTTTCTGTGGTTTTCTTTTCCCTCTTTTTTCCATTTAAGTGTTTGTTGTCCTGTCGTTTGTGTGGTTTTTCTTATCGCTCCATTTTGTGTTGTCAGTCTTGCTTGTTTTATTCTCACCCTTGTGGCATTGTTTTATTTGGAATAAGGGACCGATGACCTAGCTATTTCGTCCCCTTCCCCCTCTTTTAAACCAATCAACCAGCTGTGGCAAACCTTTGGACTTCCTCTACCATTTTCATTTCACTCAGTTACCAAATTAACTATTCCTTCATACACCAGGAGCTCTCCTATCAAGCTATACATTCCTGTAGTTATTTGCCCCTTAAATGGCTTTTCTGCCTGATTTGGTTCAGTACCTATATATTAGTTGCCCTATCTATACATTTACCCTTCAATGTTATATAACATTACATATCAAAAGCTTCTATTCTCTTCTTGTCTGTATCGGTAACTGTCTGTGTTCCACTTCCATATAAGACTTTACTCCATACAGCTACCTCCAGGAGATACTTCATATGTCTTAATTTTTTTATATTGGGTTTTAACATATTTCTCATTATAAGAAACACAGTTCTTGCTATTGTCAGTCTGCATTTCATATTTTCTTTATTATGAAAAAGAAAGTTGTGAATAACCATATAATAGAGATGCTTGAAGCAGTGTGGTTGTAGTTGCCTGAGACTGCAGTCATGTGCGAGTCATGTTTCCATGAGAGAGAGAGAGAGAGAGAGAGAGAGAGAGAGAGAGAGAGAGAGAGTGTGTGTGTGTGTGTGTGTGTGTGTGAATACCTTACTAGCTGAAAGCTTCATTTGTGACAGTCTCTTTGTTGTGCCTATCTGTGACTCAGCATCTCCGCTGTACGGGAGTAGCAACTTTCCTTTTCCAGTTCCTGTTGGTTCAACAGGAACGCATCACTCTATATCAAAGGAAGATACTGAAGCATTGGAACACGTTTTTTTAGTTCATTGACTGGCTAATTTCAGTCAAAACAGAGTGCACAGAAGTTGTATAAATTGAAACCTTCAAGTCCTTAGACTTTTCACATACATCTTGGAACGATTGAAAGTGCTTGAAAAATGAATCTCTTACTCATATTTCAAAACCAAAATTATGTTAAATAAGGCTAGGTTTTGATTTTTATGAGCCTGTTATGTGATAATGTGGTAATAAAACAGGTTTTACGTATGGCAAAAATTTCAATTGTTTATAAAACCTGTTCAACCTAAAAGTGGAAGCTCTCCTGTTCAGGGAAAGTAGAACTATATGGTACTAATAAAAAAAAATAATAATAATTTTAAAAAAATGGATTGGTATTTTTGAAAAGAAATTCTGTAAATTATATAAAAAAAAGTTCAGAACACTATAGGAAAATAATTTTGACAGATAAGTCCAAATGGAGAATTTCTTTGTAATCATAAAGCAGTTATCATTCATATTTTTTTAAAAAAACTACTACAAAATATCTAGAACTGTTCCCAAAATACAGCATTTTAAAATTTTTTCCAAAATTTGCATCTTCAAAATGGTATGCGCAGTGTCATCTTTGGAGGGCTGTATCTCAGAGCAAATTTTTTTTTGTAGAAAACAAAAAAAAAATACTTGTTTCTTACTTAGTCCTTCATTTTAACATATGCTAAATTCAATAACATCAGAGACTATGAAGGAAAGATTTTTTTCCTAGCCTGCCTGAATTGATATGAACTATGCCCCATTTTTTAATTTCTTTTTAGAACACTGCCTATTTTGTTCTACTGATTTTCAGGTTCCTCTGCAATCCTGACAGAATTAAAATCTCATTAGTAAGCGTTAAAGTTTTTATTTCTTCTCTGTGAACATTAATTACTTTTCAAGATGTCTCCTTAGTTTCCTTCACTGCTTGCATCACGCACAGGTTGAATAATGGCTTCAACCGTGCCTCTCTTTCATATCATTGTACTCTTATAACTGCTGTCTGATTTCTGTACAAGTTGTAGATAACCTATCACTCCATGCATTTCATCCCTATTATTTTCAGAATTTCCAGATGTGTTGGAACTGTCAGAAGTTTTCTGTAAATCTTTAAAGGCTGTGAACATAGTTTTTCCTTCATGCTTGGCTACCACGGGGACCCAGCCTTTGCAGCATTTTTTCCCTTCCATGCTGCATGTATATCCTCTTGCTATTCTTTTTCACCTCACTTGGCGGGGAACATGTCTGGGGTGTTATTGGGAATGTTCTGCGTTGTCTGTCGATGGCGTAAGAACAGTCTCACCATTGTTTTTGCTCCCTTTTCCTTTCATTGTTTCCTTTCTCCTCTCGTTCCTCCACTTCGGTGTTTGAGGTTCCTCTTTTTCTTCTTCCTCCCTGTTCACTCCTGAAGGCTAGCTCATGCGTCTGACGCTTAACAGGTGAGTGGGTAACACGTAATTCTCAGCCTCGGGTCAACAGGTAGGGTTTTCATGTACCCCCTGGTACAGGTCAGGCCCAGGGAGGGGCGATTGCCTGAGCTGCAACCTTCCCAAATTGCTGATTGGTGCCTCTGTCAGGTGTTTGGGAGGTGTGAGCCGAGGCATGAACAATCACCTATGGCGGGTGCACTGCACCCCCTTGCAAAGGGTGTCCCCCCCCCCCCCCCCCCCCAGTTGGAAGGACCGTGCCAGTGGAGACACTGGCAATCATTGGGGATTTTCTCACAATGAGTCAACCATCCAACCATCTTCACAATCAACATCTACGAAACGTAAACATAATGAGGCTAATGACTCAAATACTCTTCCCCACTGTATGACAGTTACTCATGGTCTCACGTACTGAAGACGGTCAGTCTTTGACCAGGGTAAATCCGTTTATTATTCAGAAAGGTGTTGCTGCAATTGCCGGCCCTGTGAAATTCTTCTCTTGTTTACGGTCTGGCACTTTGCGTTTGGAGACTACTTCTGATTCTCAAGCACAACAACTGCTTGCTGCCTCGCTTCTCCACCGCTTCCCTATTCGTGTTGAGGCTCATAGAACTTCGAATTCTTTCCATGGTGTTATTTACACTAGACTGCTCAGTGGTCTAACTGAGCCCGAAATCCAATTTTATCTCTCTGATCAGGGTGGCATTGCCATCCATTGGGTAATGAAAAAGGTAGATTCCTCCTTAGTGCCCACCTTTGATAGAGTGGTGTTTCCATCCAAGATCAAATCAGGCTATGAAATTATCACAGTCCAGCTGTACATTCTGAGCCGAATGCGCTGCTAGCAGTGTCATCATTTCAACCACACTAGAATGTCTTGTTGACACCCAGCCAAATGTGTAACCTTTGGTAGGGATGCACTCGAGGGCGATTGTCTTCCTCCTCCTCCCTGCTGCATCAACTGTAGTGGTGGCCTCCTCTCAGGATTGTCCCTAGTATCTGGAACAGAGGGCTGTGCAAGAGATCCGGGTAAAGGGAAAAGTGCCTTACCCAGTCACCCACAAGTTATTGGCTAGTTGCAAACCCTGCATTCTCCTGTCTGGCACATATAGTTCTGTTCTTGTTACCCTCTCTCCATGGAGGACATGGCATGGCCACATAGATATGCAACCTCTCAACTCAGCTCTGAGGTTGTTAAATCGCCCAGTGTCTAGGTAGCGCGCTATCCCCCCCCCCCCCTCTCCCCCCTATCCAGCTGTGCAGCAAGCCAAGAAACTCACGCCTCGAGGGGTGAAGGTATCGGCTACACAACTGGTAGGCTGGAAAGGTCAGGAGGAGTACTTCCATGAAGACTTTCTACGTCCCTCCAGCGAACGAACACCTGAGTCTTCCTCTATCCAGAAAGGCTCGTAGAAGTTCACCAAAGGCAAATGGTCTTCTCCTTCACCGACTCAAAGATCCTCTTCGACAGTGTTGCCACGTGACACCTTAGCCAAGCCGGCCTCTGTGTCAACGGTGCCCACCACCAACTGTTTTACAATGTTGGACTCCACAGACCAACAGTACAAGCAAGCCAGTGCTTCTGTGGACCCCATGGAGCAGGATCCTCCTGCTTCTGTGACCTGTAGTAGTGACTCTTCACATGCTTTTACTTGGCAGCCGCCGAGGTGACACCTCTACATCTCCTCTTCATGACTCTTCTCCGATGGAATGTTCACGGCATTCGGCCCCAAATAGGATTTACGGCTGCTTTTAGAGCATCAGTGTATCCCCTTGTACTCTGCCTTCAGGAAACTTAAATTGTGCCCTCACGACCGCTTTGAGCTTTCACATATCTTCCCCCTTCGCTTTGACCTTCACCCTGAGGTCGGCATCCCATCTTGTGGGGGCATCATGCTGCTCGTACAGGATTGACTACCCAACTCCAAGCTGCTGTAGTTCGCCTTTTCCTTCCCCACCTGACTTCTTCCCTCTGTGCCATTTATGTTGTCCCTTCATCATTCGATGTCACCAGGGCAGACTTCCTTCTGGTCATTGGGCAGCTACCCCCCCCCCCCCCCCCCCTCCCCTCCCCACTTCCATTTTTGCTACTCAGTGACTTTAATGCCCATCATCTCCTTTGGGGTTCTCCCATGGCCTGTCAGAGAGGTACCCTATTGGCTGATCTTCTTAACCACCTTAAGCTCTTCTGCCTTAACACTGGAGCACCCACTTTCCTTTCCGACTCGTCGCACACCTATTCCCAGTTGGACCTATCCTTCTGCACTGCCCAGCTTGCCCATCATCTTGAGTGATCCGTTCTTTCTGATTCCTACTTGAGTGACCATTCCCCCGTGTGCTATTCATTGCTGACTCCTAACCCACCTGCATACCCACCTACACTTTCCTTGTGGCTGTGAACCCTTCACCAACTTGGCTTTGTGAAGTGACTCATGTTAATCTTGGCCTTCCTTCGCTTCCTAAGGTTACTACTCCAGCCTCGCTCTATCGCCTTAAGTTTCATGACCTTCGCATGGAACTTTGCGATAGTACCTGATGGCTCTCGGACTGACAGTGGGATCGGGTGTTCCTTTGTCATTGGCACCCATGTCTTTCAATATCAGCTTCTGGCACACTGCTGTTATTTATAGCTGAACTCTTCCCCTGTATTGGGCCACTGAGTACATCCGGTGACACAGACTTTTCAGTTGTGTCCTCTGCTCAGACTCACTCGGCACTCTTCAAAGTCTACATGTGTTGTAGGTTGCCCATCCCCTAGTGCAACGGGTCCAGGAAAACTGTCACTTGCTCACTCTTGGTGGAGTCACTGTGATGATTATGTGGGTTCCTGGTCATGTCGGTCTGCCAGGAAACGAGGCTGCTGATGCTGCTGCCATGCTGCAGTCCTCATACCTCAGCCTGCTAGTAACTATATTTCCTCCAATGATCTCTGTGTTGCCATCTGTCAGGAGGTGGTGTCCCTTTGGCATCACCAATGGTCCTCCCTTTACGGGAATAAGCTCCAGCTTATTAGGCCTCTCCCAGAGGCTTGGACGACCTCCTCTCGGCTGTGCCATCGGGACGAGGTAATTTTAACTAGGCTGCATATTGGGCACTGCCTTTTTAGCCGTCGTCATTTGATAAGCGGCACTACCCCACCACTTTGTACACATGGCGCCCAAGTTTTAACTGCCCACCACTTCCTGATGGAATGCCCATTTTTTTAAACTGTTTACGTTCCCACTTGGGCATGCCGTCTGAGTTTTTGGCCATTTTAGCAAATGACGTGTTTTACTTTTTATCTGCCAAAGCAATATGGCGAAGACCATTTTGTTTTTGGACCTCCGTTTCTCTACGGTGTCTTTTTTAGCTGTTTTTTCTTGTGTCTATGTGGACTGATGTTTTGTTGTCTTTTAACTCTTCTCTGTCTTTGTGTTCTATAGTTTTGAATTGGGTGTGTATGATCACAATTGTTTTTTGCACCCTAAAGCAAAACAAAACTAGACCCAACCTTCTTTGTCCCATCTTCTAAGATACGTCATTTGGACATCATTCACCTGGGTGTTCCTCTCTCCAGAATGCAGATTGATCTTCCTGAGGTCAGATTCTTTTCATTTTTCTGTAAATAATATGTAGTAGTGTTTAGCAACCAGTGACTTTTTATCAGAATTCTTACTATTTGTTGGTCAGGAGGAGAGCCATTATATTTAAAAACATTCAGTTTGATTGACAACAAGGTCGTCTGATTACAGTCTTGGTCTAACGGAAGATAACTTATACCCAGTTTACACGCAAAGGCAGTGGGCTAATTTTTAGTGAAGACATATTCTGGATAAACAAGGGTATATTATTTTGTTGTTTGCACAATTGTTTGCTAAATCTCTGATTGTTGATACCTGTGAAATAACAGAGCCATTATGCCGAGATCATCCAGAAGCAACAAAGCCAATTGGTACACATATGAAGCACTAGATCCAGCAAGTTTTCATGTATTGTCACAAAACGAAAGCTAAACTCCTTCCTTTTATTGGCAAGACACATGTTGAATTTAGACTAGATAGAGTAATTTTTTCCAGATTACATTTTTAAGATTACTTTACTGATATTTTAAAGAAAATTCCAGATTTTAAAGTTATGTATGCTCATGTTCATGAACAAGAACACCCTTACCTCATACAATGTTTTTCCCAATATTCCCGCAATGAATCGCCTCTTCAGTGATGCTGTAGTATTCAACACTTAGTTCTTTGATATGCTAGGAGCACTGTAGCAAATGATCAGGTATTGAAATTTTTAGTCTCCTCTTAATTCCCCGAGTGCTATGTCCACCATACAGCACTTCTTCATAGTGGGTAAACAGTTCATGATATGAAAGATGCCCTCCTTCAGCTGACCTCCCAGAAGAGAGGTGCTGCTCTCCCATGTACCAAGCCATGTGCCAATCTGTGGTAATTAGCAAATATTATAGTCAAAGATACTTGTGGGTTACACAGTATGAAATTTCCCTGGGAATGCTGGAAGTTAATTGTTGTGGACTGTCATGTGTCTTTGCGAAGAAGAGTGACTCAGGATTTCAAATAATGAGGTGTTTGTTGATAAAATGGACTGTACCACTGTGACGTGTCTCCTGGCTGCTGAGATATAGTCAAGTCGTCCTCACCCACCATTGAGTAGGGCACTGTTCTAACACACAGCTTCTCCATTACACAACATTACCATGTATCCTATCTTACAGGTGGAACTCATTTTAATGTTTTTGCAGCCTAACATTGCACCTAAATTGTTAAGTAGGAGATTTCTGTGTGTTTTTGGAGGGCGGCATTCTCAATCATTTTTATACCTGTTCAGTTAGCATTAGTATATTTATTTTTAACTGTATGATGTTACCAATTGCTAATTTTGTGTACCTGAGAGCAAGTCAGTGTGTGGATCTGTCTGCAGCTGCAAGTGAATGAGTGCCATTTTAATTAAGATTTTATGTTATCAATGTCTGTATTTGAAAATTTAGGTCACATTTGTCACAACATGTTAGTTAGAGCACTGATAACTGTGTTGTTAAGTTTCATGTTGTAACCGCAACCGTCATTACGAAATTGTCAAAGCTTCTATGTGTTACAGGAATGTGCAAAATCATATAAAGAATTTGGTATGATTATTAATTGCTTTTTTATCAGGGACAATTCTTTTTATAAACTTACATGAATGTCAGATGTGTGGACAAATCAGTTCCAGTTTCTTCAACTTTCAAATGTGTGTGTGTGTGTTAGAGAGAGAGAGAGAGAGAGAGAGAGAGAGAGAGAGAGAGAGAGAGACCAATCTTGACACTTCTAATTTTATTTTTTTATGTACTTCAGTGAGCATTGCAGTATGGTTGCAAAAAAGAAGAGAGCTCAAACGGAAATTGATAATACCTCCACTTCAGATATAACAGTAAGAAAAAGGGTACGGTCAAATGAAAATGCTGGGAGTAGTGCAGTTGTACCAAAAACTAAAGAGTCATCAAAAATTGTTACCAAATCTAAAAAAGGCACAGTGTCTAAAGATAAGGTGGAAGATCTAATTGAAAGGGCTGAGGAGGAGTATGTCGATGATGTGCGTACTCATAATAACAACTCAGTTTTAGCTGATGATGGTAAGTAATGCTACTTTGCATAACAATCTGCATACTTTCTTTCTAATGACATGTAATTGGTTTCACCTGTTGTAATCAAATATGACATGCTGAAACATTCATTAACCCTTTCCAGTGTTGATTTGTTTACCAGTTATACACTGATCAGCCAGAACATTATGACCACCTACCTAATGTCCACCTTTGGCACGGATGACAGCTGCAACGCATTGTGGCATGGAAGCAGTGAGGCATTGGCAGATCACTGGAGCCACCACATCTGTGCTCACAGGTTACCTAATTCCAGGGAGGGGGTCAATTAATCTGACGCCATGTTCAATCAAATCTCAGATGCGTTCGATCAGGTTCAAACCTGGCAAGTTGGCTGACCAGCACATAAATTGGAACTAACCACTGTGTTCCTCAAACTACTCCATCACGCTGCTGGCCTTGTGACATGGTGCATTATCTTGAAAAATGCCACTGCTATCAGGAAACATGATCTTCATGAAGGGGCTTATGTGGCCTGCAACTAGTGTATGATACTCCTTGGCCGTCATGGTGCTTTGCAAAAGCTCCACTAGACCTATGGATGCCCATATGAATGTTCCCCAGAGCATAATGGAGCCACTGCCATGTGTCTGTCCCACAGCACAGGCGTCGAGGAACTGTTCCCCTGGAAGACAACAAATTTGCACCTCCCATTGGCATGATGAAGAAGGTATCAGGATTCATCAGATCATGAAATGCTCTGCGACTGCACCAACGTCCAGTGTCGATGGTCACATGCCCATTTCAGTCATAGTTGCCGATGTCATGGTGTTAACATTGGAACATGCATAGGTCATTGACTGTTGAGGCGTATTGTTTGGAGTGTTCAGTAAACTGTATGTTCAGACACATTTTTACTCTGCCCAGCATTAAAGTCTGGTGTTAGTTTTGCCACAGTTTGCAACCTGCTTTGTTTTATCAGTCTGCCCTGCCTACAGTGTCTGACATCTGTAATGAGGGGTGGTCGTCCAGTCCCATGAAATCTGCGCATGGTCTCACCTGGGTTTCGCCAACTGTTGAAGACACACTCCACAGCACTCCTCAAACAGCCAACAAAGTTGTACAGTTTCTGAAATGCTTATGCTGAGCCTCCAGGCCATCACGAATTGCCCTTGGTCAAACTCAGATAGATTGCATGCCTTCCCCTTTCTACACATAGACAGCACACTCTCTGATGTTGTTGTTGTGGTCTTCAGTCCTGAGACTGGTTTGATGCAGCTCTCCATGCTACTCTATCATGTGCAAGCTTCTTCATCTCCCAGTACCTACTGCAACCTACATCCTTCTGAATCTGCTTAGTGTATTCATCTCTTGGTCTCCTTCTATGATTTTTACCCTCCACGCTGCTCTCCAATACTAAATTGGTGATCCCTTGATGCCACAGAACATGTCCTACTAACCGATCCCTTCTTCTGGTCAAGTTGTGCGACAAACTTCTCTTCTCCCCAATCCTATTCAATACTTCCTCATTATTTATGTGATCGACCCATCAAATCCTCAGCATTCTTCTGTAGCACCACATTTCGAAAGCTTCTATTCTTTTTTCGAAACTATTTATCGTCCATGTTTCACTTCCATACATGGCTACACTCCATACAAATGTTTTCAGAAAAGACTTCATGACACTTAAATCCATACTCGATGTTAACAAATTTCTCTTCTTCAGAAACGCTTTCTTTGCCATTGCCAGTCTACATTCTATATCCTCTCTACTTCGACCATCATCAGTTATTTTGCTCCCCAAATAGCAAAAATCCTTTACTACTTTAAGTGTCTCATTTCCCAATCTAATTCCCTCAGCATCACTCAACTTAATTCAACTACATTCAGTTATCCTCATTTTGCTTTTGTTGATGTTCATCTTATATACTCCTTTCAAGACACTGTCCATTCCATTGAACTGCTCTTCCAAGTCCCTTGCTGTCTCTGACAGAATTACAATGTCATCAGCGAACCTCAAAGTTTTTATTTCTTCTCCATGGATTTTAATACCTACTCCGAATTTTTCTTTTGTTTCCTTTACTGCTTGCTTAATATACAGATTGAATAACATCGAGGAGAGGCTACAGCCCTGTCTTACTCCCTTCCCAACCACTGCTTCACTTTCATGTCCTTCGACTCTTATAACTGCCATCTAGTTTCTGTACAAATTGTATATAGTCTTTCGCTCCCTGTATTTTACCCCTGCCACCTTTAGAATTTGAAAGAGAGTATTCCAGTCAACATTGTCAAAAGGTTTCTCTACGTCTACAAATGCTAGAAACGTAGGTTTGCCTTTCCTTAATCCTTCTTCTAAGATAAGTCGTAAGGTCAGTATTGCCTCACATGTTCCAGTATTTCTACGGAATCCAAATTGATTTTCCCCGAGGTCGGCTTCTACTAGTTTTTCCATTCGTCTGTAAAGAATTCATGTTAGTATTTTGCAGCTGTGACTTATTAAACTGATAGCTCGGTAATTTTCACATCTGTCAACACCTGCTTTCTTTGGGATTGGAATTATTATATTATTCTTGAAGTCTGAGGGTATTTCGCCTGTTTCATACATCTTGCTCACCAGATGGTAGAGTTTTGTCAGGACTGGCTCTCCCAAGGTCGTCAGTAGTTATAATGGAATGTTGTCTACTCCGAGGGCCTTGTTTCGACTCAGGTCTTTCATTGCTCTGTCAAACTCTTTACGCAGTATCGTATCTTCCATTTCATCTTCATCTACATCCTCTTCCATTTCCATAATATTGTCTTCAAGTACATTGCCCTTGTATAGACCCTCTATATACTCCTTCCACCTTTCTGCTTTCCCTTCTTTGCTTAGAACTTGGTTTCCATCTGAGCTCTTGATATTCATACAAGTTGTTCTCTTTTCTCCAAAGGTCTCTTTAGTTTTCCTGTAGGCAGTATCTATCTTACCCCTAGTGAGATAAGCCTCTACATCCTTACATTTGTCCTCTAGCCGTCCCTGCTTAGCCATTTTGCACTTCCTGTCAATCTCATTTTTGAGACGTTTGTATTCCTTTTTGCCTGCTTCATTTATTGCATATTTATATTTTCTCCTTTCATCAATAAAATTCAATATTTCTTCTGTTACCCAAGGATTTCTACCAGCCCTCATCTTTTTACCTACTTGATCCTCTGCTGCCTTCACTATTTCATCCCTCAAAGCTACCCATTCTTCTTCTACTGTATTTATTTCCCCCATTCCTGACAATTGTTCCCTTATGCTCTCCCTGAAACTCTGTACAACCTCTGGTTCTTTCAATTTATCCAGGTCCCATCTCCTTAAATTCCCACCTTTTTGCAGTTTCTTCAGTTTTAATCTACAGGTCATAACCAATAGATTGTGGTCAGAGTCCACATCTGCCCCTGGAAATGTCTTACAATTTAAAACCTGGTTCCTAAATCTCTGTCTTACCATTATGTAATCTATCTGATACCTTTTAGTATCTCCAGGGTTCTTCCATGTGTACAACCTTCTTTCATGATTCTTAAACCAAGTGTTAGCTATGACTAAGTTGTGCTCTGTACAAAATTCTACCAGGCGGCTTCCTCTTTCATTTCTTAGTCCCAATCCATATCCACCTACTAAGTTTCCTGCTCTCCCTTTCCCTACACTCAGATTCCAGTCACCCATGATTATTAAATTTTCGTCGCCCTTCACTATCTGAATAATTTCTTTTATTTCTTCACATATTTCTTCAATTTCTTTGTCATCTGCAGAGCTAGTTGGCATATAAACTTGTATTACTGTAGTAGATGTGGGCTTCGTATCTATCTTGGCTACAATTATGCGTTCACTATGCTGTTTGTAGTATCTTACCCACATTCTTATTTTCCTATTCATTATTAAACCTACTCCTGCATTACCCCTATTTGATTTTGTGTTTATAACCCTGTAGTCACCTGACCAGAGGTCTTGTTCCTCCTGCCACCGAATTTCACCAATTCCCACTATATCTAACTTTAACCTGCCCATTTCCCTTTTTAAATTTTCTAACTTACCTGCCCGATTAAGGGATCTGACATTCCACGCTCCAATCTGTAGAATGCCAGTCTTCTTTCTCCTGATAATGACATCCTCTTGAGTAGTCCCCGCCCGGAGATCCAAATGGTGGACTATTTTTCCTCTAGAATATTTTACACAAGAGGACGCCATCATCATTTAATCATACAGTAAAGCTGCATGCCCTCTGGAAAAATTACGGCCGTAGTTTCCCCTTGCTTTCACCCTTTCGCAGTACCAGCACAGCAAGGCCATTTTGGTTATTGTTACAAGGCCAGATCAGTCAATCATCCAGACTGTTGCCCTTGCAACTACTGAAAAGGCTGCTGCCCATCTTCAGGAACCACACGTTTGTCTGGCCTCTCAACAGATACCACTCCATTGTGGTTGTATCTACGGTACGGCTATCTGTATCGCTGAGGCACGCAAGCCTCCCCACCAACGGCAAGGTCCATGGTTCTCTGATACTACATGCATTGTGCATGTGTCTGAATAGTAGTCATTAATTGCCAGGTGGTGCTGCTATCGCTTGGACAGGTTCATGTCGATAGGAGGTCGGTGACCATAATGTTCTGGCTGGTCAGTGTATTTCTCCCATTATTATTTATGTATTCTTTTGATTAATATAATGCTATAGGCTCAGCACGACAACTCAAAAAAATCTTAATTTATGTGAAATGTAATTGGTAAATTGAACTTTAGAAATCCTAATTAAAATGTTACAAAACTGTGAAATATGGATATAATAGCTATATTTAATGAAAGATTAGCTCATTAAAACAGTAGTATAAAGAAAAAGTGGCAACTTAACCATAAGTCAAGAGTGGGCAAGTTCATCTGTTCCATTGACATTACATTTTGTTTTTAATTTGTGTGTCCAGCATTATTGTACATTTTGTTCAAGATGCATTTCTGTCTTTTTATATCTGATCTGTCCCATTTTTTCCCCCTGCAGACAAAATGGATGGCTCTGGATCCTTGTTGTAAATATTAGTGGTGCTTTGGGCAATTTACACCATTTTCTCTTGATAAGAATTTCCTTGTCAATATCATAAAATGTTTAAACTTACTACAATTTTTTTCAACTTCACAGAAGAAAGGATGTAATATGGCCATCTCAACAATCATACTCTCATTAAGTTGTTCACAGTGCAGCATTTTTCATAAGACAAATGAATTGTATCTATGTGGGGGCTTTCAATAAGTAATGCAACATTATTTTTTCCTGAGAAAACTTTGGTTGAAAAAACTAATTTTGTTTGTGATGTCCTTGAACATTTGTACATTATCAAATATTTCCAGTAATTCCCAGATGATGATAGCTCTACAACTAGTCTTGAAAATGGCATCTGCAAATGAGGTACGTTCCAAGCAAAGTGTCATAACCCGACGTAGGTCTCAATGTATTTACTCGGATCACCATTAGATCAGAGGATTGTAGGTCATTTCTTAGTACATGAGTGGCTTCGTACAGGGGTGAAACAGCAACGGATTCAAGCTGAGGTCTCTGTGATTAGACACAGTACAGAATGACTTGCATGTTAAGCTAAGGAAGTAGATATGGTGGTGATAAGGAAATGAGATCGTGTTGTGGTTTGGCTTATTGGTGTGCTTTTTATATTTTCTTCATGTATTTGCAGTGAACATGCATGAAAGCAATGACACTAGTATATAAATTCAGTAAGTGCAGAATATAATAGTCTTATTAGTGTTTCCACACATTAACCAGAACAAATTGTCACCATGACTTATAACTTGCTTAAGCTTCACATATACACGGTAGCTTATGGTACTACTGGCTATGAACCATGGAAGTGCCAGATTGTTGTTCTGATCGAACCCTCAGGTTCAAGTACTTGTCATAATGAGAGTGACACACAGACAGTTACAAGTCGACAACTGTATGAAGGAAATCAATAACTTGAGTACAGAGGTACATAAAAGCAAGCTGTGCAAGTCATTCTTAGTGTAAAAGCTTAACAGAGTTTAATCTCTCTCACATAGTATCTGCTGCAGACTTGTTTATCAAAGACTGTCCCCCCCCCCCCCCCTCCTCCCCCCGTGTGGGTCCAGGGGTTGGAATGGGCCTGAGGTATTCCTGCCTGTCGCAAGAGGCAACTAAAAGAAGTCTCACATGTTTTGGCCTTAATGTGATGGTCCCTTTTAGGGTTTGACCTCCATTTTTCAAAATGTTCCCAAAGAGCGATCCAATTGGTGAAGGGTGCATTAAATGGTGCATAGTGTTCATTATACATTGAGACCTCTCGCATTCTTCATCGATGTGGATCTGCACTTCTGCTCATTCTCCAGCTGTTGAGTGAGGTCACGCTCCTGGGTGCATTTTCCTTCAACCTCTGCGCAGTATCCCTTTCTGCACTGTCGATGATAATGGACTTCTTAGCTCGTTTGCGCCTGATATCCAGCATGGTAGCCAGTCCATTGTGGTGGGGCCGCCATGTACCCTGTTGGTAGTAGCCTCCTGACCACACAGGGATCGCTCTGCTTGATGCCTGTGCCGTTAACTCCCCACATATGCCAAGGATGCCCGTCACTCTGGGGCATTAGGACTCCCAGCAATGGCCAACCTGCCAGGTGGCATCCATGGGGAGAGCCCCTGGTCATAGTGCGTGGCATCAGGGCAGATGGCACGCCATGAAATGTAGTACATCATCTCCTGTGGGTGGTCAAACACCAGCAGTTTCCTAGTGGTCATCGTCTAACTTCAATGCTAAGAAATATGACCCCAAATTGTTTGTATCCCCCACCCCCCACCCCTCCCTGCCACACCATGGGAGGAACGCCAGGCTAAGGTTAGTAGCGAAGCTTATTCACCCTGGTACATTATATGTACGAGAGTTGATGGGGTCTCTCTTGTCGATGAAGCCTCAGTTTTTTGTGGAGCATTTAGAGGACATGTTTGGAGAGATGTTCAAAATGTCAGGGTTGGTCTTGGTCAAAACAGCATACTCTGCCCAGTCATAGGCACTACTCGCATGTGCCAAGCTGGGGGATGCTTCTGTTTCCATCACACCCCATAAGAGCTCAAATATGGTCCAGGATATCATGTTTCACAGGGACCTTCTTTTGCAGTCTGACGATGAGGTGCACGCCAGTTTAGAGTGGTTAGGTGTCCATTTCATCCGGCACGTCCACTGGGGTCTGAGGGATAATCTTGGCCTTCGAGGGTGACACATTACCAAAGAAGGTCAAGGTGATGGTCTACCACTGTGATGTAAAGCCATATATCCCTTCCCCATACGGTGCTTTAAGTGCTGGAAGTTTGGCCATATGTATTTCCACTGTACTTCCAGTGTCACCTGTCAGTATTGTGGACATCCTTCACACCCCAAAACTCCCTGTGCCCGCCTCTGATCTGTGTCAACTGCGGAGAGCACCATTTGCTTTGCTCACCAGACTGCGGGATTCTCCAGGAAGAAAGAAATTTAATGGAATACGAGAACCTGGACCGACTGACCTACACTGAGGCTAAGAGAAAATATGAGATGCTACATCCTGTGCATATGACGTCAACATACGCTGCTGCTTTGACAACAGTTCTACCATCTTGCTATCCGCCGTGTACAGTTGGGTCTCAGAGCTGTCAGACTCCACCTGCCCACTTGATGGTGTGGGGTACTTCCCTCCGTGTTGTTCCTGCGCAACCTACTTCAGGAGCAACACCCCCTGAACCATTGTGTACGTCAGTCCCCACTTCTCAGCCAGAAAAGCATAAGTCTTCTTCAGCTCCTCTCACCAGGAACGGATCCCTTGGGTCACTCCCTTCCCAGGTTCCTACCAGTGGCAAATTTGACACCCACCAGTGGCTGAAGCAACCACAGGTAGCTGGTCGTAGGGCTTCATGGTCCTCATCAGTCCCTGAGACTAAATCAGTGAAGCTCTCTCAGCCAGACAAACCCAAGAAGCATCTAAAAAGAAAAAGGCCCCCCAGAACCAAGGCAATGTGGTGGCACCCACACCACCATTACCTACAAGCTCTGTGTCTGAGGATGAGGTGGAGATTCTGGCATCCGCTGAGGACCTAGATCACGCTAGGCCCTCAGACACAATGGCTGTCATCCACACAGGTACTCATCGGGTGGCAGCAGTTGACCCCGAGGTGTTGACTGCCTCATTGAGTGTTTCATGCCTTCCCAGTCTCACAGTCACGTAATCCTCCTGTGGAATTGTGGCAGTTTTTTCCACCACCTGGCTGAGCTACGGCAACTGTTAAGCTTTACACCTGCTTTCTGCATTCCCCTCCAGGAAAACTGGTTCCCAGCAATGTGGACTCCTGACCTTCATGGCTATAAGGGATATTACAGGAACCATAGTGACTATAATAGTGTGTCAAGTGGAGTTTGCGTCTATGTCCTGAACTCGGTATGTAGTGAACCTGTGCCCCTTAAAGCCCCTCTTGAAGCTGCGGATGTTGGGATAAGGAATACACAGGAAATAACTGTCTGCAATGTATATCTTCCTCCAGATGGTGCAGCACCCCAGAACATATTGGCTGCACAGATTTATCAACTCCCTAAACCTTTCCTACTTTGGGAGATTTTATTGTGCATAACCACTTGTGGGGTGGCACCATGCTTATTGGACGAGGTAAGGAGGTCGAAAATTTACTATCACAACTCGACCACTGCCTCTTAAATACAGGTGCCCCCACACATTTCAGTGCGGCACATATTCGGCCATTGATCTATCAGTGTGCGGTCCTGACCTTCTCCCATCTATCCACTGGAGAGCATATGATGACTTGTGTGGTAGTGACCACTTCCCTATCTTCCTCTCTCTCCCCAGGTGTCATGCCTATGGATGCCTACCCAGATGGTATTTAAACTAGGCAGATTGGGAATCCTTCATCTCTGCTGTCACCGCTGAATCTTCCCCACATGGTGCCATCAATGTTATCATTGAGCAGGTCACTACAATGATCGTTTCTGCGATAGAAAACATGATCGCCGCTCATTCTTTATGGTGCCTGTGGCGAAAGACAGTCCCTTGGTGGTTGCTGGAAGTTGCTGAGGCAATTAAAGAGCATAAAAGGCACCAGCTTATAAAACGATGGAAACAGGAGTGTTGGGGGAGGTCCCTGTCGACCATTGGCTGCCATACGTCACCTTCCCAATTCTGGATGAAGATCAGACATCTTTTTGGGTACCAAACCCCAAAAGGTGTCCCTGGCATTAGCATCAATGGTGTGTTATCTACCAACGCAAAAGTGATTGCCGAGCACTTTGCTGAGTACTGTGCTCGAGCCTCTGTGGTGGATAACTATCCCCCAACCTTCTCGCTCTCAAATGGCGGATGGAAGAGAAAGTCCTCTCATTCACTACAAGCCACAGTCAACCCTACAATGCCCCATTTACAGAGTGAGAGCTCCCTAGCGCCCTTGCACAATTCCCTTCCACAGCTCCTGGCCGGATTGGATCCACAGTCAGATGATTAAACATCTCTTGTCTGACTACAAGCGGCATCTCATCATCATCTTCGATCAGATCTGGTGCAATGTCATTTTTCCATTGCAATGGTGGGAGCGCACCATCTTTTCGGTGCCCAAACCCAGTCAAAACCTGCTTGATGTGGGTAGCTACCAGCCCATCAGCCTTACCAACTTTCCTTGTAAGCTGTCAGAACGTATGGTGCGTCGGCATTTGGGTTGTGTCCTAGAGTCATGTGGCCTACTGGCTCCATGTCAGGGTGGTTTCCACCAGGTTCACTCTACCATTGATAATCTTGTCCACCTCAAGTCTGCCATCCAAACAGCCTTTTCCAGACGCTAACATCTGGTTGCAGTCTTTTTTGAATTACGTAAAGCAAACGACACGACCTGGCAACATCATATCTTTGCCACATTGTATGATTGGGGTCTCCGGGCCCCCATCCAATTTTTATCCAAAACTTCCTGTCACTCCGTACTTTCCATGTCCAAGTCAGTGCCTCCCATAGTTCCTCTGTATTCAGGAGAATGAAGTTCTGCAGGGCTCTGTATTGAGTGTGTGTCTATTTTTAGTGGCTATTAACAGTCTATCAGCAGCTATAGGGCCATCGGTCTCACCTCTGTATGCAGATGACTTCTCCATTTCATACTGCTACTCCAGTACTGGTGTTACTGAGCGGCACCTACAGGGAGCCATTCACAAGGTGCAGTCATGACTTCCAGTTTTCAGCTGCGAAGTCGTGTGTCATGCATTTCTGTCGGCATTGCACCGTTCCTCCAGAACTGGAACTTTACCTTAATGACAATCCACTCACTGTTGTGGAGACATATTGATTTTTAGGACTTGGCTACTTCACCTTCGTCGGCTTAAGCAGAAGTGCTCAGTGTCCTGGTGGAGGCCGGAGTGCCTCCATTGAAGATTAGGTGTGCCCAACTGCTCACCAGTTATGTTGTACACCTTGGTAGTTCTCCTGTGTGTCCGAATTACCGTCTCCTTTTCCCAACCACAGCGTTTCATCTCCCGCATCGGCGGCTCAGGTCAGGGCTTACAATTGCGGTTCGTGTCCAGTCCCTTCTGTCTGAACTGGAGTCTTTCCCATTTACCGCCTCTCTTCGAGGTCCATTCACATACACCTTCTTGGTGTACACCTAAGCTGCAGATTCTTCTGGATCTTTCACATGGCCCTAAGGACTCTGTTAACCCTTTGACTCTCCACTATCACTTCCTCTCGATTCTCGTCATGTACCAGGGCCATGAAGTGGTTTACACCAGTGGCTCGATGGCTGATGGTTACATAGGCTTCGCATATGTTCATGGAGGACATATTGAACAGCACTCCTTGCCATATGGCTGCAGTGTTTTCACTGCAGAGTTGGCGGCCATATCTCGTGCTCTTGAGCACATCCGCTCGTGCTCTAGCAAGTCATTTCTTCTGTGTACTGACTCCTTGAGCAGCCTACAAGGTATCAACCAGTGCTACCCTTGCCGTCCTTTGGTAGCGTCCATTCAGGAATCCATCTATCCCCTGGAATTGTCCCGTCATTCAGTGATGTTTCTGTGGACCCCAGGACACGTGTGAATCACAGGCAATGAATTTTCCAACAGGCTGGCCAAACAGGCTACGTGGAAATCACTTCTTGAGATGGGCATCTCTGAAACAGACCTGTGTTCTGTATTATGCTGCAGTGTTTTTCGGCTTTGGGGGTCGGAATGGCATCACAGTACGCACAACAAATTGCGTGTTCTTAAGGAGACTACGAATGTGTGGAAGTCTTCCATGTGATACTCTCGCAGGGAATCAGTTGTCCTTTGCTGGCTTTGAATTGGCCATACGTGGCTAACGCATGGTTACCTCCTATGTCACGAGGACCCACCTCAGTGTTGCTGTGGCTCACAAATGATGGTCGCCCACCTCTTGCTGAACTGCCCACTTTTAGCCACTCTGTGGCGGATTTTTAACTTTCCGAGCACCCTACCTGTGGTTTTGGTTAGCAATGCCTCAACAGCAGCTTTAGTTTTATGTTTTATTCGTGAGGGTGGCTCTTATCATTTGATCTAAGTTTTAGCACATGTCCTTTTTCCCTCTGTGTCCTCCACCCTAGTGCTTTTAGGGTGGAGATTTTAATGTGTTGCAGAGTGGCTGGCTTCACCTTTTTGTTGTCAGGGTCAGCCAGCCATGGTAATCTGCTCTCTTGTTTTGATGTCTTCTTGCATGTCTCTGTAGTTTTCTTGTCTGATTTTGTCCATTTTAGTGTTTGTTGCGCTTCTGTCATTCTTATGGTTTTCTCCTTTGTTCCAGGTGTGTTTTGTATGTTTCAATTATTTTGCTTCCACCTTTGTGGAATTATTTTAATCGGAACGAGGGACCGATGACCTAGCAGTTTGCCCCCCCCCCCCCACCCTCTTAAACCAACCAACCAAGAGTGGCAGGAATTCTTCTGCTCATTGGAACTCTTCTGCTTGCTGGAACCCTTTGGCTTGCAGGAAGTCTCCCTTGCTTGACATTTAAGGGCTTCTACTTATGGCATTTTGGGCTGTTTGGTTACAGATGATAGATTCCTGTGTCAGTTTTTTACCTACATCTCGTAGTCTGTTATTTTGCCAAAGCATTTGAGCTCTTAATAAACTGACAAAAGCAGTTTGCACTTTATGTCTCTATCGAAGTTACAGTGCTTGTGTGTGTGTGTGTGTGTGTGTGTGTGTGTGTGTGTGTGTGTGTGTAGGGGAGGGGGGTCTGCCTTCAGCATTTGATCATTATGAAAAAACTGTCGCAAATATTCACTGATGTTGATAGAACCAGG
Organism: Schistocerca gregaria; assembly: GCF_023897955.1. NCBI lineage: Eukaryota > Metazoa > Arthropoda > Insecta > Orthoptera > Acrididae > Schistocerca > Schistocerca gregaria. Next base: position 435,041,461 of record NC_064920.1, on the reverse strand, counting down.
TAGTGGATAAAAGCACAGTAAGTCACTAGCTGAAGCATCTGTCATCCACAGAAAAATGACAAGGAAATTTGTCTGATCTTCCATGTGCGGGGAGGCTGCACGCAACTCCGATGCTTGCAATGTTGCAGTGTGTGGACATTCTTTATTTGAGGCGATCGATAAATAACAATCAAGCAACACGGTGCTTAACTTGACATCTCTGTTGGTTCTGTAGTCACTTGGTACAGCAGTTAGTGTATGCAAAGGATTGCGTTTCCTTGAACCCTGACTGAAGAGCACAAACAGGAAAGAAGGAACAAATATATCATATTGCTTGCTCATTATAAGGCTGATGATGATGATTTCTTGTCGAACCTTTTTCCGGAGAGCCACCACACGATGTCACCTTCGAAGAAGTAATGCAAAACTATACCTTAATCTGGTCAAGACATGGCTACAGTAAAAGGAGTCATAATAAAATGAGCAACTCTGAAGTCTGTTGTGAGATTCTTACAAGGGAACCTCCCCATCACACCCCCCTCAGATTTAGTTGTAAGTTGGCACAGTGGATAGACCTTGAAAACCTGAACACAGATCAGTCGAGAAAACAGAAAGAAGTTATATGGAACTATAAACAAATAAGCAAAATATGCAAATTGAGTAGCCCACGCAAAGATAGGGAACATTTAGGATAATTTGAGTCAGGAACGCCGTGGTCCCGTGGTTAGCATGAGCAGCTGCGAAATGACTTGGTTGAAGTCTCCCCTCGAGCAAAAATTTTGTTTTTGTTTTCGCAAAGTTATGATCTGTCCGTTCGTTCATTGACGTCTCTGTTCACTGTAATAAGTTTAATGTCTGTGTTTTGCGACCGCACCGCAAAACCGTGCTATTAGTAGACAAAAGGACCTGCCTCTCTAATGGGAACCAAAAACATTTGATCGCAAGGTCATAGGTCAACCGATTCCTCCACAGGAAAACGCATCTGATATATTCTATACGACACTGGTGACGGCATGTGCGTCACATGACAAGAATATGTTGTCGACCCACCTAACTTGTACACTTGGCGAATGGGTAAAAAGATTCTTCTACGTTGCCCGATTTAGGTGTTCTTGTGGATGTGATAATTACTCCCAAAAAAGTGATGAAAACATAAGAGTTTGTCGCATAAACTGCAACAAATGAATCCAAAAGTCTCACAGTCGCACACTTTTCCCTGTGCTCTGTCAAAACATATGTTTTTAACGTTTTCAAATTTTTCCGTGTGTAGCCCATGAAATCCTGCATATGCCCAAGCAAATCTGAACATGTCCTGGAATTTTGTAGAGCGAAGTTGATTATGTGTGAGTGCCTGAACTTTGATAATTGTCTGAAAATAAAAAATTAAACTTTTCTCGCAAAGGAAGACTTGAACCATGGACCTCACGTTCCGCAGCTGCTCACGCTAACCGCGGGACCATGGCGGTCCTGACTTCTGTCTATCCTTGATGTTGCCTATCTTGTGCATGCACTAATCAGTTTGTATATTTTGCTTATTTTTTCATAGTTCCACATAACTTCTTCCTGTTTGTTCGATTGATCTGTGTTCAGTTTTTCAAGGTCTATCCACAGTGCCAACTTATAACTAAATCTGAGGGGGGTGCAATGGGGAGGTTCCCTTATTAGGAAAGTGGAGAAAAATTACTGCATTGTCTTGTGCACAAAAATGTGACACACTTCTTCATCTCCACAATATCACAAGATCACAAATAAGTCTGTGCACCCAAGAGGAGATCACACAAATTCGGTGAACTGTTCTTCCTCATCTGCCCTACAGTCCAGATGTCGCATCTTTAAATTTCTATCTCTTTGAACTACTGATGGATGGACTCTTTGGGAAGTACTACAACAATTATGCAGCAAAAAGTTGGCTAAGATTTAGACCAGTAGAGTGGTACCCTGATGACGCACAGGCTCGCACATTTTGGTGGCATAAAGCCATGCAATACATTGGAAAATAAGGTGTTATAGTCAGAGAATGGGGGAACAGACTTGTGCAGTGGTTCCCCACCTTTCTTAGACCATTAGCTAGTACACTCACCGCCCTACATCCCCCTCCCCACCCCCCTTTCCCCCACATTATTACCAACTTTCACACCTAACTAAGCTGTAGAATGAAAGACTTTCCTTGTAAAACTTTTATTCTTAATACAATGAAAGATGAATGGCATTTAGCTTTGTGTGTGTGAGGGGGGGGAGAGGAGTTGACACTTATTACAAAATGTACTTCCCCTGCATTACTCCTTTCAATTCCAGCATTTTCTTGGCCTGCACACTGCAATGCCATTTAAAATCAACCAAGTTAAAACCTGCACACTATACTTACTGTTTATAAATCGCTTGATTGCTGCACACGTTATTTCTGAACTGGAAGACTTCAGACTGTTGATGCTTTGTGTGGTCAGCAACAACAACAACAATAACAATAATAACAATAATAATAATAGTAATAGCAATACTGTATACAGCATCCTTATGTAGTTACTGCTGTGTTGTGCTGTCAATTCATTTATCTGTTTCAAAATGAGTAATGAAGCAATTTCTGGACTACTGTAGGTACTAACTACAACATGGAGAAGACATTTGCTTGAAATATTTAGCATTTGTTACATATATGTTTCACTTTTATCATCAGCGATGTACAGGACAATGTAGAAAATATGTGTGTAGTGGCTGGGCAATGTGAGGAACCAGTAACCTTCATCACATTAATGTTACTAATTGAGAAAAAGTAATTAGTGATAACTTATATAATCATTATTAGAGTCTTATGAATTGTGATAACAATAATAATTTAGTGTAACCCTTGAGGGGAGGCGGCAGAGGGGTAATTACCCCGGGTTGGGAACCACTGGTATAGTGTGTATAACTCATGAATAAAACCATCCTGCTTTGAGAAAGTGTCATATTACTTATTGAAGGATCCTCATAGATAATGAAAACAAATGAAAAACCAATTTTGAAATATCTAAAGTAGAAATAACTCTTGCAAATACATTGATTATTCATAAGAAATGTGGGTAAGGTGACAGAGTGTGCTCAACAATAGCAGAAGTAATTTTCTCCAATAGAAAATGATGCACTGTGAAGGAATTATGCGAATGGGACAAAAATTGATAGATGTGATGTACAGACAAACAAATGAACACAATTTAAGAAAAGTGGATGATTTATTTAAGAGAAAGGGCTTCACAATTTGAGCAAGTCAGTGACTCATTGGTCCACCTCTGGCCCTTATGCAAGCAGTTATTTGGCTGACGTTGATTGATAGAGCTGTTGGATGTCCTCCAAAGGGATTCTGTGCCAAATTCTGCCCATTGAAAGCGTTAGATGGTCAAAATCCTGAGCTAGTTGGATGCTCCAAATGTTCTCAACGGGGGAGAGATCTGGTGACCTTGCTGCCAAAGATAAGATGTGGCAAGCACAAAGACTAGCAGTAAAAACTCTCGCCATGTTCGGGCAGGCATTATCTTGCTGAAATATAGGCCCAGAATCCGTTACCGTGAAGGGCATCAAAACAGAGCACGGAAAATCGTCAACGCACTGCTGTGCTATAAGAGTGTCATAGATTGACAATCAAAGGGTTCCTGCTATGAAAAGAAATGGCACCCCATCACTCCTGTTTTTCAGGCCTTACAGTGGGTGATGTTCATATTAGTATCCCCCACTGGTTAGGCCATCACTAGACACCTCTTCGGCCTGAAATCTCTGTGACGTGTAGAATTGTCTTCAGTGACATGTTCTGCTTTGAACTGAGCCCCAGTGACCCGCAAAGACGTGTCTGGAGACACCTCTGACAAGCAGTGGGATACCAACCTAAACGTCACTCGCCCTATGGCCTGACAACCAGGAGTGATGGTCTGGGGTTCCATTTATTTTCATAGCTGGCCCACTTGTTGTCATCTGCACCACCCTTACAGCGCAGTGATACATCAACTATATTCTACGCCCCATTTTGTTGCCCTTTATGGCAAGGCATTCTTGGCTTACATTTCAGCAAGATAATATTCACCTGCAAATGGTGAAAGTTTCTACTGCTTGTTTTTGTGTTTTCCAAACCCTACCTTGACCAGCAAGGTCAAGGATCTCTCCCCAGTTGAGAATGATTGAAGCATTATGGGCAGGGCCCTCCAACTATCTCGAGATTTGGACAATCTAACATACCAATTGGACAGAATTTGGCACAATATCCCTCAGGAGGACATACAATAACTCTGTCAGTCAATACCAAGCCAAGTAACTGCTTGCATAAGGGCCAGAGGTGGTCCAATGCATTTTTGACTTGCTCAATTTGTGAAGCTCTTTTTCTTGTATAAATCGTCTAATTTTCCTGAAATTGTAATCATTTGTTTGTATGTACATGTTTATCACATCTACCAATTTCTGTCCCATTCAGGTAATTACTTCATAGTACATTGCTTGTGTTGTTGTTGTTGCTACTATTTCTGTAGCACAATTGAAGCATTATGATTGTGTCTGCTTGTTCTTCGTGTGGTGAAGATATGTTGTATTATAACATGGGGAAGGCACCTTTTCCTTGACAGCTTCGTTCCCGTTTCATTCTTAGTCTGCTCACACTTTTCCAGTTTCTTTGTTTATGTGTTCTAATTTTGTGAGTTAGTCTGGCGTGGTCTCCCTTCACAGTCAAGCATTCAGCAATGCCCGATTACTATATGTAACATATGCGCTTGAGCCCCTGTACCACTAAGGATCTATTATGAGGCAGAAATAATGTTCTCAAAATGCACAGTAAGTTTTTGATTGCTGTCATGTAAGTGAAAACATGTGACATCTCTTTTTGGTTTGCTAGAGTGAAGCTTGTAACAGTATTATGCAAGAATGCTATAAATGCTACAATAATAGGACACACAAAGTCTCATCAGTCTTTTGATAGGTTCGTTGCAGCCTACCATGAATTCTTCTATTGTGCCAAACTCTGCAATTCAGAGTAGCACTTGCACCATATGTTCTCAATTATTTGTTGGATATGTTCCAATCTCTGTCATCTCTTACAGTTTTTACTCCCTGAAGCTTGCCCTAGTATCACTGAAATTATTCCCTGATGTCTTAACAAATGTTCTGTCATCTTGTCTCTTCTTCTTCTCAATGTTTTCTGTGTGTTCGTATCTTTGCCTATTCTATGAAGAACCTCTGTATTCCCTATCTTTTCATTCCACTTAAGTTTAAACACCTTTCTATAGCAGTAAATCTCAAATGTTTTGATTCTCTCTTTTTTCCCTATTTTCCCACCTCTGTAAATCTCAAATGTTTCGGTTCTCTCTTTTTTTCCCTTATTTTCCCACCATCCATGATTCACTACTGTCCAATGCTGTGCTCCAAATGTGCATTCTCAGAAACTTCTTCCTCAAATTAAACCTGACATCAGATACTAGCAGACTCCTCTTTACCAGTGTGTCCTCTTTTCTTGTGCTAGTCTGCCTTTTATGTTATACTTGCTTCATTTGTCATGTGTTGTTTCGCTTCCAAGGTAGCAAAATTCCTTATCTTTGCCTACTTTGTAGTCTCCAGTTTGATGTTAAGCTTATTGCTTATCTACTTTCTGCTACTCCTCATTACTTTCATCTGTCTTCAGTTTACTCTGAATCCAGATTTTGTATTCAGACTGTTCATCGCATTCAACGAGTCCCGTAATTCTTCTTCACTTTGACTGAGGATAGCAACAGCATTATCAAATCAAACCATTTATATCCTTTTACCCTGAATTTGAATCCTACTCTTAAACCTCTATTTTATTTCCATCTTTGTTTCTTTGGTGTTTAGATTGAACTGTAGGGAGACTACATCCCTGTCTTACAACCTTTTTAATCTGAGCACTTCATTTTTGTTCTTCTATTCTTATTGTTCCCTTTTGATTCTTTTACATATTGTATATTATTCATCTTTCAGTACAGCTTACTCCTAGTTTTCTCAAAATTTTGAACATCTAGCACCATTTATATTTTCGGGTCAATAAATCCTATGAATGTGTCTTGATTTTTTCTTAAGTCTAGCTTCCATTATCAGTCGCAAAGACATAACTGCTTCTGTGGTGCCCCTGCCTTCTAGAAAGCCAAACTGATCATCAGCTAGAGATCCTCAGTCTTGTTTTTTTCTATTTTTTGTATGTTATTCTTGTGAGCAACTTAAATGCGTGTGTTATTAAGATGATTACATGACAGGTCTTGCACTTATCTGTACTTGCTGTCTTTGGCATTGTGTGGATGACAGTTTTCTGAAAGTGTTGGGGAATGTCTCCAGGCTGTTTGAATAGTAACTCTGTTGCCACTTGCCACAGTGGTTTTATGAATTTCTGAGGAATGTTATCTACCCCTTCTGTCTTATTTCATCACAAGTCTTCCAGATATCTGTTAAAATCTTCACTTTAAAGCTGAAGCCATATGTCTTCCATATTGACACCCATTTCATCCTTGCTCATGTCATCAGACAAGTGCTCCTTCTTGTAGAGTTCCTCAGTTTACTCTTTTCTTGATGAACTTGCTTTTAATTTTACGACATTGTTGTTTTGACATTTCTGTATGCTGAATCAGTCCTTCCAATGACCATTTCTTTCTCAATTTCTTCACATTTTTCCTGCATTCATTTTGTCTTGGCTTCCCAGAATTAATATTTATTTCATTTGTAGCTAACTTATATTTTTGTACTCCTGAAATTCTATGGCTTTTTTTTTTTTACTTTTTCTTTTGTTGGTCAATTAATTTAATTCTTCTGTTATCCAAGGCTTATTCACAATTACCTTCCTTGTACCTATGTCTGTTTGTCCAACTTCTGTGATTGCCCTTTTGGAGATGTCCATTATTCTTCAACTGAACACCTACTGTGGTACTCATCATCATCATCATAGTATCTTTGCTGTCTGTGGCTGGTACAATTTTTGCTAGAATTCTGTTGAATTGCATCCAGCCTCTTTCTGACGCTGTTTTCCTGAATCTCATTCTGGAATTCACTTTCTCAGAGCTACTATTGATATGATCTTCTGTGTGCAGCAACTGCAAGAGAACTGCAGGGAACAGCATAAGACTTTGTTATTAATATTCTGTCACCCAGAAAAATTCTTTGTACTGTGCGCATAGAAGCCATGCAGAAGTCGGAAAATGTTTCGGCTGCCATGAACGCTGTGTTGGAGTGATTTAAGCTCATCATGATGACATATCTGGACAATTGCTATGACAGAATGAAACAACTGGCAAATTCCCTATTACCAAGGGGCTCAAATGAGAATGTTTTCTCAGCCAGCATTGTTCGCCATGTACTTCACATCCAGGCTGTGTGTAGGCATCATCTGTAAACAGTGCAGGTGTAAAACTTAAATACAGATTCAGTGGAAGACTATTTGATCAGTGCAGACTCTGTTTTAAAAAATCCAAGTCACGCACGCAACTGAACTGCAATATGCTGATGTCAGTGCAAAACTCCAACTGTCTGATTGTTTCATTAGTGCAAATGATCAGTTTAGCCTGACAATCAACATCCCATAAGCCAAGGTAGATACACAGACTGCTCCTGGAACTGTCTTTCCAGATTTCAGTAACTCTATTTCCAGCTCACTTTTGGAACAAGTGTAATCACTTCCTCTATCTAGGAAGTTTATTGTCAACTAATTTCTCAGTGGAGAAGAACATGGAGAACAGAATATATGCCACCTATGTTGCTTTTGGACATTTCATACATCAAGTGTTCCTGAATAAATATCTAACACTATGCATCAAACTGATGATGCGCTGAGCAGTTTTTGTTTCTACCATGTAAAACCTGCACACTGTATCAGCATGATTTTAAGAAATCAGAACGCTTTAGCTAACAGAAGCTTAGGTACATTATGTACATCAAATGGTATGACTTGTGCAAGTCATCGTCATTGGTCAACATCTCAGAGGGATGGGCATCTCCAGCAGATGAAAAACACAGACAGCCTTGACAGTATCTGTTTAGCGAAGTGAGCTTAGGTGGAAGACCCTGTGGCATTCCTCAGAAGTGCTATAAGGATCGGATCAAGAACAACATAAAAGAGTCTAAACATTGGTCCCTGTGATTGGTGTACCAGAGCAGAAGATGCAGTGGTGCACAACTATTTCATCTGCTGTTTTACATTTTGAGCAGGAATGTTGGAAACTGGAAAATGAGAAATGTCAGTGATGGAAACTTCACCAGGCCTGACCATGCCCTCCACCCTCTTATGTGTAATCAACATGGTCACGTTTCATGCCAGGATTGGTATGCTAAGCCATCACAGACATCATCACACCTGAACTGCGATGCAGTAAAGTGAAAAATGGGAACTCAGATTTGAGTAACAGCAATGACAATCTATAGCCTTAGAGAACTTTGAACCCATTTCATCATTTCTTAGTTCTTCAATACTCCACTACTTTGCATACTCATTCTTCTGGATTAGTCTCTTAAACTTCCACCTACTCTTCATCATTACTAAATTGTGATCAAAGTTTAAGTCTGCTCTTGGGTACACGTTACAATTGAATATCAGATTGACCGAAAAGAAGTTGCTAAGATGAATGCCTGATGGAGCCTGTTGTTAATTTTCATAGCTTTGTTTCAGACTTTGTCATACACTGCTGTCAGGTTGATGAATGCAAGAGATATTTCAGTTGCTTCTGAAAGCTGCGGGCTTTCAAAATAACTACTTACCCCCTGACTCAACATTGCAATATTAAAAGTTTTGGCTGGTTTCATTGTCTAGGGGCTGGGATACATAGTTGCCGCATTACCAACCAAATACTGCTGAGTCTACAGTAAGAATACATACATGAATCAAATGGTCTACGTTCCTATCATTTGGCAGTTGCGAATTTTGAATGTAACATAGACATTTACAAATGAAAGATTGCCATTAAATATAATTTGGAGGTACTATCTTAACGACTTTAAATGATGAGTATGATAGTAGCAGTGCTTCTAAGAATGCGGTATATTTCTGCAAAACTCTTATGGTGTCGATGGTCCAGTAATTAAATAAAATATAAGTTGAATAACAGAGAAACAATAGATTCCTACTACACATAATTAATTATGAGCAACAACATAGCTCGTCAGCTATTCACTTCTAAATGCAGAAGCCACGGAAATCTCACAAGTGCACAAGTCTGCACTACGAAATATTTCTATCTGCCGCGACTATGCGCAAACTGCTCCACTGTCCAAGTCTTTCCTCTGACCGTGCATCCGCCGTACTGTCCAGCAATTTCCGTGTCCTGTCCCTACCTGTCCCTAACTGCATCCTGCTCAGAACTCCCCATTCAGGAGTGCTGTGATTGGCTAGAGCACTCGCGCCTTGTTTTTAAACCAATGCACCCATATACATATTTAAGCACAAACGAAATACTGGATTTACATTTAAATAACTTGAAATTAAATAAATATTTCTACGGCTGGACCATAAACATGCTCTAACACACATTATTAAACACATAAGCAATTAAATAAACATATATCAAAAGAAAAGAAGAAAAAGGTAGGCCAGGTGCCCAATGTGTCTGTGCTTTCTAAAAAACAGTAAATATTTAACCAGTTTCTTCATGAATAGTATATATCGGGTATAAACAAAGACATAGATGAATATATTATATAATATTAATATAATATATTTTTCCCATGTGGAAGTTTATTTCTATTTTATTTACATAGATGAATAAATATATTTGTAGGCATGCTGCTACTGTTTCTTCGTGTAACTGTGGAGTACTTATGGCCTGACGCGATCGATAGTCATCGGCCACTTTGACCTCCAATAACTCATGTACTATTCAAGTTACATGCCTTTAATTCATACCAATTTAGGTTTACACTAATAGATTTCTAAAGACATTGCGATCGACAAAATTGGAAGAAGCGTTTAGATTTTAGAAATTCATTGCTGGATGTTACTTGTATAATTTATCGTCAGATACTATACTTCAAACTAATAAATATATTGAAAATATGATTACACCATCAGAATCATTGTGCAAATAATAGTAATGTACATGTTTCTTTTTTGAGGTATCTTAATTCATCTGGCTACTATTAATTTCTATACGAATTGTGAAAGGTTTCACTAAGTCTGCCATTTCTGGCACTCTTGGCATACAAGTCTCTTTCATCAACACAAAGCACCATTCTCATCACAGCGGAATTCCCAGCCACGCGGCCGGACCATGCACTGTGGCTGCCCCTCACGTTTGACAGTGTCTGTTCCCACATTATCGGCCTTCCGAGCGACCTGCGCCCGCCAAGCGGCCCGTGTGGCCACTGCTTCCTCTGAATTTAGAATATTTTCAGGGCTCGATGACTCGCTCGTTACCTCACAAAGCCTTCCCCTATGTACAGTACTCAACTCAGAAGAATGCCTGCAAAGGTCAAGGTGGAGAGCAGGGAAACACTCCTTCCTGTCCTTTCCTTCTGCTGCATGTGCTCAGTGGTATTGGCTGTCTGAAAAACATTCCCCTATCCGTAGACTTTGATGTCAGGCTTGCTGTAGCATGTCTCATTATTCAACATGTAAGCTCTCCAATTTTCTTTCCTTAATGTGTTATATTTTCTAGTTATTTATGTCAGTGTTGCTTTGCTGTTGTTTTGTTGTTTCTTATTTGCACAGAAAATTGCCAGATCCAATGACGGCGAATAAGTAGAAAAGATTAGTCCTTCTGCCTCTACAATGTCTTCAGAGCCCAAGAAGGAACAGACAGTTCATAATGAGGGAAATAATAATGAATATCATAAAATCACGTTACCAAGGAGCTAGAGTGTGAAATTTTAAATATCTGGTGAAGAAAAGTAGCCTGCAAGGTGCCAGATATAGTGGCATATGTAAGAACTATTACAAAAATTCAAGCAGAGGGAACTTTTATTCATTAACCCACTCTGTTATTCCTGGTAAAAAGATCAGGAGTTTGGAAGCTCCTCGCAGGAATTGGGGAAACTCAATGAATTTCCTTGGTCTTTCAACACATTAAAGAAATGGTTGCATTTGTTGTGGTTCAGATGGAAAAAATGTGCTACGAACAGGAAAATTTTCCAGAAGGAGATTTTCACTGTGCAGCAGAATTTGCGCTGATATGAAACTTTCTGGCAGATTAAAACTATGTGCCCGACCGAGACTCGAACTCGGGACCTTTGCCTTTTGTGGGCAAGTGCTCTACCATCTGAGCTACCGAAGCAGGACTCATGCCCGGTCCTCACAGCTTTACTTCTGCCAGTATCTCGTCTCCTACGTTCCAAACTATACAGAAGCTCTCCTGCGAACCTTGCAGAACTAGCACTCCTGAAAGAAAGGATATTGCGGAGACATGGCTTAGCCACAGCCTGGAGGATGTTTCCAGAATGAGATTTTCACTCTGCAGGACTGTTTGCTGATATGAAACTTCCTGGCAGATTAAAACTGTGTGCCCGACCGAGACTTGAACTCGGGACCTTTGCCTTTCGCGGGCAAGTGCTCTACCATCTGAGCTACCGAAGCACGACTCACACCCAGTCCTCACAGCTTTACTTCTGCCAGTGTCTCGCCTCCTACCTTCCAAACTTTACAGAAGCTCTCTTGCGAATCTTGCAGAACTAGCACTCCTGAAAGAAAGGATATTGCGGAGACATGGCTTAGCCACAGCCTGGGGGATGTTTCCAGAATGAGATATTCACTCTGCAAAGGAGTGTGCACTGATATTCTGGAAAATTTTGATTGAATGCCTGAACATTGTCACTTTTGAAATATTTCAGGAGCGTCAGAACTTTCCATTCCGAGCACAGAAGCATCGTTTATGTTGATGAATCTGGAGTGGACAATAATCTTACATTTGGTAAATGCCAGGAGAGCAAAAATATTATTCTGGATGAAATTTAACTACAAACACCAGGTCATCAAATTGACATACCTGTCGTGCAGGTTCCAGGTGCAGATTTATCGATGGAGTAGAACTGAGTTTTAGAGCTGAAAAAGCCAGCAGATACTGTCATGGACAAATGAATACTACCAATTTCAAGAAGTGGGTACAGGAAAAATTAATCTTCAAACTGTCCAGAGTTAGTAATATAAAGTAATGCACTTTATCATAGTGTGCAAGAAAAGAAACCACCCTCACAATATGTTGTTAAAATTGATATGATTAATTGTTTGTGAAATAACATTTTATCCACATACTGAAAACCCTACCAATGTGGAAGACGTATGGTTGGTGTTGAGAAATTCAGTGTTACAGAGTGCAAGAGAAGAACTTGCTTGCCATTCAAAACACAGAAGTAAACCTTGATTAGATGGAGAATGTCGAGAATCTGTTTGGATAAGATCAGTGAAGAGGATACAGTGGATAGAAAAACTCTCAGAAGAAGCAAGGGTAGGCTACTGTGAAGAGAGGCATAACATGGACAAACTCGTGAGAAAGGAGAAACAGGAACACCATAAAAGACTTTCAGAAGCAGTAGAAGAAGCAAAGTCATCATGATCATTTTTCCAGGCCTCAAGATTTGCCAGATGTGTCTACCAGCAACGTGCATTGGTTCTAATGAATAAGACAGGTGAACTGGTACTGTCAGAAGAGCAGCCAAACCTATTTAAAAACATTTTGAGAAACTATTAAACTGGGGCTTTCCACTGACAGTGACAACTCAGGCAGGAGCCTGTTTTGACAGAGTAGACGTCCCTGAACCATCAGAGGAAGAAATCAGTGTTGTCCTAAAACTACTCGTGAACAACAAGGCCCCAGATGTAGTGGTGTCACAGCTGAGATGCTTTGCTTGGGAGGCCAACTACCGATGGCTGCATTGAAATGATTAATATCCACCATCTGGGCAGTGGGAATAATTCCTGAAGAATGGAAGGGAGTAATTATATGTCCCATTTTGAAGAATGGTGATGCTACCCAAGTACCCAGCTATTGAGGAATTTCACTTCTTGAAATTGGATACTAAGTCTTTACAACTCTGCTGCTGAACCGAATGAAAGCACTGGCTGAAGGAATTTTAGGCACATATCAATGAGGGTTCATCCCCAGACGGTCTACCATTGACCACATATTTACTTCGAGGCAGCTGATAGAAAAATTTGATGAGTTTAATCATGAACTACACCTATTCTTCATTGATTTTTGGCAAGCTTATGACAGCATTGACCACTTTACATTACAGGAAATGTTAGAGGAACTTGGCAACCAGCTATGCTCAACTTTCACTATCTAAAATGGATTGAGACAAGGAGATCAATTGGTACCAATATTATTCAATGTTACTTAAAAACCGTCTTGATTGCAAATATTTTTATTCATATGACCGGTTTTGGTTCATTCAGAACCATCTTCAGATCTGTAAAAATAATGATACTAATTTACTATTTCACGGAAGCAAATCTTTTTCATCCTATCTAATCAACATCAAATGTACCAGAGCGTACCTGATATTTCAGTTACATGAGTAACCCATCCAAATCCAGCAGTTTTCACATGCTACGTCACATACATGTTACGTGTAAGCAGGTGATGAATATTTATAGGAATATAAAGAAGAGGCAAATGGAACAAATAAAAGGAAGTCAAGTAGCAGTTAAGAGGAACAACAAGAAAAAATATGTAGCTCTCACTTACAATGGGAGAATTACAGATAAAATTGAAAGATGCTTTCGTAAATCCGACGTTAAAATAGGGTTCTGAACAAATAACACGTTAAAATTGAAGCTCCGGCATAGAATATGTAATAGTAGGAATAAATTTCAGGATTCAGGTGTATATAAGATCAAATGTAATGACTGTTGTAAACAATATATAGGGCAGACTGGTAGGAACTTTGAAACCAGATTCAGGGAGCACACCTACTCTCAAAACAAAACAGCTTTTGGGGCGCATATGGCTGCGACAAAGCACTCAGTCACGAACATTGAACACAATTTAGACATCCTGCATAGAGCCCATAAGGGACGATTTCTTAACATTTTGGAAGATATTGAAATATACACCCACAAAAATAAAGATCCGGATTTAATCCTCAACGAGCAAAGCGAATTCAATCATAACGCCTATTTTAGCATTTATGACGACCTACTAAGATGACAACTGTTGCGTGTGGAGATCCAGCCCAAGGGATGAGAGATGGTGCGCGGTGGAGAAGCCGGAAGACGCGTGCAGTGCCTGGCGTCGTTGACGGGGCCCTCCTGTGTGGCCCTCTTGCCCGCGGCGATGGACATCAGACGACTGAACGGACCGCGGCACAACACCGAAATGGCAGGAAATACGGAAGCAGACTGTAGAGGAAAACAAGTGCGCACCATCACCATAGATATATAAATCGCCCTATGTTTTTTAGATCGTATAAAAATGATAATTTTACTGTTTTTTATTAATGCTGACAAGTACAGATTTTAACCTTGACATCTACATATTTTAATTAAGTATTTTTAATTAATAAAAAAAGATCTACTGAATATAGTATGTGCAAATGGAATGTAACAAATGTACCAGACGCCACCTGTCGGTAATAGTGTTATAATTAATATAAATGACGTGCACTCTGCCAACCAATTTTATGTGACGTAGCATGTGAAAACTGCTAGATTTGGACGGGTTACTCCTGTAACTGAAACATCAGGTACGTTCTGGTACATTTGATGTTGATTAGATAGGATGAAAAAGATTTGCTTCCGTGAAATAGTAAATTAGTATCATTATTTTTACAAGATGGTTCTGAATGAACCGAAACCGATCATATGAATAAAAATATTTGCAATCAAGACGGTTTTTAAGTAACATTATAATTTCACTGATTGCTGTTGTCCCATAAGACATTATGTCTGTTTTTGCAAATATTATTCAACTTGGCCTTGGAAAAAGTAAGCCGTGACACTTGCCGCACCAGGGAAATGGAGATAGTTCAAGCAGACACAATTCTGCATTTGCTGATGATATTGTGATCCTTGGTGACACTCTAGAGGAAATGTGTGCTGATACTTGCCAATTCCTCCAAACTGCAAAGGATATTGGGCTAGAGGTCAACGAGGACAAAACTAAATATCTTGGAGTATCACGTCATTGAGTTCTCCCTTTTTCCATTGTTGTAGATGGGCATACCTTCGAACGAATTGAGAGTTCAAGTACCCGGGCTCAGTATTAACCAACAAAAGTGAGTGATGAAAGAAGCATATCAATGCATAACGAGTGCTAATTGCGTGTTCTTTATTCTGAACAATCTTTTTAAATCTCACCTGATATCTCAGAAGAACAAAGTCCATCTGTACACGACACTGATGAGGCCAGTACTTTTATATGGTTGTGAAACTTGGGCAACATCAGCAATGACAGAAGATTCAATATGTGCATTTGAAAGAAAGGTACTTGTGAAGATCTATGGACCTGTCTACAATAACATGGAAGGTAAATGGGAAAGGAGAAAGAAAGAAGACCTGTACCAGAGGTTTGGAAAGCCACACGTTGGGCCAATATTGGGATAGAGGTGACTATAATGGTCTGGCCACATCTTACGAGAAGATGGATCCCTCCCTTAGCGAATCCTCTACTCTCACCCCACGGAAAAACGCCTGAGAGGACACCCAAGAACGTGTTGGAAGGATCGAGTGATGATGATCCTTCAACAAGTGGAATCAGTGGCAGTGGAGGATGATGCTAGAGACTGGGAAAGATGGAGTGCCATCTGCAGCAAATACCTTCTCTCTTGTGGGTGACAGGCGTTCCTTTTATTGGGGTTTTGTGTTTGTAAGTTTTTTTCCTATTGTTCTTCTGCTGTAGGCCTCAAAGGCCTGTGATAATGATGATCACATAGTGAAAACATGAAGTTTGATTTTTTTGATTTGATTCAAGAGTTTAAAAGGCCAGAAAAGAGGTACCACTGAGATTAATTAATTAAATTTCATGGTCACATAGTTCTCTCTTTACACCATGAACTGAATACCATAGATGGCCTGGGCGAAAGTGAAAAGAAATGTACAGGAGCAGAACATAAAAGGGGACATTTCTCAAGAGATGGTGCAAGAAGTGACAGTGAAATTGCATCTATAAATGCAGCTGACTGGGAAACTTTCAAAGAATATGAAATTAAAATAAAAACTATGTTTTGGGAAAAAGATAAATTAATAAATGACTCCATAGGTGAAATTATCATAAACTTAGGTGAGATGAACTCCAAAGATAACAATGATAAAGATGATGACAGCACAAACTCTTAAAAAATCATATTTGGGTATTGCTTGGTAAATAACAAGCAATTAAAACCCAGAAGATCAGCAGCTACTGATACCATAGTGATGCAAGGGAAAAATCGGACTGTTCTCGTTGTGGAAGTATCACTATATTGAAAAAGCATGATGATTTGATAGATTTATGTCAGATGTGTGAAAACAAGGCAGTCACACAGTATTGATGCAATTACATTAAGAAGACTTGTAGAATGGCACATACCATTCTAATGCAAATATGTCATAACTTGCAGCGCAGTCCTGTCATGCACATTCTCCTTTTATTTTCACCTACAGACAGTAGATTGTCATTTTGAGTACCATGTCTGTATAACTTCTGTTTTTGTTGAAAACTAACTTTCTTGACGGGAGTTTATTCAACATGAGAGGGCCTATATCGTCATAAATTCTCCTTTCCAGCAACTTATACTTCATGCTGTGCAGGGTAGATGGACAGTATCTGGTTGACATGTTTGACCTTGGCTAGAAGTTTAAGCTGTAGGTTACATACTGCTGTGAAAGTTGGAGCTGGGAATTATCTTCTGCAAAAATTCTGTATTATGACAAGCCTATACTTTCCAAATCTAAGGTTAGATTCTGTAAACTGTGCTGTGGGATATAGTAAATCAGTGTGTCTCAGTAGTGTCCATTTAAAGGAAGTCAACATAGAACTTAAACCACACCTAATGTGTAATATCTGAGACAATAAAGTCTGAACCTGCCTATTGGCTCCCAGTGCATTTGTGCACTCCAGATGCACTGGAATGATGCGCTTGTCATAGAATAGACAAAAGTCCTTGGCTCCGAGGTCAACAAGTGTCCAAAAGTGTGAAAATCGACAGACTAGGTTCTGTGTTCCGTGCCATCACCAAAACATGGAAAAAACAATGACAACAATCCTCTTGTAAAGGTGCCCTACAATCTCTGTTGCGTCAAAGACAAATTTCGGGTTTTCATTTGTACTGAAAAATATGGACCAGCCTCAACAGCATAAGAACAAAGGAAAGTAAATATGTTGATTTGTTACACTATTGGGTAAAGAGAACATCACTGGAATGACAATATGATGTCAATAGACAAAAGCATCTGCTACATTATAGCAAAATCCTTTATGATTCATTCTCTGGCCAGTGGCTTAACTCCTTCACAGTGACACAAGACAATTTAATACATGAAAAATGTGACTCCTTGTTTATGACTCTTATGCTTCATGTCCTTTTGATTGTTTAATGTTATATATAGTTTTGTTTTTAATTTATTGTTTTATCTGTGTTGGTATATAATCATGTGAGATTTTCTATGTTAGTTTCATGTTAACATTCATCATTCTCATGATAAATCTTAATGATGTGGAACAAGTCATTTTACATTCTCAACACAAATTAAATAGTAAATATGACTGCATGCTTTACATTTAAAAGTTTTTTTTTTTTTAATTTATGACATGTTGGAGTTCCTCCTTTTCATAGTGCAGTGTGAGTTAGTAATTCCTACCTACCACCTTTTACACATTACTGTAATAGAAATTCTTTCACCGAATAGAAGTTAAACTTTTTCAGTTCATTTGTAAATTTTATTTTGCTGTCTGTAAGCCATTTTATATCACGTAGTAAGTGATCAACAATTTTAGTTCGAACATTGTTCATACCTTTTTGTGCTGCAGACCACCTTAATGTGGAGTAATGAATGCCATTTTTTCTTCTGATATTGTAATTATGTACATCATTGTCCCTTTTGAACTGCACTTGATTGTTTACAACAAACTTCATGAGGCAATAAATATACTGTGAAGTGATTGTCAAAATTCTCAACTACTTAGACGTTTACACGATGATTGTGGTTGAGCACCACACATTACTCATACAGCATGTTTTTGAGCAATGAAAACTTTCTTTCTTAAAGATGAATTACCCCAGAACGTTATTCCATAAGACACTGTTGAATGAAAATATGTAAAATACATCAAACTACTGGTTTTTCTCTCCCTGAGATTTACAATGATTCTAAGTATAAATGTCTCAGAATTAAATGGTTACAGAAGTTCCAAAATGTGCTTTTCCACTTCGAATTATCATTAACATTGACACTGAAAATTTTTGAAGTTTCCACCCTTTTTATTGTTTTCTCAACATGTGTTACACTTATCTTGTAGTATCTTGTAGTATCTTACCCACATTCTTATTTTCCTATTCATTATTAAACCTACTCCTGCATTACCCCTATTTGATTTTGTGTTTATAACCCTGTAGTCACCTGACCAGAGGTCTTGTTCCTCCTGCCACCGAATTTCACCAATTCCCACTATATCTAACTTTAACCTGCCCATTTCCCTTTTTAAATTTTCTAACTTACCTGCCCGATTAAGGGATCTGACATTCCACGCTCCAATCTGTAGAATGCCAGTCTTCTTTCTCCTGATAATGACATCCTCTTGAGTAGTCCCCGCCCGGAGATCCAAATGGTGGACTATTTTTCCTCTAGAATATTTTACACAAGAGGACGCCATCATCATTTAATCATACAGTAAAGCTGCATGCCCTCTGGAAAAATTACGGCCGTAGTTTCCCCTTGCTTTCACCCTTTCGCAGTACCAGCACAGCAAGGCCATTTTGGTTATTGTTACAAGGCCAGATCAGTCAATCATCCAGACTGTTGCCCTTGCAACTACTGAAAAGGCTGCTGCCCATCTTCAGGAACCACACGTTTGTCTGGCCTCTCAACAGATACCACTCCATTGTGGTTGTATCTACGGTACGGCTATCTGTATCGCTGAGGCACGCAAGCCTCCCCACCAACGGCAAGGTCCATGGTTCTCTGATACTACGTGCATTGTGCATGTGTCTGAATAGTAGTCATTAATTGCCAGGTGGTGCTGCTATCGCTTGGACAGGTTCATGTCGATAGGAGGTCGGTGACCATAATGTTCTGGCTGGTCAGTGTATTTCTCCCATTATTATTTATGTATTCTTTTGATTAATATAATGCTATAGGCTCAGCACGACAACTCAAAAAAATCTTAATTTATGTGAAATGTAATTGGTAAATTGAACTTTAGAAATCCTAATTAAAATGTTACAAAACTGTGAAATATGGATATAATAGCTATATTTAATGAAAGATTAGCTCATTAAAACAGTAGTATAAAGAAAAAGTGGCAACTTAACCATAAGTCAAGAGTGGGCAAGTTCATCTGTTCCATTGACATTACATTTTGTTTTTAATTTGTGTGTCCAGCATTATTGTACATTTTGTTCAAGATGCATTTCTGTCTTTTTATATCTGATCTGTCCCATTTTTTCCCCCTGCAGACAAAATGGATGGCTCTGGATCCTTGTTGTAAATATTAGTGGTGCTTTGGGCAATTTACACCATTTTCTCTTGATAAGAATTTCCTTGTCAATATCATAAAATGTTTAAACTTACTACAATTTTTTTCAACTTCACAGAAGAAAGGATGTAATATGGCCATCTCAACAATCATACTCTCATTAAGTTGTTCACAGTGCAGCATTTTTCATAAGACAAATGAATTGTATCTATGTGGGGGCTTTCAATAAGTAATGCAACATTATTTTTTCCTGAGAAAACTTTGGTTGAAAAAACTAATTTTGTTTGTGATGTCCTTGAACATTTGTACATTATCAAATATTTCCAGTAATTCCCAGATGATGATAGCTCTACAACTAGTCTTGAAAATGGCATCTGCAAATGAGGTACGTTCCAAGCAAAGTGTCATAACCCGACGTAGGTCTCAATGTATTTACTCGGATCACCATTAGATCAGAGGATTGTAGGTCATTTCTTAGTACATGAGTGGCTTCGTACAGGGGTGAAACAGCAACGTATTTAAGCTGAGGTCTCTGTGATTAGACACAGTACAGAATGACTTGCATGTTAAGCTAAGGAAGTAGATATGGTGGTGATAAGGAAATGAGATCGTGTTGTGGTTTGGCTTATTGGTGTGCTTTTTATATTTTCTTCATGTATTTGCAGTGAACATGCATGAAAGCAATGACACTAGTATATAAATTCAGTAAGTGCAGAATATAATAGTCTTATTAGTGTTTCCACACATTAACCAGAACAAATTGTCACCATGACTTATAACTTGCTTAAGCTTCACATATACACGGTAGCTTATGGTACTACTGGCTATGAACCATGGAAGTGCCAGATTGTTGTTCTGATCGAACCCTCAGGTTCAAGTACTTGTCATAATGAGAGTGACACACAGACAGTTACAAGTCGACAACTGTATGAAGGAAATCAATAACTTGAGTACAGAGGTACATAAAAGCAAGCTGTGCAAGTCATTCTTAGTGTAAAAGCTTAACAGAGTTTAATCTCTCTCACATAGTATCTGCTGCAGACTTGTTTATCAAAGACTGTCCCCCCCCCCCCCCTCCTCCCCCCGTGTGGGTCCAGGGGTTGGAATGGGCCTGAGGTATTCCTGCCTGTCGCAAGAGGCAACTAAAAGAAGTCTCACATGTTTTGGCCTTAATGTGATGGTCCCTTTTAGGGTTTGACCTCCATTTTTCAAAATGTTCCCAAAGAGCGATCCAATTGGTGAAGGGTGCATTAAATGGTGCATAGTGTTCATTATACATTGAGACCTCTCGCATTCTTCATCGATGTGGATCTGCACTTCTGCTCATTCTCCAGCTGTTGAGTGAGGTCACGCTCCTGGGTGCATTTTCCTTCAACCTCTGCGCAGTATCCCTTTCTGCACTGTCGATGATAATGGACTTCTTAGCTCGTTTGCGCCTGATATCCAGCATGGTAGCCAGTCCATTGTGGTGGGGCCGCCATGTACCCTGTTGGTAGTAGCCTCCTGACCACACAGGGATCGCTCTGCTTGATGCCTGTGCCGTTAACTCCCCACATATGCCAAGGATGCCCGTCACTCTGGGGCATTAGGACTCCCAGCAATGGCCATCCTGCCAGGTGGCATCCATGGGGAGAGCCCCTGGTCATAGTGCGTGGCATCAGGGCAGATGGCACGCCATGAAATGTAGTACATCATCTCCTGTGGGTGGTCAAACACCAGCAGTTTCCTAGTGGTCATCGTCTAACTTCAATGCTAAGAAATATGACCCCAAATTGTTTGTATCCCCCACCCCCCACCCCTCCCTGCCACACCATGGGAGGAACGCCAGGCTAAGGTTAGTAGCGAAGCTTATTCACCCTGGTACATTATATGTACGAGAGTTGATGGGGTCTCTCTTGTCGATGAAGCCTCAGTTTTTTGTGGAGCATTTAGAGGACATGTTTGGAGAGATGTTCAAAATGTCAGGGTTGGTCTTGGTCAAAACAGCATACTCTGCCCAGTCATAGGCACTACTCGCATGTGCCAAGCTGGGGGATGCTTCTGTTTCCATCACACCCCATAAGAGCTCAAATATGGTCCAGGATATCATGTTTCACAGGGACCTTCTTTTGCAGTCTGACGATGAGGTGCACGCCAGTTTAGAGTGGTTAGGTGTCCATTTCATCCGGCACGTCCACTGGGGTCTGAGGGATAATCTTGGCCTTCGAGGGTGACACATTACCAAAGAAGGTCAAGGTGATGGTCTACCACTGTGATGTAAAGCCATATATCCCTTCCCCATACGGTGCTTTAAGTGCTGGAAGTTTGGCCATATGTATTTCCACTGTACTTCCAGTGTCACCTGTCAGTATTGTGGACATCCTTCACACCCCAAAACTCCCTGTGCCCGCCTCTGATCTGTGTCAACTGCGGAGAGCACCATTTGCTTTGCTCACCAGACTGCGGGATTCTCCAGGAAGAAAGAAATTTAATGGAATACGAGAACCTGGACCGACTGACCTACACTGAGGCTAAGAGAAAATATGAGATGCTACATCCTGTGCATATGACGTCAACATACGCTGCTGCTTTGACAACAGTTCTACCATCTTGCTATCCGCCGTGTACAGTTGGGTCTCAGAGCTGTCAGACTCCACCTGCCCACTTGATGGTGTGGGGTACTTCCCTCCGTGTTGTTCCTGCGCAACCTACTTCAGGAGCAACACCCCCTGAACCATTGTGTACGTCAGTCCCCACTTCTCAGCCAGAAAAGCATAAGTCTTCTTCAGCTCCTCTCACCAGGAACGGATCCCTTGGGTCACTCCCTTCCCAGGTTCCTACCAGTGGCAAATTTGACACCCACCAGTGGCTGAAGCAACCACAGGTAGCTGGTCGTAGGGCTTCATGGTCCTCATCAGTCCCTGAGACTAAATCAGTGAAGCTCTCTCAGCCAGACAAACCCAAGAAGCATCTAAAAAGAAAAAGGCCCCCCAGAACCAAGGCAATGTGGTGGCACCCACACCACCATTACCTACAAGCTCTGTGTCTGAGGATGAGGTGGAGATTCTGGCATCCGCTGAGGACCTAGATCACGCTAGGCCCTCAGACACAATGGCTGTCATCCACACAGGTACTCATCGGATGGCAGCAGTTGACCCCGAGGTGTTGACTGCCTCATTGAGTGTTTCATGCCTTCCCAGTCTCACAGTCACGTAATCCTCCTGTGGAATTGTGGCAGTTTTTTCCACCACCTGGCTGAGCTACGGCAACTGTTAAGCTTTACACCTGCTTTCTGCATTCCCCTCCAGGAAAACTGGTTCCCAGCAATGTGGACTCCTGACCTTCATGGCTATAAGGGATATTACAGGAACCATAGTGACTATAATAGTGTGTCAAGTGGAGTTTGCGTCTATGTCCTGAACTCGGTATGTAGTGAACCTGTGCCCCTTAAAGCCCCTCTTGAAGCTGCGGATGTTGGGATAAGGAATACACAGGAAATAACTGTCTGCAATGTATATCTTCCTCCAGATGGTGCAGCACCCCAGAACATATTGGCTGCACAGATTTATCAACTCCCTAAACCTTTCCTACTTTGGGAGATTTTATTGTGCATAACCACTTGTGGGGTGGCACCATGCTTATTGGACGAGGTAAGGAGGTCGAAAATTTACTATCACAACTCGACCACTGCCTCTTAAATACAGGTGCCCCCACACATTTCAGTGCGGCACATATTCGGCCATTGATCTATCAGTGTGCGGTCCTGACCTTCTCCCATCTATCCACTGGAGAGCATATGATGACTTGTGTGGTAGTGACCACTTCCCTATCTTCCTCTCTCTCCCCAGGTGTCATGCCTATGGATGCCTACCCAGATGGTATTTAAACTAGGCAGATTGGGAATCCTTCATCTCTGCTGTCACCGCTGAATCTTCCCCACATGGTGCCATCAATGTTATCATTGAGCAGGTCACTACAATGATCGTTTCTGCGATAGAAAACATGATCGCCGCTCATTCTTTATGGTGCCTGTGGCGAAAGACAGTCCCTTGGTGGTTGCTGGAAGTTGCTGAGGCAATTAAAGAGCATAAAAGGCACCAGCTTATAAAACGATGGAAACAGGAGTGTTGGGGGAGGTCCCTGTCGACCATTGGCTGCCATACGTCACCTTCCCAATTCTGGATGAAGATCAGACATCTTTTTGGGTACCAAACCCCAAAAGGTGTCCCTGGCATTAGCATCAATGGTGTGTTATCTACCAACGCAAAAGTGATTGCCGAGCACTTTGCTGAGTACTGTGCTCGAGCCTCTGTGGTGGATAACTATCCCCCAACCTTCTCGCTCTCAAATGGCGGATGGAAGAGAAAGTCCTCTCATTCACTACAAGCCACAGTCAACCCTACAATGCCCCATTTACAGAGTGAGAGCTCCCTAGCGCCCTTGCACAATTCCCTTCCACAGCTCCTGGCCGGATTGGATCCACAGTCAGATGATTAAACATCTCTTGTCTGACTACAAGCGGCATCTCATCATCATCTTCGATCAGATCTGGTGCAATGTCATTTTTCCATTGCAATGGTGGGAGCGCACCATCTTTTCGGTGCCCAAACCCAGTCAAAACCTGCTTGATGTGGGTAGCTACCAGCCCATCAGCCTTACCAACTTTCCTTGTAAGCTGTCAGAACGTATGGTGCGTCGGCATTTGGGTTGTGTCCTAGAGTCATGTGGCCTACTGGCTCCATGTCAGGGTGGTTTCCACCAGGTTCACTCTACCATTGATAATCTTGTCCACCTCAAGTCTGCCATCCAAACAGCCTTTTCCAGACGCTAACATCTGGTTGCAGTCTTTTTTGAATTACGTAAAGCAAACGACACGACCTGGCAACATCATATCTTTGCCACATTGTATGATTGGGGTCTCCGGGCCCCCATCCAATTTTTATCCAAAACTTCCTGTCACTCCGTACTTTCCATGTCCAAGTCAGTGCCTCCCATAGTTCCTCTGTATTCAGGAGAATGAAGTTCTGCAGGGCTCTGTATTGAGTGTGTGTCTATTTTTAGTGGCTATTAACAGTCTATCAGCAGCTATAGGGCCATCGGTCTCACCTCTGTATGCAGATGACTTCTCCATTTCATACTGCTACTCCAGTACTGGTGTTACTGAGCGGCACCTACAGGGAGCCATTCACAAGGTGCAGTCATGACTTCCAGTTTTCAGCTGCGAAGTCGTGTGTCATGCATTTCTGTCGGCATTGCACCGTTCCTCCAGAACTGGAACTTTACCTTAATGACAATCCACTCACTGTTGTGGAGACATATTGATTTTTAGGACTTGGCTACTTCACCTTCGTCGGCTTAAGCAGAAGTGCTCAGTGTCCTGGTGGAGGCCGGAGTGCCTCCATTGAAGATTAGGTGTGCCCAACTGCTCACCAGTTATGTTGTACACCTTGGTAGTTCTCCTGTGTGTCCGAATTACCGTCTCCTTTTCCCAACCACAGCGTTTCATCTCCCGCATCGGCGGCTCAGGTCAGGGCTTACAATTGCGGTTCGTGTCCAGTCCCTTCTGTCTGAACTGGAGTCTTTCCCATTTACCGCCTCTCTTCGAGGTCCATTCACATACACCTTCTTGGTGTACACCTAAGCTGCAGATTCTTCTGGATCTTTCACATGGCCCTAAGGACTCTGTTAACCCTTTGACTCTCCACTATCACTTCCTCTCGATTCTCGTCATGTACCAGGGCCATGAAGTGGTTTACACCAGTGGCTCGATGGCTGATGGTTACATAGGCTTCGCATATGTTCATGGAGGACATATTGAACAGCACTCCTTGCCATATGGCTGCAGTGTTTTCACTGCAGAGTTGGCGGCCATATCTCGTGCTCTTGAGCACATCCGCTCGTGCTCTAGCAAGTCATTTCTTCTGTGTACTGACTCCTTGAGCAGCCTACAAGGTATCAACCAGTGCTACCCTTGCCGTCCTTTGGTAGCGTCCATTCAGGAATCCATCTATCCCCTGGAATTGTCCCGTCATTCAGTGATGTTTCTGTGGACCCCAGGACACGTCTGAATCACAGGCAATGAATTTTCCAACAGGCTGGCCAAACAGGCTACGTGGAAATCACTTCTTGAGATGGGCATCTCTGAAACAGACCTGTGTTCTGTATTATGCTGCAGTGTTTTTCGGCTTTGGGGGTCGGAATGGCATCACAGTACGCACAACAAATTGCGTGTTCTTAAGGAGACTACGAATGTGTGGAAGTCTTCCATGTGATACTCTCGCAGGGAATCAGTTGTCCTTTGCTGGCTTTGAATTGGCCATACGTGGCTAACGCATGGTTACCTCCTATGTCACGAGGACCCACCTCAGTGTTGCTGTGGCTCACAAATGATGGTCGCCCACCTCTTGCTGAACTGCCCACTTTTAGCCACTCTGTGGCGGATTTTTAACTTTCCGAGCACCCTACCTGTGGTTTTGGTTAGCAATGCCTCAACAGCAGCTTTAGTTTTATGTTTTATTCGTGAGGGTGGCTCTTATCATTTGATCTAAGTTTTAGCACATGTCCTTTTTCCCTCTGTGTCCTCCACCCTAGTGCTTTTAGGGTGGAGATTTTAATGTGTTGCAGAGTGGCTGGCTTCACCTTTTTGTTGTCAGGGTCAGCCAGCCATGGTAATCTGCTCTCTTGTTTTGATGTCTTCTTGCATGTCTCTGTAGTTTTCTTGTCTGATTTTGTCCATTTTAGTGTTTGTTGCGCTTCTGTCATTCTTATGGTTTTCTCCTTTGTTCCAGGTGTGTTTTGTATGTTTCAATTATTTTGCTTCCACCTTTGTGGAATTATTTTAATCGGAACGAGGGACCGATGACCTAGCAGTTTGCCCCCCCCCCCCCCCCCCCACCCTCTTAAACCAACCAACCAAGAGTGGCAGGAATTCTTCTGCTCATTGGAACTCTTCTGCTTGCTGGAACCCTTTGGCTTGCAGGAAGTCTCCCTTGCTTGACATTTAAGGGCTTCTACTTATGGCATTTTGGGCTGTTTGGTTACAGATGATAGATTCCTGTGTCAGTTTTTTACCTACATCTCGTAGTCTGTTATTTTGCCAAAGCATTTGAGCTCTTAATAAACTGACAAAAGCAGTTTGCACTTTATGTCTCTATCGAAGTTACAGTGCTTGTGTGTGTGTGTGTGTGTGTGTGTGTGTGTGTGTGTGTGTGTGTGTGTGTGTAGGGGAGGGGGGTCTGCCTTCAGCATTTGATCATTATGAAAAAACTGTCGCAAATATTCACTGATGTTGATAGAACCAGGTAGTGGATAAAAGCACAGTAAGTCACTAGCTGAAGCATCTGTCATCCACAGAAAAATGACGAGGAAATTTGTCTGATCTTCCATGTGCGGGGAGGCTGCACGCAACTCCGATGCTTGCAATGTTGCAGTGTGTGGACATTCTTTATTTGAGGCGATCGATAAATAACAATCAAGCAACACGGTGCTTAACTTGACATCTCTGTTGGTTCTGTAGTCACTTGGTACAGCAGTTAGTGTATGCAAAGGATTGCGTTTCCTTGAACCCTGACTGAAGAGCACAAACAGGAAAGAAGGAACAAATATATCATATTGCTTGCTCATTATAAGGCTGATGATGATGATTTCTTGTCGAACCTTTTTCCGGAGAGCCACCACACGATGTCACCTTCGAAGAAGTAATGCAAAACTATACCTTAATCTGGTCAAGACATGGCTACAGTAAAAGGAGTCATAATAAAATGAGCAACTCTGAAGTCTGTTGTGAGATTCTTACAAGGGAACCTCCCCATCACACCCCCCTCAGATTTAGTTGTAAGTTGGCACAGTGGATAGACCTTGAAAACCTGAACACAGATCAGTCGAGAAAACAGAAAGAAGTTATATGGAACTATAAACAAATAAGCAAAATATGCAAATTGAGTAGCCCACGCAAAGATAGGGAACATTTAGGATAATTTGAGTCAGGAACGCCGTGGTCCCGTGGTTAGCATGAGCAGCTGCGAAATGACTTGGTTGAAGTCTCCCCTCGAGCAAAAATTTTGTTTTTGTTTTCGCAAAGTTATGATCTGTCCGTTCGTTCATTGACGTCTCTGTTCACTGTAATAAGTTTAATGTCTGTGTTTTGCGACCGCACCGCAAAACCGTGCTATTAGTAGACAAAAGGACCTGCCTCTCTAATGGGAACCAAAAACATTTGATCGCAAGGTCATAGGTCAACCGATTCCTCCACAGGAAAACGCATCTGATATATTCTATACGACACTGGTGACGGCATGTGCGTCACATGACAAGAATATGTTGTCGACCCACCTAACTTGTACACTTGGCGAATGGGTAAAAAGATTCTTCTACGTTGCCCGATTTAGGTGTTCTTGTGGATGTGATAATTACTCCCAAAAAAGTGATGAAAACATAAGAGTTTGTCGCATAAACTGCAACAAATGAATCCAAAAGTCTCACAGTCGCACACTTTTCCCTGTGCTCTGTCAAAACATATGTTTTTAACGTTTTCAAATTTTTCCGTGTGTAGCCCATGAAATCCTGCATATGCCCAAGCAAATCTGAACATGTCCTGGAATTTTGTAGAGCGAAGTTGATTATGTGTGAGTGCCTGAACTTTGATAATTGTCTGAAAATAAAAAATTAAACTTTTCTCGCAAAGGAAGACTTGAACCATGGACCTCACGTTCCGCAGCTGCTCACGCTAACCGCGGGACCATGGCGGTCCTGACTTCTGTCTATCCTTGATGTTGCCTATCTTGTGCATGCACTAATCAGTTTGTATATTTTGCTTATTTTTTCATAGTTCCACATAACTTCTTCCTGTTTGTTCGATTGATCTGTGTTCAGTTTTTCAAGGTCTATCCACAGTGCCAACTTATAACTAAATCTGAGGGGGGTGCAATGGGGAGGTTCCCTTATTAGGAAAGTGGAGAAAAATTACTGCATTGTCTTGTGCACAAAAATGTGACACACTTCTCCATCTCCACAATATCACAAGATCACAAATAAGTCTGTGCACCCAAGAGGAGATCACACAAATTCGGTGAACTGTTCTTCCTCATCTGCCCTACAGTCCAGATGTCGCATCTTTAAATTTCTATCTCTTTGAACTACTGATGGATGGACTCTTTGGGAAGTACTACAACAATTATGCAGCAAAAAGTTGGCTAAGATTTAGACCAGTAGAGTGGTACCCTGATGACGCACAGGCTCGCACATTTTGGTGGCATAAAGCCATGCAATACATTGGAAAATAAGGTGTTATAGTCAGAGAATGGGGGAACAGACTTGTGCAGTGGTTCCCCACCTTTCTTAGACCATTAGCTAGTACACTCACCGCCCTACATCCCCCTCCCCACCCCCCTTTCCCCCACATTATTACCAACTTTCACACCTAACTAAGCTGTAGAATGAAAGACTTTCCTTGTAAAACTTTTATTCTTAATACAATGAAAGATGAATGGCATTTAGCTTTGTGTGTGTGAGGGGGGGGAGAGGAGTTGACACTTATTACAAAATGTACTTCCCCTGCATTACTCCTTTCAATTCCAGCATTTTCTTGGCCTGCACACTGCAATGCCATTTAAAATCAACCAAGTTAAAACCTGCACACTATACTTACTGTTTATAAATCGCTTGATTGCTGCACACGTTATTTCTGAACTGGAAGACTTCAGACTGTTGATGCTTTGTGTGGTCAGCAACAACAACAACAATAACAATAATAACAATAATAATAATAGTAATAGCAATACTGTATACAGCATCCTTATGTAGTTACTGCTGTGTTGTGCTGTCAATTCATTTATCTGTTTCAAAATGAGTAATGAAGCAATTTCTGGACTACTGTAGGTACTAACTACAACATGGAGAAGACATTTGCTTGAAATATTTAGCATTTGTTACATATATGTTTCACTTTTATCATCAGCGATGTACAGGACAATGTAGAAAATATGTGTGTAGTGGCTGGGCAATGTGAGGAACCAGTAACCTTCATCACATTAATGTTACTAATTGAGAAAAAGTAATTAGTGATAACTTATATAATCATTATTAGAGTCTTATGAATTGTGATAACAATAATAATTTAGTGTAACCCTTGAGGGGAGGCGGCAGAGGGGTAATTACCCCGGGTTGGGAACCACTGGTATAGTGTGTATAACTCATGAATAAAACCATCCTGCTTTGAGAAAGTGTCATATTACTTATTGAAGGATCCTCATAGATAATGAAAACAAATGAAAAACCAATTTTGAAATATCTAAAGTAGAAATAACTCTTGCAAATACATTGATTATTCATAAGAAATGTGGGTAAGGTGACAGAGTGTGCTCAACAATAGCAGAAGTAATTTTCTCCAATAGAAAATGATGCACTGTGAAGGAATTATGCGAATGGGACAAAAATTGATAGATGTGATGTACAGACAAACAAATGAACACAATTTAAGAAAAGTGGATGATTTATTTAAGAGAAAGGGCTTCACAATTTGAGCAAGTCAGTGACTCATTGGTCCACCTCTGGCCCTTATGCAAGCAGTTATTTGGCTGACGTTGATTGATAGAGCTGTTGGATGTCCTCCAAAGGGATTCTGTGCCAAATTCTGCCCATTGAAAGCGTTAGATGGTCAAAATCCTGAGCTAGTTGGATGCTCCAAATGTTCTCAACGGGGGAGAGATCTGGTGACCTTGCTGCCAAAGATAAGATGTGGCAAGCACAAAGACTAGCAGTAAAAACTCTCGCCATGTTCGGGCAGGCATTATCTTGCTGAAATATAGGCCCAGAATCCGTTACCGTGAAGGGCATCAAAACAGAGCACGGAAAATCGTCAACGCACTGCTGTGCTATAAGAGTGTCATAGATTGACAATCAAAGGGTTCCTGCTATGAAAAGAAATGGCACCCCATCACTCCTGTTTTTCAGGCCTTACAGTGGGTGATGTTCATATTAGTATCCCCCACTGGTTAGGCCATCACTAGACACCTCTTCGGCCTGAAATCTCTGTGACGTGTAGAATTGTCTTCAGTGACATGTTCTGCTTTGAACTGAGCCCCAGTGACCCGCAAAGACGTGTCTGGAGACACCTCTGACAAGCAGTGGGATACCAACCTAAACGTCACTCGCCCTATGGCCTGACAACCAGGAGTGATGGTCTGGGGTTCCATTTATTTTCATAGCTGGCCCACTTGTTGTCATCTGCACCACCCTTACAGCGCAGTGATACATCAACTATATTCTACGCCCCATTTTGTTGCCCTTTATGGCAAGGCATTCTTGGCTTACATTTCAGCAAGATAATATTCACCTGCAAATGGTGAAAGTTTCTACTGCTTGTTTTTGTGTTTTCCAAACCCTACCTTGACCAGCAAGGTCAAGGATCTCTCCCCAGTTGAGAATGATTGAAGCATTATGGGCAGGGCCCTCCAACTATCTCGAGATTTGGACAATCTAACATACCAATTGGACAGAATTTGGCACAATATCCCTCAGGAGGACATACAATAACTCTGTCAGTCAATACCAAGCCAAGTAACTGCTTGCATAAGGGCCAGAGGTGGTCCAATGCATTTTTGACTTGCTCAATTTGTGAAGCTCTTTTTCTTGTATAAATCGTCTAATTTTCCTGAAATTGTAATCATTTGTTTGTATGTACATGTTTATCACATCTACCAATTTCTGTCCCATTCAGGTAATTACTTCATAGTACATTGCTTGTGTTGTTGTTGTTGCTACTATTTCTGTAGCACAATTGAAGCATTATGATTGTGTCTGCTTGTTCTTCGTGTGGTGAAGATATGTTGTATTATAACATGGGGAAGGCACCTTTTCCTTGACAGCTTCGTTCCCGTTTCATTCTTAGTCTGCTCACACTTTTCCAGTTTCTTTGTTTATGTGTTCTAATTTTGTGAGTTAGTCTGGCGTGGTCTCCCTTCACAGTCAAGCATTCAGCAATGCCCGATTACTATATGTAACATATGCGCTTGAGCCCCTGTACCACTAAGGATCTATTATGAGGCAGAAATAATGTTCTCAAAATGCACAGTAAGTTTTTGATTGCTGTCATGTAAGTGAAAACATGTGACATCTCTTTTTGGTTTGCTAGAGTGAAGCTTGTAACAGTATTATGCAAGAATGCTATAAATGCTACAATAATAGGACACACAAAGTCTCATCAGTCTTTTGATAGGTTCGTTGCAGCCTACCATGAATTCTTCTATTGTGCCAAACTCTGCAATTCAGAGTAGCACTTGCACCATATGTTCTCAATTATTTGTTGGATATGTTCCAATCTCTGTCATCTCTTACAGTTTTTACTCCCTGAAGCTTGCCCTAGTATCACTGAAATTATTCCCTGATGTCTTAACAAATGTTCTGTCATCTTGTCTCTTCTTCTTCTCAATGTTTTCTGTGTGTTCGTATCTTTGCCTATTCTATGAAGAACCTCTGTATTCCCTATCTTTTCATTCCACTTAAGTTTAAACACCTTTCTATAGCAGTAAATCTCAAATGTTTTGATTCTCTCTTTTTTCCCTATTTTCCCACCTCTGTAAATCTCAAATGTTTCGGTTCTCTCTTTTTTTCCCTTATTTTCCCACCATCCATGATTCACTACTGTCCAATGCTGTGCTCCAAATGTGCATTCTCAGAAACTTCTTCCTCAAATTAAACCTGACATCAGATACTAGCAGACTCCTCTTTACCAGTGTGTCCTCTTTTCTTGTGCTAGTCTGCCTTTTATGTTATACTTGCTTCATTTGTCATGTGTTGTTTCGCTTCCAAGGTAGCAAAATTCCTTATCTTTGCCTACTTTGTAGTCTCCAGTTTGATGTTAAGCTTATTGCTTATCTACTTTCTGCTACTCCTCATTACTTTCATCTGTCTTCAGTTTACTCTGAATCCAGATTTTGTATTCAGACTGTTCATCGCATTCAACGAGTCCCGTAATTCTTCTTCACTTTGACTGAGGATAGCAACAGCATTATCAAATCAAACCATTTATATCCTTTTACCCTGAATTTGAATCCTACTCTTAAACCTCTATTTTATTTCCATCTTTGTTTCTTTGGTGTTTAGATTGAACTGTAGGGAGACTACATCCCTGTCTTACAACCTTTTTAATCTGAGCACTTCATTTTTGTTCTTCTATTCTTATTGTTCCCTTTTGATTCTTTTACATATTGTATATTATTCATCTTTCAGTACAGCTTACTCCTAGTTTTCTCAAAATTTTGAACATCTAGCACCATTTATATTTTCGGGTCAATAAATCCTATGAATGTGTCTTGATTTTTTCTTAAGTCTAGCTTCCATTATCAGTCGCAAAGACATAACTGCTTCTGTGGTGCCCCTGCCTTCTAGAAAGCCAAACTGATCATCAGCTAGAGATCCTCAGTCTTGTTTTTTTCTATTTTTTGTATGTTATTCTTGTGAGCAACTTAAATGCGTGTGTTATTAAGATGATTACATGACAGGTCTTGCACTTATCTGTACTTGCTGTCTTTGGCATTGTGTGGATGACAGTTTTCTGAAAGTGTTGGGGAATGTCTCCAGGCTGTTTGAATAGTAACTCTGTTGCCACTTGCCACAGTGGTTTTATGAATTTCTGAGGAATGTTATCTACCCCTTCTGTCTTATTTCATCACAAGTCTTCCAGATATCTGTTAAAATCTTCACTTTAAAGCTGAAGCCATATGTCTTCCATATTGACACCCATTTCATCCTTGCTCATGTCATCAGACAAGTGCTCCTTCTTGTAGAGTTCCTCAGTTTACTCTTTTCTTGATGAACTTGCTTTTAATTTTACGACATTGTTGTTTTGACATTTCTGTATGCTGAATCAGTCCTTCCAATGACCATTTCTTTCTCAATTTCTTCACATTTTTCCTGCATTCATTTTGTCTTGGCTTCCCAGAATTAATATTTATTTCATTTGTAGCTAACTTATATTTTTGTACTCCTGAAATTCTATGGCTTTTTTTTTTTACTTTTTCTTTTGTTGGTCAATTAATTTAATTCTTCTGTTATCCAAGGCTTATTCACAATTACCTTCCTTGTACCTATGTCTGTTTGTCCAACTTCTGTGATTGCCCTTTTGGAGATGTCCATTATTCTTCAACTGAACACCTACTGTGGTACTCATCATCATCATCATAGTATCTTTGCTGTCTGTGGCTGGTACAATTTTTGCTAGAATTCTGTTGAATTGCATCCAGCCTCTTTCTGACGCTGTTTTCCTGAATCTCATTCTGGAATTCACTTTCTCAGAGCTACTATTGATATGATCTTCTGTGTGCAGCAACTGCAAGAGAACTGCAGGGAACAGCATAAGACTTTGTTATTAATATTCTGTCACCCAGAAAAATTCTTTGTACTGTGCGCATAGAAGCCATGCAGAAGTCGGAAAATGTTTCGGCTGCCATGAACGCTGTGTTGGAGTGATTTAAGCTCATCATGATGACATATCTGGACAATTGCTATGACAGAATGAAACAACTGGCAAATTCCCTATTACCAAGGGGCTCAAATGAGAATGTTTTCTCAGCCAGCATTGTTCGCCATGTACTTCACATCCAGGCTGTGTGTAGGCATCATCTGTAAACAGTGCAGGTGTAAAACTTAAATACAGATTCAGTGGAAGACTATTTGATCAGTGCAGACTCTGTTTTAAAAAATCCAAGTCACGCACGCAACTGAACTGCAATATGCTGATGTCAGTGCAAAACTCCAACTGTCTGATTGTTTCATTAGTGCAAATGATCAGTTTAGCCTGACAATCAACATCCCATAAGCCAAGGTAGATACACAGACTGCTCCTGGAACTGTCTTTCCAGATTTCAGTAACTCTATTTCCAGCTCACTTTTGGAACAAGTGTAATCACTTCCTCTATCTAGGAAGTTTATTGTCAACTAATTTCTCAGTGGAGAAGAACATGGAGAACAGAATATATGCCACCTATGTTGCTTTTGGACATTTCATACATCAAGTGTTCCTGAATAAATATCTAACACTATGCATCAAACTGATGATGCGCTGAGCAGTTTTTGTTTCTACCATGTAAAACCTGCACACTGTATCAGCATGATTTTAAGAAATCAGAACGCTTTAGCTAACAGAAGCTTAGGTACATTATGTACATCAAATGGTATGACTTGTGCAAGTCATCGTCATTGGTCAACATCTCAGAGGGATGGGCATCTCCAGCAGATGAAAAACACAGACAGCCTTGACAGTATCTGTTTAGCGAAGTGAGCTTAGGTGGAAGACCCTGTGGCATTCCTCAGAAGTGCTATAAGGATCGGATCAAGAACAACATAAAAGAGTCTAAACATTGGTCCCTGTGATTGGTGTACCAGAGCAGAAGATGCAGTGGTGCACAACTATTTCATCTGCTGTTTTACATTTTGAGCAGGAATGTTGGAAACTGGAAAATGAGAAATGTCAGTGATGGAAACTTCACCAGGCCTGACCATGCCCTCCACCCTCTTATGTGTAATCAACATGGTCACGTTTCATGCCAGGATTGGTATGCTAAGCCATCACAGACATCATCACACCTGAACTGCGATGCAGTAAAGTGAAAAATGGGAACTCAGATTTGAGTAACAGCAATGACAATCTATAGCCTTAGAGAACTTTGAACCCATTTCATCATTTCTTAGTTCTTCAATACTCCACTACTTTGCATACTCATTCTTCTGGATTAGTCTCTTAAACTTCCACCTACTCTTCATCATTACTAAATTGTGATCAAAGTTTAAGTCTGCTCTTGGGTACACGTTACAATTGAATATCAGATTGACCGAAAAGAAGTTGCTAAGATGAATGCCTGATGGAGCCTGTTGTTAATTTTCATAGCTTTGTTTCAGACTTTGTCATACACTGCTGTCAGGTTGATGAATGCAAGAGATATTTCAGTTGCTTCTGAAAGCTGCGGGCTTTCAAAATAACTACTTACCCCCTGACTCAACATTGCAATATTAAAAGTTTTGGCTGGTTTCATTGTCTAGGGGCTGGGATACATAGTTGCCGCATTACCAACCAAATACTGCTGAGTCTACAGTAAGAATACATACATGAATCAAATGGTCTACGTTCCTATCATTTGGCAGTTGCGAATTTTGAATGTAACATAGACATTTACAAATGAAAGATTGCCATTAAATATAATTTGGAGGTACTATCTTAACGACTTTAAATGATGAGTATGATAGTAGCAGTGCTTCTAAGAATGCGGTATATTTCTGCAAAACTCTTATGGTGTCGATGGTCCAGTAATTAAATAAAATATAAGTTGAATAACAGAGAAACAATAGATTCCTACTACACATAATTAATTATGAGCAACAACATAGCTCGTCAGCTATTCACTTCTAAATGCAGAAGCCACGGAAATCTCACAAGTGCACAAGTCTGCACTACGAAATATTTCTATCTGCCGCGACTATGCGCAAACTGCTCCACTGTCCAAGTCTTTCCTCTGACCGTGCATCCGCCGTACTGTCCAGCAATTTCCGTGTCCTGTCCCTACCTGTCCCTAACTGCATCCTGCTCAGAACTCCCCATTCAGGAGTGCTGTGATTGGCTAGAGCACTCGCGCCTTGTTTTTAAACCAATGCACCCATATACATATTTAAGCACAAACGAAATACTGGATTTACATTTAAATAACTTGAAATTAAATAAATATTTCTACGGCTGGACCATAAACATGCTCTAACACACATTATTAAACACATAAGCAATTAAATAAACATATATCAAAAGAAAAGAAGAAAAAGGTAGGCCAGGTGCCCAATGTGTCTGTGCTTTCTAAAAAACAGTAAATATTTAACCAGTTTCTTCATGAATAGTATATATCGGGTATAAACAAAGACATAGATGAATATATTATATAATATTAATATAATATATTTTTCCCATGTGGAAGTTTATTTCTATTTTATTTACATAGATGAATAAATATATTTGTAGGCATGCTGCTACTGTTTCTTCGTGTAACTGTGGAGTACTTATGGCCTGACGCGATCGATAGTCATCGGCCACTTTGACCTCCAATAACTCATGTACTATTCAAGTTACATGCCTTTAATTCATACCAATTTAGGTTTACACTAATAGATTTCTAAAGACATTGCGATCGACAAAATTGGAAGAAGCGTTTAGATTTTAGAAATTCATTGCTGGATGTTACTTGTATAATTTATCGTCAGATACTATACTTCAAACTAATAAATATATTGAAAATATGAATGCACCATCAGAATCATTGTGCAAATAATAGTAATGTACATGTTTCTTTTTTGAGGTATCTTAATTCATCTGGCTACTATTAATTTCTATACGAATTGTGAAAGGTTTCACTAAGTCTGCCATTTCTGGCACTCTTGGCATACAAGTCTCTTTCATCAACACAAAGCACCATTCTCATCACAGCGGAATTCCCAGCCACGCGGCCGGACCATGCACTGTGGCTGCCCCTCACGTTTGACAGTGTCTGTTCCCACATTATCGGCCTTCCGAGCGACCTGCGCCCGCCAAGCGGCCCGTGTGGCCACTGCTTCCTCTGAATTTAGAATATTTTCAGGGCTCGATGACTCGCTCGTTACCTCACAAAGCCTTCCCCTATGTACAGTACTCAACTCAGAAGAATGCCTGCAAAGGTCAAGGTGGAGAGCAGGGAAACACTCCTTCCTGTCCTTTCCTTCTGCTGCATGTGCTCAGTGGTATTGGCTGTCTGAAAAACATTCCCCTATCCGTAGACTTTGATGTCAGGCTTGCTGTAGCATGTCTCATTATTCAACATGTAAGCTCTCCAATTTTCTTTCCTTAATGTGTTATATTTTCTAGTTATTTATGTCAGTGTTGCTTTGCTGTTGTTTTGTTGTTTCTTATTTGCACAGAAAATTGCCAGATCCAATGACGGCGAATAAGTAGAAAAGATTAGTCCTTCTGCCTCTACAATGTCTTCAGAGCCCAAGAAGGAACAGACAGTTCATAATGAGGGAAATAATAATGAATATCATAAAATCACGTTACCAAGGAGCTAGAGTGTGAAATTTTAAATATCTGGTGAAGAAAAGTAGCCTGCAAGGTGCCAGATATAGTGGCATATGTAAGAACTATTACAAAAATTCAAGCAGAGGGAACTTTTATTCATTAACCCACTCTGTTATTCCTGGTAAAAAGATCAGGAGTTTGGAAGCTCCTCGCAGGAATTGGGGAAACTCAATGAATTTCCTTGGTCTTTCAACACATTAAAGAAATGGTTGCATTTGTTGTGGTTCAGATGGAAAAAATGTGCTACGAACAGGAAAATTTTCCAGAAGGAGATTTTCACTGTGCAGCAGAATTTGCGCTGATATGAAACTTTCTGGCAGATTAAAACTATGTGCCCGACCGAGACTCGAACTCGGGACCTTTGCCTTTTGTGGGCAAGTGCTCTACCATCTGAGCTACCGAAGCAGGACTCATGCCCGGTCCTCACAGCTTTACTTCTGCCAGTATCTCGTCTCCTACGTTCCAAACTATACAGAAGCTCTCCTGCGAACCTTGCAGAACTAGCACTCCTGAAAGAAAGGATATTGCGGAGACATGGCTTAGCCACAGCCTGGAGGATGTTTCCAGAATGAGATTTTCACTCTGCAGGACTGTTTGCTGATATGAAACTTCCTGGCAGATTAAAACTGTGTGCCCGACCGAGACTTGAACTCGGGACCTTTGCCTTTCGCGGGCAAGTGCTCTACCATCTGAGCTACCGAAGCACGACTCACACCCAGTCCTCACAGCTTTACTTCTGCCAGTGTCTCGCCTCCTACCTTCCAAACTTTACAGAAGCTCTCTTGCGAATCTTGCAGAACTAGCACTCCTGAAAGAAAGGATATTGCGGAGACATGGCTTAGCCACAGCCTGGGGGATGTTTCCAGAATGAGATATTCACTCTGCAAAGGAGTGTGCACTGATATTCTGGAAAATTTTGATTGAATGCCTGAACATTGTCACTTTTGAAATATTTCAGGAGCGTCAGAACTTTCCATTCCGAGCACAGAAGCATCGTTTATGTTGATGAATCTGGAGTGGACAATAATCTTACATTTGGTAAATGCCAGGAGAGCAAAAATATTATTCTGGATGAAATTTAACTACAAACACCAGGTCATCAAATTGACATACCTGTCGTGCAGGTTCCAGGTGCAGATTTATCGATGGAGTAGAACTGAGTTTTAGAGCTGAAAAAGCCAGCAGATACTGTCATGGACAAATGAATACTACCAATTTCAAGAAGTGGGTACAGGAAAAATTAATCTTCAAACTGTCCAGAGTTAGTAATATAAAGTAATGCACTTTATCATAGTGTGCAAGAAAAGAAACCACCCTCACAATATGTTGTTAAAATTGATATGATTAATTGTTTGTGAAATAACATTTTATCCACATACTGAAAACCCTACCAATGTGGAAGACGTATGGTTGGTGTTGAGAAATTCAGTGTTACAGAGTGCAAGAGAAGAACTTGCTTGCCATTCAAAACACAGAAGTAAACCTTGATTAGATGGAGAATGTCGAGAATCTGTTTGGATAAGATCAGTGAAGAGGATACAGTGGATAGAAAAACTCTCAGAAGAAGCAAGGGTAGGCTACTGTGAAGAGAGGCATAACATGGACAAACTCGTGAGAAAGGAGAAACAGGAACACCATAAAAGACTTTCAGAAGCAGTAGAAGAAGCAAAGTCATCATGATCATTTTTCCAGGCCTCAAGATTTGCCAGATGTGTCTACCAGCAACGTGCATTGGTTCTAATGAATAAGACAGGTGAACTGGTACTGTCAGAAGAGCAGCCAAACCTATTTAAAAACATTTTGAGAAACTATTAAACTGGGGCTTTCCACTGACAGTGACAACTCAGGCAGGAGCCTGTTTTGACAGAGTAGACGTCCCTGAACCATCAGAGGAAGAAATCAGTGTTGTCCTAAAACTACTCGTGAACAACAAGGCCCCAGATGTAGTGGTGTCACAGCTGAGATGCTTTGCTTGGGAGGCCAACTACCGATGGCTGCATTGAAATGATTAATATCCACCATCTGGGCAGTGGGAATAATTCCTGAAGAATGGAAGGGAGTAATTATATGTCCCATTTTGAAGAATGGTGATGCTACCCAAGTACCCAGCTATTGAGGAATTTCACTTCTTGAAATTGGATACTAAGTCTTTACAACTCTGCTGCTGAACCGAATGAAAGCACTGGCTGAAGGAATTTTAGGCACATATCAATGAGGGTTCATCCCCAGACGGTCTACCATTGACCACATATTTACTTCGAGGCAGCTGATAGAAAAATTTGATGAGTTTAATCATGAACTACACCTATTCTTCATTGATTTTTGGCAAGCTTATGACAGCATTGACCACTTTACATTACAGGAAATGTTAGAGGAACTTGGCAACCAGCTATGCTCAACTTTCACTATCTAAAATGGATTGAGACAAGGAGATCAATTGGTACCAATATTATTCAATGTTACTTAAAAACCGTCTTGATTGCAAATATTTTTATTCATATGACCGGTTTTGGTTCATTCAGAACCATCTTCAGATCTGTAAAAATAATGATACTAATTTACTATTTCACGGAAGCAAATCTTTTTCATCCTATCTAATCAACATCAAATGTACCAGAGCGTACCTGATATTTCAGTTACATGAGTAACCCATCCAAATCCAGCAGTTTTCACATGCTACGTCACATGCTACGTCACATACATGTTACGTGTAAGCAGGTGATGAATATTTATAGGAATATAAAGAAGAGGCAAATGGAACAAATAAAAGGAAGTCAAGTAGCAGTTAAGAGGAACAACAAGAAAAAATATGTAGCTCTCACTTACAATGGGAGAATTACAGATAAAATTGAAAGATGCTTTCGTAAATCCGACGTTAAAATAGGGTTCTGAACAAATAACACGTTAAAATTGAAGCTCCGGCATAGAATATGTAATAGTAGGAATAAATTTCAGGATTCAGGTGTATATAAGATCAAATGTAATGACTGTTGTAAACAATATATAGGGCAGACTGGTAGGAACTTTGAAACCAGATTCAGGGAGCACACCTACTCTCAAAACAAAACAGCTTTTGGGGCGCATATGGCTGCGACAAAGCACTCAGTCACGAACATTGAACACAATTTAGACATCCTGCATAGAGCCCATAAGGGACGATTTCTTAACATTTTGGAAGATATTGAAATATACACCCACAAAAATAAAGATCCGGATTTAATCCTCAACGAGCAAAGCGAATTCAATCATAACGCCTATTTTAGCATTTATGACGACCTACTAAGATGACAACTGTTGCGTGTGGAGATCCAGCCCAAGGGATGAGAGATGGTGCGCGGTGGAGAAGCCGGAAGACGCGTGCAGTGCCTGGCGTCGTTGACGGGGCCCTCCTGTGTGGCCCTCTTGCCCGCGGCGATGGACATCAGACGACTGAACGGACCGCGGCACAACACCGAAATGGCAGGAAATACGGAAGCAGACTGTAGAGGAAAACAAGTGCGCACCATCACCATAGATATATAAATCGCCCTATGTTTTTTAGATCGTATAAAAATGATAATTTTACTGTTTTTTATTAATGCTGACAAGTACAGATTTTAACCTTGACATCTACATATTTTAATTAAGTATTTTTAATTAATAAAAAAAGATCTACTGAATATAGTATGTGCAAATGGAATGTAACAAATGTACCAGACGCCACCTGTCGGTAATAGTGTTATAATTAATATAAATGACGTGCACTCTGCCAACCAATTTTATGTGACGTAGCATGTGAAAACTGCTAGATTTGGACGGGTTACTCCTGTAACTGAAACATCAGGTACGTTCTGGTACATTTGATGTTGATTAGATAGGATGAAAAAGATTTGCTTCCGTGAAATAGTAAATTAGTATCATTATTTTTACAAGATGGTTCTGAATGAACCGAAACCGATCATATGAATAAAAATATTTGCAATCAAGACGGTTTTTAAGTAACATTATAATTTCACTGATTGCTGTTGTCCCATAAGACATTATGTCTGTTTTTGCAAATATTATTCAACTTGGCCTTGGAAAAAGTAAGCCGTGACACTTGCCGCACCAGGGAAATGGAGATAGTTCAAGCAGACACAATTCTGCATTTGCTGATGATATTGTGATCCTTGGTGACACTCTAGAGGAAATGTGTGCTGATACTTGCCAATTCCTCCAAACTGCAAAGGATATTGGGCTAGAGGTCAACGAGGACAAAACTAAATATCTTGGAGTATCACGTCATTGAGTTCTCCCTTTTTCCATTGTTGTAGATGGGCATACCTTCGAACGAATTGAGAGTTCAAGTACCCGGGCTCAGTATTAACCAACAAAAGTGAGTGATGAAAGAAGCATATCAATGCATAACGAGTGCTAATTGCGTGTTCTTTATTCTGAACAATCTTTTTAAATCTCACCTGATATCTCAGAAGAACAAAGTCCATCTGTACACGACACTGATGAGGCCAGTACTTTTATATGGTTGTGAAACTTGGGCAACATCAGCAATGACAGAAGATTCAATATGTGCATTTGAAAGAAAGGTACTTGTGAAGATCTATGGACCTGTCTACAATAACATGGAAGGTAAATGGGAAAGGAGAAAGAAAGAAGACCTGTACCAGAGGTTTGGAAAGCCACACGTTGGGCCAATATTGGGATAGAGGTGACTATAATGGTCTGGCCACATCTTACGAGAAGATGGATCCCTCCCTTAGCGAATCCTCTACTCTCACCCCACGGAAAAACGCCTGAGAGGACACCCAAGAACGTGTTGGAAGGATCGAGTGATGATGATCCTTCAACAAGTGGAATCAGTGGCAGTGGAGGATGATGCTAGAGACTGGGAAAGATGGAGTGCCATCTGCAGCAAATACCTTCTCTCTTGTGGGTGACAGGCGTTCCTTTTATTGGGGTTTTGTGTTTGTAAGTTTTTTTCCTATTGTTCTTCTGCTGTAGGCCTCAAAGGCCTGTGATAATGATGATCACATAGTGAAAACATGAAGTTTGATTTTTTTGATTTGATTCAAGAGTTTAAAAGGCCAGAAAAGAGGTACCACTGAGATTAATTAATTAAATTTCATGGTCACATAGTTCTCTCTTTACACCATGAACTGAATACCATAGATGGCCTGGGCGAAAGTGAAAAGAAATGTACAGGAGCAGAACATAAAAGGGGACATTTCTCAAGAGATGGTGCAAGAAGTGACAGTGAAATTGCATCTATAAATGCAGCTGACTGGGAAACTTTCAAAGAATATGAAATTAAAATAAAAACTATGTTTTGGGAAAAAGATAAATTAATAAATGACTCCATAGGTGAAATTATCATAAACTTAGGTGAGATGAACTCCAAAGATAACAATGATAAAGATGATGACAGCACAAACTCTTAAAAAATCATATTTGGGTATTGCTTGGTAAATAACAAGCAATTAAAACCCAGAAGATCAGCAGCTACTGATACCATAGTGATGCAAGGGAAAAATCGGACTGTTCTCGTTGTGGAAGTATCACTATATTGAAAAAGCATGATGATTTG
The DNA here is from genome assembly GCF_023897955.1 of Schistocerca gregaria. NCBI lineage: Eukaryota > Metazoa > Arthropoda > Insecta > Orthoptera > Acrididae > Schistocerca > Schistocerca gregaria. The sequence goes on along the minus strand of NC_064920.1, from coordinate 434,998,314 downwards.
ATAGATTTATGTCAGATGTGTGAAAACAAGGCAGTCACACAGTATTGATGCAATTACATTAAGAAGACTTGTAGAATGGCACATACCATTCTAGTGCAAATATGTCATAACTTGCAGCGCAGTCCTGTCATGCACATTCTCCTTTTATTTTCACCTACAGACAGTAGATTGTCATTTTGAGTACCATGTCTGTATAACTTCTGTTTTTGTTGAAAACTAACTTTCTTGACGGGAGTTTATTCAACATGAGAGGGCCTATATCGTCATAAATTCTCCTTTCCAGCAACTTATACTTCATGCTGTGCAGGGTAGATGGACAGTATCTGGTTGACATGTTTGACCTTGGCTAGAAGTTTAAGCTGTAGGTTACATACTGCTGTGAAAGTTGGAGCTGGGAATTATCTTCTGCAAAAATTCTGTATTATGACAAGCCTATACTTTCCAAATCTAAGGTTAGATTCTGTAAACTGTGCTGTGGGATATAGTAAATCAGTGTGTCTCAGTAGTGTCCATTTAAAGGAAGTCAACATAGAACTTAAACCACACCTAATGTGTAATATCTGAGACAATAAAGTCTGAACCTGCCTATTGGCTCCCAGTGCATTTGTGCACTCCAGATGCACTGGAATGATGCGCTTGTCATAGAATAGACAAAAGTCCTTGGCTCCGAGGTCAACAAGTGTCCAAAAGTGTGAAAATCGACAGACTAGGTTCTGTGTTCCGTGCCATCACCAAAACATGGAAAAAACAATGACAACAATCCTCTTGTAAAGGTGCCCTACAATCTCTGTTGCGTCAAAGACAAATTTCGGGTTTTCATTTGTACTGAAAAATATGGACCAGCCTCAACAGCATAAGAACAAAGGAAAGTAAATATGTTGATTTGTTACACTATTGGGTAAAGAGAACATCACTGGAATGACAATATGATGTCAATAGACAAAAGCATCTGCTACATTATAGCAAAATCCTTTATGATTCATTCTCTGGCCAGTGGCTTAACTCCTTCACAGTGACACAAGACAATTTAATACATGAAAAATGTGACTCCTTGTTTATGACTCTTATGCTTCATGTCCTTTTGATTGTTTAATGTTATATATAGTTTTGTTTTTAATTTATTGTTTTATCTGTGTTGGTATATAATCATGTGAGATTTTCTATGTTAGTTTCATGTTAACATTCATCATTCTCATGATAAATCTTAATGATGTGGAACAAGTCATTTTACATTCTCAACACAAATTAAATAGTAAATATGACTGCATGCTTTACATTTAAAAGTTTTTTTTTTTTTAATTTATGACATGTTGGAGTTCCTCCTTTTCATAGTGCAGTGTGAGTTAGTAATTCCTACCTACCACCTTTTACACATTACTGTAATAGAAATTCTTTCACCGAATAGAAGTTAAACTTTTTCAGTTCATTTGTAAATTTTATTTTGCTGTCTGTAAGCCATTTTATATCACGTAGTAAGTGATCAACAATTTTAGTTCGAACATTGTTCATACCTTTTTGTGCTGCAGACCACCTTAATGTGGAGTAATGAATGCCATTTTTTCTTCTGATATTGTAATTATGTACATCATTGTCCCTTTTGAACTGCACTTGATTGTTTACAACAAACTTCATGAGGCAATAAATATACTGTGAAGTGATTGTCAAAATTCTCAACTACTTAGACGTTTACACGATGATTGTGGTTGAGCACCACACATTACTCATACAGCATGTTTTTGAGCAATGAAAACTTTCTTTCTTAAAGATGAATTACCCCAGAACGTTATTCCATAAGACACTGTTGAATGAAAATATGTAAAATACATCAAACTACTGGTTTTTCTCTCCCTGAGATTTACAATGATTCTAAGTATAAATGTCTCAGAATTAAATGGTTACAGAAGTTCCAAAATGTGCTTTTCCACTTCGAATTATCATTAACATTGACACTGAAAATTTTTGAAGTTTCCACCCTTTTTATTGTTTTCTCAACATGTGTTACACTTATCATTGGTGCAGTACATCTGGAACTGAATATGTTGTGTACTTTTAAAATTGAGAGTGAGATCATTCACAGAAAATTAGGTAATGACAGTTTTAAGAACCTTGTTTACCATTTCATCTGTTGCTGTGTGTTTGCTTAGATTGATTACAGTACTATTGTCATCCACAAAAATAACTACATCTGCTTAATGTATATTAAATGGGATATTATTTACATGTATAAGGAACATTGTCAGACCTATGATTGAGGCTTGGTGGAATCCCGTGAAACCCCATATGTGATTTTTTTCCCCCAGTCAGAAGAACCTCCTCTGATGACGACATTGGTCGAATTATTAAGTACAACTTTCTGCATTCTTTGTGTTCGATATGACGTCTTCCATTGGTTGGCCATACCATCAGTTCAACAGAACCTCAGTTTACGTAAGAGAATACTGTGATTCATAGTCAAAAGCCACAGAAAATGCCAACTAGTGCTATTTTGTTATTTAACACTTATAAAATTGGGTCAGTGAATGTGTAAATTGCATTATGTGTAGAGCAACTCTTCTGAAATCCAAACTGTGGTTTACTGAGGCTTTTATTGTCACTCAGGTGGGGATACTCTTCTAGAATACATCACCTTCTCAAACATATTGGAAAATGACATCAGTGGTATGCTGCATGTTAAATAAATAAAAAAAATATGTGCTGGAGGCAACACATTGATTTGTTCTGTTCTTGAAAGATGACTACTCTTTCTAAATGTGTATTATGATGGGCTTCATGTTTTATTCTAAATGTTGAGCAAACATTGTAAATCATTTTGTTGTGATACAAATGTTTCTTTTGGTATGTGCCCTAATTTAACTGTACTTATCTTGGCAAGATCGATGTCACACCTAATTGTATTGTGCACTTGCAGTCAGCAGTCCTTAATAGACCTATCACAACATGAGAAAAAGTGAAAACTTGTTTCCACTTCCTTTGGTAAAAGTGTGTGTGTGTGTGTGTGTGTGTGTGTGTGTGTGTGTGTGTGTGTGTGTGTGAAAATATTTTACCTTTTTGTTTGTTTTAAATTATAATAGTCCTTAACCACACTACCACACTTCTCTTAATGAAGCAATCAATGTAAATCTTGTTGCACATTGTTTGGTGGTTCTTAGACACATGTTCCGATTTGTTAAAGAAATTTAGTCTTCATTAAACCCCCACCTGTGGAATTAAATTTGCTCTATCCAAACTGATGCATGTCCATGGCTAGAGTCGTGCAGTCTGCAAAGGTTATCTGAAATAATAATAATAATAATAATAATAATAATAATAAATTCTTAATCTATAGGATATTACACACAGAGTAACAGCACAGATTAAAAAAAATTGACAAAATAATGTAATGTCAGACATTTGAAATGAAGATGTAGTTTTATTGTGAGTTTTTGGTCACATTTTTTGCAGTACCTAATGAATAAATTAAAATCAATATTAGCCACTAACACCTTGTGGACATGCTAGAGGAGTAACTCGGCCATCTTTCAGAAAAGCATCTTTATTAGTGCGCCCACAATCCATTCCATCAGCTTGAAATGCATCGATTTCACTGACAGAATGAATTGCAGGCACACTAATAAAGATAGCTTCCTTACATTTGGCTGAATGTCTACAGGGAATAATGGGCTTTTTTATTTTAATTGATTGATTACTTATTGCAAAAAATGTGACCAAAAACTCACGACAAATCTACATCTTTGTTTCAAATGTCAGTTATTTTATTATTTTGCCAAATTTAAAAGAAACTGTGCTATTGCTCCATGCGCAGTATCCTATAGATTTAAGTCTCCCATCCCTCCTCCCCTCTCCTGCAGATAGGAACGTCCATCATGGGCACACATCTCATTTTGGACAGTGCAAATTTAGCTCCTAGTATGGGGGCTTTAATTATGACTAAATGTTTTTAAACAATCAGAAAATGTTGTCTAAGAATCAATAAATAATGTGCAAAAAAATCTACATTGATTGCTTTATTAGTTTGCCCTCCCCCCCCCCCCCCCCCAAAAAAAAAAAAAAAAATTGTGAAACTCACATATATAATAGGCTGACTGAGGAGTTTGGGCCCTTAAGCAGTTTTAGTATAGACACTAAAGAACAATATGTCAGACACGCACAGAACTGATCATCATCATTTTCTTCTTTTTTTCTCAGAACTCTTGTAGTGAATGACATGTATCTAGGGAAAGTACTGACTAATAATTGTATCAATGTCAAGTGCAAAATACGCCAAACATATGAGGAATGTGATATGCAAATGTAGACAGTGTTGGCATGGGAAGCATGTATTTTTTATAGTTGACGTGAATGTAACTCATTATCTCAATCTTGGCTTCTGTTAGTTTTTGTTGCTTGTTTTCAAGCACTTGTTCTTTGCTGTAGATATTCCCGATTGGCCAGAAGCAGATTTAATGGAATTAATGAAACGAATGGAAAATAACATCCCCGCTAAGGATAATTTGCGTTATGATTCCCGAGCAGAGAAACTAAACTGGGATGAGGTATGTAAATTAGATTATGCTTTTATAGAAACAAATTTACTTTGATATCGCTGTTAATAACTCTTTTTAATTAATGAATAGATAATTCATACATTTTATTTTAGATTAGCTTCGGTAATTATTCTGCTGGCGAATGTAAGGAGGTGTGGTTTAAAATTCAGAAACGCCTAAGAAGGTTTCGAATTTTGAAGGAATTGTTGGAAGATGCAAAATCATGGGTTTCAAAACCATGGACACATTTTTATCGAAGCCAACGACAGGTAAAAAGAAAGTATTCCTTACTCTTATCAGCCAGGGCTATGATCTTTATAACTGCAACCAATTCATTTACTGTTTTTGTTAACAGAATCGCCACCCAGACTTGCCTCGAAGACCTCTGTCGACATACATGCTTTTCTATTTAGAAAAAAAAGACAAAGTTGCAAAAGATAACCCTGGCCTTGAAATGGTGTGTTTAATACTAGGACCTTATGCTTTGCTTTTACAGAGTTTGCAATGAAAATATTAGCTATGTTAATGGTTTTTTTTGCTTTCAGACAAATGTGTCTAAATACATTGCTGAACTTTACAATAAGCTGCCAGCAAAGAAAAAGCAGAAATATATTGATATGGCGGCTGCCCAGAAGAAAGAATATGAAGAAAAAATGGAGCAGTTTTAGTAAGTATCATGTTTGTCAAAATTATATAAGTAATTTCAATGAATGTTAAATTGTGTGAAATGAGTTCCTCCCAGTGTGTAAAATGTTCAAATAACTCACGCAAATGCATGTTGCACTATTGACTTAGTGTGAGTCAGGTGAGTGACAATAATAATGAGGTGGTACCAAAGTCTATGGCCCTTGACTCTTATGCAGGAAACATTTCCAAAGGGATTGTTGCATTCTGCAAAAATATTATGTAAAATGTGTTTCTCAACCATCGTCTAAGGTTATGACATTTAAAAGGTCCATAAAGGGTGATCTTCGTTTGTGTAATGAGTGTGTTAGCCATACTCCATAGAGCCGTGGCGTGTCGTATATTGGTCAGACCATCAGGACCATGGAGGGATGGTGTACCAAGCAAAAGCATTATACATACTGACAGATACTCAGAAAATCTACTATTGCCAAACAGCTTGAAGGTGCTGGGATGTTTTTCCAGCTATTGGGATGGTGTTATTGAGAAAGCATTTTGATACTAAAATGGCAAGTGACCTCATAAATAGAGATGGACGTTTTTGCTGAAAAACTGTTTTGGTTCCTGCTACTTCTTGGTCAAACAGTAGAGGGACAGAGTTAACACTGCTTTACTTGTTAATTATTAATATCACTTTCGGTAACTTGTGATGTTGTAGAGATAGTGTGTGTGTCACGAAGATGGCTTATTGAAATATCAGCGGTTGCCGAGGATGTCACTCGGCTGCATTCTTGTAAGGCACATAACACAGCAGTTTCAGTTAGGGTTTTGATGAGTGGAAGGTAAGAATTTAAGTAACTAACACAACAAATATGCCAGAAGCATTAAATACTAGTCACTTATTTTAGGCAACTTTTTCTGGACCTGTGTAGGAAATATTTACTTTTCTGCATTGCATTACGTCCTGTACTATATGCTTATCTGTGTCCAAATGTTTGGGATACCTGCTCAGATTTCACTGTTTCTGTCCCCTCCCTCCTCTTCCTATATTTGTGTTTTCTCATTTGTCTTTAAAATAAGACATTCCTCACTAAAGCGTGATGTGTACTTCTTTCATCCTTCATGCAATTGCTGCTCTCTTAGACACGGTGATCTTTTTTAAAAACACTCTAAACAAATAGGAAGGGATCAAAAAGTCTCTGTTAAACGTTGTTGCCACAGCATATGTGCAACATAGCACAACTCCAATACAGGTGTTCACTATGTGATCTAAAGTATCCGGACACCTGGCTGGAAATGACTTAAAAGTTCGTGGGGCCGTCTGTTGGTAATGCTGGAATTCAGTATGGTGTTGGCCCACCCTTACCTGTTGATGACAGCTTCCACTCTCTCAGGCATACGTTCAATCAGGTGGTGGAAGGTTTCTTGGGGAAAGGCAGCCCATTCTTCACGGAGTGCTTCACTGAGGAGAGGTGTCGATGTCGGTCAGTGAGGCCTGGCACAAAGTCGGCATTCCAAAACATCCCATAGGTATTCTATAGGATTCAGGTCAGGACCCTGTGCAGGCCATTCCATTACAGGGGTGTTATTGTCATGTAACCACTCCACCACATGCCCTGCAGGCTCGATCTTGTTGAAAGATGCAGTCACCATCCCTGAATTGCTCTTCGACAGTGAGAAGCAAGAAGGTGCTTAAAACATCAATGTAGGCCTGTGTTGTAACAGTACCACACAAAACTACAAGGGGTGCAAGCTCCCTCCATGACAAACAAGACCACTCCATGACACCACCACCTCAGAATTTTACTGTACTGGCTGACGTCTTTCACCAGGCATTCGCCATATCCACAACCTGTCATCAGATCGCCACATTGTGTACCGTGATTCGTCACTCGACGCAACATTTTTTTTCTACTGTTCAATCATCCAAGTTTACGCTCCTTACACTAAGAAACGCGTCATTTGGCATTTACCGGCATAATGTGTGGTTTATGAGCAGCCGCTTGACCATGAAATCCAAGTTTTCCCACATCCCGCAGTACTTGCAGTGGATCCTGATGCAGTTTCGAATTCCTGTATGAAGGTCTGGATAGATGTCTGCGTATTACACATTATGACCAACTTCAACTGTCGGCGGTCTCTGTCAGTCAACAGACAAGGTCAGCCTATATGCTTTTGTACTGTTTGTGTCCCTTCACTTTTCCATTTCACTATCACATTGGAAACAGTGGAGTTGGGGATGCTTAGGAGTGTGGAAATCTCTCGTATAGACATATGACACAAGTGACACTCAATCACCTGACCACATTCGAAGTCTGTGAGTTCCGCAGAGTGCCTCATTCTGCTCTCTCACAATGTCTAATGACTACTGAGGTTGCTAATATCGAGTACCTGGTAGTAGGTGCCAGCACAATACACCTAATATGAAAAACATATGTTTTTGTATGGGTACTTTTGATCACATATTGTATAAGAACCGACACATAAGCAAGGTATTAGTGTGGTGTTCATATCTTTCCAATGTGCATGTGGTAAATGTTGAAACATGAACTATGGTACATTGTTACCAAATGCTTCCAAAAAGAACCAAAATGCTGTTATTCTCTTTTTGGCTGCCAAAAGACAAACACTGGTTGACATCTGTTGGAGAATGAAGAAAGTGCATTTGTGCATTTATGAAGAATGTGCTGCTGCTTCATAACAAGACACATTTCAATTTTACAAATGTCATATGACAGAAGTTACGCCATCAAAAGCGAGAGAGACGTAAGCACCCACCCTGTAGATCTCCTCCCATATGAGTATCACGCCTTCAGCCCCTTGAGAAAGGTCTTGAAGGGTTGATGATTCCTATTGTACGAGAATGCACAGCAGACGGTTATGGATTTCTTCATGTATCAGGCCTTGGTATGTTACCAAATGGGTAGCTTCAACCTGGCGTTGCATTGTTTGGATGGCATCTCAATGCTCACAATGATTTACCTGAGTGGCATACCGATTCTAGACTGCATGGCCTTCAAATGGGAACTTTTTGATCACCCCCTATATTACAATATGCGTTGATATGATGAAGCTCTCTAAAATCAGCTAGAATTTAAAGAAAATGCTTCAGATATTTAGCTGTCAGCAATATCATGCACTTTTAGTTTAAAATGACATCAGTTTATGCAGAACGATTGTCATGCAAATCATAGGAAAGGACAAGGCTTTAAACATACAATTATTTGTAAGCGTCTCCAGGGTTTCAGCAGACAACTGCACAACAATTATGAGACATACAGAAATATGGCATGTATCAGTGGGTACAGCATCTCTCCAAATTTCTATGTGTAATATGTGCCGTGGTGTAGTTTGTGTGCTGCTAGGGAGCAGGCAAGCCAGAACATGTAGACACATCATCTACTCCACATTATCACATTAAATTAATTCATACCTACATACACACAACCCAGTGAACAGACAAATGTTGTTGCACCTTCTGGGGCCATTGTAGCCGTGACTTCAATGAATTGCAAACACATATTGACATTTGCCTCATCACAAAAAGTGCCCACATTAAACTCCTGCAGTGTGAATTAAAAACTTGAAGAGATGCTCCATTCACTGATTGTGTCTATTCTCTGTTTATCTAGTAGTTCTAAGGCAGTCTTCTCCTAAAATCCTTGAGCACAAAATGAATAACCTTGTATATTTTCTTGAAAAGATATCGTTCTTTGAGATGATCATTCATTGTTTTCTCATTTACAAAATGAAGAGATTTATTTCACCAAATGCATTCATGAATAATTCATCTTCTTCTATCTTCAGAAGCTAAAATTCTTGTTAATATAATAGGGCTTTGTGTGTCTCATTTGCTATGTATCTCTATCAGGATACAAAATCTTTTTTTCCAATTTTGAAATTTGAATCAAAGTATGTGAACACTGTTTCATAATGGTTTATATGTTGAGTATAGTATCACAGTTAAGTTTCCCATAGACCACCCAATAACATATAAAATACTGCCATTGATAAAGCTTGTAAAATAAAATTTTCTGGCAGTATAGCCATTTTACCAGTAATTTAAATTTATTGTACAACATTTTTGTTTTGCATAGTGTACGAGGTGCTATCCAAAATTTTTGAGACTGGTGCTACCATCTGTTGAAAATCTTACCTTTGGACTAATGGTCACCAGCACCCTCGAAGTAGTTCCCATCCACATGTACACACCAGTCCTAGTGCTTCTGCCACTGGTCAGACATTTTCTGGGAGTCCTGTTCTTTGAGGGTGTTTATCACTGCCAGTGATGCTTCTTGAATTCTCTCTAGAGTGTCGAACCAATGGCCTTTCACCTTGAGTTTCAGTTTTGGGAACAGCGCAAAGTTGCAAGGTGCCAAATCTGGCAAGTACGGTGGGTGGGGTACAACCGTCATGTTTTTTGCCAAAAAGGTCCTGGTGAGCAAGGACGTGTGACAGGGCGTGTTGCTGTGATGCAGCAGCCAGTTCCCTTGAAGCCAAAGTTTGGGCCACCGTTGCCGCACATTTTCATGGAGCCGTCGCTAAACGTCACATTAGTACGTGGAATTCACTGTTTGGTTGTGTGGGATGAGCTCTTTGTGCACAATTTCCTTGGTATCAAAGAAAACGATGATCATGCTCTTCACCTGTCTCACTTTTTTGGGTCTTGGAGAGCCTGGGTTCTTCCACTGGGATGATTGTTGCTTTGTCTCTAGGTCATAACCATAAATCCAGCTCTTGTCACTGGTGATAACGCGTGACAAGAGGGTTGGATCATCAGATGCAGTCTGACGAAGCTCCGTGCACACTTCAACACGCTGTGCCTTCTGACCGGCAGTCAAGATCCTTGACACAAATTTTGCGGCGACACGATGCATGTCCAATTGATCAGTCAACATTCATTGATATGTCCCATAACCAATACCCACTTCATCTGCACGGTCTTGAATGGTTCAGCGTCGATTCACACCAAGCAGTTGTTGAAGTTTGGCAACTATGTCTGGCGTTGTGCGGCTAACGGGCCTTCCAGTGTAAGCATCATCTTCGATGTCTGTATGGCCGGCCCTGAACCGAGCATGCCACTGAGACAAATGCATACAACTCATGCTCTGTCCCCTGAACCGAACATGCCACTGAAACAAATGCATACAACTCATGCTCTGTCCCCCAAACACTTGTTGAATGATTGCAAGGGCCTCCGTAGCACTTTTCCTGAGATTTGCACAGTATTTGATACACTCGCCCTGTTCTGTTTTCAGATCCATCTTAAAATCCCCACACACCAAACACAGCGTATTACGGAAATCAAGTGGACACACAAAACGTCCTCTCAGCTGAATACCACTCCGCATACTGACTCGTCAAATATGCAGCTCTCGCCACCTAGCTGTTCAAAGATCTACTACTTCTACTTTCCAGATGCCAGCACCAGTCCCGAAACTTTTGGATTCCACCTCGTATATGTATTATTGTTGTGTATCGTCTTTTCACTGACGATAGATCTGGCCAAAATGTGTGTGTGTGTGGGGGGGGGGGGGGGCGCGTGCACTTGTATTTCATGAATTTTTTCGGGTGTTACTGTAATAAATATGCAGAATTTCCAATTTCTTTGCTTTCCTTTCATACCTCTCGTACTCGTCTATGTGTAATGACATCTGTGTTTTAACTTGTCCGCATGTAAGTTGCAGAACAGGAATGAAATTTCGCTTATACATATATGCAAAAAAAGTTTGAAATTATGAGTAGCACAAATCACCATCTATGAATTAAGTAGTGCCTGAACTTTTATGCAAAACTGTAGAAACATAATGAAAACGATAGTTACTACTCACCAACAGGCTCCAACAGCCAGGCACTGTGGTCATGTGTGTGTGAGTTGCATTTGGATACATGCACTGTGTGTGTGTGTGTGTGTGTGTGTGTGTGTGTGTGTGTGTGTGTTTATTTTTGTTGGCCGAAAACTAACTTTCTGACAGTCTTTTTGCTGTGCCTTTTTACGACTCAGTATCTCCACTATATTCATTATATTGTTACATTGCCTCCTGGATTTTCTGTTGTTTTTAAATTAAAATTGTAGGTAGACTAAACCTAGGATAATAGTAGAATTGGCTGCACACATACCACATACTGCCATTAGGCACTGTAGTGTCACTAAAGTCTTCTACAGTTTCATTCACTAGCTACCGGCATAAAAACATTTAGTACCCTTGAAGATACTCATTATTTAGCAATTCTCCCACTTAAATTCTTGCATGTTAGGTATACAGCACATTGAGAACATGTGAAGTAAATGGCTGTCTACAGTGGCAGAATTTTTGTTCAAAACCCAAAGAACTGTTTCCTTACCCTGTCATTTTATTCATACTTTTAAATTAGTCCCTGTTGTTTATTTAATTAATCTTGAAATATTCCTGCCCATCATTAACAATTACAGTTGCTTTCAAATTTCCAGTTACAGTTAATCAAATAAAACGTACACTTGATGAACCACTGGATAAAAGGTACCATCAATATGGCATTTGTCACCTCCTTTTGCACCAAAGAAAGCAGCGACTTTTATTGGAATTTAATATACATGACACCTGATGTATCTTGGATCTGTACTTATCTACATCCATTCAAATAGCCCACACTTCTCTGAAACTGAGCCAGATGAATGGTAGTAAAGATGCGTTGATATAGACTGAGAGTGAGGTTCAGATCCCCAAATTGCTATTGGGGTTCCGGCATCAATAGTTCAGGTAAATGCCAAAATGGCTTCTTCATGTAGGCCATAGATGATATCCTGCCCCATTCTTGATCATCTGAGTTTATGTCCTTGTCTATAATGACCTTCAAGTTGGTGAGACATTAAACATGAAGCTCTCAGGGGCTCAGCATTCATTTGATGAGTACAGGTTTGGCGACCCCAGAGTTACTGAGCTTCGGACTGGTAAGCACCACCAGTACTCTGTCACCATAAGCTCTGAACAAGCTTCAGTGACCACTGTATGGTGCAGCAGTGGAGCATTGTGTCACACAGGGAACAGGAATCTTGGTGTGATCACCCAAAACATGACAATTTTAAAAATGTCTATAAAAAAACCCTCAGTCTCAAGGTGTGCTGCACACTGATGAGTTGCATGGCTATTGTGGAACAGTTGTTAATGGGCTGCATTTCAGTTGTATAAGTGGCCCTGTCTAGGTGGGCTTGTATTTCCAAAGCTGCTCGTGAGACTGAGATGGACCCCTTGAAATCTTCTTCCTTTCCACCTATTCCTCCTACCAGCAGAATGGGTCGGCCACTTTGGAAGTACCAACACCCAGTCGCACAAAAGACCTCGTGTGACCAACCCTACAGATTCTGGAGTTGTTAAAAATAGTTTGAGATATAGTAACAGGATGCATGCTGCAGGACAGAATGTGTTTTTGGCAGCTAAGAGATGAGAGGGAACCATTTGAGAAAGTCTCCCATTTTTACATTTAAAATGGTTTAGAAGGCATCTCAGGGAATTAAAATCAGTCAGGCGGCTATAAAATGGGACAGTATTGGTCAAAACCTCTAATTCCCAGCAGCAGAAAGTGAAGTGCCTTAGAGAGTATGCCATTGAAATAGAGGTCCACACTGCATTGAACAACAGCTAAAGTGTAGAGACATGCAAGGATCTGTTGGACATTCCCAAAATAGAACCGACTTTGAGCAGCACGAAACTTGCAGATCATGTTAAGGCAAGTTTCCTATGCCTCAGCGTGTGGTGTTATGTCCCCAACCCAATGTGCTTTTCAAATACCAGCTCTTTGGACGGGTGGGGTATAAGGGAGAAGCCACTTGTGGCAAATGTGGTAAGGCTGCCCATGAAGAAGTCGCTTGTTCTTCTCTCTTGAAGTGTGTGAATAGCTGTGGGGCTTATCCTGTCTGGAACTGAGACTGCAGTGTGTATCTTGATGAACAAAAGATATAACAAGCTTAAGACTGCAAAAGGCCTTGGTTTTTGACATTGTGGAGCTCCCTGCCCCTGCAAGGATCAAGTCTTGTCCACCATCCATCACAATCATTACCACCTCTGTGGCTGTGGACCCAAAGCAAAGAATAGCCCACTCAGAGACACAGGGAGTACACAGTCCAATGATGTTGAGGTAATCCTCTCTGATGTCTCTCTTGAATCTTCTTCAGAGGCGATTGACCTTGATGTTGAACTGGGTCACTCATCTCGTGCCAACACTGAGCCTGCACCCATTGCGGGCTCCCCTCCCGATAGAAAGCCAGGATGAAAGTGCAACCCCCGAGATAGATGGCTCCCATACTACAGTGGAACGTTAATGGGTTCAGAACACAAATGGAGGAAATGAAATTCCGAGCACACGAACACACCTGTGCTTGAGTTTGCAGGGAATGCATTTTAATGCATCTAATGTACCTGTACTATAGGACTTTACACCACGCTTGGGTAGAAATGAAAACTCAAGCACGGGAATGCCTCCTGTGCTTGTGTTTGCAGGAAACACATTTTCAAACATATGATACCTTGTACTATGGTGCTATATGCCTTATCACAAGGATGACCTGACTGGGGAAATGGCCAAAGGAGGCGTCATTTTGTTTATCAAAATGCACACCATTCCTTTGCTCTCCGCCTCGCTATCGATCTGCAATCTATTGCCATTGAAATTCGCGCGTGTCAGAAGATCACTGTTTGCTCACTGTATCTGCCTCTGCAAGATAGAGTTGACTCGGAGGCATACACAGATCTTATGGAACAACTTCCCTGACCATTTCTCCTATTGAGAGACTTCAATGCCCACCATGTCTTGTGGGGCTCAACCTCTACTTGCCCTTGGGCTCAGGTTTTGGAGAGCCTCATGATGTCTCACAAGATGTGCATCCTCAATGCAGGTATTCCCACCCATTTCTCTGCTGCTACGGGGGTCATTCTGAGCCAACAACCTCTGTTTCTGCTTTCCAGCCCTCGTAGACTCTGTTCCATAGGAAGCCATTGCCGACCTTCATTCCAGTGACCATTTCAGACCCCGCATTCACCTGCTGGATGGAGTGTTACCTGAAGAGAAGCCACCAAAATGGATGGTCAGTGGGATTATCTGAACACTGTTGAGCCAGCTGTCTGTGTATAACATTGTGACAGTGTCCAGGAGTGGATAGACCACATTACACAAGCGATTCATCATGGCAGTGACTTATCCATCCCAAAGTCCTCTGGTCATCTTAGGAGGCAACCTGTAGCTTGGTAGACTAATGAGTGCCACTCAGCAATCTGTGCCAGGCATGTGGCTCTTCAGAGGTTTGAGTACCGCCCAACAGCAGACAGCTTCACAGCATTTCAGGTCGCAAGAGCCAAGGCTCGATGTGTAATTAAGGAGAGCAAGAAAAGGTCATGGTAAGTGTTCGTGGATTCCATAAACTATTCCACGTGTTCTGCCAAAGAATGAGAAGCCCTCAGGATGATTTATGATAAACACAGTTGTTAATCAATAGCAGCAGTGCTGAAGCAAGGGTGTCTCCAAACATCGCCCAGAGACAACGCTCAGGCACTGGCGGAGCATTTTTCATAAACTACTGTCAATGCAAGACACGATCCAGTTCTTCATCACTACAGTGCAGCTTTAGAGAGGGGCAAGTTAGACTTCAATTCCATCAGTTCTGATTCCTACAATGCCCCTTTCTCCATTTGGGAGGAATCAACCGTGTCTAAGGCTCGTGAAACTAGATCCACTCATGACCAAATCTGGTAGTACATGCTTCGACATTTGCCAGCATTGTCAAAGGAAATCCTCCTTGAATGTGTTTATTTGATATGGGAGACAGGTCACTTTCCCAGCTCATGGGCCAATTATGATACCTCTCCTCAAACCAGGAAAGAATCGCACATGTCCTGGTAGTTACCGAAGTATCTTTATAATGACCTTGGAGCAAACGGTTAACTGTCTTCTGGTCTGTTTCTAGAGCCCAGGCAAGTCTTTAGCTGTTCTCAGTGTGGATTCTGGAAATTTCGGTCTACTGTCAACAACCTGACTCAAGTAGAGGTGGCTATTCAGCAGGCTTTCCTACGTAAACATCACTGTATCAGCATATTCTTTGATATCAGTAAGGTGTATGATACTACTTGGAGACACTGTATTTGCGAATGCAGCAATGGAGCTTTTGTGGCCATCTCCCCATCTTCATGTGATCTTTCCTGTCTAAGCAGCTTTTTAGGTCCCCAGTTGGTGACATGCCGTCAGACTGATTTGAGCAGGAGAATGGTGTCCCTTAGGGCATTGTTTTAAGTATTACCGTCTTTGCCGTAGACAGAACAAGAAACAGAATATTGTCTACAGTAAGGAATCCCATACAATGCTCCTTATTTGTGGATGATTTTGCTGTTGCCCCCAGGGGCTCAGCATTCCCTTGCTGAGTACGGGCTTGGCGACTCCGGGGTCCTGAGCTGGGGACTGGTCAGCGCCGCCAGTCTCCTGTCACCGTAACCCCCGGACATGCTTCAGCGACCACCGTATGGCGCGGCAGTGGAATGTTGTGTGCTGCGGGGAATGGTAATCTTGGCTTGACCGCCTGGATTGCGAGGAAGGCCAACCTCTATAAAAAAAAACTCAATCTTTCGGTGTGCTCCGCACCTAGAAGATGCATGGCTGTTGGGGTGGAACAGTCGCAAGCGGGCAACCTCTGGGGCACCTGCTGCACCCCAGTTGTATAAGGCTTACTCAGGCATGCGGGGCTCTGTCTGAGCGGACCTTTAGTTCCCTAGCTGCTCGTGGGACCGCAATGGACCCTTCGACCTCTACATTTCCCCCTACCAGTGGCTTGGGTGGGCCACTGTTAGGAAAACACACCCTATGGAAAAAGCGGCTATGCGCTGCGATTCCTCCAGCGCCTGGTGTTGCTAGAGATTTAACAGGCTGTCGTAACGGAGCACATGCTGATAATCAGAATGTGTTTTTGATTATTAGACGTAAGGAGGGTAGCTTTGAGAGGGTTTCTCCCTTTTACATCCACAAGGGTCTTGAGGGAATTGCAGGAACACTGAAATCTGTGAAGTGACTATGCAATGGGACTCTGTTAGTTGAGACTTCTAGTTCCCGTCAAGTCGCTTCCCTTCGGAAAGCAACCTGTCTAGGAGAGTACGCTATCGAGACCGAGCTCCACTCCACTTTGAATTATAGTAAGGGTGTTGTGACGTGTAGGGACTTGGTGGATATCCCCATAGACGAGTTAAAATCTGAGTGGGCTGACGAAGGTATTGTTGATGTGCAGCATATTATGAAACAAGTCGATGGGGACCTCGTCAAATCTGACTCGTTTATTCTTACATTCAGTTGCCCGAGGCTCCCATAGCATGTTAAAGCGGAGTTCTTACGTTTGCCAGTACGGCCATATTTCCCCAACCCAATGCGCTGTTTTAAATGTCAGTGCTTTGGGCATACTACGTTGAGGTGCAATGGGATGGCCACTTGTGGTAAATGTGGTCAGCCTGCCCATGACGGAGCCGATTGTTCATCGCCAGTGAAGTGCGTGAATTGCTCTGGGAGTCACCCTGTCTGGAGCCGGATCTGCCCCATCTATCTCGAAGAACGGAAGGTACAGGGGATTAAAACATCTAAGCGCATCCCCTATGGTGAGGCCAAGAAGCTCTTTAAGGCCATGCAACCTCCTGTGTTTTCAACATCTTTTGCTTCCGCTCTGAAAAAACCGGTACAAATGGCCACTGTTGCTACGCAAATGGAGGTTGCTAGTGTTAGCACTAATACCTGCGTTTGCCAGTGCACTTGTGCTGCTGCGGTTGTTTTGCAACCTGCGGTTCTCCCCGCTATGTCGGACAAGGCCATGGTTGCTGACATTGGGGTACTTCCTGCCTCTCCCCATATGGCGCCTTCTGCCCAGTCGAGTAAAGCTCCAACTGTTGACAAGGCTCCGCATTCTAAGCCCCCCAAGACAGAGACGCAGAAGGTGAAGGTTTTGCCACCTGAGGAGACAAGTCAGGATCGGCCCGATGACGAGGCCATCGTACTGTCTGACATCTCCCGTGGGTCGTCATCGGAGCTTATGGACATTGATGTCGACCGGGAGCGATCTTCTCGCCCCAGGAATAAATCTCCGGCCAGTACGGGCTCTCCTCCAAAGCACAGAGGCAGGGTGAAAGTTCAGCCACCCTGATCACTGGCTCCCATATTACAGTGCAACCTGAATGGGTTCAGGACGAATGTGGCCGAATTACAACTCCTTGTACGAGAGTGCCCTTTGTGCTTATATCTCCAAGAGACACATTTTCGAGCCACTGATGCTCCTTCTTTACGGGGCTATACCGTATATCGGAAAGATGATCTGACAGGGGAAAGGGCAAAGGGTGGTGTTGCGGTTTTTGTCCGTGACATGCACCCCTCATGTGAGCTCCCTCTCGTCAGTGACTTGCAAGCAGTTGCGGTTGACATTCTTGTGGGTCAGAGGCTCACAGTCTGTTCACTTTATTTACCGCCTCAGGATGCAATTGACTCTGAGGCTCTCACAGACCTTATTAGCCAACTCCCCCGCCCATTTCTTCTTCTGGGGGACTTCAATGCTCATAATGTTTTATGGGGCTCTCAGACTACTTGCCCCAGGGGTCGCATTCTGGAAAGCCTCATGATGTCTGAAGAACTGTGTATCCTCAACTCTGGTGCTCCCACTCATTTCTGTACTGCTTCCGGGTTGTCATCGGCTATTGACCTTTCCTTTTGCTCTCCAGCACTTGCGGATAATGCTCTGTGGGATGCTGCTGCTGACCTCCATTCTAGTGACCACTTCCCCCTTTGGATTCGCCTCCTGGAAGAGGCTGTGGCATTACCAGTGCCGCCCCGGTGGCACCTCTGCAGAGCTGACTGGACACTTTTCAGCCAACTGGCTGTTTTGGAACACCGTGCCAGCGTCCACAAATGGGTAGACTATGTTACAGCTGTGATCTCCCCTGCTGCTGAATTGTCAATCCCACGGTCATCCTGTCATCGCAAGAGGCGTCCTGTCCCTTGGTGGACCATTGAGTGCCACTCAGCCATCCGAGCCCGCCGTGCAGCTCTGCGCCGCTTCAAGTGCCGTCCCTCAGCTGACCATCTTGCGGCCTTTCGGGTGCCAAGGGCCAAAGCGCAACGAGTGATTAAAGAGAGCAAATGACGGTCACGGCAATTGTTCTTGAACTCCATCTCTCGCTCCACTAGTTCTACGAAAGTATGGGAAGCCATCAGGAGGATTTCCGGGAAACTCGGCCAACTCCCTGTCATGGCATTTCTGCATCAGGGATGTCTCCTCACGGCGCCAAGAAACATTGCCCAGACACTGGCCATGCATTTTGCGGACTCTACCGCCACTATTAACTGTGATGCAGATTTCTGCTGCTACCGCACTGCCATCGAGAAGGGTCTCTTGGACTTCTGGTCTCTAAATTCTGAACCCTACAACTGCCCCTTCACAATGTGGAAACTTGATTCGGCGCTGTCGGTGGGTCATGATACTGCGCCTGGTGATGATCAAATCCGGTACAGCATGCTGCGGCACTTGTTGCTGCCATCCAAGAAAGTTCTTCTGAACTGTTTTAATATGGTATGGTTATCCGGCACGTACCCTGACTCGTGGAGGGAGGCGATTTTGATTCCCCTCCTCAAACCAGGGAAGGACTGAACGCATCCCAGTAGTTATCGAAGTATTGCTTTGACGAGCTGTGTTGGGAAGACGTTGGAACGTATGGTCAACCGTCGCCTGGTTTGGCTGCTCGATACCAGGCAGCTCCTTAGCCCCTCTCAGTGTGGCTTTCGGAGATGTCGTTCTACTATAGACAACTTGACCCTGCTTGAGGCCGCCATCCAGCAGGCCTTCCTACGTAACCAGCATTGTGTAGGTGTCTTCTTTGACATTAATGACACTACTTGGCGCTGCCTTATCCTCAATCAACTTGATGAGTGGGGCTTTTGTGGCCATCTCCCCATCTTCATTTGGTCCTTTCTTTCTCACTGCCTCTTTCGGTATCGGGTTGGTAATGTGCTCTCTGATTTGTACGTGCAGGAGAATGGTGTTCCTCAGGGTAGCGTTTTAAGTGTCACCCTCTTTGCAATCGCTATTAACAGTATCACGTCCACTATCCGGAGTCCTGCCCAATGCTACTTGTTTGTGGACGATTTTGCTGTTTTCTGTTCTTCCTCCAGTCTTGTCACTGCTAGTTGGCAGTTGCAGCTTACGATAAAGTGCTTAGAGGCATGGACTGCAATGACGGGTTTTACCTTTTCTGCAGACAAATCTGTGTGTGTTCATTTTAATCGTTCTCGGCGTCGTTTTACCTCCCCTGAATTGCGTCTGAGGGACACCGTTCTTCCTTTTAGAGACACTGTGAGGTTCCTGGGCCTCACTTTTGATTCCAAGTTGTCGTGTTTGCCTCACCTTAAAGACCTCAAGGTGCGGGCCCTGAAGGCACTGAATATTTTGAAGTGTCTGAGCCATCGGTCCTGGGAAGCAGATCGGGCGCGTCTGCTGCAGTTTTATAGGGCTTTTGTCCGATCGCGTCTTGACTATGGTTGCACCGTGTATGGGTCAGCAAGGCCTTCATATCCGAAGATCCTTGACGCAGTACACCATGAGGTTATCAGGCTGGCCACTGGTGCCTTCCGTACCAGTTCCATCCCCAACCTGTGTGCTGAGGCAGGGGAACCGCCGCTCGCCATCCGGCGGAAATTCCTCATGGTGCGACGGGTGTGTCATTTCCTTGCCTGTCCTACCTCCCCTGCGTACCCTACCGTTGCCCGACCGCCTGTGGAACGTCTCTTTTCCAGATGTCCCAGGGCAACGAGACCATTTGGAATTCGTGCCAAGCATTTGCTTGAGTCCCTTGGTGTGGAGCGTGTGGCCCCCCAACGACAAGGTTTTACTCGCCTGCCTCCCTGGTTTCTCCAGAGGCCCAGCATCCTTCTAGACTTGTCGGAGAACCAGAGGAGCTGCACGCCAGCGTTTGTTTTTACCTCCTTATTTTACGATATTTTAAACCAGCATCCGGACCATGTACCTGTATTTACGGATGGCTCTAAACAGGGGGACTCTGTTGGTTGTGCTGTTGTTTTCCCTGATCGAGTCGTCAAGTTACGGCGTTTACCATCTTTGATGCCGAATTGTTTGCGATCTTGCGGGTGTTGGAGCAGATGAGATGTGCTCCCAGTCTTAAGTTCCTCATCTGTTCTGACTCCCTGAGTGCCCTTCAGACCATGCAACACTTGTACCCATTGGATACGGTTGTCCAGAACATCCATGATACCCTACTCCACCTGCAATGGCAGGGAAGGAGGTTTCTTTCTGCTGGGTGCCGGGGCACGTGGGTATTAGGGGAAACGAACTGGCGGATGTGGCTGCCAAAGATGCATGTTCCCTCCCTCACGTTGTTGAATGTGCCGTCCCCCTCCATGCTGTTACCTCCCTCCTGCATTTTCGTGTTATGCATCAATGGGAAGAGGAGTGGCTGGCAGTTGGTGACAATAAGCTGCGTCTGGTCAAGGCCACCACGCGGCCATGGTGTATGTCCTACCAGTCATGCAGGCGGGATGAGGTTCTCCTGGCTCGCATCCCCATCGGGCACAGTCCCTTAACGCATGGTTTTTTACTCCGGCGGGAGGACCCCCCAATCTGCAGTGCTTGTGGCGCCCACATTACTGTCTGCCACGTTTTACTTGACTGTCTTTTATACTCTGACCAGAGGGCGGTGGTTTCTTTGCCACCGGATTTGCCCTCTATTTTGCAAGACGACGCAACGACTGTGGTTAAGGTCTTACGGTTTTGTGTCCTGTCCAATTTGTTGCCTCGGATTTTAGGGAGAGGGTTTTAATGTGCTGCTGGGTGACTGGCTCACCCAGATTTTAGGTAAGAGGTTCGTCAGTCGCGATTACCTCCTTGTTTCCCTTCGATTTCTGTTCTCCTTTCCGTTTTTAGTGTGTCCCTTCTCCTCTTGTTTTGCCTGTGTATGTGAGGATTTGGAACTGCGTCAGGTCTGTGTCTTTTAGCTGTTCTCCTTGTTCGCTTTCAGCCATGTAGATGGATGGAGGTCCTCCTCATTTGTCTTCTCATAGGCTCCAGTCCTCCTATAGCTCAATGAATGTGGTGCAGCTATCACAGTTTTGTGATGTGTCCAACTTGATTCAGAAAATTTTAGAGGGATGTTTTTAATGTGTTAGAGGGTGACTGGCTCATCCATGTTTTCTGTAAGTGATCAGCCGATTACGTTCACTATGTCTTTCTTTTAACTCTTCTGTGGTTTTACATTTGTTTTCATCCCATGTGTAGGACCTTCTACACTTTCCCAGTTGTCTCCAGGCATATGAGATAGAGTGATTGTGTGGCTCAGTGCAAGTGATGTGGGAGTGTGTGAATGAATGTCACTTTATAGGTTTCCTCCTTACTGTGTGCAACAATTTTAGTGATTTTATCCACATTCATTTGTTTTAATTAGTGTAATAGTGCTGATGACCTCGCCATTGAGCACCCACAAGCTACACACACACACACACACACACACACACACACACACACACACACACACACACGCACGCACGCACTAACTCCCTTACTTCCACATCTCACAATGTCTTGATTTGGCTATGACTGAAAGTGAACACACTATCAATAAGCTGTCATGTGTGTCCAGTAACTAGGCAAAAAAGACTTGAACACCACCAGGTATTTAATCAAACCAACTAGTTAAGTATGAATTGTGACAGCTTGCCACAATATGGAATGTGTCAATAGGTTTACAAACAGATTGTGTTCTCTGTGCAAACCTGGATAAATGCTGCCCATTTCATAAGTGATTGTTTTTTAATCACAATATATGTGACCGATAGTAATCACACCCAGTTGAAGACACTTGCAAAACTTTCTTACATGAAATGTTTTAAGTGCTGTTTTGCTTGTGTGTGGTTAAGTTGTACTCATAATTCTTAGACTCAACACCAGTGCATTACATTTTATTTCACAAAAGGTAATATTGGTTGGCAACTTGCATCATTATTTTTATTACTATGTTACGTCAACAACATTGCATCAACTGTTTCAAGTGGTCAATTTAGTGTTAATTCCTGTAGGCT
The DNA here is from genome assembly GCF_023897955.1 of Schistocerca gregaria. Lineage (NCBI taxonomy): Eukaryota > Metazoa > Arthropoda > Insecta > Orthoptera > Acrididae > Schistocerca > Schistocerca gregaria. The sequence goes on along the minus strand of NC_064920.1, from coordinate 434,976,094 downwards.
ACTAAATAGATTCTACAATAGATCGATAGGAAGAAGTGGACCATATCTGTGGCCTTCCATGTTCTCTGGACTTACATCCACAAAAGTGTTAATTGCAGGAGCATTTGAATGTTCTTTTGTGTCAAACTTCTGTACAAGCTGCAGTCGGCTTTTGTGCCGAGGTTGTGAAACCATATGCAATACTCCTGGATTACATGAATGCATCTGGGGTTCTCTGCAACTGTGGGTGAATGCTTGTGTCATTGTTAACAAAAGGGTTTTTGAACATGTTTTGTGCAAATGAAAGCATAGTAGGATCCCAGTGCCCAAAGACAGTGGCCGTGTGTGTGTGTGTGTGTGTGTGTGTGTGTGTGTGTGTGTGTGTGTGTGCACGCGCAATTTGTTGAATTATGGTCACTGTAACTACCATTCAAGTCTTCCATCACACTAGTCTGTATGAGATACTTCATTAGAAACTCCACATGTATTGATTCTGTGATTTTATTGCAGCCAGGAACACCCTGAACTTGTGCCAAAAGCTGTTGCTCTTAAGGAAGCAAAAGCAGCCAATGCAGCCTCCAATCCAGAACCAGGGCCTAAAAAGCTTCAGACTCCTTTCAAGGTATTCTTGAGTTATTTAGTAACTGATTTTTTGGTGTTTTGAATTTCGTTTGTGTGTGAGAGCACTATTTTAAGCTGCAAGGCAACTCTAATGTTTGATCATACATTTGAGGAAACGCCAAATTATTCATTATGTTGGCACGCATTTTATTATTCAACTTAGTTTCACGTTATTGTATTCTTATTTTTCTGTTGACTGCACATCTTCTTTTAGTGACTATAATTTTAGATAACGTTAGTGCACCTCCTCCTTCCTTTTCGACTGATGAAAATACAAATGTTGTAAATGCCTTATCAGCTCCAGACAGGTTTATAGTATACTTACATGAAATTGTAAGATGTGAAGTGTGGGTGAGTAGGATTTTGATCACTATCTTCTTTGCCAGTAATTTGCTTACATTCCACATTCTGCGATTATATAGGATATCTTCTGTACTTCTTCCACTGAAATGGTGACATGCCAACATCATTTGTTGTTGAAATGAGGAAGATGTCTTCATGACAGGCAAGTTGTTAGTTTCTACCACTGATAGTGGCTCCTTTTCTTCTACAATCTTAATTACTGCCCTCAGGAAATATGCAGAGATTCATTAATAGCAACTAGACATTGCCTGGTTGTACAATGTGTCACATTCGCAATCGATACAACGTTAGATTAATGCTTTTCTTCAGCATAAATATGATTCCTGAATAAGCGTTTTCTTTCTCGTGTTTCACTATTAAAGGAGAATATGACACCAAAGTGCTTATGCAGGCCACTCTGAAGTTTGTCAGTTTTCCCAGTTCACATGTTCCTTTTTTCTGCAACTGACAATGAGAGCTGAAATGGAGAAGACTCAATTCCAAACTGCTTTCACATTGTGGGAAGCAATACAAACCACATATATAAAAATTCACATTTTGTGTGCATTGCTGTGCAGTCAGCACATTATTACATGAATTACTTCCGATGATCGAAATAGATTGAGTAAGGATGTACCTAACATATAAAGTAGCTGGTAATAACATCGTCACAGGCCCATATCATTCACATAAACTTGATGTAGGATTTTTGGAACCTATACTATGTTCCAACATTATGAAATGACTTGAAGAAAGTGGTCTCTAATCAGCACAGATTCAGAAAATATCACTCTTGTGAAGCACAATTGGATCTTTGCTGATATGAAATAATGAGTGATATCAATATGTGATCTCATGTTTCTAGATTTTCAGGAGGGTTTGAACAATATTTCTCACAAGCAACTTCCAATCAAATTGTGCGCCTGCTGAGTATCATCTCAGTTGTCTAACTGATTCTGTGATTTCTTGTAGAAAGGTCACATTTCATAGTAATTGACAGAAAGTCATACAGTGAAACTGAAATGATATATGGGGTTCCCCAAGGAAGTGTTACAGGTCTTCTACTGTTTTCAATGTATTAAAAATAAAAAAATAAACTTAAGTGATAATCTCTTGCTCTATGATTGTTTGCAGCTGATGCTCTTCTTTACCAGCACACCAGAGTGAATTGTAAACTGATTCGGATGAGATTATTGCATGTTTGAAAATGACAGTTTACCCTAACAAGAAAATATTGAGGTCCTTCACATGAGTGCTAAAAGAATTCCATTACTTTTTTGCCACACAATAAAACATGCAGATTTAAAGGTTTTGGGTTCAACTAAATACCTAGGGATAACAATTATGAACAACTGATGTTCGAACCATCACAATAACATAGAAAATGCTGTGGAGAAGGTAAACAAAATACTGTTTTTATTGGCAGAACACTTGGAAAAACGCAACAAATGTAGAAAAACTGCCTTCACTATGCTTGTCTGTCCTCATCTGGAGTATAACTCTATGCTATGGAATCCCTACTAGATTGAAAAAGTTCACAGATGGGTAGATCATTTTGTATTATCATAAAAAAAATGGGGGCATCATGGATTGGAAAAAATAAGTGAGTAAGGCGGAAATCATAAAAACATTGAATTTTTTGCTGCAGAGCAACTTGTTTCACAAAATCGCAATTGTCAGATTCCTCCTTCAAATGCCAAAACATTTAGTTTACTCTCGCTTACATAGCAATAAAATGAGAGAAATGGGAGCACCCAAGGAAAGATGTAGATTTCATTTTTCTCATGTATCACCTGAGAGTGGAACAGTTGAGAGAGAATTTGAAAGTAGTTCAGTGGACACTCTGCCAAACACTCAAAGTGCAAATTGCAGATAGTCATGTAACTGTAACTGGCAATAAAATACAGTAATTTGTTGTGAAGCGAAATTGCAACACATCATCTGGTTTTATAATGGCTTCCATAATGAAAAGTTAAGCAACCTGTGGAAGTAAACTACCATCTGATTGTCCACAAGATGGCACAGAAGTTTTACAAGGAAATAGATGCTTGACAATGTGTGATATGTATAGATTTCAATCTCTTAATAGACACTTGATAATTTTATCAGTTGTATTTTCTCACTCAAGGGTAAGTGTAATATGATTTAAAAATTGACTTCTTTCGAGGTGTACACATTACTGCCTAAAATATTTTCATGGACTGATTTATTTGTTTTGTCATGGATCAGACCTAAAGATCAGCCCAAACTAAGGAAAGCAACTCTTCCCCACCACCACCACCACCACCACCACTACCACTGAATTACGCTATTGCTACAACAAGTTTGGGTAAATACCACTTGCTACATGTTCACGTTATTCACACTTGCTCATCTGAGTTCCACTCTATGAATCTACACCACAGACAAAAACATTGTGCATTCATTCTGTGGCAGTGCCCTCTTTGTAGCAAAATCACCGTGAAGCATTTTATTGTCTTATGTCAGATTCGTCCACCAGTGACCATTAAATCTGAACTGTAACAGAAATCCTCTTCAGAATTTGACATGTATGTCTGTTGATTGGTTTGTACAGTGCATTTGGAGTTTGATTTATGCCTTTGATCAATTTCTTTATTGTGTCAGAGAGACAATTCATCAATAATTGGAACCTCTCAAAATTCTTGTTATCTTTGTTGATTCATCTGATATAAACACACCTCTGATGGAGATACATTATGCCTGCACTTCTATGCCCTCAGTACGTGGCCTAATGACTAAGGCAGTGCCATTAAGTGGTGTGTTTCGAGACATTTGATCACATAATCGTTCTATATATTTACTGGGAAAATGTGATGAAAATTGAAGTATGAACACAATGCAAGGAAAGAATGGCATATGGCCAAGTAAAAAATATTTAACAGTGGTCAACATGATTGAAGATTCTTATTATATGTAACCAATCTGTGGTCTTTCCATCTGCCCTAGTTTGTATTGATTATCTATTTCCTATTCCCCTCCAGTTTTCATTCTTTCTTTTGTGTTGTTAGTCTATTTTCCACATTTTACTGACATCATTTTAGCTTTTCTGAGTTTGCTCGTTAATCTTGGGCTCTTCATCTTTTTTTTTTAATCGCTGAAATTTGCAGCCTACTTCTGACAAACTGTTTCCTAATTGAGAAGATACTTGTCATTTGCATAACTGTCACTTATCCCATTCTCTGAGGTCCACCATTCATTTTAGCACTACTCTCTCATGCTTGATGTAAGATTTGTCCTAGGTTTGTAAGTGTGTTTCATTTTTCTTTTAAAAAAGTCTTTTTACTTATGATAACAGGTTTCATTTTCTATTTCTCAACTATGCATTTAAATGAAGTCGAGCATACTGTACACACCAAATATTGAGAATTGTATTTGTATGTGGGTCCACAGCGTCATTGTATTTCATAAAAAAAACTGTTTGTTGTAGGCTGTAAATTTATTTATTTATTTATTTATTTATTGTTGTGCTATTGGCCAATTTTGACTAAGGCATCATTATCAAGTGCATATGTGGTAGCATTACACATTGTGGTGCAGATGTGATGTGGAAATCAATTTGTCAGTCCATAAGCAAGGCCACACTTCAGTGGTACCATTCTCTGTATCAGATGCAATTGATGGAGCAGTAAAATAAGTGGAAGATCCATGCATAGTAGAATGGGAGGGCGAGGCTAACATCTGTTCACTACAGAACCACGTTATGTCATGAGAAAACTAAAGATAATACATTGGTTGCGTCAACATGAAAGATAAATTTAGAGCCTACAATAGACATTGTTTTCTTTAATGCACATGTACCATATTTTATGGACTAGAAGATGCACTTTGGTCTTTGAAAAATTGCCTCCAAAATTGAGGTGTGTTTTATCCTCAAAATTAATATAAAGATGTCCAGTGTTTGATTAAAATTCCCTCCAATCTTAACAATGCCCATATATTCTATGCTGCAAGAAACGTATTTCTTGTCTGGCAACATTGGATTCAACTGGCAGCAGCAGTGCACTGATGCAACAAACATCAGTTGTGGGGACTCACAAGCTTGCTAACATTGTCTCCCTCCTGCCCCACCATAACAAACACAGAACACTGTCTAGCCTATGATGCATCATTGCAATCTATGGTGCCAGTGAACTTGAATTGAAAGTGATTTGTGTTATCAGTAACACCACAATATTTTTGTTAGTAGCTAATTTCGTAAAGGAAAATAAAATAATTGGTATTCATATGATGTGGGCTATAAATTAAAAGTAAGGGCATATGCAGAAGAACATGGAAACAGAGCAGCTGAGTGGCATTTCGGCCCTCCTTCAACAGAAAAAACCATTCATGGTTGGTGGAAGATGGTCAAAACTGGATGATGACTATTTTCAGGGATTTTACAGGTCCGTTTGACTTCATAAGCTATGAACTTTTTTAGTCTGGCTTTGCAATCTAATAATAGCATCTTATAGTTAATAAAATATAGTATGTACAGCAAAGTTGAGGCTCATATCTGTACAACTGAACATTACAATGTCATTTTGATGTAGTATACTATTTACTCTTGTTTCTCAGAAAGTGTACTCTGTGGCTTAAAAAAAATAACTCTGCGCCCCCCCCCCCCCCCCCCCCCTCCCCCCCCTTGACACTACCACCCACTGTCGAGAGCGCGCGCACACACACACACACACACACACACACACACACACACACACACACACACACACACACACAATATTTTGCATTTTAGCTGGTTATAGAGTTCAGTTGGTCTACTGAATTTTGTCATAATTGTACCATTTGAAGGAGGTCTGTTACTGTGCATAATTCATTTCTTTGGAGGAAGCATGCTATAAATCCAGTTAAATTGTTTACAAAACAAGTAATTAATTAGCATGATTGCAATGTTATTTGCAGCTTTTCTGTAATGAGAAGTTGAACCAGCATAAAAATGATCCTGGCTTTGATAGAACAGCTGTACTGGAAAGCTGCAAAGAGCAATGGCGTGACATGTCAGAGAAGAAAAAGATTGTTTGGATTGATTGGGCACTTGAAGAAGAGGCAAAGTATCAGGTAACTATTCATCATGACCCGCTTTGTATTATAAGCAACTTAAAAATGGACATCGGAAATTGTAACTAACATTTTCTTTGCAGAAATTAATTAAAGAGCTTTATGAGTAACAGACATTCTAGCCATTTACAAAATGACTGTGTCTAATTCTAGAGTGGAAGTCATTCCTTTACTTTTGCAGTAAGGGACTAGCATTGAAGAACAGCTACTATATGTGTCATGACTCCCGCAAATGCTTATCAATGTACATGCTGGCATGTGTGGTAGTATAAGCTGTCACCAGGTAGTCCTGATGCAAGTGTTCCATGCACGCATATACAGTCATGTCACAAGTGCACATGAACGCTTGGTACAGTCAGCTGCCCAAGGGAACAGTTCCAACGTTCTTGATGTTCATAATCAGAAAAATACACAAAAGATCCTGCCTTGTGACTAGTAGTGGTCAGCTTTGGGCTGTAGCTTATAGATAGTCTCAAAATAACTCTTTTATTATTTATATTTATTTGCTTATGTAGTGTAGTGTTCCATTATTTCTAAAATGAGAAGTAAGACTAAAACAGTAGTTAATTTTAAATAATAAAATTATTTTCACTCTCCTGGCATGAAGCATGGACCTTGCCATCCATGGAGCGTCTTGGGTGCCTCAGTAATACAGATAGCCATACCACAGGTACAACCACAATGGAGGGGAATCCTGTTGAAAGGCCAGACAAATGTGACGTTACTGAAGAGGGCCAGCAGCCTTTTTCAGCAGTTGCAGGGGCAACAGTCTGGATGATGGACTGATCTGATCTAGTAACATGAGCGAAAATGGCATTATTGTGCTGGTACTGTGAATGGCTGAAAGCAAAGAAAATTATAAGCGTAATTTTTCCAAAGGACATGCAGCTCTACTGTATGGTTAAATGATGATGACGTCCTCTTGGGTAAAATGTTCCGGATCTAAAATAATCAGATCTCCAAGTGGGGACTACTGTGGAGGATGTTGCCATCAGGAGAAATAAAACGCATTCTACGGATTGGAGTGTGGAATGTTAGATCCCTTAATCAGGCAGGTAGATTAGAAAATTTAAAAAGGTAGGTAGTAGGAGGAACAGGACTTCAGATCAGGTGAATACAAGGTTATAAATACAAAGTCAGATAATAGGGATAATGCAGTAGTGGGTTTAATAATGAATAAGAAAATAAAAATGCAGGTAAGCTTCTACGAACAGCATAGTGAATACATTATATTAGCCAAGATAGACGGAAAGCCCACATCTACCACAGTAGTACACGTTTACATGCCAAATGGCTCTGCAGATGATGAAGAGACTGAAGAAATATATGATGAAGAAAAGAAATTATTCAAATGGTTAAAGAAGACAAAGATGATGATAGGAGACTGGAATTTGATAGTAGGAAAAGGAAGAGAAGGAAAAATAGTACTGCATTTACCCCAACTAAGCTGGACTCAAATTTAAGCCATACCCAAAAAATGAGAGTCAAAATCCAAGAGGCAAAGAAGTTGTAGGCAGCATTCAAAATTGAAACAAAGTTGGTTAATTGTAATATGAGAGACAAATTAGATGGCATGGATGAAGATTCATCTACAATAGCTGAGTTCAATTTGTAAGCTTAGCAGGTGAGCTTAAGCAAGTTTATTTTGTAGATTAATTTAGTCTTTAAAATATTTAAAATGTCATTACTTGTCTGCACAGAACTTATAGTCATAAATAGTTTAAAAATCAATACAAAAGTCAGTTGTCATGCTTCATTTCTGGCCGTATCACTATTCTGCTTGAGAAAAATACCAGTGTAGACATTACATTATATGTATATTCATCTGCATTTGCCGCTGTCTCATTCAAGTTTGTTAGGGGGACAGGATTTAAATGAGGTAACAGCTAACACAGAAGAATACAAGGCGTCATGTTTAGATTTCTATTACCCTTATGACGAAGAAAGTATGTGATACTGACAAAGTGTTATCCATGTTCATGTAAGTTGTGAGCACAGGTTTGCCAATCAACTTTTCATAGTAGATTTGTAGTGAAGTGGCAGTGCTGTAAAAATGGTGGTACCAAACCGACCTCAGCTGGTGCCTTAGGAAAACCTGCAGTGCAATTAGCACTTTCCTCCCCAAAGGAAATAACTTCCTTCTTGAATTTGGCTTTATGGTGAAAGTACTTCATTATGGTACACTAACACCAGCACTTAACAAAATAATATGTTATATGAAAGACTAACCACAGCTTACCAACTTGTGCAAGAATTCTAAAGCCTTGCATGTTGTTGGTATTTACGTAAAGTAATTTGTTACTGTGAATATTTCAAAGACTGCTGCATTCAAAGATCAGGTCTGAATTTCTGTATCCTTCATTGGAGGATATATTATGGCTCAGTGGTAGAAACTTGCGGGGAAAAAAGTAGATTTATCTTCTAACATTTTTATATATTTTTACTAGTGCAGAAATTTTGGTGCCAGTATTTATCTTTGCATTTGCAAAGTGTGCCTGTCCAGCACTGCTTCTATTTTATGGCAAAAGTTAGTTGTGGCAGTTTGTAGCACCATTTTTCAAATTTCTGTTTGCTGCACTTGATTCTAAGCAGCAAGCATTTTTTTGGATCCCAAAAACTAGGAAAAAGTGTGGCTTAGATTGGGGTATATACCGTGAATATGGACTGGGGAAAAGGAATGAGAGAGGAAGCCGCTTGGCAGAATTTTGCACAGAGCAAAGTTTAATGATTGCTTGCACGTACTTTATTGTGAAAGAAGGCTATACACATTGAAGAGAACTGGAGGCACTGGAAAGTTTCAGATTGATTGTATATTGGTCAGGCAGAGATTTATGAACCAGATTTTAAATTGTAAGACATCTCCAATGGCAGATGTGGACTCTGAACACAGTTTATTGATTATGAGCTGTAGATTTAAACTAAAGAAATTGGGGAACAGTAGGAAATTAAGGAATAGCACCTGCATAAGTTGAAAGAACAAAGGAGCATTAGGCAACAGTTGTAGAACAGGGGAAAGGAATACTGTAGAAAATGAATGGCTAGCTTTAAGAGGCAAAATATTGGAGGCAGCAGAGTACCATATAGGTAAAAAGATAAGGCCAAGTAGAAATTCTTGGATATTGCAAGAGATGTTGAATTTAATCGATGAAAGGAGAACATTTAAAAATACAGTAAGTGAAGCAGGCGAAAGGGAATACAAATGTTTAAAAAATGAAATTGCTAGCAAGAGCAAAATGACTAAGCAGGAATGGCTCGAGGATAAATGTAAGGATTTAGAAGCATAATTCACTAGGGAAAATATAGATACTGCCTACAGGAAAATTAAGAGAGACCTTTGGAGGAAAGAAAAGCAGCTCTATGAGTGCCAAGAGCTCAGATGGTAAACCAGTACTAAGCAAAGAAGGGAGAGCTGAAAGGCAGAAGCAGTATGTAGAGGGTCTGTACAAGGGAGATAAACTTGAAAGTAATAGTATAGAAAGGGAAGTGGTCGTAGATGAAGATGAGATGGGAAATAGGATACTGTAAGAAGAATTTGATAAAGCTCTGAAAGATCTAAGTTGAAACAAGACCCCAGGAGTAGACGATATTCTATCAGAACTAATGATGGCCCTGGGAGAGCCAGCCATGACAAAACTATTCCATATCATGTGCAAGATGTATGAAACAGGTGAAATACCCTCAGATTCAAGAAGAATGTAGTAATTCCAATTCCAAAAAAAGCAATTGCTGATATGTGTAAAAGTTACGAAACTATCAGTTTAATAAGTAATGGTTGCAAAATACTAACACAAACTACAGAAGAATAGAAAACTGGTAGAAGCCATCCACGAAAGATCAGTTTGGATTCCGGAGAAATGTAGGAGGCAGGTTGAGGAAAGGCAAACCTACATTTATAGCATCTGTAGACTTAGAGAAACCTTTTGACAATATTGACCGGAATACTCTCTTTACAATTCTTAAGGTAGCAAGGGTAAAATGCACAGAGCAAACAGCTATTTACGTCTTGTACAGAAACCAGATAGCAGTCATGTGTTGAGGGGTAGGAAAGGGAGGCATTGGTTGAAAAGGGAGAGAGACAGGGTTGTAGCCTACCCCAATGTTATTCAGTGTGCATGTTGAACAAGCAGTAAAGAAAACCAAAGAAAAATTTGGATTGAGAATTAAAGTTCAGGGAGAAGAAATAAAAAACTTTAAGCTTTGCTGATAACAGTGTATGTTTGTCAGAGACAGCAAAGGACTTGGAAGAACAGTTGAAGGAGGATATAAGATGAACCGTCAGCATAACCAAAACAGGGATAATGGAACATAGTCGAATGAAATCGGGCAATGCTAAGGGAATTAGATTAAGAAACGAGACACTTAAAGTAGCAGAAGAGTTTTGCTATTTGTGCAGCAAAATAACTGATGATGGCCAAAGCAGAGACAATGTAAAATGTAGACTGGTAGTGGCAAAAAAGCATTTCTGAAGAAGAGAAATTTGTTAACATTGAATATAGATTTAAATGTTAGGACGTCTTTCCTGGAGGTATTTGTCTGGAATATAGCCTTGTATGGAAGTGAAACATGGACAATAAACAGAAATTAGAAGCTTTTGCAATATGGACCTAAAGAAGAATGTTGAACATTAGAAGGATTGATCACTTAACTAATGAGGAGATACTGTATACAATTGGGGAGACAAAATATTTGTGGCACCACTTGACTAAAAGAAGATATGTAGTCCATCCAGTGGCCAGTTGGGTGCATATTGACACTACTGTGGATACTGGTAGGACATGTTCTGTGACATCAAGGGATCACCTGTTTAGTATTGGAGTATAGTATGGAAAAATCATAGAGGGAGACCAAGAGAAGAATACAGTAAGCAGATTCAGAAGGATGTAGGTTGCAGTAGTTATTCGGAGATGAAGAGGCTCGTACCAAATACAGTAGCATGGAGAGGAGCATCAAACCAGTCTTCAGGCAACAACAACAAAATTATCTTTATGTTGTGAGCGAACTGTTTTACTTAATAACTTCTGTTGTCTTTTCTGCAATGTTAGAATAGCGAATTGTGTACCGTGACAGTATAAGTTAAGTATTTTGCACTGGAGAAGGAAAAGGTGAGATTACTAACAGAATGCAAAAGATTAAGGTTTTAAAATTGCAAGCAGAGAAGGAAAGACAAAGGTAGCAACTGGAAAACAATGAAAATGGAGAGGATGGGCAAGCACTTGGATACAGTTTTGAGAGATTTTGGTGAGTTATAAATAATAAGCTGTATTGTGTTGGCTCATTATATTCCGTAATTTCCTGCTGATCATGCTGTAGATAAGTTTGTTAGAGCCTGCCATAAAACTAGCTCTGCTTTGTACTTTGTTTTATTAATTCAAGTGTGACATCAGCAGGCTGCTTCTTCATAACTTAAAGGCTGTGGTATGATAGATTAAAGAGTCCTGTTTTTATATGATAAAGACTAAATTATTCATTACAGGTAAGATATTATACTTTATAATTACTCCATATGTGTTTTATAATGTTGCATGATGGCAGTATGTAAAGATAAAACCACACTCATGTAAACCACTAGCATGTGCAATAATTGGTTTATGGTTCATAGAAAAGTAAATGCAAGATTTTGGGCTCCAGTCTCTTTTAGGTTGGTAGTGTACACAATCTGCTGAAGAGAGACTACAAAATTGCACAGAAGGAATGTGAAGAAATAGTGGAATATGACTACTCATGTTAAGTACTAAAATGAGTTGTGGGCAATCAGAGCACAAAGTTTAGAGCTAAATGTCATAAAATAACCCGTAAATGGAATACATAGGTGATAACTACAAAGGTCAGTTTTGGTTGAACATATCCTCACAGCATCTTCTTTGTGATACTAAGAAAGATTTTCATACATGAAATTTCCTCTTCCAGCTTTATTTCCACTGCAACATGCTCCTCAGTGACAAGTATGAAAGTCAATAAGAAGCATAATCAAGGTTTAAGTTGCTGTTGTGTTCATCAGTGTAATGAGGCAAAGAATTCTAGAACACATAAAACACTACAGCATGATTAAAACATAAATATATTTATTTGCAATATATATATAGTATTAGGCATGCGTAACATTGTATCCTTGAGTCTCCTTGTCATCTGTCTCTGTTCTACTGTAACTGAATTATACTATTCACTAGCAGTCAGAGTAGCAATAGCATGTGCCATGTTGGTAAAGTGTCATTGCACTGTCTTCCATAAGCATGGCATGATCTGAGAGTAGTCTAAGGATAATTGATGGTGGAGCTCTGAGTGTAGCAGCTTAAAAAGAAACACAGTCCAATCACAGTAGCAGCCTGTGAAACAATGCAAATTTGGAGTCCCCTGGTGGTGGCTCCTGGCCGTGTGTGGCAAACCATCTATAACAGCTACTTGTCATGTCCAGTGTAAATGTCTCTTCTGTAGAGATACAATTGGCGCATGACATGCTGTGCGTGGTCACCCACAGACACAATCGATATCACATTCCTCCCCTCCAAAATTGCACATCGTTGTCACTAGTGTTGGAGGTCTGTGTCATTGTATTGCAGATGATGTTGGCTGTCGTGTGATGGCAGATGGCACCAACCAACTTGTGTCCTGACATTTGTCTCCACACTGTTGGCAACATCTGCCAAAGAAACAAGAAGTAGGAAGTCCACCCAGTGGCACAGGTGGGTGCACATTGGCACTGCTGTGGATACTGAAGTCTTGATGTCTGTGACTAATGTTGTGTACGGTGACAGAAGCTGCATTGGCAGGCAGGGATCGATCTCCATTGTAGAGATGTCTGACGACCCACGCGCACGAATGTGTCAGGCAATGTCAAGGGCTGATTGGTGTGTGTGTGGGGGGGGGGGGGGGGGGCGGGGGGGGGGGGGCGGTGGTTCAAGTAGCATTTCTGGAACATGAAAATACATGGCAGGATCAGAATTATCACAATAACATACTAGATTTGGGTGCCATTGATGGGTGCCTATTTTGCTGTGAATGGTATAACAAGCTCGGTAGGTCGTCTGAGTGAAGATGCCAGATTCCCAGTTGTGAAGCTTGTTAAAGACATAGTAGAAAAGGTAGTCCTTCATGCAGAACTTAATCTGAAGCCAGTGAAGTGTCATGAAAAGGCAGAGTGCTGAGAAACTGCGATAACGACAGCAGCAGCAACAACAACAAAAACAACGACAACGCATTTTCCTTCATTGGTGAAGCAACAAGTTTGGACATATGAGACTTGAATGTACAGATGAAATGTTCGGAGAGAACAATGTGGGTTTGGGTATGATGAATCTCATTTTGTTCGCAAAGGTATCAAAAATGCAATGCAGAAAACTGCGGAACATTGTCCAAAACAGTTGTTCATCACAAACCTTCTGAACAATAGACAGAAGTGAGAGCTTTTTTAGTGCTAGGGCTAGTTGTCGAATTCATTGGAATGAGAAATTGATATCTGCTGTATACATCGATAATGATCAGACATTGTGTGTTCCAGAAAGGATCAGCAAAATCAGTGTGGATGCATTGCCAAGGAGTGTCAGATAAAGGCCAATTGAAAAATTCCAGGTTTGTCTCTGCTTGATTATCTGTGTATGCATGGCAGTGGGCAATAATCTGTTGTATCTGCTTGCCAAACCAGAGCCATGCACAATGCTGGCATGCTAGTTGCTTAGTTCTGATTCCCCAAAACATGTTGCAGCAATGATGTGGGAATCATGACAGGAGTCTGTTTATTAGGAGCATTCAGTAATACTACTTCCAGTCTTGAGAGATGCTGCAGCATTGTGCATAATGTTAGCACACTACTGCAATTGAAATTGATTTCGAATTGTGAGGCCAACCCACAGAAACATAATAGCTCGGCAATTCTACTGATTGATCTTGTTCAGTAGCTTCTGTGGTCCATCAACAATCAGTGAGAAAAGCTTGCAGTGCTTGCAGACCATATTATCAATATCAACGTGAAGATGATAATCCTTAGATGCATCAAATTCTGCATTATTACCCACAGGTAAGCGAGACAGTGTGACTGGTTTGTATGTTCTACTGTAGGATGATAGGGAATTTTGTATTGGTGATTTGAAAGAAATAGGAACAACATAACAGTGTCTGTGCCCTGCAATCAGGCACACCTTTCTTCAGTTGAAAAAGAGTGGTCAGTGGCTTACGATCCATTATGAGAGAAATGTTTTTACCATGGAGATATTGATAAAATTTTGTGCCACCATAGATGATGACTAAGGCTTCTTTCTCCAGCTAACTTGACTTGGACCGTGATCAATGTCTTACGCATGAATGCTTTGGGACAACCAGTGTTTCCTACCTAAAGTGCCCCTGTTCCATGTTATGAAGTACCAGCTGCAAGCATTACTGGTTTTTAGCAGATCAAAGTGGCTAGAGCATGGGTGACCAAACAATGCATTTTTTTCAACTTTTGTAATGATTTTTCACATTATCCAGTCCATTGAGAAGCAACATTAGTATGTGGAGATGATGCATAAGAGCAGCAAATTTGCACTACATTCAGAATAAATTTGATATAGTAGGTCAGTTTGCCCGAAACTGCCTGTAGTTTTCACACATTTTTGTTGGCATATAGCCTCTAAATGCTTGGTAGAGGGACAAGTGCCTTGGGTGCTAATGAGATGTCCCAAATAATCTATTTTGTATTGAAAAAGAAACATTTTGTTATTTACAATCAAGCTCTGCATAGTTTATAACTTGAGAAAGATATTCCAAATTGTTGAGATTCTGTTCCAGTGTTTGTCCGGACAGCATTATGTCATCCAAATAATTTGCACATAATGAAACTTTTGATATCACTTATTCAGGAACAGATGCATTTCTGAAGGGATTGGTATTGATACAATCTGATGTGTGTATTGACCACTATAATTTTTTTCATTTCCTCACACAGGAGAAGATGAAGGTTAGCATTTGCTAAATCAGTTTTTAAAAAGAATTGCCCGACTGCAATATGATAAATAAGCTCCTTAACATGTAAAAGTGGGAAAAAAGTAATAACCATCTGAACATTAACTGTTGATTTAAAGTCAGCACATAGTCTGATGTCCACATTTGATTTTCTGGTGATAACCAGAGGAGATGCCCATCGACTGGAAGAAATAGATTTCAAGACACCAGCTCGTTCCAATCTGTTGAGTTCAGAAGCAGTTTCATCACAAATAGTGTGAGGTACTGGACATGCACAGTAAAACTTTTGTTGAGCATTTACTTTGAGCATAATGGGCACTTGGAAAATTTCTTGCGTATCTCAACGTGCATTTGAATAACTGTCCATATTTTTCACACAATTGATGATGCTGGCATGGAAAACTTGTCTATTAATAACATGGACATTGTCCCAAGCATCTAAACCAAACAAATCGAATGTACCCATGCCAAAAATCTAGGAAGCCGAGTACGGTTGAACTGCTGTTAGTGTCGCTGATCCTGTCATATTTTGCTTGCAAAGTGCAATTAGTTGCTTCACCCTACCTACCCGTGTGTCATGCAATCTGTTATTTAGAACTTTACAGTAGCTAACAGTTTTTGTGGGAAAAACAGAATCCATGGTGACTCCTGTATACTGATTAACAACTCATTTGAATATAAAGACACAATTTTAATTTTCTGAACAAAGAACTTATATTTGGAACTTGCTGTGTAGAGCTGGAACAACATAATAATATTGTCTCAATATATAGGATTCCAGGTACTGATGTGACTAAATTGATTAAATTATTTTTAGAGAAATTCCAGTGTCTTCCACATAAACTCAGAAAAGAAAAGAGGAAAAAACTGAAATTTCGGCTGATTTTAACATAGATAAGGCAAGTGAAACAAGCTTGTCAACTAAGTTTATTGGCTTAATTCAAGAATGTGTCCTTAGACTAAATTTCACTGATTTCACTAGAGTAAATGAGTGAACTGCGACTTGTACAGACAATATTTTAACAAATTGTACATTTAATGACACTGCCAAATTCTCTTTAGACCTGGGTTCTCAGATCATTCTGCTGTCTATTGAATTACTAATAATAAGTAAAGAAAATGGAAGATGTTTCCTGAAGAGACAGTTCAGTGAAGAAAACATGCACTTGTTCTGTTGCAGATTGAGCAAGGTAAATTGGTCATTAGAACATGAAAGCTCATGTTCAGAAAATTTTAATAAGATTTTAAACAGCTTTTTACATGTTTCAGTGAAAGTTTTTCACCCATAGTCTGTCACAGAAAGACAAGTAATAAACTAAAATGGATTATTCCTGCTATAATAATGTCTAGTAATAGAAAGAGACAGCTACATGTTGAGCTGAAATCCAATAACAGTCCTGAGTTCATTAACTAAGTTAAATCATATAATAACATTTAATAAGGTCGTAAAAGCAGCAAAGGAAATGGTAAATACTAAATTTATCAAAAAGCACAAAAATAAATCCAAGACAATATGGACAGTTATCAAATCTGAACTTGGAATAAACCCTAGCCACCAGGATATTTCTAAAATAAAGATACATGACAAAATACCTGTAAATCCTGCACAAATATCAGAAAATTTTTATAACTGCAGCAAAATCTGGCGTTGATGTAGATGAAAAAATTAAATTAAACCTAAAAAAATAAAAATTCTGTGGTATGGGATGAAATACCTGCCAAAGACATCAAAGCAGCTTCCAATACAATTGCACACCCATTCTCTGAAATAATTAACCAGTCACTTGAAGAAGGCTACTTTTCAGATCTTACAAAGTATACGGAAGTGAAATCATCATTTAAGAAGGGCTCTATAGAAGATGTGGGGAAGTATAATCCAGTTTCCCTACATCCTGTGTTTTCTAAAATATTTGAAATGATTAGATTCAAAATTTCTGTCACAAATTCAATATAATCTCAAAAAAAATTTGGTTTCCAAAAACACAAAATGACAATTTATTCTAATAATGAATTCATAAATAAAGTTAGTTCCATCTTAGATAAATCACAAAAAGCTGCAGGGATCTCTGTGACTTATCCAAAGCTTTGACTGTTTGAACAGCTCACTATTATTATATAAAATGCAAAAATACAGAGTTATGTGCAGTGCCTTACAGTAGTGTAAGTCATATTTGGCATAGAGACAGCAAAGGGTAGTCATAACATCAGACAAAGGAAAATACTCCTTGAAATGGAGAACAATCGCACAAGAGGTATCAAGGATCAATTCTAGCCCCAATACTTTTTTTCTTTTTTACATAAAATGCTTACCCATAGACATAAAATAAAAACAGAGAAGAAATTCCCGAAAATGCCATGAAAACTCTAGAAAATCTAGATGTGTGGTTACACATAGAGAGGCCTATAACTAAATATTTCGAAAACACAGCTTATGCTGTTTAAGACAAAACAGTCAAAAATAAATGATATTTAAATTATACATGGAAGTCTGGAACTACACGAAGCAGAATATGTTAAATTCTAAGGAATGCACTTGGACAGAAATCTGCCATGGTTCTCACATAGAGAATATTTAAAAAATAAGCTGAAGAGCCTGGCCTAAGCTATGTCCATCTTAGCCAGTGTCACTGCCATAGACACGAAAAAAGTAGTGTACCTTAGCTACTTTGAGGCAATAATGAGATATGGCATTGTCTTTTGAGGAAACACTAGCAATTTGACAAGAATATTAACTTTACGGAAAAAAATTATAAGGAACATGTATAGTGCAAAGTCAAGAGAATCTTGTCAGCCTAAACATGCAAAGTGTTCCCTCACTATTTATTATTATTATTATTATTATTATTATTATTATTATTATACATTTTTGCTCTTAAGGCAGTGATTAAAGTTGAATGTTACATGAATATTCAGTTTTCCTCTTTTTTCATGTTTTCTTCTTCCTTTTCTCTCCCCAAAACCTCTTCATTCTTTGACTTTGTTCGTATTTCCTTTGTTCTGTCCATATTTTCCCTGGTCACTTCCTTTCTTTTACTTCAAATTTTGTATTTATAATTTTGTTTCTGAACTTCTTTCTTTCATCTATCACATCTTTATTGATTTCTACATGTTTTAGGTCTTCTTCTATTTCATGAAACCAGTTGGATTTTTTGATTGAGCTGTTGACTATATCAAACATCCTCTTTGTGAGTCTGGTGGTGTTCGTTCTGTGTATGTGTCCAAAGAATGTTAATTGGCATTTTTTGGTTGTGTCTGTGTGTTCATATAGTTATTTGGTTGGTCTCTTCATCCATATACCATCTCTTTGTACTGCTCAAAAAATTTTTTGAAGGATTTTATGCTCTATATTTTCTATCTCTGTGATGCCTGATGCCCCAGTTGTGGTCATTTCTGATGCATACAGGGTTTCTGGTAGTACAATTGTATTGTAGTTCCTGAGTTTCGTCTGTCTTGAGATGCTTCCTTTATTGCCTTTATTGTAGTTTGCCCATGTGAGTTTGTACGCTTCCTGAAGTTTTTATGTTCATTCTGTATTTGATGCCTTGTTGGATCTTCTTATTTGTATGTATTCTCCAAGATACTTGAATTTTTCCACTCTGTTAACCAATCTGTATTGCGTGCATGACTTGTGTATTGTTGTTCTTTCTTTCCACATACAGGGTTTTCTCGTATGATATCTGTAACCCCGTTTTAGCAGAGGGTTCATGTAAATATTCCAGGGCTTCTTGCACTTCTTCTCTGTTGTTGCTGAGTATTGCCAAGTCATCTACAAATGCTAGGCATTTTATGATTGTCTTGTTTGCATGTGTTCTTCCTAATTGAATTCCTTTTACTTTTTCTTCCCACTGGTTGATAATTTTGTCCAGAACTGTGTTGAACAGAAGTGGTGAGAGACCACCTCCTTGTCTGACCCCTGTATGTACCTCAAATGGCTCTGAGATCTCTACCATAAATTTTATTTTGAATATAGTGTCTGTTCTATCAATGCTTTAGTTTTTCTGTCTATTCCATATTCTTCTAGTGTGTCAATGATAGTCTGCCTGTCAGTGGAGTGATGTGCCTTGTGTAGTTCTCCTGTCTGACCTTCAAGAGTGTTCACAGGTTCCAAATTTGTTCAATACGGGATCTTCCCTTTCTGAATCCTGCCAGGTATTTACCTACCTTCGTTGTCACTTGTGGTTCCAGACTGTTCAGTAACACCTTGGATAGAATTTTGTAAGTGACTAGTAATAATGAGATCCCTCTGTAATTATTAGGGTCTGCTTTGTCTACTTTTTTGTGGAGTGGTTGAATCAGTGCGCATTTCCATTCCTGTGGAATTTTCTGTGTGTTTCATATTTCCAAGAGAATTTTGTGAATTCTTGTTTTAAAATTTTATTCTAGGAGTTTCCACATCTCGGTCATAATGCGATCTTCCCCTGCGTTTCTGTTGTTCCTTAGTTGTTTTATAACCTCCTCTACTTCTGTGATTGCAGGCGGTTTCAAGTTGGGTTTGGTAGTGTTTTCGTGAAGTGTAATTTTTCTTTGGGCTTCTCACAGTTGAGGAGTTTATCAAAGACTCCTTTAAGAATTTTGCAATTTTCTTTACTGTTTGTTTCTAGAGATCCATTTGTTCTTCTGAAGCAGATATTTGGAGGCTCATAACCCGTTATATTTTACCTGAATATTCTGTAGAAATGTCTCGTATTATTTTTCTTGAAGTCTTCCTCAATTTCATGTAGTCTACTTTTGTCGTATGCCCTTTTCACTGCTCTAATATGTTCCGGGGATTGTTTTTGGACTTCAGGAAATCCTGCCATGTTTCTGTTGTTCTGTTCCTGCTAAACTTCTTTCATGCCATAACTCTTCGTTCAACTGCCTGAACACAAGTTGCATTTCACCATGTATGTTTATGTTTCCTTGGGGACTGACCCTCAACGCATTGCCTTCTGAATTGTCTTCACCAGGTCTGTCCAATTCTCTGTTGAATTCTGATTAATTTCTTCAATAATTTTGTCTTTGTTTGTCTTTACATATTCTGGATCCAGTCTTATAATTTTTTTCTGTGTTGTCTTTCTATTCCTTGGAATTTTTTACTTGTAGCAAGTGATGGTTGGACTCAAGGAATCCTTTGCAAGTTCTCACATTTAGAATTTCACTTGTATTTTTACTTGTTATAGCTATATGGCCTATTTAGAATTCTCCCCATATGTTTTTGGGCATTTTCACCTTGTGTGTGTTTTCGTCTTGGTTTCTGAAATTCTGTCGACATAACTTTTAACTTAAAATTTTGACAGTACTTTATGAAATGCTCCCCATTCTTGTTTGTGCATTTGTGTGCTGCATGTGGGCCTGTGATTGCCTTGCACTTCTTCTATTTGCCTAGTTGTGCATTGAAACGCCTAGTACAATTTTGACTAGTCTTTCTGGTATTTTGTTTGACATTTAA
Organism: Schistocerca gregaria; assembly: GCF_023897955.1. NCBI lineage: Eukaryota > Metazoa > Arthropoda > Insecta > Orthoptera > Acrididae > Schistocerca > Schistocerca gregaria. The sequence goes on along the minus strand of NC_064920.1, from coordinate 434,955,717 downwards.
GACATGTTTCCCCAGAAGTCTCCAACTTCTTGTGGTCACTTCCTGTTGTGATCTTTTGTAGGTGCATGTGCGTTGATGATTGTGTACCTTTTGTTTTCTTATTTGAAGGTTATTGTGGAGATTCTTTCTGATACTGAATTGAAATCTGTGATGTTATCTATGACAGCTTTATGTACTGCAAATCCTGTGCCAAACATTTTTGGTGTTCCCTGCCTGACAGCAGGTTTCCCTTTGTATGTCCTGTGGTTTTCTGTGTTGAAATGGTTCTTGTCTGAAAAATGCATCTCTTGTATTGTGAGGATTTTGATGTGAAATTTTTGTAGTGCATCAGTAAGCTGTTTAAGTGTGCCTATCTTAACCAGTCTATTGGTGTTTAGTGTGCCAATAAAATGTTTGTGAAGAGGTTTCGAGAAGCTCCAACTCTTCTCTGTTTCATGATATTCCTGGTCCCCCAGAATCTGATGATCAGGAAAATCCAATAAATTCACTGGGGCCTGGGGTAGTGGGTATCTTTCTGGTTGTTCCATCATGATTTTTTTCAAGTTGAAAGTAGTTCTGGTGAGCTGTGTTGGAGCTCAGAGTTGTTAAAGACTTGATTGTTGAGATCAAGATGTATCTGTAGCAGCTGCACCAAATAGGTGCAGATACTTTATTGTATGATTATATGATAGCGGAACAACCACTGGTAGCAGTTATGTCTGTAAAATATCTGGGAGTGTGCGTACGGAACGATTTGAAGTGGAATGATCATATAAAATTAATTGCTGGAAGGTAGGTGCCAGTTTGAGATTCATTGAGAGAGTCCTTAGAAAATGTAGTCCATCAACAACGAAGGTGGCTTACACAACACTCGTTCGACCTATACTTGAGTGTTGCTCATCAATGTGGGATCCATACCAGGTCGGGTTGACAGAGGAGATAGAGAAGATCCAAAGAAGAGCGGCGCGTTTCGTCACAGGGTTATTTGGTAAGCGTGATAGCATTACGGAGATGTTTAGCAAACTCAAGTGGCAGACCCTGCAAGAGAGGCACACTGCATCACGGTGTAGCTTGCTGTCCAGGTTTCGAGAGGGTGCACTTCTGGATGAGGTATTGAATATATTGCTTCCCCCTACTTGTATCTCCCGAGGAGATCACGAATGTAAAATGAGAGAGATTCGAGCATGCACGGAGGCTTTACAGCAGTCGTTCTTCCCGCAAACCATACACGACTGGAACAGGAAAGGGAGGTAATGACAGTGGCACGTAAAGTGCCCTCCGCCACACACCATTGGGTGGCTTGCAGAGTACTAGTGTAGATGTAGATGTAGATGCAGGTGAACAGATGCTGACCACTAGCCACTGGATGCCAGAACAGACACTAATGGATTTAGGCTTGTGTTAGTATTTGGTCCACCCTGTTTATTTCATGCCACCAGTACCACCTATATGGCTTTCCCCTATCCGCCACCTGGGGAGGCGCCCAATGGGGGATCTAACAATCCCACATGTGTGCATACCGTATTTATAGGAAATAATTCTTTTCACAAATAATAACCCAGAATTGTTTGCTCCAAATAACTTCTTAAAGTTTCTTGCTTCCTACACATACACTCAGTCTTTTCATGCAGACCCTACAATACCTGTATGTGTGGATGAAAATAGACAATAAGTTAAAAAAGACAAAGTTTCAAAAGATTGAAACTGGCTCAGTAAAAGGAAAATTGTGTAGCACTCTGGTACAAAAAATGCTATTACACAATTGATAAATTTTTTAACGATGATTTGACCATTTGAGAAGGATAAAAATTAATGGTATATATATCGAGATATTTTATAGTTCTAGTAAATGTTGTATTCCATGTTATATGATCTATTATAGTTATAAGCTTGACGAGTCTCCTGTAGACTAAATCAGTGATTTAATTTGTGTGTTATGAGACAATAAAATTCTGATTCTAATAAGCCTACAAGCATTAATGCTGAAATAAGGAACAGCTCCATTGTGCATATGTTGTAGTGGAACAGGTATTCTCTTTTGAGTCCGTGTGGAAGAACTTCAGGCATTAACAAACAGTCACCAACAATTCCAGCCCAAGCATAGACAGAAATTGTTTTTTAGTGATTTAATTGCACACTTTTCATGAGGATTTGTCACAGTCCACACTCATTGATTTTGAATATTTACAGTCTGATCACACTGAAATGAAGGCTCATCTATAGCAGCATAATTGCCCTAAAGTGAAGGTTGACACCATGTTGAATGAACAATTTATAGAAGTGTACCTGTACAAGAAAATCAGCTGCTGACAGTGCCTGCACACACTTTACGTGCTAGGGATACAGGAGGTTCTCAAGTAGCACTCTCCAGTCAGACATGTGGTCAACATCATTTCCTGTAGCTAATTGTCTTATTCTGATACTAGGGATGTCATCAATTGCACGAAGAACTTCCTCCTCTAGTTCAGGTGGCCTGAGTAGTAGGGTTAAACATACCATGCCCCCTGTGACGACGATCATTTGCTTCAGACAGGCTGCAGTTGTTCTGGAAATGTCTCCTGGTACAAATATTAAATGCCACAGTAATTATCACCTGTTAATGCAAACAGCAAATAGGCATCGGTGTGAACTCTGCATGTTAGTACACTTCTGTTGCATTGTACCAGAAAATATATCCCCGACGAACACAAAACAGTGGATGCTACATATTGCACAGTTGTTGATGAGCAGTAAACAGTTGATGCTAATGCTCAATGATGGTAGAACAATGAGGTTAGTCACATGTTAACACAAACAGTGAAGTGAGTCACAAATCAGCATTACCTTCATTCCATTGGAATAAGAAACACTGGTGGTGAACCGAGGAATGACAACTTTCTATGCATTCTAACCAAATGCAAACAAGAGGATATTTTGAACATTTCATGAAAGAAAAGTTTACTATCCTGCTGGTAGGTTCCGTTTGTGTATGCTTTCCTCCAAACTGTGCAGATGGGAGTATCCTTACAGTACATTCCCCACTCCCATTATTATCCTGGGCTCAACCTGCGGTAACATATCATCCCCACACCCTCCACCCAACAGTTTCCAATCCCTCTGTCCTATCATCTCCTCCCCATTCATGTCTCCCACCCTGTATATTTGTCAACCTCTGCCAATGCACCTGCTTGTCATTTCATTTTTCACTCCTTTTTTTCCCCCACCTCCCTGCTTCACAATCTCCTGATGCTGTGCCTTTTTGCATTGTAGTGTCTGCACACTCCACCAGATAACTTTCATCTCTTTCCTCACCCATACACTACTAGCCCTTCCCCTTCCCCACCCCCTCCAAGCACCTGCTTGCATCTCATTTGATAGTTGCGTTCCACCCAGAGATACTGTAGCTGGTGGTCTCGTGTGCATGCGGTGTGCTTACTTGTGTTATGAATGACATATGTCTTTCTTTTGCTGATGAAGGCTGTGGCTGAAAGCTTTGTGTAAGTGTCTTTTAATTATGCAACTTAACATGTCTTCTTTATGGTAAGTAGCAAGCTTTCCTTTCCTACATGGTTGACTAGAGGAGTAAAAAATGAGCTCTAACATAGAAATGAAGCAGTTCAGAACCCATGTCCATATAACACATTTTATTTCACTATGTGTGAGGAATGTTCTTGAAAGTTTGGCCACACCTTTTTGTTTTTCCCTGTATGTGCGTTATTGAGCATACATAACTTTGTATCCTTGTGTTTCTCTGTGGTCTTTCTCTGCTCCACTAGTACTGGACAAAAATATTCACTAGGAGTCAGCATGGCAGTAGCATTGTGCAAGGTTTGTAAAGTATCATTGCAGTGTCTTGTGTAAGCTCAGCTTCATCTGGGAGTAGTCTGAGGATAATTTGTGATGGAGCTCTGTGTGTGGGGGCTTAAAGGGTCACTCAGTCCAGTCACAACTACAGTTGGTGAGGTTATGTGAATGCAGCATCCTCTGGTGCTGTGTGTAGCACCACCTTGCGGCGTATGACGAGCCCTCTATAACAGCTGCTCATGGAGTCTGGTTTAAATGTCTCTTCTGCAGAGGTGCAAGAGGCATGCAATGAGCTGTGTGCAGCCAATAGACTCATTGTTGATACCATGGTTAATCTAACCCATCTACATATAATGGAATCATGTTGACTGACTGCTTCAAATACACAATGGTCTGCTCTCAATCAAGAAGAAACATTAGAAAAAGAAGTTTGTAATTGATTAGTCGATAGGGCAGAAGTTGAGAAGGGGAAGCTTGAGATTTTAGTTACCGTTTGTAAATGGAATATGTATATAGGCGAAGGATGGAGTTTTAGTCTATCTATTTTGAGCTTCACAATGCAGTACAACCCTAGTACTCTACTACCCTCTGGCTTCATTAATAATTGTTCAATATAGTATCCTTTCTTCCCCTTCAATATGTAAGTGTTGCTGTTGTATACATAGTAAGTTAAGGAACGTTTCTTTGTTTTTGTAGGAAGAAATAAGAGCTTATGCTGCTGAAAATCCTGAATTTGTTCCACCACCTCTAAAATCTGTGCTTACAAAGGAAGAGATTGCATTGAAAGAACGGTAAGCCTAGTACCTACTGACCAATAATAGTCATATTGCTACAGAATAAGAATTTTTTTTCACATTTGCTTATTGTTCAACATAGTTGTGTTCCCATTCATTTTGGATATACAAATGGGTCCACTAAATAAACCAAAGCAATGTTGGTTAGTGAGTTAACACTTGGGAAATGATGACCTTAATCCTAATACTTAGCCAGTTGTAACAATTTTTTGTAACAAATGGCATCCTCATGGTCCAGATGACTTTCTCAGTACTGAAGTATTACTGGTTGAAACAGTATTTCATTGTGTTGGTTGCATAATTTCTGACTGATATTGTTGTAATGCTATGTGAGAACTCCAGTGCTGAGTGACAGGGCTCTGCTCAGGCCATAGTCATCTCTTACTGTTGATGATCCGTGTCCCTTGAACATGATGCAGAGCATGCATTTCTGGATGCAAAACTCTCACAGAAGAAGCCATCACAAATTTTCATGTCAGTTAAGAAAACATTTCATTGAGAACAGACTGTGATTGTGTGCTCTGAGTTACCATCCCATGATGACGTCACCCTTATTAGTGACAACTGTCTCCTTATTTAAACCTTCTACAGTGGGCCCTCAGGGCCACCCGTTACCATCCCCCCTCCTGGTGATTGGTGGCACATCTTCTTCTGTTGCTCTCATAGCTTCCCCTTTGGGAGCACTGACCCCATCAATGCCAGGGACATTACTCCCCTCCCTCCTAGCCAGAGAAGCAACAGCCTCCTCTGACTCCTCTCGCATGGAAGGGATCCCTTGGGAATCTCCGTTCCAAACTCTCCTCAAGTGCTAAAGCAAACACCAGCCAGTGGCTGGAGGAACTACTGGCTGCTGATCAGTGGTATTCATGGTCTTTATCTGTACCTGAAGCTCCTTCCCACAAGCCCTCCGTGCAAGCCCCTAAAGAGCGGCAAGAGGGCAAACAGTCCAAGAAGTAGACTGTTAAGAAATGTGAGACTCTGCTGACCCCCAAACTACCATTCCCTAATAGTTCCGCATCTGAGGACGAGGTGGAGAGTCTAGTGTCTCTTAAGGACCTAGATCTTGCCAACACTTCAGATGCAATGGTCCTGAATACTAGCACCCAACCACTGGCAGCAGGTGACCCTGAGGCGTAAACTGCCTCCTCGTCCCTCCATGCCTTCCCAGAAAACTGACAGCGTAATCCTCCAGTGGAACTGCAGTGGTTTTTTCCCGCCTGTCTGAGTTATGCCAACTTTTAAGCACTACATCTGCCCTTTGCACTGCCCTTCAGGAAACCTGGTTTCCCCGCAATGCGGACCCCCGCCATACGTGGCTATCGCGGGTACTATAAAAACCATACTGACTGTAACAGAATGTCATGCACAGTCTGTATTTATGTCCTTACCTCTGTCTGTAGCAAACCTTTGCCTCTTCAAACACCTATAGAGGCTGTGGCTGTCAGGGGGAGGGAAACATAAGAAATTACCATCTGTATCATCTACCTTCGTCCAAGTGGTGAAGTGCTGCGTTATGTATTGGTTGCACTAATTTGTGGGATATCCCCACCTTTTCTACTTATGGGTGATTTTTAATGCCCATAACCCTTTGTTGCGTGAAATGAAGGTTACTAGCCATTGTAAAGATGTCGAGGATCTATTAACCCAACTCGACTTTGCCTCCTAAATACAGGTGCCCCCACTGATTTCAATGTGGCACATGACACATACTTGTCCATTGATTGCTCAGTTTGCAGTCCTGGCCTTCTTCCTTGTATCCACACTCACAGCAACTTGTGTGATATGACCACTTTCCACTTTTCCTGTTCCTCTCCCAGCATCACTCACCTGGACGCTTGACCAGATGGGCTCTTACCAAGGTTGACTGGGATGCTTCCACATCCACTACCATAGTTGAACCTCTGTTGCATGGCACCAGAGGTGATCCAGACCATCTCTACTGCCATTGTTGCTGCAACTTAATCGGCAATACCATGTTCCTCAGGTTTCCCCTGGTGGAAGACATAGCCTTGGTGGTTGCGGGAAATCATTAAATTGTTACAATCATTAGAAACTGTCTCTCTAACATCATAAGCCATCTGTGTGTGGAGCATCTCATTGCCTTCAGACGACTCTGCACCCGGCTCCATCAGCTCATCAAAAAACAGAAGCATTATTGTTGGGAACAATACATCTCAACCATTGAAACATGAACCTCTCCTTCCCAAGTTTGGACCAAGCTCAGACGCCTTTATGGATATCATAGCTCTGCAGGTATACCTTGAATTTCCACAGATGGAGCTGTATTTGCCGATCCAGACATCGTTGCAGAGTAGCTTGTCGATCATTATGTTTGCACCTCTGTGTCTGAAAATTACTGTCCCACCTTTCATCTCCTAAAATAGCGGATGCAACAAGAACACCTGTATTTTTCTCCCCTCCACCCTGAACTATATAATGCTCCCTTCAGTGAGTGGGAATTTCTCAGTATGCCTGATGAGTGTCCTGACAGAACCCCTGGACCAGACCACATCCATTCCCAAAGGATTAAACATCTTTCCGTGGATTATCAGTGCCACCTTTCTGTCATCTTCAACCGCATCTGGAGCGATGGCAAATTCCCGTTGCAGTGGCGGGAAAGTGTAATTGTTCCAGTGTTAAAGCCTGGTAAGAAACCCTTGAAGTGGATAGCTGTCATCCTGTCAGCCTCACCAACATTTTGTGCAAGGCACTCAAACGTATGGTGAGCCAGTGGTTGTGTTGGCTTGTTGATTCTCAAGGTCTTCTGGCCCCATCCCAGGGCGGTTTTTGATGAGGTCACTCCATCACTGACAACCTATCTGGAGTCTGTCATCTGAACGGCCTTTTCCTGGTGTCAACACCTCATCGCTGTCTTTTTTGACATGAAGAAAGCCTACGATGCCACGTGGTGACACCACATCCTCGCTGCTCTGCACAAGTGGTGTCTCCAGTGCCCCCTCCCAATTTTTGTACAGACTTTTTGTCGCTCTCCACTTTCAGAGTACGAGTCAGTGGCGCATACAGTTCACCCCACATCCAAGAGAATGGGGTCCTGAAGAGCTTCGTCCTGAGCATCCCACTCTTTTAATTGCCATTTATGGACTCTCACTAGCAGTGGTGTCCTCAGTATCTCCCTTCTTATATGCTGAAGATTTTTGTATTTCCTTCTATTCATCTTCTATTGATGTGGCTACATGTTGACTGCAGGGAGCACACGAAAGGCACAATTGTGGGCTTTCACTCACGTCTTTCAGTTTTCAGCCACCAAGACTTGCATCATGCACTTCTGTCATTGTCATACTATCCACCCCCATTTGGAATATTTCCTTGATGACCAACAATTGAATGTAGTGGAGGCTTACCGCTTTTTAGGACTAGTTTTTGATACTCGCTTAACTTGGCTTCCCCATCTTCATCACCTTAAGGAAAAGTGCTGGTGACATCTTAATATTATTTGGTGCATTAGCCACACTGACTGGGGTGCTGATCGCGCCTCCTCTGCTGCACCACCTGTACAAATCCCTTGTGCAGTCCTGTCTTGGCTATGGGAGCCTGGTGAATGGTTCAGCATCACCCTCAGTGTTGCAGCTGCTGGACCCTATACACCACTGTGGAGTTCAGCTTGCGACAGGAGCTTTCCGAACCAGTTCAGTGAACAGCCTCCTAGTAGAAGCTGGTGTTTCTCCATTGCGGATTAGGCGACAGCAACTGCTTGCAAATTATATCACCATCCAAATTACTATCTTCTCTTCTCTAACACATCAATCCATCTCTTGCAACGGAGGCCCAGATGGGGATTCCAAGTGCACTCCATGTCCGGTCGCTTCTTACTGCACTCGACACTTTCCCTCTACCACCTGTCCTTCAGGTCCATTCACAAATGCCCCCATGGCCCGTGCCTCGGCCTCAGCTTTGTCTGGACCTATCACAAGGCCCAAAAGGCTCAGTTCCGCCTGAGGCCCTCTGCTGGCAGCTTTTCTCTATTCTCAGCAAGTTCCAGACCTCAGAAATAGTCTACACCGATAGCTCTATAGTAGATCGTCATGTTGGCTACACTTACACTCACACTGGTCACACTGAACAGCGCTTCTTACCAGATGGTGCAGTGTTTTCATGGCAGAGTTGGTAGCCATCTCTCACGCTCTTGAGCATATTCGCTCCTGCGCATGTGAGTCCTATCTCATCTGTAATGACTCCATTAGCAGTCTACAAGCTCTCGATCGGTGCTTCCCTCACCACCCTTTGGTGTCCTAGATTTGGAACCCAGGAAATGTCTGGATCCCGGCAATGAACTTGCTGACAGACTGGTCAAAGAAGCTACCGGTCAACCAACTCCGGAGATCGGCCCACTGGAGACTTGTCTCCAGTTGGTCTTATGCGCCAAAGTTGTAGGATTTTGGATACTGAATGACGCACCCTCAATACACCAAATAAACAATGTGTTGTCAAGGAGACAACAAATGTTTGGCAGTTATCCATGCAAGCCACTCGCAGGGACTCCTTTATCCTTTGCTGGTTCTGCATACTTGGCTGTCTCATAGTCACATCCTCTATGGTTCCCCTCTTGACTGTCATCCATGTCTTGTTGGACTGCCTAATTTTAGCTGCTGTGTGGCGGACTCTTAACCTTCCCGGCACTGTGCCTACAGTGTTGAACAACAGTGCCTCAACAGCTGATATCGTTTTATTTGTGAGGGGAGTTTTTATTACACAGTGTAAGGGTGAGCGTCTGACCTTCTCTCCCAGGCCTCCACCCTCCCTCCATTTTAACTCTTTCTCACCCTTTCTTTGCTTTTTGTTTGCCTTGATGTGTGACTTTTCCCTATCTATGTTCCCCTAGCTTTGTCTTTTAGACTGGAGATTTTAGTGTTTTGCAGAGTGACTGGCTCATCCTTTTTAAATTTGTGATCAGCCAACGCAAGCCATCTGCTATATTATTTTAATGCCTTCCACTACTTTTTCCTTTTAGTGTACATTTTCCCCTTTTGTTAGCTGCATTCGTTTTCTTCTTAGGCATGGTTCGGAGTTAGTTTTAAGTCTTTTACTTTCCCTGACTCCTTTTGGGGAGATCTGTTTGAATGTGGAAAAAGGAATTGATGACCACATAGTGTCCCCTTTACTCCCCACACCAACCAACCAACCAACCAACCTGACCTGGTTCTGTGCAACTTTTTCTTATTTCCACACATGAAAAGGGGCATGAAAGGACTCTGATTTAACAACATTGACGAAGTCAAGAAAACTATGAGGGAGGAGCTGTGAGCCATTTCTAAAGATGACTGCAAAAAATGTTTCAAACAGTGGAACAGATGTATTAGTTGTAACGGAGAGGTTTTTTGAAGTGGATGATGTTGTTTTGTAAACAATTTGAAAACACATAGCTTTTAAAAATTAAATCTAGTTTTTTTATATCTTTATTTTTATTCCCCCTTCCCTTCATACACCAACTATTAAGGCATATTAGTGTTGATGAGTTATTTGTTCCTATATTGTGTTCATGTGACTTTGGGGTTAATAGGTATATTTGGATGAGATGTATATATGCAGAATGCTTTTGATTCCTGTTCTTTCTCATTCAGCTTATTAGATGCTCTTATTATTTGTTTCCCATATAGTATTGCCGGAAAACCAGAGAAACCGCCAACGTCTGGTTACAGTTTATTTTCACGTTTGATGCTTGTCAGCCCAGATATGAAGAAAGTACCACCAAAAGAGCGCATGTCACAGGTTTCTCGAATGTGGAAGAGTCTTACAAATGATCAGAAGAAAAAATATAAAGAACAAGTATTACATGTAAGTAAACTTCATTCTGACAGTATTCCTAAACTATATTATTTTTAATTGCTGTATTTTTGTAACTGATATCTTTTCAGCTGTTTATTCCTTCACACTTTTATTTACAGAGTAAACCTTTTGTGCAGTTGATTGTTTCAAGAATAAAAAACTGGAAATTATTTAATGGTGTTATTTGATATGTATTGTTTGCCCCCAAAAATAGTTACAATAATTCTGGAAAAAAATGATTTTAATGAAATCAAGCTTAAGCGTAGTAGCTTACAAAATAGCTCCTTGTTGAGAGAGTATACATTGCATCTAACATGACCGTCACTCTCCATAACAATACTGGAAATCTTGCTACAGTCACTCGGACATTGTGATTGTCTCAAAATGGCTTGGTTTCAGATCCTGTTCAATGTGAGGACACACAAAGAATTTAATCAGGACATATCTGAGCTTTAGGTTGTAGGAAAGATCTGGGTATGCTTGATTTCCTGGTAGACACCTATAACAATCAAATACCTGAGTGTGGAATGCTCCATTTAGGCGTGATTGTAAAGAGTCGCTGACTGCAGAACAATTTTGACCTTAGTTCACAAAGTGAACTCAGTTCAGGAATCCATTCTAATGTGTAACCTAAACTTGGATCAATTGAATGAGGTTCAGTGTGGATCTACATTAGCACAAAACACACTTAGCAGCACCACTAGAATCAGCTATTGACACAATGCTCTTTGATCGCAAGTATTAATTGCACATCATACACACACATTATTATTTTCAAAGGTGTCATGTTGTGAAGATTGAGGAAAATAAGGAGGATAAGATGTGTTCTTCAGACTTCTCCAAAGCTGAAAAAGAATTATTGCTTGAAATCATATTGGGTCAGTATAATGACCCAATAGGAGACAACAAAACTGATAAAGTTACCACAACCAACAAAGAAAAGGTGTGGGAAGAAGGTGCTGTTGACTTAAATTAACTGAACATAGGTACAAATTGTGACTGGGAAAATGTGACTGTGTTGTCTATACTACTATATAAAGGCAAGTCACTGTTTAACATTGTTACCAAAAACCTCAAAAAGCTCTTAACCTATTTACTTCAAATATTTACATACTCTGTACTGTACAACTGTGTTTTTGTTTTGACTCTCATAATCAGTTTTAACTACGATAGCAGGACATTTAAACCATTACACAGATTGTTTATCATGTATCCTTTCTTCTTATACACAATTTAAACAAGAATTGTATACGCAAAATCTTCTGTTTTATTGTCTTCCTCACTGTCATCACTGAGGAATAAAGTATTTATTGGACAAAAGCGTGTAATCAGAATAATAGCTGGAGTCCACCCTAGATCATCCTGCTGACATTTATTTAAGGATCTAGGGATATTCACAGTAGCTTCTCAATATATATACTCTATTATGAAATTTGTTATTAACAACCAAACCCAAATCAAAAGTAATAGCAATGAGCATAACTACAATACTAGGAGAAAGGATGATCTTCACTATTCAAGATTAAATCTAACTTTGGCACAGAAAGGGGTGAATTATTCTGCCACTAAAGTCTTTGGTCACTTACCAAATAGTATCAAAAGTCTGACAGATAACCAACAAGTATTTAAGAAGAAATTAAAAGAATTTCTGAATGACAACTCCTTCTACTTCCTAGAGGAATTTTTAGATATAAATTGAGAAAAAAAGAAAAAAATAACAGACAAAAAAATTATAAAAAAGTTGTTATATTAACTTAATTATGTTGTTAAATTAACTTAATTATGTCATGTATTGGAAACTTTGACTCGTTCCACATCATTGCGAAATATCGTATTATGATCCATGGAACTAGTATTAATCTAATTTAATCTAGTCAGGTATAACAGGAAACAAGGAAGTCATATTTTATAGCTTATCAGCATATAATTAGAATACTACTACAGAATATGAATTGTCTGAAAATCTGCAATGGTATGCAAAATATTGTCATTGAAACAGTTGGAGAGGTCTCTCAAACCACCTGGGCCAATGATCCCAAGCAATTTACCCATTGATTTTAAGGAACATCCATTCCTTATCATGTTTACTTTTGCAATAATGGTAAACAAGACTCACATTCCAAGAGAGAGGGGGGGGGGGGGATGAACAGAGATGGGGGTAGAGGAGGATATAAGAACACATAGCCAATTACTATACATATTTAGCAATTGTAGACCATTGCTGAGTTTGTTAGTAACAATATAAAGTAAAGGACCAAGAAACCATTCACAAGATGTAATTTAGACACACTTATTTCATCCCTCTGTAATTACCTGTGCTCAGTAAACTAAAGCAAAACCAGTATCAAAACTTTTTGAGGTTGAAATGCATTATAGTGGAGGCAGTGATTTTCATAGGGCAATTGTATTAAAAAGTGGGCAGAAGGCAGTTGCAACCCTGAAGCCAAAATTTATTCCTATTTTCAACCATTGTCGTGACGTCATCTTGTAGAAATATTCTCTGTGATGACAATCCGAATCGTCATCCCAAAGTTATGTATGTTGGATTGTATACATTTTAATGATGATGTAAATAAAATAGAAAGAAACTTCCACATGGGAAAAAATATTAAAAACAAAGAGTCCAAGACTTGCCAAGCGAGAAAGCGCCGGCAGACAGGCACAATGAACAAAACACACACACAGAATTACTAGCTTTCCCAACCGATGGTTGCTTCTTCAGGAAAGGGGAAAGGAGAGGGAAAGACGAAAGGATGTGGGTTTTAAGGGAGAGGGTAAGGAGTCATTCCAATCCCGGGAGCGGAAAGACTTCCCTTAGGGGGAAAAAAGGAGAGGTGTACACTCGCGCACATACACACATATCCATCCGCACATACACAGACCGTGTATGGAACAGATGTGGACTCTGACCATAATTTATTGGTAATGAAATGTAGATTAAAACTGAAGCAATTGCAAAAAAGATGGAAAATTATGGACATAGGATCTGAATAAATTGGAAGAAGCAGACAATGGAATAATGACAATATTATGAAAAGATAGGGTGCTACTCACCATGTAGTGCAGATGTTGAGTCACAGGCAGGCAAAACAAAAAGACTGCTAAATAAGTAAACTTTTGGCCAAAAGGCGTTCTTCCGAAAAGAGCGCACACACACACACACACACACACACACACACACACACACACACACACACACACACACACCCGCGCGCGCGCGCACACGCACACGCACGCTGTCTCTGGTCATTGAGGCCAGACTGCGAGCAACCGTGCATGATTATAGAAGCAATGTGGATGGTGAGGTTAAGGAGAAGGCTGCGTCAGGGAGGGGAGGGATATCAGGGTAGGGGTGGGAGTCTCTTAAAAGTACTGCTTGCGGCAGCATACAGGGACATGGTGGGGAGAGGGTAGGGCAGCTAGGTGCAGACAGGAAGTTAGACAGAGGGCAGGGGAGGAAGTGGAAAAGGGGAGAAGTAAACAGATGGTGGGTGCTTTGGTGGAATAGAAGCCTGTGTAGTGCTGGAGTGGAAACAGGGAAGGATATATATGGGTGGAGGACAGTGACTAATGATGGTTTAGGCCAGGGCGGATACAGGAACATAGAATATATTGTAGGGAGTGTTCCCACCAGAAGGATCTGGATTGCACAGGCTGTGAAACAGTCATTTATATTGCCCTATTCTTTTGATCTGCATTTGCGTGACTATGTATTGTTCACTTTCTGTTTCTTTATTTATTACTGTATCATCTCTGCTGATTTCAACCCTTCTATGTGAAGTTGACATCATTTGAAAGGCAGTAATCCTTATTTATGTGATATGTTGTATAAATGGATAAAAAGGATAGGTATATACTCGCGCGCCCACACACACACACACACACACACACACACACACACACACACACACACACACACACACCCGCGCGCGCGCGCACACGCACACGCACGCTGTCTCTGGTCATTGAGGCCAGACTGCGAGCAACCGTGCATGATTATAGAAGCAATGTGGATGGTGAGGTTAAGGAGAAGGCTGCGTCAGGGAGGGGAGGGATATCAGGGTAGGGGTGGGAGTCTCTTAAAAGTACTGCTTGCGGCAGCATACAGGGACATGGTGGGGAGAGGGTAGGGCAGCTAGGTGCAGACAGGAAGTTAGACAGAGGGCAGGGGAGGAAGTGGAAAAGGGGAGAAGTAAACAGATGGTGGGTGCTTTGGTGGAATAGAAGCCTGTGTAGTGCTGGAGTGGAAACAGGGAAGGATATATATGGGTGGAGGACAGTGACTAATGATGGTTTAGGCCAGGGCGGATACAGGAACATAGAATATATTGTAGGGAGTGTTCCCACCAGAAGGATCTGGATTGCACAGGCTGTGAAACAGTCATTTATATTGCCCTATTCTTTTGATCTGCATTTGCGTGACTATGTATTGTTCACTTTCTGTTTCTTTATTTATTACTGTATCATCTCTGCTGATTTCAACCCTTCTATGTGAAGTTGACATCATTTGAAAGGCAGTAATCCTTATTTATGTGATATGTTGTATAAATGGATAAAAAGGATAGGTATATACTCGCGCGCCCACACACACACACACACACACACACACACACACACACACACACACATCCATCCATACATGGATGGATGTGTGTGTGTGTGTGTGTGTGTGTGTGTGTGTGTGTGTGTGTGTGTGTGTGCGTGCGAGTATATACCTATCCTTTTTCCCCCCTAAGGTAAGTCTTTCCGCTCCCGGGATAGGGAATGACTCCTTACCCTCTCCCTTAAAACCCACATCCTTTCATCTTTCCTTTCCCTCCCCTCTTTACTGTTCCTGACGAAGCAGCCGCCGGTTGCGAAAGCTCGAAATTCTGTGTGTGTGTTTGTGTGTTTTATTCATTGTGCCTATCTACCGGCGCTTTCCCGCTTGGTAAGCCTTGGAATCTTTGTTTTTGATACAGTTTTCAGATTTTCTTGTTTGAATATGTGACAAACTTACGAATATTTCATTTCAGATGCTAGATCAGTACAAGCTGGAGTACGCAAGTTACCTAGAGTCGCTTTCTGATGAGAAACGGCAAGAAGAACTTTCTAACTGTGCACCAAAGAAAAAGTTACCTCCAAAAAATAAAATAGGAAAGAAGGTAAGCTACTATGGAATAGCTTCACCCCCCCCCCCCCCCCCCCCCACCACTTCACCCTCCCTCCCTCTTGTATCTACCAGTAGTGAAGTTTTATTTTGCCTGTAGCAAATGCTAGTGAAGCTGCGTAAGTGACAGTGTCATTTATTACTCTAAAAATAAATAAATAGTTTTGCTAACAAGTGTTTTTCTTTCAAGTGAAGACGACTTCAAGGGTTAATTTGAAACATATATGTTTTCTTCTGTTCCTAAAACTATAATTGACAAATCTGTACATAGACATTATCTGTAATATTTATAACAATGTAAAAAGTCTTTAAAAAGTGTTGAAATGTTGAAACAATGTGCATTCATGTTATTATTTTATTTATTACTGTATGACAGAATGTATACCATTATGAAGTCAGATCTGAATTAACAGTTCTTGAATTATGATCATAGTTCCAGAGATGGTGCAGCATTTTGCCTTGATACATATTGGTCTTAACATCCCTAGGGCATACTCTTGTAATGAAATGGTTTAATAAACAGATCTTTGTTTAAATGCAGTATAACAGTCAAGCATTAGTAATAGATGATTACTTTTCCTAGGCTCAGTTTGCAAATTCCATTCATGTTGTTAAGTTGCCCAATGTTCAGTCTCAATAATGGCAGAGGACATACTGAAGATAGGCAGTATATTAGAAGAAAATCTAATTTTGTGTCATATGGCCAATTATTTTTACATGATTACTGTGTGAGACTGGGATAAGTGTGCATCATTATATTGTAATTTAAATAATGTTGTTCTTTTTGTTCTTATGCACTGTTCATGCGCTGGAAGAGGCAATATGATTGATGCATCTGGCTTATGACAACAATACACAGGAGTTCAAGTGGTCAGAACTTGTGAGTGGGATTCCTGGGAAGACATTAAATGACAAAACTGGAAATTTAGTCAAAGAAAGAGAATATATTTTGGTGTGTGGAATACAAGGGGCACATCTAGGATGGAAGTTACCAGGTTTAGGCCAGTCTAGGAGGACAAACAACTAAATAACTGGGTAGCAGAAGGGGAAGTGAATCATGTTATGATGGTGGCTGGTCATGGGTGCAGAGCTGGAGGCTCTGTCTCCCAAGAAAGATATCTGTTCTGCTCGAGGTCTGAACTACGAGAGATCTGTATCTACAGAGTGCTCGAGAGTCCACACACATTACTTGCATCCTACGGATGCTATTGGCTAAAACTGATGGCATTGATTCATAAGTAATTTCAGCAGAGGGCTGAGGGCTCTCTTGTCAGCAGCTTTAACTGGACAGAACTACCTCGGTTCTGAAAGCAGGCAACTTGTGCTACTGAGGCACAGCAGAAGGTGCAATGGGAAAAAATTTGTAAAGATTTGACTTGGGCCTTTGAAATAAAAATTTTTAAACCAATTCACTAAAATATTCCTTAACTGGCTGCCAACCTGTACATTCCTTCCCCGTCTCAGAGGCGTGGTGACTCATATTGGCCACAAAAGGGTGTCAATCACTTCCGGGAAAGACAATTTGCTCAAATAGGAGCCTTAGTGATATGGGAGGGATGTGTTACAATATTTCATTTAGTGTAAGTGGGAGTGGACTTACATGCAGTCAAGTTTAGCAAATTTTCTGCAGATATACAACATCTCTTGTCATAATTGAAGTCATCATCACCCAGATAATCAGTTGTTAAATGAAGTTACACTATTGCCAGAAAACTTCACAAAAGAAGAATGAATTGTTAATGTTTCTGTTAGGTTGAGGAGAAAAAAATCTGTTATTAATTTGCTGTCGCAGTACTAAGGTCAGAGTCATAGAAAGTAGATGCTGGCCAAACAGAATAGCACAGCACTGGTCTTTTAAGGGTTTACAGTGCCCCTAGATATTGTAATTGTTTGTATTGTCTGGCAAATATTAATATCATTGCTACAAATGGAACTAATACCAAAATGTAAAATGCATCCACACCATGACAGAATACATAATTGTATGGTAATCAAAGTATTTGGGTCAAAAACCTAATAAAGCAGCTTATTGCAGAAGATTAACACCTGGCGTGAGTTAGCACCGGATTAAGTACATTTGAAAAAGACTAATAACCTAAATAAAATCTTGCTATGTCTTCTGAATATTTATGTGGGTAATAGTTACACAAAGTTGCACAGGCTACAAAGTATTAAGATATTTTCAGTAAAATGTAGAATGCAGTTAGAAAGTTGACGAAATGATGTATCATGGATCACATGAAAACTTGTATCTGCATTAACCTATGTTAAAATACAAAGTCTTTTCTTAAACCAACAAAATACTGGAATTATACATGAAATCAGGGGATGACAAAGGCTATACGTCAAAACTCATGAATTTCTAATATTAACATTCTACCTACTGAATTTAAATACCTTATATCACCTCCCAGAGTAACAGTCCTACAAAACATGACAGTTTGACACTGTGCAATATATGTAGGAATCTAAGACACTATAATCTTGTAGAGAGTACAAACAAGACTATCATCTCTTATTTATATATAATTTTTTGTTATCAGGAATGTTAAATATTCTGGCAGTTCTTCACACCATTGTTCTCGTTGAGATTATCTTGAAACTACTACACCTGTATAGATATATTACATTGTATCAGAAGAAATAAAAGAGTTCATCTCAACTGAATAATAGGCGAGACTCGAAATTAATTATTATTCTACAATTACATTCTCATCATTTCTCATAAATATCTAGAGAATTCCAGATATCTACGTTGAGGTGCATTCAGAAAGACGTAGACATAGAGAATGAACCTGTAATCACATGGCGAATCTTTACAGCCTCAAGAATGTGCAATTAAATAACATTGACAGTGCTATACCAAGATTTTGTCACTCAACATATTATGCAAACGATGAGTTCAGTTAACAGCATGTCACTTAAAAGCCAACAGTACAAATCAAATTCTTGTCAAAATAATATTCCAGCACAACATAAAACACAACAACAAATAAAATAACAATTGTTGACCCTGAAAGCCAACACAAGAAAACAATGATTCTATATATGTAGAGATTATAAATTGTATACTATACGAGATGTGTCTAATAAATGAGAGAGAGGAGAGGAAAAGTTCAGTGAAATCTAGTCATCAAACACAATTTATATGTAAAGACATCTAGATCAATTCATGTATCATTTTATAGAGTGACACATTCATTGCAATTCTCAATATTGAAGACCTCGATGTTGATTTTCCTGGTTTTTTCTGGCCATCCATGCTCAAATGAAGATGCAAGTTACAATCCAGCATACTCTTTTCCAGTGTTGAGAACTGTAATGAAAGATAGTTAACATTACACATGAACTATAAAACAAGACACACTATGGCATACTTAGGAGTACACAGTAAGAGGGGGGGGGGGGGGGGAGAGAGAGAGAGAGAGAGAGAGAGAGAGAGAGAGAGAGCTATCACTGCCTCAATTTGGATATGTTATTGGAAATGGCCATTGCAGCCAAATAATAGTGAAAATCGCAGAAAAGCAAAAGAAAAGATATGCTTGTTCATTTAAAAACAATTTTAAATTACTTAATGAGATAGTAGTCCTTACGCATATTTTTCATGTAAATAAATTTATCATAGCTGAGGCAAATGAAAATTAACAAGGTTGAAATGTACCCAAGTTGTGGTCTGGACAGTTAAGAACTTTCCAGTCACTACACAGTCATGACTTATACTCATTAACAGTAGAAAACACATTCTCCTTTGAATGTGTATCAAATTCCCAGAATTACAAAATCAAATCATCAGCATGTATCACCTCATTACATCACAACTATATATAAAAAAAAAAAATAAGGCAAAAGTACTTGAGGGAACAGATCTTTAGTAAATCATTAATATCCATTATCTTATGTAAGAACATTGCCTGTTATCTCATCATAACCATCATACCACTCTGTCCCTTTTGCAGGAAACACAAGAAAAATTACTAATTCCCATTATCTAATGAGATAGTGTAAAAATACATCCGGATTTTAAGATCTCATCACAATGCACTGTATATTTGCATGAGATCTAGTGCTCACGATAACACACAGACTTAATATTTTCTCAGTAGTGTCACTGAGCCACAGTGTTCTATAAACTAGTTACAATAACTATTAACAAACTAATCTCTATGACTAAAATTAAAATTAGAAAAACTGAAGGACAAGACTACAGACAGTACTTGTTGGATTATCAGTTGCTAATGAGGATCAGTTACAAACTTATATTTTTCTCTAAAATGACAAAGTTCAAGAAAAATATTGCTCTTGTCAACTGCTCTTAGAATTTACAGTTCTCAGAGTATTTGGGGTCCATCACTGGCATAACATAAACTTGTAAAACAAAGAAATAGACAAAGTGAAACACACAGCCAAAACTTTAGTAAAGGTAAATAAAATGTGTGGCCACCATGACAAAAAAACTAACAGTATCCTTGTCCTGTTTGTAAAAGTTTGCACAAAGGAAGGAAGAAACTGTACTGAGTTTATAATCAGTTCATAACACAGGAAAAGATTCACAACTAGACTGTGGTTCCGTGTGAGAAAAGCGCATGTACTGTTTGTAAACAAAGTAGTTCCGACTGACAGGAGAAGATCCTGTGGCTTGCGTGGCAGGAAAGAAGATACATGCACGTTTGATTTTGACAGACTGTAATGGCGCTCAGACGCTTGAGGGGTAGGAGGGGAAGAGCACTGCAGGGCACAGGTGTGACGGGCGCAGAAGACAACAGGTGAGGGGGTGGGGGGGGGGGGGGGGGAGAGAGGAATGTGATGCAGTAGTGGTGCAGAAGAGGGCCAATCAATGACAAATCTAAAAAGAGCTTGAAGTAAGTATATGTATTTTAAAGCACAACTGGTGATATGTTCCAACGGAATGACACTAAATGCGCATAAAAACAGAGGAAGACAATACTGTCTGACAGCAAGTTAAACACCAATAACAACCAGTATAGAGCAGCGTCAAATTTGTATGTAGCCTGCAGTTTAAACTACTCCAAAATCATTGATTCAGCTGGAAACTCATTGCATGGTAAAATGAATCATGATTAACAGTTCTGCTGTGACCTCTTGGGGCAGCAGCATAAATGAGACCACTTAACATCACTAAGTCATCTTCTCTCACACAGTTAACAACATAATTAGTATTCATTGTATCCTCCTCAGCTTCTTCAACAAAACATTATCTGTACAACAGAAACAACATCACTTAAAACAACTGACACAAGAATTCTTGCCTGCACATAAGTACCTTCAACCACTTGAACAACAGGACCTCTTGCATGCTCACAAATAATCTCAGTAAAACAACCCCATACATTTCTTCACTGCCCTCTGGGGGATAACAGCCAGAAGTCATCATATCCTCTCTTGTCAGCTTAACAGGTATACAATGGATCTATTCTTTTTCATCACTATTATTCTTATTACAATAGATCACTTAATACAGCATTGATTCTCACACCGAGTTAACCAGTCAAGCAACTACTGCTTACAAAAAACAGAAAAAGAATCAAAGATACGGAAAAACAATGTAGAGAGACAAGAAAGAAGAGAGAGGGAAGGCAGAAAAAATTCAGTCCTTTCATTCCGCAGTCTGATTTGTCACACAGCATCCGATTGATTTCGACAACACAAGTGATAATTGTGTAATTACGACTCTGTGTGTGCTTGGTAGTAGTAGTAGCAGTAGCAGCAGCAGCAGCTTTAATCATCCGTAGATCTCTTTTTACAAGGATATAATATAAACTATGGACAATTCCAGGATCATCAGAATCCAATGGTTTGTCAGTTTTCTTACAAAGCCTAGCTGCTGATTTTGCATCTTTGCCTGGCCTTGCAGTGAAAACACAATTCCATCAAGGTACAAGGATTACTGCATCAACAATTTTGGAAACCTTGCAGATTCAGTATGGGTGCACAGGGGGTTACAAAGCCCTTAAGGTGCTTACATATGTGGAGCAAAGAGCAGAAACTTACTTTCATCAGAGGACACAGAAATGATGTTTACAGAAAAAATGAAAGAAAGTGGAGTGGATCAAGACACAAAAACAAAAGAAAATTTCATGAATGGCTGGGAGACTCTGTGTTGTCAAACACATTTTACAAGCTGCAGATACCTGGATATTAATTGAAAACTCTCAAGGATATACCTTAAGAAACTTCTCATCACAACAACTAAGCATGACATACTTCAACAACCGAGTTTAAAACAAGTATAAGAAATCCACTACAGTACATAGGTTCTCTGGAAGTATATTTTAAAATTAAACAGACATTAACTACTCAGCCTACATACATCTGAAGTGCTTATCTAGGTACATGTTACACCATCATACCTCCCAACAACTATACTCACAAAAGTCTAAAATTTGGACCCTTCTTGTAATTAAAGACACATCCATTCAAAAGGCAATTACTATAAAATATGCTAAATTTATACTTAAATCACTCTCTACATTCTGTTTGGAACAGATGGCTGCAGTGTCTCAAAACATATAAACACTTACAGTATTGTCATCACATCGCAGTGCTCAGAATACGGCGACAATGGCGGAGTGGTGGCTGAGGACTTACATATCTGGTACCCACATAACAGAGGCATGGGCAGCGTGGTGGCTGGTTGCATGGTGCCAAAAGTATTTGCCCCGGGCATTTAGGTCAGTATCCTAATGCAGGTGGCAGCAGGAGGTTGACTGGTAGTTAGTGTGGGGTGGCACATAGCTAGTTGGCAGCAACAGCAGATATCTCGACCTGTGGATGGTGGCGAGGCTTCATAGCCTGTCACATTGCATTCAGTGAACAGGCACCATCAGTGGGTTACACAGGTGGTGGGCGGTGACTGCAGCAATATAGCCATGAGTAACGCACCCGAGCTCTTAGTTCCCATGCACGCTATTGGCTAAAACTGATTGCATGGATTCACAAGTAATTTCAACAGAGGCCTGAGGGGCTCTCTTGTCAGCAGTGTTAACTGGACAGAGCTGCTTCGATTCTGAAAGGCAGGCAACTTGTGTCACACAGACGCAGTAAAGTTTCTGTGGACGAAAACTTGTAAAGATTTGACTTGGGCCTTTGAAATAAATTTTTTTAAACCAATCCTTTAAATTATTCCTTGATTTACTGCCACCCTGCACATGCAGTTCAGTGTATGTTTTCCCATGTTTACCAATACTTTCTGCCTCTTTTAATTAATTTACCTCTGAAAGGAGCTGCACTTCACTCAGTATGTTCTTACATGGCAATGAATTTGTTACAGCAGAAAGCCTGTCACATATATTAGATAATAGATGTATACAACATGACTAAAATACATTGATAGTTCATGTTTGTTGTTTTGTTTTTGCAGGTAGTAAAGAAAAAACCCAAACCAGAAGAAGAAAATAGCAAGTTGTTCAAAGGGGAACCAGAACCACCTCCACTGTATGTTAACTTATTTCCTCTGGTCAACTATAACAAAAAAAAACCTTCTTTTTAGAATAAAAATTTTGTTTTGCTTGGTGCATTTTCAACTGTTTCTGCGAGATAAACTTCTGTAATAGAATGGATCGTAGATCAAAGATTAAAAGCATTATAGTTTTAGAAGGGATAGACAACAGCAGATCTCATATTTTTTTCTGTAAGAATGATCGTATAGAATCATCAAGTAAAAGCAAAATACTTTATCCTCATTTCCTTAGTTGTGATGGGGTACAGACATATGAAATCAGAGAATAGATCTGTGCCATGTGCCACAATTAATCATGTGAAAAAGCTATATGAACACTACAAGAATAGTATTGAAACAGATTATGGATATTTGGAATGGTTTGAATTGCGGGACGTACAGCATACTTCTACTAATTTCATTCATCATTATAATGGTAAAGTAATTAAGATAATAAAGAGATCTGCTAATAACATTGAGGTTAATACATTTTGCCTTAACAACTGCAATGGTAATATAGGATGAAAATGAAGCTGAGTTAAACTGAACTCAAATGCAAGCTATTTGCTCTCAAAATAATCAATTCCAAAATAGTAGTTTCCCTGTTAGTTGGTGAACATCTGTATTAATATCACTTTGAAACATGGAACAAGTATATCAGTTCTGTTATCTTGACAGTATAGTAACTGCAGTTTACTGACCATCTGCGGAGATCATTTGTGGAATACACACTGGAGCACAGTGTATCATCTTATGAAAAAGCAGCTTTTCCTTTAGATGAAAATTAATGTTCTGCATCAGCTTCTTTGATTCATTTAAGGCATACACATTAGAAATGTGCAATTACAAGTGAGATCAACAGAATTCAGAAAACTACCAGCAGAGGAGATGAAGTTCTGAGAACTATGGTTCTGTAAATAAAAGGACATAGTAACAACACTGAGATACATACGATTGTCCAAGTGAAGCAACTTGTTATGAAATTTTATTTTGAGATCAGGCTAAAATAATGTATTAGCCCCTATAGAATGATTGCTGAAATATGGTTTGAGAGAGAACTCTAAGGAAAGATATTTAAAGGGCAGCCAAGAAGAAGATGAATCGATCAGATTAAAAATGACCCTTCAGGCTGAGATCTGGATTTGTAATAGATTACATATGAAGACACCTACATAAACGGAAATGGAGACAATTCGTTCACTGCTTCAGGGGAACTGAAGGTGCTGTTATGCGACAGTTGATGTTCTACATTTTTCAAATTAAATACTTTGTATGTGTTACATCCTGCCAGGTCAAGAAATGTCAGTGCAGTGTAGAAAATATGAGAACCACCTCCCTGTAAACCCTTTGTGTGTTAATTTTAATTGCTTTACAAACTAATGAGTATTTTTAAGCACAAAATAATAGGTATCACAATTATCGTTTACAAATATTGGTTAAAGCCAAGGAATTAAACATAAGCTCTAGAGATGCAGTTCCCCTACTCAACTTTTATTTGAATTGGACTCTTACAAATTAGTACCCAAACAAATTTAACAAACAATATATCATCAAGATATGATGCTATATCCTGTTATGTTACTGATTGCCCATTGCTTTATGGAATTACTATTTTTATGGTGTTTTTGAGCCAACTCTAAATCTGGCCATTGATTTGTTTTGTAGAGCTGTGTCAGATAGCACGTATACAAATGGGGGCTCTGCAAGAGCTCTTTTGTGTGGTGCCCAGTGTTGACATAAAATGTTGGCTTCTAGCCTGTTACAAACAAAACTACTTTTAAAGCGAAATTTTACATGCCCTTTCAGTAGAGTGCTCCTAAATTAGTCTAATGCTACATTCATTGTACCAGTTATTATTAACAGGTTCAGTAAAACATGAAGAATAACAAGTACTCCACTAGCAATAAGACTGCTGTTGCCCATGCTGACTGCTATCACCATTCAGCTGCACTTCTCAGTTGCTGCTGGAATATGGGTTAACTGTCCCTGTTAGTAAACATTGATAATGCAAATGTCACACTAGATTTATTTTTGAGACCGTTCTATCAAATGGGCATGTAAAATTCTGCTTTAAAAGTAATTTTGTTTGCAGCATAAACAAATGGAAGCTTTCTGTCAACACTGGACATCACATGAAGACATGATGAGCTGTCTTTGTGTGGTCTCTCTCCAGCTACACATGGCAAAATTGAAATTGCAAATAGCTACCAAAACACCAGAGAACATGTGCCTGGCAACTCTAACGAGGGACACCGTGTGTGGGAGTGTGCGGACGCACTGCAGCAAATGAATCATTCAACATTATAACTAACAAAAAGCAAATTTTACAGCAATACAAAAAGAATTGTTTGCTTATCTGGCTGGGCTTCCTTGATGCAGGCGCTATATGTCTGTTAAAATCCAATTTTGCATATTTTTGTAACAGTTGATTTATATGGGTGCTTACAATAAGTTTGAAAAATAACACTATTTCTTGTATGAACAACTTTGCATTATTGCAGTTCCAATGTTGTATTGCTGAAACACACTGGTTTTTCTGTGTTACTCATTGAAGAAATAGGAGCTTCATTTTGTTTGGCAGAAGTTTATCATACGAGGTAGGAAACCCTGAAATTTTAAATGGGAGCAGATTCCTTTTCCCTGTAATTGTCAGCTCTTTGTATTGCTTTGATAAATCCACAGTTGCAGAATGTTATATTTTTTTCTTGCCCATAGTGTAGTAGAGTCATCAGAACAAATTTGTAACCAGATGTACTCTGTACTTCCGAATGAACCTCTGTTGAACCCTTAGTCTAGTGTGGTAAGATCCCTGATATCCTCTGGTTCCATCCTTGCAGACGAGGTATCCATTGTCCTTGGTGTTTGCAATATTGGAATCCAATCTCCTACTGATATAAATGAAAGGATTTTATTCCTCTCTACAGTGACAAAATTTCTATCTCGTATTTGGGGACTATGCCCTGTTCTGAGAAATTTCTGGTCTACAGCAGTGAAATGTTTATTGATGATCAGATGTTGGAAAAGGAAATTATCCACTAGTTGTTCTGTGTAAAACAGTCAAACTAGGTTATAAGATTCCAAACCTCACTATCATTGAGCAGATAAATGTGTAAGATTGTACTTCAGAGTGTACAGAGATATCTCTGCTGACCCTCAACTGGCAGGGCTTTCGTGCCAAAAATATATGAAAACATTACCAGTATTATGTATTGCCATGTTATAGTAAGCATATTGTTATTAATAAAATATGAAAAAAGGATTCCACTGTGGACAGAAAAGTATCTGCTGAAGATTACCATGCAAATGCACAATTTTATCCATTGTTTAGCTTATTCCAGTGTCAGCAGCAAGCATTTTGTATGCTGCATCAGCCCAAGCGTGATGAAGTTCACATTCTTTTTTGGCAGAATCTATCCTAAACATCCACATATATAGTTTGTCCCAGTATGAACATACTGCTGACCTCACCACACAAAATTTCAATAAAACTCACTCTGTACATATTTTGTTCATATTTAGTTCAGGGTACTTTTGGAAGAGGGCATACATTTTGTGCATGCACAGACCTGAACTTTAATATCAACCAGCTACAGGTGGTCAGAACACACATCAAACTTGCTTGTTACTTGCGACCGTAGCAGTTACCCAAATCCTGGGGAACTAGTAACTCATGGCTCAAGTACAAGAGGCATACTCATAGCGGAAGGAAAATAGATGAAATGTGACAGTGAATAGTGTGTAATGGAAACTGCACATATTAAATGTACTCATTTAAAGAGTACATTATTTCATTGACCTAATATTTTGATCTTTCCATTGTCTTCCCCTCTTGCTTACAAACATCTGTTTGTCTGCTACAGTCATATTCAATTTATGAAGTTATTTCATGACTGGTCACTGAATATTCTTAAAGACATGATGTGAAAATAATGTGTCATATCCTCTCTTGGGCACTAAATGTACTCTAAAAGACTGCAAGAATGACTTCAGTCATTTGTTGTGTTGAGTATAGCTCCCCACCATGTTTGTTTACCTCTTCAAAATAATGGCACAATTTTTTCAGAACTAGAGGACAGAAAGAAACAAAGGTGGTAACAATATGCTGATTATTCCCGTAGTGGTTCTAAGTTGACACTTGGTGGGCAGTTACATCAGTAAGTAAGAAATAACATTTAAATTTTCTGTGGAAATCAAAGGAAGCCTTTTCTAAACCCAGTATCAAAATCTCTTTTATGTTCCAGTTTCCATTTTACCTTTTCATTTAAGTGACTTTTGGGATTATCCCTGAATATTTATAATAAAGTTTTTAGCTATACTGGAACTGAGATGGCTTAAGGATGATGAACCAGAGAACTGTATCAGTATTGTAGCATGTGATTGTTCAGAAACTTCGAGATATGAAAATAACCTTAGGCTCTGTCATTCCAGGTGTTAGTAAGAGTGCACATGGGAAATTAAATGGTAGCATATTTCTAATAAAATTAAACAACTAGTAGTTTGAAATTATCCCAGCTGGAACAATCCTTGCTTATTGTGAGTGTTCAGAAGAATACATCACATCTCTTAACTTCCATAGAATGTCCATCATTGTAGCACTGAGATGCTTCTTTATTGTGATAGCACTCTGACAAGCGCCACTCTAGTGTCGATGACTCTTATGAGCACAGTGGGATCTCACATGGCTACGAGTATGCAACATTGCGCAATGAGCTTGTGAGTTAGTCTGAAGGCTGAGATGAGATGACTGGCTCTACGAATTAACATTTTTATTCCTGGAGCACTGATTTTCTTGCTTCGGAAATGGTTCAGTGCATGTGTAAGGCCTGTGTGAATACTTTGCTCTTCTGTCTTCAAGGGACAAATTCTCCTTAATTTGCAGATCAAAATTTGTGACTCTCTGAAGTGTAATATTAAAAATATTATAAATTGTCTTTTGCCAAATGTGTACCTTACCTATTTTGTATTAGAAAGCCAAAATCTTGTCTGCTGTCATAGTCAAGTGGGTCAAATCTCCAAAAGAGCTTCACATTATCATTTCTTGATAAATTTCATCATGAAAACTAACAGTGGCAAGCTCTTTTCATAGAAAAGAATGAAATACCAATTCTAATATTTTGAACGTTTTTCACAAAATCTGCAATATTTAGGCTTACATTGGAATGAAAATCATAAGAAAACCCTGAATTATGTTCAAAATTTCCAGTTCCAGTTAGGTGTTAAATTACTATATTAGAACATTGCAAATATTCAGCACACACAACTTTTTGGCTGCACAAATTATGAGAAACTTTATAATGCCTTTTACAAAATACACCAATTGCAATGCATGCTCATGCTGAATGTAAGCACTAGAACTATCACCAATTCCAAATTCTTGTAGTAAGGAGATAAGATTATAATTTTAACTTCAAAAATGTCAAATCAGATTTCATATTCCAATAATTTTTGATGTGGTGCTAACTGCTCATGCATTATCTTTCTTTCAGACACACCATTCCATAACAAATTGCGACAAAGAAATACTTTTATTATTTCACTGAGAGAGCATATAAGCACTTTGATTTATACTGTAAGACTTTTTTTGTATCACTGGTGCTTAAATGGTTTTGATTAACCTCTTTATCATTTTAATCTTTGCCACATTACAAGAAATATTTTGACATTAAAATTGCATTTGTGGTAAGAAATATAAGATTTTTTTCTATTTTCTGAAACTGGACACAGAATGCTGAACCATTTTATGTATTTATTTATAATATTAATGGCCTTCAAATGTAGTGGCCAGCTCAATGTCAAGTGATGGCTTTGGCATCAGACAACATCTGTGGTCCATGTTCTCTGCTGTTATCCCGGCTATTTCAAGTGGTGTAATAGGTGTGGTACATAATATTACAATATCCTTAATATACATTACAAAATACAAATTATGTGAGATCTGTAGACCGAGGTGATATCTTACTCTCACCTGGCACTGACCTTTAGTTTTCAAGGAGAAGATTTGTTGGCTTTAGGGACTGTGATGAGGGGAACACACTGATTCCATAGATATTCATCACTGTCTGTGGTGGACCTTTCCAGGTTTCTGTGTGGCCACTAAGTTTTCTTCATGAAATGAGCATTGGGTTATCAGTATGCATCAAACAAACAAGTGTGATCTCAGATAAAGCCCCTAAGATGTCTGCACGGGCTGCGAATAAAATACCAGTATCTGGTATGTTTCTTGGACCACAGGCATAGAACTTAGAAAATATTTTACATTCTTCAGAAATTAAGAGGTTATCTTGCATAAGTCAGAAAATGCTGCATGAGTGGAGAGAAGCATATACTGACACTATAAATGAAATGTTGTAATTTTAATAAAAGTGTTAACATGTGTGTTCCAGAAGAACAATATCAACTGTAAATTGCAAGGAACTAACAAAGATAGTTGATCTCAGCAATATTACAATTGCAATAAACAAAAATTATGTTTGCCTTACTACTATTAATAATAATAATAAGTTATTATGTAGGTGATTGCATATGAAGTATATGATTTTTTTGTCTATGGGCTAGGAATTATATTGCATGACACTGAAAACAAATTTTCTTGATCATTTCTTGTGAACCCAGTGTTGTGTAGCAATGTTTCACTTTGCACAGTTGGTTGCTACCGACTTATTTATACTAATATTTTTTTCCCCAAAGGAATGCATACCAGTTATTCCTAAAGGGCTTTATGGCTGATGCTTCTCACATCCCTTTGGAAAATCGTGAGAAAGAAGCTCCTCGGTATTGGCAGATGCTCCCAGCAGCTGACAAGGAAAAACACCGAAAGAAGCTCAATGATATCAAGCAGAAATACATAAAAGATTATGAAAAATTTCTTAAGGTAATAATCCATGTCCTCTTTAACAGTATGCAACCACAGAAATTATTGTATAATATTGCCTCAGGATGCTGTGTGTGAATGTGGTTATAATTTTCTGTTATGAATTAAAGACTGTATGCTATAAAGATAATCTAATACATAATTAGACCAAAGTTTGAAGTTAAAGAAGATAGGGGGGAAATATTTTTAACTGTATATCTTGAAAGGAATCAGTCAGTCTTCAGAAACAATTAGAAGAAGAAACAACATTGACACTTCAGTAAAATAACCTCTGTAGCATTGATTTAAGAAAGTTCTCTATTATATGGTGTTATTTGTGACACTTTCTCACAAACTACAGTCTTTAGGGATCAATAACAAATGAACTCTTGTGTCATCCTATAATTCAGCTTGTTAATGGCCAAAATGTGTGGTGTGGAGTTTCTGTACAAGAAGTGCACATTACCTCTCTATAATTCAAAACGTCATTGACAGTTTGAAAATGTTTCTGTTCAGAATTGTTGAGGCTCTGGTGGTCATTTACTGACATATTACCTGTTGGCTTTCATCTCAGTATCTTCAGCTGATGTTTATTGACATTTATGACATTTCACCAGCACAAGTGGCTGGTTTTGTCAGAGGTACCCCCCATTGCTGGTAGCAGACTTGGCATCAAGCAATACATCTGTATTTCTGTTGTTTATAGTCATCATCATTATTCATAAAGGCTGGAGTGATTTTTGAAAGATTTTTAGTTATTTAAAAATTACCTCTTGTGTATTGTGGGTTCATTTTCATCATGTTTCTGAATACCTATTAAGCCTCCGTGTGCCTACAAACAATTTTTAACTTCTTACTATAATCTCTCTTCCAGTAGTGAGCAAATGGAGCATCCGTAACATCAGGACAGGCAGTATTAATCTACCTTCAAGTTGCTTTTATTTAATAAATTGAAACAGACTGATTCTTTAAGATGTCTTACCTTCAGATCCTTCAATTTTGAAAACTGTCCAAGCTTCCCATCAGATGTAAATGCCAACAAACTTGAGGCTTTAAATTGAGAATAATATCCTACAGCTGTAACTGTAATTCAGATTAAACAGAATTAAAAACAGAATGAACCAACACAGTTTTGCTCGTAACTGGTAACTTATGAATACCTCTGACAGCTCCTGCAGTGTGACTTATGCATGTATTGGAAGACACTACACCCTATCTATACTACAGATTACGTAATTAATACAGAATTCATGAAAAGACTGAAAAAGGCAAACATGAAACTTACAGATTTAATAGACCAATTACATGTATTGATTATTTTGTGTGATGCTACTCAAATGATGACTCGATGTATGAATTTGGATTTTCTGACCAAGTCATTTTATTGTCTCTATTGTTTGCTTCTTATTACTTCACACTACGTAGTTTTGTTTTTGTTGCCATTATAATTTAATAATCACAAGTAAAACAATTTAAAGTTGATACATTTTTCACAA
This sequence comes from Schistocerca gregaria, assembly GCF_023897955.1. NCBI lineage: Eukaryota > Metazoa > Arthropoda > Insecta > Orthoptera > Acrididae > Schistocerca > Schistocerca gregaria. Next base: position 434,924,426 of record NC_064920.1, on the reverse strand, counting down.
GATGTTTAATCCTCAACTTGCATGACAATTTTCGATATAGAACTTTATGTCCTCTCACAAATAATGAAAAAAAAGAGTGCCCAAAAATGCTTATAGTCTTGTATTGTAAGACACAGTTATCTTGTATTATATGCTAAAACATGTTGGAGAGAGTGATGACAAACTTCACACAGAGGGACAAAGAGTGTGCCGAAAAACCGGGTCTTAAAGGACCTTACCTTCACAAATGATTAACTTCTGTCAAAATTAATGTATATGATGTAAACTGCTGTTCAGTGTGTATTTTAGGAAATATAAGACGTTGCTACATCTTAAAATGTCACTTTGTGCTGCAAATAAAAAAAAATAAGTGTCTCTCTCAGTATCATCCTTTAACTGAAGCACAGTACATGGCTTATTGATATACACTTTGTTCTTGAGGAAACCTCGGAGCGGGGCAACCAGTCAACAACTCTTCTGTTGGATATCACTTTCCATGGAAACAAGTTCCTTACATTGGCTGTACACATATTCAAACTGTGAGCTGTTACAGCATCTTACTGAAACCAAACATTTCTAAGATTTATACCAAGGCGATGAAGTTCCAGAACCAGAAATTCATGCAACATTGTCAAAAACCACTCAGACTTACAGTGATGGCTCTCCCATTGTCTTCATAGAAATAATCCACTATGACACCAGATTTCCCTAATCTAGCCCACACTGTAACTTGTGTCACAGTGCAATGGGTGCTGGTGCAGTTGGTGAGTGTTGTTCCAGAACCAATAACGACTGTTTTGTTTGGTACCTCTACCATGTAGGAAAAAATGAGCTTCGTCTGATGTTAAAATCACAATCCCACATTCTTCGGCTCAATATAAAACAGGTCTCATGAAAGTTCTCAACCCATAGCGGAATGGTATTGCAGGCTGGAGCTGCATCATTACATGGAATGTTATATTGGAGATGGAACTTCCTCCAAGTGGTATTCACACATTCTGTATTTTTAAAGAGCATCTCTATGATGAAAACATGGTGTTGCACAGTCCACATTTTTTCATAACTAAACTGCTAATGTAGGAGAAAACAATTATCCCAAGCATGCCCCTCCACTACACTGACACATCTACTCTACTAGAGTCAAAAACGCCATGGAACTCTGACACACCCTGTATTATCCATCATCTACTGTTTTAGTCTAGTTTTTATAAAGCAGAATGTAAATGTTTTTCATTAGTAAAACTGTCAAAGCCAATCAAATGAATCTGTTTTCCACAGTCAAACAGTGGAAACTCCAGGTAGGAATATCCACAATGTAGGAAAACATAAATTGCTACAATTTAAAGCATACAGGCACGATTAAAAGACACTCATATATAGCTTTCAGCCACAGCCTTCATCAGTAAACACACACACACACACACACACACACACACACAAAGCATCTCGAGCCAGAATGCAATCCGGTCCGTGGTACTGTACTTGGCATATGTGTGTGTGTGTGTGTGTGTGTGTGTGTGTTTACTGACAAAGGCTGTGGCCAAAAGCTATATGTGAGTATCTTTTAATCGTGCCTCTCTGCAACTTAATGTGCCTTCTTTACTGTAAGTAGCAATCTATCTTCTCCTACATTGTTGTTTTCCACAATCACCATAAATAGATTTATTTGCTCTCACTTCCCATGAAAAGTCAGAGAAATTCATCAATCAGCACTGTAATTTTGTACTGTGTTACTAAACTTTGTATCTGTACAGACACATATATCCTTCAAAGACCTTAAGCTCAGTAATAAGTGAATAAAACTTCATAAACACAAAACGAGGGAAAAAATATCAAGTGTCCATCCTACAGCTGCGATACTGACAGCAGCAGAGATGAATTTTCACAGATAAAGCATTTGTCAGCATATACTGTTTTGCAAGCTGAATCTAGTGCAGAACAGAGGGTAACATACTTACCACACATGGAAGGGTAAACCTCATCTGTAGTTCATCAGGTACATATTAGCCCAGTCAGTGATGACAAAAAAAGTCGAGTAATTGCAAATTTTTGTGCAGTGTAAGGCAGAGTGTTACGAACAATTTACTAAAAATTCTCACCAGTGCGATGTGAGCATGGCTGTGGAGGGGCATTTAAAGGTCACTTTTTTGTGTGTTTCTGTAATAACTTGAAAACTTTGGCTTCTGGCAAAAAATTTTCCCAGTACTAAATTGAACTACATTAAATTTCCTTAAAAAAATTATTGTTATTGAGTTGGTGCAGAAGTTTGTAGCATTTTCCACAAGTTAGATAAACACATCATATATACATAAGAAACTTCAGTCATCAATAATATATTCTCCTTCACTATTTGCAACAGTCTGCCAATGGTGGCATGACTGTTCGATTCGACAACTGGAAAAATCACATGATTTTGAGGTGAAGGAGATGAAGAACTCATCAAGCCATGTTTGGAGTGCATTTTCATCCAGAAAGGAAGTTGCTTGAAGGTAATTCAATATAGAACAGAAAAGGCAAAAATCTGATGGGGCAAAATCAGATGAATAAGGAGGGTGCAGAATGAGTTCCCAACCCAACTTCTGCATCATGTTTTTTGTCAGTTTAGAGGAATATGGGCTGGTGTTGTTGTGGAATAGCATAATTTCTCACAGTCTCCTGGTTATTGTCCATGGATTGCATCTGCACGGTGCCTCAGTTGTTGGCAATAAATGTCAGCAGTGATGGTTATACCTCAGGGAAGGAATTCACAGTACACCACACCGTCATTGTTTCATTGGATGCATATCTTTTGTGGATACATGCAGGTCTGTGTACTGGGAGTTGCTGTTTTGTTTGGACTAAACTATTCCTTTCTTTTCCTTATGTTAACATTAAGCCACCATTTATTGAGACCAGTAATGATACAGGATAGGAATGGTCAGTGTTGTTGATGTGTCAGTTGATGACGAGCAAGCAGAGATGCATATATTGGCCACCCACTGAGTTTTGTGATTTTGACTTAGGGCACAAGTACTCATACAGTCAATTTTTGAATCTTCCCCATTGCATGCAAATCTTGCACAATGTTGGAATGATCAGTAGTTCATCATGTTTGCCAGTTCTTGAGTACACTGGCATAGATCATTGTGGATTAGTGTGTTCAAACGATCTTTGTCAAATCTCAGAAGTCTTCCTGAACATGGAGAGTCACTAATGTCAAAATGATCCTCATTATTTAGCGTTCACAACTCCACTTACTACCTCCATATGATAAAATGACAGTATGTAAACTCAAATAGTAACAATAAACTATAAATAAATGACAGTCTATAAATAAATCCATGGTAGCCTGAATATCAACTCAACTTGCAAAACAAAAACACTACAAACTGATGCACCACAGTAATAAAAGTAGTGTTTTAATGGTATAAAATTAATGTTTACTATTACGTGGAATGAGCCAAGAACAAATATTAAATTGTGTACCACATCTAAGTGCAGGGTATTAGGAGAGGTATGTATGAGAGGTCAGAAAAGGGAAGGGAGTGGGTGGGGGCAAGGTGTTGGAAAACATACAAGTAAGGGAAGTAAGGTTGCCAGAATGTTGTCATGCATTACTCTCCTTTGTAGATTTGCGAACCGGAGAACAAGCGGGTGAGACCTCATTCTCTCTATCCCCTACTATGTCACAAAAAGCAACTACAGGGATTTCACAAAGTTATACTGCCTCTTTCTCAACTCCCCTTATGAAATAGTGGTGGACAAATGCTCTGGGGGGGGGGGGGGGGGGGTATATTTTCCACAAAGTGTGTTAGAGGGGTTGTAAATTCCATGCAGTGTGTTGAATACATATATGAGTTACTAAAAATAATGGGGAAATTGAGTTTTTGTCATCTTGTACAGCAGTTGGAGTGTTCTTTTGTGAAAGTCATCTACCATCATAAGTGCTGCTTGCTTTTCAGTTTAAAAAAGGACTAACCTCCCCAACATTTCATGTGCACAACTCCATCTAAGTAGACAAAATAACTTAACTGAGCTCATGTTTATATAGCAGAGTTATTTTAGGTTTATTATGTGAGTACTTATTTGCAGTTGTTAAGTGAGCATTTATGTAAAATACATTCCAATTAACAGTGGGTGGCAAGTTCTTGTAGCGGTTCACCTCCATTTTGTTATCCTCTGTGTCGACATACTGCGTTGCTGTGTTGGCTGAAAAATGGGGTTTATAATTCTGACACTGACTACTGTAAATAATGTAGCCGACAGGTGCACATTTGCATTTCACAGCACTTTAATTTCACTGTTCTCAACCCCTCAGTAACATACAGTTATTTCGCTATTGCACTGCTGTTTATCTTTCGATACGTCTCATTAATAAGTTGCAGGCGAACATCCACATAATGCTACAATAGTTTCCTGATGTACATCTACGAGCAGTAAAAACCTAACCACAGAGTTCACAGTTCTTGAATAATAAACAGGCAGAAATGGAAACAGACAATGTCATTGTTTTTACACACACAGCTTATTGGTGTAAATCTTATTTCACTGTTAAGTCAATGTATTGTTGTTGTTCTAACCAAAACTGGTTTCTCATCTGAAACTCGACCATGGAATGACTGTCTCATGGCCAAATATCAGGCCCTTACGTATCATCGCAATAATAGGTACTGAAATTTCACATTTTTTGATGTTTAATTTGCAGAAATTACAATTAAAACTTAACTCATTTGATTAACTGAATACATCGAAAAATTGGTCCTTTTTAACAGTTTCTTCTACTGCGCGAGTTAGGTCGAATTATTTGTCTAAATCATGAAATTAACATACATAGTTATGCAAACAATACTTTTGACAAAACTATTAATTACTTTGGAATTGCTGGCCGGAGTGGCCGAGAGGTTCTAGACGCTACAGTCTGGAACCGTGCAACTGCTACGGTCGCAGGTTCGAATCCTGTCTCGGGCATGGATGTGTGTGATGTCCTTAGGTTAGTTAGGTTTAAGTAGTTCTAAGTTCTAGGGGACTGATGACTTGAGAAGTTAAGTCCCATAGTGCTCAGAGCCATTTGAACCATTTTTACTTTGGAATTAATTAATTAATTAAGGGCTGGCATTGGTAACACGTTTTCGAATAGAGCCAGATAGATCCTTTAAGATTACTGTTAGTGTTAATGTTTATAATTAGTACAGGATTTATATTTGTTTGTAAGACAACAATAGAATTTAAGTTATTAAACAATTATTGATTTTGTTGTATAATTAAAGATACTAACTAGGAATAGTCAAAATAAATTAGAAAAATAATTACATACATAAAACTAATCACGAAATTAGATCTAGTGTTATATTCTTTAAAAGGGGGGGGGGGGGGGGGGGCGGCAGCCTTTCTCTTTTATGGAAAAGCAAATAATATTCACCTATGTTAATGGTAATTAGTTAAAACTGAAAAAATAAATTTTAAGGAGGCAGATGGCAAAATAAGAGGGGAAGTAAAAATATCCCAGCTTGCTTCGTCACATGTGTAACTTTTAAGTGTGATGTTGTCAGTGATCTATTGCTGTTGGTGGAAGACAGATTGGCTCTGTTAAGGTCATTTACAATGTATTGTAAAGTCTTGTAATTGTGTGATAGTCACTTAGTGGTCAATTAATGGCGGACCAGAAAATTGCTGCACTTCCATCACCATTAATTGTGTTCGTTTATTTTATTTACTACTTCATCCGTAGTACAGTAGTTTCAGACATGTTAGAAATGTTGTAGAATTAATATATAAAACCTTAACAAAGTAGCATAGGACTAGGCGAGGATAGGGCAGGAAATTGGTCATGGTGTAATCAAGGGTATCATCCCAGCATTCACATTAGCAACTTGAGGAAACTATGGAAAACCCAAGTCAGGCTGGCCGGATGGGTAATAAACCCCAGTCCTCCTGGATACAAATCCAGTACATTAAGACTGGTGTGGCCACATCACACAGTACGTGATTAGTAAGGGAATCACATAATCTGCGTTGTGAGTGCCACATGCACAAGAACTAAATCAATAAACAAGAAATTTTGAAAATACAAACACTACTGGAGTTGTTTAAAAGCATGAAAACATTACATAAAGCTGCTGGAAAGTACAGTATGTGTATTAAGGAAATTGTACTGCTCCTCAGTGGTGGTGTGTCTGCTAAATTATATTTGCTGCACTAGCCAACACCTGCTAAAGCGACTACTATTTATCAGTGTGTCAAACCTGGGTGGGATGGCGCTGATACACAGAGATAAGTGTATTAAAACGCATAGCGACACCATAGAGTTCCGCAACGCCGTGTATTATATCAGCTATCTGCAAGTAGTTGTGAGGATGGAAAGTTTAACGAAATGCTTACCACCTACACAATAGCTACCACCGAAGATGCAACTGGACCACCACTAGTATGAATGGGTTCTGGTTTTATTGGCTAGTGTTAGCTCCCGATTGGAACTTTTAGTTAACGCATCTGACTATCACAAGATTTTACAGGTTCGAACAGAAAGCTAACACCAAAAGTAATCTACTAGGCGATGGAATCAAACAGAAACTACTAGTCTGATTAGGATGCGCTACTTAAGTTAATTAAACTCGACTCGCTGTAATGTGCCACACTTCACAGTAGCGTGATCGGAAACCTCACTTATATAACCCAACACTCCAACACTGATACCTTGGATTTATCTTATCTTTTTCCCATCTTGAAAACTATCCAACATGGAGTTTAAGCGTTCGTTTTAATAGAACCCCACTGAAGCAATCAATCTAGACTGAACTTTCTTAGCTACCAATTTCAGTTAGTTACATTTTCGTAAGAGCACGCCAGCCATATAATTACACTGAATCATTGCTAGTCGGAGATTATTAATCCTATACAGTCACTGCACTGCAGCTCTATCCTTGCTTATTTCTTTTTACGAACACACACAATGCATAATGCTATTTGCACTCTATCAATGATAATGGTTTATGCTACAACCTTCATAGTTTATTAATTCACCATAACTTAACTTTTCCATTTTTTATCGCTTCAACAATCAGACAAAAACCTCTTTCATATACTTTAAGCCGAACTTTACGCAATTATCGTAACAAACTCTCAGTGTGATTTATCTTTTACTTTAATATTTAACTTTTTATTATTTATTTATTTAACTTTTTATTTTATTATTATTATTTTTATTTTTATTTTATATATTCAAAGATTTTGTTATATTTTCAAGATATGGGGAGAAATTATAACATGAGACACCAATTTTTACTTTATAAAGCACAGGGCCTGAGCATCTTTTTATTTAGCGATTTTTCTTAATTTTCAATGGCTCCGCAAAGTTTCGTCAGGCATGAGTGCTGGTGGTAAACTACTTCCCCACTAAGTGGAAGCTAGTAAAAAAAGAAACAAAATACCTGAGTGACACCGCCACTTTAAAGTATCATTAATATTCACTCACATCAAAGCAAATCTCTCCCTCTTCAGGCATTGACATACGTGAACCCTCTATACCAAATTTAAAACACTCAGCACTCACAATTTCAAAGATACAATTATCGTGCTCTACTCAGTTAATAGGTCTTGGTTATTTCAATTTTGTTGGATGGAAAACTACTATTAGACCAATTTGTGTGTGTCACAAAGTATCTGACACAGATTGGTTCTCCTGTTTACATTTATCATACTAGGATGTCCAATCTCTCAATAATTACACGACAATCACAGGCCGCACTTCAATTTCAGAGTTCATTAATCCAGGGATTCTGTTGCCTTAGGACTTCTTCCACAATTACAACCAATACAGTCACACACTCACGCAAAAGCTTTAGCAAATCCTTATTATAGAAGCGGCAACGGCACATGTACCTTTGTGCTTACTGTAGTACCTCCCGCCACGCAAGTTGAACACGCGCCAGAACAAATGGATGTAGTCAGCCCATAGAGGGCTCTGTGTCCGTGGCGGCTATTCTGCGCAGCGGAGGCGCCACTGCTACGCCACATGCAGACAGCTGCCAATAGCCACTCCTTCCAGTTTCGTATATAGAGACCCACTCTGCCCTAGTCCAGTCAGTCTGGTACTCGCTCTGGATTGTGTCTATAACTCGGTGTTACTGTGTTTGGTCGTTGCTCGTTGTTGACGTTTGCCTGGCTCTGGTTGTTAGTAGATTTACTGTTGGTATTTGGTGTTGTGGTTTCTATAAGCCTCCATTGTTTATCTATTCCTTGTTGTGTCGGTCTTTGTCGGTTGTTGTTGGTCTGTCATCCGACTCGTCCTTGTGTTTACCTGGTGGTGCGTGCTCCAAGGCCGCTGGCTTCCCTGCCTGGCAGCTCGCGTTCCACAGCCCAAGACGTTCCCGCAATTGATTTTGGTTACTACAGCCACCCTTATTACACCAATCACTCACAAAGTCTTCGCGTGAAGGCGATACCAAATACACACAATCAAGACTGAAAAGAACCTCCCCTTAGCACGAGACATGGAACGCCTGATTGTGAGTAACCCTAAGGTTAGCTCGACCAAACTTTACACTATCACTAATCACATGAAAACACGAGAAAAACCCATCTCTTAGCATGTCTCACAGTGAGTTACTCTTTTAAAGCGAACTCCAAATATCATCGCACATCCCACTACCGAATGCAAACAATACACCTCGCGCAGTAATTACATATAACTGCCCATATAGGCCATATCCCCATCACGTGTTCAACTAATAACTTTAGAAGCCCAAATCCGACATTAAAGCACTTGAGCGCCAACTCCAAATAGGCTTCCTCTCCCCAAGTGTCACGAACTGACTGACATTACTCCATGACCTCAATGGTGACTAACTCCCTGATGCCGCAAATGTAACTTTCTACACGAGATCTCAATGGTAACTCTTCCTGAAACAAGGGACAAAACCAAGAACCAGAATTTTTGAACAAACGAACATGTGACGTTAATTGTCTCTTTAACACAACTTTCATTATTAGATGCTTTCATTCCTCATCAATAGTGGCCAGCTGCGCATCAGTCGATATCTTTGCCGCGCGCCACACTGCTGCTATTGTCACGGTCGCGTGACATCTCTGGCCGCAACAGGCTCCGCTGCATATGCTCTTTCTACAACATAATTTTGACAACATTTTCAAAAGCAAATACAAATAAAATTAACACCCGCCCCCCCCCTTTTTTTAAAGTCGAAATTGACACTTTGATAATAAGTTGAGGCGACTTACATATGTAATGCCACATACGTATACCACTCGCACTAATTTTCATTTTTGGGCACTACAACTTATGTTGAAATATATGAAGTTTCATAACACGTGGATGACATACTTCTATTGCAGAGGGAGCCAATTTAAGCTCCTGTTAGAAATTGGGAAGTCTGAGGTGGAGGCTGGGATAGTGCATTTGATATCCATCATGTTATGAAAAATGTTCCAGCCATTGATAGTCCAGACTGTGAAATCAACTTCATTGAATACAAGGTCTGTTCAGAAAATTCCAGGACTTTGTCCACAAAATTTTTCTATGCTTACCTTTTACTTATTGTACATAGTCTCCTCCTAAATACTCTCCTCCACAATTGGTACAATATTCCCAGTGCTATTACCACTTTCTAACGCAGTCTTGGTATACCTCGCACTGGATCACGTGAAGTGCTGTCAACAAATTTTCCTTTATCTCGTCTGTCATTGCAAATCTTTGTCCTTTCAAAGGGGTAAAAAAAGTTTACAGGGACCAGGTCTGGAGTACAGAGGAGGAAGCATCACAGTGATTTCATTTTTTTGTGCAATAGTCATGCACCAACAGAGATACGAGTGTGGTGTCAACAATGAATTTTCTGGTCACATTTGACGTTTCCTTCTCACATTTTCTCGCAGACATCGCAACATGTCCTGAGAGTACCATCGATTGACAGTTTGTCCCTATGGCATGAATTCATGATGAACAAATCCTTCAGAGTTAAAGAAAACTATCGGCATTGTTTTGACATTTTACCTGACCTGAAGAGCTTTTTTGGTCTTGGTGAACCTTTCCCAACCTATTGTGAAACCTGAACCTTGCTTTCAACATTGTAATTGTAGACCCATGTCTCATCACCAGTTATGATTCTCTTAAGGATCATCTCATCCTCATTTGCTAATCCAAAAGCTCTTCATAAATTATGAGGCAAAGGTCTTTCTGGTCTTGATTCATTAGCCATGGAACGAGATTGCTGCAACATAATGCATTCCGAGATTCTGTCTCAGGATTTCATGACACAGTCCAACTGAAATGTTACATTCATCTGCAACCCTCTCAAATGGTCAGTCACCTATTGGCAAGCAAAGTTTCATTGACGTTCTTGATGTGAGGGTTGCCAGGAGACATTGAAGGGCTTTCTGGATGAGGGCCATCTTTAACTTCCATCTGGCCATTTTTAAACCATGTGAAACATTCGTAACACAGAGAATGGCTTAAGCACTCATCACTGTAGGCTTCCTACATTATTTAGTGTGCCTCTGTAAAGGTTTTCTTTGGTTTCATGCAAAATTTAATGCAGATGCTTTTCTACTCCAACTCTGCCATCTTAAAATTTGGAAACTGTGTGACACAACATTCTACTCAATACAGCACTGTACAATAAGTAACGGCTTTGTTTACATAATAGCTAATTTGACAACAATGAAACTTCTGGCAGTTATACATTAAACACAGATGTTTGCAGCTATGCCAACTTCATCTCACTCCAACACACCATTGGCGTGAAATCACGAATGTTCCAGAATTTTTGAACAGACCTCGTTGACAGTGTTATGATGTTACACTTGGGACAGACCTTTCCATATGGTAGACAGTCGACAGCTCCAGCTGTGGACCTTTTTTTATATAATAGTTAACTTAACAACTGCAAATAAGTACTCGCCCAATAAACTGAAAATGATTCCACTACATAAACATGATCTCATTGAATTTATTTTGTATTCTTATATGAGAAAACTGGATAGGAAATGCTGATGAAGAATATTCTGCCTGTAGACTAAAAATATAGCTACGTTCTTGGTGAGGGAAGGTGCCTTTCCTAGAAGAATTCTATAGCTGCCGTATGACTAAGGATCAGTGTCTTTCTTACTAGTGTAGAACACCATGCAGAGATTTATGCAGATTCTGTCTGTATGTGTTACTTGTATTAGCATTTCCTGTATTCCATGTAATGTTAACAAAATTAGTGGAAAATAAACACCCCTGCACAATGCATTGCCAGTAGTTCATAAGGCCAGCTGTAGAGGGGTCAGTATAGCTTTGTGGAACACCCCATAGTTGCTTTTTGAGAAATTGTGAGCTAGGGAGAGTGGAGACTCACCTGCTCATTCTTTTGTTTGCGGACCTGCATGCCCTCAATCCAGTGACCTGCCTTCCCTCATGCATCCCCCCCTACACCACCTGCCCATGCAAAAATCTGTCACACACCTGGAACACAATCTGTCTCTTAATATGGTTCTACCATACGTAAATGGGATAGACACATTTAATGCTTCCAGAAAGGCAAAGGTCTGGGTTCGAATCTCGGTCCAGGACACAGTTTTAATCTGCCAGGAAGTTTCATTCATTTTTTGTTCTTAACACACTTCATTTGACAATAAACATGAACTTTACACTAAGGATTTTTGATATCTTGTTCATGACACTCCCTCCTACCAGTTTGCAAAAATCAGCAACTACACAATATTTCTTCCAGATTTTCTTTATTGACTGGATGGTATGCAAGGCTAGAAAATAATCAGAAAATTGCAAAGCCTTGTACAAACGTTAAGTACTTCAGACGAGTTCTCATGTAGATGATGTGATACTTAGAGTGACTTTTAGAACAGTATTATCTAGGGAAATTTCACATTGATTCCAAGTGTGTTTGTAAAATAATGGTGTGGCAGTGTGTTTTAAAAAGATTCATTCAATTTCACAAGAATATGTTTTCTACAAGACTGGAGATAGAAACTTGAAATATATATTGACAAACACATCAGTATTAAAAGTTCACCTCAGTGCCAGCTGCAAGCCAGCAGTTCATGTGGTTGCTGGCAGGAGACTTCCTGGTGCAGCCAGCTCAGTCCCTTGTTCCGCTATTATTCATTGTGCACTGAGTTGAGATGGTGACAACACGGCAACAAAAGTTTTCCACATTCTCAGTTCTGGCAGATCCAGATCTCTTATGACTGAGTGAGTGATATAATATGGCACTGTATCTCCTACATCTCAAAGAATTCAGTGATGTTGCGAGCAGTTATAGGACACTTGTTGTTTTGTAAGAGGAAATCCACAAGTTCTTATTCAAGGTGTAAATGCTTGCAACAGAGCTATGAGCTATGTAAGTAGTGCACTGACACTTGTGTTTCAAACTGAATTGCTGTGAACCCTTCATGATAGCAGTAAAGAGCAATATTTAGTTTTCTTAATTCATTCTGGGTATGGAAGGAAGATAATTTTTTTTCACATTTAGTGTTCAGTGAGTTTTCCGTTTAAGTGGAAAAATGAACAGTCACAACATAAGAATACGGAGAACAGAGCAGATGTAGACCATAGTCTAGCATGAGAGAGGTTCACGTGTTTTGGTGTTTTGTACCATTTCCCAAGAAAAGATTTACAGCCCCCCCCCCCCCCCCACCTTTTTTTTTTTTTTTTTTTTTTTAGGAGAGGCATGTACAGGAACTGTTTGGCTTTTTACACAGTTTCAAAAACACATTGAAAATCTCATTTTTCAGCAGGCCAGAGCACCTTTGCTCACTCATTCCTAGTAACAGCATTTTTAACAATGAGCTGTCTCAGCAGTGGACTGGCTGGAAGGAGCATATGTATCTTGTATTGTACCATTGGTTCCCAAGGTTACCATGTCATGGGGATATTTTAAAAGGAAACTGTGTCTTTGCACCTCCCCTTTCAACAGCTTTGGGTAAATTGTGACACTACATAGCAACAGTAGTGAATGCAGTAACACCCAGACATTCTCAGAAATGTATGAGACAACTTTGACTGATGTCAGGACATTTGTTGTGCATCTGGTGAAGAACGCATTGAATATTTATGATCAGTAAATGAAAACTTTGCTTCCTAACATAATTGTAAAAAGTGCCCCAAGTTTGTAGGTGCAAGCATATAAACAATAAAGCCTAGTAAAACTAGATTTTTTCAATATATATTTCATACCCTAAGTATGTGCTAAAATATGCCCCAAGTTTCTGTGTTCATTCATGTAGTGTTATGGAAGTGGATGGAGTTTTTTGAAATATTCTGTTACCAGGAAGATGGTGATTTGGCTACCAGAGTCTTATTTAAATAATTGATGAATGTTATAGTACTCTTTGAATATCATAAAAAAGATTCCAGTGTGATTTTTCCCCACTAAATGGTCCAGTATTGCCATTTCTAAAGGGAAGCCATTAGGTAGAATGGCATATGAATTTCAACAGTGACTCTTGAATTGGTTTGCTAAAGGAAACATTTGGGTATTGGTTTATATTGATGAGAAGCACTGCCACTTTGGCAGTTTGGTAATTCTTTCTTAAAGGTAGCCATTTCATGGTCAGAAGGCTCGGACGAGTACCTTCAAGACACACAAATGAAGACAACTGTATTAGGAACTTTTGTTCTCTACATGAATATTCAACTTACAATGCAGTAAAGAACAATTTAGTGGCAAAGCTTCCCTTTTTCCATATGATTAATTGTGTGCTTTAAACAGGGAATCAATGACAGTTAACATATTAATAGAGTGAATTATCCAGTTTTTCAACAGAGCTGTTAATTTGTGTTCACAAGACATCAAACTGGTTTCATTCATTATGTTCTTGATTGCTGCTTTTCCCCTCATTTGAATATAATGCAGAGTTAACCACTAGATAAAGCAGCTGGTAGCTTTCAGTTTATTGTTAGAATACTGGGGAAGTGCAATCAGTCTACAAAGGAGATTGCTTACAAATCACTTGTGTGAACAGTTGTAGAATATTGGTCAGGTGTTTGGGACCCATACCAAATAGGACTAACAGGGGTTACTGAACATGTACAGAGAACAATAGCACAAATGGTCACAGGTTTATTTGACCCATGTGTGAGAGTCACAGACATACTGAAGAAAGTGACCTGGCAGACTCTTGAAGATAGACATAAACTAGCCTCAAGAAAGTCTATTAGTAAAGTTTCAAGAACCGGTTTTAAAGGCTGACTGTAGGAATATACACTCCTGGAAATTGAAATAAGAACACCGTAAATTCATTGTCCCAGGAAGGGGAAACTTTATTGACACATTCCTGGGGTCACATACATCACATGATCACACTGACAGAACCACAGGCACATAGACACAGGCAACAGAGCATGCACAATGTTGGCACTAGTACAGTGTATATCCACCTTTCGCAGCAATGCCGGCTGCTATTCTCCCATGGAGACGATCGTAGAGATGCTGGATGTAGTCCTGTGGAACGGCTTGCCATGCCATTTCCACCTGGCGCCTCAGTTGGACCAGCGTTCGTGCTGGACGTGCAGACCGCGTGAGACGACGCTTCATCCAGTCCCAAACATGCTCAATGGGGGACAGATCCGGAGATCTTGCTGGCCAGGGTAGTTGACTTACACCTTCTAGAGCACGTTGGGTGGCACGGGATACATGAGGACGTGCATTGTCCTGTTGGAACAACAAGTTCCCTTGCCGGTCTAGGAATGGTAGAACGATGGGTTCGATGACGGTTTGGACGTACCGTGCACTATTCAGTGTCCCCTCGACGATCACCAGAGGTGTACGGCCAGTGTAGGAGATCGCTTCCCACACCATGATGCCGGGTGTTGGCCCTGTGTGCCTCGGTCGTATGCAGTCCTGATTGTGGCGCTCACATGCACAGCGCCAAACACGCATACGACCATCATTGGCACCAAGGCAGAAGCGACTCTCATCGCTGAAGACGACACGTCTCCATTCGTCCCTCCATTCACGTCTGTCGCGACACCACTGGAGGCGGGCTGCACGATGTTGGGGCGTGAGCGGAAGACGGCCTAACGGTGTGCGGGACCGTAGCCCAGCTTCATGGAGACGGTTGCGAATGGTCCTCGCCGATACCCCAGGAGCAACAGTGTCCCTAATTTGCTGGGAAGTGGCGGTGCGGTCCCCTACGGCACTGCGTAAGATCCTACAGTCTTGGCATGCATCCGTGCATCGCTGCGGTCCGGTCCCAGGTCGACGGGCACGTGCACCTTCCGCCGACCACTGGCGACAACATCGATGTACTGTGGATACCTCATGCCCCACGTGTTGAGCAATTCGGCGGTACGTCCACCCGGCCTCCTGCATGCCCACTATACGCCCTCGCTCAAAGTCCGTCAACTGCACATACGGTTCACGTCCACGCTGTCGCGGCATGCTACCAGTGTTAAAGACTGCGATGGAGCTCCGTATGCCACGGCAAACTGGCTGACACTGACGGCGGTGCACAAATGCTGCGCAGCTAGCGCCATTCGAAGGCCAACACCGCGGTTCCTGGTGTGTCCGCTGTGCTGTGTGTGTGATCATTGCTTGTACAGCCCTCTCACAGTGTCCGGAGCAAGTATGGTGGGTCTGACACACCGGTGTCAATGTGTTCTTTTTTCCATTTCCAGGAGTGTATTACTAGCCCCTATGTATTGCCCACATAGGGATCATGAGGATAAGATTAGAATAATTGCGGCACGCACAGAGGCATTCAAACAATCCTGCTTCCCACAATCCATATAAGAATGAAATGGGAAGAAACCATAGTAACTGGTACAGTGGGCGTACCTTCTGCCATGCACTTCATGGTGGTTTGCAGAGTATAGATGTGGATGTAAATGGCATGAGAAATAGAACCCCAGTATAAAAGGAGTCGGGGCGTATAGTTTTTTTCTGCAGAGAAACAGTAACAGCAGAACGGGTCAGTCAGGAGAGTAAGGTTACTTCAAATGTGGACAAGTCAGTGGATGCATAACAGATCCGTCGGGAATATTACAACCCTACTAAAGCTGCCAAAGACTTTGGTTGATGACGTGATTATTAAATAGAACCACAAAGGAACAACCACAGTTAAACTAAGACCAAGTAGACCTCGTGTACCGATGGATAGGGACTGTTGAGCACTGTGGAGAGTGGTTGTAAGAAACTACGTGAGATCAGGGGAAGGAATCACTCAAAGAGTTTTTAGAGTCCAGCTAACTCAATGACTGTGCATAGCGAGTTAAAATGAATGGGGAGTGCAGTGTTCGAGCAGCCCCTCATGAACCACAAATTTTTGTAGCCAGTGATAAATGACGCTTGAGGTGATGTAAAGAGTGACACCACTGAACAGTGGATGACTGGAAACTAGTGATTTGGAGCGATGAGTCACACTTTCCTCATTTGCACTCCAATCAAAAGTTTCAGCGAATGGAAAAAGTTACCTGCCATCATGTGGTAGTACCAACTGTGATGCTCAGTGGTGATGGTGTTACAATATGGGGTGTTTTTCATGGTTAGGAAGCAGTTCTCCTAATAGCGTTTAAGAAAGTGCTGAATGCAGAAGAATATGAACACATTTTACAGCATTCTGTGCTGTGTACAGCATAAGAACAATCCAGAGACAATGATTGTATCAGCATGATAATGCACCAGATAATAAAGCGGTAAATGGAAGGCAGTGAGGCGCAACGTGAACCCAGTGGAATACCTCTGGGATGAGTTAGAACATCGACTTTGTTCCAGGCCCCATCATGCAACTTCAATCTGGTTTCAGCTCTTGAAGAAGCATGGGTTCCACAGACATTGAGACACCTCATTGAAAGTGTCCCCAGCAGAGTTCAAACTTTCATAAAGGTCAAGGGTGAACACATCCCATACTGTTGTACACTAATAGTTGTATGTGTACTATCAGACAGTGTAAATTGTGAGAATATTAGTGACTCAATTATCAAAATAAATGTCCAGTATTTACCCATTTCATAAGATTTTACCAATACTTTATTGTTGTCAAGTTGCTGTGAAATTCCATAACAGGCAAGTACTCTCAAGGATCTTCACTTCTGAATAGTTTTGGCTGACTGACTTGGAAATAATTTAAGTCAGTAACCGAAAATTCAACAGTGAAACCTCTTCATTGACTCCAGTGTTACAACCCCCCACCACCAATTTCCTATATAAATGCAAAATTGATGTAACTCTCAGCTCTGTTTTGCCCTTATTTTATTTTCAAGCACTGTTGCCATTTGTGACTCAGTCTGTGTAGACCTTGTCTTTTATATATTTAGGTGTCATTATGCATTCGTGTGGAGAAACAAATTTCTTTACTTTATCTTTAATGACCACTAAAGCTCAGAAGTTTACCTTTGCTCATTTTCGTTCTAATTTTTATTCTGCGTGCTAAATCATTGGATGTCTTATTTAAGTTTTTGAAGATACATTGTGCTATGTTGACTGCCCATATAATTGTCTTTTAAGATGCCTGGGAACATAACTACTAAAGATCTTTCGTGATTTTGTAGCTCATATCATAAGCTGAGCTGATAGAGAAATATAGCACGCCTAAGTGTAAATTAAAAGGTATTAGGGAAGCAAATAACATTAGGTTCAACTACTTAGCAGAGCTGTTATATGGACAAATAAGTACCTCTCATATTCTCTCTCTCTCTCTCTCTCTCTCTCTCTCTCTCTCTCTCTCTCTGTGTGTGTGTGTGTGTGTGTGTGTGTGTGTGTGTGTGTGTGTGTTAAAAACAATCTAAGTTATTGAGTAATATTTTTTCATGTGTTGTAACTATTTAGCTACCTCATTTGGTGATGTTATCAACAGTGCTCATATAGTAATAGACATCTCTGCTAACATACAAAAACTTAACACATTTATTACCATTCTGCTTCTTATAGGGTTTGTCTCAAGAGGAGCTGAAAGAGTACTCTATGCAGAAGGCAAAGTTAAAACAGACTGAAGATGCCCAGTCATCAGAAGATTCTGACACAGACGATGGCAGCAAAGAAAGTGATGGTTCAGAAAAAGTTTGTAAATTTACTCTTTTTCAAAATTCATTTATGAAGGGGCAGCTATATTCTCTCTCTCTCTCTCTCTCTCTCTCTCTCTCTCTCTCTCTCTCTCTCTCTCTCTCTCAGGCTTAAAACTCTTTCTCTTGTCAATATAACTTAAATGATAATTTAGTCTCACTGACAGTTTTTCATGTGATGGTTGAAACTAGCGTGCAACATGTTTCAGTGGATGGTGACATAATAAGTAATAGTGACTTTTGAGGTAACTGCTAGTAAACTTATATGTGAATTAATTAGCAGCTAAATGTGGGTACACGGAAATGTGAGCAGGTGAGGGAAGAAAATAACATGGGCAGAACTGGCTTTTGTAACTTGAGGCAGCTGTATGACTATCAGAAAAATTTGACATAAGCTGACAGCTGCATTTTATTTGTTGCAGCTTTCATTTGCATTAATCAATATCTCATTAACGTTTCTTTTGTCAAAACACATTACTGATTATTAGAATAATATTAAAAACAAAAGCAAGAAATGTGATCACTGTCCTGTAGCTAATTGATGTGTGGCACATACAAACATGCAAAAGTGCAGCGACATACTGGATTTCAAGCTATCACTCTTTTTCTAGTTAAAGTTTACACTGTACCCCAACAGTGTAACAGACATCCAAATGCATTCACCTTGACCATGAGTGTCTATGCGTGGAGAGATTATGCTTTTGTAGAAAAAGGGAGCTAGTAAAAAAGCTGGTACATTATCTCTATTGTTATGCCTATGTCTGCGCCATGTGTCACTCTGTTGTAGGTTAGTGGCTGCCTTTCCTTGTTGTTATTTGTTGTTTCCATTCTTTTGTTATGTAGTTTTAAGCAGTCCTACCATGCTTATAGAGAATCTGCTAAAATACCAGTTATGTTTTGTAGATGTCAAGTAAGAACACACGTCACTTAATTGATTTTGCTGTAAGTCATGGCCACTCATTTTGTTTTGCATTTCTTCTAGGACTCAGACTCTGATGCAAATTCATCATCGGACAGTGATAGTGACTCTGATGATTCAAGTGACTCAGATAGTGATGCTGAAAAGACCAAGGGAAGTGATGATTCATCTTCTATGACTTCTTCGAGTGATAGTGATTCAGAGTGATCTCTTGACTTCATCGCTGTGTGTATATGAAGATTTGAGACTGAAAGGGGTTTTATTAAAAGAAAGGAAGAGAAAAATTTCTGTATGGGCCAGAATGGTGCTGTGGGGCAGATTTATGTCCCAGCTACAGCATGTTTAACAAGAAATATATTACATTGCTTGAAAGCGCAGCAATGTCAAACTTAGAATTATATTTTGTAACTAGACTGGTTGCTTGCTGTCAGTTTAGTCTCTCTAACCATGTAACTTCCTACCATGGTACATTCCACAGCAGAGAAATGAAAACATGGAATTTTATGAAAAAGTGTGTAGATATAACTTTTTTTAAATATTTCTGAAGCAAAAAGAAAATTTAACTGTTCTGTAAATGGAAATATGTACAGTGCACCAACTTTATAAATGGCGCACAGGACAGGATTTTCGCTACCTGTACTCAATTGTCGTTAATGACTTGCACTAACACAACCTAGCTCACTCAGGCTAATGTTATTTACCTTGAGAAGGAACAGTGATGTGGTCTGTAAATGTTCACAAAAATTATATGAAAGACTGTGGAACTTTGTAGGTGGAAGCTCTTCTTGACAATGTATATTGTCTGTTTTTCCACCTATCTGCAAATTCTTAGTCAAACTTTTGTGACCCTTCTTTTATTCCATCTCTCCTCTGTTCTGTTTTTTATCCATTTCCTCGTGTCTCACTTTTTTTCTGTTTTTTGTTACCAGTAACTGATTATCTTGCCTGCATCCAGTTTCTCCCTCTTTAAACCCCCTTGTCATTTCAGAATCTGTAGGATGCCTCTACCTACAAGAAATTTTTGTTAATTAGGTGATGGCCTTGTCCCATTAATTACTACTATTATTTTGCCTCTGTTACTTAGAATAAGATTTATTCTACATCATTCTCCATCCGAGGGTGGTCTTCACCCTTACATTATCCTTTGATTAGGTTACAATTATTTAAAGGAGCTTTGGCTTTTAAATGTTGCTGTCAGTCATCAACTTTTTTTATAAATATTGTCATTTCATATATTTTTAAACATTTTTATTGCTTTATATTTTCCTATTTCTTCTGTGTATCTTCTTGTAAGAATCTAATTTTATATTTTGTAAACATTTAATCCACATGGCTATTTTAAGATGTGTAGTAAGACTGATGCGTACAAATCGACCGAGATGTGCATCAGTGTCTTTACCTGGAGTGAAGGCTGAATATCTCGGATGCTCCATTACCTAATAAGTAAATGGAAATTTGTGTATATTGTCTGTCATAAAAGAAAATTCTCTAAGTCAGTGACCTATTTTTATTTACCGATTTTGTAATTGTCTTGTGTAAATTATTGTATGTTAGATGTAAATATTTAATGGTACACTTCTGAAGTGCATTGTAATAGTTGGTAACTGATATGCTGAATTCAAGTACAAATCACTTTATGTCTAATTTCTGTATATTACTTCTGTTTACTTTCATGTCATAAAAATACTTATAAGACTTGTGTGTTGTATAAGGAATCACAAGCTTTTGACTTAAAGCAGCTGTAAAAAGGAGATATAATTTAACGTTCATCAGACATAGTTTCTTTTATTTATTATATTAGGGGCACAATTTTTTTCTATAATAAAGTGTTTGTGTTTTAGCTGACCTCCTTTACTATTCATTTTGGAATTTTTAAAGTGATTTAATGGATAAGCTATAAGAAAGGATCAAGTAAGGCACAAAACAGAACTGTTCTAAACAACATTCATTACTTCAAAATGTTAGTTTTTTGTCAGGGAATTGTAATTACAATCTCATATATCCTCATATGTCGAAACACTGTGCTAAGCATTTTGGTAAGTGGCATTCTTGCTACAACGAAAACAGGATTATTCTAAAACAAAAAGTTATCATTAAAATACATATTTATGTGGTTGTGTGTTGTGTTATGATGTGAGTTCATCTCTCTTACATGTTTGACAGCACTGTGGCCTAAATACTGTAAGCTTATTTTTGCAGTCTCTGTTGGAATATGCTGAAAAAGCATCATAATAATTCCAAATCTGAATTTAAATATTCTTATTCTAGATGTCTCAACAAAGTGGTTCTGGGACAAAACAAGGGACAGCTGGAGTTGCACAATTCTGGGAGAAAAAGGATATGTGAACACTGCAAATGTCTTAAATCTGTATTTTTGCCCCATTGCTGGTATTAAAAAAATATTTTTTGCTGGGCTATTAATTGATTTTCAGAAGAATAATGTTCATTTACTGTATTGGTTTGAACATGGTGATGAATTTACAGCATATTAGCTCTGAGATTTGAAATAATTTTTACCAGCCCACCAGAAAGCAGAGAGGAATTACTGATTTTGTAGGCTGCCGCCTCCCTCATCCTTTATCTCTCTCTCTCTCTCTCTCTCTCTCTCTCTCTCTCTCTCTCTCTGTCTGTCTGTGTGTGTGTGTGTGTGTGTGTGTGTGTGTGTGTGTGTGTGTGTGTTTGAAATATTCAGTTCCCATTAATTACGTATTTTCTCCACCGATCCTTTTTTCATGTGATTAAGAATTGGTTTTGTGTACCTGCTTGCATGTTAAATGGCAGTTGGTGTGAAACTAGCACTGCTTCCACAAGTGTTTTCAGTTACCATTGTGTTCCTAGAATTGTACATGTACTTTCAAAACTCCTGTTGCCAGCAGAAATAATAAAAAGGTAGTTTCTTGGTGTATAATGTATGTAATGTGGCATTTCATAAATGCAGCAAACTCAGGGTTATTAAAATATAAATTGTTTATTTTCTGCTACCTGATTCTCCTTCTCCATAATTGCCATTGCAGAAAAGAGCTTTTCAGCCCCCAAAAACATTTGTTTAGGAGTCAGATCCGTCCATTTCAAAGTAGGCAGCAATTAAAAGATTTATGCTGATACTTATTTGAATATTGTCCGTACTTTTTATATAACTAATCATTTCTGCTATTTTCATCATTGGATTTTTCTAAAAACTCTTAATGTAATCATTTGACATCACTTCTACTTTTGGACTGTAACATTTCCACTGTTTCTAATAAACTATAAACCAGAATATTTTCCTAAGTCACTGTTTTGATGATTAGATTATGTAAAAAGAATGAAGTTTACCCATTTTACATGTACTGACATTAATTGTTATTGCAAAAGACTTTCACTTGGGAATCTCTGTGGCAATTCGCTGCATTATACTTTGTATCATTTGTTAATGCAGATAACATAATTTTCATTGTCTTTGGATTAATGTTTACATCCACAGATCACCATAATCATATCCCTGGATTTACATCTAGGCAACATCATTGGGAAAAAATACATTAGTGACAATGCTTAAGTGAACAGAAATGGATACTGCCACCACTGAAAGATCATATATAGTAGTTTCCTTTATACACAGTGAAACAAGTTGTAATAACAGTTATGCTTCAGTAACTTTACGGTTACCCATTTTCTTCTCTGTACAGGTTGGGGAAAAATTACTAAACCTTCAATAACATATTAATTATGAGAATTGTCCATGTGTACTAAATGTGTGTTCAGTATTCTTAGCCTTTGTTTCAACTTTCTCTGTATTCAGCTTCTCCTTTCTGCCAAATCGACACTTTCATTACAGCGTTAATAGACCAGCCCATGTGGTTGTTAAAAATGTACCAAATTGTGAAAGACCCACTAACGAAATCCGTGGAGTGGTGCACTGCCTATGGCAACTGAGTTAGAGTATTTTGAACTGACTGTTTATTACAGATTGCTTTGTGAACGTATTTTATGAAAATAAAATCTCATGAATAAAGGTTATTGATTATAAAAACAAAAACGGATTACTTTGTATTTGTGGCAATATTAGTAATGCTCACATGGTATTGCACAGCTCTCTGTGCTACAATTTTGTGATTGTAAATCATGATTGATGATGATGGCTGGGGGAAAAACCTTGTTGGTATTAGGTAACATGCCAGATCCCATATGGTGACAAGCAACATTTGGTAATGGATGTCAAATGTGATTGTGCCCTGTTCTAAATCTATGATTTTAGAAGTTACAGCCAAATGTATCGTTTCTCATCACTTCTGTAGTATCTAAATTTGTTGAGTGAAATTAACATCTTGGTGCTTTAAGGGAAAGTGGAAAGGTTTGCAAGAATTATGTGAATGACTTGACGTAGGTACATTATATCACATAAGTAAGAATTAAATTATTAAAGACTTACAGAAATGTAACTGAGCCTAGCTGAAAAACTTTACCTTCTGGAATTAAATACATTTTGTAAAAGCACTTAAAAATCGAAAATCTGTGAATAACAGCAGCATGAAATGGCAGAGTGCTGCTCACTACATAGGGGAGTTGTTGAATAGCAGGTAGGCACATTGTAAAAGACTAGTTTCATTGTACTTGTCTGTGACTTGCCTCCTCTATGTAATGAGCAGCATCCTATCCTTTCATATTATTGGGAATCTGTTACATATGTGTTACAATAGCCTATTTCTGTACAACTATAGAGTATCATTTTGATTTAAAGTTACACTTCTTGCACTTTAACGCAGAGCTGTCATAAAATTCTCACGAACTTGTGTTTTTTCGTCAGTTGCTGTGACATGCTGCTTAGTTTTATGGGGTGTGGGTGTAAGTAGCAAACAGTATTTTTTCTGGATTTTTGGAACTGATAGTCAGCTTCGGGCTATAGACACATTGTTATTTATGTTTACAACTGGAAGGGGAATGGATTTAGAATTTTTATGTTCCTGACTCAGTACCACCCAGGACTGGAGCAACTAAATTACATTCTCCACCAGGGTTTTGACTACCTCTCATCGTGCCCTGAAATGAGAAATGTCCTGCGTACTGTCCTTCCCACCCCTCCCACAGTGGTATTCTGCCGTCCACCGAACCTACACAATATACTCATCAATATTTACACAATCTCTGCTTCCAACCTCTTACCTCATGGCTCATCTCCCTGTAATAGACCTAGATGCAAGACCTGCCCCATACATTCTCCCACCACCACCTACTCCAGTCCGGTCACAAACATCGCCTATCCCAACATAGGTAGGACTACCTGTGAAACCAGCCATGTCATCTGCAAATTAAGCTGCAACCTCTGTGCTGCATTCTATATGGGCATGACAACCAACCGTTTGTCTTCATGAATGGCCACCGACAAACTGTAGCCAAGAAACTAGACGACTACCCTGTTGCTGAACTACCAGATATGACATCATTGATTTCAATGACTGCTTCACAATCTGTGCCATATGGATTCTTCCCACCAACACCAGGTTTTCTGAGTTTCACAGGTGGAAACTTTCCCTACAATACATCCTAGATTCCCATAACCCTCCTGGCCTCAACCTTCGTTAGTCACTGTCCTCACTCATCCAGTCCCTTCCCTGTTCCCATTCCAGTGCTACACAGCTCTCATTCCACCATCATACCCAGTCTTGTTACTTCTCTCCTTTTTCGCTATTCCCCCCTCCGCACCCCTCCCCTGCCCTCCGTCTAACCTGCATCACTTCACTGTCCGTCACCCCTACCAAATACCCCTTCCCCAGCCTCCTCCTTACCCCCACCCAGTTGCCTTCCCATCATGCACTGGTGCTGCTGCTCACAGTGTGGTTTCAGCTGCCTGAGACTGCAGTCATGCGTGTGTTGCATTTGTGTGTGTGTGTGTGTGTGTGTGTGTGTGTGTGTGTGTGTCATCTGTTGTTGACAAAGGCCTTACTGGCCGAAAGCTTTAGTTGTCGTTTTGTTGTGCCTGTCTGCAACTCAGCATCTCTGCTATATGGTGAGTAGCATCTTTCGTTTTCATAATATTGTTACTTTTCTGTTCCTCAGAAATATTAATAGGGATCTAATGTGGAAAAAGAGTTAACTGTTAACCCTATTCCATAAAAATGAGCTGTGTCTGAACATGTGTAGTACTACAGGGGAAATTCAGAGAGAAGTTGAGGATATTTGTGTTTGCGTCATTGTGAGCAAGAACATTAAAAACAGTACAGACATTGAAGGATTCTCAGGCAATAGCAAGACATGGTACAAAAATAAAAGATGTTATGTTAAACTAATTTGTGACTTTGCATCGGTGTACTCACATTCTGATGAGGAGGTGGAATAAGTCCAGAAGCTGATAAATGACAGCAGTTCCGAAAAGAAGATGGTAATGTGGGAATCTTTGTGTAAAATACCAGACATAACTGATGCTGGATATTAGCAGAATTTGTTGAGAACATGTTTATCTTCCAACACTGCCAGAAGAAAGGAAATAAAAAATGGAACTGGCATTGATGAGTGAAATTGACTACAATTTATCAAATAATGAGAAGGTTCACCAGACAGGTTTAAAAATATGTTCGGAGCTAAAAATAAACAAACTCCTCAGTTAGGAAGATAGAAATTATTTTAAAATATGTATGGATGGATGACAACAGACAGTTTCCGTATTCCAAAATTTCCACAAATCATTTGACCAGGTCTCCAACTGCAGACTTGACAAAGGTCTGAGCATACAGTTTAGGTTCCCAAATACATGAGTGGTTTGAAGACTTTTTAAGTAATAGAATCTGATATGTTGTCCTCGAAGGCAGGTGTTCAGGCAGAATTTCCAGTTGGTTTGATGAATGGCAGCTTGCTTTAAATACAGAAAAATGTAAAGTAAAGCGGGTGAGTAGGAAAAACAATCCTGTAATGTCTGAATACAGCACTGGTAGTGTGCCGCTTCACACAGTCTCATCAATTAAATATGTGGGTGTAATGTTGCAAAGCAATATGAAATGGAATGAGCACATCAGGTTAGAAGTCAGGAAGGGGAATACCAACTTCTTTTCACTGGGGTAGTTTTGGGAAAGTGTAGCTTATCTATAAAAGAGATGGCATTATATGCTGGTGTGACCCATTCTTGAGTACTGTTCAAGTTTTGGTATCCTCACCAGGTTGGGTTAACGGAAGTCCTCAAAGCAATCAGAGGGATGCTGCTAGCTTTCTTATTGGTTACCATCAGCATACAAGTATTACAGAAATGCTTCATGAACTCAAATGGGAATCCCTGGAGGCAAGACAACATTCTTTTCATACGGCAGTGTTGCAGAAATTTAGAGAACCAGCATTTGAAAGTGACTGCAAATTGATTCTTCTGTCGCCAGTGTACATACTGCTTAAGGACTGTGAACATAAGATAAATTAGGGCTCGTAAGGAGGCATACAGACAATCGTTTCTGCCTTCATCTATTTGCAAGTGGAACAGGAAAGAAAATTACTAGTAGCGGTAAGCGGTACCCTTCACCAGGCTTGCTGAATATGTTTTGTGTAACAGGTATAAATGCAGACCTTTTTATGTGTGGTACCTTAATAGGTACACATGTCAGTGTGTTGTTCTTTTTTCTCTTCCCACAAACACATCACAAATTTTACAACTTGACGTTTTCTGCATGGCAGTAGATGGGCCATGAAGTGAGCAACACCTGACAGAATAGACCATAAGTTTTGCTTCTTCACGTCCACATCTCAATAAAGGCCCATTGCCACATGGTTACTTGGAGAAAGTATGCAAAGGCAGCTCCAACACAATGGATATATACACCTCTACACAATTAACTGATGTGCACCTGTTTTAAGGAGAAACTAGGCAATCTGCGGTAAGTGTAAGGTAGATCTGTCATCTCAGATTTCCAACTTGTTGCATTCCGAACACAGTCCACCATTGACTATGAGAAGGAAATTCTATGTACAGTTGAAGAACAACCCACCGACAAGTGCAAGAAGCTTGGCACGTCAGGTGGGACATATTATATGACTGTTCATCCCACATTGCGTGAAGTGTTACTGCATCCTTGTCATCACTAGAGAGTTCAGCACCTTCACGAAGCAGACCACCCACAGAGAGCTACATTCTGCACTTAGCTCATGGAAGAGTGTGGAAACAACACAAAGCTTCTTTGGAAAGTAATGGTGACAGGTGAATCCACATTCACTCATAAAGATTATGTGAACACGCATAATTTGCATGCCTGGGCAGATGAAAACCCTCACACCATTCAAGCAGGCAGATTTCAAGCCAGATTTGCTCTAAATGTGTGAGCCAGTATTATCTGAGATACGCTGCTTGTTCCATTAGAGCTGCCTGTAAGGCTGTCTGTTGCTCGTTATCTTCACCAATTATAGTCTTTGTTGCCAGCATCTCTGGATGAAATTAAAGAACATCTCGAAATATGATTTATGCATGCCAGTAGAACCGTTCATTGGTATTTCCTAGGTTGGTCTTGGAAGCCCTGTGTGTTGGCAGCCCAGGTCCTCCCAGTTAAATTCGTTATAACAAAGAAAATAATCAATTATTGATAATATAGTTAAATGGACAGATAAAAATATCTACTCACCAAGTGGTGGCAGGGGACACACACAAAAGGATTGAACTTGATCAAGCTTTCAGAGCCAGCGGCTCCTCCTTCCGGTGGAAGAGTTGAATGAGAAGGAAGATGGGTGAAGGAAAAGGACTGGAGAGGTTTAAGGAAAGGGATACAGGTTAGAAAAGTCACCCAGAATCCTGGGTCAGGGGAGACTTACTGTCCAGTAAAGTCATCCAGAACCTGGAGATCTGGGTGACTTTTCTAAACTGTATCCCTTTCCCTAAACCTCTCCAGTCCTTTTCCTTCACCCCTCTTCCTTCCCATTCAACTCTTCTGCCAGAAGAAGCTTATGAAAGTCCAATCCTTTTGTGTGTGTGTGTGTGTGTGTGTGTGTGTGTGTGTTCCCCTTGTGCTACTTGGTGAGTAGATATTTTTATCTGTCCATTTACATTTCATTTAAATTCATTATTGGTTTTTTATTTCTGGGGGCACTTCAAAGAGGTCATCTAGAGAGATGTAATCAGTAATGAAGCCACTGTTAAGATAATGAATCCAGGAAGCTGTCACAACAATCAGAGCTGAGAAAGGAAGATGGGGACTGGTCAGAGCACAGTAGTCAATTGTGTTGTCACTTAGGAGCCTGCCTGCAGCTGACAGAGGCCATTTTGAATATTTGCTTTGAAGGACATGGCGGAAATCTGGGCTGTTATTCTCTTGTGGAAGCTCATAAGAGCTTTATTTTCATATGTTCCAATTATCTTGCAAGCCACAGATTGTCGAATATTTTTTTGTTTTGGGTTGTATATAAAGTTCTATATTATGTTCCATGTCTTCCTATTTTCTGTTTGTTTTATTGTTTAGCGTAATGCATCAGTCTTATGCACATTGAAATAAACAATGCAGGGACAAGAAGGATAAGCATTGGCAATGCTAGGATCAGCTTTAAATCCTCCGTTAAACATTTTTATACCTTCGTACTCAGTTTTGCCTGTGTTTTTGGTAATGGAAGCCATATATATCACAAATAATGATTGAAAAATGATAGTTATTTCATACTAAGCAAATGTGTACAAAAATAATGCTTATTGGGGTACATATGAACCCTGATGTATTCCTCCATTTGTTGTTAGTTGCAGGAGAGTAACCTCCACATTTGTTAGCATGCCACATCACTTTGTCCCTGTCAATAGCCCCTACTCTGATCTTGGGGAAAATAATTAATGGTAGCATGTGCCACACATATGTAGGACTACTTCCCAAGCCTAAAAACATATGACTTGTAATTGCTATAGTTATTAGTCTGCAAGTGATGCAAATACTGATGTAATGTTACTCAGTTCACTCCCCTCAGTCACTAAAGGAAATATCTGCATTTATACCCATGACTCCCAGTATGTGTAGATGTAGTTATACGAGATAAATTAAGCAACAAATTAAACATCTTAGAAAGATATATACAAAGCAGCAGTTTTTTTAACACAGATGTTCTTGTTGTTGTTGTTGTTGTCTTCAGTCCTGAGACTGGTTTGATGCAGCTCTCCATGCTATTCTATCCAGTGCAAGCTTCTTCATCTCCCAGTACTTACTGCAACCTACACCATTCTGGATCTGTGTAGTGTATTCATCTCTTGGTCTCCCTCTACGATTTTTACCCTCCACACTGCCCTCCAATGCTAAATTTGTGATCCCTTTCCGTCAGCTAAGATGGCACAGAAATACCAACTGAGTTAAAATTATTCAAGCATTTGAAATTTTTTCAATTATTTGTGAATTCAAGTGACAACACGGAAGCTAATAATGACAGAAATAACATTCAGGACCTGCTGACTTTATTAATTATTAAAACTGAAGCAGCATTTGTATAAAAAAACTTACACTAAAATCAAAACTGGGGGCAAGGAGTTTGAATTAACATTATGACTGGGTTTCTTGATTTTGAGAAAGCTTTTGCCTGTTTCAACCAAATCTCCAAATCTAATGACCAGCTCTGAGAAACAAGGCACTGATTCAGTCTATGCTAGTGTACCAAAGAATATACACAGTCCAGTCACATTACCGTGACAACTGCCTATGTTCGATATCAGCATGCAATAACCACTCATAGATAGCAAGTGGCAGTATAAGCAGTGGAGGGTACATAAAGTGTGTCAAGTGATGCAGACAACAGTGCAGTCATTGTTGTAATGCAGAAACAGAGCAGTTTATCTGATATCCAAAAGGGTGTGATCATTGGCTTTCAGGCCAAGGCTAGAAGTTTTCTGAAATGTCTAAATTTGAAAACTGTTTGCATTCTGCTGCGGTTAAAGTAAGCCGTGCGTGGGAAGATGGTGTTAAACAAAACTGGTGTCAAGGCAGTTCTGGTGCTCCATGGGCCACTGATGACAGAACTGAGTGACAGCTGCAGAGATGTGTATGGGTGAACAGACATGCGACTGTTTAGCAACTGACCACCCATGAACCAAGGGGCTACCAACTGTGTCCCCTACCAGCAGGACAATGCAACATGTCACTCAGCTTGCAGTGTACATATGTTCGAGGAACACCAGGATGAGTTTACCGTACTCCTCTGGCCACCAAACCCCCTGGACTTCAACCCAAATAATCTATGGGACCACCTTGATAGGGCTGTTTGCACCATTGATCCTCAACCATGAAACCTAGAGCAGCTGTCCATCTGATTGGTCATGTAAACACTCCAAAATTGATTCTGGAAGTATATTTCTAGCTGCCAGTTTACCACTTCAACGATTGATTTTTGCTCGCATGTTAATGCACGACCATTGCTGAGATGTGCTTGGACTGTCAGGTTGTGTCTTGTTTTCAAAATATTCAACTAATGTGGACAGAATGTGCAAGGAAGAAGAAGCAGAAATATAAGACTAAGCATGAAGCTGCCTACCTCTAATATTTAAGTGAAGGGATATTGTGACTGTGCTCCCTAAACCAGAAATTGAAACATCTGTTTTCCAGACATCATATTTAACTGGGTTAGCAAATCTGCTTCACTTCTTAACATGTAAACACGACCATGAAAAATGGTTTCTGAAATTTGGTTTTAGTCTTTCAGAAGATGTGACACATATAGATGCTGTGAATAGTTCTTTGAACGTATTCCTTAATGTCCGCACTGCACAATGCAGGCTTTTGACAGGTAGTCCATTAATGTGACTGGGCTGTGTATATTCGAGTGCTACAGTTCCATTAGACTTTGTCAGGACAGCAAGAAATTCAGAAGTGACAAAATATTCCATCTCACCATAACTATTCTCAGCACCCATAGTAGTACTCAAATCCTTAAGCCAGAAAAACATGTTCATATAACAAGTCTGTACCATGCTCTTTTTGTTGTTGATATTTTACTTTCTGTTTGCAATGTAGATAAACTGCAACAATGAATCAAAAAGCTTAATTGAACAAATTTGAAGTAGACCTGGATACCAATGACAATAATCCTGAAATAAATGTATAAACATAAAAAAGTAGAATTTAACAATGAAGTCCTAGTACCATTTGGAATTTTTGTATTCAGGGCAGTTGAATAAAGGACCTGATGGACAGCAAAGAAAATAAACAAAAGTGTGAAAATGGCCTAGAGCAGTTGTCATCAAAGAGCCAACACTGACATTGTGGACCAACACCTGGTGCCACATATGTACCAATTTTATTATCAGTTGGTAACCTAAATCAATTAGTATGTTATGTGCACCCGACAGACTAGCTATAGCAAGGTCACAATAAGTTGCTTGCCAGACCTCCAACTACTGATGATTAAAAGCTGGGACACTTTGTTTCAACTGTTAGGTATTTCAGATAGCTGCCATCATTAACCACAAAGTTGACAGTGTAATGGCCGGATGAAGTGTTGTGTTGGCTGTGAAAGTGGATGATTAATTGAATAATAACAGTAATTGTACTCATATTTAAACACATCATGCAATATGAGATATGATCACAAATGTTTACTAAATGTTTTGAACATGATTTTTTTTCTACTCATAATGTTGTATTAAAATGCTTATTTAATTTCTTATTCCCTGCTACATATAAGTAGTTCTGTGTTTGAATGTGCAATGTACAATTCAAAATCCATGTTACTTCTATGTCAAAATTTATAACACAGCAGCTGATCGGGATGAGTTGCACACGCCTGTGAATTGTCAGTACTGAAAAATACATAATAAAATGTTCCCCTTCCCACATCTTCTAAACCTGCGTTGGCTGTGCTACTTACTCTCTGCACCTTAGGTAAGCAGCCAACTTTACTTAATTCTTGGCCAAGATCACCAAACTTAATTGGAAGTAAGCGCATCTTAAAATATTACTGTCTCTGTATTTTTGTTTGTTACCAAGCAGGAAAACAACACTCTTAAAAAGCTCTTAATGTTAGTTGATGTTTTGGAATTTGGCCACTAGTTGCTAGATGTGCATATTACGTATTATGGAACACAGCTGAGAACTGTAGTCTGTATGAATACTTGAGGCTGCAGTTTGATGACCCCTGATCTAAAGTCCTTTGGTAGACTAAATACTGTGACTGAAAATAAATGTTTACAATAAATTTGTTTAGCCAATTTGGGCTTTTGGCAGTTACACATGATCTTTTAACATGAGAAACCATTTAAAAACAGGCTTGTTCAATGGGCAATGGTGAGATCCATGATGAGATTGACTAGGAGAGTCAGGATAACAGTTTAAAGTATCACGGCAGAGAATGGAGTGTAAGATATAATTATGATTCTAATGAAAATAAAATGAAGATGGATGCTACATTTAGCAAGGTGAGTAGGTGACAGATGGATGAAGGTTGTTTACTGGGTTCTAAGAGATAAGAAAAGACCCAGACAACAACTTAATGGAATGTGCATGGAAACATTCAAGATCTGCACAGATGTGTGTCACTGCAGACCACAGTTTAATATTATGAGGATTGTTCCAAAAGTAATGCTTCCCATTTTTTTGTGGTGACTTTGGATGTCCGCGCCAGATGTCGGTGTAGCGCTACTGCTTGAACCTTCCTCTTTCGTTTGCAGGTGGTTCTGTTGTTCTGCACCAGCAGAAGAGTGTTCCAAAATGGAGCCAGATATGGACACGCATACAAAACAGCTATGTGTGATTGAATTCCTCACTGCTGAAGAAATTGTACTGAATTCCATCAAAGCTTGCTAAATGTGTATGGAGATGATACAATAGATATGAGCTGTGTGAGGCAATGAGTAGGGCCTCATCAAGGTGGTAAAAAGAGTGTGCTTGACTAACCATAACCCAGTTAATCCTGCACAGCTGTCATCCCTTGCAATGAAGAGTGTCTTGATCAGCTCATATGTGCTGATTGGTGGATAATGACTAGAGAATTGTGTACAAAGCTGAATGTCAGCTGTAATGCCTTGGAAACAATGTTGAAACATCTTGGTTATCACAAAGTCTATGCGAGATATGCCCCTGCAGGTGCGTACAGAAGAAGAAAAACTTATCAAATGGAAATTCGGGACCTGCTGGACCAACACAAAGATGAAGGTGATAATTTTGTGAACAGCATTGTCACCAGAGATGAGACGTGGTGTGACCACTGTGAGCCAGAATCCGAAAGACAGTCTATGGAATGACGACATGTGAATTCTCCCTCAATGAATAAATTCAAGACACAGCTATCTGCAGGCAAAGTGATGTGCGCAGTCTTCTGCGATAGCCAGAGTGTGGTTCTTTTTGATGTCTTGCAGCCTGGACAAATTGTCAATTCAGCATGCTGACAAAGCTGAAAGCCCGAAATTCCAGAATTAGGTCAAAGAACAACACCAACTTTCACCTGCAACTTGATAATGCCAGGCCCCACACCAGTTTTGTGACTTTGTAACTCATTGTGAAATTCGGCTGGACTGTCTTGCCACATCCATTGTACAGTCCCGATTTAGCAGCTTCAGTCTTCCATCTCTTTGGGCCTCTGAAAGATGGACTACGTGGCAAACATTTTCAAGACTCAGATGCTGTTGTCAAAGCTGTAAGGAAGTGGTTAGCCTCAGGTGGTTCCAATTTTTACAAGTATGGCACACACACTCTGGTTCATTGCTGGCAAAAGTGTATAATGAATAGTGATGACTATGTGGAAACGCGACAGTCTGTAGCTGAAATATTGCTCTATTTAGCTGTGCTGTTGTGGTTTTTGTATCTCCTTCAGTTTCCATGAATGAAAATAGGAGCAATTACTTTTGGAATACTCCTTAGACTTGCCAGGGTAGCCGAGAGCATTAATTCACAGCTTCCTGGACTTGGGTAGGCACGCCAGCCCCAGATCAAATCCGGCCAGTGGATTAACGACGAGGACCAGTATGTCGGCCAGCCTGTATGTGGTTTTTAGGCACTTTACCCCATCCTGCTAGGTGAATACCAGGCTGGTCCCCATGTTTTGCCTCAGCTACACGAGTTGCAGACATTTGAAAATGTTCACACTATTTCATGGCTTACACTAGACTCAGACAGCTGAGGTACACTATTTACATCCGGGGGGTTTGGGGTAATGGCAGGAAGGGCACCTGATCACCCTCTGCAACTAACACTGCCAAATCTATAATAGCATGGCCAACCTCATGTGCAGCGGGACAAAGCCCAAAGAAAGAAAGAACTTTCAGAATGATCCTTGTAACTTAAGAAGGTAATACATGGAAAAATCATGGAAATTGTTAATGCTGATGAAGGTTGAACTATTACAGTAATCAAACTGACAAAGGTATTATTATCATTGTTTGTTCTTTCTGTGAAAGCAGTACAATATTTGCACAGCACTGCCTTGGATTCTCATCTTTAGGAAGGGAATTGTGGAACTGTTGATGTTATTATTCTTGAATTTGACAAGAACACGAGAAACCTCAGTCATGATGCCAGGTTGTAAAGGGAACTTGGCTCTGTGTAAAACAGAGTTCAATATTTCACCACAAAGTGGCCAGTATTTTATTTCAGATGCTGGACTAGTGTTCAGAAGTAGTTGGGTTCAAACCTTCATTTGGAAATACACATTTAGATTTTTGATGCGTTTCCTTAATTATTGTGAATGCAGGAAGGTTACTCCAACAAGGCCACAGCCATCTCCCTCTCCTGCCTTTCTTCAGTTTGAGCAAATTTTCTGTTTCTGTTGAACCATGGACAAATAAACACTATTCACGAATTAAGCACTAGGCCTCTTCTCACTGCTGGCTACAAGGCAGTAGAAGGAACAATCTCTGCTCATGGGCATGTGGTCAGCACATGGCTGAAAGCATTTCAATGTATCACCACATACCACAGGTGGAATTACATGATGTGCTAGCTAATGTCCATTTTTATTTTGGCATTATGGCCTAACAGAGTTTGACAATAATGAGAAAAAGCTCAACAGCTGGAACAGTTTCAGGTGGATCTAACAAAACATTTGGCAATACCAACAGGTCCACATATCTGAAGAACACCATGGGGAAATGACACATGCTCATATGCAGGGTGTTTTGGTCCTGTGTCAGACAGTGAACACATGATCAAAGCTGTCAGTATTTTGCACTGAATGAACAACAGGGCAGAAAATGTCCATCAAGCATTCCTTTACAAGGATCTGACCACAACACAGGACTCATCAAGTGGTTTCAGCAAACTGAAGCAATGCAGGAGAGAAGAGTAAGTTGTAAGACATTCAATAAACTTCCTAATACAGTACCAGCAGCCTCATGGAATACCACCATAAATGCACATCATTAATACAGCAAATAGTATGGCAAGAAAGGTGAGAGTTTTATGACATCTATAAATGTCAAACATGATGCCTGGAAAAACCAGTATTGACTGTAGAATCTGACCAGGAGGATTTTTCATCACTAATCCAAGAAGAGATTCATCAGTCATTCGCACTAATCTCTACTAGGTAGCCTGACATTGAGGAATGGAACTCAAAACCTCAGACTTGAGCTGCAACTGTCAGAAAACATAAAAAGTTCTCAACAACACAGATACTACTTGCTTCCTCTCCAATTTGACTGATGTCTAGAAAAGTTTATAGTCAATTCCACAAGAAAGTATAAGCCATAATTTTAAATGTAACCTCTGCAGCAACATCTCTGGTAGTGGTCTCAAATCTGTTGTCCGTGTGCTATTGCTCAGTGTATAAATAAACAGTGTGAGAGCTCAATGTTTTGTTTTGTTGGTTGCACTTTAAAATGAATGCAAAATATCTGAAGTGTCACAAGGCAGTGTTACTTGTAAATCATCAAAAGGGACCAAAGCTTTCATATGGAGCTGCTGTGAAAGTCAAAGATGTAAGTTGCAAAACGGGTCAAACTATTTAGAGGTTGGAAACAATTTTGATTTACCGGAACGAGGGCTAAGGCGCCACACTATAGTCAATAATGGCAGTGATTGGATTAACTATTAGGTAACTGTGCAATTAGTAATAACACATATTTTCACATAAACATCTATTTATAATAGTGTCTTTTATTTCATACAGATAATGGTGTAAACTTTCTTGTAGAACAGGCTGTACATTTGGAGAACAGAGGCCTACTTCCCTGTAAGTTTCTTATGTGGATGCCCTGGACATGTCATATGATACTGCAAAAAGAAAGAAAAAGTGTTTTTTATAATTATTATGCCACAAGAGAACAAACAACAGGGCAACTATGTGAATTCCAAGCAGCTGCAAAGGACTACAGTTGACCTGTGGAACAAAGTATGTTTGTCACATTCAGGTCAAGACTCACCCTACAGAGGTTCCAGGCACTCACCCAGTTTCTGAAATCAGGAAGACTAAATGGTGTAATCATCTATGGAGTCAGACCACTACAGATGAAAATCCTCCATATATTTCATTTGCCAAGTTGGGAAAACATAACAATGTTCGAATAATCTAGGCATTAGTCAAATTCAGGGTATCTTCTCCATGACATGTGATACTTGTCATCACTAGCTGAAGAAGACTTTGTTCCAAGATTCAAATAGAAAATACACCCAACTGACATGAACCTGTCTTATGATGGTAACTATCACTGGCAGCTCTTTGAATTAGTTGTTGTACTAAAATGCAGCCATAATGTTATCCTTATATGGGCCTTCATGCAGGCATCACAAACTGTTAAATATTGTGGAAATTTGGAGCTTGAGATAGACAAAGCTGTTCCAGATTCACAGAACAATTATTGCTCTGACTTATTGTTTTCCATTAAAGACACACTAACTCCGCTGTCACCAACAAGATTAGCTCTACTCAACAGCCTGGATGTTCAATTTAATTGTGGAAGTCTAGTCAAGAGCAAAACAGTATTCAGCGTCACTAAAAATGGAGCTGGTAGCTGAGTACTGTGCTACCTTGGTCTCAGTTAAAAAGCAGTTTTACAATAAATCTCCATGTGAAGAGCACAAAAAACAAGCGATAAAAGGAATTCTGTGTGTGAAGCGCAACTTCTGGTTACATGAAAGGTGTGCAGAAGTTCATAATTGATGAAATAAGTTAGTCATATCATCATGACAAATGTAAAGATCTCCTGAACATAGTAGATACAAACAACAACACTATCAAGTTACTAAATAGTGACATCAAAACACTCGTAAGTGAAAAAGTGTTCTTCAGACAAGAAAACACGTGACTCTTACATGAAAAAGAAATATGAATTTGTGAAAACAGTGATCCAGAGTAGCCACAAAAAAGTTGATTTCAAATTGCAAAGTAACTTGCAGACCAAAAGGTCTGATACTGATGATGAATTAGGCATAATGAGAAATTAAAAATATGGTGAACCTACAAATAAATATAAGTGGATTCCAGTAAATTGTAAACATAAAGCAAGAAAGCAACAACAAAGTGACAAAGAAAGCACTGGAAATGGCACACCAGTGTCACCAGATAATTTTGAAGCACTTGATTCAGTCAGTGCAAAAATGAACAGTGTAAGTGAAAGTGAACACAATGAAGCTTCTGATAAAGGTCAAAAGAAAAAGTTTCTTAGACATACAAAGAAAAGTTTTTCACCACAGGAAAAGCATATCCATTTCTTCATTATACTTTACATAGAGAATATTCTGTTTTACAATAAGTTCAGTGCAGAGCTACATTGAGTGATTTAGTTGGAATCTAATAACAGAAACAAAAAATCTGAAAAAGATGATCACATAGTGTATTTATTCCACAAAGAGATAAACAGATTCTATGGTGGGTATGGGGAGCTTCACCTGCTGACTCCCAGCACTTTGGCTGCCAAAAGGTGAGGGCAATGTTAGGGGGACAACACATGCTTACATCATACAGTGCTGGCCATGGCCAACTAGAGATACTTGTCGGCCATGATGCTGCTACTACATTTGTGCGCACTTATCAATTTGTCCTTCAGCTGTGGTGACAGTGCAATCTACTGGCCACTGTATCAGCTGTCAACTCCTAAGTATTGTGCATCTATGAAAAGGAAAACGTGAGATGTACATAATAAAAGTGTAAATCATGAAATCAAAATTTATGGTTTAATGTTGAATGATGGTGCTTGTGCTACTAATACAGTATCATTCCTTATATATAATTCAAAATTAAAAAGAGCAAGTAGAAAACTTATGATGTAATAAACAGAACATGGCACAACAATCACTTCACAATAGCCACATAAACACGTTCACTGAGGTTGTCAACAGCTGGACACAAAACACAAGCAGACCAAAGTCAGCCGACTTTACTAACTTCTGCTGATATGGAATTAGGGAGCTCTAATTCATCACTTTGTGAACAGACTATAACCATAGGCATGCCAATGACATTTACAAAAATGAGAACAAGTCAGCACTTAGAGGGTATTGGAAATTACTGCCAAAACTTTACAACACAAGTATCACCGTAATAAATGTACCAGTGTGACATGATCTTTAGTGGTCATGTGTTCATAGAGAAACAACAGAAACTGTGTAAAAATTAAATCATGTGCACCTACTAGAGACACACAAAATAAAATGTGGAGAACATACTGCACTCAATACTTCACTTAAATGGAAATGGTAAGCGTAAGTTAGTGAACAGAGGGACTTTGTGAAGAGCTGTGTAAAACCATGGACACAATCATTTTAGATTACAATCAGCAGGTATTGTAGGCACAAGAAGAAACACAAAACTGTTGAGCTAAACATTCAGAATGTGATAGAACTCTATTCATGTGGAGCAGGAGCCAGGTTAAGAAGTGAGTAAATTATCACAGTAGTGCAATGCAAATGGCCTGTGTCATAAAATTTATTCATCTTTGAACATTTTACTTATTGGTGTATCTTATAAAGCTAAGAGATGTGAAGTAGGCCCACATAAAAATTTCGCAATATTTACTTTAGTGACCCTTTGTTGCATATAACATGAAAATTATGTATGCAGGAACCTTTTAACCAGTGATTTATTTTAACATCAGTCAGAAATTTATGGCACTTAAATATGATTCTTCATACTCTTTTTATGGAGTGGTATGCTTCCCTCTTAAACCACTGTGCTAGAATAATCTTAAGTGTGTCGTAGCGAACAGACTGGGCAGCTTTTGGGAGTCTACTGAAAAATCTGGGGCCTAGATGTTTGTGCCTACTGTGGGCCTTAGCTAGCCTGCTGTAGGGTATATTAACTGATTGTCCAGTTCTTGTGTTGTCATCACACAAAGGCATTCTAAGGCTAAAATTATTTAAATCTAACACTGAGAAGGCAACTGTACATATAGAGGCTAGGGATTGAGCTCTTTGAAGCAACCTTTCCAAGATTCTCTTGGAGTAAGTGCTGCTATAGATTTGGTAGCCTTTCTGTAGATCTGATAGCCTTTTTTTCCCAACTGAATACAATTTTTGAGCTAGGGCAGTTAGCCCATAGAGAAGTTTCATAGGTAAAGTGGGAGTGGAAAAATGCAAAATATGCATATACTAGTTATTCTCTGTTTGTACAGCAGATAAATCAGTTTCAAGCATGATTTTTCTATGTGACTCACCCAGTTCAGTTTCTGATCTATGTGGAAACCTAAAAGTTTGATTATTTTTTGATCTTCTCATTGGAGACACTTAAACTGAAAACAATGTCTTCAGTTTTACTGTTATTAATTTGTAAATAATTTGCCTGGGACCATTTAGTGCATAGGTCCGGTGCCATATTTACACTATGTCGCAGCTCCTCTAGATCATCAACTTGTGTGATTAGAGTTGTATCATCTATGTACAATACTACCTGACACAGCAAGAATGAGGATAAGTTGTTTGGTATATAATGAACAGGAATGGACCCAGTTCTGAGCCCTGTGGAACATCTTTGTAATGCATAATGAGTTTGACCTTTTGTCATTTGTAGTTACCATATGCTTTCTGTTTCTTAAGCAGAACTCAGTAAGCCAAAGAGCATTTTCTCCTGCTCTGTAGTACTGGAGCTCTCTCATTAAATGTACTATGAGAGACAGTATCAAAAGCTTTCCTCAAATCTAGAAGAGTCACACTGATTGTTTTCTTAGTCTCAAAACAAACCTATATTCTTATGATGATAATCTCAACATATTTGACAGTGGGCACATGAGTTCTGAAACCATATTGTGAGGAGCTAAGTAGATTATTTTCCTTGAAGTGCTGGTTCATCTGTTTTTTTCATACAATAGTCTATAATTTTTGATATGATCAGTACGAGTGAGATGGGATGATAGTTAACAGGGGATCTCTATCACCATTCTTATGGACAGGTGTTACAATAGTAACTTTTAAGCAATCTAGCAGGATTCCTTCATGTAGCATTTGGTTGGTGATTTTGGTTAGTGGTAGTAGAATTTGTGTCTGTATATTTTTAATTAGGTGATTTGAAAGTTCATTGAAGTCTTCTGCTTTGGAGTTGCTAAGTTCCACTAATTCAAAATTCCTTATCCCAAGGTGCTGCAAACAATACACATCAAGAAACCCTTGCAGAATACTAAATTGATTTATTAATTATTAAATTTGTTGATATAAGAAACACTTAATCAAAAAAATTACTCTTCAGTAAAAACAAAAGCTATCAGAGACGTTAGAAACATAACTGTACTCACGACTGTACTTCACTACATTAGGACCTGTCTGCTTTCAGTGCTGCCATATCGACTCACTGTTGTCCGCCACCCTCCTCAGGTTAGATTCAGATTTCACTCCACAGACACAAAATGTGATGTTTCTCTTGGGTGTGGAGCAAGTCAGAAAATAACATAAAAAAATATAAAACATCTGGATATAATATTCACTACCCTGATCATTTGTCAGGAGGTTGTGAAAATACACGAATGCATTACAGTAAACTGGAACTGCTAATATTTACAGAATTAATACACTGTCAGAATATAACATAGTTATGTTTCACTGTGTGATAGTTGCATTCCAGTGTGAGATGCTGGAGATGGCAGGTGTGTGTGTGTGTGTGTGTGTGTGTGTGTGTGTGTGTGTGTGTGTGTGTGTGCACGTGCGTGCTTGCTTGTATGTATGAATGGTGTGTGTCTCTCTTTAACTAATGAAGGCTGTGGCTGAAAGCTTTACGTAAGTGTCTTTTAATTGTGCCTATCTGCAACTTAACATGTCTTCTTTACGTTAAGCAGCAGTCACTCTCTTCCTACATAGGTATGCACTTTGAATAAACTTATTACACACAACATACCTCACCTAATTTTGACTGTTGTGACCGAGTGCTGCCAAAATTGAAATCTAACGGACATTTTTACTTAAGCTGGTCTAACGGTCCCTGTTAAGATATTCATCTATAGAGTAGAAGGAGCTGCATATCAAAAAGTCCTCAAACTCTGTTAAAACTGTGATTTATCTGAAACCAAGTTTTTAATGGTTGCTGGTAATTTATTGAAAAATTTTTCCTGAATATTGAACTTATTAGTAAGTTATTTCAGGTCTTTATGTAAATTGTTCTTATTCTAGTACTTATAATATGTATTGATTTACTGGTTGGAACTATAGAGACATATTACTTGCAACAAATTTCATTGAGGAATAAATATACTGAGAAGCAGGGGTTAGAACACAAAGTTCCTTGAACAGGTTTCTACATGATGTTCTAGAATTTATACCAAAAATGAGTCAAGAACATGCAAAGCATCAATGATATATGAAGATTTAAAGCACATTTGATGTCCTGTTTGGGCTGGCTTCTCTCTCTCTCTCTCTCTCTCTCTCTCTCTCTCATTCTATTGAACCCATTAGGGATTTTGATTATAGCATGTTTCTATTGCATGTTTGTCTCCATGTAATATCTTGTAAGGCCCCAAATGTGGTGGTTTGATAACATCTGATTAGAGCACTATGTGGGTACACCATTTTACATACTTGTGGACAAAAAGTTCCATGTTTGGTGCCTGGATATATGCCCAGTTGAGACATTTGTCGTCATAACTGAGTGCTAAACATTGGAAGTGTATCAGTTCCTTTGTTGTAGAGATAATGTCACCAATTAATTGGCTCAGACATGGATATTCTTGCTCTATGTCATTTCTGCAACAGATGCATCTATGTCTGACTAGTATGCAGTGCATAAGCACAGTAAAACCAATGGTAGGATCTGTCCTTTGGTCCTTGTGACACATGATACCTGCCTTCAAGATCCTATGTCATCTTTTCCACCATTCCATTGCTTTGCGTATCATAGCTGGTGGTTCATCCCACTCAACTTGGCTAGCTGTTGGAGTAGAAGTAACTGAAATTTTCTGTCTACATTAGCTGTTAAATGTACTGAACAACCAAAACATGCTAACCATGTGCTCAGGGAGGTCTCTGCATAGTACTGGCCAAGAGATTAATGATAGGAATGGCCTTTCTCCAATGTGTAAATTGATCAAAACCTGTAAATAATGGAATCCATCTGGTTGTGGTAGTGGTCCCACCAAGTCATTATGTGTGTAAACTGATAAAAAAACTGTAAATAAATAATGGGATCCATCTGCTTGTAATAGTGGTCCCACCATGTCATTATGTACGGCTGCAAATTTTTCTCAATTTCTGGGGGAGTGGATGTGATGTGCTAATTCACTCTGATGCCCTCCATTACTCCTTCAGCAGGCCAAACATTCCTGTGCCCATATTTTAGTGTCTGTTTATAGTAAGCCACACAAAATGATTTGCCATTAGACATTCCATGTTTGTATAGCCAGAGGGGTCAATTTGTAACCAACCTGTTCTTACCTGCGCAATTATTCTCTGTAGCAGGATCTCTGTCAGAACTGGCTGAAAGTTGATGGCAAGTATAATCCACTATCAGTAGTGCAGCCCACTCCAGCAATTGAAGTTCAAACAAATTAATTGCATTTGGATGGTGAATAAACTACTATTTATGTCTGTTTGAGTCTCATCTACTTAAATAATGCAGAGATTAATGGATTGCTGCATATCTGCACCTTGTTGAGGCCTTGCAAAGCTCTTTGAGAGAATAAGTGTAATTAAGAGAAATTATTCATGTTGTTATTGTTGTTGTTGTTGTTGTTGTTGTTGTTGTGGTCTTCAGTCCTCAGACTGGTTTGATGCAGCTCTCCATGCTACTCTATCCTGTGCAAGCTTCTTCATCTCCCAGTACTTACTGCAACCTACATCCTTCTGAATCTGCTCAGTGTATTCATCTCTTGGTCTCCCTCTACGATTTTTACCCTCCACGCTGCCCTCAAATGCTAAATTTGTGATCCCTTGATGCCTCAAAACATGTCCTACCAACCGGTCCCTTCTTTTTGTCAAGTTGTGCCACAAACTCCTCTTCTCCCAAATTCTATTTAATACCTCCTCATTAGTTATGTGATCTACCCATCTAATCTTCAACATTCTTCTGTAGCACCACATTTCAAAAGCTTCTATTCTCTTCTTGTCCAAACTAGTTATCATCCATGTTTCACTTCCATACATGGCTACCTTCCATACAATTACTTTCAGAAACGACTTCCTGACATTTAAATCTATACTCGATGTTAACAAATTTCTCTTCTTCAGAAACGCTTTCCTTGCCATTGCCAGTCTACATTTTATATCCTCTCTACTTCGACCATCATCAGTTATTTTACTTCCTAAATAGCAAAACTCCTTTACTACTTTAAGTGTCTCATTTCCTAATCTAATTCCCTCAGCATCACATGATTTATTTTGACTACATTCCATTATCCTCGTTTTGCTTTTGTTGATGTTCATCTTATATCCTCCTTTCAAGACACTGTCCATTCCATTCAACTGCTCTTCCAAGTCCTTTGCC
This sequence comes from Schistocerca gregaria, assembly GCF_023897955.1. Taxonomy (NCBI): domain Eukaryota; kingdom Metazoa; phylum Arthropoda; class Insecta; order Orthoptera; family Acrididae; genus Schistocerca; species Schistocerca gregaria. The sequence continues at coordinate 434,880,810 of NC_064920.1, read as the reverse complement.
GTCTCTGACAGAATTACAATGTCATCGGCGAACCTCAAAGTTTTTATTTCTTCTCCATGAATTTTAATACCTACTCCAAATTTTTCTTTTGTTTCCTTTACTGCTTGCTCAATATACAGATTGAATAACATCGGGGAGAGGCTACAACCCTGTCTCACTCCCTTCCCAGCTACTGCTTCCCTTTCATGCCCCTTGACTCTTATAACTGCCATCTGGTTTCTGTACAAATTGTAAATAGCCTTACGCTCCCTGTATTTTACCCCTGCCACCTTTAGAATTTGAAAGAGAGTATTCCAGTCAACATTGTCAAAAGATTTCTCTAAGTCTACAAATGCTAGAAACGTAGGTTTGCCTTTTCTTAATCTTTCTTCTAAGATAAGTCGTAAGGTTACTATTGCCTCTCGTGTTCCAGCATTTCTGTGGAATCCAAAGTGATCTTCCCCAAGGTCCGCTTCTACCAGTTTTTCCATTCGTCTGTAAGGAATTCGCGTTAGTATTTTGCAGCTGTGACTTATTAAACTGATAGTTAGGTAATTTTCACATCTGTCAACACCTGCTTTCTTTGGTATTGGAATTATTATATTCTTCTTGAAGTCTGAGGGTATTTCGCCTGTCTCGTACATCTTGCTCACCAGATGGTAGAGTTTTGTCATGACTGGCTATCCCAAGGCCGTCAGTAGTTCTAATGGAATGTTGTCTACTCCCGGGGCCTTGTTTCGACTCAGGTCTTTCAGTGCTCTGTCAAACTCTTCCCGCAGTATTGTGTCTCCCATTTCATCTCCATCTGCATCCTCTTCCATTTCCAGTACATCGCCCTTGTATAAACCTTCTATATACTCCTTCCACCTTTCTTCCTTTCCTTCTTTGCTTAGAACTGGGTTTCCCTCTGAGCTCTTGATATTCATACAAGTGGCTGTCTTTTCTCCAAAGGTCTCTTTAATTTTCCTGTAGGCAGTATCTATCTTACCCCTAGAGAGATAAGCCTCTACATCCTTAGCCATTTTGCACTTCCTGTCAATCTCATTTTTGAGACGTTTGTATTCGTTTTTGCCTGCTTCATTTACTGCATTTTTATATTTTCTCCTTTCATCAATTAAATTCAATATTTCTTCTGTTACCCATGGATTTCTACTAGCCCTCATCTTTTTACCTACTTTATCTTCTGCTGCCATCACTACTTCATCCCTCAGAGCTACCCATTCTTCTTCTACTGTATTTCTTTCCTCCATTCCTGTCAATTGTTCCCTTATGCTCTCCCTGGAACTCTCTACAACCTCTGGTTCTTTCAGTTTATCCAGCTCCCATGTCCTTAAATTAGTACCTTTTTGTAGTTTCTTCAGTTTTAATCTACAGTTCATAACCAATAGATTGTGGTCAGAGTCCACATCTGCCCCTGGAAATGTCTTAAAATTTAAAACCTGATTCCTAAATCTCTGTCTTACCATTATATAATCTATCTGATACCTTTTAGTATCTCCGGGGTTCTTCCATGTATACAACCTTCTTTCATGATTCCTGAACCGAGTGTTGGCTATGATTAAGTTATGCTCTGCGCAAAATTCTACCAGGCGGCTTCCTCTTTCATTTCTTAGCCCCAATCCATATTCACCTACTATGTTTCCTTCCCTCCCTTTTCCTACACTCGAATTCCAGTCACCCATTACTATTAAATTTTCGTCTCCCTTCTGTACCTGAATAATTTCTTTTATCTCATCATACATTTCATCATTTTCTTCATCATCTGCAGAGCTAGTTGGCATATAAACTTGTACTACTGTAGTAGGCATGGGCTTTGTCTATCTTGGCCACAATAATGTGTTCACTATGCTGTTTGTAGTAGCTTACCCGCACTCCTATTTTGTTATTCATTATTAAACCTACTCCTGCATTACCCCTATTTGATATTGTATTTATAACCCTGTATTCACCTGACCAAAAGTCTTATTCCTCCTGCCACTGAACTTCACTAATTCCAACTATATCTAACTTTAACCTATCCATTTCCCTTTTTAAATTTTCTAACCTACCTGCCCGATTAAGGGATCTGACATTCCATGCTCCGATCCGTAGAACGCCAGTTTTCTTTCTGCTGATAACAACGTCCTCTTGAGTCGTCCCCACCCGGAGATCCGAATGGGGGACTATTTTACCTCCGGAATATTTTACCCAAGAGGACGCCATAATCATTTAATCATACAGTAAAGCTGCATGTCCTCTGGAAAAATTACGGCTGTAGTTTCCCCTTGCTTTCAGCCGTCCACAGTACCAGCACAGCAAGGCCGTTTTGGTTAATGTTACAAGGCCAGATCAGTCAATCATCCAGACTGTTGCCCCTGCAACTACTGAAAAGGCTGCTGTCCCTCTTCAGGAACCACACGTTTGTCTGGCCTCTCAACAGATACCCCTCCGTTGTGGTTGCACCTACGGTACGGCCATCTGTATCGCTGAGGCACGCAAGCCTCCCCACCAACGGCAAGGTCCATGGTTCATGGGGGAGGGGGATTATTCATGTGTGGCAAATAAATTGTTAACATGGTCACTGTATAAGTCACTCTTTACTCTGTCCTTTCATACAGGTAATCATATCAGAATGAATAAAATATCCACTATAAGTATCAGTTTTGGAAACAACAATATGCATGATCTGAACCTACTGTCACAGTTTATGCTAACTATTACTGAATTTTAACACTGCCAATGAAAATAATTATGAGTTCACCATCCATAATTAAAAAAGTCACTGAATCATTAAGTAAACTAAACTCCTGGGCCTGAATTTTGGACAATACATGGAAAACTTTCCAGCTTGTAATCTAGCCTGTGGTACATTATCCTGTATTTGCCAAGATGGACTGTGCTGATTTCAAAACTCACTCCTAACTGACTTGGCCTCAAACAAGCTTCTTTTATAAGTTTACAATAATTACAACTGTTTCTGTCTATTGTTGTTTATCAGATTTTCACAAATTACAATTAAGGATTTACATTCCTAAGTGATTGAATAGTGGATGGATATTCATTTGAACATGAGCTTTCAGATACAGTAATTATCTTATCCATTTCTAATGGTTAGTTTGTGCAAATATGTGATTATATTTCAGTACCAATGCTTTACCTAAAATTATTGATTATTTCAGAATTAATTAAATGTAGGTGTTGCTAACAAACTTGCCTTTGATTGCCTGAATACTTTACTTACTTCTACAGCTTTTTTTATCTGCTTTATCAGGAAGCCAGTCACTTTGTATATGTTTACAGATAGACAATGATAAAAAACTTTAAATTACTGATGTTTTGTAATTAGCAAGATTTTCAGCCATACTAATTATAATAATGGATTCAGAATTATAAAAAGAAGGTAAAAGATAATAAATTCTAACTGAATTTGGCCTGGGTCAAAATTGGAGATTTTTAGGTACTGCACTCATGTTACATAAATGACAACACCAAAGATTTAAAAAACAGTTGAGGGAGAAAAACATAACAGATGGACAATAATACACCTGCTTTGTCACACGTGCATGAACACTATGAAATTATTGCCTGAGGTGGGTTGCCAATATAAAACCACAGTGTCTGCATGTAGAAATGTCACACCAGACTTTCAGATTTGAATTAGGCAGTAAGGTGTGCTAAAAGTGTCAACTGACTACACAGTCTTACACTATGCTGAAAGCCTGTTGTGTTTCTGCTGACAAAATGATGATGCTCTTACTTATGGCATTGGTGCCTTCGAGTGCTGCTGTGAGATGTTCCTGTAGTTCCATTGTCTGTAGTAGGTGTTGGCAATAAAAGTTTACCATCCCCAAGAATCTCCATAATTCTTGGTATGCAGTAGGAAGTTGCATTTGCCATACAATCTGTATCTTTTCTGCTAATGGAGAAATACTTAATGCTGTGGCACAAATATCTCGAAAAACTAGCTTGTTTTTTCTTACCATGTACTTCTTGTTATTGATGTTCACACCTTATGCTCTCTATGTTCATTTACTGTTTTGGAAAAAAAAATTATCAATGTATGCAAAACAGAAATTTAGCCCACTTAAAACTTCATCAATAAATTGCTGCCACTTCTGAACAACAACTGTAAGTCCAAAAACATGTAAACATGTTCAAAAAGATAAAAAAGGCTAATTATGGCAGTCTTGGGGATGTCTTCTGCTGTTAATGTAATCTGCCATTCAGCTCTTCCAGATTCAGCATTGGGTACTTATCTAGTATTGTCATCACATTTAGTGTCCGGAAGTCACCACTTGGTCTCCATATTTTATCTTTTTTGGGTACCAAATGCAATGGATGCACCCAAGACCTACTAGAGAGATGAATTAAGCCATCTTTCAGTAGCTTATCAAATGCCTCTTTGGTTACTGCTAGGCCATCTGGAACAGTCTTCACAAAATATTTCACATCATGTTTCAAAGTTTTCTTCACACTATATGGTGCAGTGATTGATGAAAACATTGAAGCAGCTGGATAAAAACGTTTGTAGCTGATCATTCTTGTACCTTTCTTGTCAGGAAATATAGCTGGTACCCTTTAGTGATGCTGCCTGAAATGTCATCAATTAGACAATTGTTCTAGACATCAAGTAACAAACTGAAATGGAGCAGGAAACCTGCTCCTATTATTTGCTCTTATACATCTGCCACAACACATATCCATTGATCTCCTTGCTATGTCTGAAGTATAGTTGCAGAGTTTTCTCACCAAACATCTTAATTACTGAGCCATTTGCAGCAGAGAACTGAAGTGGTGTTGGTTGTCTTTGAACTTGCAGCACTGTACATCCACTTTGGGGTGTAATTAGAACTGTAAAATGGTCTAGGCTTGTATTTCATATATGGCACTCGTGTTCAGAAAAATAAACCCTATCAGTTTAATTGCTCATGGGGGGGGGGGGGGGGGGGGGGGAATTACATGGTGTGGATTGGCAGGTTTTGGAGGGGGGGGATGATAGAAGATAGCTCTACTAACACCAGGCTTATTTTGGAGGAGTGGGGAAATGTGAAAGTAAAGAACAGTAAGCCATTTAGCATCTGCTCTGGTGGCACTGAAGAGACAGATGTTTTCCTGCTGTGGCTCTGTGAACCCTTCGTCTCACAAGTCAACTGATCATGTGACATAATTTTATTGTCAGGTCACCTTTGCTGATGATGATTTGGCCTGTTGCAACATTAATCAGTCAGTTGTTGTTGCAGCAGCATGAAGGCTGCACATGAAGAAGACAGCCCCTCTGTACAATTTACATTTTAAACAAATTATCATGTTCAGGGCCTGGAGGCACCTTCTACATCTCTCCTCTCCATGAAAGAATTCATCACAGGTGAATTCAGAAACCTCAATGGGGCCTCATATCTCACAGTAACAACATTTTAAATTCATTTAACAATTCGAGCAATTGTTATGTCATTGTTTAGTGACTACAGTTGGCAACACAGGACTATTGCAGCAGTGGCATTATAAAAGTAGCTGAAGCTTGTTTCAGAGATAGTTTGAAGGAGTAAAAAAAAACCCTTGGATGATAAGGGTTAAAATATAATGCGAGAATAATCTACACACATTTACAGATCAGATTTAAAATTAATGGAGCAAGTGAATGATTGACTTCTAGCTCTATAAGTAGAGGTAATGGACATCGTGTGATTTGCAGTAGAGTAGGTACCACATAACATTGAAAAGTGCCTCGCCAGTCTACAGTAAGATTTTTTTCATGTTCTGCTTTAACTTCAGGGTCACTGGATCCCACACTTTTTATTTTTATGGCCTTTTTTATTGCAGAGCCCCAGAATTAGTGTGAGCCACAAAAGAATTTTTGTCAAATTTGATCCAGTGACCATTTTCTGAAACATACTCAGCTAAAGCAGATTTTTTGGGGTAGCATAAATGATAAAACCTCTCACACTCCCTTCTTGCATTGTTCTGCAGTGTGTACCATTTGTCCAGTGAAAGAATGGCGACACTCACAAGGTATCTTGTAGACCACAGGACTTTGATACCTGCTACACCTTTAATCTTTAACTGGTCTCAGTAAGTGTCAGATTTTTCTCAGAGGCCTGATGATTGATATTATCAGGTGGCTTATCTCGCACATTACAGAGCCACAGAATAGCAAAAAATAGTTTCTTTTCCTGCTCCTCAATGGCCCTACTGTGATTCTTGCTTGAGATCACATTATTTATTTGGTGAGTTTCAAAGATAGTTCCTAGCCAAGCACTGAAATTAGTATATTATGGAACACTTTATCCCTTCCTCAATTATGGAATTGAACTATGGGATAGTGCAGCTATTGTACATTTACAAAGAATACTACTACTACTACTACTACTACTACTACTACTACTACTACAGAAAAGAGCAATAAGACATATACATGGAATGGGACATAGAGATCCATGTCGTGAAGTGTTTGTGGAAAATTCTGACAATATATTCTCTGTATATCTTCAAAATAGTTGTATTTTTCAGAAGTCATCCAACAGAAGCTATCAAGGGCAGTGATGTACATGATCACAACACTAGAACAAAGCGTAACTATTTCCGTAACAGAACAACATTAAAAATGACAGATAGAAGTCCATATATCAGTGGTTTGATTTGATAAAACAAGCTACCAAATGCTCTAAGAACATACATGGGAAATGTTTTTAAAACAAAATTAAAATCTTTTCTAATAGAAAAATGGTTATATTCTTTCAACGAATTTTAAAATAGTGATTGTAACATGAGGCATTAGCATATCAGTTGTAATGTGATAAATGTAAAAAATAGACATAAGAAGCGACAGCTACAGAATATAGTCAATTTTATAAGTGTAAATACAACCATAGTATTAAGTCTGATGTTTGCAAAAGCCATCATTACGATGGCTCCATGAAAAGAAAATGTAAATAAATAAATAAACATCACAGCTATCAGCTAGATAGAGTATGTAAGGGCGGTCCAGCAGCCCACTGGCAATCATACCACTTGACAAAGGCTAAGGAGAGCTTGATGTGGCTTAAAGTCTGAGAACTTTTCATTAACGTTACTGCTGTGAGACTCTTGTATTCTTACATGATCATAGGCATATTGAAATCATGGAACTGAATTTTGAAACACAAAAGTGTGTGCTACCTGTAATCAAGGAGGAATGAAGCACTGTAAGCAAATTAACTTAGAGTTCATTAGCACTGCTGATTATATACTCTAAGTAACATAGTTACTATTTAATTGACCAAAGAAATGTTGCAAAACTGAAAACAAATTAATGTGCAGGAATCACCAAATCTACTATTTGATCAAATCTTTCTTAGCATCAACCAGAATGACCTACAAAATTAAACAGATTTAGTTAACAAAAGTATAAAATTACACATGTGTAAAAGATGACTCTCCTCTTTGCATTAATGCATCTAACTAATAAACAAATAATAAATCATTTACAACATACACCAGAAGAGTTATTTCTTTGACCCAAATTTATATGATCACATCAGCAAAATAATGAAATTCAGTTACACTGAACAGAAAATTTGTAAAAATAAATCATGACAATAAAACATGACATGAACATACAAGCAAAATAATTAAGGACCACTGTTCAAAACAGTCACAAAATAAGCAATTCATAAGACAAATACAAAATAATAGTTTTAACTAAAGAAAGTAATCCTAGGTGGGATTACAAAATTACTGTTCATGACAGTAGAAAAATAACAGTTGACATTAACGCTGCACTTCACCTCAGTATAATCTACTAGAACATAGGAAAAAGACGTGATCAGCTGGAGTGGCTATACACATTCTAATACATAGCTAGCAGTTGTAACAATGTATGGTCAACACTAATATACTTGCTTGGGCATGAGCAAAGTTTGTGTTTTAAAATACAGTTTACAGTAAGTATATGGTGTTGTGCTAACATCACAATTATGTTACTAATATAACATAGATAAAAAGATCTACTCACCAGTGGCAGGAGAATTTGCACACACAAAAAGGTTTAACTTATGCAAGTTTTCAGAGCCAGTGGCTCCTTCTTCTGGCAGAAAGTTGAAGGGGTGAAGGGAAAGGATTGTTCTAAACCTCTCCAGTACTTTTCCTTCATCCCTCTACCTTCCCCTTCAATTCTTCTGCTGGAAGAAGGAGCCATGGATCGTGGTCGGATGAGCTCGGTAGAACTTGGGAGCCGTTAGTGAGTCCATTGCCCGAGGGTGCGGCCTGTGGCAGCAAGGTCGCGGGCGAGATGCTTGGTCCGAGTGTACCATTTGTGTTGTCAGTGGCGGTCGCACGGCGGCGCGCAGGAGCCAAAGTTGCATAGTTTGAGGTGCTGTCCGCGAGGGGCGGGGTAAGAGTCGTCAGTTCAAGAACACGTGATGCTTGTCGCGCAAGCGCACTTGTGTCCGGCCGAGTGTCAAACGCTACCATGTTAGGAGCGAGTGGCCCTGCGGAGCTGTCAGTACATGTTATAGCAGTCATGATAGCACAGTCATGAGGGGTAGCAGGAGGTACACACACAGAGGCTCGATTGCTGGGACTGCAAGCAGATTTGGCGCACTTACTGACCTTGCTTTGTACTTGCTGTAGTGTCTGTAATTCCTTTGCTGCATCAGAGAGCTAGAGTTGAGTTTCGTGGAGCCGGAGGGAGAGCTCGAAGTTTTCCTTGTGTAGGCTAGCGACGTCTTCAAGCTCGACAAGGCACTTGTGCGTTGTTTCTTGTAACGTCGTCAACAGAGACGAGCATGTATGGATGAGATGAACCCGGACTGATGTTTGCTCGACAGAGCACAGGGGAATTGAGTCTTGGACAGGTGATGAAACATGGTGTTTCACACTAGGTCCAGTGAAACTTTGTGGTGTCGCAGGAAGTCAGTGCCTAGTATAGCTTCGTGACTTTCACACACTAAAAGAGTCCACTCGAGTTTGCAGTTTGTTGAGAGTGAGACAACGTGGGAAGTTGAACCCGAGCATTATAGTTTAGTTGAATTCACAGCCTGCAGTGACGTATGATGAGGGCAGATGTACGACGATGCTAAGGATGTAGGCAGCAGCGAAACATTGGTGCCTGTGTCCACTAGGACACGGTATCGTGGCGAAATGTCTTTAAAGTAAAGTCGTCCACCATTATCCGGTCGTTCCCAGACAGAATGGAGCACTGGGGGGTGCCTGTTATGTTGTGCGCAGGAGGCGGCACCCGGAAAAACCTGCGATTGGTGTTTGTAAAGTAGCTGGGTGGTCTGCGGTTCTGTGCCACCTCACCAAACCGTGTGTCGAAGTAACAGTATGGGTAGTGCAGTTGCATTTCCTGTGGAAAGTTCGTTGCCAGTGGTGGTGGCTGAGGTTCGGTGGCCGCAGCAGTTTTGGTTGCAGGAGGGGGCGTGACCATGGGCAGAGCTGGTGCCGTCCCAGTTGCTTGTTTGCTGCTTCTCAGAGCGAGCTGAACGGTCGACACAGTACTGCTCTGGCCGCGTCCGGCCATAGGGCGATGAGCCTGAACCTGAGACTTGTCAGGTAGGCAGTGGCTGGCGAAATAGAGCAGTGATGTATTGTGTAGCTTGTCAGCAATTATCATTCTTTGCTCGACATGTTCAGGAGACCTTTGAGCCAGAGCAAAGCGGATGTGAGGAGATAGTTTATCTGACCAGATGGTGAGGAGAGCTGTGTCAGAGAATAGATCGGTGCTGACCTGGGCACATAGCCGTCTCCAGAGCTGGGAAGGTTTGTATTTGCTTAGTTGCTCGACATGGAGAATTTGCCGTATTGCTGCTTCAGTTGAGCGTGCAAACCGATGTAGAACTGTCTTTTTGGCTAGAGTGTACCGGGTAGATGAGTCTGGGGTGTTGACCAGGTCAGCAATCAAGTCCTCCTGGTCGTGCAGGTGGGTGATGGGGCACAGAAACCTGGTTGACTCATCGAGTTTGTAATGGTCGAACACTTTGTCCACTATTTTGAGCCAGGTTGTTGCTCTGTCGGGATTAAATGGCGGCAGCATTGTAGAATGTTCGGAAGAACAGGTTGAGTTGAGTTCGTCAGGGCACAGTCTGATTCGAGCTGTTGTTGCTGTAGTATTCCAGGAGAGTGTGCCTCCAGGGGATGACGCAACGACAGCTGTTCGGGTGGCAGCGTGAAAGTGACCCATTGTGGTTGAGTGCGCTCTGTCGCGATGCGGAAGGCTGACGTGGGTAAGACACCGTAATGTGTCGATTGTGGTTGCAGAAGCTCAACATGTTGTGGGTGTGTCTGGACTGACGCATCAGGGAATACTGACATGGATGAGGCACCGAGATGTGCCAAGAACGGTAGCAGAAGCTCGACTGGAGCCGGCGCAAGGACAACAGGTGAGTAAAAGTTCAATGTTTGAGAAGGCGTGTTAATCCATGGAAAGCTCGATGTATGATCAGAGCCGGGGCCACCTGTGTTGCAGGGAGGCTACGGAGGTGCGGGCTGTCCGGAAGCACAGTGTGGGAAATGATGTCGAACATGGGACGGAATGTGTGGAAGTTCACTGTTCATAGTCACTCCACTCAAAACAGTGTGTGGATAAGGTGAATATCGTGGTGCAAAACACTGAGGTGTAGCAGTGGAATGGAGGTGGAGGTCAGGCACAGATGACAAGTTGTTGTTCCTGTTGCAGGCCGAGGTATTGAAGTAGGAAGGCATGTGCTGATGCTGAACCAAGGCAGGCGCAGGCGTGGTCGGATGCTGAGGAGGTTGACCTGAGAATGAAGCAGTTCCGGCCACTTGGCAGGTATATGTGTGGTACTGCGTGGATTGTGCTGTGGCAAATCGTTGTCCTGGTGGTGGTAGGTTGTCCGACGAAGCATTTGCAGAAATCGGCATTGTTCCTACACTGCAAGGAGATCCGTAAGATGACGGAGGGCACACATGGTGGGAACAAAGGCATTTGATAGCTGGAGTCGTGCACACTCCTAACCTCACTTATTGTTGCAGGCTCGAAAACGTCCGGCAAAGTCAGCGTAATCATCGAGTGAGAGGCATTGTGTTGCAGTCCTAGCGCATGTACATCGCCCGAAACATGATGCATGTCGATCACAAAATCCGGCGTTAGGTGATGGGTCGAAGTCATTGTTTGAATGCTGTGTCGATGTAATACATGTGAAAATTACCGACGCGGAGGTTTCGGACACAGTAAAATGGCAAAAATGGAAAACGTTGCAACTCGGGGTCACCAGTGAGGGGGAAGTTCAGGTCGGTTACACTGAGCAACACTCCCATTTTGCAGTAGTTCATTTATTCACCTAAACACAAGCAAGGCTCACAAAGAACTGAACATGGCTGAAGGGACCAAAGATAAGATGGAAAACATTACAACTCGGGGTCACGAGTGAGCGGGAAGTTCGGGTCGTTTTCACCAAACAACACTCCCATTTTGCAGTAGTTCATTTATTCACCTAAACACAAGCGAGGCTCACAAAGTATTGAACATGGTGGAAGAGGCCAAAGATAATCTTAGATTAGTTCATTGATGGATGCATCAATGTTGATGTCGATTTCATCGGCGCCACGCCTTTTTATGTAGAAATTTGCCTGCTTGTGTGTGAATGTTCTTTCTTTTAACATATGTGTGTATTGTTTTTATACAGGTGTTAAGGTAAGAGTATGCAAAAACATTACAGGACACAGAGAATGCTCCACTGAACAATTAGAGGCAGGGAATCTGAGGTCGGAGAAGCCAGCTTAAGGAGATATGGAAGTAAACTTGTCTATCACTTTGTCTAGCATTACTATTATTATTTACAACTAAAATGCATACAAGTTTACATGTATGTGCTGTTTATTTACATGTACATTATTTATTTCCTGCAAGGAAACAAGGAGGATGAGCCTAATTTCTAGGAAGTCATGATGCAGGGTTTGTTTACTTTACTTGTCCATAAGGTGACTCTTTTGCATTGTATTTACATAGTTCCATGACAGAGCATGCTTTGAATGAACGACAGACCCATGCTCTTTTAGTTCTTTCAGTAACAATTTAGCTAGTTACTCTGACAAATATTTACTTTCATAACACTTATTGTCCACAGTAGCGTTACTGCCTACCACGCAGGGGGCCCGGGTTCGATTCCCAGCAGGGGACTGGGTGTTGTCTGTCCTTCATGATCATTTTTAACATCATTGACTCACAAGTCACTGATGTGGCATCAACTAAAGAGGCTGGCGGCTGAGCTCCCCACATGGGGCCTCCCAGGCAACAATTCCATACGAACATTTCATTTCATAACACTTATTACATCTATCATATTTAACTGATGTGGGCCAATTGCTTTGACATCCACAATGGGTACACATCCTGTGTATTTTTGCTGGAGGTTCAGGATGCTGATCTTCAGAAGTCTATGCTTCAACACGAAACTGCTTAACAAATACGTTGAGACCAGCTGGCTATTATTTGAGTTGAACTCTGGATATGAGTTGTTCCCTCATAAGATCTTTTGCTAGCTTCTTGAGATAAATATGTCTTCCTTTAGTTATTTCTCACTGATTGAAGGAAAGCAATATTTGTGAATTAATTCCAGGAACATTAAAAAAAATGAAAAATAGCCAAAGGCCATCTCCCTGTAATTCTTGTAAGTGAGTAACAGGCACACATTTTATCAAAAACATCAGCTCCACCTTTTGTCATTCAGAGATGTACTGTACAGTATGATGGAGCAGTACTGGTACAGTTTTGCAGAACTCACTGACATGCACCCTGTGTATGGGGAAGTACATCGCAATGCTTGCTGCTGAAAGGTTGTAAGGGAACAGGCATTATCCATCATGACAAGTGTTTATTTCTCTCGATTGATGAATGCAGGAGACTGGGTCATTGGAAAGAAGAAACAAGGGACCTGGCGACATGAGGACCACTGACACAATTGATTTTGAAGAGGTGCTGGAATGTGTTGCACCAAACCCCACTACAATTATTGCACATGAAACGGTTGCTGCACATACAGGTACTCCATGAACAACAATTACACCTATATCACCCACAACAAGTCCATGCAATGCTTATGACTGACCTAGCACTGATGGTCGTATTGTGTCAGTGATTGCTTCAACAATGGATCCATCAACCAGATTTCCTCCAAATCATGCCGTTTATTGATGAGACCTCATCTAATTGTGACAGTATTTTGAACAGCAGGAATATTCATTGTGTTGTAGTAGAGTCACACCATCAAGTACATTTTGCTGTGAATATCTGGGCCAGCACTGTGAATAACAATCTCATGGGGCCTTATCTTCTACCTGACCATCTGAATGGCCACCTGTACTCTAAGTTTGTACAAAGAGGTCTACCTGAGTTGCTGGAGAACGTACCTTGGCTGTTCATGAGAGGATGTGGATTCAACATGACAGTGCACCACCTTACTTCACTGTGGATATCCACAACCATCTCAATGCTGTATTTCCTGGTTGCTGCATTGAAAGAGAAGTTCCTATCCCATGGCCTGTTAGGTCACCTAACCTGAATTTCCTTAATTATTCCCTATGGGGATATCTAAAATCATTTACGTATGAGGCCCCACTGAATACAGAAGTACAATTAGTTACCAGAATTGTAGCTGTCTGTGATGTGATTTGAAACACACCAAGAATATTTGTCAAGATGCATCAGAATCTTGTTCACCAATGTTATGCTTGCATTGTGGTTGATGGCCACCAGTTTCAGCACATTTTGTAAGATGCAGTAAAAATGGCATGTTCATTGTGTCAATGATGGTTTCACTATCTTCAACATTTATAACAAAAGCTTTTGCTCTTTTAGTTCTCTCAGTAACAATTTAGCTAGTTACTCTGACAAATATTTACTTTCATAATACTTATTGTCCACAGTAGCGTTACTGCCTACCACGCAGGGGGCCCGGGTTCGATTCCCAGCAGGGGACTGGGTGTTGTCTGTCCTTCATGATCATTTTTAACATCATTGACTCACAAGTCACTGATGTGGCGTCAACTAAAGAGGCTGGCGGCTGAGCTCCCCGCATGGGGCCTCCCAGCCAACAATTCCATACGAACATTTCATTTAATAACACTTATTACATCTATCATATTTAATTGATGTGGGCCAATTGCTTTGACATCCACAATGGGTACACATCCTGTGTATTTTTGCTGGAGGTTCAGGATGCTGATCTTCAGAAATCTATGCTTCAACACGAAACTGCTTAACAAATACGTTGAGACCAGCTGGCTATTATTTGAGTTGAACTCTGGATATGAGTTGTTCCCTCATAAGATCTTTTGCTAGCTTCTTGAGATAAATATGTCTTCCTTTAGTTATTTCTCACTGATTGAAGGAAAGCAATATTTGTGAATTAATTCCAGGAACATTAAAAAAAATGAAAAATAGCCAAAGGCCATCTCCCTGTAATTCTTGTAAGTGAGTAACAGGCACACATTTTATCAAAAACATCAGCTCCACCTTTTGTCACATTGTAGTAAGGTGTTATTTCAGGTTTGTTTCATTGTTAATAGTATCATGTTATTTAAAGCAGACAAAGTATGACAACACAGTTTTTACGAGGAACTAATGGTGTTATCATGTTGAAATCAAAACGCTCCACATCTAGTTCCTTGTCTTGTTTGGAAGAATTTCTGGAGGAATTTCATGTCTCTTCTTCCTCATTATACCAATGTAAGTGATTTCCTGCTGCAGCAAATATTGAGACAGAACATAGCTTGTGTACCGGTTCACACTCATGAGGTTCTGTTAGAGTTTTATATAAGCACCCCAAGTCTCTTTCCTATATCTTCAGTACTATTGGGTGATACCCAACATTGCCCTTCTGGTTGTATGATGCAGTAAACCTCCAGATTACTTCAATAAAATGTTTTTGAATCACATAGTGCAAACATTGTTATCCAATATTTAGCTGGTTTGATGGGTACACTCTGAATACAGCCACAGCAGTCTCTGAAAGGGTGAAACATTTAATCTATTGTGGTGAATTCACTCAGGCTGAAGTACTTTGACAGTTAGCAACAAAAGCATCCAATACTGTACAAACAGCAGCCTCTTATCAGTTCTTCTCCTGTTGTTCCTAGTTTCCATGTCATCAAATCGCTTACAACATAGAAGAAACAGAAACATTTGTAACTCATTGCAGCCCTAAGCAGTTGCATACCTATTCCATCTGCTGCCCAGAATACCAGTAAATCAGGATGATGATCTTTTCTTGTACCATTCAAAAAAAGAATCTCAAATACAGACATTATTTCAAGTCTTGATGTCACTTTATTATCTCTTTTGCACAACAGTTGATTAGTTTTTCACTGTCTATTTAATAAGTGTTTGTATGGTTTACAATTTCATCAGTAATGTCAAGGTCAATCATTTTCAGAAAAGCACTAACTTCATTAATTATATCCATCACATTTCTCTTTGGATCTGCTAGAATTTGCACATTGTTTTTCTCTTGCTTTTTGACTTTTAGCACATTTGCTTTTACAACAACGCTTTTCTTTCCAAATGAAAAGCTCCTGCATATCTGCCATTTCTTCTAGATCATCACCATCATCACATTCAGATTCATAGCATTAGTCACCAAATTCAATGTTTTCATCATTCAAATCCACTTAACTTTCCTCCAAATCTCAAAATGCTGTATCAACTTCATCATCACTTTCTTTGAGTATTTTGTAAATTTCCTTGTCTGATACAATTTCTGAACTGAAATAAAAAATCAAAATAAATGAAATAAATAAATTCAGATGCAGTATAACCAAATGAACATTTAATGTGCAGCTATAAGAAAATAAAAAACAATGCGTAAGTATAGTTAACTTTTTTTTTACACTTACCTCTCTATGTTGACTGCTGAAACAAAGCTTGCAACTATCACACCAGTAGGCACACATTGCACTTTTTACAACATTCGACACCTCATTGCTTACGATTCAGAAAACAAATTGAGAAAGCCAACCACATGAACTGAAACCTTCTTAACATTATCGAGAAAACATCAGCAGTGGAATACATGGAAGTGGTGAAATGTGTTTTATTCATAAAGTACACAATTTCAGAACATATGTCTGATGTACAGGAGACATGTCGAGGTTACAATTAGCTTATTTGAAATTATGTCACACTTGCAGTAATACTTTGTGGAGAATTTACTTATTTAAAATTTGTCAAACTTACAGTATTTACATCTACTATAACAATCGTAATTTTGTATTCCATTTTAGGGGTCCAGCTCAAAGTATCATTTCATCCTTCATGAAATTTTTCACAGAGTAGTAGCATTTTTCAATTAGAAAATCATGTAACTTGCTTTTTAAAATATTTATCTTCATATTCATTATGTCACTCCCTTTTATTGTGTTGTGAATTTTCATGGCTATGTATTGAGGAGTCTGAGCATGCAGTTTTAAGCAATGTGAGGTGGGCATAAAGTTTTCTTTATGCCTTGTATTGTATAAGTGTTCAAAATGATTTTTTTAACAGATCAGATCTGCTGCATAGGAAAAGAGCAACCTCAAAGATGTATAAAGAGGGGACAGTTAATATTTTTTGGTCTTTAAATAATGATCGACATGATGCCCTCGACTGTTCAGAGCACATGTTGCGAATGATTCTTTTTTGCAACTTTAAAATTCATCTAATATTTTCCTGAGTTTCCCAAAAAATTATGCCATATTGGATAACAGATGCAAAGTAGCTTTTGTATGCTATTTTCCTGGTGACCATATCAGTGGCACAGGCTAAAATTTCCATTGCAAATGCAAGGCTGTTTAATTTATTTGCTAGATATTCTATATGAGAATCCAACTCAAAGTTCTGTCTAAGTTTAGTCCCAGGAACCTGACTGAGTCAAGTTCTTGCATTCTTTTGATTGTTGTGAGTGAACAGAGTTCTTCAGTTTGTGACAGTTTGGTTTTAAAACTCATCATGTGGGTTTTTGAAATGTTTAGCTTTAAGCCATTTAGATTAAACCATGTTGCCAAGTTACTTAATGTATGTGTGACACTCTGTGGTATATCATCAGAATTTTCATTTTCAATTAGGGCAGAAGTATTATCTGCAAACAAAGTTAAATAAATATTTATATTAAGAGGCAAGTCTTGTACTTAGAACAGGAATAAAATGGCTCCAACGACTGAGCCTTGTGGAACACCTTGTGTGACAGTTTTCCACTCTGAGAAGTAATGTTTCATTTGAGTTGATTACTACCCTTTGTCTCCTCTCCAATAGATATGATTCAAACCATTTCAAAGCAATATCCCTTATTCCATACCTGTTGAGTTTGAAAAGCATCAGGGCATGGTCTCCAGAGTTGAATGCTTTTGTAAGATCACAGAATATTCCTTTTATGTTAGCTTTCCTATTTAGTGATGAAGTAATTTCTTCAATAAATTCATTTATCACAATGCCTCAAGAAAAAGGCATCGATTAGGTGTAAAAACCACTGGTGTTGAACTTTTTACAACAGTGTGCCCGCTCAAGGGTTGAACTGGCTTCTCTGACCCCAGGTTCCCCACCCCAAATTTTTCAGCGGGGCTTTCTCTATGTCTTAAATTTTTGCATGCTCTTGTGGAAACACCCTGTATATAGATATATAGACACACAATTGTTTTCACTGATGATTCACCACTGTTTCACTCAAATGATTTCAGTCACATCTAATGTGACAACACATTTTCTATTTTATTCTAGAAGGCAGGACTCAAAATAATGGAATGGCTTGCACCATCTGCTGACATGAGCTTGCCTAAGCATGCTGGAGACCAGCTGAAACTTGTAGTGTGTTGTTGTAAGATCCCTTAAAACATGCTATATGACCTCAAGAGGACTGCCTTTGAATAATGGGACAGGATAAAGCAGCAACATCTTGACCACTCTGTGTATGGCATATCTTTGAGGATCCAAGCATGCTACAATTGTCGAGTGAAAATACACAACATAACAGTTAATTACAATGAGTAATCATAATCTTAAGAACCTCTACATCAGTACTTTCTTTTTAGTTCAGAGGCGGCCTGAAGAATCACAGTTTACCCTGCAGAGATGAACCATGCAACAGTCAATATCATTGTCCACTTGACTTCTCCGCAAGTGTCAATGGTATTTGGGGCTGAAACATATGTGGCACCTGCAGCAAATTGTGACTTGCAGCTCACTTTGAGGCACAAGTGATGGTGGTGGAAGACTGGATACGTTCAGTGGCCTCATAGAACTACATGTAGGTAGTGTCTTGGTGTTAGCTGGGGTGAAAGCTGACTTGAGTCTGTCGACAGATATTTGGGTGGAAGAGCCACTGATCTCGACATCAAACATATTATTGTGGCATGCTAATACTGTGTATGGTCCATCATGTGGTGGCTGGAGAGATTTTTGAATAGCATCATATTGGACAAAAACCTGTTTGCACAATTTTAAGTAACAGAAAACAAATGGTCACCAGATAGAATGTTCTTTGGAAATTGTTGGACAGAGCTACAAAGATGATGTGCAAAATTCGAGGCTTCAGTAATACTGTTTGATGAGTCAGTAAACAACTCTCCTGGTAGTCAAAGTGTCTGCCCATACATTTATTCAGTCATTGTTGCATTGAGATCGTCTCTGAAAGCTCTCTCAAGGCCTAGTAGAACAATAGGTAAGCTGTCAGTCTAATACTCTGTGGCATGGAATTCAAGGGGGCTCTTTAATTGCTGATTAAGCCAATCCACAAGACCATTAGCAGTGGGATGGTAGACAAAAGTTTGAATACAGTATGCCGCGCAATCCTGAGAGTGCTTTAAAAACATATGACTTGAATTGCTTCCCGTGATCAGTAGTGATAGAGAGAGGAATGTCAAACCATAGGACCCACTCACAGATGAAGGTTGTGGTTACAGTTGATTATTATCCAAACAGAATGGTGGGGGATTCATTGCAATCAGACTAAGGACCACATTTGTTGCAGATAAGTTAGTGTTTGTGGGCACTGATTACATGACATAATTGTTCATGAGAGATTCTGCATGGCACATTTTATTGTTCTGGTATAAGACTCCGTTTTTTGTGTGTGATGGGATTGTTCTGACACGATTTGTGAACTCAGGGTCAGCAAATGTCAAGTGATAACACAATTTATTTAAGTGCATAACATAATGGTTAATTACAATGAGTAATCATAATCATAAAGCCACTAAGAATATCTATATCAATACTCTGGTTTTATTTCAGAGC
Source organism: Schistocerca gregaria (assembly GCF_023897955.1). Lineage (NCBI taxonomy): Eukaryota > Metazoa > Arthropoda > Insecta > Orthoptera > Acrididae > Schistocerca > Schistocerca gregaria. The sequence goes on along the minus strand of NC_064920.1, from coordinate 434,861,651 downwards.
CGGTCGGTGTGGCCGAGCGGTTCTATGTACTTCAGTCTGGAACTGCGCGACCGCTACGGTTGCAGGTTCGAATCCTGCCTCGGGCATGGATGTGTGTGATGTCCTTAGGTTAGTTAGGTTTAAGTAGTTCTAAGTTCTAGGGGACTGATGACCTCAGGTGTTGAGCCCCATAGTGCTCAGAGCCATTTGAACCATTTTTTTTAGTTCAGAGGCAGCACTGAGAATCAAAGAGTTTTACTACACACATGAATAATGTAGCACACAATTCACTATTCACATCCCTGCCCATGTAATGCACAGGGTGAACCAATACATTACTGAATGTTAACCAGCAACAGCTTTCAGTTTTACAGACAAATACAGATGTTTAGTTTCGAACAGGCTACGTTCATTCTGGTTATTGTTTTGTTTTTAATTTTCAGTAGATTTTTTTTTTTAAATTTTTGAAAGACTTTTTCTTTCATTCCCTGCTCCCCTCAATGCTTGCAGACATACAGTTGGCATAAATTTTTTTTTTTGAGCAGTTTGTGTGTTCAACAGAGTTATTTTATAGTACTCGCCATTTAAATTCGCAGTTTTGGTAATTTCCTTTATCAATACTGAAGCAAGAATAAATATCATCATTTGTCTTCCATCTCTTTGTGCCCTGTGATGTAACAAAGCCAGGCAGATTCCTGTGTCACTGTTGGAATACAGCAACCTTGATCATATGAGAAAATGATTTAAAAGCCAAGCAAAAATGAGGATAATCAGTGATACACCAAATTTAATAATTATTGTCACCAACATGGGAGACATAGGGACACAACAAATTCTTGCACCATTATCTTGACTTAAATACCAAACCTCTCCACAGTGCTCCATGGAATGAGATTGTTGATACAGCCTTTAAGCTTGGCAGACTGCTTGATATTATTCTAGAGGAACAAATTGAGTAGTGATACCAAGCTTCTTCCTCCCCTCTCCCTTCTGTCCAATCATTCCATACTTATGGATAACAAGACAAATGTAACACTACACAAGCACTTATCACATTCATCCATATAGACTTGACATTCCATAAATGGTCAGCGGAAGGCAAAGAAAGACAATCCACTTATATCACTAGGACCTAGCCAATATCAGCACATGAGGTGAGGTGAGATCGGGGAAAGAGCTACTTCATTTGCTCATCCAGGAAAATGTTACTGAAATAAATATCTATATACTGCTGTTCTTAGGAGTGCAAAATATGGTGCTTGGTACCATTTACAATTAAACAGAAGTTATGTCATTACGAGTAGTATAATAACAAAAGGGATAAAAGGGACATTGGTAGCTCGTCAACCAAGAGACTTCATATAGGCCTGGTCCTAGGCATCTGTGGCCAGTCTTATCTCCCCATGGTATAGAGGACATAGTGATAAGACATCCCTGGGGTTGTGAAGCAGCTGAATGGGTTGAAAATAAATAAATCGCCAGGTCCTGATGGGATTCCAATTCGATTTTACAGAGAGTACTCTACTGCATTGGCTCCTTACTTAGCTTGCATTTATCGCGAATCTCTTGCCCAATGTAAAGTCCTGAGCGACTGGAAAAAAGTGCAGGTGACGCCTGTATATAAGAAGGGTAGAAGGACGAATCCTCAAAATTAAAGTCCAATATCCTTAACATCTGTTTGCTGCAGGATTCTCAAACATATTCTCAGTTAGAATATAACGAATTTCCTTGAGACAGAGAAGTTGCTGTCCATGCATCAGCACGGCTTTAGAAAGCATCGCTCCTGCGAAATGCAACTCGCCCTTTTTTCACATGATATCTTGCAAACCATGCATGAAGAGTAACAGGCAGATGCCATATTCCTTGACTTCCAGAAAGCATTTGACTCAGTGCTCCACTGCAGACTCCTAACTAATGTACGAGCATATGGGATTGGTTCCCAAATATGTGAGTGGCTCAAAGACTTCTTAAGTAATAGAACCTAGTATGTTGTCCTCGATGGTGAGTGTTAATCGGGGGTGAGGGTATCATCTGGAGTGCCCCAGGGAAGTGTGGTAGGTCTGCTATTGTTTTCTATCTACATAAATGATCTTTTGGATAGGGTGGATAGCAATGTGCGGCTATTTGCTGATGATACTGTTGTGTACGGGAAGGTGACGTCATTGAGTGACTGTAGGAGGATACAAGATGACTTGGACAGGATTTGTGATTGGTGTAAAGAATGGCAGCTAACTCTAAATATAGATAAATGTAAGTTAATACAGATGAATAGGAAAAAGAATCCCATAATGTTTGAATATTCCATTAGTAGTGTAGCACTTGACACAGTCACATCGATTAAATATTTGGGCGTAACATTGCAGAGTGATATGAAGTGGGACAAGCATGTAATGGCAGTTGTGGGGAAGGCAGATGGTCGTCTTCAGAATTTTGGGAAGATGTGGTTCATCTGTAAAGGAGACCACTTATAAAACACTAATATGACCTATTCTTGAGTACTGCTCGAGCGTTTGGGATCCCTATCAGGTTGGATTGAGGGAGGACATAGAAGTAGGTTTGATCATCATGCGAGTGTTATGGAAATGCTTCAGGAACTCGGGTGGAGTCTCTAGAGGAAGGAGGCATTCTTTTTGTGAATCGCTACTGAGGAAATTTAGAGAACCTGCATTTGAGGCTGACTGCAGTACAATTTTACTGCCGCCAACTTATATTTCGCGGAAAGACCTCAAAGATAAGATATGAGAGATTAGGGCTCGTACAGAGGCATATAGGCAGTCATTTTTCCCTTGTACTGTTTGGGAGTGCAACAGGGAGAGAAGATGCTAGTTGTGGTATGAGGTACCCTCCGCCGTGCACCGTATGGTGGATTGTGGAGTATTTATGTAGATGTAGATGGTGAACAGTGAACATTTCCAAACACACAAGGCTTGCTGATCCATACACTTGCACCAATAATAACAATGGAACTGGGCGAAAGTTTTATAAACCTGGAATAAATGAACTCTCTCTTCCCTCTTGAATCAATGGCTAAACCAATTCAATATGTGTAGGGCCTTAACGGAGCTTATTTTGAAGTGTCTAAGGTGTGATACCAATGTCAATGTACACATTAGGTTAGACTAGATTAGATGTACTGTTGATACCAATACATCTTCCAGGATGTAGAATGTGTCAGAAAAACAAGGATACACAATAAATATTTACAAAGAAAAAGAAATATGGTAATGTACCTGCCACAGATCCCAAGTGAAACAGTCATCATTGATATGATATAAGTAAGAAAATCTTAATCATATTTTCTTTTAAAAGGTATAAAATAACTTGTCACAAAACATGTAAATGTTCAATACACTCAGATGACTATGACAATTCTTAGGCTAAGGTAGCCATGTATCATCAAACAGAAGAAATCTTTATTGCACTTATTTACATTGACTGCATCACTGTACTGAATTTCTACAGAAGTCAGATAGTACAATCATTCACATTATTTGATATTACTAGTAACATTTGCACATGAGTTGGTTCTACTCAGAAAGTCATCAATGAAATAGGAGATGGTCACCAACAGATCCTTTAGGCTCCTCTTAAACAGAACTTTCTTAGTAGTTAAACTTTTTATAACTGCTGGCAAGCTATTAAAAATGTGTGTTCCTGAATAATGGACATTTTTCTGGACTAAAGCAAGTGACTAATCCTTTGTGAAGATCATTCTTATTTCTAGTATTGATTACAACAACTGAGCTGTTGGTTTAAAAAAAGATACATATTTTAATGACAAATTTCATTAAGGAATGAACATATTGGAAGTCATAGTCAGTATCCCTAGTTCACTAAACAGGCCTCTACAGGATATTCTTGAGTTCAAACCACAAATAATTCTTATTACAGGTTTTTGGACTCTGAAAACTTTAGCTTGGTTTGATCAACTATGAGACAAAATAATGCTCTATGACATTATGGAATAAAAATAAACATTGTATGTGAGCATTTTTATTTTTATGTCACCTATGTATGACAACATCAGAATTGCAAATAGAGATTTGTTTAAACACTTCAGTATTTCTGAGGTGTGCTCCTCCCAGTTGAATTTATTATAAAGCTGTAATCCCAAGAATTTAACACTGTCCACTTCTTCTATCCCCCCCCATGAGCCATGGACCTTGCCGTTGGTGGGGAGGCTTGCGTGCCTCAGCGATACAGATGGCTGTACCGTAGGTGCAACCACAACGGAGGGGTATCTGTTGAGAGGCCAGACAAACGTGTGATTCCTGAAGAGGGGCAGCAGCCCTTTCAGTAGTTGCAGGGGCAACAGTCTGGATGATTGACTGATCTGGCCTTGCAACATTAACCAAAACGTCCTTGCTGCGCTGGTACTGCGAACGGCTGAAAGCAAGGGGAAACTACAGCCGTAATTTTTCCCGAGGACATGCAGCTTTACTGTATGATTAAATGATGATGGCGTCCTCTTGGGTAAAATATTCCGGAGGTAAAATAGTCCCCCATTCGGATCTCCGGGCGGGGACTACTCAGGAGGATGTCGTTATCAGGAGAAAGAAAACTGGCGTTCTACGGTTCGGAGCGTGGAATGTCAGATCCCTTAATCGGGCAGGTAGGTTAGAAAATTTAAAAAGGGAAATGGACAGATTAAAGTTAGATATAGTGGGAATTAGTGAAGTTCGGTGGCAGGAGGAACAAGACTTCTGGTCAGGTAACTACAGGGTTATAAACACAAAATCAAATAGGGGTAATGCAGGAGTAGGTTTAATAATGAATAGGAAAATAGGAATGCGGGTAAGCTACTACAAACAGCATAGTGAACGCATTATTGTGGCCAAGATAGATACGAAGCCCACACCTACTACAGTAGTACAAGTTTATATGCCAACTAGCTCTGCAGATGATGAAGAAATTGAAGAAAAGTACGATGAAATAAAAGAAATTGTTCAGATAGTGAAGGGAGACTAAAATTTAATAGTAATGGGTGACTGGAATTCGAGTGTAGGAAAAGGGAGAGAAGGAAACATAGTAGGTGAATATGGATTGGGGCTAAGAAATGAAAGAGGAAGCCGCCTAGTAGAATTTTGCACGGAGCACAACTTAATCATAGCTAACACTTGGTTTAAGAATCATGAAAGAAGGTTGTATACGTGGAAGAACCCTGGAGATACTAAAAGGTATCAAATAGATTATATAATGGTAAGACAGAGATTTAGGAACCAGGTTTTAAGTTGTAAGACATTTCCAGGGGCAGATGTGGACTCGGACCACAATCTATTGGTTATTACCTGTAGATTAAAACTGAAGAAACTGCAAAAATGTGGGAAATTAAGGAGATGGGACCTGGATAAACTGAAAGAACCAGAGATTGTACAGAGTTTCAGGGAGAGCATAAGGGGACAATTGACAGGAATAGGGGAAAGAAATACAGTAGAAGAAGAATGGGTAGCTCTGAGGGATGAAGTAGTGAAGGCAGCAGAGGATAAAGTAGGTAAAAAGACGAGGGCTGCTAGAAATCCTTGGGTAAGAGAAGAAATATTGAATTTAATTGATGAAAGGAGAAAATATAAAAATGCAGTAAATGAAGCAGGCAAAAAGGAATACAGACGTTTCAAAAATGAGATCGACAGGAAGTGCAAAATGGCTAAACAGGGATGGCTAGAGGACAAATGTAAGGATGTAGAAGCTTATCTCACTAGGGGTAAGATAGATACTGCCTACAGGAAAATTAAAGAGACCTTTGGAGAGAAGAGAACCACGTGTATGAATATCAAGAGCTCAGATGGCAACCCAGTTCTAAGCAAAGAAGGGAAGGCAGAAAGGTGGAAGGAGTATATAGAAGGTTTATACAAGGGTGATGTACTTGAGGACAATATTATGGAAATGGAAGAGGATGTAGATGAAGACAAAATGGGAGATACGATACTGCGTGAAGAGTTTGACAGAGCACTGAAAGACCTGAGTCGAAACAAGGCCTCCAGAGTAGACAACATTCCATTAGAACTACTGACGGCCTTGGGAGAGCCAGTCATGACAAAACTCTACCAGCTGGTGAGCAAGATGTATGAGACAGGCGAAATACCCTCAGACTTCAAGAAGAATATAATAATTCCAATCCCGAAGAAAGCAGGTGCTGACAGATGTGAAAATTACCGAACTATCAGTTTAATAAGTCACAGCTGCAAAATACTAACGCGAATTCTTTACAGACGAATGGAAAAACTGGTAGATGCGGACCTCGGGGACGATCAGTTTGGATTCCGTCGAAATGTTGGAACACGTGAGGCAATACTGACCTTACGACTTATCTTAGAAGAAAGATTAAGAAAAGGCAAACCTACGTTTCTAGCATTTGTAGACTTAGAGAAATCTTTTGACAATGTTGACTGGAATACTCTCTTTCAAATTCTAAAGGTGGCAGGGGTAAAATACAGGGAGCGTAAGGCTATTTACAATTTGTACAGAAACCAGATGGCAGTTATAAGAGTCAAGGGGCATGAAAGGGAAGCAGTAGCTGGGAAGGGAGTGAGACAGGGTTGTAGCCTCTCCCCGATGTTATTCAATCTGTATATTGAGCAAGCAGTAAAGGAAACAAAAGAAAAATTTGGAGTAGGTATTAAAATTCATGGAGACGAAGTAAAAACTTTGAGGTTCGCCGATGACATTGTAATTCTGTCAGAGACGGCAAAGGACTTGGAAGAGCAGTTGAACGGAATGGACAGTGTCTTGAAAGGAGGATATAAGATGAACATCAACAAAAGCAAAACGAGGATAATGGAATGTAGTCAAATTAAATCGGGTGATGCTGAGGGAATTAGATTAGGAAATGAGACACTTAAAGTAGTAAAGGAGTTTTGCTATTTACGAAGTAAAATAACTGATGTTGGTCAAAGTAGAGAGGATATAAAATGTAGACTGGCAATGGCAAGGAAAGCGTTTCTGAAGAAGAGAAATTTGTTAACATCGAATATAGATTTATGTATCAGGAAGTCGTTTCTGAAAGTATTTGTTTGGAGTGTAGCCATGTATGGAAGTGAAACATGGACGATTACTAGTTTGGACAAGAAGAGAATAGAAGCTTTCGAAATGTGGTGCTACAGAAGAATACTGAAGATAAGGTGGATAGATCACATAACTAATGAGGAGGTATTGAATAGGATTGGGGAGAAGAGAAGTTTGTGGCACAACTTGACTAGAAGAAGGGATCGGTTGGTAGGACATGTTTTGAGGCATCAAGGGATCACAAATTTAGCGTTGGAGGGCAGCGTGGAGGGTAAAAATCGTAGAGGGAGACCGAGAGATGAGTACACTAAGCAGATTCAAAAGGATGTAGGTTGCAGTAGGTACTGGGAGATGAAGCAGCTTGCACAGGATAGAGTAGCATGGAGAGCTGCATCAAACCAGTCTCAGGACTGAAGACAACAACAACAACAACAACTTCTTCTATCTGCTTGTCATAATACTTAGGCATGAACTGTAGGAAACACCTTGCAAGTTCTGAACTGCATTAGTGTATTTTTCTCAAAGCTTGGTGACAATGAATTGGCCAAGGACAAATTACTTACTCTCCATACTTGATTTGCCATTTATTATAATGTTAGTATCACATGCAAAAAAACAAATTTGGCACCCTGTAATGCTACAGATGAAAGGCCATAATAAACACAAAATAAGATGGAACCTTCTAGCACATCACGTGTAGTTAGTTGCCCGTTGGATGATGCCCAACAGCTTAATACATCTCCCTTTCCAAATGACAACTTTTGTTTCCTGTCAGAGATATAGGATTCAAACCATTTTGCAGCATTTCCTGTTAGACTGTATTATTCTGATATTGTGATTTATACAGTTAAATGTCTTTGACAGATCAAAAAATATACCAGCAGCCTACCTATATCAGCAGTACTGTATAATGAATGAAGTACATTTTCACAGTATGAGTGGATAGCCTTCTCAACTTTAGAACCCTTTCGATATCCAAACTGTGACTTTGACATTATTATGAAAAGAATAGTGGAGATGCTGAGTCACAGATAGGCGCAACAAAAAGACTATCAGCAAGAAGCTTTCGACCAAAAAGGCCTTCAAAAGAAAAACACACACACACACACACACACACACACACACACACACACACACACAGTCTAGCAACAAGAGACTGTGTGAGTTGCATTTGCATGTGTTTGTGTGTGTGCGTTTTGTCTATTTCTAATGAAGGCCTTTTTTGCTAAAAGTCTTTTGTTGTGCCTATCTGTGACTCAGCATCGCCACTACATGGTGAGTAGCAACTATCCTTTTCATAATATTGTCATTATTCCATACTGGATTTCCCATTATAACTGAGACTTTGACAATATATTATTTACTGTGAGGTGGTTAAAAAGCCAGTTTCCTATAATTTTTGAGAATTCTGGCAGAAGTGAAATTTGATGGTATTTCTTTGTTTTGTGTCTTAAACGAAGGCTTAACTTCAGCATATTTCAACCATCCAGGAAATGTTCCACTGATAAACGACTGGTTACACAGATAATGTAATGTGTTACCAGAATCAGAAGCACACTCTTATTAACTTTGTGGACATTTTATCATAACCACTTGAATTATTATTTTAAGATTTTATAATGGACATTACTTGTACAGATACAGTGAGGGTCGTATACACGTTAGTGCAGGTACTTGCAATGACTGGTGTGAGGTATTTCAGGGCTGCATCTACTGAACATGACAATCCCATATTCTCAGTAACAGCTATGAAATGCTTATTAAAAAGTTTTGAAACACAGCACACACCTGTTACCGTTGCATCATTTACTCTTCATGCTATCTGCCCTTCTTCATTTTGGTTTTGTTTTGCTTTAGGGAGGAAAAAAACAACTGGGATCATACACACCCAAGTCAAAACTGTAGAACACAGAGACAGAGATGAGTTAAAAGACACTATATGTCAGTCCCAATTGACAGAACAGAAGACAGCTAAAAACAGGCACAGGGAAAAGTGCTAAAAAAAGACACCATACAGAAACAGAGGTCCAAAACTAAAAATTAAATGACCATCACCATATTGCTTTGGAGGATAACAAGTAAAATGCAGTCGACAGCCTGTGTGTCATAAGTGGGAATGTAAATGGTTAAAAAAAATGGGCATTCCATCAGGAAGTGGCGTACAGTTAAAACTTGGGTGCAGTATGTACAAAGAGGTGGGGTAGTGCCACTTAGCAAATGACGATGGCTAAAAAGCCATTGCCCAATAAGCAGCCTAGTTATAATGGGAGGGTTGAGAAGAGGCCATACAAGCTGCTGGGAGAGGCTTAATAAGCCGGAGCTTATTCCCGTGAAGGGAGGACCATTGGAAATACCGAAGGGACACCACCTCCTGACAGACAGCAACACAGAGATCATCGAAGGGAATATAGGTACTCGAGGGCTGAGATACGAGGACAGCAGCCTTGGCAGCAGCGTTAACAGCCTTGTTTCATGGCAAACTGACATGACCAGGAACCCACAGAAACATCACACTGGCTCCACCAAGAGTGAGCAAGTGACTGTTTTCCTGGACCCGCTGCACTAAGGGATGGGCAATGCACAACACACATAGAGTTTGAAGGGGGCTGAGTGAGTCTGAACAGAGGACACAATTGAAAAGGCTGTGTCGCCGGATGTACTCTGACATGATGCAGAGCAAAGAGCTCAGTTGTAAATACTGAGCAGTGTGATGGAAACCAATATCGAAAGACACGGGTGCCAACGTCAAAGTCACACCCAACCCCACCGTCAGTCCAAGAGCCATCTGTGTATACAAAGGTTCTATCACAAAGTTCCATGCGAAGGTCGCAAAACTGAAGGCGATAGACCGAGGCTGGAGTAGCGTCCTCAGGGAGCAAATGAAGGCCAAGGTTAACATGGGCTAAACAGCACCCCAGGAAGTACCATTGAGGACGCACAGGACATTGAGAAAACGCGTACAGCAGGCTGCCAGGTAACACACATGGGAAGACAAGGAAAGTTTCCTATTGAGCATGAGCCCCAGGAATTTTGCAGCGACACCTTGCAAACACAGCTGGTAAGAGAGATGAGGTGGTAGCTAGAAGGAAGGTTTCTGTCCTTACCAGGCTTAGGTATGCGTATGATTGTGGATTCATGCCAGCATCCGGGAAATGCACCCTCTGCCCAGATGCGGTTGTACATGTTATGCGAAGAGTGCTTGCCCACAAGAGAAAGGTGCTGCAACATCTGAATGTGAACGGTGTCTGGCCTGGGATGGAGGATCAGGATGAAACGGGAGCATGATCTAGCGCCCTCATAGTAAAGGCGGCATTGTAGCACTCATGATTCAGAGAAGAGAGGAATATCGCCCGAGCCTCCTCTGTTCATTTCCGATGGAGGAAGGCAGGGTGATAGTGGGAAGAGCTCAAAACTTCCACAAAATAGTGGCCGAAGGTGTTGGAGATAGCAATAGTGTCCACAATAACATAGTCTGCTACTGTCAGGCCGGAAATTGGGGAATGGATCTTTGTCCAAGAGAGCTGTCGGATGTTGGCCTACACAACAGAGGAAGGGGTGGAACTGTTAAAAGAACTAGTGAAGGAAATCCAGCTAGCTCTTTTGCTATCTCGAAGAACATGACAACACTTTGCATGCATCTGTTTATAATGAATGCAGTTTGCCATCATAGGATGAGGGTTAAAAATGAGGAGAGCACGTCTCCGTGCACAAATTGTGTCACGGCATACCTCAGTCCACCAAAAGACTGAGACACAATGTAGTAAAGAGGCAGTGCAAGGAATGGAACATTCTGCAGCAGTAAGAATAATGTTTGTGAGATATTCCATCTGGTCATCACAACTGAGGAAATCTTGTTCTTCTAAGGTCGCCAGGGACGAGTAAAGCTGCCATTTGGGTGTGCACGGTGATGAGGTAGGAGTCAGCAAATGGATAGAACACGGGAAATGGTTGCTCAAGTACGTGTCATAAAGAACAGACCACTCAGTATCATGGGCAACCTGGCAGTGCAGAAGGATAGGTCCAAAAGGGAATAGGTGTACAAGGAGTCGGAAAGGAGAGTGGTTAAGTTGATTAAGAAGGTCAGCCAAAAGGGCACCTTTCTGACAGGTCCTTGGAGAACTCCAAAGTGGATTATGTGCATTAAAGTTATCGAGTGGCAAAAGTGGAGGAGGTAGCTGCCCAATAAGCTGAAGGAAGTCTGCCCTCGTGACATTGAATGACGGAGGGACATAAATGGTACAGAGGGATAAAGTCAGGTGGGGAAGGAAAAGGTGAACTGCAACAGCTTGAAGATGGGTAGTCAGGGAGATGGATTGTCTATGAATGTCATCCTGTATGAGCAGCATGATGCCCTCATGAGATGGAAGGCCAACTTCAGCGGGAAGGTCAAAACAAATCAGTAAGTAATGTGAAAGCTCAAAGCTGTTGTGAGGGCATAATTTCATTCCCTGAAGGTAGAGTACAAGAGGATGCGGCGATGCTAAAAGCAACCGTAAATCATCTTTGTGGGACCAAAGGCCATGAATGTTCCATTGGAGGACAGTCTTGACGAGGAAGAGACGTAAGGGTGGCAACTCGCTGTCTGCAGAGTAACAGCCAGTATAGAGTCACTACAACAGGGCACAGAAGTAGGATGATCATGCTATATGGGGTCCACAGAAGCATTGGCTTGCTTGTGCGGTCGGTCCGTAGAGTCCAACGCTGAAAAATGGTTGGTGGTGTGCACTGGCAATATGGAGGCTGGCCGGGCTGAGGTACCATGTGGCGACACTGTCGAAGAGGACTGTCGAGTTGGCGATGGAGAATATCATTAGCCTTTGGTGGACTTCTTCGAGCCTTTCCAGTTAGAGGAAGACTCAGGTGTTGTTTGGCTGAAGGGATGGAGGAAGTACCTCTGTCCTGTCTGGCCTACCAGTTGTGTAGGTGGTGGCTTCGGCCCTTGAGGCGAGAGTTTGATGGTTTGTTGCACAGCTGGATGGGGGGATGGTGAGGCTACCTCAACACTGGGTGACTTCACAACCTCAGAGCTGAATCTGATGTTGCATGTCTGCGTGGCCATGTCCTTCGTGAAGCATCTGCATCTACATCTACATCTACACATATATGGATACTCTGCAAATCACATTTAAGTGCCTGGCAAAGGTTTCATCAAACTACCTTCACAATTCTCTATTATTTCAATCTCGTACAGCACACAGAAAGAACGAATACCTATATCTTTCCGTACGAGCTCTGATTTCCCTTATTTTATTGTGTTGACCATTTCTCCCTATATAGGTCGGTGTCAACAAAATATTTTCGCATTCAGAGAAAGAAGTTGGTGATTGAAATTTCGTGAGAATATTCCGTCGCACCGAAGAATGCCTTTCTTTTAATGATGTCCAGCCCAAACCCTGTATCATTTCTGTGACACACTCTCCCATATTTCGTGATAATGCAAAACGTGCTGCCCTTCTTTGAACTTTTTTGATGTACTCCACCAGCCCTATCTGGTAAGGAACCCACACCGCGCAGCAGTATTCTAAAAGAGGACAGACAAATGTAATGTAGGCAGTCTCCTTAGTAGACCCGTTACATTTTCTACGTGTCCTGCCAATAAAACGCACTCTTTGGTCAGCCTTCTCCACAACATTTTCTGTGTGTTTCTTCTAATTTAAGTTGTTCGTAATTGAAATACCTAGGTATTTAATTGAATTTACGGCTTTTAGATTAGACTGATTTATTGTGTAACCAAAGCTTAATGACTTTGTTTTAGCTCTCATGTGGATGACCTCACATTTTTCGTTATTTAGGGTCAACTGCCAATATTTGCACCATTCAGATATCTTTTCTAAGTCATTTTGCAATTTGTTTTGATCTTCTGATGACTTTATTAGTTGATAAACGACAGCATCATCTGCAAACAACCTAAGACGGCTGCTCAGATTGTTTCCGAATTCGTTTATGTAGATAAGGATCAGCAAAAGGCCTATAACACTACCTTGAGGAATGCCAGAAATCGCTTATATTTTACTCGATGACTTTTCGTCAATTACTATGAACTGTGACCTCTCTGACAGGAAATCACAAATCCAGTCGCTTAACTGAGACAGTATTCCATAAGCATACAATTTCACTACAAGCCATTTGTGTGGTACAGTGTCAAAAGCGTTCCGGAAATCCCTTGTCAATAGCACTCAACACTTCATGTGCATAAAGAGCTAGTTATGTTTCATAGGAACGATGTTTCCTAAACCCATGTTGACTGTGTGTCAATAGACAGTTTTATTTGAGATAATTAATGATGTCTGAACACAATATATGTTCCAAAATCCTGATTCATACCGATGTTAATGGCATGGGCCTGTAATTTAGTGGATTACTCCTACTACCTTTCTCGAATATTGGTGTGACGTGTAACTTTCCAGTCTTTGGGTACGGATATTTCATCGAACGAACAGTTGTATATGATTGTTAAGCATATAGTTAATGCATCAGCATACTCTGAAAGGAACCTAATTGGTATACAGTCTGGATCAGAAGACTTGCTTTTATTAAGTGATTTAAGTTGCTGCACTACTCCGAGGATATTTACTTCTAATTAACTCATGTTGGCAACTGTCCTTGATTCAAATTCTGGAATATTGACTTCGTCTTCTTTTGTGAAGGTATTTTGGAAGGCTGTGTTTAGTAACTCTGCTTTGGCAGCACTGTCTTCAATAGTATCTCCATTGGTATCGCACAGAGAAGGCGTTGATTGTTTCTTGCCGCTAACGTACTTCACATATGACCAGGATCTCTTTGGATTTTCTGCCAGGTTTCAAGACAAAGTTTCATTCTGGAACTGTTATAAGCATCTCGCACTGAAGTCCGCACTAAATCTGGAGCATCTGTAAAAGATCGCCAATCTTGGGGATTTTGTGTCTGTTTAAATTTGGCATGTTTGTTTCGTTGTTTCTGCAACAGTGTTCTAACCCATTTTGTTTACCAAGGAGGATCAGCTCCATCGTATGTTAATTTATTTGGTATAAATCTCTCAATCTCTGCTGATAGTATTTCTTTGAATTCAAGCCACATCTGGTCTACACTTATATTATTAATTTGGAATGAGTGGAGATCGTCTCTCAGGAAGGTGTCAAGTGAATTTCTTCACTTATTTTTTTGAGGATTTGGGAGTTACAATATTCAATCTCGCTATGGCAACCCTGTGTTCACTAATCCCTGTATCAGTTTTGATGCATGTTATTAACTCAGGATTATTTGTCGCTGAGAGGGCAAGTGTGTTTTTCACAACTGTTTACCATTTGCATGGGCTCATAAACTAACCGCTCAAAATAATTTTCAGAGAAAGCGTTTAGTACAATTTCAGATGATACTTTAGGCGTACCTCCGAAATTAAACATGTATTTTTGCCAACATATTGAGGGCAAATTAAAGTCACCACCAACTATTATTATATGAGTCAGGTACGTGTCTGAAATCAAACTCAAGTTTTCTTTGAACCTTTCAGCAACTGTATCATCTGAATTGGGAGGTCGGTAAAAGGATACAATTATTTTTTTATTCTGGTTGCCAAGAATGACCTCTACCAATACTAACTCACAGGAAGTATCTAATTCAATTTCGTGACAAGTTAAACTACTTCTAACAGCAACAAACATGCCACTGCCAACTGTGTTTTAGCCCATCCTTTTGGAACACTGTTAGGTTCTTCGCAAAAATTTCAGCTGAGCTTATATCCAGTTTTAGCCAGCTTTCAGTGCCTATAACGATTTGAGCATTAGTGCTTTCTATTAGCGCTTGGAGCTCTTGTACTTTACTAATACAGCTATGACAATTTACAATTGTTATACCAATGGAACATAACTATGTTGTTCCGTGTTCAGCCTGCACCCTTTGTGACTGAAGCCCTCCTTATGTTTTCCTGAGACCCTCTAACCTAAAAAAAAGCCCAGTCCACGTCACAGAGCCCCTGCTACCCATGTAGCCACATCCTGCATATAGTGAATACCTGACCTATTCAGCGGAACCCGAAACCCAACCACTCTTTGGCGCAAGTCGATGAATCTGCAGCCTACATGGTCGCAGAAACGTCTGAGCCTCTGATTCAGACCCTCCACTTGGCTCTGTACCTGAGGTCCGCAATCATTCCTGTTGACTATGATGCAAATGGTCAGATCTGCTTTCATATTGCAAGCAAGAGTAGCAGCCTTTACCACTTCTGTTAGCTGCTCAAAACCAGAGAGAATCTCTTCAGATCCAAAGTGACACACTTCATTGGTACCGACGTGCACCACCACCTGCAGTTGGCTGCACACAGTGCTCTTCATGGCATCCGGGAGGGTCCTTTCCACATCTGGAACGACTCCACCCAGTATGCACACAGAGTGAACATTGATTTTCTTACCCTTCTTGTTAGCCAAGTCCCAAAGAGGCCCCAAAATGCGCCTAATGTTGGAGCTCCCAACTACCAATATTCCCACCCTCTGTGATTGCCTAGATCTTGCAGGTTGAGTGGTTTCCTCTGAAACAGGACAGGTGACAGCATCTGGCTCAGTGACAGTCTCAGCCACAGACAGCACCTGGAACCTGTTTGTCAGACAAACCGTGGAGGACTTACGTGCAGCTGCCTGAGAAGTCTTTCGCCACCTTCTAGGCGCCCAGGCGACCTCCCACTTGACCACAGGTGAGGGGTCAACCTCAGTGCGAGCAGTAACTGGGTTGGCCACTGGTGAGGACCGATTCGAAGACTCGGACGTGCTGGACATCTGTTGGATCCCCACAGCTGGCCCACAACAGTGGTGCCCATCCACTGCAGCCTCAAGCTGTGTAACTGAAGCCATCACAGCCTGAAGCTGAGAGCGAAGTGTCACCAACTCGCCTCGCATCCACACAAAACAATTGCAGTCCCTGTCCATACTAAAGAACGTGGAAAACTAAACTATGAAGATAAATGGATTATTGGGACATACTCAGTAACTCTACTGTAGACCCTGACGAAAACACGGGAACTGTGTGTAATAATAAGCAGATATTCAAAGAACAGAACTATAGGTGCCAGACAAAACACTGGGTTTGCAACTAGCCAGTAACTTGCGAGTGACTGGGTAAGGCACTCTTTCCTTTACCCAGATCTCTTGGACAGCCTGCACAACAAGATACACAGGACAATCCTGAGAGGGAGCAGCATAGCCACCATTGCAGTTGATACAGCAGGGAGGAGGAGGCAGACAATGGCCCTCGTATGTATCCCTACCACAGGTTACACATTTGGCTGGATGTCAAGATGTTAATAGTGTGGCTGAAACAATGACACTGGTAGCAGCACATCAGGTTTGGAATGTATAGCTGGACTGTGATAATTTCATAGCCTGCTTTGATCTTGGATGGGAGGACTACTCTATCAAAGGTGAGCAAAAGAGTGCAGGTGGGTACTAAGGAGGAATCTACCTTTTTCATTACATGATGGACGGCAATGACACCATGATCAGAGAGGTAAGATTGGATTTCAGCCTTGGTTACACTGTTGAGCAGCCTGGGAAGAATCCAAAGTTCTTTGTGCCTTGAAATGAACAGGTTAGCCGTGGAGAAGTAGGACAGCATGCAGTTTATGCGCTTGAGACTCAGTAGTCTCAAAAAGCAGAGTGCCATTCCATAAATGAGAGCATGATTTCACATGGCCGGCAATTGCATCAACATCTTTCTGAATAATAAATGGAATTACTGTGGCGAAGGACTGATCGTCTTCAGTACATGAGACCATGAGGAACCGTGGTGCAGCAGGAAGGGTCTTTGAATTATTAGCCTCATTACATTTCTGTTTTGTAGACACTGATTGGGAATATGATTGACTCATTGCAAGAAAATCCCCCACGATTGCTACCATCTCCGATGGAATACTACTTCCAACCAGGGGCTCCCTTCACAAGGGGCCGCACCCGCCTTAGGTGATTGATCACAACTGACAGAGGGACTAATCAGTAATTTGGGAAGGTTGCAGCTCAGGCAATCACCCCTCCCTGGGTGTGGCCTGTACCAGGGGGTACGTGTGAATCTTACCTGTTGATCCGGGGCTGGGAATTACGCGTTATTTAGTCACCTGTTACACATCAGACGTATGGGCCAGCCGTCAAGAGCACACAGGAAGGAAGAAGAAAAAGAGGAACCTCAAACGCAGAAGCAGAGGAATGAGAGGAGAAGGGAAACAAAGAAGCATCTCAGACCACTCAACAAAGGCTCTATAATGTGAATCCTTGGGAAATTTGTGCAAAGAATTGGTTTTAGGTACATATATCTACTTCACAGGCCTCAAAAATGAGGTGCAAAATTTTCTTGCACATTTAGGTGGAGGGAGAAACCAGATGGGACAATATCTGCACTGTAATATGATTATAGAACTATCTGGATTCAATAAATACTTGTGTTTTGCTTTATTTACAAATGTGTGCATTGACATGATGGACCAACAATTGTAGTATGCCTGTATTCTGCTGGTTGTCCAGGCTTCTGTACAACAGCCCAGGCAGTCATCCCTGGCATACTAATCTGGGGTTACTGTCCTATCTTCTTCACATTTGTTGTCACGTGTCAACTGACAACAAAGGAAGCACACAGATTTACTCTGCCCACACTCCTCATTCTCTTCACATATATCTTACAAGTGTCAGAAAAAAATGGGTGCATGACTATTGCTTCCTTTCTGACTCAAATTGGCCCAGTCATCAGTTACAACACGGAAATCAATGATGACATCCAGAATTTAAACTCTTACAGCAACTACAAGCAGAAATCTGAACCTTCTGCTTCTGTCTTTAATAGTATAGTGTCCACTGACAAAAAAATATTTGTTTTTTGGATGGAAAGTGAATAAGCTTCTGCAGCAATTACAACCGCTCACTGGACTGAAACCCACAGTGAAATCGTAAAATACCAAAGCGAATATGACATTGAAAGATCTTTGATGAATTATAATAATAATGACAGAAATTCCTCGAGGGAACGCAGCAGTAGGACTGTGCATCTCGATGTCTGAATGTGAGTACCTTTGCTAGAAAAAGAACTAGACCTCAAAAGCTAGTGAATACTGTTTTCTTTTACATGTGCCTCACAGGTCTACTATAGATGACTGGTTGATTTTCCTTATAGTGACATTGTACAAGACAACATGCTGCTATTTCTTATGTTTTTTTGAACATACAACAAAGGGGCCAGAACTTTATTACAGTAGCTGCTGATCACTTTTTTTCAAATAAACTGCATATCTCAAGATGGTTATGTTGAACTTGAGCCACCACAGTGGTCGATTCACAGATTTGGTGCAAAATTTTGAACCTCTGCTAACCAGCCTTCAGTTCATTGCTATGAAACACCTGCCTCCAATTTTTTCATTTGCTTCTTAAAACCAATTGTAAACACCCCTCTCTGGTGTTTCCATTACAACCCAAAGTAAACACTGCCAATCTTCCAAAGTAAAAAAGTGTATGTAATCACATTACTCTCTTTTTCAACTTTTACCAAACATACAAGTTAAGAATTAAAAAAGCCTACAAGAAGAACAGGACAAAGAAACTCTCAGAAAATACAGAAAGAACAATGAAAATTGATAATTATTTTATTCTTTCCATGTTACAAATAGAACTTGTTAACAGGGATAATAATGTCCCCTGTAGTCACAAAGACCTTAGAAAAATTAGTCAAATGTACATAATGATACATTTGTGGATACTTTAATACACAAAATAAAGAGTAACAGTACAACGAAGAATTGCCTGTTTACCATGTATGAAAAGCTCTTCAACAAAGATAAAAACACAATTAGACCACAAAGCAATATATTTAGTAAACAAGAATCATTCAGATGTCATTCAGACACACACAGGCAGTAAGTACACCCACTCAGGCAAATACAAAATTGTTTTTGGTACATGCAAAGCGTACAGAGGTCAGACACAAAGAGTGTTTCATAAACTCGACACTAAACACGTCAATGCTTATCATACTAAATCAGCAATATTTCTTTGTTAAAGATACAAGCCATGCTTTCCAACTCAATTGTTTTTGTTACCAATTAAAGCCAAGATTAAAAATTTGCAGTGTCAAGTGCTGTAGTTTTTTTTCATGCACAAACAAACTTGTACCGCACGAAGGTAATGATTCTTACTGAACACAAATTATCTGAACAGGCATGGTTCTTCACGTGAACGTAAAATTTCCTACAGTCAGGAATAATATTACATAATCATATAAGATGGCAACATTTAACACAATGAAACACACTTTTGTAGGCACCTTAAGATGGCAATGTACTGCTGAAATATATCATGCAATTTATATAATAAATAATAGTTAAATGATTCAGTAAGTCTGTACTGTTTTAATGAAATTAAATAAAATATTTGGGTTAAACAGTTAGCTCATGCACACGCGCGTGCGCACTCACACACACACACACACACACACACACACACACACACACACACACACACACACACACACACACTACAAATGTGGCAGAAATTAATAAGTAATACAAAAAATATAGTGAGGAAAAAAACAACATAAAAGCTTTGGTAGTGACATCTTTTCTCTGTTTCTTTCATGGAATCAAACTAACAATTTCTCAAGTTTTTATTACTTACTGAATACACAGTCTCAAAATATTTCATTAGTATCACTGCCCAGTTAAAATTCATCAGTTTATTTTGCTTGAACAATACGAAGGCCTTTAAGAAACAAATTTTTTATAGATTATCAAATAAAATAGTTAAATTAGGTAATGCTTTTAATTCTGCCCAAACTCTTTTTTTAGCTGGCGAATAACTTGAGATAATGTAACTCATATGATAAGGTGCTTCGTATTTTGTGTGTTCACATAATATATAAATTCACAGAGACTGAAAAGTTTAATAAATATTTCCGGCACATTTTAACAGGTTTAAATATTTGGTCCCAGTACAATTTCAGTACAAATTTGTAATGTATTTTCTGTGCCTGCAGAACCAATATTTCAATACAATTCATTATTTGGGGCTCACATTTATATTTTATTTCTATTTTCAACATTTCTATAATTAAAAAACTTCAAAGATGTTCTGAAACCTACATTATACCAACATTATATCAAACTATAGTTTTAAAATTAGTGATTCAGCTTCATTCATATTGTCAAGGAATAACATGTCACATAGTTTTTCTAATTATCTGTAAATTATTCCTCAAAGACTATTGCAAACATCACAACTAATACAATAAAATTTAGCTATATGATAACGTACCCTTCTCATACAAAGAGAAAAACTTCTGTTAATATATTAGATATAGGAAAAATTCCATTTTTTTAAAAAGTCTCTCATAAATTTCTGTCAATATTAAATGTCTCCAGTGATGTGATTTTAGTACCTCCAGTTGCAGAATTAAAGCTATGTTCAGAAAGAATTATTTTCAATAAGTGAAGTAATGATGCTGCAATTACTAAACCAGATGAAATATATAAGAAAGAAAAAATATAAATGTCTATGGTCAAATAAAATTTTACTGCTACATAATAAGAATAGATCATACACAAATACATGTTTTGAGATAACTTGCATGTGTTTCACAGATTATATCTTAATAAGACAGAAACAAATTTATGATTGAGGCAAGAAAATAGAAATTATTAACTGAATAATTTACAAAAATTAATTTTCCACAAGTGCATTTGTCTGCACATATCCTAGAATTAACTTTGAACGTACATTCCGATATTTTTCAGGTTGTTAAACATTTCTTAGTCAGTCTGTATGCTTCACTTTTGTAAATAATAGGCACCTAATCAAACAATGATATGTACAACATTAAGATATTCTGGAAGCTAAAAAATTAAAAAAATATCTAATTCATGTTAGGTAAATATGATAACTATGGAATGCTGAAGTACAATATTGCTTACGCCTTTTTTCATCTATGTGTAGACTGGTGTGAGGAGGCTTGGCCTGATGGCTATACTTTTTCAGCTGACTGAAATTCAGCCACCATTATTTTTAATAATTATACATTTTATCACTACAAAACATTGTGAGTTAACAGAACAGTCTGGTCAGGGGCAGGGTAGGGAGGAAGAGTGGGGAGGCGGTGGGGAGAAGAAAAGCATTAGGAAAAAGACATCAAGATGAATTAAACATCCATAATTTTGTCTTTTATCATGCTAAGAGACCTTTTCCATTGTCTAAATATTGCTGTTTAGTCTCCACCAGATGTGAGTGTAAGGAATGCACCATTAAGTAAATAGAAAAACTAACATCCAACTATGAACTTAGATTTACTATCATTCGATTAGCAAATCTAATCTAAATAATACACCTCTGAAACCCCATTCTGAATAATGGAGATTAAAAGAAGG
This sequence comes from Schistocerca gregaria, assembly GCF_023897955.1. Classification (NCBI taxonomy): domain Eukaryota; kingdom Metazoa; phylum Arthropoda; class Insecta; order Orthoptera; family Acrididae; genus Schistocerca; species Schistocerca gregaria. Next base: position 434,840,311 of record NC_064920.1, on the reverse strand, counting down.
TCAAAAGCATTTGTAATGCTGCACTTCACAGGATAGGATAGGGGAATGTTGACAAGAGATTTAATAATTAATGTTGCTTATTGTTTATATATTCTCAGCTGGTCTCATCACATTATACTCCTTAATATTGCATTATTGAAGCATTTAGCTTGTTCATTTTTATGGTAAATTTTTTGTTAGAGCAAATATTTTATGCTGATCATCTGGAAGCAGTACAACAAACAAACTGTTCATAGTACTGCTACAACAAAAATCTTATACTGTGAAAGAGCAAAGTGGAGAATTTGTTATCAACACTTTATATCATAGTATAAAAGACCAGTGAAGTGACAAAGGTGACTGTTTAATTATGTATATGTAGATTCATGGTTTGCTGCCCTAGATAGCATAAATTACATGAAAATATGCTTTTATAATGGTGTTTTTCAGTGACTGAAAGCCTCATTGCCAGGGCAAAAATACAAATACGTGCAGAGTTTATGCCAGCTCAATCTTAGGATTTTTTCTGTCTCTTACAGCTGAATTCTGCTTGGCCGGTCAAAAGCCTGGAGCCTCATCTCAAATGTTTTGAGGGAGGAGAAGTGGGAAGTGTACCAACCTGCTAACAGTACCTTGTTAGGGCCACCACCTAGACTACAGCTGAAAACTGGCCAACAGCTTCCAAGGTGATAGAACTATTAGGTTACTAAGTAACAATATAAAATATAGCAATAGAAATCACATTTCAGTTAGTATTTTTCGTCTTTTTTGCAAAGAAAGGGAAAAAAAGCCAGGTATTGACACAGAAAGACATAAATATAAATTAAAATGAGCAGTTTCATTGTGGCTGCTTCACATGACTCTTCTGTTGTGTGCACACAGTTTCAATTGCTTAGTGCAACTAATTAGACTAGCCAAGAAGCAACAATAAGTTCAAAATTTGGCTTTTAAACTGGAGGTGCACAATTCATTTGGTCAAGCTGTATTATCAGGATAAGCTGTCAATATTACTGGAAATGGTACATTGAAATTCCTGTTAATGTTAAGATAGCACAGATGTTCAAACCCTGTTACGTAACAGTGAAGTATTTTGCTTTTGAAATGTGAGTTACAAGAAAAAGACTATCTATTGTGTGATTTTTCTCAGCCTCGTGATGCCAATTGAGGAGCTACTCAACCAAACAATAGCGGCTCTGGTTACAGAAAACCATCATAATGACCGGGAGAGTGGTGTGCTGACCACACGCTGCTCCTCCTATCTGCATCCTCGTCTGAGGATGACACAGCGGTTGGATGGTCCCGATGGGCCACTTGTGGCCTGAAGATGGAGTGCTTTATTATGTGATTTTTGAGTAGAGATGGAAATAATGTTGCTGAAATTAATGCAGTAATAAAGATTCAATATGGAGATGCATATATGTCATAAAAGAAAGTCTAGAAATGGAATAATAACTCTAAAACTTTGGCTTCACTCCCTAACCAGGTCAAAAGAAAGAGACATCCAACAATTACCATGCACATTACAGACGTGCACAAGCTCAAATTTAACAAGGGTAAGGAAAGAAAATTAAATGTGGCCTTGTCTGAGAAGCCATACTGGTACTCATATCAAGTAACCTGTGGAAACCATGAAAAATCTAAATCTCGAATTTTAATGGCCTGGCAGCTATCTGAACACTGGTACTCTCTAATATGCTTTTATGGAGCAAATAAACAAACTTCATGTTGCAACATATGAAATCTAGTTTTTACTCTGAAAAAGTGGACAGGGGAGATCCTTTACTAATCCTTTGTATTGGTCTTGCTTTGCATTAACAGCACAGTTACTGGCTCATGTTTACCACTTTGGGATTAAAAATGATTATTAAAATACATCTATTTAAAAAAGGCAGCTAAGTAATTTATAAGTAATGCATATTACATAATTAAAGATTACTTAGAGGAATAGTATTTTTTACTCTGTCATACAACAATATACGATCATAATGTAATGCTGTGAAGGAAAATCATTTGCCAAGATATATAGTGCAAAACAATAATGTCTTATCAGTCTCCCGAGCTCAATATCTCTCATCATGGGGGGGATACTGACTCATTTTTTCACACAAACTGAGGGAACGATATGAAGATGTGAATGGGACTTAGTTACATTTTTATGGGAACGGAGTTAGGATAAGTGGCATAGTAGCACATTCATGGTCAAGGAGTCACCTGCGGATGTCAGTAGATTGTACCGCAATGAACTGCTAAACTATGTTATATATGATACGTTAAATGGGGGCAAACTGTGTGTAAATCGACTGTGTGTAAGTCGAAGAACATTGTACAATAGGGACCAGCTGAATGAGGCAGTCATTAAGACAGTGATCTCACATCTGGCTAGATGTAATTTGCAATGCCTGACCACCTGATTTTGGTCCCTATAGTTTTCCTTAATCATTTCAGGCAAATGCCAGGATGGCTCCTTCATCAAGATCACAGCTGGACCACTTGTCCTACCCTCGTAAAAGCATTCTTATATAACCTGTGTGTGTTTATATTTTGAGCTATTCATTTTCATTGTATTATGATGACAAACACTATATCACTGCGAGATGCCGTGGAGGAATAAATAAATAAATTACTGCAAACTGATGTGTGTGTATGCAAGAATGAACAAAATCACTGTGTGTTCTGGCAGTACTACTTACAATGATGCAATTAAATCAATGCAAAATAAATCTATATGGAGAAAGGCCAAAATAATCTGCCATCAACTACAATTTTCCAGAATGATCAAAACATGTTTGGTGCAACATTAATTGAATTTACTCATTGCAATACTATACAGATACTGTAGAGTTAACGTTAAGGCAATAGTGTATCACTGAAAAATTACTTAAAAACTCCTGATACAAAGTCACAGAAAATGGACTATTGTTTAAGGATGTAATTTTGCAACATGACAATTGAAGACTATATACTACAAGAGAGGACCTGTGGCCTAGAAGACTCGCATAGCAAAAAAAATCAGTTTTAGTTAAGCCATATGCTAGACATTGTTGAGAAAACAGATGGCTCTCTCTCTCTCCTTTAAATAATGTAGAAACTCATGCAGGAGGGTTTGCATAGTTGTGAAGACCACACTGAAAACGACAGAACCCAGTATCACACAGACACATTAGATGATTGTAAAACAGTTAAGGATTGATTTAGCATACCCTGCTACATAATATTACTATTTTCTCCATCATTAATTTTTAATGACTGCAGATTGATATATTTCTGTTCATTACATTGCCAAGCAATGAATCAAGTGTAATATACACTGTTTTCCAACCATAGACAAGATAAAGAGAAATATAAAATAAAAGAGCTATTGTTTTGGTATGTACAACAACACAAGAGCACCATTATTCTAGACACGAAATTTGCAACAGCTGTAGCACAGCTGACACAGACACAACAAACTAGTCTGAAGACAGGTTGCTTCCTTACTCTGAGGACTAGGTGTAAAATGTATTTTTATTCTTGAATGTGAAATTCTTATGGTAGCAAAGATTTCCAAAAAATCAGTAAATTGTATATACTTAGTGTAAAAACAGGAATTCCATGCTTTCAGATATATGTACACTCAACTTGAATATATAATATAAATAAATAAATAATCTAAGAAAACAACAAGATTTCAAATAACTTATTAGCAACTCAATGTGGTCAAGCAAGGCAAAAGGCTAACATGTAATAGACAAATCTCATCCATTTTTATAAAAGAATTGGTGGTTTGGACTAGTAATGTGGGAACAGACAACAGATTGACATATATTACTGACAATAGAGTAAACAATTACGAAAAAGAAGTAGTTGTAGAATAAGTAATGAAGATACCTTCTTTTGATTGCAAGTGCATGTTCTATTTAATAGGAGATAAACTGGCAATTCATGAAAGTATTTAGAAAATACATGAACTTTTGGAATTTGTTTCGAAACAACAAATGATAATGATACAACAATGAAGGCATAAACTGCATGTCTGTATCTTGTGCTACTCAGTAGTTATACTACTCACCATTCTCTTTCTGATAAACTAATGTAGATACAGTCTATGAACTTGAGAATCACCATTAAGATGATAAGGCACAAACAATAACTACAACAGGACATAACATTTTTTTCTACAGTTCTTTCAGCCCAAAGATACTTCAGCATTGAAGGAAAGGCCAAACTATTCATTTTACATTACAATATTTTCAGTTTAAGATCACAATGACAAAAAAATACACAAATGAGATGTAAAAACAGATGTTCAATACTTTTGTATGTTCCCCCATGCTACTCTAGATAGTTACAATGAGGGCAATTTCATCCACACAACCTCCAGCAAACCATAAGTAATACAATTTAAATATCTGTTATGATCTGGATCTATATCATTTACAAAGACAGTCCTAAAACTGTGAATAAATAAAGACAAAATCACCATCACAACAGTAAACATAACTAAGCATTTAATATTAAACTTGCAAAAAATAAAAACTGCCAATGTGATGTTCTGAAACGACAGAAAAAAATAGTAACATGTATATCAAATAGAAAATAACTCACATATTCTTAAAACACACACACACACACACACACACACACACACACACACACACACACACACAACATTACTATACTGAAAATCTCTTGGCAGAGTGTGGACAACAAGCGTAAAAAGCAGAAAAAGAAAACAACATGTTTCAGTTCATAGGTCCATTATGTATAATCACATATAAAAATGTAACCTCTCACAGAGATCATTTCAAAACTGGATAATTTCTGTCAAACACTGTGAAAGCACACAAGATCTGACATCTTAAAATGCACTAAAACACTGTTATATTACAAGAATTTAGTTTGATAAGGAACATGTCATTTCATAAAGATACCTAAACCACAAAATGATAACATTCAGGAGGGGAAAAAGAAACACTGGCACAGAGCAGAAAACAGAGCAAATGTTCAAAGATTTTTCAGCTTTCGAGCAAAATTTCACAAGGTACAATTAAAAAAAGGAGGCAGTTTTGCAACAATATTTAAAATGATATAGTAAAGAAACAATTTACAATATAAGAAACCTTTTTTTTTTAAAAAAAGCATAAATTATTACTACAATGACATGCATGTGTTCTAAGAAGTTAAATAATTCTACAAAAAAATAAGGTGTGATCTTTTTCTATGAACTGATCACAATAGAATTGTGACAAAATTAAAGTTATCCTATGATGTCAGGAAAATGACAAAATAGTTTGCATATTCTTCAAACAGCACCCAAGTAATTAGTTGAACATGTTGTACATGTTAACCACAAAATCTGTGTACAAAAATGCACACATAATCAGTCATAACAGTTCTATAAATCTTACAAGACTCTGACATGTTAAAGGATTAATCAGCTACTCCAGTCTCCAGTTTCCCTGAGGGCTCTTGAAGTTAGACGCTCAATTTCAGTGAGCAGTTGTTCTGTTTCAGCATCTAGTTCTGCCTGAGCTTCAGACATGGCAGCCAAGGGAGCCTCAACAGGGTCCCATTCAAGTGAATCTGGAGTAGATATACGGGACCATCCTGTACTGCTAGCACCATTCTTCCCATTAGTTGCACTTGAGTCACAAACATCTTCCTCTGGAACTCCAGCATAATGCATAGCATGTATGGGCAGAACACCTTAAAAATAAAAAGATAAAATATATGTCCATGAATAAACAAATTTGCAGTTACTGTAATATCTCAAACAAAAATAAACATTCTAGCAATGATTATAAAGAGAGCATCATTGACAGCAAAGGGCTAAAAAGGCTGATGAAATATGAATGGCTACACAAATCGGATAGTACCAGTACAGGAAGAGAATTTTATAGTATTCTCCATTCCATCAGAGAACATGTAAAAATCAGTCACCTAATTCCTTGAACAGTGATGATGAGTACAAAACTGTATGTGGATAACCCTTGCACATTTGATGAAATGATCAATGACAGATGCACTTGTGAAGAAAGTGTAACATACTAAACATATAATGGTACAGTACCTCGAACAAATGGTCAAAGTCAATGAAAGGATAGAATAGTTAAGATGCTGAGTTACGATAGGCACAACAAAAAGATACACACAATTAAAGCTTTCGGACATTAAGGCCGTGTGTGTATGTGTGTCTACTGCCGACAGAGGCCTTAATGGCCGAAAGCTTTAATTTTGTGTATCTTTTTGTTGTGCGTATCACAACTCAGCATCTTTGCTATATGGTGAGTGGCAACTTTCCTTGGTTAGCAGAAATGTATGCTAGTATAATGCTACAGCCTCTCCCCAGATCATTATGAAGTGTCTGATACCAGCTTTTTTTTTATACGCATCATGTATTTATCGTTCCAAATCAGTGCTTCTTAAGGCCTTTTATGTGTATTTCTATAGGTATCGTTCAGTTCAGTTTGCCCAAAAAACCTATTCTTCTTTGTAAACATGTACAGAATCTTCTGAGATGAAGTAAATTCTTGTGATTGTTAATACACTCCTGGAAATGGAAAAAAGAACACTTTGACACCAGTGTGTCAGACCCACCATACTTGCTCCGGACACTGCGAGAGGGCTGTAAAAGCAATGATCACACGCACGGCACAGCGGACACACCAGGAACCGCGGTGTTGGCCTTCGAATGGAGCTAGCTGCGCAGCATTTGTCCACCACCGCCGTCAGTGTCAGCCAGTTTGCCGTGGCATATGGAGCTCCATCGCAGTCTTTAACACTGGTAGCATGCCGCGACAGCGTGGACGTGAACCGTATGTGCAGTTGACGGACTTTGAGCGAGGGCGTATAGTGGGCATGCGGGAGGCCGGGTGGACGTACCGCCGAATTGCTCAACACGTGGGGCGTGAGGTCTCCACAGTACATCGATGTTGTCGCCAGTGGTCGGCGGAAGGTGCACCTGCCAGTTGACCTGGGACCGGACCGCAGCGACGCACGGATGCATGCCAAGACCGTAGGATCCTACGCAGTGCTGTAGGGGACTGCACCGCCACTTCCCAGCAAATTAGGGCCACTGTTGCTCCTGGGGTATCGGCGAGGACCATTCACAACCGTCTCCATGAAGCTGGGCTACAGTCCCACACACCGTTAGGCCGTCTTCCGCTCACGCCCCAACATTGTGCAGCCCGCCTCCAGTGGTGTCGCGACAGGCGTGAATGGAGGGACAAATGGAGACATGTCGTCCTCAGCGATGAGAGTCGCTTCTGCCTTGGTGCCAATGATGGTCGTATGCGTGTTTGGCGCCGTGCAGGTGAGAGCACAATCAGGACTGCATACGACCGAGGCACACAGGGCCAACACCCGTCATCATAGTGTGGGGAGCGATCTCCTACACTGGCCGTAAACCTCTGGTGATCGTCGAGGGGACACTGAATAGTGCACGGTATATCCAAACCGTCATCGAACCCATCGTTCTACCATTCCTAGACCGGCAAGGGAACTTGCTGTTCCAACAGGACAATGCACATTCGCATGTATCCCGTGCCACCCAATGTGCTCTAGAAGGTGTAAGTCAACTACCCTGGCCAGCAATATCTCCGGATCTGTCCCCCATTGAGCATGTTTGGGACTGGATGAAGCGTCGTCTCACGCGGTCTGCACGTTCAGCACGAACGCTGGTCCAACTGAGGTGCCAGGTGGAAATGGCATGGCAAGCCGTTCCACAGGACTACATCCAGCATCTCTACGATCGTCTCCATGGGAGAATAGCAGCCTGCATTGCTGCGAAAGGTGGATATACACTGTACTAGTGCCGACATTGTGCATGCTCTGTTGCCTGTGTCTATGTGCCTGTGGTTCTGTCAGTGTGATCATGTGATGTATCTGACCCCAGGAATGTGTCAATAAAGTTTCCCCTTCCTGGGACAATGAATTCACGGTGTTCTTATTTCAATTTCCAGGAGTGTAGATTGTTGTCATTAACAAAAAGATATACATACTCTAAATTGAATATCAAATCATGAAACTGAGATAATAAATGTTTAGCAACAAATATTAAGGGGCTATGGAAATGTTGGCATAAATAACTAATGCCTCTAATTACCATAATTGCAATTGGTACATTACCTAACACAAAATGATTCAAAAGAAAATAACAATTATTATCCAGTGATGTAATTTGATTTCTTACTCATTTTTATGTAATTCATTGTAATTAAGGGTGCTTAAAATTACACAGATAATTAGCTCTTGTTAGTTACACCACCCTAGTTTACAAAATTCCGGTACCTTAGAAAACGTGTGTATTTAATTTATGTAATCTGCCGAAGCAGGATGTGTATACTTCAAACAAATATTAGCAATAAAATCCATACAGTCACTAACTACAAAATTAAAGTAAAATCAAAATAATTGTTGAAATCAGGTTGTGAATTAATTTTCACACACAAAAACCAAAGATGATGATAAATATAATATGTTATTTTACATTATATGTTTAACCTGTACAAATGTAACAACAGTTAGTTCAGATGAAATTGTTTTTAGTTGTAAGTTACATTTTGTAATAAATTAACAATGGTAACAATTGTTATATTTGCATGTATAGTGACACAGCGAGGTTGCAAGAGAGGGTCGGTCAGTCAGTCAGTGTTTTTTTTACCTCAGGAGTCTGTGCAGTTCGGTTGTCAACTAATGTCAGTATACAATTCTGTAAAGATTGAAACTTTCCTGATGTACTTATCAATCTTCAATGAACCAAGCAAACACAAATTTAAGTTAAGCGTTAACGATCTGTAGATATCATTACACCTGGTGGAGTTGACCCAGGATTGATGTTTGAAATTGGAACTGTGTTTAATGAGTGACTGTTTCAGGCTATGTAAAAAACATGAATGCAAGACAACTTTTGCCCAGAGAATTATTTGTGGTGACAGTTTATGGGAAGATAAAAAAAATCATTACCTGCTATAGGAGGATCACAAATCATTTGTTTTGGATATCATGACCTGATGATAATGGACTCTCTGCCTGCGCCGCTGGAATTCAGATGAATAACTGTTCTTTTAATTTTCTAATTTGAAATAGTGTTGCATGATGAGAACATGAAAATGAATGAAGAGAAGTGTGTAGGCTGTGAATCTGTAGAAAACACTTCGGACCTAGGATCGAGTATCGTGAACTATCATCCAACAGTAATCCAAGTGTAGTGTGGAGAGGGTTCCAATGAAAACGTCGCCACGAGTACTCAAATTACACAGGGAAGAGTAGGTGGAGATAATTTGTTAATGTTATTAATGCAGCATATGAAAGAAGCGAAGGAACAGATGGGAAAGATTAGGCAAGAAGCGAAAGAACAGATGGGGCAAATTAGTCAGGATATTGGTCAGCAAAGTCAACAGTTAAGTCAGCAAAATCAACAGTTAAGACAGTAATTCAGTGAACAAATGTCGGAATTACAGAATACTGTTACCAAAAATGCTAATCAGATAAGAGAAATCCAGGATGGTTTGGCAGCACTAAGAACTACTGTTGAGACAGGGAAGGGTGAACTCAGTACTCACGTGGGAGTGGTAGAAGAACACGTTGATGTATTAGAAACTAATTTCACACAAGAGTGGTCAAAAAACCAAGAGAGATTCAAAAAACTAGATAAACATGTAGAAGGAGAAAATTTTAAACTTAAGGTAGAGGTTGTTCAGACTAGGAGAATTTCAGAAGAAAAAGTAGAAGCTTACAAAAGGAACTCTCAGCTAAAACTTACAGACATTACCAATCAAATAAGTAATGTAGAACTGAAGTGTGATGAAAAAGCAGATTTGTGTAAAAATAATGTTATAGATTTAAGTAAGAAAGTTGTAGAATTACAAGAGGGTGTAGCTCAAGGAAATTCTGTTAGCATATCAATTGTGTATGGGGGTGGCATACCTTTAAAACACTTTCCAGGAGATGGAAAATTGCATCCTGTTGATTTTTTACAGCACTGTCAGGATAACTTTTGCAATGACATGACAGACAATGTTAAAATTAAATTTGTTAAGCAATTTTTGGCTGGAGAAGCAATCTCATGGGCCAATCAGAATGTTAATTCTACCATGTCATATGATGAATTTGAAAGAAAGTTCTTGAATAAGTTTTGGTCAGGATCTGAGCAAGCTACGATTAAAAGTGTGTTCTTGAATGGTCGAATGTATAGGGGAAGTGATGATAGCTTGAAGTGTTTTGTGAAAACCAATTGAGAAAATTAGTATACTTAGATAAACCTTTTGATGAATTAATACAAATAGATGCCTTAACAAGGAGATTACCAAAAAGAGCACAGTGGAAGTTGGTTTATGGACCAGATGATTCTGTGGATCAGTTCTTGAGATACGTAGATAACTTGGATACAGCCTTTGAGAGAAATGAGAGGTTAAATAATGGCAGGGGGAGGGGGGGTGGGGTGGAATCAGAGCAGGAATCAAGGCAGGAGTGATGATTAAAATCAGAATAATAATAGTGGTTACAATAGAAGTGATAATAGATGGATCAACCATAGTAATGGGATTGGAAACAGAGGACATGACAACAGGGAGAGACCTTTGGAGAATAGTAAGACACAATTAGATAATCACCAATCAAGATGAGGAAATTTAAACTGACAGATGCATCATTGGCAGCCTGTCAGTTTGGGGCAAGAAATAAGTACCAAAATCACGCAACACCACCGGCCTACAGACATCGAAAATAATTACGTAAGACAGAGTAATCAAAGATATTGGAGTAGAAATGACAGAACTAATGTAAAAAGAGCACATCAGATTACCAAATTACAGTTTGACAGTAACTTCCAGAAAAGTATGAATGAAATAGTTGAAGACAAAAGTAGTAGCATCTGTAAGAATGTTAAAGAGGTTCTGTTAGAGGATGATACTATTTCAAGTCTATATAATCAATGTGGTGAAGAAGTTTGCAAAGAAAATATTGGTTCTGATAGTAATCTTGATGAGTTTGGATTAGGTAAATTAATGGATAAGCACTTAAGCGATGATACTTGTAATGGTGTACTTGTCTATAATTCTGATGATCATTGTAAAGATGTTGTAGAAGTGTCTAGTATTGGAGATGATAGCATCTGTGGTAACGTTGGTAGTGAAAGTGTCAGTAGTAATAATGACTGGGAGGAAAAATTAGACGGCATGCTATATACGGAGGTTAAAGAAGATTTAATCAATGGTGAAGAAGATGATGCCAGTAGTATTTATGAAGTATACGAGAACCAGATTGTACCAATGGAAACTGGGAAGGTATCATCAGATAAGGAACAAGTGGACAGCCTTCATAATTTAGATGTGATGTTAGAAACTTTGTAAGATACTTACAACGGTTACAGTGACAGTGACAGAGTAAAAAGGGTCATCAATATTATTTGTGAATAATTGAATTCCAACTGGGAAGGTAGAACCAATCAGCAGGCTTACAGTGAGATCAGTTCCAGGAAAAGTAGACAGTGTGTAAAAGAGGAATATGACATCAAGCAATCATCTGATGTAGCTTTAAGTAAAATACAGACAAGTAAGAGAAATTGTGCAAGCAAAAATGTTATAAATGACTTGGACTTTAGAGACATTGAGGGTGATTTGTTGCATGAAGATGAGGAAAGCAGAAAGGAAAAAGTTTTACGTTGCCCGTATATACGTATAAAAGTTGCAAATTATGAGGGAGTTTACCTCTTGTTTGTGCCATTTCTGAAAAATTTAGAGACCAGATAAGACATAGTGCTGACTCCGAAGAATATCCTGTTATTGGAATCAAAATTAAGGGAGTAACTGGTAGGCACAGCAAAGTTGTAAACAGGCAAGCCATAATATCTTTCACCATTAATGGTGTACAGTATAAACAAGGATGTTTTGTAGTACCTGATGTCAATGAAAATATTTTGTTCAGAATGAACTGGATACAAGGGGTAAATGCAGATTTTGACTCGAATAACAAAAAGTTAAAACTTACCAACCCAAAGACATGTGACTGAACTAATCATCCAAAATTGCCTAGAGAACAATTTTCAAATTAGAAGAGTGATTTGTGTAAATGAAAAAATTGACTTTAAAGAGGAAGACAATGAAGAAAAAGAGAATGCAGTGAAGACAAGTATGCTGAATTAGTGGGCACCAAACTAAAGGAAGCTGGGAGTCTAGGTAAAGAAGAGACAAATAAATAAGGCAATTTGTTGTGGGAGTACAAAGATGTGTTTAGTGAGAAACTTGGGAAAGTGAAAAACTATTAATGTAGACTTAATCTAAAACTTCACGTACCATTTTTTAATCAAACCATACGGAGTACCCATCTCAAAAAGAAATGCTGTGGAGAAAGAACTACTAAAGATGGAAGAGTGGGAGGTAATTGAAAGGTTCAATAGAGAATACAATATATAACCTGCTGGTGGTAGTTTCCAAACTTGACAGTGGAGTAAGACTTGTGCTCGATTCGAGACATTTAAACAAATACCTTGAGAGGCAAACTGATCACCCTGAGAACACAGACGAGTTATTACATGAATTTGAACACATGAAGTACATTTGTAATTTATACTTAACAGCAGGTTTCCATCAGGTACCATTGGACACACAGACTAGGAAATATACTGCATTTTTCTATGGAGGAAGATGCTATTGCTATTGTGTTGTACCATTTGGTATTAATGAATCCGTTGCAGAATATATCCGAGCATTAGATTTGGTTGTATGAAAAGAATTGTATGTTGATGACATACTTGTAACAGGAAGGAGTTGGGAAGAACATATACGTTTGTTGGGTGAAGTGTGCTATAGATTGAGACAGGGAGGTATGTCATTAAAACTACAGCAGTGCAAATTCGGGTTTAAACAACTCAAATTTTAAGCCATACCATCTCAGAAGATGAAGAAAAACTTGAAGCCATTTGCAAAACTTCCTGCATCCAAGACTAAGAAACAACTTAAATTGTTCTATGGAATTTGTGGCTACTACTGTAAGTTTGTCAGCACTCAAGCTTTAAATGCACCATGTTTGAACAACTTGTTGAAGAAGAACACCATTTGGGTATGAAACAAGAATTGTCAAAATGCATTTGACAACATCAAGAAAGAGATGAGCAATAGTAACATGTTATGCAAACCTGATCTCACAGAGCCATTTTGCATCATGACCGACAGCAGAGACTACGGACTGGGAGCTTATTTGTCCCAAGAAAAGATTGTAGATGGTGTGATAGAACATAGATCAACAGTTTTTGCCAGTGGAACTTCACAAAAACATGAGAAGTCATACACTGTCACTGAAAAAGAATTGTTAGCAGTCTATTGGGCTTTCACCAAACTCAAGAATTACTTATTAGGACACCAAGCAGTCATATACACAGACCATAAGGCTTTAATCTATATACAGGAGTGTACTTTGCATCACAACAGGATAACCAGATGGTCACTATTCCTCCAGCAGTTCAACTATACAGTAAAGTATATAAAAAGTTTAACTCTTCTATTAACTTTTCTTAAAAAATTTCACTAAATAAATGAGATAAATAAAATCTTTAAACCAACAAAAAAAAGAAAAAAAAATCAAACATAAAGGTAAAAAACTTTTTCAAGCCAAGTATATTAATTAATCATAAGGGAACCGTTATGACGAGAAGGAGGGACCGGTTGGTAGGACATGTTCTGAGGCATCAAGGGATCACAAAGGGCAGCATGGAGGGTAAAAATCGTAGAGGGAGACCAAGAGATGAATACACTAAGCAGATTCAGAAGGATGTAGGTTGCAGTAGGTACTGGGAGATGAAGAAACTTGCACAGGATAGGGTAGCATGGAGAGCTGTATCAAACCAGTCTCAGGACTGAAGACCACAACAACAACATATAAAAAGTGAAGAAAATCTAATTGCTGATGCTCTATCAAGATTACCAGTGGGAGGAGAAGGTGAAAATAACAGTGATGAGTGTGAAAGGGAATTTTGGATTATGTATCTAAAAGGGGTGAAAGATGAGAACCAAATCAGAAAAATTTGAATGACATATGTAGATATCAGAACCATGATTCCAACTGAAAGTTAGTTAAAAGTGATCTGGGTAAGAGAGGATACAAGAAAGTAGAGCAGCATTATAATGTGCACAAGGGTATACTTTTCAGAAGATACAGTGCAGACAGTGATGCTTGGAGATCGTGTTGGCCAGAGCAGTATATTGAAGTATTGATAAAGTATGTACATGAGAGTTTTGGACATTGTGGGACACAGAAATGTATCCAAAAGATCCAAGAAAATGTATAATTTTCCAACATTGCCAGGAAAGTGAGGAGAGGGTAAAAGTTAGTAATCAAACCTGCAAAGGAAATATGCAAAACATGTTGCAAAAGAACAACTACAACTTGTAGCAGTCGATTTTTATGGATCATTGCCCAAGGCTAAAGGAGTATTTTGTTACATACTTGTCATGGTGGATCTTTTTTTCAAAATTCATTGAACATTATCCAAAAAAGAAAGCAACAAGTAAGAACATCATTTTGAAAATTAGAAGAGACTATTTCACAAAGGTAGGAAAACTGAAGAGAAAACTTTCTGACAATGGAGCACAATTTACTTCCAAACTTTGGAAAGCATTTGTTGAGGATAAGAACATAAACCATATTCTGATATCTGCTTACCACTTGTCAAGCAATCCGGCTGAACGTTACATGAGTGAAATAGGGAGATTATTTAGAACTTATTGCAACAAAAATCACGTAAGTTGGATAGAGTATGTAGACAGCTTTGAAGACTTACTGAACAGCTTACAGCATTCGTCTACTGGGTTTTGCCCATATGAAATAATGTATCACAAGAAACCACCGAATCTGATCAATGAATTAATTGAATTCCTAGCGTGTAAGGCAATGAGTCCACAGGAAAGAGAAGAAGTGGTCAAAAAGTAATGGAACAACAAGGAAAATGGAGGAAAAACAAACATAATTAAAAGTTGAAACCTACATTTTGAAATCGATGATCTGGTCCTGGTGAAGACACATGAATTATCCAAGTCCATAAACAATGAATTAAAGAAATTATTTGACATCTATATTGGTCCATTCAAAATTCAGTCTATGCCACACCCAAATGCATACAGGTTAGTGTATCCAAAATCTGGAAGATTTTTTGGTTTGCATAATATAACTGAACCAAAACCCTATAAGCAAGTATTATGCACAAAGAAAAAATAAGATTATGTAAAAGACCTCAGGAAGACACCACATTTTTGTGTCAAGTGCGTGGCAAGCATTAGGCCTCTAAGCTATGTAGCATTCTATTTTCTTCTTTTCGTATTCGGGTACTACGTCTTTTATTAATCTATAAACCTGTAATGAAGTTATCTCTTACTGTAAATACTAGCCATTCCCTGAAGCATAAGTTTACTGTGTACTAAAATTGACTTTCTTACAGTAGTGATTGACCAATAATTTATAATTATTTTATAACTCTTAAGATGTGTAAGTACTGATTCTTTAAGCATTTCAGACAGTAGTTACCACTATAGCAGAAACATAAGTGAAAAGAACATTTTAAAACTAAGTTCATGAGAAATGAGTTGTGTAAATGAGTTAGGGCAGCTTTGTATAGATGAGGATGAAAATAGCTTAAAATGTGTACTATGTATATAATAAGTATTGTAAGTGTTATTAAGAAACCACTTTCTTGCCATCACACTCTGTGGGCAATCTGTATTAGTAAATAGTGTTTACTTTTTCTGTGCATGTTGTTGGCTTTGTGAACCTGTGATGATGTTCAGGAAGTAACTGTTTTTTGTTGTGTAATCTCTATCTATATCTAAAATGTATTTTTTTGTAGTGGGACCTAAGTTACTGTTTTTGTTTTGTTTTATGTATTAACATAAATTCTGGCCAAAAGCTTGTAAAATTGACACGTTCCATATGCTGTGATAGTGTCACAACATGGATCACCGGAACAAGAGATAAATAAATAAATAAATAAAAATAAAATTGATGGGACAATGTACAGTTTTGGGAGTAAAAGACAATTTTCTAGAGCCATATGAGTGTGTACTGTACAGTGTATAAAAGTTATAGATAAGTTAGTGTTATCATTTTCATGACAGAATAGAACCTGGGAGTATACAAGATAATGGAGATTATTGTAGTTATACTCTGTAGAGCATGTATTTGATTTGTGGGAAATGATAGCATGAAGTAGTTCAAAGGTGGTTCTATGAGAATTACAGGTATGGTCATGATTTTATGAATTTGCTAATGAGATGTACAAATGAACAATGTTAAAGATGTACACGTGTTATTAAATGGGCAAGTTGCACTGTGACAAAAGAAGTTTTGTGAAAAGTATATCATTACAATATTGTGTGATGAGGAACAGTCTGTGAGTTTATGTTTCATATGATAAAGAGTTAAATGAGATATGAGGGGTCAAATATACTGTATAGTGGAATATACTGAAATATTAATAAAAAAGGAAAGATACTTATATAATTTAATTTTGTTCACTGACTTTAATCTGTATATAGTTAAATCTTTACAGTTTATATATGCTTATCTTTGTGTGATTTTTTTATAAATACACTAATAGTATAGAATAATATGTGAATGATTTTGATATATTTATACCTAGTGTGACCTTATTGTGACCTACACGAGTAACTTCAGTAATGAATTCATCTCTGTTCCTAGCTAGAGAACCGTATGCAAGATCCTTACCTGACCTGGAAGTAAACAACCAGAAAACTGTGAAACTGGACTGCGTTATTGCAATGTAGAGACTGCCAGAAACAAAGGGGTTGCAGACACAAGATGGGCAGTGCAAAGGGACTGATGATTGTGAGCTGCCAATTCCTTAAGATGTGTGATGTGAACCAGTGACTGGAGTGACAGTTAAACAAACTTTGTTTTTTTTTCTATTAAAACAAATACTTTGAAAATTTAAGTGCATTGAAAATATGCGATTTGAAAGTACCAGATTGTGTATATGTATTTAGCAGCCATTCTTACAAGTAATACTTGGAAGAGGGGCTGGGGGGGGGGGGGGGGGGGGTTGTATAATGCTACAGCCTACCCCAAGATCATTATGGAGTGTCTGATACTGCCTGTTTTATATGCATCCATGTATTTATCATTCCAATTCAGTGCTTCCTAGGGCCGTTTATTTGTATTTTTATATGTATCGTTCATTTCAGTTTGCCCAAAAAACCTATTATTCTATCTTCTAAACACATATAAATATACTGGAATGACAAATTCTCAGGATTGTTAATAGATTGTTGTCATGAACAAATATATATACACACATTCCAAATTGAATATCAAATAGTTAAATTGAAATAATAAATGTTTAGCAACAAATATTAAGAGGCTGTGGAAATGTTGGCATAAATAACTAATGCCTCTAATTACCATAACTGCATTTGATAAATTACCTAACACAAAAAACCTCATTACGATTCAAAAGAAAATAACAATTATTATCCAGTGATGTAATTTGATTCATTATTCATTTATATGTAATTCATTGTAATTAATGGTGCTTGTAAATTATGCAGATAATTACCTCTTGTTAGTTACACCACCCTAGTTTACAAAATTCCGATATCTAAGAAAACGAGTTTGTATTTAATTTATGTAATCTGGCAAAGTAGGATGTATATACTTCAAACAAATGTTAGAAATAAAATCCATACAGTAACTAATTACGAAATGAAAGTAAAATCAAAATAATTGTTGAAATCAGATTGTGAATTAATTTTCGCACATAAAACCAAAGATGACAATAATTGTAATATGTTATTTTACATTTTATGTTTAACCTGTAATAATGTAAAATAATTAGTTTAGATGAAATAGTTTTTAATTGTAAGTTACATTTTGTAATAAATTAACAACGGTAACAATTGTTAAATTTGAGCGAGGCTGAGAGAGGGTCAGTCAGTCAGTCAGTCAGTGTTTTGTTTACCTCAGGAGTCTGTGCAGTTCAATTGTCAACTAATGTTAACAAATAATTTTGTATTTTATTTATTTATTTGTTTCTTGTTCTGTAGATCCAGTTAGTGATTCAATCACAAGGATATGGAACGTGTCAAATTGTACAGGTTTCAATTTAAACTTACAATAAATACAAGGGTAATTCAATACCAAATTGTACATAGTTTAAGTAAGACATATTATAAATACAGTAATAGATACAATGTCAGCTAGACAGCATAACAACCATTTAACAGAAAAAGGAGTTTCAAATAAAGGTTAAAGATAAGAGCATAAAGTTAAATCAGATATTAGGCCTACAAGAGTAAATACAGGTACAGCCAATTTGTTGTAACAGAAAGTGTGCTAATGCTCAAATGCACAATAAAATCAATTGAACTACTTCTAGACACAATAAGTTTAGTGATGGTATACATTTTCTTTCAGATATTCATCCGCAGTATAAAAAGATTTCTGTGTCAGGTAATCTTTGAGAACTTGTTTAAATTTTGGCAGTTCTGTATAAACACATTTGATATGTAGTGGTAAAGCATTGAACAGCTTAATGCTGGAGTAGTAAACTCCTTTCTGTACCAGAGTGAGACGTTTCATTTCGATTGTTTTGTTTCTGGTGTTATAGCCATGGAATTTACTGTTGTCTTGGTAGATAGAATAATTTTTGCACACAAAGATCAGCAAGGAAAAAATATACCGTGAGGCAGTTGTTAGGATACCTATCTTCCGAAACAAGTACCTGCAAGAGTGTCTTTGATGGACCTCACAGATTATTATGATTGCTTTTTTTATAGTGAAAACTTTTTTTTGCAAGTGGTTGGTTCCCCCAAAATATGATGGCATATGACATCAATGAGTGGAAGTAGTCAAAGTAGGCAACCTTTATGGTGTCAACCTTACCCACTGAAGAAATAACCCGTAATGCAAATGTTGCCGAGCTAAGTTTTTAACATAGATGTAAATGTGAACTGACCAATTACATTTACTGTCTATGTAAGCACCCAGGAATTTTGTATCTTCAACTTGCTGTATTGGTTGATCTCTACATTTTATGTTAATTTCATGGAGATTACTTTGTGATGTATGGAACCTCATATAATGAGTTTTATCTGCATTGAGTGAGAGACCATTTGAGGAGAACCAATTTGAGACGTCATTAAAAATAGTATTTGTAGTTTGTTCAAGATCATGATCAATCAAATCATCGATTAGAATAGTGGCATCATCGGCAAACAGGGTAAATTTGCTGTTTGTCTCAGAACAAAGAGGAAGATCATTAATAAAGATGAGGAAAAGCAGTGGACCCAACACAGAGCCTCGAGGCACACCACACGTTATCGTGCCCCATTCAAACAAGGCAGGTTCTCCAGAAGAGCCATTTAGCATTACAGTCTGCTTCCGATCGTGTAGATATGATTGTAGCCACAAGCCAACAGTATCACCTAAACCATAGTATTCTGCCTTTTTCAAAAGAATTTGGTGGTTTACACAGTCAAAGGCTTTTGTAAGATCACAAAAAATACCCACTGGAGACATTTTTTTGTTAATGGCTTCCAAAACTTGGTTGCTGAAAGAGAATACTGCCTGTTCAGTACAAAGACCGACATGAAAACCAAACTGATTTTTGCTTAAGATACTGCAGAAGTTGAGATGGTCTACAATCCTCCTGTGCATGAGTTTTTCTAGAATTTTCGAGAAGGTAGTTAATAGGGATATTGGGCGATAGTTTGTAACAATGCTTTTATCACATTTTTTTAAAGAGAGGAATCACTACAGCCAACTTTAGTCTGTCAGGGACAATCCCTTCTTGCAGGGATGTATTGTATATGTTGTGGGACTAACAAATTTATAACAATATTTTCAGTATTTTACTAGAAATATTGTCCACACCAGCAGAATTTTTATTTTTTAATGATCTAATTATTCTTATGACTTCGCTTACAGTAACTGGAGGTAAAGATAACTGTGGGATTCTGTTGCTAATAGCTTTCTGTAGGAGGGACAATGATGTTTGAAACTTTCCTGATGCTCTTATCAGTCATCAACGAACCAGGCAAATGCAGGGGGAAAAAGAGAGGGAGAGAGAGAGAGAGAGAGAGAGAGAGAGAGAGAGAGAGAGAGAGAGAGAGAGAGAGAGAGATCCACAATATCTTCAGACAGGAGGAGAATATGAAACTCAGTTAAGACTAACAGCTCTGCACCAGATTCAGTAAAGGAATCATTTCTGTGCCATTTGTATATTAACAATCTAAGCTTAAATGTGGATGCCCATAACACAATCATATTTGCAGATGACACCACAATTCTTTCAAAAGGGGAAAGTAAAGACCAATTACAGCAATCACCAAACGCTGTTGAAAAACAATTTAGCAACTGGACGCAGAGCAACGAGCTTTTCATAAACAATAAAAGAAAATATCACACTAAAATTTCACAAAGTTCTGAACAAGGGTGATTATGGCAGCAAAGCAATGTAAAATGGAATACGTATATTTAATGTGTTAATGTAAGACTGAGCATGACACAAAACCAACTAACTTCTTTGTTCACTAAAACCCTTCTGCAGTGAGAAAACAGTAAAAAATGCATATCAAGCCTACTTTTGTTGTCACCTTAAACATGGAGTCACATTTTGGGGAAAGTCTAAAACAGCTAACAGCACTTCCAGGGGGAAAAATCATTACAATCATGTTTAGGTGGAAACCTAGAGACTCATGTAGAGGAATGTTTAAGATCTCTGGTATTCCTTCTTTACCATGTATCCACATTATGAAACTCATACTTCAAAATAAATGTATTAGGTAAGGTCAATGACCCATGGACCTTGCCGTTGGTGGGGAGGCTTGTGTGCCTCAACGATACAGATAGTCGTACCATAGGTGCAACCACAACGGAGGGGTATCTGTTGAGAGGCCAGACAAACATGTGGTTCCTGAAGAGGGGCATCAGGCTTTTCAGTAGTTGCAGGCACAACAGTCTGGATGATTGACTGATCTGGCCTTGTAACACTAACCAAAATTTCCTTGCTGTTCTGGTACTGCGAACGGCTGAAAGCAAGAGGAAACTACAGCCGTAATTTTTCCCGAGGGCATGCAGCTTTACTGTATGATTAAATGATGATGGCGTCCTCTTGGGTAAAATATTCCGGAGGTAAAATAGTCAACCATTCGGATCTCCGGGCGGGGACTACTCAAGAGGATGTTGTTATCAGGAGAAAGAAAACTGGTGTTCTACGGATCGGAGCGTGGAATGTCAGATCCCTTAATCGGGCAGGTAGGTTAGAAAATTTAAAAAGGGAAATGGACAGGTTAAAGTTACATATAGTGGGAATTAGTGAAGTTAGGTGGCAGGAGGAACAAGACTTCTGGTCAGGTGACTACAGGGTTATAAACACAAAATCAAATAGGGGTAATGCAGGAGTAGGTTCAGTAATGAATAAAAACTAGGAGTGCAGCATAGTGAACACATTATTGTGGCCAAGATAGATATGAAGCCCATGCCTACCACAGCAGTACAAGTTTATATGCCAACTATCTCTGCAGATGATGAAGAAATTGATGAAATGTATGATGAGATAAAAGAAATTATTCAGGTAGTGAAGGGAGACGAAAATTTAATAGTCATGGGTGACTGGAATTCAAGAGTAGGAACAGGGAGAGAAGGAAACATAGTAGGTGAATATGGCTTGGGGCTAAGAAATGAAACAGGATGGCGCCTTGTAGAATTTTACACAAAGCATAACTTAATCATAGCTAACACTTAATTTAAGAATCATGAAAGAAGGTTGTATACTTGGAAGAACCCTGGAGGGGTTAGGTATCAGATAGATTATATAATGGCACGACAGAGATTTAGGAACCAGGTTTTAAATTGTAAGACATTTCCAGGGGCAGATGTGGAGTCTGACCACAATCTATTGGTTATGAACTGTAGATTAAAACTGAAGAAACTACAAAAGGTGCTAATTTAAGGAGATGGGACTTGGATAAACTGAAAGAACCAGAGATTGTAGAGAGTTTCAGGGAGATATGATATTGCGTGAAGAGTTTGACAGAGCACTGAAAGACCTGAGTCAAAACAAGGCCCCCGGAATAGACAACATTCCATTGGAACTACTGACGGCCTCGGGAGAGCCAGTCCTGACTAAATTCTACCATCTGGTGAGCAAGATGTATGAGACAGGCGAATTACCCTCAGACTTCAAGAAGAATATAATAATCCCAATCCCAAAGAAAGCAGGTGTTGTCAGATGTGAAAATTACCGAACTATCAGTTTAATAAGTCACAGCTGCAAAATACTAACGAGAATTCTTTACAGACGAATGGAAAAACTGATAGAAGCCGACCTCGGGGAAGATCAATTTGGATTTCATAGAAATGTTGGAACACGTGAGGCAATACTCACCCTACGACTTATCTTAGAAGAAAGGTTAAGGAAAGGCAAAACTACGTTTCTAGCATTTGTAGACTTAGAGAAAGCTTTTGACAATGTTGATTGGAATACCCTCTTTCAAATTCTGAAGGTGGCAGGGGTAAAATACAGGCAACGAAAGGCTATTTACAATTTGTACAGAAACCAGATGGCAGTTATAAGAGTCGAGGGACATGAAAGGGAAGCAGTGGTTGGGAATGGACTGAGACAGGGTTGTAGCCTATCCCCGATGTTATTCAATCTGTATATTGAGCAAGCAATAAAGGAAACAAAAGAAAAGTTTGGAGTAGGTATTAAAATCCATGGAGAAGAAATAAAAACTTTGAGGTTCGCCGATGACATTGTAATTCTGTCAGAGACAGCAAAGGACTCGGAAGAGCAGTTGAGCGGAATGGATAGTGTCTTGAAAGGAGAGTATAAGACGAACATCAACAAAAGCAAAACGAGGATAATGGAATGTAGTCGAATTAAGTCAGGTGATGCTGAGGGAATTAGATTAGGAAATGAGACACTTAAAGTAGTAAAGGAGTTTTGCTATTTGGGGAGCAAAATAACTGATGATGGTCAAAGTAGAGAGGATATAAAATGTAGACTGGGAATGGCAAGGAAAGCGTTTCTGAAGAAGAAAAATTTGTTAACAACGAGTATAGCTTTAAATGTCAGGAAGTCGTTTCTGAAAGTATTTGTATGGAGTGTAGCCATGTATGGAAGTGAATGTGGACGATAAATAGCTTAGACAAGAAGAGAATAGAAGGTTTTGAAATGTGGTGCTACAGAAGAATGCTGAAGATTAGATGGGTAGATCACATAACTAATGAGGAGGTATTGAATAGAATTGGGGAGAAGAGGAGCTTGTGGCACAACTTGACAAAAAGAAGGGATCAGTTGGTAGGACATGTTCTGAGACATGGAGGGATCAACTATTTAGTACTGGAGGGCAGCGTGGAGGGTACAAATCATAGAGGGAGACTAAGAGATGAAAACACTAAGCAGATTCAGAAGGGTGTAGGCTCAGTAGGTACTGGGAGATGAAGAAGCTTGCACAGGATATAGTAGCATGGAGAGCTGCATCAAACCAGTCTCAGGACTGAAGACCACAACAACAACAGGGTAAATAGACTGTATAAAAACCTGTGACATTAATGATTATTTTACCAGACAAAAGAAAAATTTACATATGGCCCAAATCAAAACATCCCCGTGTCAAAATAGTACTTTTCACATAGGAGTTAAAAAAATAACTTTCCAAAAACATGACAGCAAATACTGACTTCAAAACCTTAGGAAATTCTTTAATGTCGTATTTACAGCATTACTGCTTTTACTTCATTCAAGAACATTTAAATATCTGAAGTGTACATTTTGTAATTTTAAATGTATATGAATAGAAATTACTTTCACCTGTACACATTTTGTAAACAAAAGGGCCAATAAAAATGCAAAACAACACAATCACTGGAGATCCATCAACACAAGAGGAGGTGTAAGGAAATTCAGCAGATTCTCCAATTCTGACTTGGGAGCATGGTGTTCTCAGTTTGTACTAGGGTGCTCGTCTTCTTAGTTTCTGAAGAGTGTGAGCGGTTATGTATTGGTGCACATTCCAAAACCTGAGGCTGTGCACTGTTTTCCACCAACAGAGGAAGGGCAGACAGCGTATCATCAGGTTCTGAAGTTCCAGAATACAGAGAGGATCATAGACGCATTTAGTGTATGACAATTTAAGTGGCATACAATCTGAAGACTGATGGGAAATTTGCCAGAACAAAGAAAACCATATTTTCTGAGCCTGACACTTAAGTGCTCGGGGTGATGTGGTACACTGGATATAAACCTACGGAATGTGGTTGGTGGATTGTTCTTCAACATATACAGACAGCATTATATCAAAAGTACAAACAACAATTAGGTGTCTTGCTTTCTATTCATTTTTATTGACAGCTTCTTTTAATTATTTAACACGTTTTTATTTTTTGAGTGGGTGGTCATTACCATCGTCAAGCCTCATTCTTATTTTCCTTCTTCTATACTCCTTTTCTTGCCTTTCTAGATCCCTTTTCTTCATAAACACCTTAGTAATAGTGTAACAGTGTAATATCATTTTGGATTTCTAGAGAATGTTAACTATTGATAAAATAAAAACAAAATATCTTAATGTATTGTGGATCATATTAATGATTGTGAAACTTAGCATAGAGTAACTTCTATGGTTCAAGTCATAAGTGAAAAGTGCAATGAATAAATAATTAAATAACAATAATGCACTATTTTGATATATGATGTTATGCAAAGAAGAAATGGTACCCAAGTGCTGGACACAGTTCTTAATACCTACTTCTTCATTTCCAAGTCTTCAGAAGACTATTTGAGAATTTCTACCAAACTCTAAATCAATTATTTGGATTTTGTTAACTAGACCCAGTGACATAAAATTTCATGTCAAAGATTGCATTTCCACTTCTGTTCCATCGATCATCTGAAAAATCTAGGGTATTAATAAATTGATCTTTTCTGCTGACTGCCATTACAACTTCATTCACCAATAATACAGATACTAATTCAATGTTTACAATTAGCTGCACTTTACACTGATCATAATACACGAGAAACTGAATGTGATAAACAACTTACCTTCATGTTCCCACTCCAAATCTAGTGAGCTAGGAGGTGTAGACGAGGTAATACTACGATCTCGTGTTGCCATTTGGTGTACGCTTTTGTGCATTAAAAGAGATCTTGCATCCAACGGTTGTGCTTGCGCATTTGGCCCTGTTCTGTACATGAAAACAAGAAATGAAAGACAGAAAAAACAAAAAAACAGAGTAATTTTAACAATATAGTTCCCTCTGTACACTAACCTTACACCACTTGTTCGTCCAGATTCTTCACTTCTCTGATATTCATCTGCTCTTGTCCATGTATCATCAGTTAACTCAAGAATAACCTGCTTGCTGACCTAAAAACAGAGAAAAATCTTTCTAATACTATTTGGCAAATAAACGTAGAACAAAAATTTATCACCCTCTGGGGACACCACACTAACATTTTGTAACATTGCACCTAGCCTTGAGGATGACTTCAATTTATCAAAGAAGTGTGTCAAGATTTCTCAGGTATACCATATCCAGCTGGAGTTACCCAATGATCAGGTCACAATAAGCTACCAAATAGCATGGCATAGATAATGTTTTACCTGCTGTTTCAAATACTTTTCTGTAGAATAAAGATCAGGCATTATTTCAGCAATTGAGGTGCAATAATGTAACAGGGCATGTTAGTGTTCATCGGACCAGAAGTGTGTGCATGAAACCCTGTGAACATGGTTCTTTAGCCCTTGGAACATGGAAGTTTTCACACCCCACCACACCCACAACAGGTTAAATGTCCAATTGGGCCATGAGTGAATCTGACACCTTGCATCATTAGAAAAGATGCACGTTACATATTTCCATTCTGTGCCATTCAATTTGTGTGCAGTTTCGTCCAATGAAGGTGTGCAACATTATGTGTTGCTGTGAGCAATCCTCTTTTGTGATGTACTCGACCACAAATGTCCACTGCATGCAGTTCCCTTTGTAATGCTTGCTTGGAAAACGATTGAGATCGATTTGCAGTCACTAACACATCCCTGTCAGAATCTTTTTAGTACCAGAGTAATTACAACATGTTACATGGCTGCAAGCGGTACACCATTTGTTGTAGACACAGTGGACAGTTCCCACTGATACGTCAACAAACCAAGCAATCTAATTCCTAGTGGGTTCACAGGAATGTTCAAACACGATAGCATATTTATGCCTTTCTGTCACATTCATTAATTATTAGCTTGGTGCAATAAGTTTGAAGTGTTTTTCCATAAGTTTAATAAACACAACAGATATATATATAACAGAGACTTTGGTCAACAATAACATTTGTCTCCTTCATTATTTACAACAGAGTGAAAATGAAAATGTTGGAGTAAATTTTTGTTTCTGTGATTGTATCAGTCACATGGTTTTGAGGCGAAGCACTCACCAAGCTATGTCCGGAAAGGAAGTTCCTTGAAGTTTGTTCCATAGAGTGTGGAAAAGGTGTAAATCTGAGGGTGCAGGATAAGTGAATAAGGTGGCTGCGGAATGACTTCCTAACCTAACTCCTGTGTAGTCAGTCTAGCAGAATGCAAGTGGGTGTTATCATTGAGCAGCGTCACTTCACGCAGTCTTTCTGGTCATCATTCTTGGATTGTGTCTGCAAGACATCTCAGTTGTTGACAATAAATGTCAGCAGTGATAGTTACACCTCGGGGAAGCAATTTTATAGTACACCACACTGTCTTTGTTCCACCAGGTGCATAAGATTATCTTTTGCGGATGTACGCAGTTCTGTTTACGGGGAGTTGCTGCTTTGTTTGGGCTCAGCCTTTCCTTTCTTGTCCTCATGTTAGTGTGAAGACACCATTTCGTTCACCAGTTACGATACGGGATGGGACACCTGTTGATTTCTGTGATTTTGATTTAGAGCATGCGGTACCCATACACCTGATTTTTGAATCTTCCCCCTAAATGAAAATGTCACATAACGGTTGAATGCTCACAGTTCATCAAATCTGCCAGCTGTTGAGTACAATGACATGCATCATTGTGGATTAATGTGTTTAAATGATCATTATCAAACCCCAAAGGGCTGCCTGGATGTAGAGAGTCACTAACATCAAAACGGTTTCCCTTAAAACAATCTCTGTCCAATGGCATTGTCCTCATACACAGTACATGTTTCTGGCTGCTTCAACTGCTGTCACCCCTCTATTGAACTCAAACAGATGAACATGTCAGAAATGTACCAATTTCTCCACTTGGCACTCCATTTTTTAGTGTCCACAGCTCAGCTAACAACTTCAAATGACAAAATGACAATATGTAAACTCAAATAGCAACAGTAAACCACAAATAAAAAATGACAATTGATAAAAAATACCAACTGGAACACTCATATGCAAAATAAAAATGCTATGAACTTATGCAGCAACCTAATATTTACATGTTTCAGTCTAAAAGGAATAATCATTTCCATATGTTAACAACACTATGAAAAGGATAGTTGCTACTCACCACATAGTGGATATGCTAAGTAGCAGATAGGTACAACAAAAAGACTGTCACAAAAAGAGCTTTTGGTCAACAAGGCCTTTGTCAAAGAAAACACACAATCACACACACACACACACACACACACACACACACGTGTAAATGCAACTTGCACACACATGACCACAGTATCTGGCAGCTGAAGCCAGATTTATTTCCCTATGTTCAGATTTATAAAGAAAAAATGAGCTTGTATTTTACTACAAGTATGCAGTGTGTGGAGAAAAAGTAATTTAATTACTGAACTGCTAATTAATACTCAACATAAACTAACAAGTCATAGTAGTACTGAAACAGAACCAGTTTTGCGTATTCAAGAAAGGTCTTGGTTCAAGTACATCTTCACATACTCAAAAGTTTAATAAATACAAACCTTCTTTCTTCTTAGAGGAAGTAAGCAGGAAATACTGCATCCATGTTAGCATGAAAGAAAGGAAACTTAAAATGTTGTGAGATAATAGCAGAGAAATAAAATCTGAAAAATCAATCAACTGTTCAAGCACCCGACAAAATATTGATATTAAGATTTTGATGCCAAATCTAATTTTGGGACCAGTGTCCAGTAAAAGACATTATACAAACTTTTTTATTGAGTAGTAGCTACCATCCACTGTTTTTTTAGTACACAGTATCAGTTATTTAAACAGCTGCCACTCCATCCCGTTTACAAAAAACAAAATAAAATAAAAAAAATTTAAAAAAATGTGCAGCAGAATATTACAGACTGTATTTTGCACTTATCTTCTGATTACATGCCATATAACACATTCCTCCACTTCATCATATGATCACTTGTTAGAATGATCCCTGAAGTTCAGTCAATTATATACACCTATGGACAACTGTAATCCTGACTTTGGTTCCATTAGATTAAGACAGTACATTCAATGATCATACATGGATCCCACACTACCAGTGAGCTGTATGAATCTACAAAATATGCTACAGTCATTATCCTTTCCAGATTCTGCCTCCTGTTACACATGAGGATGGTACTATTTGCCAAAAAACAGTAGAAAGACTAATTCTCTTTGTTATTTTACTCTTTCTTTGTGCAGTGTTATTTTATTCTCTCTTTGCTCAGTCTTTCTTCTATAATTTTATTAGTTTCTATTTCTCAACACTTGTTCTGCCACATTTTCATTTAATGCTTCACCTTCCTGCTACATTTTCTTTTCATTCCCAAATTCACTATCTCAGACATTCACATTTCTTTACACAGTGCATGAAACAATGTTTGGGATTAACTTGGCACAGGTTACAGGAACTGTTAGTAGTTTAACAGTGTTAACACAAACATTCAATTGTCAACAAGTTAATAACAATGAAAATGGTTACACTTACCAGTGTGGCCACTTAGCTTCCTCTCGGTGATCCTGAAACATAAAAAGCAATGACATTCTTCATATGAAGCAGTAAATTTCTAAAAAAAGAAAGAGGGAAAACCCAAACATCAAAATAGAGGGAAATGGATACCCTACTACCAAAAGGAAACTTGTGATCAAGTTTTGACAAGCAAGTGTCAATCAGCAATAAACTACAAAAAGATAAACACATTAAATAAATCCATAACCACAAAGATATAACCATCACTAACCAGATGTTCAAAAAGGCATGCACAGATCAAAAGAAAGGCAATGTCAATGCTAAAGATGGTATAAGGAAGGGGAAGACTTGTGGTGAGAAGATACTGATCAGAAACGAAGCTCACAGATTGCAGCAATATCACATGAAGATGATCTTTTTTTTATCTCATAGGTTTGTATATCTTTCGCAAGCACTGCTCCAAAATTAGATTAAAGGGCTCAGTAGTTAGTTTAATTACAGTCATATAAATTGTGGCTCAGGCCTTTTACATCAATTTAGTCTCTTCACAATGGATCTCACCACCTCTAAAGGTCTTCCCAAGGTTTATTTAACTAATGTTTTATATATATTTGTTTACTTTTTCTTTGCATGAAGCAATCATAATGATGACCTTCGCAAACGCCAGAAATGATAGTATGACAATAATTAAACTCACTTTTTCCACTCTATCGAATAATCTTCAAGGAACTTCCTTTCTAGCTAAAAATGCACTCAGAACTTGGCTCAGCAAGTGCTTTCCTTAAAATTAAGAGATTTCTACAATCACAGAATCAAAATGTTACCCCAGCATTGGCAGACTGTTGTAAAAAGTGAAGGAGAATATATTATTGATGACTAACATCTCTGTTATGTGTGCTTTTGTTCCGTTTAAACCTGTGCAAAAATGCTACAAGCGTATGCACCAACCCAACGTGTTCACATTGTCTGAAGGAACTAGCAGCAATTTATTGTTGGTCATTAGAACAATGAAGCATTTGAAGTGACTCGACAAAGGTACTGGAGGGTCAACAGATGGAATTGTATAACTATATGCCTGTATCACTGTTGCCAATTTGTTATATAACTGCTTGCATATTCTGAACTTTTTGGGACCAAAAATTGCCTTTGTTCAGTATATTTGTGAGATCCTGAAGGCAGCAGATGGCAATGGCCTATGTTGATGCCATGTTCCTTACTTCTAGAAGCATCTGATACAATTCTGAATGTCACCTACTGAACAAAATACAAGCTTCTAAAATAACTGGACCACAATTGCAATTGTCTTGGAGACTTCCTGGGAGACTGATTCAACATGTTATTCTTAACAGGGAGAAATTCTCAGATGGAAAGAAATTTGAGGAATACCACAAGAGGGTGTTGTAGAATGGTTGTTGTTATTAATACTGTTTTCAGTCCAAAGACTGATTTGATGAAGCTCTCCATGCTACTCTATCCTCAGAAAGTCTCTCCTTCCCTGCATAGATGCTGCAGCCTACATCTATTTGCATCTGCTTACTATAGTCAATTCTTGGTCTCCCCCCTACAATGTTTTCTCTCTTCACTTCCTTCCATCACCAAATTAACTATTCCTTGATGCCTTAGAATATGTCCTACCAATTGATGCCTTCTTTTAGTCAAGCTGTGCAATAACTTTCTCCGATTTGAACACCTCATTAGTTATTCTATCTAATCTTAAGCATTATTCTGTTATGTCACATTTGAAAATTACTATTCTCTTCCTGTCCGAACTGTTTCTCATTCATTTCTGTACAAGTCTACACTCTGCAAAAATACCTTCGGAAAGACTCTGCAACACTTAAATTTACATTTGATGTTAGGAAACTCATCTTTTTCAGATATACTTTTCTTGCTTTTATCAGTCTGCACTTGCCAAATGTCATTTATTTTGCAGCCCATCAGGTTGCATCCACAGCACAGAGCATATCCCGAGCAACCATTTTCTTGGGTGTCAATGTATTCAGGCAGAACCGCCGACCTGGTGAAACATGAAACAAGATTCATCTGACCAGGCAACACAATTCCATAGATCCTCGGTCCAGTTTCAAAGATTTCATTCTCACTGACATTGTAATTGACAATGTCACTGGGTCAACATAGATACACATGGGGGTCATCTGCCACAGAGCCCAAAGTTTATCAATATGTAATGAAAGGTGTGCTTTGAAACACTTGCACCTGCACCATAATTGTAGTCTTTGTCAGATCTGCCACAGATAACAACCCATCCTGCTTTACTGAGCAGGGTAACCTCTGACCTCCACATTCTTTGATGAGGCATCAACATCCAACATCTTATTAGCTACTTGTCATTTCACTGTCCTTCAACCACTTTCCATAAATGCTCATCATGGTGGCATGTCAGTAGCTAACCAGTTTTGCCATTTTCAAGATCCTAGTTCCAGGCAATGGGCCATTAGAAACTACTCTTTCTCAAAACCATTTATTTCATTACTTCATAACATGCTGGGCAGTATGAGCCAATTTGACTGCTAAGGTTAATTAAGGATGTCCAGTGTGAACCAGATACTATAATTCCATTAAAATTTGAAGATGCTGTGCAGTGGAACATGTCATGAGTAAAAATAAAAGAATTTTGGTAACTTAGGCATGAGTAAATTATTTAATGCCACTTATGCTGGTGGATTTCTCCATTTGCAGCCCATATCATCACTAGAACAACTCTCCCTTTCTCACAGCTTCCTTTTTGTGCTCTTGTTCCTGACCTTACCAAAACAGGTGCTGGTAACATCAACAACAGCATTTAATCTCATAATGGGCAATGGATATAATGGGTCATCGGAGCATATAAATGATCTCGTGTATAATGTTGGAAACTCCATGAAGCTGTTCATGGAAGATGCTGTTGCATATAAGGAGGTCATAACATGACAAAATTATAGCAAAATTAAATACCTGAAGAACATCAACACTTGGTGTTATAGCTAACAGTTGACCTCAAGCACAAATAAATGCAAACATACTGCATATAAATGAGCATAAAAACCATTAATGTTTGATATACAATGAAAATCAATCACTGGAAACAATGAAAACCGTCAAATGGAATATTCACCCAAAACAATTTAAAGAGAAACAACCACAGAAAACTAGGTGCAGGAAAGAGATATGCCAAGAAATGTATTAATTCAAGAAAAATGTTGCTCACAAAACACTAGTTTGACTAATAATTTTTGTTTGTCAACCTCCGATTCTTATCAAGTAGAAGTAACAGAGAAGATATAGAAAACTGATAGAAGGGCAAAATGTGGATTTGTTTTGTAAACCCACAAACATCTCAGAAATACTCAACCAACTCCAGTGGCAGACACTACAAGACAGGTGCTGGGTGCATGTCATGGAAAGTTTTACTCTTAAAATTCTGAGAATGCATGTTACAAAAAGAGTTCAACCATAAAATCGGACAAATTTTAACTTCTTCGGAGGTTTACTAGCAGTCGTTCAGTGTGTATATGATTTGCAAATGGAACAAAACAAGGGAGACATGATAGCAGTACAAGAAGTATTCTCTGTCGAATACAGCAAGATGGATTGATTGTAAAATACCAATGTACATGTAGGTTTATCAGCACTGATAATTACTGGACCAACTGTTTCGTAACCGCAAACATATCTCACACGCCATTCCCCACCTCCACCCAAGAACCAACCAAAAAGGACAACACAAAGTAGTGCCCTCTTCGTCACCCAGTATCATCCCAGACCGGAACAACTGAACCATACCATTTGCCAGGGCTTTCATTACTTATCATCATGCCCTGAAATGAGGGACATCCTACCCAAGATGCTACCTACCCCACATATAGTGGTGTCCCATCCCTCACCCAACCCTCACAACATCTTAGTCCATCCCTAAATTATTCCCAATCTTAGCTCCTAGTCACAAGGATCATATCCTTGTGGAAGACCCAGGTGCAAGACCTGCCCATTCACTCACCCAACACTTCCTATTCCAGTCCTGTCAAAGGCTTATCCTACCCCATCAGAGGCCGGACTGCTTGGAAAAGCAGCTATGTCGTATACCAGCTCTGCTGCACTCATTTATTCATCAGGATGAATGGCCACAAGCAAATGGGGCCAAAAGCTAAGTAGACCACCCTGCAGTACAACATGCGGCTGAACATAACATAATCTGTTTCAATGGCTGCTTCACTACCAAAGCCATCTGGATCCTCCAGTCCACCACCAGCTTTACTGTACAGTGCAGATGGGAGTTATCCTCAGAAGCTATTCTCCACTTCCAAACTTATTCCAGCCTCAACTTAAGGTAACATACAGTACCCACACCCTCCCTCCAACAGTCTCCACCCCCTGTCCTGTCACCCCTTCCTTTTCTTGTGAGGTGTTTCTGCTTCTGTGAATAAATGTGTGTGTGTGTGTGTGTGTGTGTGTGTGTGTGTGTGTGCGCACGCACGCACGCGCACTTCTTTTTTGAAAATGGTCGTGGCCAAAATCTGATGTGTAAGTTTCTTTTAGTTGCACCTGTCTGCAACTTAATGTATCATCTTTATGGTAAGTGGCAATCTCTCTCTTCCTTATATTGTTGTTATTAGTAAGGAAGTAAGAATTAGCATTATTCTTAAGTCACCTAGGAAATACTTCCAAGAGGATTGCGAAATAAGATCAGGCTAATGGCAATCATAATTATGCAAACATATTGAAGGAAATCCTAATATATGGTGCAACAAAAAGGAGTACGCAATTATTGAATATGTATTTTCAGTTATAAATTCTGAGCACTTAATAATCATCAGTTAGCACTTCCAAGATAACTTGAAAATGTAAAAGAAAAGTAAAATGTCTCCATAATGTAACAATAACCTTCTGCAACAATGTTACAAGTGTTTTAAGAAATAATCGATACATCTGGATATATTTCATGAATGTGACTCCAATTACCACATACTTTTTTACTTACTGACCTGTCGTAGAAGGTTGCTAAAACTTTACAGATCAAAGATGTAACAAGCCTTATAACAAGAAAGGGCAGTGAGCAAGTGGAAAGGTAACAACCACATAAACAAGATTCAACGTTCAAAGCCTTCCAGGTCCAGCACAAATTTGAATAAAATCATTTTGGGTGTTATACTGCATAATTGTATGATCAAATAAAAGAAATTATTCAGATAGTGAAGGGTGACGAAAATTTAATAGTCATGGGTGACTGGAATTCGGTAGTAGGAAAAGGGAGAGAAGGAAACGTAGTAGGTGAATACGGATTGGGGCAAAGAAATGAAAGAGGAAGCCGCCTGGTAGAATTTTGCACAGAGCACAACTTAACCATAACTAACACTTGGTTCAAGAATCATAAAAGAAGGCTGTATACATGGAAGAAGCCTGGAGATACTGACATGTTTCAGATAGATTATATAATGGTACGACAGAGATTTAGGAACCAGGTTTTAAATTGTAAGACATTTCCAGGGGCAGATGTGGACTCTGACCACAATGTATTGGTTATGACCTGTAGATTAAAACTGAAGAAACTGCAAAAAGGTGGGAATTTAAGGAGATGGGACCTGGATAAACTAAAAGAACCAGAGGTTGTACAGAGTTTCAAGGAGAGCATAAGGGAGCAATTGACAGGAATGGGGGAAAGAAATACAATAGAATAAGAATGGGTAGCTTTGAGGGATGAAGTATTGAAGGCAGCAGAGGATCAAGTAGGTAAAAAGACGAAGGATAGTAGAAATCCTTGGGTAACAGAAGATATATTGAATTTATTGATGAAGGAGAAAATATAAAAATGCAGTAAATGAAGCAGGCAAAAAGGAATACAAACATCTCAAAAATGAGATCGACAAGAAGTGCAAAATGGCTAAGCAGGGATGGCTAGAGGACAAATGTAAGGATGTAGAGGCTTATCTCACTAGGGGTAAGATAGATACTGCCTACAGGAAAATTAAAGAAACCTTTGGAGAAAAGAGGACCACTTGTATGAATATTAACAGCTTTGATGGAAACCAGTTCTAAGCAAAGAAGGGAAAGCAGAAAGGTGGAAGGAGTATATAGAGGGTCTAATACAAGGGCGATGTACTTGAGGACAATATTATGGAAATGGAAGAGGATGTAGATGAAGATGAAATCGGAGATACGATACTGCATGAAGAGTTTGACAGAGCACTGAAAGACCTGAGTCGAAACAAGGCCCCCGGAGTAGACAACATTCCATTAGAACTACTGACAGCCTTGGGAAAGCCAATCCTGACAAAATTCTACCATCTGGTGAGCAAGATGTATGAGACAGGCGAAATACCCTCGGACTTCAAGAAGAATATAACAATTCCAATCCCAAAGAAAGCAGGTGCTGACATATGTGAAAATTACTGAACTATCAATGCAATAAGTCACAGCTGCAAAATACTAACGAGAATTCTTTACAGACGAATGGAAAAACTAGTAGAAGCCGAGCTCGGGGAAGATCAGTTTGGATTCCATAGAAATGTTGGAACACAAGAGGCAATGCTGACCCTACGACTTATCTTATAGTGGCTAGATTAAGGAAGGGCAAACATACGTTTGTAGCATTTGTAGACTTAGAGAAAGCTTTTGACAATGTTGACTGGAATACTCTCTTTCAAATTCTGAAGGTGGCAGGGGTAAAATACAGGGAGTGAAAGGCTATTTACAATTTGTACAGAAACTAGATGGCAGTTATAAGAGTCGAGGGACATGAAAAAGAAGCAGTGGTTGCGAAGGGAGTGAGGCAGGGCTGTAGTCTCTCCCTGATGTTATTCAATCTGTATATTGAACAAGCAGTGAAGGAAACAAAAGAAAAATTCGGAGTAGGTATTAAAGTCCATGGAGAAGAAATAAAAACTTTGAGGTTCGCCGATGACATTGTAATTCTGTCAGAGACAGCAAAGGACTTGGAAGAGCAGTTGAAAAGAATGTCTTGAAAGGAGGATATAAGATGAACATTAACAAAAGCAAAACGAGGGTAATGGAATGTAGTCGAAATAAGTCGGCTGATGCTGAGGGAATTAGATTAGGAGATGAGACACTTTAAGTAGTAAAGGAGTTTTGCTATTTGGGGAGCAAAATAACTGATAATGGTCGAAGTAGAGAGGATATAAAATGTAGACTGGGAATGGCAAGGAAAGCGTTTCTGAAGAAGAGAAATTTGTTAACATCTAGTATAGATTTAAGTGTCAGGAAGTCATTTCTCAAAGTATTTGTATTGAGTGTAGCCATGCATGGAAGTGAATCATGGACGATAAATAGTTTGGACAAGAAGAGAATAGAAGCTTTCGAAATATGGTGCTACAGAAGAATGCTGAAGATTAGATGGGTAGATCACATAACTAATGAGGAAGTATTGAATCGGATTGAGGAGAAGTTTGTGGCACAACTTGACCAGAAGAAGGGATCGGTTGGTAGGACATGTTCTGAGGCATCAAGGGATCACCAATTTCGTATTGGAGGGCAGCGTGGAGGGTAAAAAATCGTAGAGGGAGACCAAGAGATGACTACACTAAGCACATTCAGAAGGATGTAGGTTGCAGTAGGAACTGGGAGATGAAGAAGCTTGCACAGGATAGAGTAGCATGGAGAGCTGCATCAAACCAGTCTGAGGACTGAAGACCACAACAACCACAACAACAACAACAGCATTATTACGAAACACTAAAATAACTAGTTACTTTAATGTTACATAATTATGCAGCTTAACAGCAAAAAAGGATTTTATGCAAAATTGATTTGACATTTTGAACACTGTCCTTTCTCAGGTCCTCCTCCTCCCCCCCCCCCCCCCCCCCCCCCCTCCCACACACACACAAGCAGCCTCATTGTCCCAGCACTGCAAACCATGCCTCCAATTTCATTACATACCATGCAAAAGTTTCTCCTGTCTGCACCAGAGCAAATTTACTGACATGAAGGCATACACACACTATGCATGCATCCATCCAAAAAGTTAATGACTGGAAACAAAGGCAGCTGGAGGTTGTAGAATTATGAATTCACATTTGCTGTGCTTATAGTGAGTAAGGCCCACAGCTACCAGTCACAGTCCCTTGGCCTTGACTTAGCAATGAAAAGCCAAAAACTTGACCTTTTCGGAAGCACAAACATCTGACCCACAGTCCAGATTTATTATTAAATGACCTAGCACAAGTCAATTATCCCCCTCTTCTAAATTTCCCTTAATCCTAATGGTTTTCCAATGCTTTCCATGCTGTGTTGCATTCTATTTCCCCTTTTATTTTCTGTATTTATTTATTTCATTTCAAATGTCTATTAATTCCATATATTCTGTTGTTACAACTGTCAATTCTATATTTTAGTCTGTTTCTGTATCACTTTCCATACGTAATACCTCTTCATGCAAATGTTCAGTGCTCTTGGCAAGTACTAATTTTATTTTACTCCTAGTCAGTTACTATTTGATGATAGCTCTGTAAGTCGAAAACCACTCAACTAAATAGATTAATTCTGTAGACTATACACATTATTTACTTCTTGTTTATACACCGATGAACCAAAACACTGTGAGCATATGTGTCCGAAATGAAATACATCAGGGGTCTAACAGTTTACTGGTAGGTTTGTGGAGTTGTGTGGCATTAGATGTCTCAGCAAAGGTTATGTAATTTGTGTAAATAATGGGCTACTGATCTGCTTATGCGCTGATGACGCCTGTTAGCAACCAATATGGGTTCCACAGGATTTATATCAGGTGAATTTGGTCACCGAGACATCAACATGAGATCTCTATAATGCTCCTCAAACTACCGTAGCACAGTTCTGGCTCCGAGACATGGACAATTATACTCACGAAAGAAAACATCGCCAGTGGGGAAGACATCAAGCCTGAAGGGATGCACGTGGTTCACAGCTGTCAGCATGTCTTCGATTACTACCATAAGTCCCATGCAAGTACTGGAGAACATTTCCCATAGCATACTACTGCTCCCATCAGCCTCCAACCATGGCGAAGGGCACGTTTTGAGTCACCCTGCACCTCAATTACAGCATTTGTGGAGATGACCACTGATCTAGTGTAGCAAAAATGTGATTCCCTCAAAAAAGCCAACACGTTGCCATTGATCTACGATCGATTCCCAATGGACCCATGCCCACTGCAATCATAATTGACAATGTCGTAGACTCAACAAGTGAACATGTAGGTTTTGACTGGTGCGAAGCTCCATGTTCAACAATGTACAATGGATAGTGTGCTCCAAGACCCTTGTGCTTGCACCAGTATTGTGCTGTTTTGGCTACTTTACAGAGCAGACAAGCCTCCAATCCCCATGTTCTGTGAAGACTCATCAATGTCCAACCATTTGGTGCCTAGTGGTAGTTTGGATGTCCTCCTACCTCTTTCCATAGACACTTATGGCAGTAGCACATGAAAATTCAACCAGCTCGGCTGCTTTTGAGAACTTGTTAACAGGCTCTGCATAATAATAATAATCATCTACCCTTTGTCAAAGTCACTTATCTCAATGGATTTGCAACCCATATCTTCGCTATGGTGATCCCCCGTGTGTGTCTGCTCTGCTTACATTCTTTTGCAACCAAGTGACTTGCCCACAACGCCACCACATGGCATCCAATGTCATGGTGGACGGTGATCATAATGTTTTGGCTTACCAGTGTACCAATCTCATCAATGTGCCTGACAACTGCTCAATGCCTCATCCATACTGTGCTTAGTTACCTTTATTCCCTACATTATTTGAAACAGATTTTAAGAAATCAATGAAATCTCACGTCATCTGAAATCAAAACATGTAGTGCAAGAAATCTATAGAAATCAGCACGGAAAGCAAGAAAATTTGAAAGTATCACAATACGACACTGTAAAATTCAAAAATAATAAGTAATGTAAAACATGGGGAGAACCACTTTTCCAATGACAATTGAATATATATTCATATTTTAAATTCTAGTTGCTTCAGTAATATGATGCACACATTGTCAAATTAAAAGAGAAGATTATCAAATAAAGATGAACAGTCACAAGAGTTAAAATCTATAAATATTGTGTATTCATGCACTATTCAGTATATGTATAAAAGCGAATACTTTGCGGAATATTTTATATTTTGTCAGCAACCAGACACAAATTCAATAACTTTCCTAATTTGAGAAATGTAGGATACACATGAAACAAGAAAACCAAACAAAATCAAGGAAACATTACTGAATCAAAACATAGTATAAAATATACTGTGTTTAATATTAGACCTGGATTTATATGTCATAACTAAATTTTGTTGCAAATGTGGTTGTATATTGAAGCAAGTTATATAAAAGAAGAAATTAAATAGCAACTTTATTTCCACATTATTCAATGACATACTAATTAGTAAAAAATTTCTCAGTAATGCCTTCCAAAGTGAGGCACTGGTTCTTACCTTTCTCTCATCCACAAGAAAGTCAAACTACGAGAAAAAAGAAATATTAATTTATTTCCTATGGCATAAAAATACCTATTACATGTAACAGAGATAAAGTATTATGGCACAAAATGACACGGCTCGTACTGCGTATAATTAACTACAAAATTTATGAACCTGTGTTTCTAGGAGGAACTACAAATTATAATGAGCTCAACAGGAATACAAATTATTGTCTGGTAAGAGAGATTTTTCTTCCTTTTAAAGTTAACTGCAATATTACAACCTAAAAATAACACCATCTCTAGAAATGCACCATCTATTTGGATTTTTACAGAGCCTAACAAAAATGTCTACTGTGACATGACTAGAAAATTATTAACACACAAATGTTTAAGGAATGCAACATTTGCCTACTGCAGTACTGCTTAAGTTATCTGATTCTTCAACTTGTGTTTCTCACAACAGTTGTGCAATCTTGCAACTCACAGCAAGGTTAGAAACAAAAACCTTTCAAACTCTAGCTCATGAAAATAAAATGAGAGGATAGCAACAGAAGCAATCAGTGCTTCCTGGTATTAAGAGCTTATGTAATGAGAAGACGAAATATTGAGTCTTCAAACAGATATATAAAAATGTAATGAGACATTACAGGAAAATGAGGGCAACAGAAATTGCAGAGAATTATATTATTCCACTAGTCTGGATAAGCTTACAGTTTAAATTCAAATTTGAAAGGCAACTATTTCATATTCATACAACAAATATCGTTTACAATATAGGAAGATGACTTCTAACTGTAAAAAAGTAATCATGAAACATAAAGTTTTTAAATGCTCCATAATGAGCATCAACAATTTTCCCTCGGCATGCCCACAACAGCAAATGTTTTTTTAAATTTGACCATGCAATTAGAGAGGGTACTAATAAATTTTAGTAAAAATAACTAGGAAGTGATTGTACACAGATATTCAAAAATCGATTTCATCTAGGGTCCTTCTGATCAATCGCACTTTAAGAGTTGCTAATGTCCAGCTTTGACCTGACCCCCACAGTAACAATTACAGCACCAGCAACTGACAGTTTATTTATAGTGCCAAATGTTTTCCTCAAATAGATACACTATGTGATCAAAAGTATCCAGCCACCTAGCTGAAAATGACTTACAAGTTCGTGGCACCATCCACTGTAATGCTGGAATTCAATTTGGTGTTGGCAGATGACAGCTTCCACTCTCGCAGGTATACATTCGGTCGAGTGCTGGAAGGTTTCTTGGGGAATGGCAGCCCATTCTTCACGGAGTTCTACACTGAGGAGAGGTATCGATGTCGGTCGGTGAAGCCTGGCACAAAGTCGACGTTCCAAAACGTCCTAAAGGTGTCGTATAGGATTCAGGTCAGGACTCTGTGCAGGCCAGTCCATTACAGGGATGTTACTGTAGTGTAACCACTCCACCACAGGCCGTGCATTACGAACAGGTGCTCGATCGTGTTGAAAGGTGCAATCGCCATCCCAGAATTGCTCTTTAACAGTGGGAAGCAAGAAGGTGCTTAAAACATCAATGTAGGCCTGTGTTGTGATAGTGCCACACAAAACAGCAAAGGGCGCAAGCTCCCTCCGTGAAAAACACGACCACACCGTACCACC
Organism: Schistocerca gregaria; assembly: GCF_023897955.1. Lineage (NCBI taxonomy): Eukaryota > Metazoa > Arthropoda > Insecta > Orthoptera > Acrididae > Schistocerca > Schistocerca gregaria. Next base: position 434,799,428 of record NC_064920.1, on the reverse strand, counting down.
ACCGCCTCCGAATTTTACTGCTGGCACTACACATATTGGCACATGACATTCACCGGGCATTCGCCATACCCACACCCTGTCATCCGATCGACACATTGTGAACCGTGTTTTGTTACTCCATACAATGTTTTTCCACTGTTCAATCGTCCAAAGTTTACACTCCTTACACCAAGTGAGGCATCATTTGGCATTTACTGGCACAATATGCGGCTCATGAGCAGCCGTTCGACTGTGAAATCCGAGTTTTCTCACTGTCCGCCTAACTGTCATAGTACTTTCAGTGGATCCTGATGCAGTTTGGAATTCCTGTGTGATGGTCTGCCCATTACACATTACAATCCTCTTCAACTGTCAGCAGTCTGTGTCAGTCAACAGACTAGATTGCCCTGAATGCTTTTGTGCTGTATGTGTCCCTACACATTTCCACTTCACTATCACTTCGGAAACAGTAAACCTAGGGATGTTTAGGAGTGTGGAAAACTCGCAAATAGACTTATGACAGAAGTGACATCCAGTCACCTGACCACGTTCAAAGTTCGTGAGTTTCGCGGTGTGCCCCATTCTGCTCACTGGCAGTGTCTAATGACTACTGATGTCACTGATATGGAGTACCTGGCAATAGGTGGCAGCACAATGCACCGAATATGAAAAACTTATGTTTTTGGGGTGTCCACATACTTTTGATCACATAGTGTGTGAACCTCATAATAAATGGTTTATCTGACAACAATAATCAAGTAGTAACAGCAAAGCATCTCCAGCAATCACTTATAATTAAAAAGGAAGACATACTAATTGCCGAATCACAAATGCTAACTCAATTACAGTATTCAGAGAGAATTCACAATATGAACAATGGGGAAAATTTTATCAATGAGATACAGTAGATTCAGTACTTGCTACATTGTTTAAGATACACACACAGTTTACGTCTGGGCACTAATAACCTAGATACTGCGAGCCCCAAATAACATATGTACAGTGTAACTAAAAGAGAAAGATGGCTAACATCTGGGATCAGAGTATTTTCTACCACAAAGAGACAGCTGTATTACAAGCAAGAATTCAGGAGTCACTCACTGCATGAATATTGCATGTAACATGACATCATCAAGGTAAAAACTGTGAACTATGCTCAAAAGATTCAAATCTCCAAGTTTGAAGCAATGACATGAAGCAAGAAAAAGTCAATGTGGAAAACAATATTCAACATTTTGATGACTAGTACTGTCTATTTTTCATCGTCCCTCTCCCAACTCTATCACATACAATGCACTTAGCTTTTCACTCTTACTAACTCATGCACAATGTTTTAGCAGTAATCTCACTCTTGCATATTCCCCAATCTTTCACCTTTAAGCTCTCAGGTTTTCAAATCCTGTCTGGTGCAGTCCCCAACAATCAGTCTTTCTTTCTCTTCCTGGGCATTAAGTGTCCCCTGACCCTGGGTTCTGGGTGACATTGCCGAACTCAACCCATTTTCCTGAAGCTCACCAATCCTTTCCCTTCACAACTCCTCCTTCATCTTCAATCATTCTGCCAGAAGAAGAAGCCACGTGCTCTGAAAGCTTGCACATATAATAATACCTTCTATATGTGTGTTCTCCTGCTGCCATTTGGTAAGTAGATATTTTTATCTGTACAATTACATTACAAATCCACGTTTATGGTATTCGTAAATTCAGAGAAAGTTTTTGACAATGCTGACTGGAATACTCTCTCTGAAGAGAGTAGGGATAAAATATGTGGGAGTGAAAGGTTTTCTACAACTTTTACAGAAGCCAGATGGAATGTGAAGAGCCAAAGGACATGAAAGAGGGAAGCAGTACTTGGGAAAGAATTGAGACACATTTGTAGAATATCACTGATGTAATTCAATCTGTACACTGAGCAAGCAGTGAAGGAAATCAATGACAAATTTGGAAACGGAATTAAAGTATAAAAACAAAGATTCCAAGACTTACCAAGCGGGAAAGCGCCGGTAGACAGGCACAATAAATAAAACACACAAATACACACACAGAATTTCTAGCTTTCGCAACCGATGGCTGCTTCTTCAGGAAAGAGGGAAGGAGAGGGAAAGACGAAAGGATGTGGGTTTTAAGGGAGAGGGTAAGGAGTCATTCCAATCCCAGGAGCGGAAAGATTTACCTTAGGGGGAAAAAAGGACAGGTGTAGACTCACACACACACACACACACACACACACACATCCATCCGCACATACACAGACACAAGCAGACATTTGTAAAGGCAAAGAGTTTGGGCAGAGATGTCAGTCGAGGCGGAAGTACAGAGGCAAAGAAGTTGATGAAAGACAGGTGAGATATGAGCGGCGGCAACTTGAAATTAGCAGAGGTTGAGGCCTGGCGGATATCGAGAAGAGAGGATATACTGAAGGGCAAGTTCCCATCTCCGGAGTTCGGATAGGTTGGTGTTGGTGGGAAGTATCCAGATAACCTGGACGGTGTAACACTGTGCCAAGCAAGATGTGCTGGCCATGCACCAAGGCATGTTTAGCCACAGAGTGATCCTCATTACCAACAAACACTGTCTGCCTGTGTCCATTCATGCGAATGGACAGTTTGTTGCTGGTCATTCCCACATAGAAAGCGTCACAGTGTAGGCAGGTCAGTTGGTAAATCACGTGGGTGCTTTCACACGAGGCTCTGCCTTTGATCGTGTACACCTTCCAGGTTACAGGACTGGAGTAGGTGGTGGTGAGAGGGTGCATAGGACAGGTTTTGCACCGGGGGCAGTTACAAGGGTAGGAGCCAGAGGGTAGGGAAGGTGGTTTGGGGATTTCGTAGGGATGAACCAAGAGGTTACGAAGGTTAGGTGGACGGCGGAAAGACACTCTTGGTGGAGTGGGGAGGATTTCATGAAGGATGGATCTCATTTCGGGGCAGATTTTAGGAAGTCGTATCCCTGCTGGAGAGCCACATTCAGAGTCTGATCCAGTCCCGGGAAGTATCCTGTCACGAGTGGGGCACTTTTAGGGTTCTTCTGTGAGAGGTTCTGGGTTTGAAGGGATGAGGAAGTGGCTCTGGTTGTTTGCTTCTGTACCAGGTCGGGAGGGTAGTTGCGGGAAGTGAAAGCTGTTTCAGAACGTTTCTCTGCCTACGTAGATCAACACCTTCAACCCATTACATGCAGTCTCCCATCCTTCATCCTATACACAAATATCCCGCACGTCCAGGGCCTCGCTGCAATGGAGCACTTCATTTCACGCCGATCACCTGCTACCCTACCTAAAACCTCTTTCCTCGTCACCTTAGCCAGCTTTATTCTGACCCACAACTTCTTCACTTTTGAAGGCCAGACATACCAACAATTAAAGGGAACAGCCATGGGTACCAGGATGGCCCCCTCGTATGCCAACCTATTTATGGGTCGCTTAAAGGAAGCCTTCTTGGTTACCCAAGACTGCCAACCCAAAGTTTGGTACAGATTTATTGACAACATCTTCATGACCTGGACTCACAGTGGAGAACAACTTCTGAATTTCCTCTCCAACCTCAACTCCTTTGGTTCGATCAGATTCACCTGGTCCTACTCCAAATCCAATGCCACTTTCCTTGACATTGACCTCCATCTGTCCAATCGCCAGCTTCACACATCCGTCCACATCAAACCCACCAACAAGCATCAGTACCTCCATTATGACAGCTGCCACCCATTCCATATCAAACGGTCCCTTCCCTACAGCCTAGGCCTTCGTGGCAAACGAATCTGCTCCAGTCCTGAATCCCTAAACCATTACACCAACAACCTGAAAACAGCTTTCGCTTCCCGCAACTACCCTCCCAACCTGGTACAGAAGCAAACAACCAGAGCCACTTCCTCATCCCTTCAAACCCAGAACCTCTCACAGAAGAACCCTAAAAGTGTCCCACTTGTGACAGGATACTTCCCGGGACTGGATCAGACTCTGAATGTGGCTCTCCAGCAGGGATACGACTTCCTAAAATCTGCCCCGAAATGAGATGTATCCTTCATGAAATCCTCCCCACTCCACCAAGAGTGTCTTTCCGCCGTCCACCTAACCTTCGTAACCTCTTGGTTCATCCCTATGAAATCCCCAAACCACCTTCCCTACCCTCTGGTTCCTACACTTGTAACCGCCCCTGGTGTAAAACCTGTCCTATGCACCCTCCCACCACCACCTACTCCAGTCCTGTAACCTGGAAGGTGTACACGATCAAAGGCAGAGCCACGTGTGAAAGCACCCACGTGATTTACCAACTGACCTGCCTACACTGTGACACTTTCTATGTGGGAATGACCAGCAACAAACTGTCCATCCGCATGAATGGACACAGGCAGACAGTGTTTGTTGGTAATGAGGATCACCCTGTGGCTAAACATGCCTTGGTGCACGGCCAGCACATCTTGGCACAGTGTTACACCGTCCGGGTTATCTGGATACTTCCCACCAACACCAACCTATCCGAACTCCGGAGATGGGAACTTGCCCTTCAGTATATCCTCTCTTCTCAATATCCGCCAGGCCTCAACCTCTGCTAATTTCAAGTTGCCGCCGCTCATACCTCACCTGTTTTTCAACAACTTCTTTGCCTCTGTACTTCCGCCTCGACTGACATCTCTGCCCGAACTCTTTGCCTTTACAAATGTCTGCTTGTGTCTGTGTATGTGCGGATGGATATGTGTGTGTGTGTGTGTGTGTGTGTGTGTGTGTGTGAGTCTACACCTGTCCTTTTTTCCCCCCCTAAGGTAAGTCTTCCCGCTCCCGGGATTGGAATGACTCCTTACGCTCTCCTTTAAAACCCACATCCTTTCGTCTTTCCCTCTCCTTCCCTCTTTCCTGAAGAAGCAGCCGTCGGTTACGAAAGCTAGAAATTCTGTGTGTGTGTTTGTGTGTTTTATTTATTGTGCCTGTCTACCGGTGCTTTCCCGCTTGGTAAAATTTTAAAAACAAAGATTCCAAGACTTACGAAGCGGGAAAGCGCCGGTAGATAGGCACAATAAATAAAACACGCAAACACACACAGTGTCCTAAAAGAGGTTATAAGATTAACATCAAAAGTTAAACAGGCATGATGGATTGTAGCCAAATTAAATCAGGAAGTGCTGGCATAATTAGATCAGGAAATGAGACAGTAAAAGTAGTAGATGAGTTTTGCTATCTAGGTAGCAAAATAAGAGACAATAACTGAAGTAGAGAGGATAAAAATGCAGACTGTAAGTAGTAAGACAAGCATTCATGAAAAAGATAAAATTGCTAACATAAATTTAAACATTAGGAAGTCTATTGTGAATGTATTTGGGTGGACAACAAACAGTCTACACAAGGGGAGTAGAAGCTTTTGAAATGTGGCTCTACTGGTGCATGCTGAAGATGGGTAGATAGGATAACTAAAGATGTGGTAACCTACAGAGCCGAACTGAAGATAAAATAAATTTATGGCACAATTTCACAAAAAGAAGGGCTCGGTTGAAGGACACGTCAAAGAATCATCAGTTTGGTATTGGAGGAAAGTGTGCGGTGTAAAATTGTAGAGGGGCCAAGGCTTGATTACAATACACAGGTTCAAATGGGTGCACGTCATGGTAGTAATGCAGAGATGAAGAGGCTTACATAGGATGTGTTAATGTGGAGAGCAACATCAAATCCGTTTCCACACTGAAGACCAATGAACAACAACTACAAATGCCAGGTGTAATATTTTCCAGTTAAATATAAATCAACAAATGATAGATTTCAAATGTTTGCACTTCATCACTTTCCACAAAAAGTTATCTGTAGTGTAAGTAATCACATGACTGTAACACAACTGCTTCTATGAAAGAGGATAATATAAAACAGAGAAGTGTCTATATGGCAAAACAAATACACTGTGACAACTGTTACGTTAGCTTGAAGTATATACTCACCTCAACATTCCCTTCTGCCTTGCTGTATTTTGACCTTTCAGTCTGATATGCTCTGGAAAAAAATATCACATTAAACATCTGATATTACATAAAAACAAAAATGTGTTGTTTATCATCTTAAATCTGCAAAGAAATGTATGTGCAACATTTTCAGTTTCACTAATATCTAAGGTTGAAGAATGAAGCACAATATTTTATATAATAAATTAGACTTTTTAGGGTATATATAAAAACAAAAGCAATAAATTGTAGACTAAAAGTTCCCGGCACATTAAAACTGTGTGCTGGATCAAGACTCTTCCTGGAAGTTTCATATCAGCACACACTCCGGTCCAGAGTGAAAATTTCATTCTAGAAACATCCCTCAGGCTGTGGCAAAGCCATGTTTCCGCAATATCCTTCCTTCCATGACTGCTAGTTCTGCAAGTTTCGCAGAAGAGCTTCCGCAAAGTTTGCAAGGTAGGGGACAAGGTACTGGCATAATTAGAGGTGTGAGGATGGGTCATGAGTCGTGCTTTGGGAGCTCAGATGAAAGGCAAAGGTCCCGAGTTCGAGTCTGGCACACAGTTTTAATCTGCCACGAAGTTTCATATTAGCACATACTCCACTGTAGAGTGGAAATTTCAATCTGGAAATTGAAAACTGCATGTAATTCTGTCGGATTTATTTGGTGTGGCTTTGATGAAGAAGAGTGAATGAAATGGTTCTTTGACTATTATGTACAATTTCTCTGATTAGGGAAGCTACAATGAAATTTTATTCTGGCTCTCATTTTAGTGTGTTGTTGAATTTATTTCTCTCTTGTCTTGATTTTTCTTCTGTCTTCTCCTACAAGGTTATTGCTGTTTGTATCATAAGTGAAAACTGGTACATTATGTACACAATAAAGTTAACACTTTGGAGCCATTTGGTAGTCAACATTAACATCCATATCTTTAATCAACAAACCACCATGAGCTGCATGGCAGAGGGTACACCCCATTGTATCAGCTTTTAGGGTTTATTCCTGTCCCATTCATATATATAGCGAGGGAAGAATGATTGTTTGAATGCCTTTGTGTGTGCAGTAATTATTCTAATCTTATCCTCACAATCCTTATTTGAGTGACATGTAAGGGATTGTAATATATCCTAGTGTCATCATTTAAAGCCAGTTCTTGAAACTTTGTTCCACACACTTTCTCAGGATAGTTTACATCTGTCTTCACGAGTCACACTCTCACGGATCAAGCAAACCTGTGACCATTTGTGCTGCCCTTCTCTGTACAAGTTCACTATTCCCCGTTGCTCCTATTTGGTACGGGTCCCACACACCTGAGCAATATTCTCGAACTGGTCACACAAGTTACCTGTAAGCAATCTCCTTTGTAGACTGATTGCACTTCCCCAGTATTATACCAATAAACCGTAGTCTACCACCTGCTTTACCCATGCCTGAGCCTATGTGATAATTCCATTTCTTATCCCTACAAAGCGTTAAATCCAGATTTTTGTTTGAGGTGGCCGATTCCAAGAGTGACTCACTGATAGTGTAGTCTTAGGATACTACGATTTTTCGTTTTGTGAAGTGCACAATTGTACATTTCAGAACATTTAAAGCAAGTCATCAATCTTTGCACCACTTTGAAATCTTATCAAGATCCGACAATATTTCTGAGTTGGTACTTCGTTATACACAACTGTATCGTTTACAAAAAGTCTTGAGGTTACTATGAATATTGTCTGCAATGTCATTAATACACAACATGCACAGCAAGGGTCCCAACACACTTCCCTCCATCCAAAATAACAGGCTGTATGCTCCCTATCAAAATGTTCTAATTCCAGTCACAAATTTCACTTTTACTTAATACAATCCTCCTTTTGATAATAAGCCTAGTTGTGGTATTGTATCAAATGCTGTTCGGAAATCAAGAACTACTGCCTCTACCTGACTGCCTTGATCCAAACTTTTCAGTATGTCATGTGAGAAAAGTGCACATTGGGTTTCACATGATCGACATTTCAGAGCCTATGCTGGTTGACATACATCCATGCCCGAGGCAGGATTCGAACCTTCGAACCTATGACCAAAGCCGTCGCGCGGTTCTAGACTGTAGCACCTAGAACCGCTCGGCCACTCCGGCTGACGAAAATTTGACAACAAACTGATGTCAAGGATACTGGATGGTAGTTTTGTGGATCACTTTTACTACCCTTCTTGAAGACAGGTGTGACCTGTGCTTTTTTCGAAGAACTGGCCATAGTTTTTTCTTTGGGGGATCAACGATAGGTTATAGTTCAAAGAGGGACTAACTCAGCTGTAAATCCAGTAAAGAATCTGACGGATTCCATCACACCCTGGAGCTTTGTTCAATTTTAACAATTTCAGCTGCTTCTCAACATCACTGACACTAATACTTACTTCATTCATCTTGTTAGTGGTACAAGAATTACATTGGGGCAATTCTTCTGGGTTTTCCTTTGTAAAGGAACATTTGAAAATGAATTTAAGCATTTCAGCATTTGCTTTGCTCTCAATTTCAGTTCCTCTCTTATTAACCAGGTTTTGGATATTAACTGGTTCCACTAATAGCCTTTTAAAATGACCAAAATTTCTTTGGATTTTGTGAAATATCATGTGACAAAATTCTGCTACGGTAATCATTGAAGGCATGATGCATCACTCTCTTGACAGCCAAATTCATTTCATTCAGTATCTCTCTCTCTATATAGTCCCATGATTTGTTTTATACCTATTATGCAGTAGTCTCTGTTTCTTTACAGTGACTGTATACCATGGAGGTCCCTACCGTTATCAACTTTCCTACTGGGTACATATACAGGGTGTAAATTTTAAGTTGACAAACCAGAATAACTCGAAAAATAAGCTTCACACGAAAAAATGTGTAGACTCCAAAGTTGATTATTTTCGAGTGGAACATCTGCTGGTGCTAAAATTAGCCAGCCACCTCAGTCCCTTGGGGGATGGGACGGGAGGCAACTTAAAAATTTAAAATGGGAAGCCCATTTTTTATTGCAGAATCAGATACTTCATAAAAAATATGTACTTTTGTCTTAAACATGTGTTTTGATTCTTGGTAGTTGGCACTGTAATTTAAGAAAATCCATGTTCTCAATTTTGCGTGTAAAATGGTTACGCATGAAGAAAAAATAGTTATTTACTTTGTAAATTTTGATTCGCTAAAACTAAAACTGTCCCACTCTCCCCCATAGTGTGGGGTTTGAGAGAGAGGAATTAGAGTTTTACAAATGTTGACCCAATCCGAATCTGCGGAAAAAATTAATATTTGGCTCAACATTTGTAAAACTAATTCCTCTCTGTCAAACCCCACCATATGGGGAGAGACAGAGAGTTTTAGTTTTAGTGAATCAAAATTTACGAAATAAATAAGTATTTTTTATTCATTCGTAACCATTTTCCACGAAAAAATGAGAACATGGATTTTCTTGAATTACTGTGCCAACTACCAAGAATCAAAACAAATGTTTAAGACAAAATGTAAGTAGTTTTTTTTATGTAGAATCTGATTCTGCAATAAAAAATGGGGGTTCCCATTTGAAATTTTTAAGTTGCCTCCGACCCCGTCCCCAGGGGGTTGGGGTGGCGGGCTAATTATAGCATCAGCAGATGTCCCACTCGAAAATAATCAACTTTGGATTCTACACATTTTTTCGTGTGAAGTTTATTTTTCAAGTGATTCTGGTTTGTTAATTTAAAACGTACACCCTGTATATCTAATGCATGGCCAACTATTCTTTTAAACTTGAGCCAGAGTTCCTCTACAAGCTCCTGCCCTGTGCTGAAAGTTTCAACTCCCTCACTGAAATAAGACACTAGTAATTTTGCATCTAGTTAACTGAACATATATACATTTCTGCTTGTTTTACTTCTCCTTTGTTTATTTATTTATTTGTCTTACAGCTTGAAACATGTATTTAACATGCATGGGCAAAGTTACAGAAACTACATATAGATTATTGATACACAATAGATTACATGCTCTTAAGTAAAAGATCATTTAAGTATATTTAACATAGCATTCCTGCGGTCAAATCATGTCAGCACCATACTGTATGGGCACTTCAAAATAAGCCATTTTTTTACTCATTTTCAAAAAGTCTACCAGAAAGCTGTTTCAATTTGTTTGGCAAAGAATTATAAAATATTGCTCCCTTAATGACTGGGGTATTTGTTGTGAGATTCAATCTTCTGCTTAACATATGAAAGTCTGATTTGTGTCTTGTATCGTAATCATGGATTTACATATTCCTATTTGTCAATTTTTTGTCTTTTTTTACTAATAATATTGATTGAAACATATATACTGCCTATATTAATTAAATTTATTAAATTAATTAATATTAAAATTAATAACGTTTTTGCATGAAGTTCTGGATCTTACTTTTGCCATAGTTCTTATTACTCTTTTCTGCAATACAAATACCCTTCTTATATTGTATTGGCTACAGCCACCCCACAATACAATGCCATAAGATAGATAGGGAACAGGTATTTTCCAGAATGTCCTCATTTACAACAGAATTTTTATTTGAGACACTTGTCTTAAAATAAATTAAATTAGTTTTGCTAATATTGACTCTCAGGTTTTCATTTTCAAAATGTGTTTGGGCTTTTTCAACAAAATTCTATACAACTGAATTTAGGCCATCATTACTGCGTGCCCAGCAAACCCCAGAGGTGTCATCAGCATACATAGTAATACAATGACTGGTGTCTAATACTTTTGGGAAATTAGTCACATAGAAAATAAACAAGAAGGGGCCAAGATAGAGCCTTGTGGCACACTAAAATTTATATTTCTTATCTTTGATCTTCTTTTTCGATTACCTCTCCATTATCATACACAACTTCTGTGCATTGTTGTCTATCTTTAAGGTAAGATTCTATTAAAAACAATAGTTTCCCACTGACACCATTACAAGCAAGTTTACTTAAAAGAGCGCCATGAGGGACTCTGTCAAACGCTTTGGAAAGATCCTCTTGCCATTTTGTGACCCTCATTTATTATCTACATCAGACAGTGTACAAACTGTACTGCTGCAGATACGGTGCTCTGATCACTTCTCAAGCCATGTTGGAAATCTCCTATTGAGTTATTCGTATTATAGTGGTCGATGAAGATTTCTAGCATTATGGCCAAGTCCAGGAAATCACAGCCTAGCTTCTCACACTACCTTCAAAGTCTCTGGTTCAATCTTTCCACTCCACTGAGAACCAAAGGTAAACTACCAGTTCTTGGAACAAGTCTGCAAATTGTGCACTTCGTTGAAACTCGGTCTATAAGATTGGCCTTGTCAACCTTCTCTTCCAGCCACTGGGATAACCTCGGAGCCCAGACGAGAGGCATCATTTGTTCCAAAATGTGCCACAATCTACAGCTGGCTGCAACCTGCTCCATCAATACCCACTACAATAGCCTCTTCAACACATTGAATGAGGCCTCCAGGTATACACACAGAGTGCATCTAGTGTCCTTTCCGGGCCCTTGCTGCCATTTCTCTAAGGGGTACCACACCACCATTTGCCATACATTTGAGTTTGTTCACCTGGCTGAACAAATGTAAAGTTTTCTCAATTTTATTAAACATTTTTCAATATTATAGCTTTGTTTAATGTAATGCACTCAAGATATTTGAAAGAAAAAGACTGGTTCTAATGTAGTTATCCCTTCCAGAAAAGAAAGAAGGAAAGAAAAAATGTGATTGTGTGGCTGGAGCAATGTCTGACAAAGATTCACCGTGACTTGGAAAAAAATCTTATTTGGGTCTTCACTTTTCTCATAGTCATTTTCATTGTCTTTAAACTACATTATTGTTTACAATAAATGCAGCTATTGCATATGATAGACAGCAGTAAACAAAGAACAATTGCAATATTCTTAATATCTAAGATAATTATTGACAATCAACAGCACAATAATCAAACTTAAGGTCACCATACTGAAAAATAAGGGTTTTCTACCATAAACAATATTTACAAAATTGTAATTATATTCACATAGAAGTACCATATGCTTTATGCTTCAACACTCAGCTAAAAGCAAATGCAGGAGGAGGGAGCACATAATTATTCACAAACTGATTGTGTTTGACATATATCAATTGCAGTTGTAATTCTTTGACGAACATTAACAGCTGACTCCTATTACTTAAAATGGGTCGAAGAAAAGGCAAGGAAGTGCAATCAGAGAATTGCATGCTCTAAAGAAACATAAGGACACAAATAAAATTATTTAGACTTCAACCATACCTGCTTTTTAACATGCACACCACCACAAGAACCATTAGAATAATACACAGAAAACGCCCAATGAGAATGAAACAACTATGTTAAAACAAGTTCTGAGTACCATAAAAAAATTGCACAGATCTGTGTTTCACAAAGGCAGAAGTACACATAAAATTCTGCTCAGTACACATAAAAACCAACATAGTAGTTTCTTCTGCCCAAGTCTTTAACTGGAATTAGAATTTTATCCCAAAGCATCCCGATTATATTGGGTTGACATACTAGTCAGAAAAAAAGTATCATGTTCAGATAGATCTACACAAAATAATATTATTGTATGCAAGAATTAGTTAATTTTAAAAAGTTTCCTTTTTCAGTTAAGATGACATAGCTGATATAATTTTGCAAATGGTTTAAGCACAAATAAAGAACTACCTGTTTTTGTTATTTCAAGGCAATGTAACCTCTACATTAGAGAGATCATTAGTAAACTATCTGAGAAAGAGTTCAAAGACCAGAGATCACTATTCAAGTGAAAGACAGCCTGCAGAAAAGTTTGATAAAATAATAACACTGGTTAGTTGTGCATGTGGGAATGAAAAGATAGTCATGTAAGAACACTGCTAAAATGGCCAAAGATCTTTATCACTACAAATTTTTTGTTGTGCACAAGTTAAAGGTTCGAGATCAAATCGCACACATGCAGTTCTGCCAGTGGCTCTTGAATGAAGACACATGTAGATACCCACAGTTTTTCAATCCATCAGCCAAGGGTAGTACCCGTAAAATAAATTTGTTGCAGTTTATAAAAAGTTACTTGCAGCCAGATCAATACAACTTAATTGGAGACTTCACCTTTCACAGTGACTCCATCATGCCTACCATTCATGTGTGCATGGTGGATGTGAATATGCATGAAGAACATCTTGTAATAAATACACAACAATTTTATCTTTTATTTCAGCCTTTTCACTGATTTCTGACATGAGCTGAGATGCCTCGCAGTATTTCTCAGTCCCTTCAGAACATCTGCCATATTCTTACTTATCTAAGGCCTCTTTATTGCTTCAATTTCCATGACATCTCCATTTAATAATGCTACGTCCACAGTCACATTTTTCATGCTCATAGCATTTACTAAAAGATTCAATGAACACAGCTTTTTGCTCTAAAAGATACAACAAACACACAAAAGCAATGACCCATTGAACTTCTAAAATATGTCACATTTTGATAATCTTTGTGTCATGAGTTATTCTGGGCAGTCCTATACATATATTTGAGATAACGAGCAAAAGTTAACAAAATTGATTCACAACCTGTAAAATTCACGTTTTGATAAACGTCCTTGAGCACTTTAAACCATTTAATAACAAAGTATTAAGTATACCTGTGAAGAACACTCAAACAAACAAAATCATATTTACCTCTTCATTGTTGTACTACGACTGTATACAGTAAGCAGATTGTTTTGGCAACTGGCAGAGAAAAAGAAAACACTGGAGTCTGCTTGCCAAACTACATTTAATGATACTCAAGTGTTTTGCAGTGTGAACTCTGTATAATGTTAAAACTGTCTTTCTATGGTAATTTAGACAGTTTATCTATTGTACTTCTATGTTATTTGTTTTCTCTTTAGTTGGTGGTGAATGTTTTGTCTTAATCCAAAATGTTTCAGTGACTATCCACATCAGTTTGAGCTTGTGATGTTACAGCTATTCTTACTAAAACGAAATGTGTTTGAAGGCTGTATCAAATGTTCAACAACACACTATCACTGACAATACACCATTTTTATCTACAGTTCTTTCAAAATTCGACATAATACACCCACACATCTATAATATGCTTATTCAATGTTTGCGTTTTGCGGGTAATAACTGTCCAATAATGCCGTTAATAAAGTGGCATTTACAATCTTAAAGAGAAATGTAATGTTCGACTGATACTCCAAAATAAACCAACAGAATCAACTGATGACTTCTCGTAAACATTTAATAATAATACTAAGGTAAAAACTCAAGAAGGTTTGTATACCTTTTCGAACTTTCCGTACTTGGGCATTTTCCGAAGCAAGTTCCCATGATACGCCAGGCTGACTTATGCAGCTGGACGTAACCGTTCTTTTTAACAACATGGAAAAAGAAATCATGGAACCTTTTATTAACTTTTATTCCTCAAAACATAACCTGAAACCAGGCACACATGTTGGACATGTTGACAATCGCTAGCCGTAGCATAACCAATGTTTTGCCCATCCGTTCCAGCGACTCTATCTTCCCACTCTCCCTGTCTCTTCACGTTTGCGCTTTGCGGATCTGCCACTCTGTTGTTACTTGCTATACCCTTTGTATCTGTTTGCCTTCCGCATCTTTTATGTTTTAACTGGACTTTACTTGCCTCTCTCCGTAGCCGACATACGTAACCGCGCAGATGACAAAAGCAGCTGATACATCGAGAAAGCGTTATAAAAAAAAAAAAAAAAAAAAAAAAAATACATGGATAGTATCTGAGTCTTTAAATTTATTGTTATGAGAGAATCATGTGTCGTATACGGAGATAGCGTATTTTTACGTGCCGCTAGAGCTGTGACAACTCTTTTAGTGCAAATTTGTCGTGTAATTTAAAGTGCGTTGTAGTACATTAAACAAGCGGACTTTTGTTTCAACAACTGCCGCTTAAGGAATTTCTCTTACTTAATACAGTCTTTTTAATAATACTCAGAGCATATAATTTATACTTCACGCATAACGCTCAATTATATTGGGGGAAAACCACAAAAACACACAGTAAGTCATCCAACAGAAAACTGTAGAGCTACCCTAAACATGGTATTAATTGTCTTCTTCAGACCAGAGAATCGTCCAGCTGGTTACTGGGTACAGTTTAACGTGGAGTCCAAAAGACATTGCACACTTGCTCTCTGGCACAGACAAACACTAACATCACAGAAGTAATTTGCTGGCAAATGTACATACACCTCAAATCACAAGTTCATTCAATTAGGTCCACAGAGAATGACACGGAAAACCCATTATAACCATCAAAGAACAAGTGGATAATAACAAAATTGTTGACAGGTTTATGTCTTCTAAACATAAAGTAGAGCAACCTTTTTAAGTATGCTGTGGTATTGTTTTCTGGCATGAATATTTTTTAATGTTCTCCTACTCTAGTACTCTCTCCTCTACATGTACATCTGTACTCTACAAACCATTGTGAGGTGCATGACAGAGGGTTTCTTCCTGTTCCATTCACCCATGGATCACGGGTAGAATGAGTGTTTGAATGCCTCTGTGCATGCAGTAATTATTCTAATCTTATCCTCATGCTCCCTGTGTGAGCAATACATAGGGGATTGAAGTATATTCCTAGAGTAATCATTTAAAGCCGGCTCTTGAAACTTTGTTAATAAACTGTCTCAGAGTAGTTTACATATATCGTCAAGAGCCTTCCATTTCTGTTCCCTCAGTATCTCTGTGACACTCGCCTACAGATTAAACAAGCCCGTGAGCATATGTGCTTCCCTTACTATATATGTTCAATACTCCCTATTAACGCTATCTGGTACAGGTCCCACACACTTGAGCAGTATTCTAGAACTGATGTCAAGAGTGTTTTGTTAGCAATTTCCTTTGTAGACTGGTTGCACTTCCCCAGTATTCTACCAATAACTTCAAGTCTACCACCTACTTTACCCAAGACTGAACCTATGTGATCATTCCATTTCATATCCCTAAAATGTGTTACACCCACGTATTTCTATCATTTGGATGATTTCAACAGTGACTCACTGATATTGTAGTCATAGGACACTACCCTTTTTTGTTTTGTGAAGTGCAAAATTTTACATTTATGTACATTTAGAGCAAGTTTTCAATCTCTGTACCACATTGAAATCTTGTCAAGTTCTGAGGAACATGTATGGAGCTTCTGCCAGACAGTACTTCATTATAAATAAAAACACAATCTGCATTTTTCTGTTAATATTGTATACAAGGTCATTAATACACAACATGAAAAGCAACAGACTCAATACACTTCCTTGGGCACAGTCACAGTTACTTCTACATCTGACAATGACTCTCCAGCCAAGATAACATGCTGTGTCCTCCCTACCAAAAGTCCCCAATCCAATCGCAAATTTCACTTGACACTCTATATGATACTCCTTTTAAAATAAGCATAGGTGTGGTATTGAGACAAATCCTTTTCAGAAATCAAGAAATATGGCATTTCCTGTTTGCCTTGATCCAAACCTTTCAGTGTGTCATGTGAGAAAAGTGAGAGTTGTGTTTCACATTATCAATTTTTTTCAAAATCCACACTGTTTGGCATTGAAGTGGTCATTATGTTCGAGATACCTCATTATATTTGATCTCTGAATATGTTTTTAGATCATACCACAAATCAATGTCAGAGATATGGGACAGAAGTTTTGTGGATCACTTCTACTACCCTTCTTGTAGATGACATGACTTAAGCCTGTTTCCAAGAACTGGGCACAATTTTTGGATCGAAGGGTCTATGATCGATTACAATTAGAAAAGTTTTTCAAGCACTCTACAATACATTCTAGTTAAGAGAGGATCTAACTCAATTGCAAATTCAGTGTAGGGATTCCATCAGCTTTCCTGGAGCTTCATTCAGTTCTAACAATTTCAGCTCTTCCTCAACACCACTGATACTAATACTCACTTCATTCATATTGTCAGAGGTACAGGGATTACATTGAGGCAATTCTCTGGTGTTTATTTTTGAAAATGAGCATTTAAAAATGGAGTATGGACTTCAGCTTTTGCTTTGCTACCCTCAATTTCAGTTCCTCTCTCAATCGCTAGGGACTGGATACTAACTTTGGTGCCAATAACAGCCTTTACATACAACCAGAATTTCTTTTGCTTCTCTGAAAGTTCACGCAACAATATTCTGCTATGGTAGTCATTGAAGGCATCATGCATTGCTCTCTTGACAGCCAAATTTGTTTAATTCAGCATCTCCCTGTCTACAGTCCTATGCTTTATTTTATACCTAATATGTAATAGTGTCCATTTCTTTACAGTTATTGTATACCAAAGAGGTCCCCTGTTCTACTGAGCACATATCTGTTCATTGCATGGGCAACTATTCTTTTAAACTTGAGGCATAGTTCCTGTACATGCTCCTGCCCTGTGCTGAAAGTTTCAACTTCCTCACTGAGATATGACAATAATGGTTTTTTATGTAGTTTATTGAACATATACAAATTTATTTCTGCTTATTTCAGTTGTCCTTTGTAGTTTGGTAATCACTGTTGCCACAACTGTGTCATGGTCACCAACACCAGTTTCGATGTGGACATCTTTAGAGAGGTTAGGTCTATTTGTTGCCATTCAATATATTTCCAAATCCGAGTGGTGTTCCTAACTATTTGTTATAGGTAGTTTTGAGATAAGGCATTTAGTAAAGCTTCACAGAATGTCTTACATTCCTGCCACTAACATGACAGCAATTTTCCCAATTAATTGTTGTATGATTTAAGTCTTCACCAATGATTACAGTATGATTGGGGAACTTTGTACTAAGGAACTGAGGTTCTCTCTAAAGTTTTTGCTTACATCAAAAGATGAGTCTCGGCAATTGAATAATCCAGTTATTTTATGCCCATCCCTGATACCAAACACTCTCACGTGCAGCTTCAGTTTATATCTCAGTGGATCTGAGCTCTTGTCTGCTGTAACAAATACACCACCTCCCATTTCCCAATTGCCTATCTTTTCGATATGCTCTTAAAATTTCCCCATAAACCTCATTGCTATCAATCTTAGCAATCAGCTTTCTGTATCTAATATTATACGAGCTTCAAATTAATGATGTAAATAAAATAGAAAGAAACTTCCACATGGGAAAAATATATTAAAAACAAAGATTCCAAGACCTACCAAGCGGGAAAGCGCCCGTAGACAGACACAATAAAATAACACACAAACACACACACCTTTTTATATAGGGAGAGACAAAGGTGTGAAAAAAGTCGAAAAACTGTGCTGAACTTAGGTTGGTGAACAACAAAGGGATCTCAACCCTATGACACATGTTCAGGAAGTCTCAGCCTAGCTAGTCAAAGAACCTTTAAAGTCTCTGGTTCACCCCTTCCACTCGACACAGAACTAAAGGGCCATAATCAACTCTGGGGGAAGTGTGGAAGGGTACATAATTTGCACTCCAGTGAGGAGGAAGCCTAAATGCATAATGTGTGTTCATATTCTTTGTTCACCCAGTAAATCTCTACAGATTGTAGGAAGCCATTTGCATATGAGTGTTCATACACACACACACACACACACACACACACACACACACACACAAACACACACACACACACACACACAATAGAAGTTACATATAACATCAAAGTATAGTGCAATAAATTAACACTATTAGTCATGCTTTTAGAGGAATTGCAGGTTTAAACATAGTCCTGCTTCAAGTCTGTTGATTTTCACATTGACTAAAAATTCTGCCACAGAGCAGAAGCAGTGAGTGATCTAATAAGAATGCCCAGATTTATAAAACAGAAATGAGGAAACAACTTTTATTTTATGTGGTAGACCATTTTACATTTGTGTAGCATTATTGTAGTAGTAGTTTTAAAGGCTGGTAGCCTTGCTGCCTGGACATGGAGTTTGCGTCCTTGCCTGGTATCATGTTCATGTACATTAGTTTTTATTTATCTCTCTTAAATTCTCTCTCACACATTTATGTGTTTCTTGAATAAAAATGCAGGGAAACAGGAGAACTGAAATCCTTTGAAAGAGGGGCCCACAGGTACCTCTTTGTCATGCATGGTGCAATGTTCTTATAGCCCTTTTTTTGAGTTAAGAAAATGACTCACATTGCAGTTTGGGCTACCCCAGAATACAATCTCATACTGTAGAATGCTCAAATAAATGCAGGCTATAGCATTGTGTGTGTGTGTGTGTGTGTGTGTGTGTGTGTGTGTGTGGGTGTGTGGGCGCGCGCGCGCATGCACGATTTAAATTAATGTTGAAGCCATATGCTTAAAAATTTTGTTTCCAGAGTTGGTGTAATTCCACTGGAGTTTATTGACACAGAGTTGTTTGGAGGCCTCCTCTGTTGAACAGAAGTTTAGAAAAGTTGTTTTGAATGTATTTATTATTATTTCATTTCCTTCAAACCAGTCATTTAGCTGGTCAGTAGCTTTATTTATGTTTTCTCGGAGTGGTCTTGGGGTTTTCCCTGTAAGGATGCTAGTGTCATCTGCAAACAAGGTATTTATTTGATATTACATGCTTAGATCTAGATCATTTATGTACAGAAGGAAAAGGATAGGCCCAAGAATTGATCCTTGAGAGCTCGACTTCTTATTCTTCCTGCATCTGAAAAATATGTTCTAGTGCTATCATTCAGTTCATGTGTTGTTATTACTTTCTGTTTCTGATTTATTAAGTATGAAGAGAACCATTTTAATGCAGTGCCTTTAATACTGTACTTTTGGAGCTTTCGAATAGGATTTTGATGTCCAAGATGTGAAATGCTTTGCTTAGATCAAGGAAAATACTAGCAGCACTTTTGTAGTACTTTGTAGTCTATTGGGTGGTAACGGCTTCTAAACTTAATTAGTAGTTCCATCAAACCAATTTATATTGTAGCGGCACCACCATTTAGGATAGGGAAGGTTAGTTTTGTACAATATTCTAAGCACAAGTAACAGCCAGGTGCAGGCCAGATTGCAGTGAGTTACGCATACAAACAGTTGCAAAGTAGAATGGAGGTCACAGGGCCATCAAACCACTGAAAAGCATAAACGCAGCAGTTTGCATGGTGTAAGCTACAGGCAGGAGGGACCCACTGACGCAACTGAGTACGTGACTCAAAAGAAGCAGCGCATTAGCAAAACAGAGGCACACAGCCGAGTATAAATAGGTGCCATTTTCTAACGAGACTCATTCAAGTGTGGCAGCTCTCCTGGATGGTGGGGCATGTCACAGCTACACACAGCAGCAGATGGGGCACCAGTGTTCCAGTCCACGGTGGATCGCTGGTTTGACCAGCGGTGGGCCACTCAATGGCTCACTACTGTGGACAAATGTCCTGGCTTCCAACACACGCTGGCGGCATCCCGAGGCAAGGGCCGCAGACACCAGATTGCAAGCGCTTGAGGCCACCGCAATCTCAGCTTCACCAGTGAAGAAGGAAGCAGCGGGCCGCTCTGCAGCTCCCAGCGGAGCAGCGCTGAGTCAACAGGGAAAAAGACCTCTGAGCCAGGTGCTGGCGCAGCCCTGATGCCAAAGTCCTACCAGGCCGACACACAACAGCGCGTTGCAATGGGTCGCTGGGGCGGTGGCCTCAGCATTGCAGGACCCTGTGACGCAGACCGAGGTGAAAGGGGCACTGTAGTGGAAACAAATTAATCATTTGGAAAACTCGGACGAGTCTTACTACGGTATCTTCTACCTCATTCCACTACATTTGGTGTCAGAATAGCGGACGTTGTCTGTCCAGTATGACGTTTAGGCCCACCACCCGCATTACATCCACTAGATGTGGTGAGTTTTGACCACTTTTCTTATGAGTATTAGACGTTTTCTTGCCCTCCCCCCCCCCCTTTTTTTCCCGAATATTGCTCCTGGCAAGCTACATTTTAGATGTTTTGCGTAGGCATAATATTTTTCCAGTATAAGTGTTAGTGTATTTGTGGCAGTAAGATTTTTTTTTTTTTTTTTTTTTTTTTGTGGCATTTAATTACTTTTGTATTGGTTTGTATATGATGTTACCGATTGGGATGATACTGAGGTGTAGGGAGTCGGGTTATCCTTGTACTTAAATGTTTTGGTTTGGGACTAACTGGGAACGAAAGCAACACAAAGGCAGAGTCATGGATGCAAGGTGTGTCAGAAACCAGAAGTGGTGCAGATTTTGCTGGAAAAGAGAGCATAATTGACAGCAGACAATATGCAGTTGAGAAGCGAATTAACATCTAGAAGTGAGCAGGAAACTGCATCGGATCAGTCGTCGTTGCCTAGGATGCTGCAGCAGGAGACTCAACAACAAAGAGGGAGATGCTTAGCATAATCTATGGAATCACGTATTTTAAATGTTATTTATATGGAAGAAGATTTCGGGTAGTGACAGATCATGCTGCATTGAAGTGGTTGTTGGGGTTGAAGGATCCATCCACTAGACTCGCTCAATCGGCTGTTGGGCTTAGTGAATTCGACTACGATGTGGTGCACAAGACTGGGAAGAAGCACGGTAATGTGGAGACACTAAGTAGGAAGGTGGCAAAAGTAGAAGTTGTAGGTTATGATCTAGCAGCATGGCAAGAATTACAGGCCACAGACAACGATTGTAAATTATATCAGACATAGCCACAATTTAATATGTACGACAGTCTTCTGTGCAGGGAAATGAAGTTAGGGCCATGGGTAGTAGTGCCAGAGAAGTTGAAAGATGAGGTTTTAAAGGTAGCACATGATCACGTGTTATCTGGTCATGGAGGGTGTAGTGCGACAAATAGGAGAGTAGTGGAGAAGTACTGGTGGAGAGGTAGGAAAGTAGATGTGGATCAGTATGTCAAGAATTGTATACCTTGTTCGCAGAGAGCAGATTCAAGTTGGAAACAGATACAGCTACAATGATTACAGGAAGCAAAAAGTCAATTCTCTTTGCTGGGGATCAATGTCTTAGGACCTTTTAGGCAAACACCATCGGGGAACAGATTCATTATCACAATAATAGACTATTTTTCGAGGTATGTGGAGATGGTGGCTATGCCAATCAACAAGCAGCAGTGGTTGTGCAAGCGTTAGTAAACAACTGGGTTTTGAAGTTTGGTGTATCAGAGACAATAATTACTGACCAAGAAACCAACTTCATGTCGGATTTAATGAAGGAACTGTGTAAATTGTTGAATGTAAAGAAGTTGAGGACGAGCGCGTTGCATCCACAGGCAAACAGAAGGACAGAACGGGTACACAGAAAAATCGGGAAGATGCTGAGTTTTTAAGTGGATTCTCATCACCATCAATGGGACGAGTATTTGAAGCATATTGTATGTGCATAAAATGCAAAAGTCTATACAAATACCAGTTTGTCTCCACATGAGGTAGTGTACAGGTGAAAAATGCCCATCACCGTTTGATTTAGTGAAACTACAGAAAGGAATGACTGGTGAATCTGTACGTCAATTTGCAAGGACAATTTGGGATGTTTGGATACGGGTACAAAAGGCAAATATGAAGGCTTTGGAAGGGCAGGAAGATGCAGGGAAGTGGAAAGGAAGTTTACTGCGGTATAGAGTGGGGCAATGGGTAATGCTGTCCAGCCCCTGCATGCAAAAATGGAAAACGAAGAAGTTCCTCACGAGGTATCAAGGGCTATAACAAGTTGTTAAAACCACATTTCTCATTAATGTTAAGCTTCAGCTACCAACTAGAATGACAATAGTACACATTGGGCAGTTATGGCCATTTAAGGGTTGCCCAGATGTGATTCCAGGCGTGTCACAGGAAGGAAAGAGGGAGTGAAGAGAGGTTTTCAGTGCAGAGAAAACCAGGAAGATAGAATACAGCATGAAGTACCTTATGCTTTGTGATCTAGAAAGTAGTAGAGTATTTGTAGTTTTCCTGGTGATGTGTTATTGGGTTTGCGTAGATTAATTAGGCATTGTATTTTATGTGTGTTTTCGAGTATTGTGAACCTGCTGGGGCAGCAGTCCTTCTGAAGAAGGAGGAAGGGTGATGGTGAGCCCTGCCCCCAGGTCACTGAAAGGGGAAGTGTAGCGTCTGATGTATGTGGAGTGTTGTTGGAGGAGAAATCAAATGCATTTCTGGAGAAATAAATGCTGCGGAGTAAATTTTGCGGCAAAGCCGTAATAAATATGTGTTGAATGATGTCAGAGTTATAAGATTTCCTGTTTAAATGTTTAGTTATCGACTGTGCTGGGTCAGGAAAGTCATGTTTATTGCACCAGTTCATGTAATGTAAAATTAAGGATGAGAGTAGTCATACAATCAATGTTGAGTTTGGATCGAAAATAGTAAATGCTGGAGAAAAAACTGTGAAGCTACAAATATGGGACACATGCACGGTGCAGTTACTTTTAGCTAGGGTGAAGGAATAGACTGTCCAAGGAACATCATGGAGCCAAAATTGAGCTTGCAAAGGGTTGGGATGCATTGGATTTTCTCCACCTATGAGAATTTGGTAGTACTAGCAAGTTGTTTTGAGCGGGGAGTATTTGCAGAAGCGAAACATATAGAGCTCGAGGGGAGCGGAATTTTAATCACTGGAACTAAGTATAACATAATAGGACCAACCTTCCATCTGCCAGCCTCAATTTCAGAAGTCAAGCAATTGAATGTTACGCAGCCACAGCTGTAGAGGCCAGAAGCCACTTCAGAGTTTTTGCCAAGACAGAATCTGTCCTTGTTAAATCAAACTCTGGAGTCAGGTCTGTTGAGATCCGTAAACCAGTTCATTATAGAGCAAGAGGGGCACATATCAGCTGAACAGCTCATGCAACATGTCCCTCAGGATTGGGAAAGGCAACGGCAAATAATGATCATTTTGAGCACCTCTCTGCTAACTTTGTTATGTGTTGTTTTCTTTCTGATCAGGCAGATAGCTAATTCCAAGAGGGAATCAAGGATAGTCCAAGTCCCATTGGATTGGATACCGAAAGCGTGAGATAAGTAGGTAAGGGGTTGATCAAGTGTTTTTTTTTTTTTTTGTTTTTTTTTTTTTTTTTTTTTTTTTTTTTTTTTTTTTTTTTTTTTTTTTAGGTCGCACAACTACAATGGTCATTAGCGCCCTGACTAAGGAATGCACCGCGAGGCACAAGTTTAAAACAGCTACTAAAAGGGACAACAGTATAAAAGACGTATTAACAGGCATAGGATTAAAAAACTACAGCATAATCAAAGGTCCTTAGACAGGTGTGCCAAGTTGGTAAAACGAAGAATGCGAGCAGCAGCTCCTGGGTCATCTGCCCAAGATCAAGACGCAGTGTAGTAAAATTCGGACAGGACGTTAAAATGTGGCGGACCGTCAGCAATTGCCCACATGGACAGAACAGCGCCGGCGCTGCCGTCAGGAGATGGCGATGGCTGAACTGGCAGTGTCCAATTCGTAGCCAGGCCAAAACGACCTCCTCCTGCCGAGAAGGATGTGAGGAGGATTTCCAAGCTGCGGGAAGAGGTTTCAAGGCCCGAAGCTTGTTGTCCGTAAGTGCAGCCCAATCAGCATGCCACAGGGATAAAATGCGCCGACAAATGACCGTGCTACAATCTGATGAAGGGACACAACAAGAAGCTGTCCGAGGCTGAAGGACCGCAGCCTTGGCCGTGGCATCTGCAGCTTCTTTCCCAGGGATACCGACATGGCCAGGAAACCACATAAAGCTAACTGAAGACCCGTCGTCCACCAGCTGCTGAAGAGAGTGTTGGATCCGGTGCACGAAAGGGTGAACCATGCACGAAAGGGTGAACCAGATACGGATCACTGAGGCTCTGGATGGCGCTCAGAGAATCGGAGCAGATGACATAGTAGAATGTCGGTGGCGGTAGACGTAAGGAACAGCCTGGTAGAGGGCGAAGAGCTCAGCTGTGAAGACCGAACAATAACCATGTAGCCGGTATTTGAAACTTTGTGCCCCGACAATAAAAGAACACCCGACCCCGTCATTGGTCTTAGATCCATCTGTATAAATGAAGGTCATATTAATGAACTTCGAATGAAGTTCGACAAAACGGGAGTGGTATACCGAACAGGGGGTAACCTCCTTTGGGAGCGAGCGGAGGTCAAGGTGAACGCGAACCTGAGCCTGGAGCCAAGGTGGCGTGTTGCTCTCGCCCACTCTAAAGGTTGCAGGGAGTGAAAAATCAAGGTATTGAAGGAGGCGACAAAAGCGAACTCCAGGGTTTAGTAGCCGACAGGCGTAACGACAAAGCAGTATATTGCGCTGGTAGGTGAGTGGCAATTCACCGGCTTCAGCATGAAGACTCTCGACGGGACTAGCATAAAACGCTCCGATCGCAAGCCGTAAACCCCGATGTTGTATGGAGTTGAGGCGGCGTAAGATGGACAGCCGTGCAGAGGAGTATTAAAAGCACCCATAATCCAGCTTGGAGTGGACGATCGACCGATATAGGCGAAGTAGGACGGTTTGATCCGCTCCCCACGACGTGCCACTGAGAACACGGAGGACATTTAGAGAACGGGTACAACGGGCAGCCAAATATGACACATGTGGAGACCAGCTAAGTTTCCTGTCAAATGTAAGACCTAAAAATTTTGTTGTCTCCACGAATGGGAGAGCAACGGGACCGAGTCGTAAGGACGGTGGGAGAAACTCTTTGTAGCGCCAGAAGTTAATACAGACCGTTTTCTCGGCAGAAAAACGGAAGCCATTGGTGACACTCCAGGAGTAAAGACGGTCAAGAGAACGCTGAAGACAGCGCTCCAGGAAACATGTACGCTGTGCACTGCAATAGATGGTAAAATCGTCCACGAAAAGGGAGCCTGATACATCATCTGGGAGGCAATCCATTATTGGATTGATCGCTATGGCAGAGAGAGCGACGCTCAAATCGGAGCCCTGTGGCACCCCATTCTCCTGGCGAAAGGTGTCTGACAGGACAGAACCCACACATACCCTGAACTGTCGATTCATTAAAAAGGAACGAATAAAAAGAGGGAAGCGACCGCGAAAGCCCCATGTATGCATGGTGTGGAGAATGCCCGCCCTCCAACAGGTGCCGTAAGCCTTCCCCAAATCAAAAAACACAGCTGCGGTCGGGCACTTCCGCAAGAAGTTATTCATAATGAAGGTCGACAATGTAACCAGATGATCAACAGCAGAGCGGCGCCTACGAAATCCACATTGTACATTGTTAAGTAGGCGTTGAGATTCGAGCAGCTCAACCAAACGAGAGTTAACCATGCGCTCCATCACCTTACAGACACAGCTGGTAAGCGAGATGAGTCGATAACTGGAAGGAAAGTGCTTGTCCTTCCCCGGCTTAGGAATTGGCACAACAATAGACTCGCACCAGTATGCGGGAACATGTCCCTCAATCCAGATGCGATCGTAAGTACGAAGAAGGAAACCTTTACCCGCAGGAGAAAGGTTCTTCAGCATCTGAATATGAATAGAATCAGGCCCTGGAGCAGAGGACCATGACTGGGCAAGTGCATTTTCGAGTTCCCGCATGGTGAATGGGGCATTGTAACTTTCACGATTCGAGGACTGGAAGTTAGGTGGCCAAGCCTCCTCTGCCTGTTTTCGGTGGAGGAAGGCAGGGGGGTAATGAGTGGAGCTCGAAACCTCTGCGAAAAAGCGGCCGAAGGCATTGGAGACATCCTCAGGGGCCACAAGGACGTCATTCGCAACCGTCAAGCCAGAAACTGGTGAGTGGACCTTAGTGCCAGATAGCCGGCGCAGGCTACTCCAGACAACAGAAGAAGGAGTAAAACTGTTGAAGGTGCTTGTGAAAGCAGCTCAGCTGGCTTTCTTGCTTTCTTTAAAAATACGACGACACTGCGCACGTAATCATTTATAATTGATACAATTCGCCACTGTAGGGTGGCGTTTAAAGGCGCGTAAAGCATGTCGACGAGCACGTAAAGCGTCTCTACATGCTGCGGTCCACCAGGGGACCGGTACGTGGCGTGGAAAAGAAGTAGTGTGAGGGATGGAATATTCAGCAGCAGTGAGAATGATTTCCGTGAGGTGTGCGGCCTGACTATCGCAGCTTGTGAAGGTTTGATCCTGAAAGGTTGCCCTGGAAGAGAAGAGCCCCCAGTCTGCTTTGGAGATGTTCCAACTAGTTGAGCACCGAGGGGGGTACGATGCAGGAGATGGATAACACACGGGAAGTGGTTGCTCGAATATGTATCAGAAAGCGCATACCACTCAAACCAGCGTGCAAGTTGGGTAGTACATACAGAGAGGTCTAAATGGGAATAGGTGTGAGAGGTGTCTGAAAGGAAAGTAGGGGCGCCAGTATTGAGGCAGACAATTTTGAGCTGGTTGAAAACGTCTGCTAACAGGGAGCCCCTCGGACAGGATGCTGGAGAGCCCCAAAGAGGATGGTGAGCATTGAAGTCTCCAGTTAACAAGAATGGTGCAGGTAGCTGAGCAATAATTTGCATCATGTCTGCCCTGGTAATGGCAGACGACGATGGAGTGTAAACAGTACAAATGGAAAATGTAAAAGTGGGGAGAGTAATCCGGATGGCAACTGCCTGCAGGCCGGTGTGCAATGTGATGGGATCATAGTAGATATCATCCCGGACCAGCAACATAACCTCTCCATGAGCCGGAATACCTACCACAGGGGGTAGGTCAAAACACACAGAGGTGTAGTGTGCCAGGGCAATTTGATCGCATGGGCATAGCTTCGTTTCCTGGAGGGCTACGACGAGCGGACAGTGCAAGCGGAGCAGCAATTTCAAGTCCTCTCGGTTGGAGCAAATGCTGTGAATATTCCAGTGAATAAGTGCCACTGTGAGAAGAAGAAGATGCAAGAAGGGATCATCTTGAAGGCCGCTGAGGGCTCAGCTTCGAGCGAGCACTGCCGCCGCTAGCAGTAGGCGGACAGTAATCGTCCATTTGTTCTATAGGTTCATTGGTCATCTTGTTAAGATGGCCGGGAGGGGGAGCTTCCTCCGCTGGTGAACGGCCAGATGTTCGGCTACCAGCGGTGCGGCCAGGCGAAACGGATGACGGCCTGGGGCGGCAACTGCTGGGTGGCGCAGGAGAAGAAATGCGCCGTGGCGTGGAAGGAGAACTGTGCTTCCTATGAGCCTTCTTGGAAGGTCACTTTGTGGAAGTATTGGTCGATAGCTGAGAGTTCGAGGTACGTAGGAGGTCTGCACGAGACGGTTCCTTCTTGAAGGCCCGTGCATCTGACTTCAGGGTCTTCGTCCTGGCAGAAGCTGATAAAGGTGCTTGTGTCGGAGGGGTGACGGGAGGAAGAGGAGACGTCGACCGGGCGATCTTAGCACTGGCCGAACGGACGACCCTAGTGTTGAAGGTCAGATCGCATGTCTGCGTCGCCACCTCCCTGGTAGTCCGAGGAGAGGCAAAGACAGTACTGTATTTCCCCGCTGGGAGCAACGTGGGCTTCCTACTAGCAAATAGCTTGCGAGCAGCCGAGTTGGACACTTTCTCTTTGACCCGAATTTCTTGGATACAGCGTTCTTCCTTGTAGATGGGACAGTCGCGGGAGGACGCTGCATGGTCACCGTGACAGTTCACACAACGAGGAGACGGAGGTGGACAGTCACCCTCATGGGCATCCCTGCCACAAGTGACACATTTAGCCGCATTGGAACAAGATTGGTGAGTGTGATTAAAACGCTGACACTGGTAGCAGGGCGTAGGTGACGGGACATAGGGGCGAACAGAAATAACCTCGTAGCCTGCTTTGATGCGCGACGGCAGCTGAATACTATCAAAGGTCAAGAAAAGTGTCCGGGGTGGTACAAGGTCATTGTTGACCTTTTTCATGACCCTATGGACAGCCGTCACGCCCTGCTCAGCGAGGAAAGACTGAATCTGCTCGTCAGTCAATCCGTCGAGTGATCTAGTATATACCACACCACGAGACGAATTCAAAGTGCGGTGAGCCTCCACCCGGACAGGGAACGTGTACAGGAGTGTGGCCCTAAGCAGTTTTTGTGCCTGAAAGGTGCTCTCAGTTTCTAGTAACAAGGTACCATTACGCAATCTGGTACAAGACTTGACCGATCCGGCTATAGCATCTACGCCCTACTGGATAATGAAAGGGTTGACAGAGGAAAAATCCTTTCCGTCCTCAGATCGAGAAACTACGAGGAACTGTGGGGCAGGCGGTAGTACTTCTGTCACTGGTGGCTGGTCAAGTTTCCGTTTGTGGGCAGAAGTTGAGAGAGAAGAAGAAGAGAAATCCATTGCGGAGGAATCCCCCATGATTGCCAGCATCTCCAATGGCGCGCTCCTTCCTTGTGGGACCCTCTCAGAGGGCACTCCCGCCTTAGGTGATTGTTCACACCTCTGGTCACACCTCCCGAGAAACGGATGGAGGGACCAATCGGCATGGTCGGAAGGTGTCAGCTCAGGCAATCACCCCTCCCTGGGCCTGGCCTTTACCAGGGGGTACGTGCGTGCCTTACTTGTCTACCCAGGGTGGGGAATTACGCGTTACCCCATCAACGGCTATGCGTGCAAACACGTGGGTCGGCCTTCAGGCACGCACAGGGAGGAAGGAAGAAGAGGAACAAGAAAGGAGAGAGGGAAAGAAAGGACAGACTGTCTCAAACGCCCAGGCGGAGACCAGAGAAGGCAAGGAGGAGGATGCAAGGAGAAGGAGGCAAGGGAAAGAGTAAGTAAGACAGTGAGATGGAGAAGAACAAAGAAAGGAACCAACCAAAGGAAGGAAGAAACCAGAAGAAGTGAAAAACCAAAATGAACGCAAATATAGGTCGTGAAATCGTCCGTCTCCGGACGCAGGCACTAACTACCCCCTTGAGGGGGAGGGACTCCTTTTAATTGCCTCTTACGACAGGCAGGACTACCTCGGGCCTATTCTAACCCCCGGACCTGCAGGAGGGGATCAAGTGGTGGTGGTCCAGTAAGGAATTTTTAAGATTTGTTTCAGGTAATGGTTTTAAGGGGCACAAGAGCACATTTAAGTTTTCTAATAGTAAGGAAATATGCCATAGGTGCTGACCCAAACAAGTTAAGAGTTAGTTTAGGGTTGACCCGGGAACAAGGTCTTTCCGAAGAGGGGAATAATGTAGCAGCACCACCATATAGGAAAGGAAATGTTAGTTTTGTGCAATATTCTTAGCACAAGTTACAGCCAGGTGCAGGCTGGATTGCAGTGAGTTACGCATACCAGCGATTGCCAAGTAGAATGGAGGCCATAGGAGAGGTTTGCATGGTGCAAGCTACAGGCAGAAGGGGCCCACTGGCATAACTGAGTATGTGACTCAGAGCCATGCATTAGCAAAACAGGGGCGCACAGCCTTTTATAAATAGGTGCCATTTTCTAACGAGAGTCATTCAAGTGTGCCAGCTCTCCTGGATGGTGGGGCATGTCACACCACCAGCTACACACAGTAGCAGATGGGGCGCCTGCAATCCAGTCCACAGCGGATCGCTAGTTCGACCCTCTGAGGCTGACGCAGTGTTCGTAGCCAGCTAGTAAGCAGCTGGCCACTCCACGGCTTGCTACTGTGGGCAGTCATCCTGGCTTCCAACACATGCCGGAGGCATCCCGAGGCGAGGGCTGCAGATTCAGACGCTGGATCGCGGGCACTTGAGGTTGCCATGATCTCAGCTACACAAGGAAGGAAGCAGTGGGCCGCTCAGCGGTTCCCAGCAGCGCAGTGCCGAGTCAATGGGGAAGAAGACCACTGAGCCGGCTGCTGGTGCAGCTCTGATGGCTCGGTACTACAAGGCCGACACACAGCAGCGCATTGCACTGGATCGCTGGGGTGGTGGCCTCAGCATTGCGAGAGCCTATGGTGTGGACCAAGGTGAACTGGGAACGGTAGTGGAAAAAAACAAATCATTTGGAAAGCTCGGACGAGAGTTAATATGGTGCCTTCTACCTCTTCCTGCTACATTTGGTCATCCTGATACATTTGGTGTCTGGCACCTTCTCGCATCTGACACCACTAGAATATATCAGAAGGCAATCGACAGGATTTAAAGGAGGGCCAAAAGATGATGTATTAATAGCGAAGTGAGGAGTGGAATTGTGCACAACAGAAAAAAAGATACATTCTTCAGACCATGTCATGTCACCTTATTCAAACCACTACTATTCACAACATTCCACTACCAGAGAGTAATTACTGGGAGAATTAGTTGGTATTTTGTTACTACCAGTGACAAAACATACAGTTTTTGACATGTGGAATAATCGGGTCTACTGCCGGATGTTTGTGTCGCTCTGCACAATATTTCGGGCGCTGCTTGTAATGTGTTGTCTCTTTCCTGGTGCTCCCTCGGACGTCTGCGTCTGACATCTGTGCCATCTGTGGCAGCTTTCTGAGGCCTGTCCTGTGTCAGGCATTCTGTTCGTGGTCCACGCGCGCTTGGCGCTGCTCCTGAGGTGTTAGCACTTCCCTGGTGCTCCGACGGTCGTCCATGCTCGGCTCGTCCATCATCTGCGGTCGTGGCGGCTGTCAGAGGTCTGTCCCACGTCGGGAGTTGCGTTTGCGGTCCGCGCCTGCTGGCGCTACTCCTGCGGTGTTAATACTTCTTGAGGAGTTTCTTGGTTCATTTCGTTGGGCCCTGATAAGCTCCAAAGCCAGACTCCACGCCGAGTTGAGCTGGTAACCACTGTCTCGGTTTATTAGGTTGTCTGTGACCTTAAATCTTGATGGTCTCCTTTATGACACTGTCCCAAAATCTTGGTGTCTGTATCACAATTTTGGTGTTGTTGTAGTCCATTGAGTGGCCGAGCTCCTGACAGTGCTCTGCTATGGCAGATTTTGTTGTCTGTCTGAGTCTGGTGTGCCTCTGGTGTCCTTTGCACCTGACGTCGAAAGTCCTGGTTGTCTGGCCAATGTATGACTTTCCACATTGACACAGGATGTTGTAAATGCCTGGTTTACGTAGCCCCAGGTCGTCCTTCACACTCCCTAGCATTGTCCCAATTTTGGAGGGTGGACAGAAGATACTCTTTATATCATATTTTGAAAGAATTCTGCTGATATTTGCAGAAATAGGTCCAGCATATGGCAGGTATGCCACCTCCTTCGCCTCCTCTGGCTCCTCTTGTGTACCCTGTGGTTGGCTGGTAGTACAAAGTGCCCTTTGGATGTCTGTGGAGGAGTATCCATTTCTGCTGAACACCAGCTGTAGATGTTCTATCTCTGTGGCCAGACTTTCCAGACTCCGTTCTTCTGTGCCAGGTGGTGGCAGCTACTGGCTTGAAGGTATAAGTCAGTGTGGGTGGTCTTAGGATACACACTGTGCACCAGAGTGCCATTTTGACCAGGACATCCAAGAATGGGAGCTGTCCATCTTTCTCTAGCTCCATAGTAAATTTTATACTTGGGTGGCGTGAATTTAGATGTTCCAAAAAGTCATCTAGCTTCTCCCTACCATGGGGCCAACTGACAAAAGTGTCATCGTCATACCTAAGAAAACACTTGGGTCGGTAAGTGGCCGATGCAAGTGCCTCGCCTTCGTACCTTTCCATGAAAAGGTTGGCTACCAGTGGTGATAAAGGGCTGCCCATTGCCACCCTCACCGAAATGAACCAAGAAACTCCTCAAGAAGTAGTAACATCACAGGAGCAGCGCCAGGCGGGCGCAGACAGCAAACGCAACTCCCATCGCAAGACCGGCCTCTGACAGTCGCCACGATCGCAGATGATGGAAGAGCCGAACACAGATGACCGTCAGAGCACCAGGCAAGTGCCAACACCTCAGGAGCAGTGCCAAGCGGTCGCGGACCACGAATGGAACGTCCAACACAGGACAGGCCTCAGAGAGCTACCATAGATGGCGCAGAAGTTGGGCGTTGACGTCCGAGGGAGCACTGGGGAAGAGATAACACCTTACAAGCAGCGCCAGGTGGGCGCGGACAGCAAAGAGAGCACCCAGCGCCCTCTGAGCATAAATACTGTACAGGATTCTCCAACACAGCAGTCTCAGGTAGCATCTGAAGAAGGCAACGAGTTACGTGGTCGAAATATTGTGCCTGAGGGACACAAACATCCGGCAGTAGACCCGATTATTCCACATGTCAAGATCTCGCCGGGGTAGCCTGAAGAGTTACATACAGTTGTTCATTATCAATGTTGGATCTCGCCGGGGTAGCCTGAAGAGTTACATACAGTTGTTCATTATCAATGTTGGAGCTAGACATGTCAATGTCTGTGGCACATGACACATCACCAGCTCACAGTAAGACCACTATGGCATACTGTGACAACCCATTGGAAATGCTGAAGAAATCTTCCCTGAATTTTTAATTTCGTATATACGAGGGTCATTCAATAATTAAAGAGACAAATTGGTATGGAGAAAAAAGTATTTTTTTTTTTTTTACAAAATAATACTTTTTCTACTTTTTAACATAATCTGCTTGAAGATTTAGGCACTTGTTCCAACAGGCTACAAACTTTTTTATGCCAGCTGCAAAGAACTCTTTATCTTGATGTTCGAACCAATTTAACACAAACTTTTTCACATCCTCGTTGTCCTGGAACCTCTCCCCAGCTAATGCCTCCTTCAGTGCACCAAACAAATGGAAATCGCTAGGTACTAAATCAATACTGTAAGGAGGATGAGGCAGTACTTCCCAGCCCTTTTGTCAATGGTTTCATGGATTAGTTGAGCAATATGAGGACATGTGTTGTCTTGCTTGGAGAATCACACCTCTAATCGAGCTCCATGACATCTCTCTCTCATGGCTGTCTTCACCTTGTGTAAAATCACGTTCGAGTAGTGTTGGTTGTTCATTGTATCCTGCTCTTTGATATAAACACAAAAAACTGGACCTTCAGCATCCCAAGACACTATCAACAAGACTTTTCCCGCTGATACTTGGGTTTTGAACTTTTTCTTGACTGGTGAGTTGGTTTGCTTCTGCTCCATGCTTTGTCTTTTTGATTATGGCTCATAATAGTTAACCCAAGTGTCATCACAAGTTAAAATTTTGTTGAGGAAGTGCTCACCTTCTCTTTCGTAACATCCCTTTAGCTCTGTGCACACTCTCAATCTTGTTTCTTTGTGTAGCTGCGTCAACTCCCTTGGGGCCCATCTTGCACATGTTTTGCAGTACTTTAGCTTGTTACAGATAATGTTATGAACTGTACCAGTACTAACATGAACCTTACCAACTATCATTTCCACAGTCACATGGCAGTCAGCATGAATAATGTCATCAATTTGACTTTCAAGTAAGGAAGTTGAAACTGCAACTGGTTGGCCAGAACAGTGTTTGTCATTCACTGAGTCATGACCATTTTTGAACTGCTCTACCCACATGTAAAAATTTGCACAATTTCTACAACCTTCACCATAAACTTAAGACATTTCTACAGTAATAATCACTCGTTTCTCGCCTTCAGCAAGTAAAAAACAAATAACAGAATGTTGTTCAACTAACATGGATGTTTGAAGCGGACTCACCATCTTGAAATGTATTTTTCAGGTTATAAATGGAACATTGTTGATACATCAGCTGATCAGGGCTCATCCCAGTGATGCCAACTGAAACCAATAAAATTGCCAAACTTGCCCTGCTAACGGCTTTTCCCCAGACCAAATTGTCTTTTTAATTACTGAATGACACCCGTAGAACAGGATAGTTTTTTGACTCAGGAAATAAGGGTGTTTTGATTTCTCCTCTGAAATCTGGGAAAGATCATACATGACTGAATAACTTTCATATTGTTGACCTCACTAGTTGCAGGATCTAAACCAGGGAGCTGATCAACTGCCAAATTGTCTGGGTCTCAGATACCAGGTGACTTCACAATCATTTTCAGTGTGAATTTAGGAGATGCCACTTCACCTGGCACTGTTGGAAGTCGTTACACAACATTGACCATCAGAAATCCTAAAATACTGTTTGGAAGCTCTAGTATCTACACAAGCATTACAGTTCCTCTAAAAAACACTGTCAGCACATGTTACTGTACAAGCCAATGGTGGCTTGACTGCATGCTGGAGAAAAGAATCTTGCAATAGGAAATGAGAACTTGCCATATGAATTAATCTGCAAGGCAACAGAACATCCAAAAACTGCACAGAAACATAAATGGGCATGAACACAACACACAGCAGGTGCAGGAGGCTGATGTCTGAGCACATGGAAACAACATTAGGCACAAAGATAGGTCTGTGATGGATGAACTCAGTGTTAGAATTGCCCTGCTCAGCTTGCTGCTGCCAGCAGGTGAACACATCTCTTTTGCCCCCCCCCCCCCCCCCCCCCGAAAGCAGTTGTCTGCATTATTCTGCCATGATAACCACACCAGCTTATCTGTTTCCATCATGAGGTCTGTTGGCAAGGATACTATATCCCTCCTCCCTGAAAAGGCCAGGCTTGGGTCATAACCTCTGCGGCAGAACCAGAGAGTGCCAGAAACCTGAGCAAAACAGTGGCCACTGGAGGGCCAATGCCAATGCCAATGCCACTGACTCTGCTAGAGGTGCAGAGGTGAAGACAACAGATGCTCCACCAGCAGCAGTGAGACAAGGGTACATCCACTGGTGAGGAAGGAGAGTATGTGGAGGAGGAAGAGGAGGAGGAGGAGGAGTAGGAGGAGGAGGGGGAGGGTGGACCGAAGTCCACGAGCTCTACTTGGGAGATGCTGGAGTGAGCCTCACTGGGGCTTGAGACAACGGGTGAAGGGAAGGCGGCACAGAGTGTGAAGGGGGACTAAGAGGGAAGGGATCATGCTTTGGCTAACCAATTTGGACAGCCAACATGATTTTCCAGAAAAACAGATCCGTTGCTGTGTGGCCTCCTGTACTACCAGTGGAAAATATGTCAAGAGTTTGTTGCATGGTTTCATCCAATGCAAACAAGACATCCTCCTGCTGATTGAACTATAGAGCAGGCCCCACTGGTAGTTGTGACAGCACATCAACATTTGTAGGCTGAGAGATAAAACAGTAACAAATGTAATAGCAATAATAACTTAGAAAGAGCGCCCACCCGTGCAATCGGTGGGCAGTCCTATTTGGTAGCTTGGAATGAGGGTCAAATAAGGAAACCAGTGTCTTGCTCATACATGAAAACACAAAACTTTTTAATTCCGAAAACAATGATGATGATGACGATGTTGTTTGGTTTGTGGGGTGCTCAACTGCATGGTCATCTGTGCCCGTACGAAGTCTCAATTTTTACACACTCCATTTTCTTTTCACAATCCAATCTAATAACTCTCACAAATGATGATGATGATGAAATGATGATGACAACACAAACACCCAGTCCCCGGGCAAAGAAAATCCTCAACCCAGCCAGGAGTCGAACCTGGGATCCGAAAACAATCACCAGCATCTTCTTTTCCACTCTTGAATAATTCTGCTGTGCAGTGGAAAGCATCTTTGATGCCTAGGCAGTGGGCTGGTCTGTGCCATTTGGGTTCTGATGTGGCAGAACCCAATCAGTGCCATACAGGGACCATCACAGGCCAGGGTTAAAGGTTTACCCACATTAAAGAAGCCAAACAAGGAGCAGAACGCAAACACTGCTTGAGGAAAGAGTAGTTCATTGACAATCCACAGATCAGACAAACTGTGCCCTTTTAGTAAAGCCAGTTAAAGAGGATGGTAGATGTGCTTAGCCCAGAAAATGAATTTAGCATAATATGAAATCTTGCCCAAAAAAGACTGGAGCTCCTTCAGTTTCTTAGGCACCAGCAGTTTTTTGTGGCTTAGATGTGTTTGTTCACAGGGATATGTCCCAAAAAAGCACATTTTGGGAGAAAAATTTGCGCTTTTCCAGATGTCTTCAAGGTAGTTCAGGCAACAAGAAAGGTCTTGAATCAACTATTCCAAATATTGTTGAGAAATTCCTGGGACAGGAGAGATTTCAAATCACAAGCAATTACACTGGTAGAGCCCAACGGGGTGCTGAGCATCGAGAAAGTCTGAGAAACTGCATTGGACAGTAAGAGCAGGTACACATTGTACAAGTCAATGTGTGAAAAATATTGGCTCCCTGACAACTTTCCCAACAAAACCTCTGGCTGTGGAATAGGATATGATTCAGTGACACATTGCACATTGACCTTCTGTTTCAAACTGTTACATAGGCACATGGTGGTGTCAGGCTTCTGAATCACCACCAGATGGGTGATCCACTGACTCAATTAAATATAAGAAATGATGCCCTGAACCTGCCAGTGCTACAACTTGACCTACACCTCATCATGTGTAGAGAAGTGAATGAAATGGGATAGGATGGGGTGGGCGTGACAAAATTTAGGCACCACCAGCAGTTTAAGAGAAACATGTGCTCGAAATTTTCTGCCCTGCCCATGGTATTCGAAAGCAGCTAGCTGTATGACTGTAGTAAGGAGTCCAAATTCTTAAAATGGGACCGACTGAAACATTAAATGGACTTTGTCAACTGTCTGGAAGCTAAAAACAGAACAACATCTAACCCAAAAATATTTTGCACCAATAAGGGATTCACCACTAACAATGTAAGTTACCATTCTATGTTCTTATAATGTGCTGAGTTGGATAATTGCCCCATCAAAGGAATACACTATTTACTATAAGATACAACTTGACGCAGTGACTGTTGCAACACTGAGCAGCTCAAGAGCCTGTATATATCTATGTTAATGAGACTGACCACTGTTCCTGTGTGTACTTGATATTCAACCAGTTGTCCATCCACCACCAACATCAGCAAAATACGCTGACGTAACATGCATAAGGTGTTGGAGACAGACCCAGAGCCCAGTGAAAACACAGAGGTACCTGATGACTGACCACCGGCTCACTGACTGTCACAATCCATCACTAAATTACACATCTGACAGCATATCCCAGACATGTCTCCATGTGCAGGAAATCATGTCCAACATATATCAAAAGACAGTTGTGTCAGGACTGCTGGTTCACCCAGAGAGCGAAAGGCAAATGATGCCAAGGATCTGAAAAATGCCTCAGATGGTAATTACAATGCCACAATCGATACAAACACGTAGAGCTCAATACAGGTGATGGGTAGCACTGTGATGTCATCACACTGGAATCACCAATGGACATCTGGATAATCACACAGGCCATTGGGGACTGCTTAATGTGAACACCTAATTGCACCACCTGCCAATTGTCAGAAAGGCTATCCCTTGCTGCTGCCTTATGTTCATGCGATTCTGTAATCTGGGCAACCGTGGCTAAAGAAGTGTCAGTCAAGGTCAATGCCCTTGTTTAGATCTCAAGATCAGGTGCTAACTGGACAATCATGTCACAAATTAGTGAGTCTGCATGTGAGGTGACACATTTGGGACATTCAAACCAACACTTATAGAAGAGCTCCTACAAATAAGCAATCTAAGCCACATATGTCTGCACAGGGTGCTGGTGGTAATGATTAAGCAGCAACCATGAAACCATCACAGGGGTTTGATGTCTGAAATACTGCTGAAATGATCAGGGTTGCATGGTGTACAAGTCTGCTTGGTTGTTTTACCTGAAGACCTTTGATGCAGTACACCACATGGAAACCGGGCTGGTCACAAGGATATTCAGGGACAGCCTTCTCTTAAGTCTCTGTGCTGAGGCTGGGGAGCTGCCACTATCTGTCTGGCAGAATCTCTTCATGGTCCAATACGCACATGAAATTAATTCAGTGTGGCACTCTGATGGTAAGCACACCATTATTGTTGCTCACATACCTATGGCATATATATAAATCATTTGACATACACACACACACACACACACACACACACACACACACACACACACAGGCCACAATCCAACACCTCGTGGGATGCAAGCAGCAATCCGGAGGAGACAGAGAGGGGAAGGGGAAGGGATAGTAGTGTACAGGTGGGGAGAGAGATGAACGCTGTCTGAAGGTGTGTGCAGGGCTAGACTCCCAACAGGCACAGTGTCAGGAGGCTGTGGGGCAGGGAGGTGAGGAAAAAAAGGAATAAAAAAAAGGAGAGGAGCTGGAAAAGATTAGCGGATGCATTGGAAGAGGGCTGCAAGGAAACAAGGTGGGAGACGAGAATGAGGAGGAGATGTTAGGACAGAGGGGGTGGAAACAGTTGGGTGGAGGGTGTGGGGACATTATATAGAAGCTATTGTAAGAATAACTCACATCTATGCAGTTCAGAAAAGCTGGTGGTGGAGGGATGGATGGAGATGGCTCGAGCAGTGAAGCAGTCATTGAAATCTAACGTGTTATGTTCAGCTGCATGTTGTGCCACAGGGTGGTCTACTTTGCTTTGAGGTTGTGATGGAACAAAGAAAGGGTGTCTTGGCTCTGGGTTCAGATCAAGAAGATATCATCAATGAATCTGAACCAAACTGGGGATGCTTTGGTAGGCTAGGGAAGTCTCCTCTAGGTGGCCCATAAAAAGGTTGGCATAGGATATATAGAGGTAAATAAAATAGAAAGAAACTTCCACATGGGAAAAATATATTAAAAACAAAGATTCCAAGACTTACCAAGCGGGAAAGCGCCGGTAGATAGGCACAATAAATAAAACGCACACACACACACACACACACACACACACACACACACACACAGACAGAATTTCGAGCTTTCGCAACCGGCGGCTGCTTCGTCAGAAAAGAGGGAAGGAAAAGGAAAGATGAAAGGATGTGGGTTTTAAGGGAGAGGGTAAGGAGTCATTCCAATCCCGGGAGTGAAAAGACTTACCTTAGGGGGAAAAAACGATAGGTATATACTCTCTCTCGCGCGCGCCCACACACACACACACACACACACACACACACACACACACACACACACACACATATATATCCATCCATACATACACAGACACAAGCAGACATGCCCACATCCTTTCATCTTTCCTTTTCCTTCCCTCTTTCCTGACGAAGCAGCCGCCGGTTGTGAAAGCTCGAAATTCTGTGTGTGTGTTTGTGCATTTTATTTATTGTGCCTGTCTACCAGCGCTTACCCGCTTGGTAAGTCTTGGAATCTTTGTTTTTAATATATAATGCCAATATTGAGCATATAGCTATTTTGGGTTCTTTTGAGACTGAAAGTTAGTTCCACTTTTCAAAAGAAATCACACCAATTGTAGTTTTTAAACAATCCGTGGCTATATTTGTGGAAAGCCCTAAGATTTTATGGTAACATGGATGGGTCTAAGGAGGGAATTTTCTTTGGGGTCAGATGTTTTCCCTATAAATGTATTTGGGCTTACCAACCACATGAATTCATAGCTTACAGTGCAGAAATGTGCTGATCCTGAATGTATACAAGCAAATGAGGCTTGACTGAGAGAAGAAGTTATTCAGTTACTTTGATCTAACTCGAGGCCTTCTAAGCAGTTAAGCTGATATAGTAAGCAGAGAATTTGAGCCAGGTGATCCACGTCTATCATTCCATGCTACAACAGCAGAGAAAGGAATATGCAGTCTGCTGGGTACAGAGCAATACCAAAATCCAGGGAATCAAGGAAGTAGACTTTGAAGCCAATGCAGATGTCACGAAAGCACTTTGAATAATTGTGCTACTATCCAGCAAGGTGCTGCCAATTTCCTCTGGTGAGAGGACTCGCCTGTTTGTGGTCTGTCACATACACATTTCAGTATATCACATTCTAATAAAGAGTTTTTTATAATCTCACATTGGGTGGTAATAAACTTTAATGACAATGTGATTTTTCTTTACAAGTGGTACATTGTGAGATTGTATGTCTAAAAACTTCAGAAATAGCTTTATGAATGATTGCTTTGTTGGAGAAAGTATGTTTCCTGTCACTTAGGCAAAGGGGACAGTTCAGTGTGTCATGTCGAATTCTTGTCAGATCTGGTATTGGTTACCACCACGATGACAAGATGAGGAATACATGCAGTATAAAGCCATTTTATCACCCTAGATTGTGGATGCCTAACACAAGGGGGCACACTAACTCTGACATTGAGCAAGCATCAGGCTTTTCACATGCTACTGTGTCAAGAGTCTATGTTGGACATTTAGAGTAGATGGAAAATTCAACCATCAGATTAAACTGTAGAGGCAAAAACATAGATAAGATACAGTGTAGTAAATCACTCTCCAATTGAAAGCTGGACAATAGCTGGCAAACAGTCATAACATTCAGAACTGCCACCTCACTGTCATGAACAGAACCCTGTATGACATGACATCAGAAGTAGAGACTGACAAGGGCCTGGGAAGCCTACTATTGGATGCTTAAAGCATGGAAAAGGTTACCTGCAGTGATCTGTCATGATACACCTATATCTACATCTATACTCTGCAAACCATTGTGTGGTGCATAGCAGAGATTGCATCCCATTGTACCAGTTACTAGGGTTTCTTCCCATTCATTTACATATGGAATGCAAGAAAATGACCATTGGAATGCTTCTGTGTGTGCAGTAATTATTCTGAGACAAGAGTTTCCAATTAACTTCCTTCATTATCTCTGTGACACTCTCCCACAGATTGAACAAACATATGACTATTTGTGCTCCCCGTCTCTGTGTACAATCAATATCCCCCGTTAGTCCTATTTGGTATGAGTCCCACACACTAAAGCAATATTCTTGAATGTCACACTAGTGATTTGTAAGGAAAACATTGATTGTACTTCCCCAGTATTTCACTGGTAAACTGAAGTCTACCACCTACTTTACCCACAACTGAGCCTATGTGATTATTCCATTTCATATCCCTACAAAGTGTTACGCACAGGTATTTTTATGAGTTGACTAATTCCAGCTGTGACTCAATGATATTCTAGTCATAGGATACTATGAATTTTTCGTTTTGTGAAGTGCAGAATTTAAATTTCTGAACATTTAAAGCAAGTTGCCAATCTTTGCACCCTTTGAAATCTTGTCAGGATCTGACTGAACATTTAAGCAGCTTCTTTCAGATAGTGTTTCATTATAGATAACTGCATCATCTACAAAAAGTCTGCAGTTACTGTTAATATTGTCTGCCAGGTCATTAGTATACAACATGAACAGCATGGGTCCCAATACACTTCCTTGGGGCACACCTGATTAGATTAGATTAGATTAGATTAATACTTGTTCCATAGATCATGAATACGACACTTCGTAATGATGTGGAACGTGTCAGGTTAGTAAAAGATGTCTGTACAAGAAATTACATTACACAAAATATTGCATGACACTAATGATTAAGTTTTTTTATTTTTTTAAATTTTTTTTTTACTTAGTTTATATCTAAAAATTCAGCCAATGAGTAGAAGGAGTTGTCATCTAGAAATTCTTTTAATTTATTTTTAAATGTTAGTTGGCTATCTGTCAGGCTTTTGATGCTGTTTGGTAGGTGCCCAAAGACTTTTGTGGCAGCATAATTTACCCCTTTCTGTGCCAAAGTCAGATTTAACCCTGCATAGTGAAGATCATCCTTTCTCCTGGTGTTATAGGTATGCACACTGCTATTACTTTTGAATTGGGTTGGATTATTATCAACAAATTTCATAAGGGAATATATATACTGTGAGGTTACTGTGAGGATCCCTAGATCCTTAAATAGATGTCTGCAGGATGACCGTGGGTGGGCTCCAGCAATTATTCTGATTACACGTTTTTGTGCAATGAATACTTTTCTACTCAACGATGAATTACCCCAGAATATGATGCCATACGAAAGCAGTGAAAGAAAGTAGGCATAGTAAGCTAATTTACTGAGATTCTTATCACCAAAATTTGCAATAACCCTAATAGCATACGTAGCTGAACTCAGACGTTTCAGCAGACCATCAATGTGTTGCTTCCAGTTTAACCTCTCATCAATGGACACACCTAAAAATTTTGAAAATTCTACCTTAGCTACAGACTTCTGTTCAAATTCTATATTTATTACTGTAGTTGTGCCATTTACTGTACGGAACTGTATATACTGTGTTTTATCAAAATTTAAAGAGAGTCCGTTTGCTGAGAACCACTTAATAATTTTGTGAAAAACATCATTTACAATTACATCACTTAGTTCTTGGTTTTTGGATGTTATTACTATACTTGTATCATCAGCAAAAAGAACTAACTTTGCATCTTCATCAATGTGGAATGGTAAGTCATTAATGTATATCAAGAACAGTAAAGGACCTAAGACCGAACCCTGTGGGACCCCGTGCTTGATAGCACCCCAGTTTGAGGAATCAGCTGTTGTTTTAACATTACACGAACCACTTATTTCAACTTTCTGCATTCTTCCATTTAAGTATGAATTAAACCATTTGTGCACTGCCCCACTCAAACCATAATGATTTAGCTAATCTAAAAGAATTCCATGATTTACACAATCAAAGGCCTTTGAGAGATCACAAAAAATACCAATGGGTGATGTCCGGTTATTCAGAGCATTTAATATTTGATCAGTGAAAGCATATATAGCATTTTCTGTTGAAAAGCCTTTCTGAAAACCAAACTGACATTTTGTTAGTACTTTATTTTTACAAATATGAGAGGCTACTCTTGAATACATTACTTTCTCAAAAATTTTTGATAGAGCTGTCTGAAGTACTTCAACATCTGACGATGACTCTCCATCCAGGATGACATGTTATATCCTCCCTACCAAAAAGTTCTCAATCCAGTTAAAAATTTAACTTGATACCCCATATAATTTTTTTGATAATAAGCTTAGGTGTGGTACAGAGTCAAATGCTTTTAGGAAATCAAGAAATACTGCATCTACTTGAATGCCTTGATACAAAGCTTTCAGTATGTCATGTGGGAAAAGTGCAAGTTGTGTTTCACATGATTGATGTTTTCAGAGTCCATGATGGTTGGCATTGAGGAGAGCATTCTGTTCAAGATACATCATTATGTTTGAGTCAGCATATGTTCTAAGATTCTACAACAAATCAATATCAAGGATGTTGGACATAAGTTTTATGGATCACTTCTACTAACCTTCTTGTAGACAGGTGTGGCCTATGTTTTCTCCAACAACTAGGTGTGGTTTTTTGTTCAAAGGATGTATGATAAATTATAGTCAAGACAGGGGCTAACTCAGCCACAAATTCAATATTGAATCTGCCTAGGACTCCATCAGGCCCTGGAGTGTTGTTCAATTTTAACAGTTTCAGCTGTTTCTCAACACCACTGACACTGATACTTACAGCATTCACCTTTCCAGTGGTACAAGGATTAAAGTGGGGCAATTCCTCAGGATTTTCCTTTGTAAAAGAACATTTGAAAGCAGAGTTAAGTTTCGATTTGCTACTCTCAGTTTAAATTCCTGTCTCATTCACCAGGGACTGGATACTAGCTTTGATTCCAATAACAGCCTCTACATACAACAAGAATTTATTTGGGTTCTGTGAAATATCACTTAAGACTATTCTGCCATCATGGTCACTCTAAGCATCACACATCACTCTCTTGACAGCCAAATGCTTTTCATTCAGCATCTATCTATCTGTAGCTAAGCACTTTGTTTTACTCCAATTGTGTAATAACCTCTGTTTGTTTATAAGATTCTTCACAGTAACTGTATACTATAAAGGTTCCCTCCCATTATGAACTGTTCTACTGGTACATATCTAACCACTGCATGGCCAACTAATCTTTTAAACTTTAGCCATAGTTCCTCTACATGCTATTGCCCTGTGCTGATAGTTTCAACTTCCTCATTGAGATATGACACTACCAATTTTTTTATCTAGTTTACTGAACATATAAATCTTCCTGCTGGTTTCAGTTGTCCTTTGTACTTTTGTAATCACTGTTGCCACAGCTTTGTCATGTTTACTGATAC
Source organism: Schistocerca gregaria (assembly GCF_023897955.1). Taxonomy (NCBI): domain Eukaryota; kingdom Metazoa; phylum Arthropoda; class Insecta; order Orthoptera; family Acrididae; genus Schistocerca; species Schistocerca gregaria. The sequence goes on along the minus strand of NC_064920.1, from coordinate 434,754,844 downwards.
TGGTTTCAATGTGGATATCCTCAGAGAGGTCAGGTCAGGTCAGGTCTATTTGTTGACATTAGATTCAATATATTTCCATCATGAGTGGGGTTTCTAACTATTTGTTCCCAGTGGTTTTCAGAGAAGGCATTTAGTAAAGTTTCACAGGATGTATTATCATGCCTACTAACAAAGCAGTAATTTTCCCAATTAATTATTGGCTGATTATAGTCTCCACTGCTGATTATAATATGATTGTGGAACATGCATACAAGTGAACTATGGTTTTCTCTAAATTTTGCTTTTACATCAGGAGACAGGTCTGGTGGATGATACATGGATCCAGTTACTTTATACACGCCTCTGATACTGAGTCCAGCCCAAATAATCTCATGTGCAGCTTCAGTTTCTATCTCTATGTGTTTGAGTTTCTTGTCTACTGCTACAAATAAACCACATCCTTTTCCCACTGGTTTATCTTTTTGATATACACTTGTTTATACACACTGTTGGTAGGCTACAATTATATCAAAAACCTTTATTGCATACCACATTCTTACATTGGTGCAATATGTGATAATATAGGACCTACATTCCATTTGCCAACTACAATGATAGGAATTACTGTGTTAAACATAACACAACTATAGCTGTATTGGCCATCTAAACCACTACAGTTTTCTCCTAGTAGAACATTGCATTCCTTAATGTCACCTGAGAAACCAGCTTGGACCATTCATTTAGCAAATAGTATATTCATAAAAAAAATAAAAATAAAACAAAGGTAGTGTGGTCTGTTGTTAAATGAAAGTTGGGGGTCAATGTTACAAGTCAAGAAATTTCTCAAATTAGGTTTCAGGGTGATATTATTGTAAGTCATGTTCAAATGTCAAAGTGCTTCAATGATTTCTTTGTCAATATAGCAAAATCTGACTTAGACATGGCTGCCCATCAGGACAATACGATTTTCAGGCATAGAGATGACATACAAAACATTTGTTTCAAAAAATTCTGAAAAATTACTCAGAAATATGTGGAAGACACAATATTATCATTAAAAAACCAAAATTCACCAGGATGGGTTGGAATACCTTCCATGGCAATCAAGGCAGTACACTATATTATTTCATACCCACTGACTATTATTGTAAACCAGTTCTTTGGACATGGGTCTTTCACAGATGTCCTAAAATATGCAGAGATTAAGACATTATTTAAAAAGGGATCACCAGAAGATATGGGAAACTACCACCCCCCCCCCCCCCTCTCTCTCTCTCTCTCTCTCTCTCTCTCTCTCTCTCTCTCCCCCTCTCTTTCCCCCCCCCCCCCCTTTTCCTGTTTTTTCCAAAATATTTGAAAAACTTGTGGCAAAACAACTAGAAAATTTCCTTACAGTAAATGACATTATTTGTGAAAATCAATTTGGTTTTCATAAAGGAAAAAGTCATCAGAGAATTTACAGAAAAAAATAAGCACATCACTAGACCAGGGTACAAAAGCCTCAGAAATATTTTGTGATCTAATGAAAGTCTTTGACTCGGTGAAATTCACAAACTGAAGAGCTATGGGATTGAAGATACTGCATTACAGTGGTTTAACTCTTATCTGAAAGGAAGGAAAGAAAGAATTATGTTACCATCAATTTCAGTTAACTATCACTCCAAATGGAAAACAGTTTCCCAAGGGGTTCCATAAAGTTCAATACTGGATCCTTACCTGTTCTTGTTGTCTATAAATGATTTACCATTAAATATTGATGCTATCCAGTCTTGTTTGCAGATGACATCTCAGTCCTGAAAGACAATGATATAGTAGAAAATATTTCAGGTAGCATAAAAAATGTTCTGGGGAAACTGGAATCCTGGTTCCATAAAAATGGACTAAAGCTCAATGTCACTAAGACCCAGGTAATACAATTTGTCTCTAAAAGGCAGCAACATGTTCTGTACAAATAGCCCATAATAATCAACTGATGACAGAAGTGAGCCATGTGAAATTCTTGGGCGTAAACCTTGATAAAAGTTTAAACTGGAAGACACAGATAGACTTTCTGGCAAATAAATGAAATTTTATAGCTTTTGCAATGTTTATTGCATCTGGTGTCACTCATATGGACACAAGAAAGGCAGTCTACCAGAGTTATTTTGAATCTATTATTCGGTATGGGGTAAGTTTCTGGGGAAACTCTAGAAAAGTACAAGGCTACTAATTCTTCAGAAGAAAATCATTAGAAATGTGTGCTGCCCACAAAAATGAGTCACGTCACCCAATGTTAAAGAAATTAAAAATACTAACAATTTCTTCATTGTTCATTTTTGAAATTTTGATTTTTGTTTGTACTAATCAACATAATCTTTAAAAGTTCCGTTTTAAGCATAGCTATGGTACTCATCACAAAGAAAACTTCAAATTTCCTTCACATCTCTTAAAGCTTTATGCTCAGACACCACTAAAAACATATAAAAAAATTAAAAGGAAGAAACATATCACACTACTTAACCTAAATTATAAATTATCCTAAGGGCAAAAACACACACGCACCAATGCCCGAGGAGGACTCTCGCACTCGAACCTCCGCCGGGACCAGCCACATGGAAGACAGTCTAACACTCTGAACAATAAAAATCTATAGCTAATATTGCAGTGTTGTCTGTGTACAACAAAGGAAATTGGTAAACTGTTGTTGTTGTCGTCTTCAGTCCTGAGACTGGTTTGATGCAATTCTCCATGCTACTCTATCCTGTGCATCTCCCAGTATGTACTGCAGCCTACATCCTTCTGAACCTGCTTAGTGTATTCATCTCTTGGTCTCCCTCTATTATTTTTACCCTCCACGCTGCCCTCCAGTACTAAATTGGTGATCCCTTGATGCCTCAGAACATGTCCTATCAACCAATCCCTTCTTCCGGTCAAGTTGTGCCACAAACTCCTCTTCTCCCCAATTCTATTCAATACCTCCTCATTAGTTATGTGATCTACCCATCTAATCTTCAGCATTCTTCTGTAGCACCACATTTCGAAAGATTCTATTCTCTTCTTGTCTAAACTATTTATCGTCCTTATTTCACTTCCATACATGGCTACACTCCATACAAATACTTTCAGAAACGACTTCGTGACACTTAAATCTGTACTCGATGCCAACAAATTTCTCTTCTTCAGAAATGTTTTCCTTGCCATTGCCAGTCTACATTTGATATCCTCTCTACTTCGACCATCAGCAGTTATTTTGCTTCCCAAATAGCAAAACTCCTTACTACTTTAAGTGTCTCATTTCCTTATCTAATTCCCTTATCACCACCCAACTACATTCCATTAGCCTTGTTTTGCTTTTGTTGATTTTCATCTTATATCCTCCTTTCAAGACACTGTACATTCCGTTCAACTGCTCTTCCAAGTCCTTTGCTGTCTCTGACAGCAAAGTTTTTATTTCTTCTCCATGGATTAAAACTGTTAATTTATAGTAAATATTGTAGTGTTGTATTTATTGGAATTATTCTTAAAATTCTTAAAATATTGTAAAAAGAATTTCTGTAAATCATTATACATGATCTGTACAATGTATGTAATGATAGTAATAAATCACATTCACAGTCACAGTCAGATGACAGGAGGGGTGAATTTTAACAGAACTATTGTGGCAGCATGTAAGTTGTTATTGAGATGGCAGACACCAGGTGACCATGACCTGAAGTGTCACAATGTCTCGTGCCATAGTGACTCTGATTTTGCTTGGCTTAGACTTTACATATCTGATGGGAGGTATTCAGAGCCCTGATCCAGGGACTATTTGAGTTCCCTTGGACTGGATTCCCTGAGCAAGGGATTGAGAGTAGTTTGTTAAGTTCATTGTGAATGTGATAATGGCCTAGTTAATGGGAACAACTGGTCTAGCATGGAAGCCACCAAAGAGCATTGTGTTAACAGTTGGGTTGGTAGGCACCAGTGTTGGTCACAATAACAGACACACCAGTGATTGTAGAGCAAGTATAACTGCACACAGCAGTAAACAGCTCCACACACCAGTAACTGTGTAGCATGCAGATTGATGTCATCAGAGTAGGGTAAGTTACTTATTATGGGTGATGTGTCAAGGCAATAGATGTTAGTGAAACAAATGGGCACTGGAGACACACAAATAAGACTGGACTTTAAGGAAGGGATCAATTCTCACGGACAGAAGTCAGCAGCAACTCCAGACAGGAGCTTCACTGGGCAGTGAGATGACTGGGCTCTCCCAGCAGCAGCCATGGGTTCAAGACCAAGCTATGCTTGCCACCAGCACCAAGTCCTTCATGGGACTTAGTGCCACAGCCCCACTGACCTGCCATCCATGCCTGCCCACACCGACGCTGAGTTCCTAGAGAGAGATGGCATCAAGCTGCCAGTTGCCATTCATCTCCTGTTGAAGGAATGGAATGCTTCATAGTACAACACACAGAAAGAGGGTAATAGGGAAAATGACCTTGAAGTATTACTCGGTTCTTTCAATTTGACACCTGTTATTGATTTTCCTACTTGGGTGGTAAAGGATAACAGCTCACTGATAGATAACTTCTTGATAGACCAAGATAAGTTTAACCAGATAAATGCTCAGCCTGTTGAGAATGGTCTTTCTGATCATAGTGCACAGCTAGTTACAATATATGACATAGCTCCATTCAGCAGTACTAAACAGTCCTCCAAAGTAGTACGTTCAGTCAACGATTTAACAATTGCAAATTTCAGGGAAAGCCGACAGTAGTTAGACTGGGATGAGGTGTACCGTGAACCTGATGCCAATTTAAAATATAATTTATTTCATGATACTTTTGTAAATGCATTTGAAAACTGCTTCCCCAAGAAAATAGTTAAATATACTCTTAAGAAACCGTGTAACAAACCATGGCTTACTAAGGGTATAAAAATATCTTGTAACCAGAAAAGGGAAATATATCTGACAGCAAGAAAGAGTAGTGACCCAGAAACTATCAAACATTATAAAAACTACTGTGCTATGTTAAGAAAAGTTATTAAAAAAATTCGGAAGTATGTGTATCATGTTTGAAATCAGCAACTCTGATAATAAAATTAAAACTATTTGCAATATTATTAAAAGGGAAACAGTTCAACCAAGAGCACAGGAAGATAGTATTACCATCAAATTGAATGAAAACTTTATGAACAGAAAGTCAGAAGTTGAAAATATTTTTAATAATCATTTTCTAAATGTTGTGGATATAGTAGGATCCAGGTGTTCATTAGAAGATGCTAGGCTCTTAATGGAAGAGGCCATACCTATGTAATTTGATACAACTGAAATCTCACCCACTTCTCTGATGTCAACAATTACCATCCAATCTCCCTTCTAACAGCTTTATCCAAAATTTTTGAGAAAGTAATGTATTCAAGAGTGGCTTCACATATCTGTAAAAATGAAGTACTAATAAAATGTCAGTTTGGTTTCCAGAAAGGTTTTTCAACAGAGACCACATATGCTTTCACCAATCAAATTTTGAATAATCTGAATAACCGAACACCACTCATTGGGATTTTTTGTGATCTCTCAAAGGCTTTTGATTGTGTAAATCATGAAATTCTGCTAGACAAGCTCAAGTATTGTGGCATGAGTGGGACAGTGCACAAATGGTTTAATTTGTACCTAACTGGAAGAGAGCAGAAAGTTGAAATAAGCCATTCTCATAATATGCAAAGATCAGCACATTCCTCAAACTGGGGGAACTATCAAGAATGGGGTTCCACAAGGGTTGGTCTTTGGTCCCTTATTGTTCTTAATGCATATTAATGACTTGCCATTCTATATTGATGAAGAGGCAAAGTTAGTTCTCTTTGCTGATGATACAAGTATAATAATCGCACCTGACAAACAAGAATTAACTGATGAAATTGTCAATAATATCTTTCAGAAAATTACTAAGTGGTTCCTTGTAAATGGACTCTCACTGAATTTTGATAAGACACAGTACATACAGTTCCATACAACAAATGGTATGACACCATTAATAAATATAGAACTTAATCAGAAGGATATAGCTAAAGTAGAATATTAAAAAATTTTAGGTGTGTCCATTGATGAGAGATAAAATTGGAAGAAACACATTGATGATCTGCTGAAACGTTTGAGTTCAGCTACTTATGCAATAAGGGTCATTGCAAATTTTGGTGATAAACATCTTAGTAAATTAGCTTACTACGCCTATTTTTGCTCATTGCTTGCATATGACATCATATTTTGGAGTCATTCATCACTGAGGAATAAAGTATTTATTGCACAAAAGCATGTAATCAGAATAATAGCTGGAGTCAACCCAAGATCATCCTGCAGACATTTATTTAAGGATCTAGGGATATTCACAGTAGCTTCTCAGTATATATACTCTCTTATGAAATTTGTTATTAACAACCAAATCCAATTCCAAAGTAATAGCAGTGTGCATAACTACAATACTAGGAGAAAGGATGATCTTCACTATTCAAGATTAAATCTAACTTTGGCAAAGAAAGGGGTGAATTATACTGCCACTAAAGTCTTTGGTCACTTACCAAATAGTATCAAACGTCTGACAGATAACCAACAAGTATTTAAGAAGAGATTAAAAGAATTTCTGAATGACAACTTCTCCTACTCCACAGAGGAATTTTTAGATATAAATTAAGAAAAAAATAAATAAACCAAACAAAAAAAATTAAATAAAAAAGTTGTTATATTTACTTAATTATGTTGTTAAATTAACTTAATTATGTCATGTATTGGAAAATCTGACTCGTTCCACATCATTATGAAATATTGTATTTATGTTCCATGGAACTAGTTTTAATCTAATCTAATCTGACGTCAACAGCTATGGCCTCCATAGTGTGCCGGCCTCAGCAACAAAGGGTGTCAGCTCTGAAGCTACACGCAGAAGCCATTGCCTGTTCCTCGTTCCTGAGCACCAACCAGGGACAATGTGAAGTGGTGTGTGTGCCTCACTACATCATGTATTGAAGTCAATAAAAATAATTTGTAACTATCTACAGCATTTCACCAAAGTCCACTGGCCTGTCATCACCACTACTCATCCCATAGCATGCCCGGCACCCTATATGCAGTGGTTACCAGCCAATAGGGGTACAATAAAATAATCGTTCCTCATTGTTCAGTACTAAGGCCACTTATTTTCCTGATATAGAATGTAACTTGGCACATGCACTGTGATGGATACTGGAGAAGCAGGACAGAGAAGTCAGTCAATGTTGACTTCTTTCCAGTCAGTTCCAACCATGGCTAAAATATTGTTCATGGCAGCATTTATACTAGCCTTTTGTACTTATAATGTTTCAGTTTTGACTACACAGTACTGTTTAAGTGATTATGACCTCCAAGTGTCACCTCTGCGTTCATATAAATGTGGAACACATATGTTTCTTTTTTTCAAAGCCTTGCACGAGTAATCGATAAGAGAGGCAAGAGTTGCTTACATCCAATCACTGCAGCCAATTCTTCTCCCCACTGCTATATTTGCAAATGCCAAGTTATAGTGTGTGATGTATAGTAAATTAACTACTCTTAATGGCCGCCCCTGGTAGCTGCGTGGTCAGTGCAACAGACTGTCAATCCTAAGGGCCCCGAGTTTGATTTCCGGCTGGGTCGGAGTCTCTACTAAAAATAGAGAGAGAGAGAGAGAGAGAGAGAGAGAGAGAGAGAGAGAGAGAGAGAGAAAGCAAGCTTAATTTCAACTGAAGCTGTTTTGTTTGTAGATATGATACAAGCACAAATGATGGTGTCTAGTAGGAATCTTAGGAGATGCTCCCTCCTGCTACGTTCTGGTACAGCAATCAGCTTAGTGGTAATATGGTCAATTGAAAATGAGTTATATGTTGAAACTGGTCTGTATCCCAGTCTAGCACAAAGGTTTCACTTATTGCATATAACTAATTTAATTCTGGAATCTGTTTCCAAGATTGTATACAAATTAATGAAGAAGAGTTTTGATTTTATGTTTGTGTGGAGATTATTGTTCACTTTATCCCCTACAAATTTTCTAAAAAAAAATTTTCAGTCTTCTGTTTTTTTATAAATCAGATCCTTTCTTCTGAAATGCACAATACTGCTAGCCAGTATGATCAACTCTGTATTGCAATCGTGTAATATCAACCTTTAAGTTCTGTAACTTATGGATAATGTCAGATTTCAGAGATGAAAATGTAAAAAGTGGACTTTATTTTCCTATTTTAATTCACTAATGTCTTGTGGCATTGTATTCTGTAGTGATACATCACTGAAGAAAAGAATGTTTCCTGCACAGAAACATGTAATAAGGATAATATGTGGTGTTCACTCCAGAAGCTCTTGTTGACAATTCTAAACAATCGGGTGTACTGACAACAGCGTTACAGTACTCTTACTCCCCAATGAAGTTGGCATCGAAGGCTACAAATGACTATAATTAAGAAATTAGTTTGCTTATCATTTAGAGTATTGTTAAGAGAAGAAAAGCTATAAAAAGACCTATGATGTTAAAATATTAATGTTGAAATTCGTTGCAAATTTGTGACTTGCAACAAGCTGTTAGCAACCATTGTTCATTCACAGGTATTACCCATACTAATGATTTGAACCGTTTTCCAAATGGATGATTAGTTGCTTTAAACAGCAATGATTCTGGCTTATTTGGTGATGAATTGATTAGTATTGAAAACCACTAGCAGTGTGGTTTCATGAATAATTAAGAAGAATGAACCAATTATGTGGTACAAATGCTTATTTATGCTACATTTACTATTAGCATTAAATGAATTGCAACCAAATGGATATGCATGTCATGAGCTGTGGACTAGAATAAAAAGCCTTCATGGTCCTTTTGTGCATTTACAAATTCAGGCAGTCTTCAACTTTATATAGAGGGTTGCAAAGAGAGGGGGAGAGTGTTTACAATCTTACTATGAAAAAAGTAGTGATTGCTCTTAACAATTTAGATTTAACCATAATTACTCTCTGCTGTTGTTACAGCATCTTGCATGCTGTGATTTCCCTCTGAACTGTTCATCATGCTCTGCTGTATGAAATAGCTTGCCCTGGCTTTTCTTGCTACTTTTGTCTTGGCGTCAGAGTCATTTCACTTAGTCTTCCCAGTGCCCTAATACGTTATTTCATTGGGCCAGACATTTCACAAATTTGCACAAATGTAATATTCTCTGTCTTCCACTAACTCTCACAACAGTGTGAATACTGCCTAACTATTATACTTACCAAGTATCCTGACAGTTTGCAGTTATATTATTGAGGGTGGAGCCACTTTTTGTGTTAAATTACTACAGCCAGTTCACTACTTGTTTTTTTGTAGAAGGTGTTTTGAAGCATGATAGAAAACAGACAGTGACAATTGAGTTACAAAAGAAAATTTACAGATGAGGAGATCCTCTTTATGCTCAGGGTGACTTTTTCCCAGTTATAAAGATTATGTTCCTAAGATGATGCATGTGATATCATGTGATTTAAAGAAACTTCAGTTCATAATTTTGTAGCAATGCTTGCCTAGATGTGACAGTACCTTTGATAAACAGCTCACAAAAGACTTTGTACCTCCCATGTATTGACTTTTAGAGATGTCATTCTAAGATGAAGTGATAGAGCTAGGAAAATTGATTAAAAAGGAAAAGTAAGTCTTTACAGGGAAAGGGGGGGGGGGCACTGAAACTCATAGGAGTACTTCTTTTTTGGGCTAAGATCAGTGTCCAATCATCCAACATTGACTGAAATTAAGCTTAATGAGAAGCTCAGACAGGCAGCTACTGGAGATGTTAATATATCTCAAGATTCTCATAACAGTACAGTGAAAAATAATATATTGCATCAGAGTATCAAGGGATTAAGAAAAAAGTAGATGAGCTTCTTGTTTGTTTAGAATATTTAGAAACTGAGGGTGGAATAGATGTGCTATGCCTGTCTGACCATCACATAGTCACAGGTATGGAAATTGGTAAATGTAGGTGGATATAAGCATTCAGCACATGTAAGTATAGACACTATGGAAAGAGGAGGAGTTGCCATATCTGGTAGTGTGAAAAATTTGAAAACTAAAAACTTTTGTGTAGAGCAAAATATAGAAGCATGTGCAAGTGAGCTTAAACTAAATAATGGTACTTTTATAACTGTAGCTGCGTATAGGTCCCCATTGGGAAATTTTCAGCTATTTTTGAAAAACAGACTCTTTGTTGTGCTATCTGTCAGCCAGAGGGAAGCAAATTATAGCTTGTGGGGATTTCAGTGTAGATTTTCTGAAAGAGTCCAGTAGAAAGCTTGACCTTGAATTATTACTTGGTTCTTTCTTTCTTGATGTCAATTATTGATTTCCCGACTCATGTGGTCCAGGAAAGCAGCACACTGATAGATAATGTTTTCACAGACCAAGATAAATTTAATCAAATAAAAACTTTTCCTGTTGAGAATGGTCTGTCTGATCATGATGCACAGCTAGTTACAGCATATGACATAGCTCCATACCGTAATGCTAAACAGTCCTCCAAAATAGTGCATTCAATTAACAATTTAACAATTGAATATTTTAGGTAAAGCTTGCAACAGTTAGATTGGGTTCAGGTGTACAGGGTACTTTATGCTAATTTAAATTTTAACCTATTTCATGATACCTCTAAGTATATTTGGAAACATTTTCACTAAGAAAACAGTGAAATATAATTGAAAGAAACCATCTAAAAAGCTGAGGCTTACCAAAGAGATAAAAATATCTTGTAAACAGAAAAGAGAAATGTATCTTATAGCTAGGAGGAGTAATGATCTAGAAACAGTGGAACATTATAAAAGCTACTGCATTGTATTAAGAAAAGTTATTAAAAAGTCCAGAAGTATGTGCATTATGTCTGAGATTAGCACATCTGATAGTAAAATTAAAACAATTTGGAATATTGTTAAAAGGGGAACATGGCAACCAAGAGCACAGGAAGAATGTATTTCTATCAAACTCAATGAAAAAGCTGTTAACAACAAGACCGAAGTAGAAAAGATTTTTAATAATAATTCTTTAAGTGTTGTAGAGAACACAGGATCCAGCTATTCATTAGAAAATGCAAGGGAGTGTATGGAAGAGGAAATACCTATGCAATTAGATAAAACTTAAATTCAACCCGTCTCTTATACTGAAATTAGGGAAATAATAAATTCACTCAAAAGCAAAAGCTCACGTGTAATTGATGGCATTTCCAACAGAGTACTAAAATCTTGTTCCAACAAATAAGCAGAATTCTCAGCCACATATGTAGTAGCTCACTGAAACAGGGCATTTTTTCAGATAGACTGAAATACACTATTGTTAAACCATTGCATAAAAAAAAGAGGATATGTCTGATGCTAACAGTTACTGCCCAGTCTCACTTCTGACAGCTTCATCCAAAAATTCTTGAAAAAGTAATGTATTCAAGAGCAGCCAAGAGTAAGCTTTTGATTGTGTGAATCATGAAATTGTACTAGATAACTTTAAGTATCGTGGTATGAGTGGCACAGTACACCAAATGGTTTAATTCATATTTAATTGGAAGAATGCACAAGGTTGAAATTAACAGCCTGTAATGATCTGCAATGTTGGCTCACTGGAGAGGTATGAAGAATGGTACCCCATGGTGTTCAGTCTTGGGTCCCTTATTGTTCTTAATATCTATTAATGATCTGCCACTCTGTATTCATAAAGATGCAAAGCTAGTTCTTGTTGCTGATGATACATTTATAGTAATCACACCCAACAAACAAGAATGAACTGAGGAAATTGTAAATAACATCTTTCAGAAAATTATCAAGTGGTTCTCTACAAATGGACTCGCACTAAATTTTGAGAAAACACATTATATACAATTTTGTACAAGAAATTGCATAACACCATTGAGAAATATAGATTATGAACAGAAGTCTGTTGCTAAGGCAGAATATTCAAAATTTCTGGGGATGTGCATTGATGAGAAATTGAATTGGAAGACACACATTGATGACCTGCTGAAACAGTTAGGTTCAGCTACTGATGTTGTTGTGGTTACTGCAAACCCTGGTGATAAACATATCAGTAAATTAGCCTACTATGCCTATTTTCATTCACTGCTTTCATATGGCTTCATATTTTGGGTAATTCATCATTAAGAGAAAAAGTATTCATTGCACAAAAGTGTGCAATCAGAATAATAGCTGCAACCCACCCAAGATCACCTTGCAGACATTTATTTAAGGAACTCAGGATATTCACAGTACCTTCGCAATACATATATTCACTTATGAAATTTTTTATTAATAATCCACCCCAATTCCAAAAGTAACAGCAAAGTACATAGCTACAACACTAGAAAAAGAATGATCTTCATTATTCTGGGTTAAATATGACTTTGGCACAGAAAGGGGTGAATTTCGCTGCCACAAAAATCGTTGGTCATTTGCCAAATAACATTAAAAGTGTGACAGATAGCCAACCAGCATTTAAAAACAAACTAAAAGAATTTACGAATGACAACTACACCTACTCAGAAGATGAATTTTTAGATATGGAAAAAAACCACCACCACCACCAGCAGCACCACCAACAACAACAACGACAACGACTTATGTTAAAGTGACACATTCCACATCATTGCAAAATGTCATGTGCAGGATCTATGGGACTAGTATTAATGTATGTATGTATGAATGAATGAATGAATGAATGTATTTTTCACACGGTATATCTCCAGTGATCAGCATGCTCCTAATAAATGGGCAATTAATAGATTCCTTACTTACTTACTCACTCACTCACTTTCTTTATTCTTTGCTTCCCTACTAAAACATTCGCGAACCCCTTCATACCTAGAGTATTTTAACTTGCCTCTATTAGTGAACAGTTAAAAAATAAGTAAAGACAAATGATACTGCACTCATGTCACATTTTATTTCACAGAAATAATGGAGAAAGATAAATCAATTAACTTACAAGAGATTGGAGAGGAAACAATCAACTGTAGTACATGACAGGAAATGACTGTGACTAGTTCATAGTAAAATGACTGAAGTGGCAAACTTTTAGGAATAATATTTTGCAGTTCAGTTTTAGGAGTTTGTACATAATGTCAGGTCACATTTGGCTCAGAACTCCAAAATTTGGACTCTGTTTCTGATTGACAATCAATGAATGACAAGTTTGAGGGAAGTTAGAACTACGTAATTGAAATAAGTTATCAGCGTATTTCTGCACAATAAAGTCTTATATAAGTAAATATAGCAACATACAACTGCATGTATCCAATATCTAAAGATAAAAAACTACATATTTACAAATGTGATAAATATCACAACACTTTGAACACAGTACATACATACAATATTTCCTACAATGGGATGACAATTTTACAATGCTCAATTAACAGCATGATTACTACAGTACAATATTTGGACAGATCATCTTATCTATTCAAGAGAACTTAAAAATATGATACACTTACAATCTTTATATTTATTGGCTTCATGAAGTATGGATTTTAACTACACATGATAATGATGTAACTTTTGAATCGTCTACAATGAGGTAAAATGCAAGTTTGATGGCACAAGGAATGCATGAAGGACAAAGTTTTTCTAAAATGGTTTTGTAGCTGGTACAACTGTCATTTACAAAATAACCTGTTGTAAACACACAAACTGCAGTGCAGAAACAACAATAATTTAAATTCCACTAAGTCAATGTTCACAACAGTTAATCTCCTTTATATAATATCCTTTATAGAGGAAATACTTCTATTTTGAAGCATGTCTTTTTAATACTGCTGGACACCTGTTTTTCAAAAGAGCAAGCCCAGCACTTAGGAAACTCTTTAATGTTTTTAAGGTGTGGTTACAGTTATAATTTGGTTTAGCTGAGATTCAGTTTTATTATCAAGTAATGTTAACAGTTCCCGTGGCTGCTCCTTGTTTTGCTTTAAATGTTCACATCTATCACTGCCACATTGTTCACATTCTATTATGTGAGACCTGATGGAGTTCTTAAGCTTCTGAAATAAAAATAAAACTACATTAGAAATGCAAAATTACCATTTTCAAACTGTAAGGATAACATACTTCATATACCAAATATAAAATTCTACACATTATAGCTTTCTAAGCAGACACGTTTCTCATATGTGGAGGTACTCACTCTCCAGCACATTCTACCTCCTCAGAAATCACCCTCTTTCACTAATCTAGCATCAGCTTTTGGTCCTTATTTATATGTCTATTTGAGTGTTTATTTATAACAAAATAATTTAATTGGCCAGATAAATAAAAAATCTGCTCACCAAGTGGCAGCAGAACACACACATAAAAGGAGGTTATACTCAGGCAAGCTTTCAGAGCCAGTGGCTCCTTCTTCAGGCAGAAGAGTAGAAGTGGAAGGAAGAGTGGTGAAGGGAAAGGACTGGAGACGTCTAGGAAAAGGGGTAGATTTCAGGAAAGTCACTTAGAACTGCAAGTCAGGGGAGACTTACCACACAAGATGAGAAGGAAAGACCGATTGTTGGGGACTGCATCAGAAGAGATTTGAAAACCTGAGAGCTTAAAGATGGAAGACAGTATAATATGCAATACAGAGATTGTTGCTTAAACATCATTTATGAGTTAATAAGAGTGAAAAGCTAAATCGGTGGTACATAACAGGTGTGGGAGGGAGCAGTGAAAAATAGATGGGTAAGACAATAAAAGATGTAGAAAACTAAAGAATAGTTACTGTGAAGAAATGCTGAGATGGAAGAAATTAAATTAAGGTCAGGTGGGTGGCAGGAACCAAGGACATGTAACACTAGTTCCCACCTGCAGAGTTCTGAGAAACTGGTTCTGGGTGAAGAATCCAGCTGGCACATGTGGTGAAACAGGCACCGAGGTCATGATCGTCATGCTGTAGCACATGCTCTGCAACAATGTATTGTGTGTTGCCAGTAAACACCCTCTGCGTATGCTCATTCATCCTAACTGACAATTTGGTGTTAGTCATGCCGAGGCAAAAATGCCAAACAGTGTTTACATAAAGGCTGGTATATGATGTGTTGTTTCACTGGTTCCTCTCCCTTTGATAGTACGAGTTTTCCAGTTACAATACTACTATAGGTGGTGGTAGGAGGGTGCAAAGGGCAAGTCTTGCAGTGGGAAGGGTCACAGGGGTAGGAGCCGTAGGGCAGGGAGATGGATGTAGAAAGAGCATAGGATCTGACAAGAATATTGCAGAGATTGGAAGGCCGATGAAAAGCTGTTCTAGGTGTGGTGGACAAAATTTCAGACAGAATGGATCTCATTTCAAAACATGATTTTGCTACGTCATGGCCCTGCTGATTTCAGACCATGATAATAGTGAGCAATCTTTGTTCATGTGTCTCCAAGCACACAGAAAATGCCAGGGCTGCTTTGTCACGGTGTACTTGTGTCTGACCTCCATGTACTTTTAGCTTTTAACTCCTTAATAAAATGTTGCACACAGTGAGTGATGTCTGGAAATCCCAATGGATACATGAATGTATATATACTGTGTCATAAAATTTTGATTCACTAGTCTCATCGTCATTTAAAAAAGGCTCTGAAGAAGACATGGGAAATTACCATCCAATTTCCATTTTTCCTGTGTTTTCTGAGATATTTGAAATGACTGTTGCAGTCCAAATTCAAAATTTCTGTCACAAATTTAATGTATATCATAAAATCAATTTGGCTTCCAAAAAGGCAAAATTATGATTTATGAAGCTACAAATAAAGTTAGTTTCACCTTAGATAAATTAAAAAAAAAAAAAAAAGCTGTAGAAATCTTCCGTGACTTATCCAAGGTGTTAGGCTGTGTAAACCAATCACTATTATTATAAAAATGCAAAAATATGGAATTACATGCAGTGCCTTACAGTGGTGTAAGTTATATTGTGACAGAAAAGGGTTGTCATAACACCAGACAAAAGAAAATATTCCTCAAAATGGAGAACTATCTAACAGGTGGTACCACGAGGATGAATTCTAGGCCCAATACTTTTTCTTTTTTTACATAAATGTCTTACACATAAATATAAATCATCGTTCAGTTTTATTTGCTGATGACAGATCACTACTGATAGAAAATAAAAATGCAGAAGAAATTCCCAAAAAAAAGTCATGAAAACTCTAGAAAATCTAGATATGTGGTTTCATCTAAATGGCTTATAACTAAATATTTCAAAAACACAGCTTATGCAGTTTAAGACAAAACAGTCTAAAATAAATTATATTCAAATTATGTGTGGAAGTCTGGAATTAAACAAAGCAGAATGGGTTGAATTCTCAGGAATGCAGTTGGACAGAAATCTGTCATGGTTCTCACATATAGACTATTTAAAAGATAATGTCAATCATAGCCAATGTCACTGCCACAGACATTAAAAAAGTAGTGTACCTTAGCTACTTGAGGCAATAGTGAGATATGGCATTGTCTTTGGGGGAAATACTGGCAGATTGACAAGAATACTAACTTTACAGAAAAAAATTATAACAACACATTACTGTCTACAGATTCATAAGCTCTGGGAAAGCCCATTAAGGTCTCTAAAGTGTTTTTATCTTTCCTGTGACATTCTTCTAATATCTGATGTTCTAAAATCCTTTTCAGTCCAAAAGTCTGTTCAGTGAAGTTCATGACTTTTCAGAAAACAACCTGATAGTCTCCAGTGCCTGACTTGAGCTGCTCTTCTACCCTACTCACCAATGATCTAGAGGACATCGAAAGGGTGCAAAAAAGGGCAGCTCGTTTTGTATTATCACGTAATAGGGGAGAGAGTGTGGCAGATATGATACACGAATTGGAATGGAAGTCATTAAAGCAAAGACGTTTTTTGTCACGGCGAGATCTATTTACGAAATTTCAGTCACCAACTTTCTCTTCCGAATGCGAAAATATTTTGTTGAGCCCAACCTACACAGTTATGAATGATCACCAAAATAAAATAAGAGAAATCAGAGCTCGAAAAGAAAGGTTTAGGTGTTTGTTTTTCCCGCGTGCTGTTCGGGAGTAGTAGATAGTATGATTGTGGTTCGATGAACCCTCTGCCACGCACTTAAATGTGAATTGCAGAGTAGTCATGTAGATGTAGATGTAGATTATATTACTGATTTCTGAAAAGCATTTGACGTAGTACCACACCTACACTTATTGTAGGATCATATGGGGTGTGAAGTACAATTTGTGACTGGATTGAGGACTTTTTTGGTAGGGAAGACACAGCATTTTATCTTGGATGGAGAGGCATCATCAGATGTAGAGACAGCTTTGGGTGCACCCCAGGGAAGGATGTTGGGACCCTTGCTGTTCATGTTGTACATTAATGACCTTGTAAACAATATTAATATTAAAATCAGGCTTTTTGCACATGATGCAGTTATCTATAATGAAGTATTATCTGAAAGAAGCTGCATTAATATTAAAACAGATCTCAATAGGATTTCCAAGTGGTGCTAAGATGGGCAACTTGTTTTAAATGTTCAGAAATGTAAAATTCTGCACTCCACAAAACTTTATCCCAAGACTACAATATCAATAAATCACTGTTGGAATTGGTCAGCTCCTACACATAGATGAGTTACTCATACGTATACTTGGGTGTAACACTTTGCAGGGATATGAAATGGGATGAGCACACAGGCTCAGTTGTGGCTAAAGCAGGTGGTAGACTACAGTTTATTGGTAGAATACTGGGAAAGTGCAATCAGAGTGTTAGAGTAACAGTGAGGAAACTGAAATGACTCATGAAGATAAACGTAAACTATCCTGACAAAGTCTGTCAACCAAGTTTTGAGAATAGGGTTTAAATGATGACTCTAGGAATATACTACACGCCACCCCCTCTATGTATCACTCATCACTCACATAGGAATGACGAGGACAAAATTAGAATAATTACAGCATGCACAGAGGCACTCAATCATTCTTCCCCTGCTTCATATGTGAATGGAATGGAAAGAAACATTAATAACTGGTATGAAGGAACATACCCACTGCTATGCACTTTGTGGTGGTCTGCAGAGTGTGGATGTAGACTTAGAGGTAGTTGCAGTTATCCAGTACCATTTTGTCACCCTTCTCATGTATTGGCATGACTGCTTTTTCCCAGGCTTTTGATACTTTTCTGTTCATCCAGATGTCCTTTATTATTCTTTTATATACTTTGCCCCCCCCCCCCCCCATGAACCATGGACCTTGCCGTTGGTGGGGAGGCTTGCGTGCCTCAGCGATACAGATGGCCGTACCGTAGGTACAACCACAACGGAGGGGTATCTGTTGAGAGGCCAGACAAACGTGTGGTTCCTGAAGAGGGGCAGCAGCCTTTTCAGTAGTTGCAGGGGCAACAGTCTGGATGATTGACTGATCTGGCCTTGCAACATTAACCAAAACGTCCTTGCTGTGCTGGTACTGCGAACGGCTGAAAGCAAGGGGAAACTACAGCCGTAATTTTTCCCGAGGACATGCAGCTTTACTGTATGATTAAATGATGATGGCGTCCTCTTGGGTAAAATATTCCGGAGGTAAAATAGTCCCCCATTCGGATCTCCGGGCGGGGACTACTCAGGAGGATGTCGTTATCAGGAGAAAGAAAACTGGCGTTCTACGGATCGGAGCGTGGAATGTCAGATCCCTTAATCGGGCAGGTAGGTTAGAAAATTTAAAAAGGGAAATGGACAGATTAAAGTTAGATATAGTGGGAATTAGTGAAGTTCGGTGGCAGGAGGAACAAGACTTCTGGTCAGGTAACTACAGGGTTATAAACACAAAATCAAATAGGGGTAATGCAGGAGTAGGTTTAATAATGAATAGGAAAATAGGAATGCGGGTAAGCTACTACAAACAGCATAGTGAACGCATTATTGTGGCCAAGATAGATACGAAGCCCACACCTACTACAGTAGTACAAGTTTGTATGCCAACTAGCTCTGCACATGATGAAGAAATTGAAGAAATGTACGATGAAATAAAAGAAATTATTCAGATAGTGAAGGGAGACGAAAATTTAATAGTAATGGGTGACTGGAATTCGAGTGTAGGAAAAGGGAGAGAAGGAAACATAGTAGGTGAATATGGATTGGGGCTAAGAAATGAAAGAGGAAGCCGCCTAATAGAATTTTGCACAGATTACAACTTAATCATAGCTAACACTTGGTTTAAGAATCATGAAAGAAGGTTCTATACGTGGAAGAACCCTGGAGATACTAAAAGGTATCAGATAGATTATATAATGGTAAGACAGAGATTTAGGAACCAGGTTTTAAGTTGTAAGACATTTCCAGGGGCAGATGTGGACTCTGACCACAATCTATTGGTTATGACCTGTAGATTAAAACTGAAGAAACTGCAAAAATGTGGGAAATTAAGGAGATGGGACCTGGATAAACTGAAAGAACCAGAGGTACAGAGTTTCAGAGATAGCATAAGGGAACAATTGACAGGAATAGGGGAAAGAAATACAGTAGAAGAAGAATGGGTAGCTCTGAGGGATGTAGTAGTGAAGGCAGCAGAGGATAAAGTAGGTACAAAGATGAGGGCTGCTAGAAATCCTTGGGTAACAGAAGAAATATTGAATTTAATTGATGAAAGGAGAAAATATAAAAATGCAGTAAATGAAGCAGGCAAAAAGGAATACAAACGTCTCAAAAATGAGATCGACAGGAAGTGCAAAATGGCTAAACAGAGATGGCTAGAGGACAAATGTAAGGATGTAGAAGCTTATCTCACTAGGAGTAA
The DNA here is from genome assembly GCF_023897955.1 of Schistocerca gregaria. Lineage (NCBI taxonomy): Eukaryota > Metazoa > Arthropoda > Insecta > Orthoptera > Acrididae > Schistocerca > Schistocerca gregaria. Next base: position 434,735,138 of record NC_064920.1, on the reverse strand, counting down.
GATAGATACTGCCTACAGGAAAATTAAAGAGACCTTTGGAGAGAAGAGAACCACGTGTATGAATATCAAGAGCTCAGATGGCAGCCCAGTTCTAAGCAAAGAAGGGAAGGCAGAATGGTGGAAGGAGTATATAGAAGGTTTATACAAGGGCGATGTACTTGAGGGCAATATTATGGAAATAGAAGAGGATGTAGATGAAGACGAAATGGGGGATACGATACTGCATGAAGAGTTTGACAGAGCACTGAAAGACCTGAGTCGAAACAAGGCCCCCGGAGTAGACAACATTCCATTAGAACTACTGACGGCCTTGGGAGAGCCAGTCATGACAAAACTCTACCAGCTGGTGAGCAAGATGTATGAGACAGGCGAAATACCCTCAGACTTCAAGAAGAATATAATAATTCCAATCCCAAAGAAAGCAGGTGCTGACAGATGTGAAAGTTACCGAACTATCAGTTTAATAAGCCATGGCTGCAAAATACTAACGCGAATTCTTTACAGACGAATGGAAAAACTGGTAGATGCAGACCTCGGGGAGGATCAGTTTGGATTCCGTCGAAATGTTGGAACACGTGAGGCAATACTGACCTTACGACTTATCTTAGAAGAAAGATTAAGAAAAGGCAAACCTACGTTTCTAGCATTTGTAGACTTAGAGAAAGCTTTTGACAATGTTGACTGGAATACTCTTTTTCAAATTCTAAAGGTGGCAGGGGTAAAATACAGGGAGCGAAAGGCTATTTATAATTTGTACAGAAACCAGATGGCAGTAATAAGAGTCGAGGGGCATGAAAGGGAAGCAGTGGTTGGGAAAGGAGTGAGACAGGGTTGTAGCCTCTCCCCGATGTTATTCAATCTGTATATTGAGCAAGCAGTAAAGGAAACAAAAGAAAAATTTGGAGTAGGTATTAAAATTCATGGAGACGAAGTAAAAACCTTGAGGTTCGCCGATGACATTGTAATTCTGTCAGAGACGGCAAAGGACTTGGAAGAGCAGTTGAACGGAATGGACAGTGTCTTGAAAGGAGGATATAAGATGAACATTAACAAAAGCAAAACGAGAATAATGGAATGTAGTCGAATTAAATCGGGTGATGCTGAGGGAATTAGATTAGGAAATGAGACACTTCAAGTAGTAAAGGAGTTTTGCTATTTAGGAAGTAAAATAACTGATGATGGTCGAAGTAGAGAGGATATAAAATGTAGACTGGCAATGGCAAGGAAAGCGTTTCTGAAGAAGAGAAATTTGTTAACATGGAATATAGATTTATGTATCAGGAAGTCGTTTCTGAAAGTATTTGTTTGGAGTGTAGCCATGTATGGAAGTGAAACATGGACGATAACTAGTTTGGACAAGAAGAGAATAGAAGCTTTTGAAATGTGGTGCTACAGAAGAATACTGAAGATAAGGTGGATAGATCACGTAACTAATGAGGAGGTATTGAATAGGATTGGGGAGAAGAGAAGTTTGTGGCACAACTTGACTAGAAGAAGGGATCGGTTGGTAGGACATGTTTTGAGGCATCAAGGGATCACAAATTTAGCATTGGAGGGCAGCGTGGAGGGTAAAAATCGTAGAGGGAGACCGAGAGATGAGTACACTAAGCAGATTCAGAAGGATGTAGGTTGCAGTAGGTACTGGGAGATGAAGCAGCTTGCACAGGAGAGCTGCATCAAACCAGTCTCAGGACTGAAGACAACAACAACAACAACAACAACATATACTTTGTTCTGTCACCAGACAACCCCATTTAATTTCCTCAGTGTAAATGCCATCATAACCTTCACCCTTATTGCTCTTGAGAATCTTAATTATTTTTAACACTTCCATGAAGGTGCATGTACGAGCTCTGCAGTTTACCCTGCTGTATTGTAGCATTAGCCTTCCTGTAGGTGTTCCAGGGTCAGCAGATTGTTTAAGTACCTTGCCATTTCCACAAATTGCACCTTTCTCTCTATTTTCAGTTCAACATCATGTCATTTCACATTGCTTCATTGCCCTATTATCTTGTTCTTTGTCTCCTTACAGAAGGCTCTTCTCTGGTTTTCCTTGACTGCATGATCAACTTTCCCAACTTTCATTCCACTTGTTTTTCCTGGAATTTATTATTATTTTAGTAGTTATTCTCAGTTTCACAAATTTTTGAGTTGTTTTCTTTCTTAGTTTTCTGCCAGAGCCTCCATACACTTCTTGCAGACTCAATAGCTTCTTTACACTCATCCATCTACCGCTCTTATTTTCTTTTACATCTGCATTGACGCTGATACTCTGAAAACCACTGTTAAGTGCATGGCAGAGGGTATTTCCTCCCATTGTATCAGTTATTAGGGTTTTTTTCCAGTCCCATTCATGTATTTAGTGTGGGAAGAAAGATTGTTTAAATGCCTCTATGGTGCTGTAATTAACCTAATCTTGCCCTCACAATCCCTATGCGATTGGTAAGGAGGAGGTTGTAGTACATCTACATGACTACTCTGCAATTCACATTTAAGTGCTTGGCAGAGGGTTCATCGAACCACAATCATACTATCTCTCTACTATTCCACTCCCGAACAGCGAGCGGGAAAAACGAACACCTAAACCTTTCTGTTCGAGCTCTGATTTCTCTTATTTTATTTTGATGATCATTCCTACCTATGTAGGCTGGGCTCAACAAAATATTTTCGCATTCGGAAGAGAAAGTTGGTGACTGAAATTTCGTAAAAAGGTCTCGCCGCGACGAAAAACGTCTATGCTGTAATGACTTCCATCCCAACTCGTGTATCATATCTGCCACACTCTCTCCCCTATAACGCGATAATACAAAACGAGCTGCCCTTTTTTGCACCCTTTCGATGTCCTTCGTCAATCCCACCTGGTAAGGATCCCACACCGCACAGCAATATTCTAACAGAGGACGAACGAGTGTAGTGTAAGCTGTCTCTTTAGTGGACTTGTTGCATCTGCTAAGTGTCCTGCCAAAGAAACGCAACCTTTGGCTCGCCTTCCCGACAATATTATCTATGTGGTCCTTCCTACTGAAGTTGTTCGTAATTTTAACACCCAGGTACTTAGTTGAATTGACAGCCTTGAGAATTGTACTATTTATCGAGTAACCGAATTCCAACGGATTTCTTTTGGAATTCATGTGGATCATCTCACACTTTTCGTTATTTAGCGTCAACTGTCACCTGACACACCATACAGCAATCTTTTCTAAATCGCTTTGCAGCTGATACTGGTCTTCGGATGACCTTACTAGATGGTACATTCCTAGAATCATCATTTAAAGCCAGTTCTTGGAACTATGTAAGCAAGCTTTCTTGGGATAGTTTACAAGTATCTTCAAGAGTCTGCCAGTTCAGTTTCTTCAGCATCTCTTGTGACACAGTCCCATGGGTCAAACATATCTGTGACCATTTGTGTTGCCCTTCTCTTGTTACTTGGGAGCAGTCATTCTGATTCCACTTTTATGATGTTCTTCACTTTCTCCCAAATGTTTTAACTGTAAAGTCCCTTGAAAATTGGGACTCTTCAATCACCACAAACCAATCAACCAACCTTGCAAATTTATTCTTGCATCTGTTCAAAAGTTACTTGTTAACTCTGTTAGTGTTCATGGTTTTCTATCTTTGATTTCTATTTTGTAGCCATTTGCATTCCATTTCAGTGAGGCAATAGTCAGATTCCATTCTACAGTTTTCATGACACTAGTGTTCAAAATCTCTGTGGTTCTTGTCTTGGGTCGTTGCATGGTCTAATTGTCTCTCGCTAACCCTATTACCTGGAGTGTCTCATGTCATCTTCTTAGATGCATCAACTTTATAGTGAGTGGTCACAATTCTCAGCTTGTGCCTCCTGAACAGATTTGCTAGCATCTCTCCATTCTCATTGATTCTCTTGCATGCCAAATATTCTATTACAAGGCCTTTGAATCTCTTCTCTGTACCAAACTGTGCATCGGAAATACCCAACAGGACTGTTACTCCCTTCTTATTTGCTTCTGTCATTACCTTTACATTATGTTCCAGAACTGCTATGTTCCTGCATGCATTGTCTTTTTTGTTTTTTAATTTGCAGGTTCATGTACATTTATCAGGATATAGATTTTGTTTCATGTCTTCATCACTAGGCACAAGAACCTCTTGTTGATACACTTCCATTCAGAAACATTAGTCAGGTAGTGCCTGTCTACCACAAATGCTTTGGCAAACATAAAAGGCTGCTTCTAAATACTGTGACTTGGTCTTCCCTTTGCAATGATATACCATTCTGACTGCGATGTGTTCACATTGATGAATCTTATTTCTTGCAGTGCCAGGATGGCTATTCTATATCCCTTCATACTACCCAGGGACTTGCTTTACTTTGTCAATCTTGATTATAATCTGAATGTTAATGGTTCCCAATTTAAAGGTCTGTTTTCATATTATTTCACTGTCTGATTCATTACAGATAATGAGGAAGCACCTCAAATGTATTGGTTGGGGTGTAGTAGCTGAAATTCTTCCTCGCCCTCACCCCTTTTCCCTCCCCCTGTGTACAGTGCCCCTATATCTCACAGGTGTGCCACTTACAATAAAGACAATGGTTGGTGGTATGTCCCCATCCAGTATTTATTTGGAAGGAGACAGTATCCACTGACAAAGTAAGTACTTGAGGTACCTTTGATACCTACTGGTAGACTGTTTAACACAACTGATTGCACTAGTTTATAATCCATAGAGGTGGTTTTCATCTGTTTACAAATGACAATTAACCCATTTTTTCCATGTGCAAGGACAACACTTTCAGTGGAACTGCAATGCTCTACATTGGCAAAATTATGCTGTCAAGTTTTTCCTAACTTGTTATGATTTAGCTTCTTGATGATTGGGCCTGCAGTGAAATACATATATGTCTTGAAATGACATTGTAAGTATGGTTTCAGTATCACTGCTTAAAATAATAATCAATAAATGTTTTAAGCAGTGATACTAGAGCCTTACTTACAATTGTCATGATTTGTCCATCCTCTCTCTGTTCCCTTCTACCCTCCCTTCATACTCCTTTGTCCCTCCCTCAAACATGCAGGATTCAAGTTTTTCCTTTAATATCCTCTTCTGCCCTCCTCGTTTCATCCAAGAATATGGCTTTTCATATCTGTTACTTTTTCCATTCTAACTGAATTTTCTTTCTTATTTTCTCTATTTCCCCCCTGTTAATTTGTGCTACATACTGTTGTAGAAAATGAGATATCATACAATTCTATAATGCTTGCTGGGAAATCAGTGACCATTTTTTGCATGGATAAAATTTTCATTTGCTGCCAGTATAATGACAAAGTTGTACCAAAAAGTTCCCAAGTCTACATAGAACTGTTATGAGTCCATTCGAATTGTCCAGCTTTCTTTACGACTACAAGTGGCTTAGATTATTCATGAATTTTTGAACACAAACAAGATGACAGAATTTGCTCCCAAGAGACCAAATCTGAAGATGCAAGTGCAGATTAAGATCTAGTTGGAACATAATTTTATCAGTTATCATTGGTTTCTCCATCTTAAGCTCACTGCAGTTAGTTTAAGTAAGCTTAAGATTGATTTTAGCAGCTGCTGCACGAGACGGCCATACAAACAAACATATTATAATACTTTCAGTTAATATATTTTGGTAACTTTTAGATTACACCTCATATAATTCTAAAATTACATGTTTAGTGTTGATGTATTAACCCATTTCTTTGAACTTGCGTTCCCACTGAAAACATTAACCATACGGGGAAACTCTAGAAAAAACAGCTGGATCACAAAGGGAATAAGAGTTTCATGCCAGAAGAAAAGACTACTTCATGAAATATGTAACTCAAAAAATTCCTCACCTGTAGTACGTGCTTACTATAAAAAATACTCCAAAATATTAAGAAATGTAATAAAAGCAGCAAAAATAATGCATAATGATGAAATCATTTATAATTCAGCTAATAAATCAAAGGCTATGTGGAGTGTTATAAAAAAAGAATGCGGAGAATACAGACAACCTTGGAAAAATATAACACTATCACATAAAAATAAAAAACTAACAAACCCCTTAGAAGTAGCCAACACATTTAACAACTTTTTCACAGGTGTTACTGAAAATATGTTACAATCAAACTTTAAGAGCACCCAGGCAAATGAATATAAAATAAGTGCATGTAGAGGATCAATGTACATGAGTTCTGTTTCACAAGATGAACTAGCTAAAGCAATAAAAGGACTAAAAAATTCCAAATCGGCAGGTATTGATTGTATACCTGCAACAATGTTAAAGAAGAGTGCATCAAACCTGATTGAAGTACTCACACATTTATGCAACTGCTCACTTCAGGCAGGCACTTTCCCTGATGTGTTGAAAACATCAAAAGTTATTCCTGTATATAAAAAGGGGGATAAAGACAATGTAAATAACTACAAACCCATCACAATTTCCTCCTACATCTCTAAAGTACTGGAAAAAGTGATGTATGAGAAACTTATGAAATTTATTAATAAAAACAGCATCCTATGTAATGAACAACATGGATTCAGAAATAAGAGGTCAACAACAACTGCTATCTATGAGTGCATCAATTCCATCCTAAACCTGATGTACAAAAAACAGGAAACAATAGGGGTCTTTATTGACTTGTCGAAAGCTTTTGACATGGTGGACCATAAAATTCTGCTATCAAAGCTAGAAAGATATGGTATTCGAGGTCTGTCCAACAAGTGGATCAGTTCCTTCCTGACAAATCGTATGCAGGCAGTGTGTGTCAAGCACACAAATATTGAACTAAATACTGTATCTAATCACTTATCTGACTATAAACAAATAAAATGTGGTGTACCCCAAGGATCCGTATTGGGACCCCTTCTATTTCTTCTGTACATAAATGATCTAAGCTTAAATATTGATGCACACAAAACAATCATATTTGCAGATGACACCACGATTCTACTAAAAGGAGGCGACAATGAACAGTTACAGCAGACAGTAAACATGGTCACCAAACAACTTAGTAACTGGGCACAGAGTAATCAGCTTGTAATGAACAGTAAGAAAACCATTGCTCTAAAATTCCACAATGTTCCTAACAAGGACATGTTTATCCCATAAGTCTCTATCAATGACGAGCCAGTTGGTAACAGTACTGAAACCAAATTCTTAGGACTTTGGCTGCAAAGTAACATCAGATGGAATAAGCATATTGAATATCTCAATGCTGAACTGAGCAAAACGTGTTATCTTCTCTGTTCATTAAAATCATGCTGTAGTGAGAAAACAGTATTGAATGCATATCATGCGTACTTTCATTCTCGTCTTAGATATGGGGTCACCTTCTGGGGAAACTCTAAAACAGCTAATAGCACTTTTAAACTACAAAAAAGGGCCATTACAATCTTGTTTGGGTGCAAGTCTAGAGACTCTTGTAAACCCCTGTTTAAGAAATCTGGTATTCCCCCATTACCATGTGTATACATTATGAAAACCCTTTTGTTCTTTAAATTAAATGTAATAGGCAAGGACCGGAGACTACAAAAAAACTGTGATATACATGAGCACTTTACCAGACAAAACAGAAACTTACATATGACTCAAATCAGCACAGCACTGTGCCAAAAAGGTACTTTTCACATGGGAGTTAAGCTTTATAACAAACTTCATGAAAACATGAAAGCTATCACTGAGGTCAATACATTTGGAAAATCTCTAAAGTCATATTTACAGCATCACTGCTTTTACTCCATTGAAGAATATTTAAATTTATGAAACGTGTTATATAAATACTTACGTGTAAAGTGTATTATTGTAAGCTTACATATGTATGCCTTGAAATTACTTTCAGCCTGTATATTTATAACTTGACTTGTCCAATGTCTTATGCATAAGCTGCTATGTGGACAACAGGACCAATAAAATACAATCTACAATCTCTTCTATACCCTTCTCCAATGTCTTCATTTGAAGCGTTACAGTATAATGGCCTATGTATCGACAAATAGTCCAGAAAATAATGTCGGAATCAATTGCAAATGTGGTAAATACGGAAACTAAATGTAAAATCATTATCATATTTTTATTAGATGTTCTTCACTACTTACTTCTTTAAGTGTTGATCCCTCAGCCTTAATTACAACAACAACAGCAAATGCTGGTATGCACAGGAGTGATGCTGACGCTATGCACCAACCAAGCACTTCTGCCCAAACTGGGTACCTATACTCTCCGTTATTGTATGTGGGAGACTCATAATCTATGAGGCAGAATACCCACACGCACTGTAAAGAAGACAATTGACAAAATCAGAAATGAGAGAGTCACTTTTTTATTACAGCAAAAAATTGAAAGTTACAAATTCAACTGAGACTAAGGGAATGGACAGAAAAAAAGGGAAGGGAAATGAAGGCAGGTGCTGTAATTTTCGTAGTTGTGTTATATTTTGCTATCAATAGTGCTTAGACCTTTACATTACAGTTGTTCAGAATGAATGTACTAAAGTATGGAATACAGTGTGCTGAAACCAGTGAAGTGCAACAACCAATCTAAGGAGATAGATAGTTATAATAGAGGGAAACATTCCACATGGGAAAAATATATCTAAAAACAAAGATGATGTGACTTACCAAACAGAAGCACCGGCAGGTCGATAGACACACAAAAAAACACAAACATACACAAAAAATTCAAGCTTTCACAACCAACAGTTGCTTCTTCAGGAAAGAAGGAAGGAGAGGGAAAGACGAAAGGATGTGGGTTTTAAGGGATAGGGCAAGGAGTCATTCCAATCCTGGAAGCGTAAAGACTTACCTTAAGGGGAAAAGAGGGCAGATATACACTCGCGCACACACACGCACACACACACGCACACACACGCACACACACACCCATCCGCACATACACACACACAATCAGACATTTGTAAAGGCAAAGAGTTTCTCTTTGCCTTTACAAATGTCTGCTTGTGTCTGTGTATGTGCGGATGGATGTGTGTGTGTGTGTGTGTGTGTGTGTGTGTGTGTGTGTGTGTGTGTGTGTGTGTGTGTGTGTGCGCGTGCGTGTGCGCGAGAGAGGGAGAGTGTATACCTGCCATTTTTTTTCCCCTTAAGGTTAGTCTTTCCGCTCCCGGGATTGGAATGACTCCTTACCCTCTCCCTTAAAACCCACATCCTTTTGTCTTTCCCTCTCCTTCCCTCTTTCCTGAAGAAGCAACCGTTGGTTGCAAAAGCTTGAATTTTGTGTGTATGTTTGTGTGTCTATCAACCTGCCAGTGCTTCTGTTTGGTAAGTCACATCATCTTTGTTTTGAGATAGATAGTTAGTTAGATAGATAGATAGATAGATAGATAGAGAAGTGTGAGGAGCAGCAAAGTGGAGTGAGGAGGGTAACAGACATAGTATCTGCAGCATACAATGTGTCTGGATGCTTTCACAGGTGACTCTTGGATCCTTAACCATGAGAAGAAATGATGGAAAATTTGGGCTAGCCAGACAGGATGTTGTCTGCATAGTTTGAAGGACTCTGGAAATATTAACAGGATATTTTTGTCACTCCTACTTCCCAATACGAGGTCCCCCCCCCCCCCCCCCCCCCCCCCTCCACCCCACAAGAGGCTCATTTGTGGCAACTAACTGTTGAGATTCCAGAGGAAAGAGCAGATGCAGTTCTTGTTGTGGGTTCAGATAATGTAGAATTTGTTAATGAATTTGAACTAGACCAATGGTTTGTAATGTTGAATGGATGGGAAGGATTCCATTAGGTGGCCGACGAAGATGTTTTTGCATACCCCTGACAGATCCAATGTCAAGATGATATGGGGGAATTTAGTGAGTGTATGGGGGAGGGGGGGGGGGGGGAGGTTGGTATCCAAAGATGGAGCATTTAAGCAACGAAGAAAACAGCATTGTCGTATGCCAGCTGTGCTGGAATTGCTGTGGAGTATTCAATGTAGATATGACTATTACATTGCCTGCTCACATGGAAGGCCACCACAAAGCAGCCTGTTGTGACTAAATTCAACCAGGTTGTGGAATGCAGCACACAGCACAGCATCTATGACATCAAGTACTGCTTCAAATGCCCTGCCACTTGGGTCTTATTCACCTCCTACTCTAGCATAAGCTTTCAAGCTTTTCTGCAGACAGCAACAGTCCGTACGGTATATAATCATTTCCAAAATCTGCCCACCCCTCCCAGCTCTGAAATCTCCGCTAGTCTAAAATCACGAGCTGTCATGTACCTCCCTCCAACATCCTTGCCTCACTGTTTGTATCTCCTCTTTCCTAAAAATATATGGTCTGCTTCTTTAGTTTTGTGACTGGTACCAGGATTCAGAGCAGTATTTTATATCTACTATTACTATCAAGAGTAATATTGTAATGTTACCTGTGGGCAGAGCTTTAAGCGAACTTATTGACCTACCAACATCTCTGTGAGGAAAGCAATTAATTATACAACAATTCTATGTGAACTCTTGCATTATCCAATGTGCAAGCCATCTTCGTAGATGTCAATCTCCACCTCTCCAATGGCTCCATAAATACATCTGTTCATATCAAGTGCACCAATCATCAACAATAACTCCATTTCGATAACTGTCGCCTGTTTCATGTCAAAAAGTCTTTTTCTTACAGCCTTGCTACCTATGGGTGCTGCATTTGAAGCGAAAAGCTGGAATTGTCAAAATGTGCTGATAACATTTGGGATGTTTTGAAAATCCACCTTATATGAACACTAACTTTTTATTCACCCCAACATGTTTCGGCACCTATGTGTTATCTTCTGTGCATCGAATTTTATTTCTATGAAGTATAATATAAAGTTTATAATAATTCATCTATTGTAGGCCTAAAAAATTTAACATGTGCATTTTATCAACATTATGAGAAGGATAGTTGCTACTCACCATATAGCACAAATGCTGAGTCACAGACAGGCACGACAAAAAAGACCATCAAACAAAAGTTTGGCAGTCTTTTTGTTGTGCTGGTCTGTGACTCAGCTGTTCGCTATATAGTGAGTAGCAATGATCCTTTTCATAGTATTGTTATTATTCCAGCCTGGATTTTCTATTGTCTGAACTTGTGCATTTTGTTTGGATTGTTTTGACAGCTCACCTGACAATTACATTGCTAATGCAATTGTGTTATAGAGGGGTTTCTGTACCCTTTCTCTCATTTTTGACAGCATGGCATCTGCAAAGTTGTCGTGAAGCAAGGCATTTCTTCATGACTAATTTGCGGATGTCACGGTGACAAAAATTATAAATCACAAGCATGGACAAATGTCAAGAGGAGCTTCAGACCTTGATAAGATAATTCTCTATACCAATAACCTTACCAGAGCCTTTATTGGCAGCCAAAACTCTATTTCAAACAGACCATAAATAGACCTCCCACTCCATCTCCCCATCACCTTCTCTGACACCATTTGTGGAGCTGCCGAGACATCTATCTTTCTCGCTCCTGCCTTGCACTATTCCTCAAGCCCCTTTGCCTTCTGTGTTCTTTCCTATACTCTCACCACATCTGTCAGCCAAGGTAACTGCTCTCAGTAATCCATATTCTTTAATCAGTGCTCTAACACTAGTGACCACTGTATTCTGTGTGTGTATGCACCACACATCAATTTGCTATGGGTGAGTGGTTGCATTGGTCTTATTTTACATATTGTTCCAGCCAAGAATTTCCGTTATTATTAAAAATGTCTTTTTCTTTTTGTATTAATTTAACGTTTGCATGGCATAATGGATTAGTAGCTTTCTATTTACTTTTGTTTTTATATTTTCTTTATTTATTACTATTTTTTAAATTTGGTATTCATATTCCATACATCCATATAGGCGAGTAATTCGCTTGCAGGTGGAACGTGTCAATATAATTGTAGAAATACAATTAATACCACAGAATAATAACAACATAGTACAGTAATATAAATAATAGCAAGTATCACTTTTCCTTATTTACTAGCTAACATTTATTTAGCATTAAACAATGGAAAATTCAGGATGGAATGTAACTATTATGAAAAGGAAAGTTGCTACACACCACAAAAAGACTGCCACACAAGTAAAGCTTTCAGCCATTAAGGCCTTTGTCAACCCCCCCCCCCCCCCCCCCCCCCCCCACACACACACACACACAGGATCATGCGACTGCAGTCTCAGGCAATTGAAACCATACTGTGAGCAGCAGCACCAGTTTATGATGGGAGTGGCGACTGGGTGGGGATAAAGAGGGGGCTGGGGGAGGGAGGGGGAGGGATAGTATGGTGCAGGTGGCAGACAGTTAAGTGCTGCTGATTAGACAGAGGGCAGGGATGGGGGTCGGGGAAGTAGCGAAAAAGGAGAAATCTGAGTGCGATGGTGAAATGATGGCTGTGTAGTGCTGGAATGGGAACAGGGAAGGGACTGGATGGGTGAGGACAATGACTAGTGAAGATTGAGGCCAGGAGGGTTACGGGAACATGGGATGTATTGCAGGGAAAGTTTCCACCTGTGGAACTCGGAAAACCTGATGTTGGTGGGAAGGATCCATATGGCACAGGTTGAAGCAGTCATTGAAACGAAGGATGTAATGCTTGGCAGCATGCTCAGCAACAGGGTGTTCCACTAGTTTCTTGGCTACAGATTATCTGTGGCCATTCATGCAGACAGACAGCTTGTTGGTTGTCATGCCCATATATAATGTAGCACAGAGGTTGCAACTTAGTTTGTAGATCACATGACTGGTTTCATAAGTAGCCCCGCCTATGATGGGATAGGTGATTTTCGTGATCAGACTGGAGCAGGTGGTGCTGGGAGGATGTATGGGAGAGGTCTTGCATCTAGGTCTATTACAGGGGTATGAGCCATGAGGTATGGGCTTGGGAGCAGGGGTTGTGGACAGAGGTTACCTCACAGCTCATACCCCTGCAATAGACTTAGATGCAAGACCTGTCCCATACATCCTCCCACCACCACCTACTCCAATCCAGTCACAAACATCACCTACCCCATCATAGGCAGGGCTACTTGTGGAACCAGTCATGTGATCTACGAGCTGAGCTGCAACCAGCATGCTGCATTCTAGGTGGGCAGAAAACCAAAAGCTGTCTGTCCGCATGAATGGTCACCAATAAACCACGGCCAAGAAATATATGGACCACCACGATGCTGAACACGCTGCAAAATATAATATCCTTCACAGCTTGTGCCTTATGGATCCTTCCCACCAACATCAGCTTTTCAGAACTGTGCAGGTGGGAACTTCCCTGCAATACATCCTACATTCCCATAACCCTCTTGGCCTCAACCTTTCTTAGTCACTGTCCTCATCCATCCAGCCCCCTCCCTGTTCCCATTCCAGCACTATACACCCGTCATTCCACCATCACACTCGTTCTTTCTCCTTTCTACTATCCCTCACCTCCCCCCCCCCCCCCTCCCCCCGCCTTCTGTCTAACCTGCAGGAGCACTTCACTGTCCGCCACCCCCACCATACTATCCCTCCCCCTCCACACACCAGCCTCCTCCTTACCCCACCCAGTTGTCACTCCCATCATGCACTGGTGCTACTGCTTGCAGTATGGTTTCAATTGCCTGAGACTGCAGTCATATGTGTGAGTTGCGTTTACGTGCACATGTGTGTGATGGACAAAAGTTTTATTTTGAGACAGTCTTTTTGTTGCGCCTATCTGCGACTCAGCATCAACCGTTATATGGTGAGTAGTCACTCTCCTTTTCATAATACTGTTACATTGATCTAGTATTTTAATTCACTGTCTAACATTAAAATAGTATTGTATCTTTCATCTAATAACTCAATAACAAGATATATCTTTTTATTCAAGAAGTGCGTAAAAGTGTATATGGGAACTTTTAATTATTTCTGGAAAAGAATTCATCTAAGGAGTACAGTGGACAGTCAAGTAGGTATTTCTTTAACATACATCTGAATAGCATTTCATTTTCTCTCATAATTTAATATAATTAGGAAGTGCATTAAAAGTCATAATAGCAGCATACTTTACTCCCTTCTGTACAAGTGCAGTTTATTAGTTTAAAATAGAGATCATCTTTCACTCTAGTGTTATAGTTGTGCTATGAACAATTTTTTTCATAATGAGCATAGCTTTTAATGACACAATTCATCAGAGAGTGTATGTACTGACTTATTGTTGTCAGTATTCCTAACTGAGTGACTAGTTTTTTATATGAGGTTCATGGAGAAACCCCACACGTAATTCTGACTGCTCTCTTCTGAGCTGTTAGGACTTTTTTTGGGGGGGACTGGTCAATTACCCCAGAAGATTATGCCACAACTCATTAATGAGTGAAAGTACCCAAAGTAAGCCAATTTCTGAATGGTGATGTCCCCAAAATAAGTGATGATTCTTAAAGCAAAAGTTGCTGATGTCACCCTTTTTAGAGTCAGGAGGGACACATGATGATTCCAGTTGAGCCTTCTGTCAGTATGAAACCCTAAGAATTTAGTGGAGCGTACCCATTCGTGTGCCTGTTTGTCATGTGCAATGACTATGTTCTCTGGATTTTTGTTTTTAGTGTGGAACTGAATAAAATTAATTTTTTAATATTAACTGAAAGAGAAACCAAGCTGCAGCTTCTCGGAGCATGTCATTAACATCAGGCTCTAGATCAGTATCTGACATACTGTCTAACACAATGCTTGTCTACCACAATTACATTCATTAATTCATAATACACTAGATAGAAAAATATTTCTCCTGGATCTGTACTTTTTTGGTTTCTGCATTTTTCCATTTATATCTACAATTTTTATTTGGAACTAATTATTATTTTATTAGTAATGTTTTATGCAATGCCTCTGGAAGAAACACAGTGACACAAGTAGTAACCAACAAATTTTTGTTCAAATTCTATCACTAGGAAAATAATCTCTCATTACTAATAACTAAGAATAAGTCTGAAAAATATCAGGCATACCATCAAAAGTACGGGTGCTGCTACCCACCAGCAAAATCTTATATAAAGTGAAGGAAACCTGCCAGTCATATCATTTACATTTCTTGCAAGTCTGTGGGCACCATACAACCAAGAAATTCCAATCACTTCAAAGAATGCCAAGAACATTATTGATATTGAAGCAGCATATTGATCTACTAACTGGAAGAAGTAGATACCACCCTGGAAAAATAATTTGTTTATAATATCACATCACTAATTAGTAGTACATAATAACAACAAAAATTACACCACCATTGCACATGAGTAGGGAGGGGGGGGGGGGTGTTTGAAAGAATGTGCATAATGACATCTCAAATAGAGTGAACTAATTTAGAAGGTCACATGAAACACAATCATATCTAAAATTTGGGAAAAAAACCAGATAGCATGATAGTCGTTTCTCTGAAATATATTAAATAAAACTGCCTGCTGACAGAAGGGAACTTCCAACATCTTAATATGAATTATTGTCAGCAAGATGTGTTTTTGAAAAAAAAGGCAACTGTTTTATGATAAATGCATTCCACTACACACATTTCCAATAGTTTACTCGAGTTACTTAGCCTTTTGACAAGGTCAGATATGATGGAACAATTAGTATGAAAAGCACGAGTTGTATTTCCTATGCAGTAAAGAAACTATAGAATATAGCATACTCTTAATAAAACTAGCCTATGATTTACGAAAAGAAGGAAACACTTTCAAGAAGTTCCACCAAGTCATTAATCACAATGAAAAAAAACATTCACTCAAGAAAATCAGGGCTGGAATACAATGTGTACAAGATGACAAACCACTTCACACCAAACAGAAGAGGTACTGAGCAAACAGGCACATCTTTAAGTATTCCCTCCCACCCCCTCTTCTCACCCTTCCTGCTTTTCCAGACACCACAAATAAAATTTCTATGAGTAAAATCGAAAAGGTTTGGAGTCCGATCCTCTGTGAGAACTCACTTAATGTGTACGTATTTCCTGATGTTCCTTCAGTTCCATTTGTATGTAAAGTGTGAAATTCCTTTGAACTGGGTGTAGTAATTGTAATAAACACAATCTTCCCTTCATGTTCTTATGCTGCTTTCACCTATTTTGCAAGGAGTGTCACTTTCTTAGAACTGCCATTGTAGTTCTGTAATATTCACACTACATTCCAAGTACGCATATTTTTTGTTATGCAACATTTCTGTGATAAGAAGGCAAGGTGAAAAGCTATTTGAGTGCTAGTAAACACAATTTACACCTAAAACAAAAAATAACTGATTGTGTACTTATTTTCCTCTCATATGTTCATGGATTTTGTCTGAATGAAAGTGTAACATAAAAGTGGAAAGTACTTTAAACTGTTAACATTCATCATTACTGAGCAGAAAGAGTACTTACTTGCTTATATGGAACTTTTAAATGCTATAAAACTGATAAAATAAAAACAAAGTTTAACAGCTTTACAACAGAATCATGAGAGACAATCCCATGTACTAGTAACAAAAACATCCAACATGTGGATATTTAGTTCCAACATGTGGATATTTCAGTTTGGGTTTCATAAAATGTTTAAAACCAAGTTAAAAGACAAAATATGAAATGTGGAGGAACTCTGAAGAACATTCAAGAAAAGAAATGTCTGGAAATTTCTGTAACAGACATGGGGGTAGGAAATGTGTTGAGGCCTCCATAAAGAGTTAACTTTGCAAAGGCAATGGTTCTAAAGGCAGACAAAACTAGAATGTATGAAACAGAAGGTGCCAAAGGCTGAGTATGGTATTGAAGTAGATACAAAAATGTTAATGCCAGATAAGAAGAGAATGAGAATGATATACAACTAGTTAAATATACTTTTAAAAAAAAGGAATGGGAAAATATTGTATGTTTATTTTTAATATGTTCTGAATGAAACTGAACTCATTCAGTGAAGAAATGGCTGGCTGGAGTATTGGGATCTTGCTACCAACTGACCATGAGTGAGCACCTGTCACCTACAGAAATGACTGAAAATACTATTTTGGTTGCTCGGCACTAAACTGACATAACTGCATTATTATGTTCAAAGAACATTTGCTCCCATTTTCTGGGCTACTAGTAATCATTTAATGAAAGTGAATATTTTGTGGTATTAATATTTTACCTGTGTAACATGTGGAAGACCAAAAAGGAATGATATAGCACACACTATCAGTACCAGCATCTCATGACACATAAGTCTTTTCCTGACCCAATTTGGGAAACCATCTTGTATGGATGTAACAACAACTTCGACTATAGCAAACTGAAACATAAAATGATCACAGTGCACAACCTGTTATAATTTTTGATAAATCAACTTTTTTCATAAATAAGTCAACTATTTTAATGTCAGTACTGTAAATGTCAGTAAAATGTGAAGAAGATCTCATTTTGAATAATTTATTTATAAATATCTTACTAACATTATATGTAACTGGTTTCATTACTATTATAGCTCATACCTGGCTATTCAAGCTGAGACACAGCAACATGAAGAAAAAGAGAACAGCCCACAGCTGAGATGCTGGCATTTTAGCCATTGCCTGTGGATATACAATGAACACAAGACCTGGGCCTGTAAAAATGTTCATCAAACAGTTATGAGCAAGAAGTCACAGCACAATAAACATAGTTTATTTTGACTTGTAAATAATATATTTCAGCTATCTGTCGTCCTTTGGATTTTTTATTGGCAGATCTGGATTTCAGCTAGAAACTAGCCATTCTCTATAAACTATCATTTTTGATCAATGCGTGTAATACCTGTTGGTTGGGCTTCATCCACAGTTCAATGAACTGTGGATGCATTACACGTGATATAACAGTCGCTGCGTGCAACAGCCTCTGAATGAAGGGTAACCTGATACAGTTCATTTTTATTGTGTTTTTGTTTGTTAAAATCTCTTCCAAGGCTTTGTCATTTCTGTAGTCTCGCATTAACAATTTTAATACACTTCCATTAATAACAACTTCTATTTAAAACTGATTCAAACAATTTTATCACACAGAAAAAAAAAATTCCTAAAATTTAATAGCTCAATGGGTAAGTGGTCAGCATGTCTGTCATGTGGAGGACCTGGACTCAATTCCTGGTACTGAAAAGAATTTTTCCTTGATGGGAGGACTGAAGTGGGATGGATTCACCTTCATGATGCCAAGTGACAAGCTACTGAAACTAAAAGCAGTGACTCCAGTGTGGTGATGTCATGTCCCCTCCATACCACACCCCAGTGACCCCACTGGCAGAGTATAAAATGGCAGTTCTTCAGTAATGAATGATCTGTCCAGATCAGTACATGGAGCAGGTAACTTTTGCCAGTTGCTTACATTAAAATTAGGGTCTTGGCAACAATTATACAATGATTTCATTCAGTGTTACAGAGAAAAAATAACACACAGTGCTATAAAGAAATACTACACTAACCAAGATGTGCATTATGTTATAAAGCTCCTGTAATCATGATGAATAGCATCAAACCTCACGTGGCAATATGAGCCCATTTGCTTTAAAAAGCAGGGATGTAATTGGCGTATTTGTTTAAGATACATTACACAACTTCTCGTATCTTTTGTAAGCTGGATGCCATACTTCTGGTTATTAGAAGAGATGTTTTTAAAATGTATTTCACTATAGACAGAAGCATTTGTTACAGGGTGTTATTTAGGTATTGTCAATATCCTCAAAACATCAGTTTTGAATAACGATCTAACTTGTCTTCCTGTCAAATACAATGCTCAAACTGGTGCATATTGTTACTGAGATGATTAGTCTCATAATGCTTTTACTGAATCGTATTAGAGGAAGTAAACTGAAAACCAATTAGAAGTTTCATTCCACTACTGCTCTATCTCTGTGATAAAAATCAATACTTTAAAAGCCACCATAAACCTTAAAAGATATTCATAACACTGAATCAAAGTATCAATTTATTCCCTAGAATGTTACCTGTAGATGTTTCAGTATAAATGCATGGGTACTGACCAGCCAGTTGATAACAACCTTAGTTCCTAATGAGTACACTCATTTACACAATTATCTATAGAGCAAATTGCAGAAATGATATTCCTTGCCATGCTGTACACCCAGCCTGCAAATATTTAAGATAACATGTGGCCATATGATGTCCAATTGTACATTAGACAAAAAAACTTAGCTGACCATCTACAACTTTCCTGAGCAAAATAATGATGATGACGAGGATAATAATAAAAACAGTATTTTGTTTTTTAGTACCCAAAACTCACTGCAATTCAAGTTGACCAATGTTGGCTCTCTGCACTTTCCCATGTATGTCTTTAATTGAAAACTGTTAACTCATTTTTTGATTCTGAAGCTATAGTTTGAGAGCAGATGGGTTCAGGAAAATTTTGACTACATACTACAGGATGAATTCTACAGAGAGTTTATTTACTCGTAACTCAGTTTACTTCCACAAGTTACACACCGAGATTTATATAAGGTTTTACTGTAGTCTCTGTAAGTAAGAAGTATAACTTACCATCTGAAATGACAGCTTCTACTGGCTTATCCAACTCTACAGAAATATTCCCAATAGTTGCAAAAGCAAAGAGACCAACGAGAATGCTTGTAACGGCATTTATTGTTGATACAGCTAAAGTGTCAATTAGGAATTGATTGTTGTAATGATTATAGCTAGCAAATGATATCATAGATCCAAATGCTACTCCAAGAGAATTGAAATTCTGTGCAAGAGCATGTACCCAAACCTGCAAATAAAAGTGCACAGGATTAATTACAGGTAACGATCTCGGATGAATTCCGCTGCAATTATCATATTACAGGCTACACCAACAGATCAAATGTCAGTAATAGTAATTAGGAAGTGTGATCTGAAGTGTAATTTAAATAGATAATAATAATATAAAATTTCACAAATTTGTCTCCCTCTAAAACTGGCTCCTCATATACCACTTGTAGTTGTTACCAATTCCCAAAAATTATGTTACACAGAGAAAAAAAATTATAAGGGGATACTACTTTCAAGATTTTAAGGGCTGCCATATGATTGGTATATTAAATTGCATAATAGACTTACTGTCTCCTTTCATAACCAGAAAATTCTTTCAGTTTCCTTTAATAAGATCAGATGATGTCACTATATTTTATATGATTATATGAGGAGTAAATATACAGTTTCAGTACTAGCTTACAAACATACAGTGACTGTTTCTTTCTGCAAAACTCCCTTCCTAGCGGTATTACATTTTCCTAGTTTACACAACCAAACTAAACAACCTTGAACAATACTGAAATGATCAGTACTTTCCTCCACTTAGAGGGCCAAATTGCATTTTCTCCCTATCACCTATAATTGTAATACATCTCTTTTGAACCAGATGAGTTTAATTTTAACTATTTTTTTAGGGTTACATGTAAGATATCAACACGTATATCCTGCTGTTATAAAGTGAAGATTATTTGTGAATAAATAACAACAAGTGAAGATTTCAGTCGTAAGCTACTTCTAACATCTGGTACATCAAATACATTTTTAAAATATGGTTCATCATAATTAGTGTAATTTGCAGCCCTATAAAGTTTCTCTGTAGCTGAGAGATAAAGTTACTGCCAAATTAAATGTTCAGGTTTTGATCATCAGCAACTTTTAAAATTTTTTCTGCTTTTATTCCTTATTTTTCTGTTGGCATTGCTTTGTGCACATGAGAAATACACCGCTAGGTTGTGGTTCAGTTTGGATGTTGCACTGTAGGTCCCACTGTAACAGGGTAAGTAAATCAATTCACAGGTCAGAGAAAGGCCACAGCGTATCTCCAACTGCTCCATGCTTAGTGAACCATTCTTAAGCTTAAGATCAGATTCACTGGTGCTTTACTTCTGCTACATGTGTGAAGATGATCAGAAACTGGATTCTACATTAATTTGCACTGAGTCTGCCTTGGAACATAAAGACTTAAGACTTTTGTGAGTTGCTCTTTCTGTAGCATAACAATAAACCATGTGTTTTTGGGAGATAGAAATACATTGTGCGACTGCAATCCACAGAAGTTGAGACAGACATGCAACAGTCAGCTAATGGTTTATCTCATACCTATTATTTTCTTCTGAATATTATTGAAGAAGAGGACTGATTATAGTCTCTCTCTCTCTCTCTCTCTCTCTCTCTCTCTCTCTCTCTCTCTCTCTCTCCCCCCCTCCCCCCCCCCCCTTATATTACCATCAGCAGACAATGAGATGGGTGTAAATGAGTTGGCATGTATATTGTATAGAACAATTGTCATGAAGGGCACACGCAAAGCGAAACATCCACAAAGCCACTGGCTCAGATGTTTTCCTTTCAGTGGTGTTAAGCTTGACCTGGCAGTTCTTATGTGGATCTCAAATAGCTCAAACTTGGTCTTCACCTTATGCTGTGCTCTGTTACTGCATGGTAGGGTCAGTAAGTTGCACTGGTCACTTTTGTGTTTATCCCTGTGCCAGTCTCTATACAGTGTTCAGACTCTCAAACTTCGTTCCTTCTTCTGGGGTTCAGCTCTCAGGCTTTGTTATCGAGGCACCATCAGCTCATATAATTACATTCGTGCTGGCAGTGATAGCTCGTAGCATTGTCACGCCTTGTGTGAATACAAACGTGGTATACAAAAGTGGTGGTATAGGACATTCTTATGCATGCAACACTACTCTTTTTTCTTTGTAGTGTTACATTGTAGTCACTGTGTACCTGGAACTTTTGCAATGCTGGCAGGAGCAGCTGCACCTCCAGCAGCAGCAACAAAAGCTGAAGTAGGAGCAGATGCAGGAAATGCTCACACAGAATAACACTGTACTCAAGCCACACTGATAACACCAGGCACCGGCAGAGTTTCTCCCCAGCCTCCTCAACACTGTTCACCAGCTATGATGAATCTGCAAAAAGTGGAAAAATTATCTGCACCAATTCTTGCTGCTCTGCCAGTTAAATCATATTGTCAATCCACTGATAAGGCTGCCCTGTTATCATCCAGCAGTGTGGTATTTTATGAGATTATGAGCACAACAAGAGCTCCGGGCTTGTATCACTGACCCGCAATGTTTCTCATGCAAGTGTCAGTTTGAATGTCTTTAATGTGCTACCTCGTATGCAAACACTTTAATTAGAGAAGAGAGATTAGTGTTTCACATCTCGTGAACAATGAGGTCATTAGAGACGGAACAGAAGCTCGAATTAAGGAAGGATGGAGAAGGAAAGTGACCATGCCCTTTCAAAGCAACCCTCCTGGCATTTGCCTTAGGCAATTTAGAGAAATCACAAAAAATGGAAATCAGGATGGCTCGAGGAAATCTTGAACTATCCTCTTCCTGAATGCGAATCCAGTGTGTCAGCTCCTGTACTACCTTACTTGGTAAGTTGTATCTTATAGTAAAAAGTGCACTCCTTTGAGGTGACAATTCTCCACCTCAGTGCATTATAAGAATTTGGAATAGTGACTTGTACTATTGGTGGTATATTCACTGTTGGCACAAAAGATTTTTGGGTTAGATGTCTTTTTCTCCCCCCCCCCCCCCCCCCCCCTCCTGTGTGGAGTTGCTAGTCTCCCATTGGGCACCTCCCCGGTGGCAGATAGGGGAACGCTCACCAGGTATGGTGGATACTGGGGAAATAAAATACCCAGGGTGGACCAAAACTAGCAAGCCTCCGCCCCTCTAATAAGCGAAGGGGGTTGGCAGCAGGAAGGGCATCTGGCTGTAAAAAACATTGCCAAAACAAGAGGAATGATGGATGCTTCTCAAGATAAATGTTGCGGAGTAATAGCCTCCCATTCGGATCTCCGGGGGAGACGTTTTGTGAAGGATTCAAAGGTGTTCAAAATCAGAGTGGGAATTCTAAATGTGGGAACAATGATGGCAAAGGGAAGAGAGATAGTAGACATGATGCAGAGGAGGAAGATAAAGGCTTTGCGTGTGAAAGAGACAAGGTGGAAGGGCAATAAGGCAAAGATCTTAGCTGAAAGCTATAAGCTACTTTATAGTAGTGCAAGCCTAGAATCAAGAAATGGAGTTGGAGTTATTTTGCACAGAGAGCTTCAAGAAGAGGTATGTGAAGTAAGCAGAGTAAATGATTGGATCATGTATGTTAAGATGATGTTTGGCGGAGAAATGGTAACAGTGCTAACAGCCTATGCACCCCAAGCGGGATGTTCGGAGGATGAGAAAGAAAACTTTTGGAGTGATTTGGATGGAGTAATGGTCGGAATACCAGAGAATGAAAGAGTGATAGTTGGAGGGGATCTAAATGGTCATGTTGGCGGAAGGAAAGGTAGGGAAGAGAGGTGGCATGGAGGATGGGGGTATGGCGAGAGAAATTAGGAGGTAAAAAAGATAGTGGAGTTTGCAGTGGCTTTTGATCTAGTGATTATGAATACCTACTTCCAAAGAAAACGAGAAAGACTAACAACATACAGGAGTTGTGAAAATAAAAGCCAAATTGATTACATATTATGTAAAAGGAAGAATAGTGGGGAGGTGCAAAATACTAAGGTCATATACGGTGAAGGAATAGCAACACAACGTTAAGTTGATTGTAGTGGATTTTTTGAGACGTGCTTAGCAATGATGGCCTCAATCCTATGGATGACCACATTGAAGCCCCCATCCGACTGCCAGCTAAGTTCATCCCTCAGGCTGTGGACGCTTGTCCTTTTTATGGAGCTATTTAAAGAAATGGCATCAGGTTTGTGTGGTCTGTGGACTGTCAACAGGCTTTTGAATACCTCAAGCAGTGTTCGCACTCTGCTCTATGTTTGGCTTCCTTTATGATGCTGGGTATACCATTAATCCTAGTAGCTGATGCATCCCAGTATGTTATTGGTGTGGACTGCTGTGGTTTTGCTGCAATGGAACTCAGTTGGCACTGAGCAGCCCATCATCCAGGCTTCGAAGACAATTTCTGTGGCACAACATAACTATTTGGAGATGGAAAAGGAGGCACTGGCTATCATTTTTGGTATTAAAAAGTTTCATGTTTTCTTGTATGGAGCAAAGTTCTCACTCATCACTGACCACAGTCCCCTGGTTTCCTTACTCAGCCCTCAGTCTAAGCTACCACATGAGACTGCCCACAGGTGTCTCAGTAATTAGAGTTATGATATTTGTTACTGGACCACTGCCCAGCATGCAAACATTGATGCACTGTCATGGTCCTGATCCATTTTTTTTAGGTTGGTGCTTTGTGCCACAAAACTTCTAAGGTGATAAGTACCCACATCATAAAATAAGAAAAAAAAGTACTAAATAAAAACCTGAGGCAAAAAGGCAAATATCTGATCAAGCAACATTAAAAGAAAAGCAGCAAGGCCAAGGATGTCCCTAGGGAAAATTTCTCAAAACATCATTGACATGCTTTACCATGCTGCTGCAGTGAATAAAAAGTAAAACGAGAACAACCGAAGGTGTGTCATCCACTAAAACATGTGATAAAGCACACGGCAAATGTAGATTAAATGTAAATAGTTAAAAATGGGCACCAGATCAGAAAGTGGTGCACTGTCAAGGGTTGGGAGCAGTAGGCACAGAGTGGGGCAAGATCACCACTTAGTAAATGGCAGTGACTGAGTATCCTATAGTCAGCTGGGCTAAAATGACCTCCTCAGGATGTGATGGCTGAGAGGAAGTCACTGTGCTAATGGAAAAGGTTTAATGTCCCGAGTTTGTTTCACTCCAAAATGATACTACATGCTGACAGACAGCAACACTAACATCATCCAAGGGACCAGAATAACTAGCAGGCCAAGGGAGGAGAGCTACAGCCTTTGCTGCAGCACCAACAGCCTCGTTTCATGGCATGCCAATGTAACCAGGAACCCATAGGAATACCACATTGGCTTCCCCCCGGCAGCGAGTGAGTGAGTGATGTAGGATCCATTGTACTAAAGGGTGGACTGAATATAAAATGTGAAGGACACTGAGGGAATCTGAGTAGATGACACAATTTGGGAGACCATGATACCAGCTCTGCTGGGTGGCCTGATAAAGGGCATAGAGTCAGCAGTAAAAATCAAGCTCTGGTCAAGAAGCCAATATTGAAAAGGATCATCGCCAGGTACAAAGCAACATCTGACACCACGGTTGGTCTTGGAACTGTCAGTGTGGACAAAGAAACAGCCCCTAAGCCATGTGCAAAGTTTGAGAAACTTGTTGCAATACACCAGGCCAGGAGTAGTGTCCTTAGGAAGTGAATGGAGTTTAAAATGAACATATACATCAGCACGTACGTAGGGAGGTGAAAAGCTTGCACCCATTGGAAACATGGCACGGAGTGTAAACCAAAGCTGACAAAGCAAAAAATGAAAGCGAACTTCGAGAGGCAACAGACGAGGTGGGGGACCTAATACTGGCAATCAAGGGAATCATCAAAAACAGCAGCATAAGATGGATGACTGGCCCTAGAAGACTGATGGCTCATGTAGTGACTGAGGACAACATCCCACTGGCGGGATAACATTAAGTCAGCAGCCCGAGCATAAATACTTTCAAGGCGACTAGCACAGAAGGCACCAGTGGCTAAACACATTTCACAATGGTGTACGGTGCTAAGATGACATAAAATACATGGACATGCAAACAAACTTATGATACATCCATCCAGTTTTGGACAGACAAGGAACTGGTATAAACAGAGGACAACAGTCCGATCTGCTCCCTATAACGGGGAAAAACATATAGAACACTGAGGGAACAAGTACAACAAGCTACCAGGTAAGAGGCTTGGGAAGAGCAGCAGAGCTTCCTATGAAATGTGAGTCCCAAGAATTTTGTTGTGTCAACAAATGGAAGAACGAATGGGCTAAGATATAGGGACGAGGGAAGAAACTCCTGGCACCGCCAGAATTTCATACAGACAGTCTTGTCAGCAGAAAAATGGAAGCCATTGTTGACATTCCATAAGTAAAGATGATCAAAACATCAGTGAAAGATAAGTTTGCTGAGAGCTGCAATAGATTGTAAAGTCATCAATGAAAAGAAAGCTTGAGATACCTGGCAGGACAACAGGGTTAATGGCCATGGCAAATAAGATGACGTTGAGCACAGAACCCTAAGGTACCTCATTCTCTTGAATAAAAGTGTCCAATAGAGCCAAGCCCACATGTACCTTAAAACATGATCTTTTAAAAATTTCTAGATAAAAAGGGGTAGGCAACACCAGAAGCCCCACCTGTACAGAATACGGAGGATAGCGATCCCCAGCAGGTGTATGGTGTATGGTGCTGAGATGACATAAGATAGATCCATCCAGTTTTGGACAGACAAGGAACTGGTATAAATCAAACCAAAAAACACGACCACAGTTTGCCACTTCTGCAAAAACTTATTCATTATATGAGTCGACAAGGTGAGATGATCAACTGCAGAGCGGTGCCAGCAGAATCCACATTAGGTGTTAGTGAGGAAGTTCCCAGACTCGAGCCACCGCTCCAGCCGACCTTGCAGATGCTACTGGTGAGGGAAATTGGGTGGTAGCTGGACGAAAGGTGTTTGTCCTTACCAGGCTTAGGTATGGGAATGAGAACAGTCTCACGCCAGTGACTGGGATATGCACCATCTTTCCAAATGTGGCTGTATATATGGAGGAGAAAGTGTAGGTTATCAGGAGATAGGTGTTGCAACATGAGAATGTAAACGCTATCTGGCCATGGAGTGGATGACATGGGCAAAGAGAGTTAACTTGTAAACTCCCTCATAGCAAAATCAGTATAGTAACATTCATGATTCTGAGAGGAGAAAGATATGGTCCTTGCCTCCACCACCCATTTCAGAGAAAGGAAGGCAGGATGGTAGTGGGTGAATCTCATACTGTCTGCAAAATATAAGCCCATGGTGTATGAGATATCAAGAGCATCTACAGTGATATTATTTGTTATCATCAGACCAGGAACCAGGAATGAAATCTAACAGAGAGTACCCCAAACAACTGAAGAGGGAGTAAAACTGTTAAAAAAAGCTTTGAAAAGAAAACCAACTATCCCTACTGCTATCACCAAAAATGCAGCGACAAGGTGGAGAGCTCATCTCTGCATGCAGACTGCATTGCAGCATGCTTCAGTCCGTCGGGAGATGGGGCATGTCATGGTGAGGGAGAAGTAAGAGGTATGGAACATTCCACAGCAGAAAGAATAGTGTTTGTAAGGTATTCTACCTGGTCATCAATGCAGGGGAAATGGTGTTCATTGAAAGTGGCCAGTGAGGAGTGGAGCTGCCAGTTGGTTTGATGCACAGATGGGATAGGCAATAGCAAACAAATGACACTGAGGAAATGGTCACTCAAGTGTATGTTGGTGAGAAAAGACCACTTGAGATGACAAGCAAGCTGAGCAGTATCGCGTTATGACACTGTTGAACAATAACGCTGAGGAGGAGGAGGGGAGGGGAGGATCGTCTGTCTTGCTGGGCTGTTCATATAACCATGGCGTTTTTCAGGTACATACCCAAATGTCAATTGGCTAGATGTGTGCAGAAAGTCAACACAGGAGTACTCCTCTTTGGACTTCTGTGCTTCTCTTTGTGAGACATGTGATTTTACTGGTGTAGGTGAAGCTTTGTTGGTATGGTGTGTGCCCACAGCAAGTGAAGGTGAGGGTGTGACACTGGAGCTGTACGATTGCACAACTGTGGCACTAAACTAAAAGTCTCAAGTCTGCGTAGCCATGTACCTTGTAGGTCGGGGTGTGGAAAGAACTGTACTTACAGTTTCCAGAGGGTGGTGTACAAGGTTTGTGACTAGCTAACATTTTTTGAGTAATGTTAGTAGGAACCTTTTCCTTCACCAAGATCTCCTGAAGGCTCTCTCATTGAGGTACACTGGACAGTCACAGGAGGAAGCAGCATGATCACCCTTGCAGTTGATACAGTGAGGGGAAGGAGGTGGACACACCCCATCATGAGTTCTTTTGCCACAGGTTACACATTTGGCCGCTTTTCACCAGATTCACAAGTGTTATTGTGACATTGACATTTATAGAAATGTGTGGGATACGAGATATATGGTCTGACAGCAATAGCTTTGAAACCAGCCTTAATTTTTGGCAGATGTACCACACAGGCAAATGTGTGGAATGAAGTGTGGGTTGTCCCTGTACCTTTATCAACCCTTTTCATGACACAGTGAACTGCAGCCATTCCCTGGTCAGTGAGACAGGCTGTTGTTTCAGCCTCAGTCAGGCCATCAAGCAGCCGAGTGTATATGACACCATGGGAAGAAGTCAGAGTGGGGTGGGCCTCTACTTTAACAGGGTAACTGTGGAGAAGTGTTGGGTTAAGCAGTTTCTGTACTTGAAAGGTGTTATCTGTCTCCAAAGCAATGTCTCTGAGAGCAGGACTTCACAGGACCAGTAATGGCATCTACACCCTTCTGAATAACAAATGAATTAACTGTCATGAAATTATGACCATCTTCAGAGCATGACACCACAAGGTATTATTGTGTGGCCAGATGAGGCATTGATTCTTTCTTACCAACCCATTTATGTTTTTGAGATGAGAAACTCGTTGCAGAGGAATCCCCCATGATTGCCAGCATTACCAATGGCAAGCTCCTACCTTCTGGGGGGAGGGGGCACTCGGGGCGGGGGGGGGGGGGGGGGGGGGGGGGCTCATCCACCTTAGGTGATTGTCTACACCTCCTAGACTCCAGATAGAGGGACCAGTCAGCATAGAGTAAGGTAACAGCTCAGACAGTCACCCCTCCCTGGGCTTGGCCTTTACCAGGAGGCATGTACAAGCCCTACTTGTCAACCTAGTGCTGGGAATTATGCATTACCGGGAATTATGCATTACCCAGTTACCTGTCATATGTGTGGGCTGGCCTTCAGGAACACACAGGGGAGAGGAAGAAGAAGACACAGAGAAAGAGAGATCTCAAATGAAAAAGTGGAGGAAGGGTAAGAAAAGGAAGGACAGGGAAAGAAAGACGGGTGGACAGGACAAAGCCATACATAGTTCTACCAAGAACTTCGGTTTCTCGAAGACATACGACTTAGTCTCCACGGGAAGGGAAAAGAACAGCAGGAGGATAGACATGTGGCACAGAAAGGGAATTAGCACTGCAAAGGCTGCGGCCCCATGGTAGCCAAGCATGTACTCACCAAAGAGTGGTGAGCCCTGATCCAGAGTTCGATCGAAAGGTGGCCTAAGTTTTTGATTTGGATGCTGCCTTCCTTGCAGCAGATATTACTGGATTTTCCTTTGATGTAATGGGGTGACCACTGACCCACTTCCTTGGAAAACTGTTTCAACAGTCCAGATGGAATGGCTCCAGTGCACCCCTTTGGAAACTGATTCAGTGTGGCGTACATTTTTTCTGGTGTAGGATCAGCTCAATGTTGTCCAGGGGATTCTCATGCCTACCATGGAGGATCAAAGCTGTCAAATGGCCATCCCTCCAGTAATGAGTTCTCACATATTCCAGTTGCTGCATGTGTTGCACAGAGATATCTCTCACTTGAAGGCTTTGGCACGGTGCCACCCTTGCTGGCTGGTAATTGATTACAGTGCTGAACACCTTTTGTGGGCTTGTGCAGCCTGTGCACAGACTCAGGCTGTGTTGACATGTCAGTTTTCCCCTTTGCCAGCCCTGGAGCACTCTTGGGACTGGGTGAACGTCAACTTTGCAGCCCTTTTCTGGGCAGCACCAGGTGGTTGGTGATCTGTACATTATTGAATTTTTTGTACATTGCCAAATTGTCCTACATGATGTCAACAGCCACTATTTGCACAGTTTGGGTAAATTTTGTTATCAAGGGCTCTCCTTGACACTGATAACAGTCAGAAATTTGTGGTGCAGAGGTTTGTGGATTTTTCCATCTGCAGTGGTATCTAGCATCTGACTACCACTCTGTTTCATCCAGCTTCTAACTCTGAAGTGGAGCAAGTCATGTGAATGCTCAAGCCTGAAGTCCATGTTTGTTGAGTTCCACGATCATGCACTGCCTACTTTTCTAGCCGCATATCCTGGGTGACACCAATGAACTGGTGGAGTCTGATGGAGAGTTTGCATGGGTACAAGTCATGGAGTCTCTTGGACTTGTTGCAACCTAAGTCACATGTCCCATACCATTGCGATCTGCCCCATTTTCCTCAAAGTGCTGTCCTTTGGACCTCACCATCTAGTTGACAGCAAGGATGGCTGCGGATGTAGTATCCCCAAAGCTCAGCATTTGTTTCCGGTGGATGCTGATTGGGAGCAGCTGTGGGACTCACACCACTGCTGTCTCCAATCTGGTTGGGCTACGGGGTCAGTCACAACACTGGGCTGGCGAGGGGTTCACAGCTGTGGCAGTAAGCATCCCTGCTGCCCTTCCTTCGATGGCGAACTGGGGTGCTAATGAGAATAGCTCCCGCGACTGGCGATGCGGAGCCCATGAAATCTGACTGAGGGGCCCCCTCCTGCCATTCACAAAGGGTTGAGTCCTGGCCTCTGTCAAACCCAATCGACCAACTGCCACTGCAGCCTCTGTAATCTTCAGCCTTTCTGGTGGAGCTAGCTGCATTAGTGTTGTCACCTTCAGCAGCTGATTCGCTGCTGGGGAATCTCGCCCTCTTCCTGGTTTTCCGATGGATGTCAAGGGAGAAACTACGGGATTTTCGGCCATACAAGGCCTTTTCATGGGGGGAGGGATTTAGTATGCCTCCTAGAGTACATCAAGATGGATGCACATGAACTGGTGTAAATATCACAGTGGAATAGTACAGAACACTGTCATGGAGGGTGCACACAAAGCATGGCATGGGCAGAGGCACTGACTCACAAGGGAATGATACAATATGACCTGCCGAACCACACCCAGAAATTTTTCACACAGGAGGAATTCGCCAACAGAAACACACTCAAAAGTTTAGTTCCTAAGGTGCAATGCAAGTGTTAAAAAAAGAATTGAAATTGCCCAGTTTTGCTGCATGAAAAACAGTTTTTAACAGTGGTTTGTGCAACCCTGTCTGACTAGTGCATGATCTGACAAATAAGGGCACACAGCTGTGACAAAGGAATTGCACAACATGAATTTTAAGCACTTAAACCACACAAAAAATGTCTCAAATCATTAATATTTTGGATAATTTGTAGTTAATATTGACAGATAAACTGTTGCAGATGTAATTTTACACAAATGACTGGCAAAGGAAGCAAAATCAAGGCAGTGTTACATCACAGATTACTTCCACCATTTGGGACTTATCAGCATGAAATTTTAGCAATTCCTGTAGCACAGTTCTTGTGATACTGTTTGACTAATGTGTATCTTATTAACAATGAAGTGGTTCGTTCCTTGTTCATTACCTGTAATCTTAAAAAAAAAATGTGAAATTTGTGCTCCATGATGAAAAATAATATTTTCATTTCAAAAGACACACCTGATAAAATACAAATTTATGCATTCAGGCACTTCACAATAATTACTTGCTTTATTTGGACAGAATTGAGACAGAATATAAAATGGTTGTGGCTGTTGTTCTGCATGTTGTGCTGCATACTTTATCGAATTTGTAAAATATGATGTTGTAAACTGACAAAGCTCAAATGACTGAAGTTTAACAATACCTTTATGCTAATAAATCTGAAATGACAAAGAGCTACCAAAAATCATATTGCCCAGCAATCTTCTGAAAAATGCTTTACACTGTCAAAAAATTTCTTTATTGAGGGGTTGAATCAGACAATTAGTGCCATGTGGAATCCAATTTATATTAACAGTCTTTTCATCCTCCTCCTAAAGACAGACATAATGTTATGTCCAGGCCAAGAGTCCAACAGAAGCAATCAATGATTTTCTGCAACTTGTAGGAGGACATTTTAGACGTAGTACTGCGGATTTTGCTAGATTGATTACAAGACTTTTTTTAAAAGTTTGGTGACCTAATTTGTTTGAGGTTCCTGAAGGCAGATATAAAGCCACAGAAAGATAAACCACTGATATTTATCACTGGTATTATTGTATAAAAAAGTGTCATCGCATTCATCGACTGTACACGTGACTCTTGTCTGCAGTGAGTGACTACTTGCTACAGAATTGCTACTACAGTGTAGATGAATTTTTATCTACAATGTAAATATATGAAAAACTTAAATAGTTTATACAATTAAGGCCAAAATAAGAAATGTGTACATGTAGATTTATCTGTGTATTATATGTGGTCTATTAAATATATGTGTGTGTCTGTATAATGAAGACCGAAAGTATGAAATGTGTGAGTGTAAAATTTAATTGTGTATTTGTAAAATGTTATTTCCATATCATACAATCATACAATAGTTTTTCTGTTAAACTTTATTGCAAATTATTTGACTTGTCCTATATCATTATGTACCCCTGTACAGTGTATGATTCACAGGACCAATAAATATACAATACAATACAAAATGTCTAGTCAAATGTCATCATCTGAATGAATTCCAGAAATTAACTATAGGTAACACATATGTAGGTTTTCAGGAGAAGTAGCTGATTATGACTGCATTCCAATAGTAACTGAACAACTGTGTCAGCAAAATAATTAACGGAAATGGGAATTTACTTTCCAAATTGTGATCATATTGTGCAATGTTACCTGTTTCCCAACTGCCATCAGTAAAGGATGTGTATTTGTTGCAATGCACATGCACTTTCTGCTACAGTTATGGTGAGGGAGTACTTTCCTCCAGCTGCCTGGTGAGCTAAGACTTTGGGATTTTCTTAGACATATTTGCAGTGGGTCTTAGGAGCTAAAATTCTGGCATTGTGTTTCTTATAGTGCTTTCTCCTGCACAAAAATTTGTGGAGCAGTTTCAACATGTCAGATTGGACTATTCCCTTGTCAGATGTTTACCTTTCAGTTAGGCCTGGATCACCAGTTCTAACAAAGATTTCGACTATCTTGGACCTGGCCTTCACCTTGTGCCAAGCTCTGCTTACATATGCTAGTGTCAGTTGATTGCACCTGTCACATTTTGTTGAGCCACTGTCAGCTTTACATTTGTGCTGACACTGATGGTTTGACTGACACACACACACACACACACACACACACACACACACACACACACACACTATGCTTTCCTTTCAACTGCCAAACAGAACTTCTCCAAATATAGCTTTAAATTGCTCAATGTACTTCATAGACTCAATATTTCTGCTAAATTTTAGCTTACTGGGCGACTTTATTTGATACTAAAGCTTTTCTTTATCCCTACAGCAGCACTTCAGTTTATTCAGATTTCTTCCAAGGAGTTTTAGGAGGAAAGATTTCATTAAATGCATCTAAATAACAACTGAAGAAATAAGAACTTCAGCTACCACGGCCAGTATCATAGTGATTAAAATTCTTCAGGGTATTATGTCGCATCATTGCTAAAAACTAACAACAATAATAAACTAAAACTGACGTTTTGGCGGAATTGCAACGGCCTTCCTCAGTGCGTGGCTCGTCGTGCCCTGAGGAAGGCCGTTTATTATTGTTGTTAGTTTTTAGCAATGACACGGCTTAATACCCAGAAGAATTTTAATCACAACAACTGAAGACTTTGTAGAAGCTTTAGGTGCTTTAAGTGCAGTAATTCAATATTCAGCTTGTAATGCTTATTTTAGAATTTTTTTTACTAAATCTTATGATGTTATTTTCTCAGTTTCTTTTGAAGTTGCAGAAATAGTCCTCAATTGTCCTGCTCATATGGCTTGATTTGCAATTGAGGAGGTGAAGCAGAACTCTATCGTATCCATGTGGTAGATACACGACAATTGGTCAGGTACAATGGGCAGTCAGGTAAATAGGCTGAGCCTCAATCGACACTTCAGAAAATATGGTACACAAACAGTCAAAGTACAACACACAGAACATAATTCACACAGTTCGTAGACTGATGACACACACAACTTTGCACCCTTAGGTTTACATATGACAATGGTGACAGAAAGAGCTACTGGTCACAATTTTAAAATAAAACAAAATTTGACAAATCAATAAAACATGCACCCTATATGACAGGATGGATGCTAGAAAAGAAAGAGTATAAACAGTATTTAGTAATCAGAAACCAGTCTCTGATCACATATGTACACACTTATGTTTTAGTGTAAAATATTTTGTCATTTCTATTCAGGTAGTAGTTACAGGAGATGTAGTGGTGTAAGGTTCCAAATAACAACACTATGCCAATGTTTTAGGTCAAATTCTGTACTTTTTCATAATTTCTCACAGAATGAGGACATTCGATACTATTGACTTTGATCCATCTGTCTTATGAGGATGTTAAGCTTAACAGCTCCACTGGTACTATTAGCTCTTTCCTTTTTTTCCATACTCACATGAAAATACAACACACTGTACTGTACAAGCACTCATCCATATTATACAGTTACACACAACAGGTTGGATGCATAAGATGGAAAACAGGCATCCAGTTGAGGCCTTGCACAATACTATTAACCATAAGGAAAGTAAGAAGTGATCAGACATTATTAGGTGTTTGCTAAACTTCCTTCCATTATAAAACTGATTATTTGTCACAATATGATCCGTAGAAGTCGCTGGATGGATGCTGTTGTCGTCTTCAGTCCAAAGACTGGTTAGATGCAGCTCTCAATGCTACTCTATCCTGTGCAATCCTCTTCATCTCCGAATATTTACTGCTACTTAATCCTTCTCAATCTGCTTACTGTATTCATCCCATGGTCTCTCTCTATAGTTTTTTACCCCCCCCCCCCCCCCTGCCCCACACACACTCTTCACTTCCAATACTAAATTGTCAAGTTGTATCACAAATTCCATGTCTCCACAATTTTATTCAGTACCACTTCATTAGTTACATGATCTACCCAACTAATCCTCAGCATTCTTTGGCAGTATCAAATTTCAAGAACTTCTGTTCTCTTCTTGTCTAAACTGTTTAACATCCGCATTTCACTTCCATACATGGCTACATTCCAGACAAATACCTTCAGCTAAGACTTCCTAACACTTAAATCTATATTGGATGTTAACAAATTTCTCTTCTTCAGAAATGCTTTTCTAGGGATTGCCAGTCTACACTTTATATCCCCTTTACTTTGGCCATCATCATCATCATCTTTTTTGCCACCCAAATAGCAAAACTCATCTACTACTTTAAGTTTCTTGTTTCCTAATCTAATTCTCTCAGCATCACTTGTTTAAATCAACTTCATTCCATTATCCTTGTTTTAATTCTGTTGATATCCATCTTATATCCTCCTCCAAATATCCTTTCTGTTCAACTACTACTCCTAGACCTTTGGTGTCTTTTGACATAATTACAATGTCACCAGCAAACCTCAAAGTTGTTATTTCTTCTCCCTGAACTTTAATTCATATTCCAAATTTTTCTTTGGTATTCTTTACTGCTTGCTCTAAGTACAGATTGAACAACATTGGGGATAAGCTACAACCCTTCCTCACTCCCTTCTCAACTACTGCCTCACTTTCATGACCTTTGATGCTTATAACTGCCATCTGGTTTCTGTAAAAGTTGTATATAACCTTTTGTGCCCTGTATTTTACCCCTGCAACCTTTAGAATTTCAAACAGGGTATTCCAGTCAACACTGTCAAAAACTTTCCCTCAGTCTACAAATGCTACAAACATGGCTTTGCCTTTCCTTAGCCTATCTTCTAAAGTAAATAATAGGGTCAATATTGCCTTGTGTGTTCCTACATTTCTCCAAAACCCAAACTCAAGACCCCTGAGGTTAGTTTCTACCAGCTTTTCCTTTCTTCTGTAAAGAATTTGTTTAAGTATTTTGCAAACACAATTATTAAGCTGACAGTTTGGCAATTTTCACACCTGTCAGCAAATGCTTTTTGTGGAATTGTAAATATTACAGTCTTCCTGAAGTCTGAGGGTATTTTGTCCATCACGTACATCTTTCACACAAGATGGAAATGTTTTATCATGGCTAGTTCACCCAAAGCTATCAGTACTTCTGACAGAATGTTGTCTGCTCCTGGGGCCTTGTTTCGATTTACATCTTTCAGTGCTCTCTACAAATTCTTCTCACAGTATCATATCTCCCATCTCACCTTGATCTAAATCCTCTTCTATTCTTATTATATTATCTTCAAGTTCATCTCCCTTCTAAAGATGCTCTGTATACTCCTTTATTTCTTTGCCTAGGACTGGTTTTCCACCTGAGCTCTTGATATTCAACATCTGCTTCTCTCTTCTCCCAAAGGCTCTTCAATTTTCCAGTAGGCAGTATCTATCTTTCCCCTAGTGAAATATGTTTCTATATCCTTACATTTCTCCTCTAGCCACTTTGCACTTCCTGTTCATCTCGTTTTTTAGACATTTGTATTTCCTTTCACCTGCTTGATTTGCTGCATTTTTATATTTTCTCCTTTCATCAATTAAAGTTAGTATCTCCTAGGTTATTCAAGGACTTATAATAGGCTTTGTCTTTATACCTATTTGATCCTCTGCTGCCTTCACTATTTCATCTCTTAAAGCTATTCATGCATCTTCTACTGTGCACCTTTCCCCTGTTCTATCAACTGCTGCCTAGTGCTCCCTCTGAAACTCTGGTTCTTCCAACTTATCCAGGTCCCATCTTCTTAATTTCCAATCTTTTTGCAGTTTCTTCAGTTTTAATCCACAGTTCATAACAATGTCTCTAGGTCTCTTCCATGTATACAAACTGATGATTCTACCTGGCGGCTTCCTCTTTCATTCATTCACCACAGTCCATATTCACATACTACTCATATTTTTCCTTTTCTTCCTTCTCCTACTATCTAATTCCAGTCCCCCTAACAATTAAATTTTCATCTCCCTTAACTATCTGAATAACTTCTTTTCTCTCATCATACACTTTTTTAATCGCTTCATCATCTGCGGAGCTAGTTGGCATATAAATTTGTACTACAGTGGTAAGTGTGTGCTTCATGTCTGTCTTGGCTACGGTAATTTGTTCACTATGCTGTTCATGGTAGCTTACCCACATTCCTATTTTCTTATTCATTATTAAACCTACTCCTGCATTACCTCTTTTTGATTTTGCATTTTTAAAACATTATTTGTCTGACCAGAAGTCCTGTTCCTCTTGCCAATGAACACAACTAATTCCCACCACTTCTAGCTTCAACGTATCCATTTATCTTCTTAAATTTTCTAACTTACATACCCGATTAAGGGAGCTGACACTCCACACTCTGATCAGTAGAATGCCAGTTTTGCTTCTCCTGATGATGAAGTCTTCCTGGTAGCCCCCACCTGGAGATCTAAATGGTGGACTATTTTACATCTAGAATATTTTACCCAATAGGACAAACTCAGCATTGACCAATACAGTAGAGTCGCACATCCTCAAGAAAAATTACAGCTGTAGTTTTCCCTTGCTTTCAGCCGTTCACAGTACCAGCACAACAAGGCCACTTTGTTTGATGTTACAAGGCCAAATCAGTCAATCATCCAGACTGTTGCCCCTGCAGCTACTGAAAAGGCCACTGCCCCTCTTTAGGACCAATGTGCTTGGCTGGCCTCTCAACAAAAACCTCTCTGTTGTGGTTACACCTATGGTATGGTTATCTGTGTTGCTGAAGCATGCAAGCTGCCCCACCTACACCCATTCTCCCTTATATTTGGGAAAGTTAATTTTGATTGTCATTTGGACCTATGTTTAGCATCATAAGCAATACATTAAGGAGATGACAAAACACATAGAACAGTGAAAACAAGCTAGCTCTAGGATTAGCAAGTTAAGGACTTTTCTCAAACATTTTTGCTACTGGCAACAATTGTATGGGGGAGGTAGGTTTGGCAGCAGTAATAGTTGTGGTGGTGGTGGTGGTGGTGGTGGTGGTGATGGTGGTGTTGGCAGTGCTGTTAGTAGTAGTACTCTTACCTTTGAATCTGCCAAAAGATGCCACTGTGGTTGAAAAAAGTATCTAAGACCTCGATCTGCACCATCCAGGGAGAGTGCGCGTGCTAAGAAAGCTATAATCAATATATAAGGGAAAGTGGCGGTAAAATACATCACTTTTCCAGAGGATTTAACGCTCT
The DNA here is from genome assembly GCF_023897955.1 of Schistocerca gregaria. NCBI lineage: Eukaryota > Metazoa > Arthropoda > Insecta > Orthoptera > Acrididae > Schistocerca > Schistocerca gregaria. The sequence goes on along the minus strand of NC_064920.1, from coordinate 434,697,201 downwards.
TCCATATGGAGAAGTAAACAAGAATCCAGGCAACTAGAAGACAAGCTGCTAGCTCCCATCTTATGTCTCCCAGCTCATCTATGCCACCACTCATTTTTAGGACCTTATTTCTGAGGGGAAAAAAACACACTTTACACTTTTATATCTTGAAATACCATCAAATTACAACTAAATAGAATTGTATACAAATTTATGAGTGGACTAGGATTACACTAACAAAGAATAATCATACACACTATGGATGAAAATAATAATGGATGGCTACATGAACACAGTGACCTGTTAGAGGTTCACACATACTGGTCACCAAAGGTAAAATCTGAACTAGAAATTTTGAAAAGTATGAGATCCATTCAATGGAGAAAAAGAGAGATTGACTTATTTCGTACTCATTTTATTTCTTCTAGAGTAATTATAGAACACCCTGTCCATCACAAATGATTCTGTCAATACATTTGCCATCTCAGAAACTGAAAGACTTAAGCAACATATAGCAAACAAAATGGTTTCTATTTGAATTATCATTCTCAGTTTTTAATTTCTGAGCAACAAATGTTTAACCTAAATTTCTGAAAATACATACTGTTTATAAAATTTCATTAATAGCATATACTTTATCCTTTAATTATTACTCACTCATAAAATTCTTCAGTAGGTGATTTGGAATTGTTTGATTTTGTGAAGTTAAACTTCAGATTTGATGAAGTCCAACAGTTTCGAGTATTCCATCGATGACCACATTCGTGCCATGGAACTTCAGTCTTAAATGCAGTAAAAAAGTAGTAAACTGCATAAGCAATAATGACATTGTAGTATGTGGACATAATGAACGATATTACAACACTTGCCAGTCCAGCGCCTAGTAAAGAGAAAGATCATTTTTTTTCTTACATTTTGAAATAGATTTAAAAATACTGTATACAAAAAAATTACCTTTAGCACATCAGAGTATGAGCTATTGACTGTGACACTGTCTACATGACAAAAGTTCTGTTAAAAAGGTACCTTAAACGAAATAGATGGAGTTATTTCTGATGGTTTCTCAGCATAATTGGTAGAATGTTTTGGGATAACCAGTCAATTTTTGAATTCAATAATGTTTCATTGACTGACCTAATTGTTTATCAGTTCTTATGGTCATATACTGGTAAGGTAAGGAATGAGGAGGCTCTCTGCAGAATAAGGAAGAAAATGAATATATAGATTGGACAGGATGATGGGACAGCTGCTAAGGCATCAGAGGATAATTTCCATATACTAAAGGGAGATGTAGAGAGTAAAAACTGTAAAGCATGTCAGATATTGGACTACGTCTAGCAAATAATTGAGGTCATACATTGCCATTGCTATTCTGAGATGAAAAGATCAACACAGGTCACATCAAACCTGTCAGATGACTGATGATGAAAAAACAAAATAAAGGGAGGAGGAGGAGAGGGGGGGTCATATATGCGCTTGCTATGTGGACTCCAGCATATGAGTACATATAAAGATCATTCCATCAGTCATCAACATTATATGAAAAGATTGAATAATCAACATAGAGCAGAGATGCTGAGTTGCATAAAGTGAGTTTGGTTCCAGCTATCTGAGACTGTGGTCATACGTTTGTGAGCTGCATCTGCACAAGTTTGTGCATGTCTGTATGTTTTCTATGTTTGACAAATGCCTTGTTGGCTGAAAGCTAACTTTCCAACAGTCTTTGTTGTGTCTTTCTGTGATGCAGCATCCCCACTTTATAGTGAGTAGCAACTACCCTTTTCATTATATTTTACATTCCAACCTGGATTTTCCATTCTCAAATTAAGCATTCTCTTTACAGGCAAGGAATTGAAATCACTCACAAGGAGAAGGCTACAGACACGGCCACCTGATTAGGCTTGCATTTGGCAGTTTGCTCTTTTGCACAACCTAAATTGAAAGATTAAGATATTTTGACTCAACAATGTGTCCCCCACACCCCCTATCTTTGAGATAACTACTCCAAGAGTTTTTTTATGCACAGCTGACTCAGAACTGAAGGGATTGATAGGTAAATGAAAACTAAGTGTTTTTCATCAGCATACATGAGATCTGCAAACACATATTTTCCTAGAAATTGAGGAAAAAATGTTTTTGACTGCTACTTATACATCCATAATGTAAACACTGTTTAACAAAGGTGCTGCTGATGTACTAACCATGGCATCTGGCTGCAGATTGGAGAACCTGTGTTCAATTTCCAGTTGCATTCTGCAATTTTTTTTTATTTGTATTTTTTTATGTTTCAAAATTAGTAGGCATGAGAGGGTTAATAAGGTAACTAATCAAAAGGGTAACTAATCAAAAGGAAATAATAACAAGATACGCAAAAAATTTCTCAAATGATTTGGGCTAGTAAAAAAAATAAGAATTTAATCCTGATCAATTTACAATGTTTCTTTCATTTACTCTGTTCCATGTCCTCAATTTCCTTCAAACTATTGTATTAATGGTACTTTGTGTATAAACATTTGAAGCAAATTCCCTTGCAGCACGAGAACATCTGTCAAGTGCAATATTTGAGCAATTACATCATTCCTTCCAAAGATTCAGAGAAAAAAAAAACTTTGTTTACATTTAAAAATATTTTATTTTCAGAAATTAATTTCAATGCTTACCACACACATGCTAACATTGTCTGAAAAATCAGTGATGAAAGTTGATCATGAGTTATGCTGTGAATTGTGCAATTCCTGCTGGGTTTCCAGAAGCAGATTGTATTTTTGAAGCCTTGAAATAATGTTTTAACTCAGTGACAAAAATAAACATCACATGTATGGCACACAGGGGTGCAGTTTGGTGTACTACTTCTGCCATGAAAGTCAGTTGACCCTCGTTGTCTATGAACCTGTTATCATACCTGATGGAGTTAGTTTGTACACCCCAGGAAGTATGGTTTTGAAATGTTCTCAAAGTATGTTTTGTAAATTGAATTATCCTATTTCCCAGATTTAGGGCAAGTGAACCAAACACTTTTAGTGAGTCAGTTAAGCAACTGACATCATCTATATCCCAAGGGCCAAATTATAATTTCTTATAAGCATGAGAAAAATTTAGGCAACAATTTTCCAGATTCTGTATTGGATATTGTCCACATACACAACAAACTGTACCAAGGGTTAGTTTTTCTCCCTCATGCAAAAACGCTTGTTGAATACACATCTTTGCAGCAGTCTTACTTGGAAGTTTGTGCTACAATGATGCTTTAAATTTCAATTCTTTTCTGATCCAAGTCATTTGATAAATTTATATGCCCAATTTGTTATTATTCTTTATTGATTTATTTACCTTATTAACCCACCTGTCCCTACCAGTTTTAATGCAGGGATAGGGATAGGGTAGGGGTAGGGGTGGGGATGGGGGGTGGAGGAGGGAGGGAAGTGGTGGCAAGGGGAGAGAGAGAACTGCATAATGCAACTAAGAATCTAACACAGGTTTACTGCTTCCCAGCCAGATGTCTTGGTTGTTACGGCAGCAGCACTTTCATTTAACAACCCACGGCAATAGATAAAGTTTCGTTTGTTGATTTGACAGGAATGTGTGTTTACAGATCCCATATATGTTGACGAAAAATTCTCATTTTTCAATTATCTATCAATCCAATCAACAGTGAGTTGATTGTGCGTCATGAACTTAAGGGGAACTTTCCTCAAAAATGGGGAGTTGTTGAGCAAATATATCTTTCATTTTAGATTGTACACAAGCAACCTGAAAAAAATGTGAGTTGAATCAGTTACCTGTGTCTAAGGCCTTCCTCTGGTTAGACCAATACTTCAACTGGGTACAACATTTTTGTTTTATATTTCTGCCTAAGGTAGTTTTATTTAACAATACCACAAAATTCACACACACACACACACACACACACACACACACACACACACACACACACACTATAAATGTCTCATTTTCCATTTGAGAGTTGTACCACTACATTATGATAGTACAAGCAAAATGCACAAGTATTCCTATTTCCTTCATAGTACATTTCCATCGTAGATTTGTGAGCACTCACAATGTTGTCTTATTTTCAGTTGCTTGTTTTGTTTCATCCTCTTCCAATTAACATAAATGTAAGCAGAAATATTAAAAGGTGCAGCTACAGCTACTGTCTCCTATGTGTTTATAAAGTATATGTTGTTACCTCCTGACGACAAGTTCCTTTCACTTTGTAATTCATAACAAATGAAGGTACACACACACACACACACACACACACACACACACACACACACACACACACACACACACACACACAGAGAGAGAGAGAGAGAGAGAGAGAGAGAGAGAGAGAGAGAGAGAGAGAGAATATTCTGTGATATGTGACACAGATCTTATGAATAATGGCTTCTACAATCCTAACTTACAGCAGGAACTTTGGTAGCATCCCGTGAGCACCACACACCTTTAAAAAGTGGACAGAGTTTTCCTAGTGCACCGATGGGCCCTCTCCTGGTGAACTGCCCAACAGCTAGTTCCATGTACAGCATTGGGATACCACATATTATTAGTATAATAAAATATGGCACCAAGAAGACCCCTGCATGTAAAAAAGAAGTAGTTGTTGGAATATGGTTGTTATAAAAACACTCAAATTACATTCCATTTTCAAGTACTAATTTCCTAGTTTACATGAAATGCACATTATTATAATAAGACAGATTTTTTAATAATTTAATTGGAAGCAGCACTCTTCTAAATAGTAAACAAAAAATAGTCAGTCTGAATTGCAACTAATGTTTGTTTATTTTGTAATTGGTTTCAGTCAAGCAAGACCATCTTCACACCACCAACTCCTTGGTGACATGGAGCCAGTACAAAATCCCGCTGGCTGTACGGAAAGGTACCAGGTAACAACTGCTCACTTTTTGCTCATCTTTGCACACTATTATGTGGAATTTGTGTTGTGGAACACAAGGTATATACTACAATAATTATTGCTAGATTATATCTATAGAATTCACTAGGTAGTGCACTCCACATATATTCACATAGCAGAATTTATACTGCCCACGATGTGATGTGTAGCAGATTCTCCAAAGAGAGAGAATGTGATTGAGCATTCACATAGCACACAGTGTAATGTATCTCGTCAATGTCATTTTTGCTTGGTCATGCAACTTTGTTTTTAATAGAAGACACGGCTCTCTTAATTAATTCAAGGCAGCCATAAGCGGAGGCATAAAATCAACAAGGAGAGAATGACTGTAGAATAATTCTATTGTTTGCATAGGGACTTGAGAAAAGACGAAGATACATTTTGGAATTACTTCAGAATTGGTACACAGATATTTGATCATACAGTGCCATCTGTTTCAAGTAGATTACAGAATCAAATTTCAGAGAGGCTATTACTGCTTCAGAGAAACTTATTGTCACCATCAGTGAAGTACATATTACAAATTTTACAAAACATTTTTTACTATCAGCAATTTACAATTTGTGTCATGTTCACCAAAATTTACAATTTAGAACATAGCTGAGAGGGAGTCATAATAATGTTCATGATAGTTTATTGAAATTATCATAGTATCTGTAAGCTTGGAAGTTTGAGATAATGCTTTCAGCTTGACGATTTTCAGATCCATAAAAAGACACAAAAGAATGTAAATTGGAAGAGGTTGAAGATGGCTCAATTCTTCCAATAGAATATGCTGCATTTTATTTCTAGGTCTTAACTGAGTTTTGGGTGATAGTGTCCACATGATGGGCTGCAAACTCAGTGTTAAGTGTTAACTGTCATATTGTGTCTAGTTCACACTTGTTGCTCAATAATTCAGATTTTGTTTTTCTGTTTTCAGAAACTCTGTATTTGTACTTTTTCTTTGTCTCTTAAGGTAGTCTGGGCGTGACAAAAGGGAGGATGGAGACACTGAAATGTTGTCCTCTGAATATTCTGGACAGCCTTGAAGAGCTGGCTTCTAATGAACAGTGGTAGTCTTGATGTGATGTTTAAAGCTTTTCCGGCATACTGATTGTTCCATAAAAACACGGAATAACTGCCGGATATCAGTAACTTCCTGCCACTATATTTCGGTGCAGAGTCTTCTGGTCAGATTCACAAATGTGCAACAGTTAGTAAACATTACAACATGTGTTTTACAAAATATCAAATGAAAAATTCATATTTTTTAATACATTCACCTCTAGGCATTATCACATGCACCACACTACAGCTGTTGTATAGTGCACAACAAATGTTCAAATATCCCACCATGAAATTCAGTGCATTTGTGCACTCTTGGGAGAAGATGTGAAGATGTTTTTGTTATCTGAGTGCCTCTGCAGGTTCCCTATCAGAGCAGCAGTGCCCATGATATGACTAGCAGGAGGAGTGCAGCAGGAGTGCTACCATAAACATACACAAAATCTGCATATTCTTCATTAGTGTAGATGTGTGGCATTTTAGCCAGTGCATACACAAACACAGTTCTTCTCTCTGATATGCTATTAATTCCTTGCAACACCTCAGTCACAACACACCATGGACAATTGCATTTTCAATGGTCTAGTTTTATGGCAGAAAGACATCCTGAGAAAAGCATCTGAAGGCAATGAGGTAGGCTGGACTAGAATAAAACATCAAAGAGGTTGGTTGGGCAACACACATGTGCACTACCAGCATGAAATAAAACATACATTAAATGTGTTTTATCACTGAAATCATTTGAAATAGGATGTATGTTCATATGAAGCATTTTGCTTCAAATGATCCTTCCTGCCATATCACTGAATATTGCCCATTCTTCTTAGGACACCCTTATGCATGAATATTTTTTTCCTTTTGCACATTAATTGGAACTCCTTCAAACATCCTTCACATTGTACAATACTGTTCATTTAATTCTTTTTCAGATATTCGTCAGATGGGATATCTCTCTGTGCTCTTTCAGTCATTTTAGATGCATCTGACTACAGTCACACAATCTTTGTATGAGTGAGTGGCACAATATGGGAAATTTGAAATGCCTACTCCTACTATACTATATTTTCAAACTACTGCACAATACTTGTACAGTGGTTGGAAAGCAATCAGATGGCAGGACATTTAGGGCAAATGACTTTTACAATAATATTTTGAACATGCCTCAAAACTATCCCCCCCCCCCCCCCCCCCGAAGGAATACCTGGTATTTCGGTAGAAGCCCCCATTTGTGTTGATTGGAGATGAAGCCTTTCCCCTCTCGGGTAATTTAATGTTACTGTTTCTGGAGGGAGGCAGGAAGGAAGATCATTTAAACAGAGGTTATCAAGGACTGGAACAGTGATGTAATGGACATTCACTGTTGTGGCCAGCAATTTGAGTTTTCTCCAAAAGGAAATAGAAACTTTCATGAACACACAGACATTATTATTCAGAGCACATGCATGTTGTACAATGTGACAATCAATACAGATGTTCCTGACATCTCTTCAGTGGAGTGTTGACCAGGACACATTTGAAAACAATGCTTTGGTGGCATGCTTTCAAAAATGATACAGCAAACCAATAGTGCTTTCAGAAGTGCGATGAATGTCAGGAAGCCATTCAAAAACTGTATCAACAGTCATTAACGAAAAATTTATCTCATGAACTATACTGTACCTGTTATTGTCATCATTTCATTAGCAAAAAGATAAAATTTGTAGATAATATACTAAGCTTTTTGTGTTAGTTATCTATAGTATTTTTACACTTGTTTATTTTACTTTTTTGTAGTTACCATCTGCTCCACAGTCTTCAACTACAGCATATCTAGCTTGAGGTATCACATCCTTGTTGTGGAAGTGTTTGTTGGCTAGTCCCCACAACACAGGGTATTCATGTATTACTGACATCCATTGCAAGATATTACTTGTAACTAACACATGAAAAACTAATACATGAAAAACAAACTCACTTGCAATCACATCACTGTCATTGCACAGCACTACTTGATATCACTCAGCTCAGCCTGCTGTCAAAACAGTCATCAAGCTCTTTTGTTGTTAAAACTTGTTCTCCCATTGTCAGGTGATGTAAGCTTTTATTCCTGCATCATCATTCTGCTTGGCATCACATCATACTGTGGCAGTGTAAATTCAGCATTATGTATTCAGCTATTAATATTAGTCACAAAATGGTTACACGACTGACTATTTTTGAGAATTTCATCACACATACAATGTGGCACAAGTTCCATAAAATGTGAATATTTTTCTAATATACAGCCATGATAAAATGCTTCATTCTTATGATCTATTTATGAGAACATTTTGCACCAAATAATATTTAATCATACTGCAGTGAGTTATGCAGCTACATTTCATCAGCATCTGAGAGGTAGGCTGCCTGTCAAGTTCAACTGTCTTCTTTATTTATTTATTTGTTTGTTTGTGTGGCTCACGTAATCTGATATTACACAACATGTTGCAGATGTAGGACAAAATGTGTTGGTATTTATATTCGGTAGAATGTTGTTTGGAGTGCATTGCAAGTTCACGTGTTGCTCTTAGTCACAACCAGGTTCTTTTATGGGGTGAAAACAGGGACACATCAAGTAAGACTTCCTGGCTTAACAAAATTGTAAATTATTTTCAACAGACCTTATATTTTTGGGAAGTTTAAGTACCATGTGTACATTTTGACAAAGTTGTGTATTAGCATGTAACACATGCAGGTTTCAGTTTACTCTAGTGTAATGTTTGTATTTCATTGCTGTTCTTTGTCTTGCATTTGGCCTGAATTTTACACTCTTGAGAATATATACTCAAGACTGTGTTAGTACCTCTAGCTTTCTAAAAATTGGTTGGATTATTTTCTAGATTTGTTGCCATTAATGATCCTCATGGCTCTTTCTGGATTTGATAAGGACAGCTGGAAAATTACTCCAGAATACCACACCATACCATACCATAGGTGAGCCAGTATGTATGCATTTTTTACTGTTTTCTGACTAATATAAGGGACTTCTACCACCCCCTGGTGATGTAGTCATTCAAGAACTGCTGAGTGAATGTCTTAATCATTGCAAAAATCTCTTCCCCCTCCCCAAGGTTCTTTTCGCTTGCCAAACAGATGGAAATAGCATGGTCCACAATCTAGACGTCCTGATCAGCATTACCCACACTTGTGCAACCTTGGTCAAGTTGTTGACACAATTTATTAAGGATGGATGTGAAATTGCATATAGTCCACAAACAAGCAGAATTTGCATACAATTTACACATTTTGTGCATAAGAATTGCAGCTCAACTTTGTTGTATGTTGTCATTCAATTTCACTTCCACACTGTGATAGCCTTTTATATCTACTGCAGAAAACTCTGAACTTCTGACAGTGCCCCACTGTTATTGTACAATGATCTTAGTGAGGGAGGACATGTGTAACTTCCTTTCTGAATCCCCTTTGTACATGCTTGCAGCTCACTCAGGGCATTGTAGCCAGTACGTATTTTAGCATTTATCTGATAAATATGTTTATTCCATTAAACCACAGACCAAGGAATTCAAATTAAGTGTTTGGTTCTGTTGGCGGCTTATTAACTGTAACAAGTGATTGTCAGGATTTGAGTTGTGTGTGGTGTGGAAGCTCACAGAAACAGTCTGTTTAGTGTTGGTAGTCAGTTGTTGATTTGTTCAGTAGCCCTGTTCACAGCTTTCTGTACCACTGCTGTTGTGTTGTCCTCTTTGAAGAGTACAGTTATCTTCAATGATGACAGTTGTCTGAACACGTAAAGTTGTCTGAACACGTAAAGTTCATTTTGTTTACATATCGCGGCCAGGCCGAACTTTTGAGTTTTCAGATTAAACTTCATACCGCAATCTTAAGTGCATTTACTGATAGTTTAGTGTGCTAAATACGTTTGCTGCCCCTTTATATCTGTAGCGTATCGTCATCTCTTAAGTAATTTCCAGTAAAAAACTTCTGAACCACTGTTTACATAGTCGCGAGTAGGCCTAATTTTTCGTACACGCATTTTCATTGTTTTCCGGTAACTTAATTGTCTTTCTGTCACTAAAATAGATTTGTACCATGAGTGTAAAGTGCCTGACGTGCCGTAGGATCGTTAGCTCCGGGGTCTGGTGTGATGGATGTAGTAACTTTTTTCATTGGAGCGACTGTAGTGGCGTGGGAATTGGGAAAATGAGCGAGACTCATCAGTGGTTCTGTAGGCTATGCAGTAGAGATAGGAAGATTGTGGAACAGGAGGGGAAAATTGCTGCCCTTCAGGCTGAGTTAGATGAGGCTAGGCGAGAACTGGGCAGGTTAAGGGGGGAGAAGGGTAAACAGGGGTGGGAAGTGGCAACAGGCATGAGGAACAGGCCAAGAAATTCTTCTGACCGCTTTGTTATTAATGTACAAAATAGGTTTGACCTGTTGCCTCAGTCAGAAACTGATGAGCCTCTCACAGAAGTAGATGTACACAGGGCTCAACAAGCTTTCAGCAGCAAATTGATTAAGAATGTAGGGAAGTCTGCAAAGAGAAAGAAAGTCTTGTTGCTAGGTAGTTCGCATGCTAGGGGTGTGGGCCAACTTCTGCAGCATGAATTAGGGTTGGATTACCAGGTCACAAGTTTTTTCAAACCTAGTGCTGAACTTGGGCAGGTTACAGAGGATTTAGGTTCACTATGTAAAGGTTTTACTAAGGAAGACACCGTGGTTATTGTGGGTGGGCCGGGCAACAGTATTGACAGAGATCCGGGGTACAGCATAAAGTGTGACCTGGCAAAGATTGCATCGGCATCGAATCATACCAGTGTTGGGTTTGTGTCGGTTCTGGAGCGCCACGACCGACCTCATTTGACCTCTTCTGTCAGGAGAGTTAATTTGGAGTTGGAACGGCTACTTGGATCTGGTGCAGGGTCACACATTGGTGTGGTTCCTGTTGATTCACTCTGTAGGTGGGACTATACTAGACATGGCCTACACCTCAACAGGAAAGGGAAGGGTAAACTGGCTGGGCTGATAGCAGGAAATTTAAAGGGGGGAGGAACTACATCTCATGGTGGAAACTCTTTTTTAGTGTAAGATCAGTGTCCAGTGGGAAACTCAGCCAGGCAAGTACTAAAGATGTTAAAAAAGTTCAAGATACTCACAAAAGTAAAGTGAAAAATAATGTTAGTATATTTCATCAAAATATTGGGGGATTGAAGAATAAAAGTACTAAAGATGTTAAAAAAGTTCAAGATACTCACAAAAGTAAAGTGAAAAATACTGTTAGTATATTTCATCAAAATATTGGGGGCTTGAAGAATAAAATTGATGAGCTTCTGCTTTGTTTAGAAGATATAGAAACCAAGAATGTAATAGATATACTATGCCTGTCTGAGCATCACATTGTCACTGATATGCAAAAGGTTAGCATCAATGGGTACAAATTAGCTGCACATGTAAGTAGAGATAATATGATGAGAGGAGGAGTTGCCATATATGTCAAAAGCTTCCACAGTGCAAAAAATTTAGAAACTAAAAAATTTTGTGTAGAGCAACATATGGAAGCATGTGCCACTGAACTTAAACTAAAGGATGGCACTTTCATAATTGTAACAGTGTATAGGTCCCCCTCAGGGAATTTCCAGCTATTTCTGGAAAACTTGGATGCTTTGTTGTGCTATCTGTCAGACAGGGGGAAGCAAATTATCATTTGTGGGGATTTCAATGTTGATTCCCTGAAAGAGTGTAATAGGAAGAATGACCTTTTAGTATTACTCAGTTCTTTCAATTTGAGCTCCGTCATTGATTTTCCTACTCGGATAACAAAGAACAGCAGTACATTGATAGATAACTTTTTTATAGACCAAGATAAGTTTAGGGACATAAATGCTTATCCTGTTGAGAATGGTCTTTCAGATCATAGTGCACAGCTTGTTACAGTACATGACATAGCTCCATGCAGTATAATAAATCAGACTTTCAAAGCAGTGCGTTCAATTAACAATATAAATATTGCAAACTTTAGGGAAAGCCTACAGCAGCTAGACTGGGATGAAGTGTATAAGGAACCCGATGCAAACTTTAAATATAACTTATTTCACAATACATTTTTAAGGGTATTTGAAAATTGTTTTCCCAAGAAAATAGTTAAACATAATTCCAAGAAAACATATAAAAAACCTTGGCTAACTAAAGGAATAAGAATATCTTGCAACCGTAAAAGAGAACTGTATCTAACAGCAAGATGGAGTACTGACCCCGAAATTGTTCAATATTATAAAAACTATTGTGCGGTACTAAGAAAAGTTATTAAAAAGTCCAGAAGCATGTGTATCATGTCTGAGATCAGTAACTCTGATAATAAAATTAAAGCAATTTGGAATATTATTGAAAGGGAAACAGGGCAACCAAGAGCACAGGAAGACTTTAGTGCAATAAAATTGAATGACAAGTGCACTAACAAACAATCAGAAATTGAAAATATTTTGAATAATCATTTTTTAAATGTTGTGGAGAAAATAGGATCTAGATCTTCACTAGAAGAGGCAAGGCTATTAATAGAAGAGGCCATACCTGCACAGTTTGAAACAGCTGTAATTCCACCAACCTCTCCCTCTGAAATCAGTAAAATAATAAACTCACTGAAAAGTAAAAGCTCTTACGGAATTGATGGCATTTCCAGCAAAGTACTTAAAGCTTGTTCCCCACAGATAAGTAGAATTCTCAGCCACGTATGTAATAGCTCTTTGGAGCAGGGTGTTTTCCCTGATAGACTGAAATATGCCATTGTAAAACCATTGCATAAAAAGGGGGATATGTCGGATGTCAACAACTACCGCCCAATCTCTCTTCTGACAGCTCTATCAAAAATTTTTGAGAAAGTAATGTATTCAAGAGTAGCCTCCCATATTTGTAAAAATAAAGTACTAACAAAATGTCAGTTTGGTTTTCAGAAAGGCTTTTCAACAGAAAATGCTATATATGCTTTCACTGATCAAATATTAAATGCTATGAATAACCGGACATCACCCATTGGTATTTTTTGTGATCTCTCAAAGGCCTTTGATTGTGTAAATCATGGAATTCTTTTAGATAAGCTAAATCATTATGGTTTGAGTGGGGCAGTGCACAAATGGTTTAATTCATACTTAACTGGAAGAATGCAGAAAGTTGAAATAAGTGGTTCGTGTAATGTTAAAACAGCTGATTCCTCAAACTGGGGTGCTATCAAGCACGGGGTCCCACAGGGTTCGGTCTTAGGTCCTTTACTGTTCTTGATATACATTAATGACTTACCATTCCACATTGATGAAGATGCAAAGTTAGTTCTTTTTGCTGATGATACAAGTATAGTAATAACATCCAAAAACCAAGAACTAAGTGATGTAATTGTAAATGATGTTTTTCACAAAATTATTAAGTGGTTCTCAGCAAACGGACTCTCTTTAAATTTTGATAAAACACAGTATATACAGTTCCGTACAGTAAATGGCACAACTCCAGTAATAAATATAGAATTTGAACAGAAGTCTGTAGCTAAGGTAGAATTTTCAAAATTTTTAGGTGTGTCCATTGATGAGAGGTTAAACTGGAAGCAACACATTGATGGTCTGCTGAAACGTCTGAGTTCAGCTACGTATGCTATTAGGGTTATTGCAAATTTTGGTGATAAGAATCTCAGTAAATTAGCTTACTATGCCTACTTTCATTCACTGCTTTCGTATGGCATCATATTCTGGGGTAATTCATCGTTGAGTAGAAAAGTATTCATTGCACAAAAACGTGTAATCAGAATAATTGCTGGAGCCCACCCACGGTCATCCTGCAGACATCTATTTAAGGATCTAGGGATCCTCACAGTAACCTCACAGTATATATATTCCCTTATGAAATTTGTTGATAATAATCCAACCCAATTCAAAAGTAATAGCAGTGTGCATACCTATAACACCAGGAGAAAGGATGATCTTCACTATGCAGGGTTAAATCTGACTTTGGCACAGAAAGGGGTAAATTATGCTGCCACAAAAGTCTTTGGGCACCTACCAAACAGCATCAAAAGCCTGACAGATAGCCAACTAACATTTAAAAATAAATTAAAAGAATTTCTAGATGACAACTCCTTCTACTCATTGGCTGAATTTTTAGATATAAAGTAAGTATAAAAAAAAAAAAAACTTAATCATTAGTGTCATGCAATATTTTGTGTAATGTAATTTCTTGTACAGACATCTTTTATTAACCTGACACGTTCCACATCATTATGAAGTGTCGTATTCATGATCTATGGAACAAGTATTAATCTAATCTAATCTAATCTAATCTAATCTACATCTACATTCTTAGTTCATTGACGTACAGGAGGAGTAGCAGAGGTTCCAGTACTGAACCCTAAAAAAAACCTTTCTTGACTGTTTTACTTCCAAATGGAATTTCAGTTACTGAACTGAGTTGCTTATCCATGTGCATCATACTGAGTTCCTGCAAGTGATTGCTTAGGAATGATGTAATTCATTTGTTTGCCAATTGTCTAATACCACACTGTTCAGTTTTTATCAACAGTATTTTAAACTCCACTGTGTCAAAAGCCTTTGACAGATTTAGAAATATGCCTGTAATGAGCTGTTTTGCATCTGAAAGATCTAGTATTGTATTAAGTAGTCATACACTGCCATTTGTGAGGACATAAACCCATATTGAGATATACTCAGTGATGCCTATTTTGTCAGTGAAATCCATCAGCTTTTTGTGTGCAATTTTTTCAAATACTTTATAGAAGCAGGCTGAAATTGTCATAGCCTGATAATTGTTCATGTCTTTTTTCAACTTGTTTGAAAATGGGAATAACTTTTGAAATTTTCAGTACTTGTGCAAAGTTCCTGCCCGGAAAGACCAGTCACAGAGATGAATTAGCAGTTCAAGCAATAGTATGCACACATTTCTTGATGGCAGGTCCTGACCATCAATGACAACTGCATACAATTTTTTAAAAAATTTCTCACATCCTAACCTTTGGTAGTTGTGCTAATGAACAGTGATTGTGAATGCTTGTATTTTCTGGTTTACTGGTTAATATTTTATTTTTGGATTATTTTTTTATCCCTTCTTCAGCTAAGCTTGCAAATAATTTCTTGAAAGTGGTCACCAAAGCATCAGGATTAGTCATCTCATTGTTGTGTTTATTTCTATATTTGTGTGTGTTGCTTTCCCCCCTCTTTCCCATTTTACAATATACCACATTGATTTCACTTTGCTGTTGGATCTGTCAATGCACTCACCACTGTACATCCTTTTAGCTTGTCTTTCCATTGTCCTTTGGTTTCATAGGTAACTTTTATATTATTTGAGTAATTGAAGGGAGTAATTATTTTGTTTTTACAACTAATGGAATATTCTCCTGTTTTAAGATGAAGTTTTTATTCCTGGAGTAATCCTTTTCTTGCTTGACTGATTGGGGGGAGGGGACTAAACAGCGATGTCATCAGTCACATCGAATTAGGGAAGAATGGGGAAGGAAGTCAACCTTGCCCCTTCAAAGGAACCATCCAGGCATTTGCCTGAAGCAATTTAGAGAAATCACAGAACACATTGATCAGGACGCAAGTTTGAACCGTCTGCCATCTGAATGTGAGTCCAGTGTGCTAATCACTGCAACACTTCACTCAGTAATCTTAGTCTTGTTTCTCTTATTGTTATTTAAGACTGCTGTTTTCTGTGCACTATAATATACACTACATTCATTCATTTTGTTAAGCTTGTTTTGAGTTTATTAACACTCCTTCACTAGTCTAACATAAGGCATGCCAATGATCATGATTAACTTGAAAAAATACTTCCAATATCATACATGATTTTGAAGATGACGTGCATTGGTGTACTAGAGAATTAGCAACTAAGTAAAAGAGAGATTTAAGATACTATACACAAGTCACTTTGGAAGCTTAGAAGCTTTTCATAAGATAGTGTAGTATGTTTCAATTTAGCCAGTCATGACTGGAAACACCTTGTTTTTATAGTATGACTAGTGAACCCAGCAATCCTTTTCGATTGCTAAATATGTATGGAAATTGCTTATACGTCATAACCTCCTCCTTCCCCCCTCTCTGTCCATCTACTACTCCTCTCCTCCCTTTCTGTCCATCATCTCCCCCCCCCCCCCCCCATGTAAATTTCCTCCCCATCTCTCTATCCATTTCCTCAGCCCCTCAACCCGTTTTCCCTCCTTGACCTTGTTATTGCAAATGGAACCTCAACTGGGAATTAAACTTCCTTAAAATGAATAGGTTTATTGTTTGCGATCAATGGTATACTAGCTATGGAGACCTCTCCAGCTGCTGCGTCTGTGAAGGTAGTAGCTTAAATGACAGTATTTCACCATTTTTAATCTGCAAACAGCCAAGATAGCAAAGTTTTGGATGATTCAGATTCCACAGTAGTATTCTAATCAGAAGCCAATAAAACTGAATGTGAGGAAGAACACAAAACAGCACATTGTTGTGTATATAATTTTTGTTCAATTCACATGTAAGGAGAAACAATGTTTACTAGTGAAACAGTTTGTCTAGTGGTTTACATGCACTGCTATCATAGTCAAAATTTACTAAGAGAAAGAAAATGAAACTGCATGTTATTAGAGCATTGTGTAAAACTGTTAAGTAAATTGATTAAGAAATTCCCTAGTATATTTATTTGTATATTATATACATTAAATATATATATAGCCCACATATGGCCAAATGTGTTTATCGTATGTTCGCCCAAATGTTTACTAGAGTGTCTGGTAAATATGTGAGATAAATCGGTCAAGTACTATTTGAGATTTTTGGTAACTATCTTAAACAATTACATGACTTTATATAGTAGTATATGTGATGTGGAAATAGGACAATTATGTATGTACAACTGCTAGTATGCATTGATAGAATACTGAGAAATTGGTATTCATTCCAAAAAAGTTGTGTTAATCCTATGATCTATCTTTATGTGGCATTTACAAGTGTACTATTCCTTCCAGAGTGGATTCGTGATTGACATCAAATGTAAAATACATCTCATGCTGGATACCGTACTGGGTATATATACTCTAAAAACACAATATAATGTTCACCTACCTCCTCCACTCTTGTAGCAGAGATATGGAAACCTCCAGACATTTCCAAGCCCCACAGAGTACCCAATGCAGGCCAACACAAACTGTGCCTTATTAGACCAATGCTGCCTTCTTGGGATGTGAAGGTATTCTCTACTAGGGTCAAAATAGCTGCTACTGCTTGTAGTCGAAACTGATGCCTCATCATCAGAAGGCCTAGAAAAAACAACACCATGTAAATGAAATTGAAATTTTGCTATTAAATGAAGTAACTACAAATATTCTGTTCTGAAGTTCTAAATTTTTAGAATACGTTTATTACTCATGCTCAGGTTGAAGGTTTTTATTTTTTATGTTAAACAGTACTGGGAGATGTGTAATATACTCTACTTGCATAGCTAATTGTTTTTTAATCATGAATTGGTTTTTAATCATACATGTCCCTGTCAATACCATTTTGATTATGGGTAATCAACCCACTTACACCTGTGTAATCAAGATTGTAATTTAACAGCTTTAGATTTTGAATAGGAATAGATGATAGAATGTACTGAGTAATTCACAAAAGGTTGTGTCTTTTACTAAAGTATATTTATGTTTATTCCTTTGCATTTGTTATTCATTATGTAACACTATTTGGAATAATTGAATGTCCTGTAAATAACAGGTTATACGGTTTCATTTGCAAAATTATGTTAATTTGTAATTTTGTACACACAGATTTCCATTATGTTAAAACAATAATTTCTAGTACAGGAAAATGATAATTCACTAATGGAATACAGTTTTTGTATGAAATGAACAAGATTATAAA
This sequence comes from Schistocerca gregaria, assembly GCF_023897955.1. Lineage (NCBI taxonomy): Eukaryota > Metazoa > Arthropoda > Insecta > Orthoptera > Acrididae > Schistocerca > Schistocerca gregaria. The sequence continues at coordinate 434,679,381 of NC_064920.1, read as the reverse complement.
ACAGAAAAACAATGCACAATATCGAGATCGATTGTCAGAACTGTAAATATTTAAGTGGGTAATAACTAAAGCCTGTTAAATGGTAGTAATCAAAATAACTAATAAATTTAGCAGATATCTGATATTTCATATTCAATATTTTAGAAAATGTTGTAAAAAAAACTGCAAGAAAACAGTGTTAAAGACAACATCTGACAAAAACATGAGGTAACCAGAACGGAAGGAAGAAATGAAATGCAACTTCATGGGTTGAGAGGGTATGTGAAGTTATTGAAATGAATACAAAACTGACTCAAATTTGCAAAGAACTTGTTGGCATGAGCCCACTTATCAGCACAATATTGCACAAGCTCTGACCTAGATGCACACATTGATTGAGTTGGGAAGAGTGTCATTGCCACTGCATCCTCTCCTGGGGCAATCTGACTCACAACTTCGTAGCTGGTCCTTAATATCCTGAATACTGGTGCTAGCGTGGAGTCAAAATCTGAGCTGGCCCACACTTTTTCAAAGAGGGACAGACTCTAGGGGTCTTGCTGTCTATGGGAATAACAATATCACACAGACAGTTCACAAAGATACAAGGTTTGGACAAAAATTTGGGTGCAGGAAGAAAAATATATGTTGGAACATAGATACAGATGCTAGACAAGCCTGCAGATCGCACTGTCATATGTGACTATGAACAACACCTGTGCAGTATTGTCAATACGATGCGAATGTCAGCTGTGGTCAGGAAAAGTGTTCTTTGTAGTTGTGAATGCATTATGTCAGAGATAAGTGAATTCGAATGTGGGCAAACTGTTCATGATCATATGGTGGGTGCTTCTGTAGCCAAGGTGTGAAAGTGTTCAATGTTTCGAGAGGCACTGTATCGAATGTGTGCTGTTCGAATGTGGGCAAACTGTTCATGGTAATATGGTGGGTGCTTCTGTAACTAAGGTGAATGTTTTCAATGTTTCAAGAGGCACTGTATCGAAGATTTATACTGTGGTACAGGGAAACCAGAAAACCACTAAGTCATAATCCGGATGAAAATGTCAGTTAAATGGTTCAAATGGCTCTGAGCACTATGGGACTTAACATCTGAGGTCATCAGTCCCCTAGAACTTAGAACTACTTAAACCTAATGAACCTAAGGACATCACACACATCCATGCCCGAGGCAGGATTCGAACCTGTGATCGTAGCGGTCGCGCGGTTCCAGACTGAAGCGCCTAGAACCGTCAGAAATGTCAGTTAAGTGACAGTGACAGATGATGGTTGAACAGGGATGTGACAAAAAAAATAAGAGGACTACAGTTGCAAAAGTGATTGTAGAGCTGAATGTCATACTCATGAACCATATGAGCATCTGAAAACTTGAAGGAAGCTACAGAGATGGGGAATTTCAGGGGGAGCTATAATTCCAAACCCACTCATCAGTGATGCAAATGCCTGTAAAAGGAAAATGTGGTACTAAAGCCATAAAACCTACAGTATGGAGCAATGGAAAAAGTCATTTGGTCAGTTTAATTTCCTAGAGTGAAACATGGTGGGGGGTTTTGTGACAATTTGGGCACCCATACTGTGGTATTCCATGAACCCTATGGTTACTCTAGAAGATCGCATTAGTACCAAGGGTTATGTGACGTCTCACAATACAATGTTTGTTTCCCAGTGGCAATGCTGTGATCCAAGGTTACAGGACCCCTGGCTACACACCTCGCGTCATCCAGGGTTGGTTTTCTGAACATGAGGGTGAGTTGTTGCATCTCCCTTGACCACCACAGTCACCAGATCTTAATAATATTGAGCCTTTGTGGTCTACCTTGGAAAGAAGGGTGCATCATCACTATCCACCTCCATCTTTATTACCTGAACTTGTTGCTATTTTAAAGGAACAATTGTATAAAAGCATTGGAACCCACACAGAACCTGTATTTATCCATTCTGAGATGACGGGAAGCTGTTCTGAGTGCCAACAGTTTTCTCACACCGTATTAGAGGTGGTCACACAGTGTCTGTGTTATTAGCACATTTTTGTCTGCCACCAGTATGTGCCATGTGTAGCCGAACACTGTTCTGTCGCTAAAAAGCATCATGATACTGTCACCTGAGAGGTAACACGCAGCATGTCCTTGATGAACCATTTCACCACTGGGATTCCCCAGTCGTGATACAGAGTCATACCCAATGCTGCCCCCCCCCCCCCCCTCCCAAAAATCATGATGCCAGGAGTAATATCTCTATGCCTCCTTATAATACTGGAAGAATGGAATCTCACTCAGGTCACTGACATACTCATCAACAATGGTCATCAGAACCATGATTTATAGATGAATAGCATGTGGTGTTATTCATCAGCAGTCCATGTTTCCCAATCAGGCACCATTCCAATTGCATCCCTCTGTGTTATGATGTTAATGGCAATGTATGTATGGGATGGTAACTACCTACAGCAGCTGCTAGTACCCGAACAATGGTACAGGATGATGCAGTATTGCAGGGAGTCTATTATTTGATCGTGGTTTCAGGCACCAATGTGATGGGGTTACATAGTCCTTGGTGCACAATATGGCGATCCTCTCTTGTGGTGGTGAGACAGGGTCCACTGCAACCCTTACAAAGAGTAAGCCTGCCCTCAGGTTCCCAAGATGTCCAACATCGGACTGCGCTTACATCTGCATGTCACAAAAATTTGGATATTGCATGATTCAACCAACCACCCAAATGGAGACCCACAATGAGGTGCTGATAACACTGTCTCATATGAGTATGTAATATCTCAATTTCCTTCCGAATGATCACACTATTCATGCCTTATGTACCCCACCAGGGCTGGTAACAATACTAAAACAGAAAGAACAGTAATGCACTATGGTGGCCATTCTATCTGTTATGAAGTATTACAACCCTAGTCACTTACTACCAGACAATGTTGTGCATGTGTATGAAGTCGCAACAACATCCAATGGCGTCTTCCGAGAGCTTCACTTTTGAGGCAGCAAACTGTAAAACTTTCTATCACATTTAAGTTTTTGTTAATGTATAATGTTTCATTATAACTTAACAGAAGTGTTAACAGTACTGGAGGGCAGTCAATGAAAATTAGAAAGAAGGAAAAAAAATCCAGTGAACTGTTTACACTTATTATTTCAAAAGTAACAACCACAACTGTTAATACATTTATCTCACTGTGAGACAAGACAGTCACTACCCTCACAGACAAATATTTGCAACTGCCTATGAAATCATGATTGTACCCAGGCATGCACCTCTTCCAAAGCAAATCAATGGCCATGGATGTCTTTCTCGAGTGCTCCTAAAATACAGAAACAGCATGGGGAGAGATCAGTACTGTATGGAGGATGTGTAAGAGCATCCCAGCATAACTTCTGCTATGTAGTTAAAAGACAGTCATTCAATTACTGGCAAAGTCATGATGCCCTTTATTTTTGACTGCAAGGGCATGCTGCTCATTGATTTTCTGGAACACTGTGCCTCAGTTAACACACAGTGGTTGTCAAGTCCAAACACCTAAGAATGCAGGATAACGCCTGCCCACATGTTGCCAAGATTATTTCAGCTAAGCTGCAGAAGTTTGTCTGGGAACCCTAGATATTCTGCATATAATCCTGATCTTTCCCTATGCTATTTCCATATTTTTGGAACCCTGAAGAAATAAATTTGCTTTGGATGAAGAGGTGCATGTCTGGATATGATCACAGTTCTGTGGGCAACCGTAAACCTTCTTTCATGAAGGCATTGACCATCTCATCTCACGGTGGGATAAACATAGTCACAATTATGGTGATTACTATTGAAATAATAAACAGATTACTCCCCCCCCCCCTCCCCCCCAAATCTTCTTTTCATTTGACTGCCCCTTATAATAATGAACTAGTTGTCATGGATTGTTACTTTACTGCATAAGGACTGTTGTTAGGTCAAAGTTACTATTTGCTGTGAAGTAGTAGTCAGTTGTTGTTAGTACGAACTGGCAGTTAGTTGCTTGTGAGTTTTAGAAGTTGCAGTCAGTCTGGTATTAGTAAACGAAGAAAATTATCAGGATATGTTTTGGACTTTTATTTAAAAAGGTAAACACCCAAGATTTGTTAATGAATGCGGATTTTTGCAAAAAGTAAGCAAACTAGTACATCTGTAGTGAATAAACATGAACAGCAAGTAATGTCAACCTTGAATTCTTCAAAATAACTATTCATCATGAAAGTTTCATTTTTTGCTTTAGAACTTCTGATTTGCAAAGTGACTCATTATGTTGTAGAGGAAAATGAACAACTAAAATTTAGAACCAATTTAATTTTGAAACAGAAACATTACAAGGTAAATGTAAAACTACATTCTCGAGGTAGTTCAGTAGTGTACTCAAATCAAATACAGGGCAATGTGGCTTATGTACATTGTTCAGTTTAATAAATGTACCTCAAAGGGTAGTCAGTACAGGAAGTTTCCTGTCAAATTTGTGTACACTATAGCAATGTCATTCAGTCACTTATAATCATGTGACACAAAAAAGTAACCTATAAAGTATTAACCCATAGCCATTAAACCAGCTGAAGACAGCTACTTTCAAATTACAGCTTGCAAGTACTATGAACAGAATGCTACACAATTGCACGCTAGCTTCTCTTATGGCAACTGGGAGGGCTGTATCAACCTAGACAGTAGTATCCAACAGTTACAAAGAAGGTAGGCAATGGAATATCTGTAATGGAACCAGAATCAATTTTACAATGTTTTCTTCACCAACAAGTGTAGACTTTGTCTGATGCATGATGACTGTCACTCAAATGTGTACAGGTTGTCAGGTATTAATGCTTCCTCAGGTATGCAGTTCATAGCTTCAGCAGGGAACCGAGTAGTAATTTTTTTGTCAGTATTATGTGTAAGGATATCGATGCTTCTCACTGCTCGAGAATTGTGCAGCATCAGGGCAGAAACATCCTTCCAGGCCCTACAGTTAACACATTGGCAATGGGTTCATCCTTCAAGACAGTAATGCAGGAATATGCTGCATTCATCTCATGAATATCTTCTACAGGAGACAGAAATCAACCAAATGGTACAGTATCTGGTATCTACTGACATGAACCAAATCAAGCACACTTTTGACCAGTCAAAACTTGCAGGGTATTGTTGAAGGAATCCTCCTCACAGCCTAGACCTACTCAGAAGGACTGCTGTTGAAGAGTGGGACAGGTTTGAGCACTTTTTGCACTGCATACCGAGGAGGATCAAACCATGCACAGGATGCAGCAAAATGGTAATGGAAGTTATTCAGCAGAAGATTTAGTTTTTTCAGATGTGCACTTCCAAATAAACTGCCATTAATTTGATTACTTTTTTGTTTTTATCTCACAGTAAAGTTATCTTTATTTAGTTTCACAAGTCTCATATTTTAATTCCCTGATCCCCTTGACCTTAGCCTCCACTGATACACAGATGGTGTAAAACTTTTTTAGCAGTTGAGGGCCTTGAAAAACATTTGAGAGAGAATACCTTGTGGCCATTTTATTTTAGGAAGGGGATTTTTGGGATTATATGTATCTGCTTCTCAGCTTTGAATATTTTACTTGAAGTGACTCTTCTTTAGCACCACACAAAGGACACGTGTGACTCAAGGAATATGGAATGAAAAAAGTTGACATCACATCATCCCACTCTGATCACAACCAGGTTTCTTGCTGAAGATGAATTCCATACCTTCAATGGTTGGGAACATTGCTGGCAACCAAATTGTCCTCCACAATGCTTGAGACTACCTCATCTAAAGGAGAAACCCCCTGAATGTGAACAGCCTCCTCAGGAAAGTTCAACTACACTGAATCTCATCTGAATGGGCCATGGAAGACGTGCAAACACTCTCCACAAGTGGGGAAATTTCCATCACCATGCTGTGGCTCTGGTGCTGAATGACATATAAAAGCTCATATCGTAGCAATGTGTCCTGCAAGTGCCTATAGAGGTTCTTTCAAAGATTTCCTGACAGTCACAAGTGGACTGACAAACTATATAAAACCCAACTGATAAAATGTATAAAATACCTTGATATTCATCTACAACTATTGTCATTTGTATTATTCTGGAGAAGTGCTGATATGTAACAGTTTAGTAATCCTTGTATATGCATCACTATTCTTGTGATTAAAAGCCTCTCATGTGTGCCATAAGATAAATAAATAACTATCTAAAAATTGGGAAGAAAGCATGATTGCGTGTAATCAAATTATGTGTACGGTACCGTACCTTGTCTACAGCATATGAACATGCCAACATAACCACACTTGTGGGATATAGAGTGAAACAGATTGAGGTTGGGAAATATTCCAGAGTTGGTTGGAAGAATGTGTGGAGGCACTGAATCAGGTTGTGTAGGATAATGAACAAAAGACTTTCTCCTCTCCCTGAATGAAAATATCTCTTTTGTTATGTGTCTAGAAAAACCTGCTGAAAACAGTTTTAGAATCATTGATTTGTGAAATCTGATGCACAACTTAAGTTTCTTAGCAGTACATTAGTCCCAAACTTCAACTACCATCCAAGTACTGGATAGAACCCCTTTTGAATCACTGAGTATATCCCCACACCAACAATTTACTAATTTTCTTACATTGTTATTTTAAAGGAGTTTTACATATGGATTTCCTAACTCAGTCTTTTTATTTTGTTTCACGCTCTTAATATCAATTTACAACCGAGCACTTGTTTTCAGCAACTTAACACAATTTCAAGAATTTTGCATGGAATTCTTAAGTATTAATGAGAAGACTTTCAATGGGGAAGCTTTTATTTCCCCAGTAACTTCAGAGATATCTAAATGGACAGTGGCTGATTTGTTTACAGCCTGCAGTTATCTTGTCAGCTGAAAACCACATGTCTGAGAGATACATTTTTATCCATTTCTAGTTTCCAGCATTGAAGTGGAATTCAGCTTAAAACTTTGAGTATTTATTTATTTACTCATGCCCTACATTGAAATAGCTTCACTTTTCTTTTTAAACCATTGCTTAATCCACTGCATATTTGAAGTAGAATATCAGATGACTGACGAGTACCAGAGAATGGTCCATTATTCAGTTTTGTAAATGTCTCAGAACACCATCTGGGTTGTGGAGGCAAATGACTTTATCATCAACTTGCAAATAAAGGAGTGATTGCCATTATTATTCTCAAACTGTAGTGTTCCTCCATGTGATCTTCCTTCTAGAGCTCTAGCAAGCAATCAGCTGAACAAAGTAAATTATTTGACTAAAAGTCTCTGTACTGACGACTGAACATACTCTGTTCAATGTTGAGCTAAGTATCTACGGGTGTACAATGCCGAAAAACAGTGTCATCATTATAGGTATGTTTTTTTCCAAAATGAGAGAATAGAGAGAACTGAGTTTTAAGTGAACATGATCAAAGCTCCCAGCAGTTCAAAATTTCTGTCAAAGATATTTCAAAGGGGATAACAAATGCCTAGAGTCAATGTCAGCAATTTTATTCTTAACTGGAAAGATTAGAGAAGTACTATACAGAATCCCTCTGATACTTTCTGAGACTAGAAGGCACTACTTTTATGTTTCTCAATATTTTGCAGCTTTTATGACATTGTCCTTTGATAAAATCAAATTTTGTTGGCTGACAGGTTCATTTACATTTCAGTGTGGGTGTTCCACAGTCTGAATCATTTCTCCAGAGTCAAATTTGTCACCCTTTGTAAAACAGGGTTACATTACATTGTTTCCACATTTAGAAATCTCAGTTGTCAACCTATTGAGCATTTTTCAATTGGCATATGGTAAGTGGTGTCCATTTGCAATTATTTCTTGTATGATGAATTGTCCTGTGAGGATAACTACGTCCACAGTAGAAGACTTCTGGCCCAGTGACATCCAGGGGTCTGGTTCTCTGGATCCGATTTCCTGATTTCACATTGTATTTGTGATGAGGGATGGTTCTACATGGAATGCTTGCACAGACACCAGCTTCTTCTTTTCATGCTCTCCAATAACAACTCTTCTTACATCTCCAGGAGCATTACCAGCTAGATAAATGAGCCTGATTACCGAGACACATTTGTAACCGCCTCTCGCAATTCTTGCAGTTTCACTGAATGTGATATTGACATGCTTCATGTAGGCTGATGCTTCTCAGATTGGTGCAATACATTCACTTTCACAAAGGTTGGACACACGGCAATCATCTGAAGAAAATGACTGCCTCTCCACTGAGTCCATATTAACTTTCTGAATATTTCCTCCCTTGAGTAACTGTAGTTTTTAGTTACTCATACACCAAGGTACTTCAGATCTGGATTGTCTTTGAGGTTTGATTCCTATCTAAGTGATACTAACATGTCCCTTAGCTTCTTTGTTGCACAGGTGTAAACAGCAGACTTGGGTCTTGTTGGGGTTTGCCTTGAAGTAGTTTCTATTCAAGCAGACAGAGAACTGTTTCAATGCACACACCAACGGCTCTTTATATCTGCATCTATGTCTACATACATACATACATAAATACATACACTGTGAGCCACTGTAAGGTGCATGTTGGAGGGTATCTTGTAACACAGCTCATGATAGTCCTTTCTCTACTGGCAAATGAAACAGGAAAGACAATCTGTGTGCCTCTACATGAGCCCTAGTTTCTCTTACCTTCGTGGTCCTTGTCCTTACATGAAATGTACATTGGTGGTGGTAGGATGGTTTTGCAGTCAGCCTTAAATGCTAGTTCTCTAAATTTTCTCAATAGTGTTTCTCAAACAGAATGTTGATTACCCTCCAGATGTTCCCATTTGAGTTCCCAAAGCACCTCCATAATATCTGTGTGTTGATCAAGCATGAATCAGACCATTCAAATTACTTAGATGCTCATTCCATTTCATTTCAGTTTGCAACATTGTACCTAGATATTTAATCAATATGACTATCCCATGAAGCACAGCTGCAACAAAGGTTTTACTTCATCCAGCTACCATTGCACCATCAGTACAGATGAATCTACATTATATACAGATAGTATAGAACACAGTTGACAAGACACTTCATTGAGGAGCTGTTTGTTAGCGGGGATGTTACATAGAAAGTTTGGTTCCGATGTGACCCTTCAGAAAGCTGGTGTGGACTGTGAATCACTTTGTTAGATCTAAGACACTACGTAAGGCAGTTTAGCAATACTCTGTAGATGATAAGAACTTAGTATCAGAAATCATTGATTATTATAGAAAACTAACATTGCAACTTGGCTACATAGGTCAGTGACAATCTACCATTAGGCAAAAGGAGTTGGTTTTTCTAGTCTTGATACTGTCCAAAAGCCACCTATCATAAGAACTGTGCATAGAACTCACTTAGACTGGCAAAAATAACAATGCCAGAGTGAGTATCTTTTAAAGGAAGACGGGGTTTAACGTGGCGTCAAAATTGAAATCATTAGAGATGGACCTCAAGCTCAGCTTGTGTTCAAGGATGGGGAAGGAAATCAGCCAGTCCTTTGAAAAGAACCATCCCAGCATTTGCCTGGAGCGATTTAGGGAAACCATGGAAAACCTAAATCTGGATGGCTGGACGCAGGTTTGAACCAATGTCCTCCAAAATGCGAGTCCAACGTGCGAACCGAGCATCTTGTGATGTTAGTGAATTTCAATGGATATGGAATGATGCCAGCCGCGGTAGCCATGCGGTTCTAGGCACTTCAGTACGGAACCGCGTGACTGCTACGGTTGCAGGTTCAAATCCTGCCTTGGGCATGGATGTGTGTGATGTCCTTAGGTTGGTTAGGTTTAAGTAGTTCTAAGTTCTAGGGGACTGATGACCTCAGGTATTGAGTCCCTTAGTGCTCAGAGCCATTTGAATCATTTGATGTGGTATGATGATCTGTTTTTTTTTTCCTTTCTTTTTCTTTTTAGTCTAAGCTCAGACCATTAGTCCAGACAAATGAACATAGTCATTCATTAAAACAGCAACACTAGTGTGGTTTCCACACTATGGCAACACAATGAAATTGGATCTTTCAATCTGTGTTGGATAATATTTGCGTCCAGAAAGCAAGGAATTTTCCATAGTAATGCCAAGAAAATGAAGTGCATTTCTTGACCTGATCTGCACAAAACTCCGACCTGAACTTCATTCCTTCCCAGTAGCACTCTTAGACTGCGCATGGGGAAGATGGTGGGAACCACTGTGAATACACCAAAATTTCTCTAATCTTGGCCTCGCAGTAAGAAGTGTATAAGAACTTTTGGAACGCCTTTAGTGAAAGTTGAAAAGTTTAATAATAGCAAAAGGTGCTCCCAAACGTTAATTGTAAGGATGGCACATAAATAATGAGCAGCAGTTGGTGTCCAGTTTGGTCACATTGCGTGCATAACGATTCATTGAGAAGTTACATTATTTTTTCTTTTATTTTCATTAGTGTCTGTTAAGTGTTTCCACGTGTCAGGCAAAATGGTAAGTCATAAAATTGTATAGTGTACAAACTAAGAATCAATGCACTCTATGACAAGGAAAGCTTTTACTGGAAAGGTCTGATGGTTTCCTTTCCTTGTACATGCTGCAGAAACGAAAGTCCAATTGAAAGAAACTTTCGTCTTAACTGTTTTTATCAACCTCGGTTGTTAATGGGTCTGGAGTGCTTATTTCCCTCTCTTCCCCAAAACGAAAAAAAATCACACTGAATCAGATTTCTCGGTCGTGAGGTGGATACGAAAGTGCCGAGATTAAAAATTCTAGGAGAAACGCTCGTCCTTTTAGCTGCTTTATGTGCAAGTATCCATGCTTCTTTTAGAAGCACATGACCGCTGTACCAAGAAATTACCAAACGTAGCGAATCGTGACATGCTGCGCGAAGAGAGAAAGTTTCAAGGTTGACGGCAATCCATTCGTCTGAAGGCTCCGACCGTTGTGTTGCTTGAATGCTGCTTAAGACGGGGATCAGATTGTGGCTGCTGCTTGAGGTAAAGGGAGAGGAAAAAATAAGAACTTGCACACAGCTTTCTCCAAGGATGAAAGAAAATTTGAATATCAACACTTAAAACTGTGCTAATGCTCAATAGTAAAGACTAAATTCTTTCTAAAGATCGTTGATAATCCAGTTTCTAGATAAGGGGTAGGATGGAGGATAAGATGTACTTCCTACGGTTGTTACATACCCGGATCAAACCACCGCCGCTGAGCTCCCTTTACGGTTGTTTTCTACATCTACATCTACATCTACGCTCCACAAGCCTTGCATGGTGTGCAGCGAAGATCCCATGGTGTACTACAACGATCTCCCCTCCCTCTCGAGCACTCCTTTCCAGTGGCACTCGTGGACTGTGAGCGAGAAAGATTATCGGAACAACTTGTAAACGCGAAAATTTCTCTCGTCTTGGCCTCACGGCCATCACGCAAAATATATGCAGAACGAAATAACTGTTCCCTGACGCAGTGGAACGCAGCTGTTCGAATTTTGAAAGTAAAGTTTCCACTACGTTTCTTGAAACTTCTTCCCATTTGAATTCACTAATCATTTCGGTGGCTTTCCCTTGATGACTAAACAAACACACCATAGCCATTCTCTTCGTTATTTGTCTCCGTCTTTCTGACAAACGAACAACGTAACTGATCACTGTCGTAGAGTCAAGCAATATCCGATATTTTCGTCTATTTTGTGCACCACGTTACAGATGTCAGTTTTTGCACCAAACGCTGATCATCCTCAAATCATCTTGCTTTTCGTAACAATTATCTCATTTGTCCAACCCCCCCCCCCCCCCCCCCCCACACACACACACACACATATACACATACACGGTGACATTTCGATGTGTGCACGGAAGATGTCGTCTGCAGAAAGTACAGATGATTTGCAGACGACAGTTTCTTTTTTTTTTTGTTTTGGCAACGGATTAGTCAAAAGTTTATATTAACTTTTTTGTTTGTAGGGACGAACTTCGGACACCATGTGTGGCTGAACACACAGCCAAGTGCAGAAGTCTAACCAGAGACACAGGATACCTTCTAGTTGGTGTTGCCAATTTGTGGCGAATATGTACAAGGGGAAAAGCATGCCTTTTTCGCTCGAAAGACACTCTCCACGTAGCCGTGCCAGTCAAATCCAGAGGAAGAAGTACGGCTCTCTTTCAGTAGGTTCACTGCTCAAAATTTTCAGATGTTTCGTTTAGACAGAGAAGCTCCATGAAATCTTAACGATGTAAGCCTTTTACGCACATATTAGTTAATTTTATGTTCTTTGAGTTGTACGAGTAGTACTAGGTCTGTAATGATATATATAACATTCGAAAAGAGTCAGATCGGAAGTCGAGGTCCTATGCAATGGTCTGTCTGGCCTCTTGATGTTAAGCCACTGGACTTTTTGTTGTGCGGTGCATAAGATGCGCGGTGTACGTTTCTCTTGTTTGTTACATCAGTGGCATGGAACAGTGTACCCATCTATCACAGCAACTTCACAAGTCCATACTAGGCGCTGCAACGCATAGCTCTGTGCTAATGGGGACACTTTGGAGCACCTCACGTGATACGGCAACCGGTTGTTCTGCAACGTTCTCAGGGCAGTGTTATGCGAAGCTTTAACAGTGGAGAAACCCAAGATTAGAGTTTGAATAGGGTTTGAATAGAGCAGAATAACCACTCTCAGGGAAATTAGTTTGTTATACTGCGGCATTAGGATTATGGAAGATTTGCTGCTACCGCAGCAACGATTGTATGAAATGAATGGATGCAAGAGAGTCGTCCGCAGCAACGTGTTATTACTGAACCACGCATTGCGACTACAGCACGGCACAATCACCAGCATGTTCATATGGCTGTCAATGGTGAAATGCCTCACAGCGGGCGTTGGCCTTCTATAATGACAAAGCTCTGTAGCGTCGTTTGTTGACCTTCCCGGAGACTATTTACTGTCATCAGATTGTCTCTCGAAACATCTTCTACAATGTTGTAAGTATCGTTCTGTTACACTCGTTGCATACCGATAAGAAACAAATGAATTAGTGATATCTTCTGCATGGAAGGGAGGGGCACACAGAGGAGGTAGGGGCACAGAGAGCGGGTAGGGGCACAGTTTTTTTTTTTTTTTTGTTTTGGGGCGCAAAACTGCTATAGTGATTAGCGCCCGGTCCGTGACTTGGGAAACGGTAAAAAACGAGAATGGAAACCAGCAGCAAGGGGAACGAAACTCAAAAAATTGGAGAAACTAAAAGCAGAAGGAAAGCTTAAAAATCCACTACAGAAAGGGGTTGGTTGTCCGCAAAAAGAGCTTCAAATTACTGACGTCATTTCACTAATAAACTCTAGAACGCGACCGGCCGAGCGCGTGTCATCTGCTAAAATGGACGATAAATCAAACGACAGCTGTAGACGGGCGCGTAACGGAGTAAAATAGGGGCACTCAATTAAAAGGTGTCTTACTGTCCACAGCTAAGAGCAGTGGGGACAGGGTGGGGGAGGATCGCCGCTTAAAAGATGTCGATGGCTAAAAAGACAGTGCCCTATCCGGAGTCTAGTTAAAATTACCTCCTCCCGATGACGCGTTCGGGAGGAAGAGGTCCAAGCACAGGGAAGAGCTTTCACGTCCCGCAATTTATTATAGGGAAGTGTCGACCAATGTGCGTGCCATAAAAGAACAACACGACGACATAAAACGCTCCGTAGATCGGCGAACGGAATCGATCGAATAGGTGGCCGAAGAAGAGAGACTGCAGCCTTGGCCGCTATATTGGCCGCCTCATTGCCACAGATACCAACGTGTCCTGGGAGCCAGAGGAACGCCACCGAGACGCCCCCAAATGCAGCAAGCGTAGGCAGTCCTGAATCCGGTGGACCAGAGGGTGGACAGGGTAGAGAGCTTGGAGACTGAGGAGAGAGCTGAGAGAATGTATCGCGAATTTTACAGTGGCGCGATCACTGGTTGGCGGCCCAAAGGGGACACACCGTGTACGAGGCAGTGAAGGCACTGTGCATGCTGCCTGCCGGTGTGCAAGGATGTGCGGTGGCACCCTCGATTGGGGCAGGCGGACCGCCGCCAGAGCCAAATGCCGTGGGATACAGTATGTTAATGGCAGGGGCCCTCAGTGGCAGGCAGCAACAGGGAATACACGGATCACATATTCACTCAGAAGTTTAATGGCGGCTAATAAAAAACCGGTGAGCATGCAGAACCACTGCTTCGTCCTTGGCCACAGAAGCTACCGTGTTATGCTCACCGCATAACGCATAGTGCAGAACTTAGCATGGCTTCCTTTCTAAGCTTTTAAGCACGAAAGAGGTAACCTGTACTGATGTGTGGTAACCGCATTAGAGGACCCATCGTGGTTATCAACAGGATAATATCCAGTATCGCAGTACTGGCATTTTCTTCGACTTTATATGGGATGAAACGGGATCCTGCTACGGCTGCCATCGTCTCTCAGAGAACGAGGAGCCTACTGTATGATCAAGTGGAACCTTTCGGTCGCCTACAAAGAATAATCTTGGCCTACTGCACCCAGTACGGTACCTAGTAGGGCCTACCGTCAATACATTACACCATCATTTCCAAATAAGGTGACTGAGAATGATTTAAAAAGATAGAAAATGTTTACAATTCCGTCTAAACTGTGATTGGTAGCAACTCCTCTTCTCCATCCCTTTATGTTATCTGTTAAGTCTCTTCATTTCCTTACACGAACCTGCTCCTGCATCACCTCTGGTCTATCTAGACAAAGCAGTCGAGCTCTTCAAAAATGTTCAAATGTGTGTGAAATCTTGTGAGACGTAACTGCTAAGGTCATCAGTCCCTAAGCTTACACACTACTTAACCGAAATTGTCCGAAGGACACACACACACACACACACACACACACACACACACACACACACACACACACACACAAATAAAAAGAAAAAAACACATAAGCAAACTTCGCCAGAAGAAGGAGCCACTGGTTCCAAAATCTTGCATACATGAAACGTTTCTTTTAAGTGTTGTCCTGCCGCCGCTTGGTGAGTAGATTTTTTATCCATCCAATTACATTATATTGTCAAAAAATTGATTATTTTCGTTTTTGCATGACAGTGATAGATATACACTGCTGTTATATTGGTTGTTCTTTGCCTACAATGAAGGGTAACGTCACCGCAATTATTGTTTTAACATAAATAATTTCGAATTGGTAGCAGTATAATTGGTACGACCAAAATAATATCTTATATAATATATTCGTATTTAAAATTCTGTTTATCTGTTTCTCGCCCGCACATGTGGGTCATTTAGTCTTACTATGATGTCACAAGTCAGTACGCCATCTGATCGACGCTGTGGCTCTTATGACATCTTTTGCATTTCCCACAATACCTCGTTAATGCGCATTGTTACCTGAAAACGCTTTCCCCAGCTACAAATAGCTCAACAATCCGCTTCTGGCTACCGAACTTATTTTTCCGGATTCTGTTTGGATTAAATAACTTATTGACGAAATGAGCTTTCCACGAATTCTAAATCACATCAAACTGCCAAAGTTCCATTAATCACTTTTTATTTGATCTTTATGATTTTAGTACTTCCATTATCACCATTTTGACCGGGTGCCACTGAAAAATTGACGCGAAGTAGCGCGTGGTTTGAAAGGCGAATGCTGACTAATTCTTATCAGTTGTCCACTGAAACATCCAGCCCAATACACCTGTACGAAATAATTACTTGTATGACTTTTACCATTATAAAAGAGCCCGCTCCACACTACTGAAAAAAAGCATTTTATTTAAAATGTTTGTGGCACTCAGCTAGACAACCCTGTGGCTGCCCACGATATATCTTTCGGTCTCTTCCAACTCACTGTTTCATCAAATGTCTCCAGACGTCTCACACAAAATAGAGCTCTTAATAAACAGCGTTACGGTCTCCTCATTTAAATCCTGTGATGTAAGCAGCGCAGTTTTCTAGTAATACATTGCCCATACCTGTGCAATTCTGCCCTTTCCGTCGGATGAACTTTTGCAATCTCAGAAGAGTTTACTTGTCTACTGTGGTATGTTGGCGGCAGCATTCCGTGACTTGGACCTGCTGTGTCTAGTTTCCATGTTAAGTTTTCTCTTTCAAGATCTTGTTATTATCTTGCTCAGATTGGAAGCTCCTCTTGTTTTATCGTGTTTGCTTTTTTCAATTTGATTTTTATTAAAATCCACCTTATGCAAAACACTTTCTTTTTTATTCGCCCAGACACGTTTCGCCATCTACGTGTTATCTTCTGTGAGTCAAATTTATTTCTTCAAAGTATAATAAAAATTTATAACAACACAATCCTTCAAAGTAAAATACAAATTTATAATATTACAATCCTTAAAATCGTTTATCTATCGATTATAAATTTAATATATACTCCACAGAAATAAAATTGAGCCACAGAAGATAACACACAATTGTCGAAACACGTCTGGATGGACAAAAACGAAATGTTTTGCGTAAGGTGGTTTGGTGAGTGGCAGCTAGCTCTAAATGAGGGGGAAATGTTAAGCTACTGCAGGTAAGTAGGAAAAACAGATCTGTAATGCCCGGATACACAATTAATAGTGTATTGCTAGACACATTAACTTCGTTTAAATATCTGGCCGTAGCGCTGCAAAGCGATATGAAATGCAACGAGCATGTGAGGACTGTGGCAGGTTGGGCGAATGGTCGACTTCGGTTTATTGGAGAATTTTGGGGAAAGTGTGACTAGTCTGTAAAGGAGACCACTTACAGGACGCTGGCGCGATCTATTCGCGAATACTGCTCGAGTTATTGAAGGAGGATATCTAGGCAATTCAGAGACAGGCTGCTAGATTTGTTACCGGCAGGTTCGAACAACGTGTCAAGTGTTACGGCGAAGCTTCGGGAATTCAAATAGGAATCCCTGGAGGAAAGGCGATGATCTATTGAGAAAATTTAGAGAACCGGCATTTGAAGCTGACTGCCAAATCATTCTACTGTCGCCAACATATATTACACGTAAGGACCACGAAGATGTTGTTGTTGTGGTCTTCAGTGCTGAGACTGGGTTGATGCAGCTCTCCATGCTACTCTATCCTGTGCAAGCTTCTTCATCTCCCAGTACTAGCTGCAACCTACATCCTTCTGAATCTGCTTAGTGTATTCATCTCTTGGTCTCCCTCTACGATTTTTACCCTACACGCTGCCCTCCAATGCTAAATATGTGATCCTTTGTTGCCTCAGAACATGTCCTACCAACCGGTCCCTTCTTCTTTCGAAGTTGTGCCACAAACTCCTCTTATCCCCAATTCTATTCAATATCTCCTCATTAGTTATGTGATCTACCCATCTAAAATTCAGCATTCTTCTGTAGCACAACATTTCGAAAGCTTCTATTCTCTTCTTGTCGAAACTATTTATCATCCATGTTTCACTTCCATACATGGCTACATCCATACAAATACTTTCAGAAACGACTTCCTGACACTTAAATCTATACTCAATGTTAACAAATTTCTCTTCTTCAGAAACGCTTTCCTTGCCGTTGCCAGTCTACATTTTATATCCTTTCTACTTCGACCATCATCGGATATTTTGCTCCCCAAATAGCAAAACTCCTTTACTAATTTAAGTGTCTCATTTCCCAATCTAATTCCCTCAGCATCCCCCGATTTAATTTGACTACATTCCATTATCATCATTTTGCTTTTGTTGATGTTCACCTTGTATCCTCCTTTCAAGACATCGTCCATTCGGTTCAACTGATCTTCCAAGTCCTTTGCTGTCTCTGACAGAATTACAATGTTATCGGCGAACCTCAAAGTTTTTTATTTCCTCTCCATGGATTTTAATACCTACTCCGAATTTTTATTTTGTTTCCTTTGCTGCTTTCTAAATATACACATTGAATAACATTGGGGAGAGGCTACAACTTTGTCTCACTCCCTTCCCAACCACTGCTTCCCTTTCGTGCCCCTCGACTCTTATAACTGCCATCTGGTTTCTGTACAAATTGTAAATAGCCATTCGCTCCCTCTATTTTACACCTGCCACCTTCAGAATTTGAAAGAGAGTATTCCAGTCAACATTATCAAAAGCTTTCTCCAAGTCTACACATGCTAGAAACGTAGGTTTGCCTAGTCTTAGTCTGGCTTCTAAGATACGTCGTAGGGTCAGTACTGCCTCACGTGTTCCCATATTTCTACGGAATCCAAACTGATATTCCCCGAGGTCGGCTTCTACCAGTTTTTACATTCGTCTGTAAAGAATTCGCGTTAGTATTTTGCAGCCGTGATTTATTAAACTGATAGTTCGGTAATTTTCATATCTGTCAACACCTGCTTTCTTTGCGATTGGAATTATCATAATCTTCTTGAAGTCTGAGGGTATTTCGCCTGTCTCATACATTTTGCTGACCAGATGGCAGAGTTTTGTCAGGACTGGCTCTCCCAAGGCCGTCAGTAGTTCTAATGGAATCTTGTCTACTCCCGGGCCCTTGTTTCGACTCAGGTCTTTCAGTGCTCTGTCAAACTCTTCACGCAGTATCGTATCTCCTATTTCATCTTCACTGCATTCTCTTTCGTTTCTATAACATTGCCCTCAAGCACATCGCCCTTGTATAGTCCCTCTATATACTCCTTCCACCTTTTTGCTTTCCCTTCTTTGCTTAGAACTGAGTTTCCATCTGAGCTCTTGATATTCATCAAGTGGTTCTCTTTTCTCCAAAGGTCTCTTTAATTTTCCTGTAGGCAGTATCTATCTTACCCCTAGTGAGATACGCCTCTCCCTAGTGAGATAAGCCTCTACATCCTTACGTTTGTCCTCTAGCCATCCCTGCTTAGCCATCTTGCACTTCCTGTCGATCTCATTTTTGAGACGTTTCTATTCCTTTTTGCCTGCTTCATATACTGCATTTTTATATTTTCTTGTTTCATCAATTAAATTCAATATGTTTTCTGTTACGCAAGGATTTCTAATAGCCCTCATCTTTTTACCTACTTGATTCTCTGCTGCCTTCACTACTTCATCCCTCAAAGCTACCCATCCGTCTTCTACTGTATTTCTTTCCCCCATTCCTGTCAATTGTTCCCTTATGCTCTCCCTGAAACTCTGTACAACTTCTGGTTTAGTCAGTTTCTCCAGGTCCCATCTCCTTAAATTAGCACCTTTTTGTAGTTTCTTCAGTTTTAATCTACAGGTCATAACCAATAGATTGTGGTCAGAGTCCACATCTGTCCCAGGAAACGTCTTACAATTTAAAACCTGGTTCCTAAATCTATCTTACCATTATATATTCTGTCCGATACCTTCTAGTATCTCCAGTATTCTTCCATGTATACAACGTTCTTTTATGATTCTTGAACCAAGTTATGCTCTGTGCAAAATTCTATCAGACGGCTTCCTCTTTCATTCCTTACCCCCAATCCATATTCACCTACTATGTTTCCTTCTCACCCTTTCCCTACTTTCGATTTCCAGTCACCCATGACTATTATATTTTGGTCTCCCTTCACTACCTGAATAATTTCTTTTATCTCATCATACATTTCATCAGTTTCTTCGTCATCTGCAGAGATAAGATACGGGAGATTAGTGCTCATACGGAGGCATATAGACAATCGTTTTTCCCCTCGCTCAGTTTGCGAATGGAACAGGAAAGGAAATCAGTAGCAGTGGTACAGAGTTCCCTCTGCCGCGCACTTACGTTGGTTTGCGGGGTATCTATACAGATGTAGCTTTCATAAAATCTCAAATCTCGTTTATTCGTGCTAACGTTTTAGCACTTTCTCTTCGCTTTCCTCAGTGATGGCTATGTCGTTAGCAAATCTTATCTTTCCATTCGATTAATTCTGTCCCTTCCAACTAAAACACTCATATTTCTTTACGTACTACACGAATATGTAATAAAAAATGGAGGTTCCTATTTTTAAAAAACGCAATTTTTATTCGTTTGACCTATGGCAGCGCCATCTAGCGGGCCAACCATAGCGCCATCTATCATACGCATATGTTTCTAAACAGTATTGTGTTCAGTTAAAATGCGAACGGTTAATTTTTCATAAAAAAAACTGTACAGTGAGTCTGTAGGGTCCGTAACAGCACAGAACCAGCGTGTTCTACAGTATAGGGGAGAGGAAGCTGCGGTATAGGGAAAATTAATTTTCACCAAATGTTGGTTCTTGGTAGAAGCTTGCCGCTAACACACTTTATATACGTATTATGTGGTACCAAACTAAATATTTTTAAGTGAAAAAGGAAACGATAGACATAAAGTATTTGCGTTTCTTTGAAGGCTTACAAAGCGATCACTTTTTCCTACGTATTGGGCTAATGTCGCCAGTGCCATCATAACAGTATTCCATGTTTCTTGTTCTGATTTTTGGACATATTTTCTCGGCAATTTGCAAGATGCCTTGGATATCGAAGTCGCGGCGTTGGGTATCGAAGTTGTGCCCACAATGGCAGCGACATACATCGAATGTTCGACTGTCGAGGCGGCAGGTTCGGATGTTGCTTTGCCCGTTGACAAGGAAAAGTTGTTTAACTTGTGAAGAGTCATGATCGAATCTCTTGTAAGAGAGATTTCTGATACTCTTCCGTGGCGCTGATTAACACAATTCTGTTTGGAATATGGTTTACTGCAGCATTAAAATCAGAGAAATTGCGTGGATCGTCACAGCGAAGCATGTGTGTGTGTGTGTGTGTGTGTGTGTGTGTGTGTGTGTGTGTGTGTGTGTGTGTGTGTGTGAAACTACAAAAAAGACCGCTGACTGATTTCCCTTTTGAACTGTACTGTACGAAATCCAGAATAACGACCTCTATTAGAAAAAAATATTTGGTTGGAAAACTCCAAGATCAGTATTGAGAGAAGGGTAATTATCGTTTCGTGCTGGATAAGAGATTATACATTGCAAGTGATTGATTCAAAAATTGAACTGTCTGAATACTGTCTCTGTCTATAACGGATTTTGTCGAAGTGTGTTATGTGATTGTAACTAAGTACAGTGCTCCCATAGGTGGCGTCAACCAATTTTTTGGGGGGTTGACGAGTCGCACATAGCTATTCGTAAATACGGGACGAGACGTCGCCTTAAAAAGAGAGAGGACACATTGGGTGTTCGTGGGAATCGAAAGAGTCCCCAGAAAGTGTTATATTCTTCGTGTTTACTCTAGGGGTAAGACAACTTGAATGTCGCTTATAAAATATCCGCTCTTCCTAATACGAAAGTGAGAACTGATGGCTTCATATTGTATCAAACATTGTAGAAATAGTGCTTCGATCACGAGTTTTGACTCACTCAGTAGAGTCTGCCGTTTAAATGATTCATCCGTGTACACCCAAAACACTGGGCGATTGTGGAAGTCATTAAAATCATCCATTAAGCGAAAGGACCGACCAAGGGGGGGGGGGGTGAACTACATATTTTTCAATACCTGTGTGTCCACAGTTTACGACTGTCAGGAAAATCTAGTCCGTGTGACAATCTCCCGATATTTTTCAAAGATATTTCATGTTTTCACTCCGGAAAGGAGAGGACGGCTGAGGTAAGTCAAGCCAGCAAATACTTCATTACATTGTTGAAAGTGACAGTAGTAGTATTACGGTTTCATTTTTTTATTAGATTAATTTTATGCCACGTTCGTCATTTATCGCCCAAGTTTTCATTTCCACGTTCGTCATTTGACGTCCGAGTTGTCAACAGTTTACAAACTTCCCGCCTCGACAGTCAAACGTTCGATATATATCGCTCGCAATGTGGTGCCGCTTCGTTACCAAAGGAAATTACCAGCATCATTTATAGTATTCGAAACAATACTAGCGGCTGCAGCGTACCATCCTTTATCGGATATTTGTATTAGGCAAAATATATCAGAACAGAGACTTTTTTTTAAAATAATGTAAATTAATTATTTCTAAATCGTCACAAAGGAATAGATTGATTGTATGAGTCTCTGTGACTTTCTTTCATGGAATCACCTTAAGGTCATGCCCGCCTGATTCCGGCATGATTTTAATGTTAATGAAAACGGCGGTTGTTTACGTATCTTAATGATTGTGTGCATGTATGATTGTTAAAGGGGTAGAATGACAACTGATAGCTTTTTCAGTAAGCCATATGATCTTTAGTATTATGCACGATATTCTAATTCTTATTACGGTAAATATTTTGCCCACTTTTTCCGATCGGACGAGAAAGTGGCATTAGTGGTTCTCAGATGGAAGTATAAAACCGAAAGAAACCATAAGATACTGCATCTGGAGGCCAAAGGAAGTTGTTTAAACTTTGGTATTGTAAAAAGAATATATACGAGAGGTAACAAGAGTAATACAAAGAGTTACATCGGACGACCGAGAATCAGAAGTTTTTAGTAAAAGTCTAAGGAAGACGATACCTCTGTCAGAATCATTGACAGCAACGGCAGTGCATATTACGACACTGTTCAGACATTTCTCGGCAGCGACAGTGTTCAGGGCAAAAACTACACAATAGCCACCTTCCCCTAACTGGAAAAACCGCCATTGGCTGAGGTTCTGCGAGTATTGCTTCATTTTGAAACTGTAACAGATGTGCTTTGTGCAAAATAAAACTGTTCGCTGACTTCCTTGTATCAGTGTGGAAGTGCAGTGGGTCTTAATATTTTGTTCATGCTAAATGCTTTACAATTAACCGTGTGAAATGTTGACAATTACTGTCCTGAAAACAATGGACTTTCATTTCGTTCAGGGGAGAGTACGTATTGTCAAGCATGAGATTTCCGGAAGGTTATGAAATGATGATGGCGTCCTCTTGGGTAAAATATCCCGGAGGTAAAATAGTTCCCCATTCGGATGTCCGGGCGGGGACTACTCAAGAGGATGTCGTTATCAGGAGAAAGAAAACTAGCGTTCTACGGATCGGAGCGTGGAATGTCAGATCCCTTAATCGGGCAGGTAGGTTAGAAAAATTAAAAGGGGAAATGGATAGGTTAAAGTTAGATATAGTGGGAATTAGTGAAGTTCGGTGGAAGGAGGAAAAAGACTTCTGGTCAGGTGACTACAGGGTTATAAACACAATATCAAATAGGGGTAATGCAGGAGTAGGTTTAATAATGAATAGGAAAATAGGAATGCGGGTAAGCTACTACAAACAATATAGTGAACGCATTATTGTGGCCAAGATAGATACGAAGCCCACGCCTACTACAGTAGTACAAGTTTATATGCCAACTAGCTCTGCAGATGACGAAGAAATCGTAGAAATGTATGATGAAATAAAGGAATGTATCACATTGTGAAGGGAGACTGGAATTCGGCAGTAGGAAAAGGGAGAGAAGGAAACGTAGTAGGTTAATATGGATTGGGGGTAAGAAATGAAACAGGAAGGCGCCTGGTAGTATTTTGCACAGAGCACAACTTAATCATAGCTAACACCTGGTTCAAGAATCATGAAAGAAGGTTGTATACATGGGAGAAGCCTGGAGATACAGACAGGTTTCAGATAGATTATATAATGGTAAGACAGAGATTTAGGAACCATGTTTTAAATTGTAAGACATTTCCAGGGGCAGATGTGTATTCTGACCACAATCTATTGGTTATGACCTGTAGATTAAAAATGAAGAAAATGCAAAAAGATAGGAATTTAAGGAGATGAGACCTGGAGAAACTGACTAAACCAGAAGTTGTACAGAGTTTCAGGGAGAGCATAAGGGAACAATTGACAGGAATGGGGGAAAGAAACACAGTAGAAGACGGATGAGTAGCTTTCAGGGATGAAGTAGTGAAGACAGCAGAGGATAAGGTAGATAAAAAGATGAGGGCTAGTAGAAATCCTTGGGTGACAGAAGAAATACTGAATTTAATTGATGAAAGGAGAAAATATAAAAAAGCAGTAAATGAAGCAGGCAAAAAGGAATACAAAAGTCTCAAAAATGAGATCGACAGGAAGTGCAAAATGGCTAAGCAGGCATGGCTAGAGGACAAATGTAAGGATGTAGAGGCTTATCTCACTAGGGGGTAAGACAGATACTGCCTACAGGAAAATTAAAGAGACCTTTGGAGAAAAGAGAACCACTTGATGAATATCAAGAGCTCAGATGGAAACCCAGCTCTAAGCAAAGAAGGGAAAGCAGAAAGGTGGAAGGAGTATATAGAGGGACTACACAAGGGCGATGTACTTGAGGGCAATGTTATAGAAACGAAAGAGAATGCAGTGAAGATGAAATAGGAGATACGATACTGCGTGAAGAGTTTGACAGAGCACTGAAAGACCTGAGTCGAAACAAGGGCCCGGGAGTAGACAAGATTCCATTAGAACTACTGACGGCCTTGGGAGAGCCAGTCCTGACAAAACTCTGCCATCTGGTCAGCAAAATGTATGAGACAGGCGAAATACCCTCAGACTTCAAGAAGATTATGATAATTCCAATCGCAAAGAAAGCAGGTGTTGACAGATGTGAAAATTACCGAACTATCAGTTTAATAAATCACGGCTGCAAAATACTAACGCGAATTCTTTACAGACGAATGTAAAAACTGGTAGAAGCCGACCTCGGGGAATATCAGTTTGGATTCCGTAGAAATATGGGGACACGTGAGGCAGTACTGACCCTACGACGTATCTTAGAAGCCAGACTAAGACTAGGCAAACCTACGTTTCTAGCATGTGTAGACTTGGAGAAAGCTTTTGATAATGTTGACTGGAATACTCTCTTTCAAATTCTGAAGGTGGCAGGTGTAAAATAGAGGGAGCGAATGGCTATTTACAATTTGTACAGAAACCAGATGGCAGTTATAAGAGTCGAGGGGCATGAAATGGAAGCAGTGGTTGGGAAGGGAGTGAAACAGGGTTGTAGCCTCTCCCCGATGTTATTGGCTCTGAGCACTATGGGACTTAATACCTATGGTTATCAGTCCCCTAGAACTTAGAACTACTTAAACCTAACTATCCTAAGGACAGCACACAACACACAGTCATCACGAGGCAGAGAAAATCCCTGACCCCGCCGGGAATCGAACCCGGGAACCCGGGCGTGGGAAGCGAGAACGCTACCGCACGACCACGAGCTGGGGACCCCGATGTTATTCAATCTGTATATTGAGCAAGCAGTAAAGGAAAAAAAATTAAAATTCGGAGTAGGTATTAAAATCCATGGAGAAGAAATAAAAACTTTCAGGTTCGCCGATGACATTTTAATTCTGTCAGAGACAGCAAAGGACTTGGAAGAGCAGTTGAGCGGACTGTATAGTGTCTTGAAAGGAGGGTATAAGACGAACATCAACAAAAGCAAAACGAGGATAATGGAATGTAGTCAAATTAAGTCGGGTTATGCTGAGTGAACTAGATTAGGAAGTGAGACACTTAAAGTAGTAAAGCAGTTTTGCTATTTGGGGAGCAAAATAACTGATCATGGTCGAAGTAGAGAGGATATAAAATGTTGACTGGCAATGGCAAGGAAAGCGTTTCTGAAGAAGAGAAATTTATTAACATCGAGTATAGATTTAAGTGTCAGGAAGTCGTTTCTGGAAGTATTCGTATGGAGTGCAGCCATGTATGGAAGTGAAACACGGACGATAAACAGTTGGGACAAGAAGAGAATAGAAGCTTTCAAAATGTGGTGCTACAGAAGAATGTTGAAGATTAGATGGGTAGATCACATAACTAATGAGGAAGTATTGAATCGGATTGAGGAGAAGTTTGTGGCACAACTTGACCAGAAGAAGGGATCGGTTGGTAGGACATGTTCTGAGGCATGAAGGGATCACCAATTTAGTATTGGAGGGCAGCGTGGAGGGTAAAAGTCGTAGAGGGAGACCAATACACTAAGCAGATTCAGAAGGATGTGGGCTGCAGTACGCCTGCATCTTGTGGCCATGCGGTAGCATTCTCGCTTCCCACGCCCGGGTTCGATTCCCGGCGGGGTCAGGGATTTTCTCTGCCTCGAGATGGATGGGCGTTCTGTGATGTCCTTAGGTTAGTTAGGTTTAAGTAGTTCTAAGTTCTAGGGAACTGATGACCATAGATGTTAAGTCCCATAGTGCTCAGAGCCATTTGAACCATTTGAGCTGCAGTACGTACTGGGAGGTTAAGAAGCTGGCAGCTTGGAGAGAAGCATCAAACCAGTCTCAGGGCTAAAGTCCACAACAACAACAACATGTATTGACAGGACATATACCGGCCCACAGGGGTGTCACTGTGCCCGCAGCAGCGGCTGCGCAACCGTAAGTGTCGGCTGCCGACTTAAAACGTGAGGCACGCCAGCCGTCGTCAGCCTTCGCAGCAAGCAATTCCACGCACTTCTGTCGCCTTGACACGGTAAGCTACTGGCCCTAGGCCACTGCCTCAACTAATTTGTAGGCCCGGGGACAGTAGAGTGAACAGATTAATTCCCAGCACACACAGAACGTAGCGATTTGAATATACTATAAACCATACGAGGCGCTTAAGTCCTCAGATGTTCGTTCCGGAAGGACCGCACGTATGGAGTCGCGACACGATGGGCAACACGCCAGAAGTTTCAACTGACGTATAGCCAGATAACCGCTACGATGGCGCGGCTGACAGACGCTGTATAGCTCGAAAACACAAATGCGCCCCATAATTTCCCTATTAGGTAGTTAACGGAAATACGTACGATGGTCATCCTCAGATGTTATAAAGAGTGTTATCAACTACTGCACACGGTGTTCGGAAGTTCCTGTTACAGACTTCTAGGACTTGTAGAGGAGAATGAGTACATAATATTCTGAACAGGAATCGTACCGATTCTGTTCTACGACGCTATCAGTTCAGATATTGAACCCATCCACTTCTGCTTGACGAAATGAATTAGGTGTGATGCAGTATAATTATTAGGTAACAATTCAAAAGGAAACTTAAATATCCATTTGTTTGTATTAACACTTAAACATAACTTGTTTATGCCAGAGCAAAAAAGAACCCAGCATACTGTACGTATACAGCAATACCGATGCATTACGAAAGCGGCTCGATGTGGCCACCACCAAAACTGTTACAGACATTGTGCCTACGAAGTATGTTGTGGAAAAACTGTCCATGACTCCATCCCAGCTGGTGTCTCTTCAGTTTCTAGTGCAACGGCAAGAATTGGGGTCAGCAGATCTCTGTCTCTACAGGAGTCTCGTAAATTAAGCTTTGCATAAGACTCTACAAAATGTAATCTACAGAAGTTTAAATCCGGTGATCGCGGCGGCCACGCGGTTGGACCACCTCAGCCTATTATCCATCTTTCCCCATATCGCCTGTTGGGATATTTGCGAACCGCATGTGAAAAGTACCATCATGATGCAACCAAATTTCCTGTGGGACATTCAGCGGCACAGTGTCACCCTAATGAATACGTGGACAAGTAACTTTATGACTTTTCTTTCCTCTTTCCTTATTTATCCTTTTACAAAATTAGATGCAAATATTTTATTTCTTGTTTTTACATGGATTCACCAAAAGCTTGTTTCGGCATTTGAAGCTAATTTTGTGTGAACTATAATGATGATGTCATTATTACCTGATGCAAATTGGGGGCCCAGTAGAGAAGTTACTTTCTCTTTCCCTCAGCAGACATGCACGTGTTACACATCTGAATTGAAACTGTCGTAGAGCGCAAATGGTACGTGGATTTCTGTTCAGTATGTTATTTACTCACTCTCCTCTACAAATCCTAGAAGTTTGTAACGGAAACTTCCGAACACCCTGCATATTCTACACGAGTGAAGACGTGAACTTCGAAAGAATTTTAACTTACGTGCCTAAACTGAAAATTAACGTTGCCGCCAGTTTTAATTTGCTGGTCGCGTAGCTGTCGGTATGGTCTCCGTGATGCGGCAGCTAGCTCACTGGCTGATTTATTACACAAAGCGTATCGAGAGGAATCATGATAACAGAGCAATGAAAGGCGTTTTGCGTTCTCAGTTTCAACAGGCGCAACTGTGTGGTCTGAGTGTTGTGAAGAGTACGTCTTAACGCTTGATTAACTGTATAAGGATCTCGTATTTCAACACTGGCCTCCATGGTCACCTAATCTCGTCATATGTGATTTTTTTTTGCGAGGTTTGTGAAAGACTCAATCTATGTGCCTCATATCCAACAGTTTTGTGCGATATGCGACGCCGCACAGCAAAAACAGTGAATTCAGCAGCTGCAGAAGTACACGCGAAAGTATGGCACGAATCTGCATGGTATCAGGTGACTGGGAACTATTGTGTGATACTACCAACATTTTACGCTGATTCCAAATCTGTTTTTAGCTTTTTCCTATGACGTACAGTTTCGAAGCAATTTGACTTCAAAGATATATTGTTGTGTCAGAAAGTTATGCATATTGTTAGAGGGAAATTTCTCAGTACGGCCCTGTATACCTTTCGGTTGTTACACCTGTTGATGCTAGTTGTTCTGTGACCCTGAAAGTGTTGCTTGTCTCACAGGCTTGGGTTACCAGTGCTATATTGTTATTACTATGTTAACACGCACGTGTATACAGAACCTAAATATTTTCTGTTACATTTTGGGACTTATATTGTGGTAAAAAGCTTACAAAGCTTATTTCAAAATGAAACTTGATGACTAGCACAAGGGATGGGCGCTAGAAACAGTTTGCAGCTATTGTGCAGAAAGGTTAAAATAAGGGTGGGGGGGACGTTCATACATACCATCTGTCATGGTGTGGAAGGAGCCTAAAAATCACCTTAATGACTTATTTATGCTTAGTTAATGTTTAGGGGTGCAGTTCGAAAAATAAGGCAAATTGTGTATCGAAGCACTGACTCGGCCATTAGCCTCGTTTGCACATGACCTGATTGCTCCTCTTCCTCCAGCTGTTGTATAAAATGTGGCAGAAGAAGATGATGATGATGATGAAAATGAAGTTCATGCAAATGCCGAAGACGACAGTGATGTCCACCAGCCTGAATGCGACTTTACTCCATAACTGTTCTCTAAGGGTGAACTTAATGCTCTCCTACGATATTTGAATTTGCCTAAGCAATCTGCGGAACTACATGGCTCCCGATTAAAAGTAAGACTCTTCTGGAATAAGGAAACATTGCTCATTGTACAGAGAGAAAGAGTTAGTTCATTTATTCCCACAGAACGAGTTAATGCACTTCTATGGCATTGAACATGATCCTACACAGTGGAGACTTTCCGAGACTCGTCAATGAGTAATCTGAAAGGCATATTGCTGCATAATGGAAACGTGTATGAGCCCATTCTCGTCGCCCATTCAGTTCACATGAACGTATGAGAACATGAAGATACTCTAACAAGTATCCAGTATGAGGAACACGCTTAGCTTATCTGCAGTGACTTCAGAGTTACCGGAATTTTATGAGGACAACAGGCTGGGTTCACAAAACTGCCTTGCTTTCTACGCGAATGGGACAGTTGGGTAAGAGGGGTCATTGGAGAGTAACAGTTTGGTTCGAATGGACAAATTTTGTGCTTGTAACTAAATATATCCTGCACGAACTGCTCGTACAAGAAAAGAAAGTCTTGCTTACACCTCTACAAATAAAATTGGTCTTGATGAAGTAATTTGTAAAGGATCTACCACAGGATGGATCCCTCATCAACTAACATTTCAAGAAATTTCCCTTCACCACACGAGACAAACTGAAAGCTGGAATTTTTTTTTGTCCTCAAAGAAATTGACGAAGGATGAAGATTCTGAGAAGATGATGAAGAAAAGAGAAAAGGTGCATGACCACCTTCCAGTCAGTTACTGAGAACTTTCTATGGAATAACAAATATCATAATTACAAGGCCATTGTTGAAAAAAAGTTGCAAAATTTCAAAAGAAGATGGGTTGTTAAATGAGGGTGAAAGTCCACCTTCTACTCGCATATCGACTAGTTTCCGGAAATTTTGGACATTACCTTAAAGAGCAGATTGAACGTTTTTAGTAAGGTATTAAGATGAGGTACCAGCGGCACTTAACAGCAGCTACGTTGGATGTTGGAAGACGGACAGTCATCATATACAAGGATCTACAAGGAAGTCAAAGAAGAGAAAGTTTAAAAATTTGTGGAACACTGTTGACGTCTTGTTTTTATACAAGGGAGTTATGAAACAAATTAGGGGCATTCTGAGAAATATTTTTTTAAATGTATTTTATTTTTAAATGTGTTTTGATTAAAAACTCACCTAGTTTGAAATGGCGTCAAAATATATTTGTGGGCTCAGAAATGAAAATCGTCGAATTATTACTTCTTATTGTGTGTAAAAACTGACGCGATAGACAAAAACGGTAGTTATTTCTAGAATCAGCATAGAAACTGATTCAAGAAAACCTACTTTCAACAAATCATCTGACAAAAAGTTTTAAAATGCAGGCTAGTGTTAATCGTTTGGATGGTTGTCGTGCGTCCAATGGACGACACATTGAACGTGAAAGGTAAATGACAACTCTGCTTCTAAACGTAATTGTAAAAAGAATTGCAAGGTTGCATGGGCAGGCATGTAAGAGACATACTCGTACTATTGCAGAATAAGATGGTTTTTAGTCTTCTACACGAGGTAAAATTCACCCTCACTTTCTGCCTTCAGTCATCTACACCAGTGATGCAGAGGCCGCTGTCCACTGATCTGATGCCAACCCGCTACTCACCGTCCGTTCTTGTAAATATATTTTATTCATCTTTCATTGCCACCTGGAAAGTAAAGAAAATTTAGTTGTTTTGAGCCACGCCAGTCTAGCTGAAGTTGGGGCAGGGCATCCCAATTCGCAATGACAACTTGTCTCACGGCGCCTTTAAATTTTAACTTTCAGAACAGCGGCACGTGGGCCTGCAAAGAATGGCATTGTTTAGTCAAATGGTTCTAACCACTATGGGACAGTTTTGACTAGCGCCCCATTGAAGGCAGTGACAATGAGACGCTACAGGAAAAAAATTGCAAAATATATAAAGCAAAATTACGTAAGTCAAATTGTAGTGACGAAGGCAAAGACTGTATATTCCTGAAATGCATGAAACGTTGGTCACGGTCGGCAAGCGTTGAACAGTGGGTGCAGCGTATGCACCGCAAGACTCCTCATTGTGCCAAGAACGACTGATTTGCTATTTAGACCTCGTAATTTAAGAATTTGGTGATTAACGTAGTTGGTTTATGACTTATTAGAATGTTCCGTGGCGAAAATATCTCTCTCACGTTCATCACAGTCTGACGATTTCGTGGCTCCTTGCCGAACCGTATCGAAACCTACCTATCAACTATGTCATATTTTCGTTGTTATGCTTCAGTTCATGGATACAAACACTTGCAACCAAGCGCTCTTCCGAAGTTAAGTCGCTGGTATCTGCCATTGTTCTTCCCAAACACCGTAAGGCGGCGAGTGAACTAGTCCCCGGACAGTCACGTGGCAATCACGTTCCAGTTTCCGTGAGAAGCACTGCTACCATTATCAATGATTAGGAAGGGAGTTTAAATATTTGACCATCTTACACTGTTACAGGCATTTAGTTCAGGTGTCAAGAGACTTTTTGGTCACGTCCGGCTTTTTGAACACCATGCCCTCTGCTGCTCCGTACATTAAATGCATGTCTGCATGATGGTAAATCGTAATGAACTTTAAAGAGTGGCGAACACTATGTACACCATCACAGACTACTGCGTATTGTTTTTTGAGGTAGCTCCATCAGCATCGGAGCGGCCGTTAGTGGTATGTTACAAAACAAGCACTTCACACAGGCTGCATTTGTGTTCTTATTCACGACCTCGTACCGCCTGAAATACTCATTTCTTACCATCGGTTAACCATCTCAGAAGTATGGATCCCATATGGTGTGTATGGTTTTGACCCTAAGGGTTATGCCTGTGACTACAATTAGAACCGACTATTTCATGCATTAGAAATGCACTCCCTTACGAGTGTTAGCTGTGCGTGTTGTCTTTCAGCTGCGGCCGAAGTAGCCGAGCGGTTCTATGCACTACAGTCTGGAACCGCGCGTCCTAGCGGACGCAGGTTCGAATCCTGCCTCGGGCATGGGTGTGTGTGATGTCCTTAGGTTAGTTAGGTTTAAGTAGTTCTAAGTTCTAGGGGACTGATGACCTCAGCAGTTAGGTTCCATAGTGCTCAGAGCCTTTTTTTGTCTTTCAGTTACGCATCTATTACTAAACGTAAGAAATTATGCAGTATTGACACGTAGCTGAAGCCAAGTGCGCGCCACCGTACGTAATAAGCAAAGAGAAAACGCCGACAGAGACTACATTAAAAGCACCTACCATGATTGTAAGAAACGACAATTCCACTCTAACACACTAGCGGTCACTAACTATCCATCCACCAAAAAACGAAAACGCTTTCGTAGAACTCAACGAAAAACCTTTAGCAAGTACAGATGGCAACTGATTTAAGAAAGAAAAAAAAAGGAGAGAATGTAACGACCCGTCGACATCCAAATGATTGGAGACCGAAACTACACAAACGGGGAAGGATGCAGGTCGTGTCTTATGCTCAGCATTTTGACGCTTCTGGAGAACTACTATCTCCTCTGGTAACGCAACATAGAGTCTTAAACAGAGATCTTGCGAAACACAGCTCGCTCTGTTCTCCCCACTGAAATACATTACTAGACCGACAATTACGTATACAATACCATTGGTGCACTTTAGAATTGTAATATGGCAGCGAGCGCAAAGGTCGTGTAAACAGCTGTTTATTTAAAAATGAAACAGTTTTAAGAAATGGGGATAAACTAATGTAACTACATTGTTGCTAGAGTTTTGAAATAATGGTCAACACATGCGTGGTGTTTGTTTGTGATTTATCGTTCGGTAGACGAAAGATACAAGGAAAGGTATATGTGTCGGTACAAGCATAATTAGAAATATCTTGCTTATTTTTGCTTTTATACTCTATACAAGCCTAAATAATTACATTACAAAATGTCTTATCTGAAACACCGACAGTGAACAGTTTATGTATATTTTGAGAGGTATAATATATCTAATTAACTGACGAAGCTTAATTATCAACTTCGCCTTTTCTTCGAATAGTATGCTCGTTATGAAACTGCTCCTATGAGTAGAATGCGCCATTAGTCGTTGATAACAGGTGTCTTTACTCATTTGAGTGTTTAAATTTTAAGCATTTTTACTGGCTGTGATCCTGCAACAGTACGCCATTTAATTACAGAATGTATATACAGTCACTTCGGTTGCACAAAATATGTGTCAATTGACCATGGTTTCAATTGCATTAGGGCAATCTTCACCAGCATAAAAAGGTACGTGGAATACATGTAATCATATCATGGTTGAAAACGCCTGTGCAAAAGTGCCCTCGTCAAACAGAATTGTCACAAAAATAAAACTAAAATGTAAAAGTATTACATTATTGTCAACTAGGTAAAATACTCTAGGCAATATAATGACATCAGCAAGGCTCCATGGAGTATTTTATCTAGTTGATAATCATGTTATAATTTTACATTTTAGTTTTTATTCCTATGACATTTCTGTTTGACGAGAGCACTTTTGCACAGGCGTTTTTAGCCATGGTGTGATTACATGTGTTCCATGTAACTTTTTATTCTGATGAAGACTGCCCCAGTGCAATCGAAACCATGGTCAAATGACAAAAATTTTGTGCATCCGATGTAGCTGTATATACTGTATATCCTGTAATTTCATTTGAGTGTTGTTACGAATTTTTCTTTAATGAAATTGTAAAAGAACCATACAGAAACTTGCCGCCATCTTACCTCACTAAACGTTAGGCTTCAGTAAAACATGCGCCTTTGTTAGTCTAGTGCTGTGTGTCTGTAGTTCGCCCGTAAAATCCAGAGCGCCATAGATAAAGGCGCCCAGGTTGATAACTGATACGTGTCCCTTGACTTGCAGAGGGTATTCGATACAGTTCCGCATTTTCGTGTAGTGAAAAAGCATTGGACCAGATTTGTGACCGAGCGAAGAGACGCAGTGTTTAGCACACTGGACTCGCATTCGGCAAAACGACGGTTGAAACCCGCGCCCTGCCATCCTGGTTTAGGTTTTCCATGATTTCCCTAAATCGCTTCAGGCAAATGCGGGATGGTTCCTTTGAAAGGGCACGGCCGTCTTCCTTTCTTATCCTTCGCTAATCCGATGGGACCGATGACCTCGTTGTTTGGTCCCCTCCCCCATATCAATCAAACAACCACATTGGCGACTAGATTCAAAACGTCGTTTGAAGTAGAACTCAATACGTTATTCTTAACGAGATGACGTCGACAGATATAAAAGCAATTTCTGGAGTAACCAATTGGGATGTCATAAGACCGTGACTGTATAGACTATAAACATGGTATGGGTATAATTAAACTTTCACCACTAGAGAGGACCCCCTGAGGAACGAGAAATCGTATGACAATCAAAATTTGTGGAAACATTTGCAAGGACATACAGGAGAGAAGAAACGAATAACCGTAGAATGAAGCACATTTTTATTTCCACATGAGACGGTAAAATTTGTTAATTGCATACCACGCTTACGTTCCAGGTTACAATTGTTACTCAACGTGACGACCATCTGCATCTACAGTAGCCTAGAACCGCACCAGAGATAGCTCTATTGCTGCCCGACACAATGGTGGACCATGTAATGTCCAGTTGTCGTGACACAGCTCGTCGACGGTTCCAAGATGATGTCCGATGTAAGAAAGGGCCTGAGAGCCCTGATCTGATTAGGATACATAACAGCTGAATATGCTTTACTTTGATATGGATTATGGATTACTTTCATATCTTAAGGAAGATATCAAAGTAATCCATATTAAAAATGCTAATTTTATAACTATCAGTCGTTTGAGGTACAGTAAGTTGTGTGTATTTCTTTGCAAATTTAATTCCGGGGCTCAACACTGAATTAACGAAAGATTTTCATTAAAAAACTGGCAATTTAAGAATTTTGCCGTCCCTTGTCTGCAAACGCCCATGGACGCAGTACAAATCTGACTTCCGTATCCGTGGCGACCATTTGTGAGCTGTGCAACATGATCTCTCATGATTTAAAAAACAGAACACTGCATCAATTACGTATGAAAGCTTCCCATACGTAACTGCTGCAGTCTCATTATTTAATTCGTGAATGATACAGTTGCAAGCTTCCAAAACACATCGGCTGTGATGAATGAAATTAAGATGATCTTTACTTGGCTTAATGGACCTTCTGTGCTAGTTACTATGGAAACGTATACGCGACCTAATAGCTCGATAAATACACGACGGAGGACAGTTTTTAATATTCTGGCCGTTGCTGTCGGCCTAACTTATTTAAATGTATCAGTAGAGTCCAGGAATATTATATTACGTTTTCGTGTACAATACGGAGTTTCCAATTTTTATAATGCCCACCCTAGTCAGCAACAGTTCGTGAAAGGTACCAGTCGCTACAAAACAGCGGCTCCGTGCACGGGCTCCTCATGTCTTAACTAATGTTGCTTTCGTCTTAGTATTTAAGATGGATAAGTCCTTATTATACATGGGCCATTGTAAATGTTATACCGGGTGGTCTGTGGGTGTTGGAAAAAAACAATTCCTTTATTCCAACATACATTAAAAATAACCGACCACTACATACATGAATGAATTGTGTAGACATGAACAGCATGGAATAACTAACTAAAGCTAAGTCAAAGAATAACTATATCACTGCACGTAAATTAACACTTCACGGAATGTTTATGAAGCACTGTACACTTGTAGGGATCGATTGTCAGAAATAGGTCACAGGTCCATTGATCGTGACCGGGTCAAATGTCTCACGAAATAAGCGGCAAACGAAAAAACTACAAAGAACGAAATTTGTCTTGCTTGAAGGTGGAAACCAGATGGCGCTATGGTTGGCTCACTAGATGGTGCTGCCATAGGTCAAACGGATATCAACTGCGTTTTTTAAAAATTGGAATCCCCATTTTTATTACATATTCATGTAGTATGCAAAGAAATACGAATGTTTTAGTTGGACCACTTTATTCGCTTTGTGATAGATTGCTCTGTAATAGTCACAAACATATGGCTCACAATTTTAGACGAACAGTTGGTAACAGGTAGGTTTTTAAAATTAAAATACAGAACGTAGGGACGTTTGAATATTTTATTTCGGTTGTTCTAATGTGATACATATACCTTTGTGAACTTGTCATTTCTGAGAACGCATGCTCTTGCAGCGTGAGTACCTGGAGATACCACATTAATGCAATAAATGCTCAAAATGATGTCCGTTAACCTCAGTGAATTTGGCAATACGTGTAACGACATTCCTCTCAACTGCGGTGCAAAAATCTGCCATCGTCCCGTAATTTCTCTTGTGCCCAGTAGCAGAACTGTACACGACGTTCAAAGTCGTCGCCATGCAATTCCTGGTGCACAGAAATACGGTACGGGTGCATTCGATGTTGATGTAGCATTCTCAACACCGACGTTTTTGAGATTCCCGATTCTCGCGCAATGTTTCTGCTACTGATGTGCGGATTAGCCGCGACAGCAGCTAAAACACCTACTTGGGCATCATCATTTGTTGCAGGTCGTGGCTAACGTTTCACATGTGGCTGAACACTTCCTGTTTTCTTAAATAACGTAACTATCCGGAGAACGGTCCGCACACTTGGATAATGTCGTCCAGGATACCGAGCAGCACACATAGCACACGCCCGTTGCGCATTTTGATCACAATAGCCATACATCAACACGATATCGACCTTTTCCTCAATTGGTAAACGGTCCATTTTAACACGGCGGAATGTTACATGATTCCACGTACTTATACGTTTGTGACTATTACAGCGTCATCTATCACAAAACGAAAAAAGTGGTCCAACTAAAACATTCATATTTCTTTACGTACACGAATATTTAATAAAAAATGGGAGTTCCTATTAAAAAAAAACGCAATTGATATCCGTTTAACCTATGGCAGCGCCATCTAGCGCGCCCGCCATAGCTTCATCTGGTTTCCCCCTTCAAGCTAGACAAGTCTTGTTCTTTGTAGTTTTTTCGTTTGACGCTTATTTCGTGAGACATTTGGCCCGGTCACGATCAATGGATCACCCTGTATACAGCAGGCGGTCAAAAATATGGAAACACCTGAGACAACACATGATCACGCCTAATACGGTGAAGGAAACCTGCTCACTTTCGAAGCAGCATCCAGTCGTCTCGGAATTGTTAAATACGGGTCCTGTACTGTTTTCAAGGGACTCTTACACCATTTTTCCTGCAAAATAGTGGCAAGGTCAGGTAGCACGACGGAGGTGGATAATGGAAACGCACGCTTCTGTGCGAAGTAGACCACAAAGGCTCGATAACACAGATCTGGTCAATGTGGTGGCCACGGGAGATGTAGTAATTTATTCTCGCGCTCATAATACCCAGTTCTGTACGCTGTGCGAGCATGGCCCTGTTGGTTTTGAACACATCATAACCACTGAGGAACAAACATTGTACTTGAGGTAGACCTGATCAGCCAGAATGGTTACACAATCCTTAGCAGTAATGCTACCTTGCACAGTACCCTCCGAAATACCACTATATGGCTGCCCAGATCATCGCCGAACGCTAGCCATATTTCACTCTTCAGATGTAAACTTGGCCAGAAATTGGAAACAGTGTGAAACAAGACTGATACGGACGACCAAATGACCTCCTATTGCTTCAGAGCCCAGATTTTGTGTCATCGGCACCACGTTTTCCTGTTACGGACATTTGTCACAGTCGCTCAATACATGCTTTCAAATACGTTGTGACTTAGTGGATGATGTTTTTCTGGTTTCCCTGTGTGCAGTATAAACCATTATGGTGCCTCTTGAAACAGCAAATCCTTCGACTACCTTGGTTACAGAAGTAGCCACCATATGAGCACCAATAATTTACCCACATTCGAATTCATTTATTTCCGTCATAATTCACTGACAGCTAAATAGAACACTGCACTAACCACGACTGACATCTGCAAGGTACCGAGGACGTTGCACGGGTGCCGTTCGTGGTCAAATACAACCGCACAATCTGCTGGCTTGACTATCGTCTGCATTTTTGGAGCATGCATTTCTCGCGGTGTGCAACCCCTGTGATTGACCCATTATAAACGTTACACATTTCAGAGTCTTGGTGGTGCGGATGATCTAATGAAGACGGTAAACAGAAGTAAAAATAAAAGTTTACTGCCGTCTGAACTTCTATTTATTAAAGTAGGGAGAGATCAAATGGTACTGGTTCATTATGTTGTGTTGTGATGTTTAAGGGGGACTAAACAGCTAAGGTCATCAGTCCCGGTTCATTATGTGCTATAGGGCACATACTGTATAGACTTGCGGATATAGGACGTAGGTGTACAAGGTGAAATATTCACTAAAGGCCCATCAATTGAGGAGTCATAAAAAACTGA
The DNA here is from genome assembly GCF_023897955.1 of Schistocerca gregaria. Taxonomy (NCBI): domain Eukaryota; kingdom Metazoa; phylum Arthropoda; class Insecta; order Orthoptera; family Acrididae; genus Schistocerca; species Schistocerca gregaria. Next base: position 434,641,086 of record NC_064920.1, on the reverse strand, counting down.
CTACATAAAGCTTGAATTATTGTGCACTGTACAGTGTCAAGAACTGATATATATAATTATAAAGTAAAACAAAAAACGAAAGCGTTCACCAAGGCATTCCACGCACGATAGTGCACAAGGGCAGCTACCTCTACTTACTATTACACTGCTTAGACAACACATCTTGTGTAGTTAAACGATGTTTATCGCATTATTAGCCATTAGCTGTTGGAAAACAGCAACAGTAATTGCTCAGAAGAGTTGTTATGTGCTGCAGTTAATCTGATCCTACACCGCGCAAACGACTTGTAGGTGGCAACAAGATAACGTTGCGGAAGAACCGGTTCTTGGAATCACTTAGGAAGCTATTCAAGTCGTTGTTTCCATTTTTTTACCCTGCTTAATGTGGGAGTTTAAATAGATCCTTGTGGTGTCACCGCCAGACACCACACTTGTTAGGTGGTAGCCTTTAAATCGGCCGCGGTCCGGTAGTATACGTCGGACCCGCGTGTCGCCACTATCAGACCAAGCGCCACCACACGGCAGGTCTAGAGAGACTTCCTAGCACTCGCCCCAGTTGCACAGCCGACTTCGCTAGCGATGGTTCACTGACAAAATACGCTGTCATTTGCCGAGACGATAGTTAGCATAGCCTTCAGCTACGTTATTTGCTACGACCTAGCAAGGTGCCAGTATCCGTACTATTGATATTGTGAATCATGTACTATGAAGAGCGACGTTCTCCATTAATGGACGAAATTTAAGTATTCCACCAGCTACGTCCGTTTTTCTCAATTCTAATTCCCTTGTCATGTTCCAGACCTCACGCCAGCCTGCCTGAGCTAAAACGCGTGCATTTCGGCCTCCTTTAGCAATACAGTTGGCTCTCCTGCCAACCACAACAATCCTAATTTTCAAAACGCACAGAACTTGAATAAACCGATTAGCAGTTACTGATCTTACCCAAACTGGCCCAGTAAATTTTGGTGACGTAGATCCCGTCACTCACGCGTTCAGACCAATTTACATACAATTATTTTCTGGGTACTGATACGGTATTTCGATATGTAGTTTAGTAGCTATCATCTGAGCAATGTGAAGAAAGGAAGACTGGGGTTTAGCGTCCCGTCGACGACGGGGAATGACGAAAGAATTCGTGCACGTTCATTTCAAATGCTCCACCCTGGAATCCGTAACTATTTAAGTAAATCACGGAAAACCTGAATCAGAACGGCCGGAGAGCAAATTGAGCCGCCGTCATCTCGAATGCGAGCCCAGTGTATTTCCAATGTGCCTATCCGCTAGGTGACTTATGCGAGAATTTCGTGTGAGCGAAAATACAACAAAGGAACCCATGGCCATTAATGTTGCTGATTCTTGATGAATAGATTTGCTAGGAAGAAGAAAATACAACATAATGCAAATAGCTAGACAGTCTACCAACTGTAGGAAAAATAAATATTCCCGTAAAAATACAGGCAATTACGCTTTATTGGCTATGTTTTGCAAGGTGAGGCAGTCAAGAGGGGTCACCTGAAGTATTTCCAAAACGAGTGTGGTTTCTGCTAAGTTATAGCAGATAGTGTACTGAATTTTATGACGTACGGAAGTAATTTTTAACTTTCATAGGTGCTGAATAGTGTTACAGACATTTTCAACGGAATTAACTTGATGAGGCAAAATATTATGACCACTACTCACTGCGAGATTTAATGTCTTCTTGTGGCGCTGTGAACACTTTTAAGGTTTCTAGCTTATTTTTGGTATTGAAGGAATGTGTCGTACTTCATGATCACACGTGAATAGTAAACGGTTGTGAAAACTCACTTGACCTCTTAGCAACAAATAATACTGAGTTAATAACCAGCATCAAAACGGATATGATTAGTGAACACAGAATTGTCGCAGCGAGACTGAATGTTGTAACCCCCAAATCCTCCAAAAATAAACGAAAAATATACACTCCTGGAAATTGAAATAAGAACACCGTGAATTCATTGTCCCAGGAAGGGGAAACTTTATTGACACATTCCTGGGGTCAGATACATCACATGATCACACTGACAGAACCACAGGCACATAGACACAGGCAACAGAGCATGCACAATGTCGGCACTAGTACAGTGTATATCCACCATTCGCAACAATGCAGGCTGCTATTCTCCCATGGAGACGATCGTACAGATGCTGGATGTAGTCCTGTGGAACGGCTTGCCATGCCATTTCCACCTGGCGCCTCAGTTGGACCAGCGTTCCTGCTGGACGTGCAGACCGCGTGAGACGACGCTTCATCCAGTCCCAAACATGCTCAATGGGGGACAGATCCGGAGATCTTGCTGGCCAGGGTAGTTGACTTACACCTTCTAGAGCACGTTGGGTGGCACGGGATACATGCGGACGTGCATTGTCCTGTTGGAACAGCAAGTTCCCTTGCCGGTCTAGGAATGGTAGAACGATGGGTTCGATGACGGTTTGGATGTACCGTGCACTATTCAGTGTCCCCTCGACGATCACAAGAGGTGTACGGCCAGTGTAGGAGATCGCTCCCCACACCATGGTGCCGGGTGTTGGCCCTGTGTGCCTCGGTCGTATGCAGTCCTGATTGTGGCGCTTACCTGCACGGCGCCAAACACGCATACGACCATCATTGGCACCAAGGCAGAAGCGACTCTCATCGCTGAAGACGACACGTCTCAATTCGTCCGTCCATTCACGCCTGTCGCGACACCACTGGAGGCGGGCTGCACGATGTTGGGGCGTGAGCGGAAGACGGCCTAACGGTGTGCGGGACCGTAGCCCAGCTTCATGGAGACGGTTGCGAATGGTCCTCGCCGATACCCCAGGAGCAACAGTGTCCCTAATTTGCTGGGAAGTGGTGGTGCGGTCCCCTACGGCACTGCGTAGGATCCTACGGTCTTGGCGTGCATCTGTGCGTCGCTGCGGTCCGGTCAGAGGTCGACGGTTCGCGTCCACGCTGTCGCGGCATGCTACCAGTGTTAAAGACTGCGATGGAGCTCCGTATGCCACGGCAAACTGGCTGACACTGACGGCGGCGGTGCACAAATGCTGCGCAGCTAGCGCCATTCGACGGCCAACACCGCGGTTCCTGGTGTGTCCGCTGTGCCGTGAGTGTGATCATTGCTTGTACAGCCCTCTCGCAGTGTCCGGAGCAAGTATGGTGGGTCTGACACACCGGTGTCAATGTGTTCTTTTTTTCATTTCCAGGAGTGTATTTACTCAAAAAAAATCAGATAAAAATTCACTTAGTGCCTTCCTGAGAGACAACCTCCAATCCTTCCAAATCAATAATATTAGTGTAGACCAGATGTGGCTTGAATTCCAAGAACTAGTATCGGCAGCAATTCAGACATTTATATCAAATAAATTAACAACCGCGGAGCTGATCCTCCTTGGTACACAAAAGGGGTCAGAACACTGTTGCACAAACAACGAAGCAAACATGCCAAATTTAATCAGACGCAACATACCAAGATTGTCGATGTTTCACACTAGGTCGAAATTTAGAGCGAACTTCAATGCGAAATGCTTACAACAATTTCCACTACGAAACTTTGTCTCGAAATCTGACAGAAAATCCAAAGAAATTCTGGTCGTAAGTGAAGTATGTTAGCGACAATAAACTATCAATGCCTTCTCTGCGCGATGGCAATGGAGATATGATCGAAAACGGTGCTGCCAAAGCAGAGTTACTGAACAGTCTTCCGAAATGCCTTCACAAAGGAAGCTGCCAACATGAGGAACGTAGAAGTATAGATCCTCCGAGTAGTGAAGCAACTTAAATCACTTAAAAGCAAGTCTTCTGGTCCAGACTTCATACCAACCAAGTTCCTTTCGGAGTATGTTCATGCATTAGCTCCATACTTAACAATCATATACAACCGTTCGCTCGACGAAAGATCCATACCCAAAGACTGCAAAGGTGCACAGGTCACACCAACATTCAAGAAAGGTCGTAGGAGTAATCCACTAAATTAAAGGCCCATATCATTAACGTAGATATGCAGCAGGATTCTGGAACATCTATTGTTTTCGAACATTGTGAATTATCTCTAAGGAAACGGTCTGAAGACACATAGTCAAAAATGGTTCAAATGGCTCTGAGCACTATGGGACTTAACATCTATGGTCATCAGTCCCCTAGAACTTAGAACTACTTAAACCTAACTAACATAAGGACATCACACAACACCCAGTCATCAAGAGGCAGAGAAAATCCCTTACCCTGCAGGGAATCGAATCTGGGACACATAGTCAACATGGGATCAGAGAACATCGTTCTTGTGGAACACAACTGGTTCTTTATTCGCATTAAGTGTTGAGTGCTATTGACAAGGGATTTCAGATCGATTCCGTATTTCTGTATTCCGGAAGGCTTTTGACACGGTACCACACAAGCGGCTTGTAGTGAAATTACGTGCTTATGGAATATCGTCTCAGTTATGTGAGTGGATTTGTGACTTCCTGTCAGAAAGGTCACAGTTCGTAGTGATTGACAGAAAGTCATCGAGTAAAATGAAGTGATTTTTGGCGTTCCCCAAGGTAGTGTTATAGGTCCTTTGCTATTCCTTATCTATATTTACGATTTGGGAGACAATCTGAGCAGCCGTCTTGGGTTGTTTGCAGATGACGCTGTCGTTTACCGACTAAAAGTCATCAGAAGATCAAAACAGACTGCAAAATGATTTAGAAAAGATATCTGAATGGTGCGCAAATTGGTAGTTGACCCTAAATAACGAAAAGTGAGAGGTCATCCACATGAGTGCTAAAAGGAATTCGTTAAACTACAATTACACTATAAATCAGTCAAATCTAAAGGACGCCAATTCAAATAAATACTTAGGAATTACAATAACGAACAATTTAAATTGGAAGGAACACACAGAAAATGTTGAGGGGAAGGCTAACCAAGGACAGCGTTTCATTGGCAGGACACTTAGAAAATGTGACAAATCTACTAAGGAGACTGCCTACACTACGTTTGTCCGTCCTCTTAACATAGTGCTGCGCGGTGTCGGATCCTTAACAGGTAGGACTGACGCAGTACATCGAAAAATTCATAGAAGGGCAGCACGATTTGTATTATCGCGAAATATGGCAGAGAGAGTCACAGAAATGATACAAGATTTGGGCTGGACATCATTAAAAGAAAGGCGTTTTTCATTGCGACGGAATCTTCTTACGAGATTCCAATCACCAACTTTCTCCTCCGAATGGGAAAATATTTTCTTGACACCGACCTACATTGGGAGAAACGATCACCACGATAAAATAAGGGAAATCAGAGCTTTCCGCGCCCTATACGAGATTGGAATAATAGAGAATTGTGAAGGTGGTTCGATGAACCCTCTGACAGACACTTGAATGTGATTTGCAGAGTATCCATGTAGATGTAGATATTCGTACACTGGACATTTTTCGAACTATTACTCACTAGTCGCCGCCGAGGTTACGAATACAAGCACTGCGATCTTTGGCTGCCAGCAACATTGTCCATGCTGTAGCATTCTGTGAGAACTGACAGTCGGGTTTTGGTCACTCTACTGAACTGTGTGGAAGTTGCTAACAGAGAACACTGATAAAGAGGCAGAGAATTTTGAATTTTGGAAATATGATTTGACAAGGTTTAATTTGAGGAGTGTGAACATTTTCAGGTAATTTTGTTGCTGCATTGGTTTCCCACGTTAATTTGCGATGTATTTGGAAAACATGAAATTTTATTGGCATTTTTCTTTATTGGTTCGGGTTAATTAATTTTCATTGTTCAGGTGCGAAAAAGGAAATGTATTTGTTCACATGGCATGCACTGAGAAGTTATAAATTTACCGCTCCTTTACCCTTCTACTAATTCATTTCAAGGCAGTGTAATATTTTTAATAAGAAGTAACTTTGTAAAGATTATTGTGATAGTTAAAGACTTAGTTTCGTTATTCAAAACGTAGTTTTTGAATGCTAGTCTCTCTTTAATCAGTCAGTAAATGCAGTATCGTCCACCGTCTCCTCACGAATTTTATTTTTTGATTGTGTGTGTCGCCTCATTGCACTGAGCGGAATACAGCTGCTTTAAAGTGAAGTACCATCGGCTTAGCATAGTTGCGCGTCCTTGCCCAGTACTGCACAAGACTCACTCTCATTTAGCTGGTTTACTGTTGCGCTGTAGTAAGGTTCATTACTTTCGAGCAGTACCGAGTTTCAGTTACCACGGGTAGGCCATAAAAATTAGTTAGGACCCGTTTAAAATCTCTGTCAGTATATAACAAGATCATTCACAGTTAGCTTTGCATTTCAAACTTATCATCAGATTCAGTTTACGTTAAGTAGATTTCTTTTCATACGCATGTCTCATTCTTGCAGTGCAGTGTTACATTCGTATGTGCATCATTTAGTGTTCAGAATATTATTTACTCAGCTTGCTTATGTAGAGCCACAGCGAATTTTTAAAGGAACATTTTGGTTTTCTGCTTCTTTCAAAATTCAACCTGTAATTTTTTTAGCATATTTTTATTCTGTTAGTTTTGTGTGTTGAAATTGCAAGTTACGTATTGTGGTGTCAAGCACTTGTTCATTGCACAGCACAATATAGAATTTCACAGGGCAGTTTCGTTAGTTTACAGCTTTAGGTTTTCTAATTAATTTTGTTTAAGTTAATTGTAACACAGTTATACTGATGAATTCTTCTCGGGTTATCAGCCGAGTGGTGGCGTCGTCTTATCGCAACGTTTCAATGAGTTTCGTACCTATCATATTCTGGCGAAGTCACCACTCGGCTGATAACCCGAGAAGAATCCATCATTGGAATACACCGAGAAAGACTGCAATCGCATACAACACAATTATACTGTTTCAGTTAATTTGGCGACTAATTTTATCAAATAGCGTTTCGTAATTACATCGTTTGCGTTGTTCAGCATTACAATGCAAACACGAAGTTAACTATAGGACACCACTTCACTTCACAGTACGCCGGACGTTGTGGCCGAGCGGTTCTAGGCGTTACAGTCCGGAACCGCGCGACCGCTACGGTTGCAGGTTCGAATCCTGCCTCGGGGATGGACGTGTGTGATGTCCTAGGGTTAGTTCGGTTTAAGTAGTTCTAAGTTCTAGGGGACTGATGACCACAGCTGTTAAGTCCCATAGTGCTCAGAGCCATTTGAATTTTGAACTTCACAGCACAGTACAGTACAGTTATATGTAGTTCACAACATTGAGCTCACTATATTATACTGTATTTATTTATATTCACGAAAGTTCCGACGAGTCACGATTCTTGTTACACCAGGTCGATGGTCGCCGTCATACATTCGAAAAGCAACTCGAAACATGGGTCGCACCGCGGAAACTGGCTACTGGGAGCAATCATTTACGAAGGCTGGGGAGGGGGGGGGGGGGGGGCGTTCAGTAAGTAATGCAATACTTGTTTTATGCCAATTTCCGTTGAAAAAAATGCAGAATTTGTTGGTAGCACTTGAAGACACACACATTCCAGGTGGTCGATGGATAACAATCAAACCTCTCGCTGCTTAACTGCACGTCTCTGTTGGTAGTGCTGACACACCCGTCCACCAGTAAAGGCGTGTGCGCGCTGGGTTCCTCGCGGCCTAGCAGAAGACAATAAAGAGCAACGAAAGATCACGTACGCGGGAAATTTTGCGCGTTACAAGGGAGATTACTGATGCAGCCAGACGTTGGCTCCGACATCGACGAGTAGAGTGGTAACATATGGTCATATAGGGTCTCCCGGTAAGGTGGCGTAAGGCCATCGCATTGAACGGAAATATGCTGAAAAACGGGGTTTTGTAGCCAGACAAGTTGGGGATAATGTGGTGTATTTGAGTCCTGAATGAAACTAACCTGCCTAGAGAAAAAAATGTGGTGCGTTATTTATTGAACGCTCCTCGTACTAAGTGGAACACTCACTTTGGCTTCGATGGGACCTTTGGCTGAAGGCAACGCGACAGCTAGAGACGACTGCGGAGCACCTGCATCCCTTCATGACTGATGTCTTCTCCGATGACGACATCTTCCAGCAGGATAACCATCCGTACCAAAGGCCAGAATCGTGCTTCACTGATTTGAAACTCACGTTGATCTCTCCCCTCCCAAATTCTCTTGATCCGAACCCAATGGAAAGTATCTGTGACGCTATCGGGCGCCGGCTCCCGACAAAAATAAAAAAAAAAAATCCGACCCATATTTTAAATGAGTTGCACAACCTGCGCGTAGAAATCTGGCGCCACTTATCTCAAAACCTACTGAGGAGTTGTCGAATACATTATTAACCAGGTGGCCATTATGGTTTGGTTACTTAGTCTGTTTTCTCCATTATAAAAATTGAATTGTTTGCCAATAAAGCTATGTTCCGCTCAACTGGCTAATTTATAAACTGTTATATCCTACCGTCCCGATGTGGCCGAGCGGTTCTAGGCGGCACAGTCTGGAACCGCGCGACCGCTACAGTCGCAGGTTCGAATCCTGCCTAGGGCATGGATGTGTGTGATGTCCTTAAGTTAGTTACGTTTAATTCGTTCTAAGTTCTAGGGGACTGACGACCTCAGATGTTAAGTCCCATAGTGCTCAGAGCCATTTGAACCATTTTGTTATATCCGCTCTTTCTTGTGATGCAAAGGGCTTTTGTACGCAGTCAGTGGCGAATGACAAATTATTAGCAGATACTGTACGCAGAATAATGAAGGTGTCTTTACTCATTCGGAAGTCTTACAGTCGCATAAACATCGAAGACGAACACTCTTCCACAGAAAACAGCAAACATTTTTTTTATACAACGCACATAATTCAGTGGGGCAACTAGAACGATTTCGAACAAATCTATTGGCATGGGAAAGATTTTTAAATGTCTCTTCGTTAACAATGTCCTCCTCCTGCTCAACACTCCACAGCCAATAATTAGAAAAATACATTGCCTTCATCAAAAATAATATTAAAGTACTGTTAATCTCGCTTCATTGGGCATACGAAATCAGACATCTGATTTACAAACACTCTACGAATAAAAAAGTGACTTCGGAAAATTAATATTTTTTCGTGGTAGCAAAATATAATCGTGCGTGACATAAAAATACGACAGCGAAAAACTGTTTCCGAAATTCAGATTTTGTATGTCGAACGTGTATTGCATGAAAATGTGATGGCTGAGTGACACTGAATTCCACAGCAGCAGAAAATCGTCGTTATCAGTAATGAGATCCCGATAAGTTTATTAGCGAATTTCCAAAAACTTTTGTGAGGAACCAAAACAATATTTACGTTTAACACCGCAAGTAGTTGGAGGAAGGACGGTGTTGCTGCCGTCATTATGTATTAATTAAGACGCAACTCATTATCATGAGACTGTATTCTATCGAAGACAAGAAAGTTTAATTGAAGAAACCATTCATACTAAATAATTGTGGAAGTACAGCGCAAGACAGCCGAGACAGGCGCTCATTCACAGTCAGAAACCTCGACCTCCGACACGAGTTTCAGATTAGCACCGCTCCGTGTGAAAATTGGTCTTGGCCGCCAATTACATGCAATGGAACTCTTCCTCTCATAAAACAGTATCCGTGACGAGAGGAAAACGGCAGTTACTCACTCGCTCGCGTAGTGCGAGAGAGAGAGAGAGAGAGAGAGAGAGAGAGAGAGAGAGAGAGAGAGAGAGTTTGTGTGGGTGAAGAGAGCGAAGCAAGACGACCACTCAATCTTACTGATGCACCTTAATCCCAGGAAAGACAATACACCCTAAGATAGTCTGGAACGCTTTTCGTAACTGAATGAACTAATATTAATAGTTTCTGTTACCAGAACGCCTACTAGTTGTTATACGACTGCTTTGCTTCATCATTTAAATAGAAGTAATGAAGTGCTACTCAAGGATGCTTGTAGAAAATACGATATAACTATCTTCTCAAACTGAAATTCCCCTAATGTCCGCGTACATTAAGAAAATTTACACAAATTCGGTGAACTTTAACTATAGCTCTTCTTTTCCACTTCAACTTCAAGGGTTGAGGGTAGATATTAGGAAACAAACGTTTGTCCACACCACTCTCAGACCTCGGCAAATTTATGTAACGGAGAAAAAGATTTTCTAGACAACGGGAGAAGAGTGCAGATTTTTTTCAAGTGCAGGGAACAGTTCAAAGCTGTACTAGCTGACTTATCACTACTGAGTATGGACCGTGTACAAAGGAACTGAGCAGAATAAAATTTTATTACAACATTTCGGAATAATTCTCTGTAGCCTTGTTAATGAAATATCTACTCACATGACTGGTTTGGTAACAATATCTTTCATTTTTATATGAATGTTTGGAAAAAACTGTCGACAAACTGATAAATATCAGGTACATATCATACATGGTTAGTTGTGTCATTTCGGCAGTCTACAAATGACGTTTATTTTTAATCGTTATGCGCTACTATAACTCATGGTTATGGGGATGTATCCTTTATAACGAAAGATCAACGTAAAATACGTCCGCAGATCCTGGCGAGCCCATCGGTACTGACCGACAGCCGTGTCATCCTCCCCCAAGTTTGCGTCAATGGACGCGGAATGGAGAAGCGTCGGGTCAGTACACAGCTCTCCCGGCCGTAACCTGGAACCGCTACTGCTGGCTCAAGTAGTTCTTCAGTTGGCATCACCAGTGCACCTACCAGTCCTCCCACCAAGGAAAAACTCCCGGCAGTATCGGGAATCGAACTCGAGTCCTCCGCATGACAGTCAGCCACACAGACCAATAAGCCACAGAGCTGACCATAACAAGAGATGGAGGATCCTGAACACATAATCAGTACTGCTTGTGCCATCGTGAACACTCGTAAGCGCGCAGTTAGAGCACCGATCTCCATGCACATGAATCAAGTCACACTCCATGCTGAAGACTGACAGTGTTAAATCCCGACAGCAACATTGAAACAAATCGCTCTTCGTCACCTTTTATGACATTGCAGCCACCAGGAAGCCAGGGAAACACTAGTTCATGCTTGCAGGTCAGAAGGAGGTGGTAATGTATCTGAGGTCTGTGACCACAGAATATGGTGCTGTGAAAGTGTTCCCCCTAACTTGCACATAAGATTCCACGAATGTAGCGTAGTAATGATGAGGCGATTCTTTACGAATGTTCGTTTATAAACTGATAACAGGTATAGCTAAGAGTAAATAAATGCCAAATTTATGGGCCTCACTCGCTACATGACGAACATAAGAGCTAATATACTCATTACTATCAAATTTATGTCACAGTGTTATACACGGCTAAGGTTACACAAAAAAAAAAAAAAAAAAAAAAAAATGGCTCCGAGCACTATGGGACTCAACTGCTGTGGTCATTAGTCCCCTAGAACTTAGAACTACTTAAACCTAACTAACCTAAGGACATCACTCACATCCATGCCCGAGGCAGGATTCGAACCTGCGACCGTAGCAGTCGCACGGTTCCGGACTGCGCGCCTAGAACGGCGAGACCACCGCGGCCGGCTAAGATTACAAAATCACGTAAGGGGGAACTGAGTAATTTTAGCGCAGCGGGTACTAGTACGTATTCATTTTCTGAAGTTCGTGGGAAATATGACGGTTTCCGTGTCTACTGCTGCCTTTATCCGAGTCCTGTATATGACAGAAATGAATAATAAGACAGGCACCTTTTCAGCTGCACAGAGCGTTAGTGCGAGGCAAATTAAACAGCCCAGTTTCTTGTTTCAAGCAGGCAAAAATAAGAAGGTACCCTAACCCTTATTGCTGACATACTTTTATCTGAGATGCTATTAAAACTTTTAATTTATTGCATCATATTACTGACTTACTTTCTAAATATGACAGTTCAACGTACAGAACCTGATCGCGTTGGTATGCAATGGCAGAGGGAGGTATCCGTGCGCAATCCGGAAAAAAAAAATAAAAACAGCTACTCTGGAAGAAGCTAAAACGAAGAAAAACAAAGCAATGAATTAAAAGAAACGACAGATTGGGTTGAAGATCAAGAGTGAGAATATTGTACGGAGGTGCTTTACTGAGCAGCCAGAAACCATAAAAGGAGAAAAAAAGAAAACCAAAAGTAAGGGGAAAGACCAGAGTCATACGAAATATCGAGTATTTCCAGCTTATGTGGTGCTGATGACGACGATGATAATGATAATGATAAGATTACTGGTGCCTCGAATTCGCTACCTACACGTAATAAAGAACTAATGAGTTATTTGTATTTGTGGATAAGTAGGTTGTAATCGCCCCACCCCCTTCTTTCTAATTCCAGCTATAGTCGACAATAAGCAAAGTCTCTTCTGAAAAATTTGAGAGGAGCGAAGATTACAATAAACTTTCTAGTTTTCTTAGCCTTTCGTGTAGAGTTGGCTCTAGTTCTTATCGAGTGGTCTGATTCTTGAAGCTGAAATTCTCACATTTTAAGTCCTCATGGTAGAATTGAACGAAATAAATTTCAAGTTTGTTGTTTCATAATTTTTGTTGCTACGTAATATGTTTTTTGTCATGTTTTAGTATATCATCCAGTCTTTTGAATTTTCATACTAATAAAGCCGAAATTACATTGTTCGCCGAAAATACGTCCGATCACATCAGAGGCAGGCTTATCACCACCTCACTCTGCGGTAATAACCATATTCCGAAGGGTTTACAATTTTTCTTGACAAATTAATTTGTATTAGTTTCGCTTATTATATCATATATGATGATATAATAAAAATGAATTCTTTACAGACGAATGTAAAAACTAGTGGAAGCCGACCTTGGGGAAGATCAGTTTGGATTCCGTAGAAATACTGGAACACGTGAGGCAATACTGACCTTACGACTTAGGTTTGTCTTTCCTTAATCTTTCTTCTACGTTTCTAGCATTTGTAGACTTAGAGAAAGCTTTTGACAATGTTGACTGGAATACTCTCTTTCAAATTCTAAAGGTGGCAGGGGTAAAATACAGGGAGCGAAAGGCTATTTACAATTTGTACAGAAACCAGATGGCAGTTATAAGAGTCAAGGGACATGAAAGGGAAGCAGTGGTTGGGAAGGGAGTAAGAAAGGGTTGCAGCCTCTCCCCGATATTATTGGCTCTGAGCGCTATGGGACTTAACATCTATGGTTATCAGTCCCCTAGAACTTAGAACTACTTAAACCTAACTATCCTAAGGACAGCACACAACACCCAGTCATCACGAGGCAGAGAAAATCCCTGACCCCGCCGGGAATCGAACCCGGGAACCCGGGCGTGGGAAGCGAGAACGCTACCGCACGACCACGAGCTGGGTACCCCGATGTTATTCAATCTGTATATTGAGCAAGCAGTAAAGGAAACAAAATTAAAATTCGGAGTAGGTATTAAAATCCATGGAGAAGAAATAAAAACTTTCAGGTTCGCCGATGACATTTTAATTCTGTCAGAGACAGCAAAGGACTTGGAAGAGCAGTTGGATAGTGTCTTGAAAGGAGGATATAAGATGAACATCAACAAAAGCAAAACGAGAATAATGGAATGTAGTCGAATTAAGTCGGTTGATGCTGAGGGAATTAGATTAGCAAATGAGACAAAGTAGTAAAGGAGTTTTGCTATTTGGGGAGCAAAATAACTGATGATGGTCGAAGTAGAGAGGATATAAAATGTAGACTGGCAACGGAAAGGAAAGCGTTTCTGAAGAAGAGAAATTTGTTAACATCGAGTATAGATTTAAGTGTCAGGAAGTCATTTCTGAAAATATTTGTATGGAGTGCAGCCATGTATGGAAGTGAAACATGGACGATAAATAGTTTGGACAAGAAGAGAATAGAAGCTTTCAAATGTGGTGCTACAGAAGAATGTTGAAGATTAGATGGGTAGATCACATAACTAATGAGGAAGTATTGGATAGAATTGGGGAGAAGAGGAGTTTGTGGCACAACTTGACTAGAAGAAGGGATCGGTTGGTAGGGCATGTTCTGAGGCATCAAGGTACCACCAATTTAGTATTGGAGGGCATCGTGGAGGGTAAAAATCGTAGAGGGAGACCAAGAGATGGGTACAGTAAGCAGATTCAAAAGGATGTAGGTTGCAGTAGGTACTGGGAGATGAAGCTTGCACAGGATAGAGTAACATGGAGAGCTGCATCAAACTAGTCTCAGGACTGAAGACAACAACAACATCATAAATGAATCCAGATATAAACATAATAAACATTACTAGATTGCATAATTAATAATAGAAATTTTAAGTGCACTAAATAATTCGTAATTCCAAACGTTCAAAAAAAAATACTGTACCTTCTGTGCTAGTACTTATCGATCTTAACACCGAAAATAAAGAAGTAATTGGTTCAAATGGCTCTGAGCACTATGGGACTTAATTTCTGAGGTCATCAGGCCCCTAGAACTTAGAACTACTTACACTTAACTAACCTAAGGACATCACACACATCCATGCTCGAGGCAGGATTCGAACCTGCGACCGACGCAGACACGCGGTTCCAGACTCTAGCGCTTAGAACCGCCCGGCCACCCCGGCCGGCGGAAATAAAGTAATTACTTTTCATAAATTTTAGCTTGAAATAACATTTTGTATAAAATTATATGTTAAAAAAAACAGCTGAGAATAATGACATGTCCAAAATTTGAAAAATAATACTGGTATCGACAACTACTGTTGAGGAAAAGTAATGCTAGAGGAGGATGTCCCGTTACAAGGCAAAGACTAAGAACGGTATTTCAAGTGTGTTGCCTGCTCTACTAGGAATTACACTGCAGATATTGGAGAAGAAACCACAGGATCATGTTTGTGACGACTGCTTACTTGAGAAATGAACATTCTAAAAGTTGTTGAAATGTGGAAATGAAAGAGATTACACATTTCACTTGTATTTAATGTAAGCTTCCCTTCTCAAGCGCACATCTCCCCAACCACTGCAGACAGTTACCCAGAGGGGTGGAGAATCGTGCGCAGTAGCATATTTGTGATATTTACAGTTAAAACTTCGTTGTTGTGTTTTTCACATTTAAAATGACTTAGCGTAGTAAAAGTAGAGAAATTACAGCGATCTTAGACACAGTTTGTCTTTCGTCACTTATTACGAATGTATCAAAATAACAGTTTTGGTCACACGCGCACTGTTCTCCCCGCCCCAGTTCTCAGTTCTCAGTTCACATTACGTACACCCTGTAAACAAGCAGTCGCCAAACTTTTTTGCTGAAGAGCCAATACTGACACTGTAGGCCTGTAGGGCAACACATCGGGCCGCACAGGGAGGGAGGGTAAAGCGACCACTCAAAGAGAAATTCAAGTTTCACCAAACCATCATTATTGGTAGAATTTTACACATTTGGATCTACATATTATACGGTTCACACCAAATATTCTTAAGTGAAAAAAAAATTGGAATTACATGCATTTTTCTGAAGGTTTACATAATTACCAATTTTCCGTACGCTACTGTGGCCAGTGCCATCGCAACAGGATCCTACGTGTATTTTTCTGATTTCCGGGCACATTTTCTAGGCCTCTTCATACTGTACTAACTGAAAGAATACCAAGCGGCTGCGGCGGAACGTTTACAATCGAACGTTTGTTCAACAGATCAGAGACGGGCTTACGTGTAATTAATTAATTCAAAATTGTCACAAAGTGACAGAATGGTAAACGATAGCTTTAAATAAAAGGGTTTGGAAGCCAGTTTTATCTGATGTATCTTTCCTCCCTTGTTGACGTAACTAGGTCTTACTAGGATGACCACTTTGGCCACTTTACCTGGCAAGTAGCGTGGACACTTTTTACGATCGGACGCCGTGGGACAGAAGAAATCATCAGATAGAAATAAATAACAAGGAACTATGTGCATAGGCCAAAAGTCGCAGTTTGGTCCCATAGAAACTTACCACAATTTTTTTCTGCAATAGCTACATCTAAAATCTGATGCTGCAAATCAAGCGCAAACAGCAGAAAAAGTGGTTTACACGCAGAAATTTTCCGTTTGAGACCATTTTGCCCTCCTAGGGTATGAAGGTGCCTGAAAATTCAACTCGTTATAGAGCGCCGCATCTTTCAACCAAATACTAGGCGAGCTGGTAGTGGTGCAGATAGGTTTGCAGTTGGGAATAAATTAGGAAGTTATTACCAGTTCCGATGTTTTCCTTATGATCAGGGAAAGCTTTCTGAAAAATCTTTGTCAGAACCAGAGGGTAGGAAATGTTTTTAATTTTTTGTGCGAGAATGTTACTCGTTAACCCAGACAAAAACCAAATGTGTGTGATCTGGGACGGTCAGCAACAGGATTCTTTATCTGAACAGCGCAATCTCTTCTGAAATGGGAGCAAATGATTTATCTGATAAGCGGGCAAGTTATACTAGAGGTGATCTCTCGAGGGGATTATCGGATTATCGCGGGCAGTAAATCACAACTAATCACTGTGCTCGAGGCGATGACGCGGCACAAGTGGGAGTGACACGGGACGAGGACGCGCGTGACAGACTGAAGGCGCGGCAGGCGCTGAGCGGTGCCTTAACAGGCAGCGGCCGGCTACGCAAATTAGGGGATACCTGCTCCTGACGCAACGATAGACCCATCGTTCCGTTCAAAACGAGGGTGTTCCCAATGGTTTGTCTGGATGGTGGAGACGTAATTAACAATTGACTTGTGTTGAGGAAGCTGGTAGCAAAGAGGACGGAAACAGAGGAAAAGAACCAATAACGATTCGCGAGCTTTTCAGTCTAGCGTACACGACATCTGTTTTGGAAACTCTGAAGGGCAAAACTTACTTCACAAAATCGACGGCTCCTGGATTGCCGCGCGTGTTAACACTCCGCTTCCGGGATTCGGGAAGGCGCGCTGTCACCGGATCGAATCCGCCCGGCGGATTAAAGCAATGCTTAACGACGAGCGGCAGTGTTACGACCAGCCCGGATGTGATTTTCAGACTGTTTCCCCACATATGGCAGGGGAATTCCGGGCTGGTACCCAAGTCCTAAGTGAGTTATAAGATTCGAAAACATTTAGGAAACTTTCTTAGCCGGCCGCGGTGGTCTCGCGGTTCTAGGCGCGCAGTCTGGAACCGTGCGACTGCTACGGTCGCAGGTTCGAATCCTGCCTCGGGCATGGATGTGTGTGATGTCCTTAGGTTAGTTAGGTTTAAGTAGTTCTAAGTTCTAGGGGACTGATGACCACAGCAGTTGAGTCCCATAGTGCTCAGAGCCATTTGAACCATTTGAAACATTCTTACACTATCACACGGGGTAACGTTACATCCATAAAGAGTGGGTACACAAATACCTCCCCCCAGGGCAGGCCGTGGAAGGGCGGCGACAGGAAGTGCATTCTGCCGCCGTCTACTACTAACACGGCCAAATCCAAATAAACCTGCCGATCTCCCGAAGACAAAGGGTAATGCCAGGGAACAGAAGAAGAGACATCACACAACTGAAAAGTGTAGCGTCACGGCACAGAACTGTTTGGATTTAGTCCGCCAGTGTGTCAGTACCCTCGTGGCTGCGTCATAGATGGGAGGGAGAGGGGGAGAGATCATATGAAACCGGGATATGGGCCCAGAACCTTTGCCTTTCGCGAGCAAGTGCTCTTCCGACTAAACGACACAAGCACACTCACAACCCGTCCTCAAAGCTGTACTTCCGCCAGAACCTCGTCTCCCTCCTTCCAAACTTCACATAAATTCTCCGCAATATCATTTCTTCGAGGAGTACTAGTTTCGCAGGAGAGCTTCTGTGAAGTTTCGGATGTAGGAGATGAGGTACTGGAGGGCGTAAAGCTGCGAGGACGAGTCATGAGTCGCGCTTGGGTCGCTCAGTCAGTAGAGCACTTGCCTGCGGAAGGCAAAGCTCTTGGGTTCGAATCCCAGTCCGGCACACAGTTTCAGACTGCCACGAACTTTCAAAATATCACTCATCACACTGAAATACTGCGAGATTAATTTTACGGCGTAAATATTTCCCTCCTCTCCTGATACGTTATTTCGCTGGTAGCGTACATGCAACTACTTTCTATGTCTCAGGTACTTGTGACAGTGCAACTACCTTCTGTCGATACAGCTGGCAACGATATGTCTTAGCTTTCGTTTACTGAAGTTCGATATTGCAGTGTTCTGAGTCACTATCCATGAAAGCACACGTCCGTCGCCAAAACAATAATAGCGCTCACGAAAAAAAAAAAAAAATTGTTATTTTTCATCATCGCACACTGTTGTTTAGCCCAGGTTTTTTCTTCTTTTTGTTTCTGATCACACCTTTGCTACTCTTATTCTTATGATGAACATGATACAGCAGCAGACATGTGATATTGTCTTGACCGCTCTCCTTAGCACACTGAGCGATATTTTAACTTTGCAGAAATTTTGAGGTGAAGAATTCTGTTACATTTTCATGACAAAATTGACAATGGTATCTTATCGTCTTAAATATGCTAATTAACATATGGCTGACGGAAAAGTGTTTAAAGGAAACAATTCATATATCAACGAGCTTAATTGACAGTACTTTCATTCGGACTATATTTTTAAGCAAAGGAAAACATTTAAGTTTTGTAGAAGACACATGACATAAAACGCGGTCTGTCTATGTCACCATTTTGCCATTGCACAATTACTACTGGCTGGTTTGCTTTCCTCGTCAGTTTTTGGCCCGGAATCAGAATAGGCAGTCTGCAAGAATCTGTTTTTACTTTTTGAAGTTACTCAAAAATATAAATTTTAAGTAGAAACGATCCAAAAGAGTTAAAACGAGAGTGAAAACACTCTGCACGTATTCCAAGGCGGAGATGACCTGCTTGGGCAGAAACGAGGCGTTTTCCGCTTTGTAATTTTCTGTCAGGTAGTCAATGAATGTCTCTTCTGGCAG
Source organism: Schistocerca gregaria (assembly GCF_023897955.1). Lineage (NCBI taxonomy): Eukaryota > Metazoa > Arthropoda > Insecta > Orthoptera > Acrididae > Schistocerca > Schistocerca gregaria. Next base: position 434,622,271 of record NC_064920.1, on the reverse strand, counting down.
GACTCTCACTTGATCGCAAAAGGCATCTCCTACTTCTTCATGTTTTAAATAAGGCAGAAAGAAGCTGCAATGAAGCCACTTCCCATTATGTACTTTAATTTCTTTCTTAACCTCTCTCTTTCACACGAAATGGATCATGAGTGTTAAACTGCAAAACTTCAGACATTATAACTCTTCTTGTTCAAAATCATTAAATAAAACAGAATGTTCTAAATTCTTGTGTGTTTATATTGATAACAACCTGAAGTGGTAGTCACAGGTTACAGATCTTTAATGTTTTACCACTGCAACCGCATTACGAGCAATGGAAGAGTTTTGAGATGAAAATATAAAAACGTTTTTCTGACATTCAGGTATTTCAATTGTATTCTACCAATACTGTTTTTACACTGCTTATATGTAACAACGACAATAATTACTATAGTACACGGCTGTGATTGCTGAGTATGAGGCTGCGCTTGCTCTTGAAACCCTCAAACACGAAGAACAGACCGCGCCGTGTTTCTTGGCGCATGTTCCGCTCAGGAGCTGCTCGCATAATGGTCTGCATTAGCAGAACAGACAGACCTACGCGTTACGCCTTCAGCATCCTAATGAGGCACATAGCTGGTGGTGCTGCAGTTCGTACGGGAGGGGGGGCGGTGGGGGGGGGGGGGGGGGGAGGTGGGGAGGGGGCAGGGTCTTGCAAAGCGCGGCGTGCTTTGCATACAGATTTCTACTGCGTCAATATCTGCACCCACCATCGTCAGCTTTATGTGGTACTGTTTGCAGTTAATCGTTGATAGTGCCTAGTCATTTGTTGTAACTCTGACTTAGCGTACATGCTCAGCAGCCAGACTGCCGATTTAAGGAAGTAGCGAGAGCGAGAGAGAGTGAGTGAGTGAGTGAGTGAGTGAGTGAGTGTGTGTGTGTGTGTGTGTGTGTGTGTGTGGACGTACTCATCTGGAGACGTGACAGAATGACAGAAATCTACCATGTCTGAACGTGTCCATGCCCTCTACGAGATTTGTTGGTGCATCAACGCCAACGTGTCTAGGCAAGGAACCGTGTTACACTTGCAACTAACTAACTTAGTGCAAGAGCAGTAATCGTGAAATGGTCCTAATTGACTGAGAGAAGCGTCACGGTCTATCAATGAAAATCGGTTCCAAGACGACAGTAATAGCTGCCAGGGGTCTATCTAAACCAATTTTCGATCGATGATTACAAAGGAGAATGCATACAACGAGTATATGGATTGGGATACCACGGAAAAAGCTCACCGCTAACAACGGCACAATAAACTGCAAGTCTTCCTTGCGAAAAAAACACAAAAACTGGACGATCGCTGACTGGAGTCACGTAGTGTGCTCCGACGATTCGCGGTTTTGACTCTCAAAATGATTCAAAGCGTCGAGAACACCGACAGGTCAACGATGCGTGTAACGCGTAGTGCGTGAATAGCGTAATTCAATTCAGAGTAGTACTGTAATTCTCTGGGTGTATTTTTCGCACCACGATTTGGGCCCCACTCATTCAAATGAGCATGAACCAGGATATTTATTTCAACATTCTCGACGGCCAACTGTTTCCCTTCCTTCTACATATAGTGGACACTACCATCTTCCCGGAAGACAAACCTGTGTTCATAGGGCTGCACACTTAGGTTCCTGGTTTGACGAACACTACCACACCTCACTGGCACGCTAAATCGCCGGATTCTAACCCCGTAGAAAATGAGGGGACTCTTTTGGAACAGCAGGTACGAAGTAGGGAACATGATGGCCGCAGTTTATTATATCTACAGGATCTAGTTATCGATGAGTAGCTTCAACTGCTGGACACTGCATAGTTTAAGAAAGTTGTGGATACACTTTCTTGTCGAACTGAGCCAGTTAAACAAGGCTGGAGGCGGTGGTACACGATATTAGTGTGATGTCTCCAAGGGGTGATTACTTTTTTGTTTGGAGTGCTTATTTCTTATTGACGTCAGTGATGACGAGGGAGAGGGGCGGAGGGGGGGGGAGGAGGTGCGAAGGCCATCGAGATTAACATGGCCATCTGAGGGATATGTCGCCGGCCGCAGTGGTCGTGCGGTTCTAGGCGCTACAGTCTGGAGCCGAGCGACCGCTACGGTCGCAGGTTCGAATCCTGCCTCGGGCATGGATGTGTGTGATGTCCTTAGGTTAATTAGGTTTCAGTAGTTCTGAGTTCTAGGGGACTGATGACCTCAGAAGTTAAGTCCCATAGTGCTCAGAGACATTTTTGAGGGATATGTTGTAGACATTCCACATGTTGTCAGTTTTGCAGACAATACTAAGATGTCTGCCAGTTAAAATGGAACACACGTATATTTTCCGGCAAAAAATTATCGTCTCTTTTGTCACTGTCGTTCAAATAGTGAGACGGTAAAAAAATTATTCCATCAGTAGTAGATTTCAAGCCCTTCCCATAGAACTGATCTGTCTCCCTGCGTCTGGCTTTTCTTTTTTTTTTTTTAACTATAGTTCAGATGAACCGACTTTTTTTTCTACCTATGACCAACTCTTACCCGAACTGAAGAATATACCAATTTGCCAGCAAACACTCTGAAGCAGTGATATGATCACTACTTTCGTTGAATATGTGATGAATCGACTGCAAACAATAATAAGAGACGGAAGACACACTCGGATAGCGTAAGATTGTGGAAGGAGATCGACCACTTCGTTTACATATGAAGCATCTTGGGATCTGCCTTAACTGATGAAGGGTCTATATGTAGTCCCTATATGACTAGTAACCAAAACTTTTTGCGTCCAGGTTCGATCCCAGCCACTACTGTAGAAATTTTTGAGTAATGGTAATCAGCATTGGTGGCCCGCTCTATCCTACAGACTTGTAAGAGGACGGAGGAGTTGACTGAGGTTCAATACATGGTGCCGCACCTGGGCAGAAAAACTGCCTCAAAAAGGCGGTAGAATCAGCAATGCTCAACGGTACGAGTGTACAGAAGACTATGGAGACCACTGCATTAACCCGGCCTGAGTAAGGTCGGGTATGTCATACTTGAGGTGTTTTCAAGCGCTGATTATTGGATGTCATTGTTGCCACATAAATCTTACTGTCACAGAAGCTGGGACTAAGGGAGAGGAAGGCAAGATGCAGTGCTGAGTTTATTATTGCGCCAGCATCACAGGGAGATACACGTGTGCAAAGGTGGCTATGGTACGTCACACCCGACCTCGTATTCAGTGATACATTTTTGAGCTATCAGCAAGTTTATGAGACATACAGTTATTTATAGTATTCTTTGACATATTTTTAGATTCTATGTTTCTCCAGATGTGTTACGAAGAAAATGAACGTCGGCCACAATAAACTACTAGAAGCAGTTTTTAAAAACTATTCAAATGCTAATTCCCGTGACCCCGAGAGCGAAGAAGAGATTGACAAAGTTTCTCAAAGAAGTGAAGAAAGTGATTCGGAGCAAGAGGGTACTTTGTATGATTCGGAAGAGCCAAAAATGGGACTTCTGTATGTAGCGCGCCTAAACCGCTCAAATAGACAAAACTCGAACGATTTGTGGCGTACACTAGAGTTGCAATGTTTCGGTCTACAATATCACTGCAGAGGTTTTACTTTCTCCAAACGTGTTTGAGATTCGATGATAACGCCAGAGGCGAAAGGAAAAAGACTGACAACCTGGCTACTATAAGAGAATTTCTTTATAATTTTGTTGAAAATCTTCAGCAACACAATATACCGTCGGAGAACCTTACTACCGTTGAGATGCTGTTATCTTTCCGAGGGAAATGTCCTTTCCGTGTATACATGCCAAACAAACCAGCCAAATACGGCATAAAAATACACTACTAGCCAGTAAAATTGCTACACCAAGAAGAAATGCAGATGATAAACGGGTATTCATTGGAGAAATATATTATACTAGAACTGACATGTAATTACATTTTCATGCAATTTGCGTGCATAGATACTGAGAAACCAATACCCAGAAGAACTACCTCTGGCCGTAATAACGGCCTTGATACGCCTGGGCGTTGAGTCAAACAGAGCTTGGATGGCGTGTACAGTTACAGCTGCCCATGCAGCTTCAACACGATACCACAGTTCATCAAGAGTAGTGACAGGCGTATTGTGACGAGCCAGTTGCTCGGCCACCATTGACCAGACGTTTTCAGTTGTTGAGAGATCTGGAGAATGTGCTGGCCAGGGCAGCAGTCGAACATTTTCTGTATCCAGAAAGGCCCGTACAGGACTTGCAACATGCGATCGTGAATTATTCTGCTGAAATGTAGGGTTTCGCAGGCATCGAATGAAGGGTAGAGCTACGGGTCGTAACACATCTGAAATGTAACGTCCACTGTTCAAAGTACCGTCAATGTGAACAAGAGGTGACCGAGACGTGTAACCAATGGCACCCCATACCATTACGCTGGGTGATACCCCAGTATGGCGATGACGAATACACGCTTCCAATGTGCGTTCACCGCGATGTCGCCAAACATGGATGCGACCAACATGATGCTGTAAACAGAACCTGGATTCATCCGAAAAGATGACGTTTTGCCATTCGTGCTCCCAGGTTCGTCGTTGAGTACACCATCGCAGGCGCTCCTGTCTGATGCATCGTCAAGGGTAGCCGCAGCCACGGTCTCCGAGCTGATTTTCCATGCTGCTGCAAACGTTGTCGATCTGTTCGAGCAGATGGTTGTTGTCTTGCAAACGTCTCTGTTGACTCAGGGATCGAGACGTGGCTGAACGATCCGTTACAACCATGCGGATAAGATGCCTGTCATCTCGACTGCTAGTGATACGTGGCCGTTGGGATCCAGCACGCCTCCAGAGAATGAGTTCCCTGAGAGTGGAGGGGGGAGGAGGGGGGAGGGGCCCTGTTGATAGTGTTAGTGACAAAGGTACAAGGCACTGGGGTATAAAGTAGTTAAGATGCGCCCTGTGACACGTGATACGTGCTAGCAGAGAAGACGTGGGCGAGAGCCGAGCTGGGACCAGATGACAGGAAGGATAGTTATCGCCGAAACAAATGATTTCTGGTTATATCGTTTTTTGTCTGTAGTTAAACGTGGTCATTAAAACGCTCAAAATAACCGTTTCCGTTCCAGGAAACGGTTATTTTGATTTTCGGTTATTTATTACTATTATTTCCAGTAATGAGCGTAGATTTCGAACGAAGATTTAAAAATTCTAATGAAAGTGAAGGAGTAGAAACCATGATCGATACGCGGTTGAGGTTACGGCAGGAATCTGTATCATGGTCTCCAGCAAAGACGGCGAAAGTGAAAGAGATTGGCGCAGCGACGGCGAGAGAGAAATATCACAGGTTGTTGACTTTACTGTGTCATTGCTTTTTGATGAAATCAATTTCTTTCAGCCTGATGCAGTCACAAAATTAAAGGTTCAGTAATTATCCCAAGGTTATAGCACGTCAATAAAATTAGAAATATATCAAATTTATCTTATCTTCGAATGTTCTCTCCTTGTATGATGTCATAAGTTTCTTGTGCCTCCTCCAGTTAAAGCAAACTGAGCATTGTACTTTATTGCTAATGCACGTAGTAAAATGCTTGCAAAGCACGAATGGTGGCACTCTGCTATACAACCGACGACTAAAAACGGCAACGAGAAATTACTGTACAGAGTGCGGGCAACTTTTGCGCGCGCACGCACACGCACACGCACACGCACACACACACACACACACACACACACACACACACACACACACACACACTCTGCACGTGCAGTGCCACGCCGCCCGTCAATAGACCCATTAATGTTTCTGCAATGCTACACCGTTTCTAACGTTCCTGTTGCTAGTTTATAACTGTCGGCATTGTTAATGAAACCGCACTCATAGCTTCTCCCCATTTTCTATACTAGCCCAATATTACAAAGCAATGGAAAGTTTGCGAATGAACGTTATTCTACAATGGCAAGTTGATTTTTCGGATTTTTTACACAGTTATTAGCAACAAATCGAAAAAAAATATTGTTACAACCGAGATCAAACAAACATCGAAAAATAATCGGTTACTCAGAACAAAAATACTGGTATCGGTTTTATCCGATCGGTTTTCCCCCATCCCTACCGGATGGAGCGGGCACTCACCGCCTCTCGATGCGGATGAAACCCTGACTGGCGAGCCTGCGCCGCGCGATGAAGCCGGGCTCCTGGATCTCGAGCCTCTCGAACGGCATGGCGCATACTCGGCGCTCGGCAGGCAGTGAGCCCTTGCGCCGCGCACTTCGCACCTGGTAAGCAGCGCGCGTCGACCGCCGGCGCCAACCGTCTAATTAGCGCAGGGTCCCCACCACGGCAATGCCGTCATTTCGCCGGATGACGTATTCACCAGATTTCCGCAGTGCCACTAAACAGCTGCTTCCCGAGGGGCTGCGACTCGCACTTCACATCCACACTGTTTATTGTGGCTCCGCGCAGCTCGTTAACAAATCAACAACACGTGACTGGTTGCCAGGGCCATCAGATACCAAATGATGTACGTGTGCGCATGTTCTATATTAATTAGCTTTCTCAAAATGCACTGACTGATATATAATTGCAACACCAAGAACGAGTTGTGCACATAAATAAAAGTTGGTGTGAGTGTTTCTACAGCCGGCCGGTGAGGCCGAGCGGTTCTAGGCGCTTCAGTCTGAAACCGCGTGACCGCTACGGTCGCAGGTTCGAACCCTGCCTCGAGCATGGATGTGTGTGATGTCCTTCGTTTAGTTAGGTTTATGTAGTTCTACGTCCTAGGGGACTGATGACCTCAGATATTGAGTCCTATAGCGTTCAGAGCCATTTTGTTTCCACATCTGAAAGACGACGTCTATCCAGATTTCGCACCAGTCGCATAAGTGAGGGGGGGGGGGGGGGGGGGTTAGTAGCGCAGTTATCAGAATGCAAAGCAGGTTTACATTAAATACATGCTGTAACGGTCGTGGACGTTAGTTATCTTTGAGACTGGACGTGATGAATTGATTATAGTCAAAATGCCTTTAAGCCAACAAAAACGCCACTATCAACACCTCACTGAGTTTGAACGATGTCGTGTAACAGGGCTACGAGAATCTCTAAGTTCCTCGAGCGATACTGCAGAAAGACTTGGCAGTTGGCAGGAATGTAGCCACTGTACATTATTGCTGGCAGCGGTGGTCGCGAGAACGTACGATCGCTATAAGATACGGCTCCGAACGCCACGTGGAACTTCCGAGAGGGAAGACCATCGTATTCAGATTACAATTCTCGCGCGTCTTACTGCTTCTGTAGCAGCAATCTGAGCAGCAGTTGCCACGACAGTGACACGACGAACTGTTACGAATCGGTTACTTCGATGATAGATCCGAGACAGACTCCCTGCGACGCATCCATTGACTCCAAACCACCGCCATTTGCGACTTCAACGGCATCAAGAGAGAGCTCACTGGAAGACAGGGTGGAGATCAGTCGCGTTCTCTAGTACCAATGATGGCCGTGTATTCGTTTAGATGGAGGCCAGTTGAGGGCCTGCAAAGCAAACTGTGCGCCAGACATGACCTACATCTGAAGTTACGCTATGGGCTGCGATTTCGTATGACAGCAGGAACAGTTTTGTTGTTATCACACGCACTCTCACTGCTAATCTGTACGTCATTCTGGAGATTCGAACTGTCATGCTGCGATTCATGAACAGCATTCTTGGTGGGTGCTTTCCTGTAGGATAATGCTCGCCCACATGTCACTTTCGTAACATAATATTCTCTACAGAGCGTCAACCCGTTGCCTTGGCCTGCTCGATCACTAGATCTGTCTCCAATCGAGCACATACGGGACATCATTGGACGACAACTCCAGCATCATCCACAAGCCGTCCGTGTATTGACTGACGCAGTTCAACAGGTATGGAAGTCCATCCTACAAACTGACACCCGGCATATGTACAATACAGTGCATGAACGTTTGCATACTTGCATTAAACAGATATTAATGTACCAACATTTCACATCTGCAATGGCTTATCTCGCGCTTACGTAAACCTGTGATCTCGTAATGTTAATCAGATAAATATTTCACCTAGACAAATGTAGTACCAAAATTACATTAATCTACATGAATTATCTTTTGGTGTCCGCGGCTCGTGGTCTTGCGGTGGCGTTCTCGCTTCCCGAGCACGGGCTCCCGGGTTCGATTCCCTGCGGGGTCAGGGATTTTCTCCGCCTCGAGATGACTGGGTGTTTTGTGTCTTTCATCATCATTTCATCCTCATTCACTCGCAAGTCGCCGTAGTGGCATTAAAGAACTTGTGGAGCGGCGGCCGAACCGCCCTGCGAGGGTTCTCCCGGCCACCAATGCAATACGCTCATTATTATCTTTTGGTGATTGATATTTTTGCGTCGGTGTATTCCTTTGGACATGCATCCTTGAAACTTTGCATCGTAATCAGAATAAAACAGGCACTGCAATATCATATTTATCTGCCGATACCGGGCAAGCGACTTTCTAGAACAAGGTCTGAGCTGTACGGGAATATACATGATGGATGTACGAGCACAGGTCGTAGATGAATGGTTGCCAAAATATGGAAGTTTGGGTCTAGCAGTGAGTCGTGCACGGATAGCCAAATGGTAAGGTGAACGCGATTCTACAGCTGATGGTGTCCTTATTCGCAATTGCGGTTTCATTTCATGTAACTCAGTGATAGTGTTTAGTGGCACCACTGAGAGGCTGTTGTGTAAGTTATTCCTTCGTCAGGATCATCGACGAACAGACGGTGCACGTGAGGCCAGGCTGTGCACCCTCAGTTTTGACTCTGCAGGCAGCAGCTGTGCAGAGGTTTGAGGTGATCAATGTTTGCAGCATTCATTCTAGAATACAATCATTTCACACCGTGGAGTACGTACTCATATTGAACAGCTTCAGTCATTTGAACGAGTTCGCATTTTGAACCTGCGGGAAGCTTGGTGGTCACAATGTATCGTAGACGTGTCGCTGCCATCAACTGTGACCTGCGGAATATTCCCACACTTGTGTGCCCAGCTTCTGGACATCGGCGTAGTAGAAAGACGCGTCGAGATCGACGCATTGTGCGATCAGCGATGGCCGACCGATCATCACCTAGGGACACAATCTGAGCACATGCTGCATCGGCTGTGTCATCAGGGACCATTGGGAACCGACTGCCCACAGTAGAATTAAAATGACGCGTGTCTCTGGCTAAGCTACCACTGACACCGCGACACTGCCAAGCATGGGTGCTCTGGTATCATGAAACAAGTGACTGGAGAGTGGAATGATGCTCTGTTGTCTTCAGTAATGAGTGTAGGTTCTGTCCGTATGCGAGTGATGAACGTACTACTCGTGTATGGTGTCAATCTGGTGGGCTGCTTATTTCATAGAGCATTCGCCCACATCACACAGGTCCCATCACAGGCTTCATGTTGTGGAGCAGAGGGTGGGAGGCTCCCTTCCAAACTCTTGTATTGTATTGTATTACATGTTAACCGGGAAACTAGAAACGACGGAGATGCTCCGTCCCCGCCGCAGCCGCAGTGGTCCACAACCCCACGACGACTACCGCAGTCCACCCCTCCGCCACCCCACACCGAAACACTTTTTCAGGGTTATAACAATTTGTAGGGGTGCGGAACGATACGGTCACAAAGGCTCAGTCGTAGGTAGAACAGGAGGCACATTTCGGTGCATTGGTAGGATACTAGGGAAATGCAATCAGTCGACAAGGAAGGTAACTTAGTAAAATAATGCGCTCCGTCCTAGAATATTGTTGAAGCGTGTAGGATCCGTACCAAATGGGACTAACGGGGGATATTGAACATATACAAAGAAGGTCAGCATGAATGGTCACAGGTTGGATTGAACCATGGGAGAGCGTCACAGGATCTTAAAAGAACTGAACTGGCACACTCTTGCAAGATACACGGTAAGTATCCCGGGGACGTCTCCGTACAAAAATTTCTAGAACCAGATTTACGAGACGAATCTAGAAACGTACTACAACCTCGCTACGCATCATTCCCATAGGGATCATGAAGACAGATTAGACTAATTTATAGCGCGCAGGGGCGTTTAAACGATCATTCTTAAAGCGCTCTATACGTGAATGAAACGGAAAGAAACCCTAATAATTGGTGCAATGTGAAGTATCCTCTGCCAAGGACTTCACAGTTCTTGTAGAAATAGATGTAGGTGTGTCGCAACATGTGTTACCGCTGGCTGGTGCGCAATGACTACTCAGCTGGAATAGACGCTTCTGAAAGTTCGTTTCTCTTTCATAATGAGGACCGTTGGCGAGACAGGCCCCCGTCAAGCTCACAAGCACAGAGAGGGCTGCAAAACCTGAAAAAAAGGGGTAGTTTAAGAATTAACCGGGACAGTTCGTAAGTTCTCCTACCTCTTGTGTTCCTACCTTTCGCCTACAAGAAGCAGCCTTTCCCTCTACTCACGACTGTAAACGCAAGCTGTTGTTACAGTGCCATTTCGCCCACGTAGCACCGTAATACAGAAACTACTAATAACAAACAGGTGCCGAACAGGTATCTACCGCTAATATGATTTATGCAGCAACAGTCCACTTGATAACACAGTTGTCTTTTACACAGCTCGCTCATCTTAAAAATTTTCTCACAATAATACAAGGTTCGAAAAAAAAAACTGTCTTGTATTTGGAAGAGGGCGTTGTGTGACCTGTGATGGGGATATTGATGTAGAGGGAGTATCAATCCATAGCGGTATATCTGCCATTTTCACTAGGGGGCAATGGCTTGGACAGCTGTTGCATCGTGTTTTTTGTTGCTGAAAATTATATTCGTAATGCTGATTACTATTCAGCGAGTATTTCACATTTTGTTCGAACTTGTCCGACATGATTCTGCTGCTGATATAGAAACTATTCGACTTCGAGTATCAAAAAGATCATCATGTTCGGCACTGAAAAGAAAATTTACTGACCGACATCGGGCTGCAACAACGCCGGAAAATGTGGTGCGTAAGGGAGCCTCCGTCCAGCATCTCCAAAGCGTTGAGCACGTAAACATGCAGCTACGCAGGGATTGTCTGACGAAAGTATAAGAAGAATCCTGCACATCGATTTTTATGTGCGCCCACACAAAGTTATTACCTAAGATTTGGTAGAGTGTTGGGAACTCGCAGAGCTGTGTGTGTGTGTGTCTGTGGAAATTCATCGAACAGTCCCCCTAGCGCTGTTTTGATTTCTTTTGACGAGCCCTACTTCATTTTATTAGATACTGTAAATAAACAAAATTTCCGGTAACGGCTAGCAGAAAGCCCTCAGGAATTTCACTAACGATCACTTCGCAGCCATCGTACGGCAGTTTGGTGCGCCGTTGCTGATTTTGGCGTTGAAGCCCATATTTTTTTGAATAACATGGCGTAACGTTATCGGTTGATTCAGATCGCTACTGTCACGTGATACATGTCTCCTTCCGACCTAAGTTACCTGATTACTGGAGACCATGAAGAGCGAGAAGTCTTGATCCAACAAGACTGAGTCTTAGCTCACACTTCTCGGCAGTCTCTGGAAATTTTGGGAGTTGTTTCCTTGAAGTCTTCTCTCCTCACGAGATGACAGCGCCTGGCCCACAAAGTCACCCGATTTGTCACCTTGTAATTATTTTCTTTGGTGGCACTTCACGGTTTAAGCGCACTAACATCGCCCCACAACATGCCAAGCACTTGAGGAAGCATTCACCCAGGAAATGGCTACCATTCCACTTGAAATGGCACGAAGAACTCTTGACAACTTTCCGGAAAGGATTCGTCAGTGTGTCGACAATAGACGACGCCGTTTACCGAACATTGTTATTAAAGCCAACTACCGTAAAAAGTTATAGTACCTTATGTTCACGGAAGTATTTTCTCTGCACTTTTGCTTGTTTGCAACTACTTTTTAAAATACGGGATGCCTTTTTGCTGGACCATGTACAAAGCAGCAGTAGAGATCCCAAATTTGTATCTAATGTTCGCAACCAATCTCTTTCATTACACGCATCTTTAGTCTAAGGCTCCGGGTGACGAGAGGAACCTTGGTCTGAAGATGTGTGAATGCCATTTTAAGTACGATCCCTGAGTTCCTCGACGATGTCAAAATTTCTTAGTGGAGTTCTTGTTGCTTCTTCGCTACCCTATTTTAAGATCACAAAGCTCGAGAACGGTTGCTGAAGGGAATATGCTATTTGAACGAAGGCTTTCGTTTCTAGCCGATTTCTGCCAAAAGAGGTCGGGAGCGAGACAACAGTGGAGGAAGCAGGAAAAAAAAAATCGTGAAGGGATACGCATTTTACTTGCCCCTACAACCAGTACTTCTGCTGCGTCCTAGTTTGGATTAGTATGATCTTCAGAGTAAATAAAAAAGAGTAAGCTTTCTGTGGCTGATTAATAATAAAACGAAATTGTTAGTAATTGTACCTGTAGACAGTTATACTATGTTCATCTATGTAGAACCATCGTACAAACAAATGTAGAAAGGATAGTTTCTCAGTTCTTAATTGTAACTCTACTAGCTGACAAACCCGGCGATGCCCAGGTATTCATTTTGCCAGTTTTGTATTAGAAACGAAAACAAAAAAATTAACTGTGCTTCTGGTGAAGTATAGAAAAAAATTTCATTTCCATGTAATCGTGGAAGCACCTTTAAAAAATTGCGAAACTGTCGTACGAAGAAATATGCATAATGTACAAATGTGTAAGTACAGCATCCAAATTAAGACAAGCAATCCTGAACAGTTTCTGCACGCTGGACGCAGCTGCTTCACGTATCTACAACGCGATTTTGAACACGTCTCTATGGCGACGTTTCTTACAGCTCTATAGAGGGCTATAGTTTTCGTCAGAGCCATTTGCGCTTCGCAGTTGAATGCCGACAAAAGCGCTGCCAGGTGTTAGGGATTTCCTTAATTTGACTGACTGCACGACTGTATTACTAGTAAAAAAGAATTAATACAATAAAACGTCATGCGCGATATGGCATTTTCTCACACATCTCAGCGTTTACGTCGTCATATTTTCTGACCTATGTTAGGTCCTTACCCCTCCGGCGACTGTTGTCTGACAGTGAAGGATATGAGATCCATTATGTACTGTTAATAATGTGTAAAGAGTACATAAAATTGTTGTTTATTATACATCTGGATACACTGTTTTACTTCCTATTTTTTTAGAATTTTTTTACAGTTTGTAATTTTTTACTACAATCACACATTCAGTTTGTTGTGTGCAATATTTGTCATCAATATTGTCCATTCATGTAATATTTACAGTATTTCTTGATGTTTATGAAAGCTACTTAAGAATTAATTCTGCGTAGAAAAAAATTCAGAATTTACCGGGGGCGAAAGGGAAAAGCCACCTTTGCCATTTTTGTCTGTCTGCTCATAACGGCTTGAAAAATATTTATCTTCTTAAAAAAAAAATCAAGGGCTACACGAGGGCAAGGAGATCCTCTCTCGGCCTGACAAACGGCAAATAGTTGTTTTAAATACTGCAAGTTCTCCATTATCCGGGTTAATTCTGACCCGAAACTACGCGAATAATTTGAATAATCCAAAATACACACATTTTGTACGGGAAACTGCTACTTACTGTATTTAAAAGCCATACCACGTGCCACATTTGATAACTCACTGTCTAACTTACGCGTTATTTGCCGGAAACAGACAACTTTTTCACAATATTTACACTTAAAACATATTTCGTATCATTTCCTATAAATTCCCTTTCGGAAAATAAATGAATTTTTTTCTATCCCTGATTTTCGTTAACTTATTTCCTGACGACGGTTCTTTTTTTTCGGTGTCAAACATCGGTGTAGTCAAGCGAATCTTGTCCAACATTAATGAAAGAGAAGTGCACTGAGGTGCGAGAAAAAAGATGAATAACTTGCGTAACAGTATAATGACATGGCATTAATTACTGACTCACTTGACAGTGCCAAAGAACAAATCACAGAACTACACAAACAAGTAAACAAAATAAGACTAAAAATATCACTTAGAAAAAAAATTAATGACAGTATTCAACGATACCCCTCCAAATCCTAAAATTCAGTACAATACACTGTCTAAAACTGTTTTAAATATCTGGGAGAATCGATAACAAGCAACACAAAAGAGAAGACAGCCATAGAAAATAGAGTACTTAAAATGGAAAGGGCAATCCAAATGATAAAAAAACAAACAACTTCGTCCTGTAACACAATACGAAGACACTGTCAACCAATAATAAGGCCTGAAACTCTATATGCAGCAGAAACACGTAGACGAACAAGATTTGGGGATGTTGAAAAACTGGAAAACTTGAAAACTTGAAAGAAGAATGCCGGCCGGAGGCCGAGCTGTTCTAGGCGCTTCAGTCCGGAACCGCGCGACTGCTAACGGTCGCAGATTCGAATCCTGCCTCGGGCATGGATGTGTGTGATGTCCTCAGATTAGTTAGGTTTCAGTAGTTCTAAGTTCTAGGGGACTGACGACCTCAGATGTTAAGTTCCATGGTGCTCAGAGCAATTTGAATCATTTTGAAAGAAGAATTTTAAGGAAAATACTGGGAGCTAGAAGTAACAGAAATGTTGAATACAAATTAAGGTCAAACAGGGAGCTCTGTTTGCAAATGGAAAAGCTAACTTACATGATGAGGAAAAGAAGACTACAGTTTTGTGACCACATATAGTGAATGGATAATAAGAGTTACCAAGCTGATCTTCACCTTACTAAACAGCTACAATTCGAAAGCCACATGGTTCACCGAATTTGACAAAGCTATGAAAAACACAGGAATTAGAATGGACATAATAGATAACTGAATACTTTACAGAGAAGCAAAACAAAATGCAGGATTTCAAGGAAAGAAAGAGGTCTGCAAAAGGAATAAAGTGGACGCAGAAAGAAAAGAACCGGCTCTCTCGAAGGAGGCAAGAATTCCAGGAGCAACCGAAATTGAACATCCTCCAAATGGGTTATTCGAACAAATAAATAAGCGAAAATATTCCGTCTGTGACTCTTCAAGCTTTCCTAGCGTACAGCGCATACGCAAGAAAGCCTCTCCGCGATTTTCGACAGTTTGAATATGGCACCGTCTATCCGCAAATTATTCCGCATGCTCGAATTCCGCGCCTGCGAATTCTTCGTGAACATGTTCTATAAACGGTGCGTCAAGGTGTGGATACCGTCAATCGTACCTAGCCACTAGCAAGGTAGAACCACCTGAAGATGTCGGTCAGTTACTCCGAGGAAATACTGTGGGCTTTGCACAACGTGATCCGGCAGCAAACCCGTGAAGACTATTTACAATATCCGTCTAATTAGAAGACTCAGATTTCTCTTCCTTATTTTTCAAACATCGCCAAAATATGCGCGGTTAATCGGCAAGCCTGATTATGGGGAGCCAGGTGTAGGCTCTTCTGATTAACACCGATACAGAGTTCGAAATTGTAGTAGCTTTTTCATCATCCGTTTTAAATTTAAATTCCATCGGGACTACAAGAGCCATCTTCAGCTGACAATGGGCTTGGAGTTTGTAAATATTTAGAGTCACGCTCGTGCTACAATTGTAATTAATTTGATCGTATACAGAGGTACGCTTTTGAGGGCAGAATAAATTTCAGGGAAATTATTCTGGGTGTTTAACTGCTTTATGTTAATTTTTAATGGTTGTCGTAGACAAATCCGGTGGAAGTTATCATCTGGACGTGGTCAGTGTTTGATTTGCCTCCTGTGTTCACACCGCGATGGAGGTAACGAGGAGCAATAAGAGGTCTCCGGCGCCATCGGTTAACACTCGAGTAGAGTCTCGTAACAATAACAGTTCCCCGTCAGATTACCCGATGACAGCTGCAAAAAATATACTTAAATAGCACTTATTCCCCCCCTCTCACCCATGATGATGTCATCCAATCAGCACAAATATTACTGAATTTCGTATCTGCAATCACTTCTAAAAAATATGTATTTATTTCACCAAACACGCATCGATCTATTAATTTGAAACATCGTCAGCTACCCGGAATGAAACATATTCCTGTTTTGGTTTGCTTCTAGAGCTAAAAATACTTCGTCACGGAGGAGACAGGAGAATGATTTAAATACGAGTTTTACTGATAGCATTTCGTCTGCTTCCTCAAATTTCCACGGTCTGGTACTGATATTTTTAGGCTAACTTCACGTTAGCTTGGAACCCTACACATTTTGATTACGAAACAACACAGCACCAGCAGTGTATATTTACTTTCTGCTGGCTGTGCGTGTGTGTGTGTTGCTACCAATTAACAGATTTCTGATCTTCATTTTATCTATCTAAAAAAGTTTCTCTGTAGTTCGCTAAATTTGTATTATATCGTTTTACTTACGTTCAAGTATATTTATATTTATTTAATAATTTAGGTGTGGCAGATTTCTAAATGAAGGTGGGTGCGGGACAGTCTAAAGGCGATTGCAAGAGATGGTGAATAATAGGGGAACAAAGAGTGGATTGCACTGGCAATGAGATTAAATATAAGAAGGAAGAGGGAGGGGGGGAGGGAAGTATTTTCTTAAAATATTTTTTTAGGTGATGGAAACCAGACACTATACAAAATAATTGAACGGAGTACTTATCTTGTCACTAAACAGCTGTTTATTATGTTTTAGTGCTCTATATAAGTCGTTACTTTCTTTAAAAAAAATTAGGAGATGCATGCTGTTACTAATTTTATGTACTAGACCTACGACATTTAACAGCTGCTTATATTACAAAACAGGACATTCCAGGATGTCCGTTCCGTTTCAACTGGAAGGATAGAGACGCTGGAGCAGCAACGACAAATTAACGAGTAGCCACTCTGATAAAGGTAGCCGGAACGTCGGTAGTTTTACCATATCCTAACGCTGTCATACACGTAGAAAAATGTTGCTGAATTAAGTTGAGTATACTACCACACTATTTCCCTTAAAAAATAAGGTATGCGCACAAAACCCACCGACATTGATTTGCAATATAAATCCAAGGAACTGAGAGGCGTTTGCTTCGATGTAACTTCCTCGTAATTTTGTCTCGCTCTCGAGTAGTTCTTGGTGCATGAGCACGTTTGTAGCCTCTCAGTGATGGCATAGAGCAGTGCTAATGCGGACATCCGCTGACCGCCTGCATCGGGTGCCCAGCAGCCAGCTGTTTCGTGAAGAATGCTAGCGGCCGGACTTAATTTCACTGTGCGTTAAAACGGTTCGAGCTTTTGATATATGTACTGCAAGCACGAGCCGCCGATACACGTGGGCCAGTAGGGCAACGACCTCAGTTACGTACGGCGGTGAATCAGGTAGCCCTGCAATTAGTGACAGCGGCTGTTCCAGTGAACTCGTGTCACCACAGAATTGCTAGAAATCGTCCCCTCCCCAAGGCCTCTCACGCATTTCCGCAGGGAAAGTTGTCGTTTCGTGGACCGAGGTCGACAACAGGGTTTCTGCAGTTTTCTCCGCGCCACAAAATTATCGAAATTTCACTGAACTAGCGGGGTATACAAGCAGCTTTGTCAGAATGATTGTAGTAGCAACTACTAATCAGCAGACTAAGCACCTGACTCAGTGTAGGAGCGCCTTGCAACTACGGGAATCTCAGCTGGTGTCTGTTTTACAATGGAAACAGAAACTAACCTCACTATTTAACGTCCAGTCGCCATCATTTGAGACGAACACACGCTCAGAATGAAAAAGGATGTAAAAGCGAATGAGCTGTCTCATTTTTAAAGGAACCAGTCTGGAACAGATTATAGAAGACAACGTAAACCTAAATCTCAATTACTGAATCGGGATATAAATGACAATCCTGCCAAATATGAGTTCAACGTCTTACGCGCGCATTAAATATCTTTGTCAACGATTTTATAAAGCTTCACACAATGGAAAATGACGACAAAATTTTATACAGCTTCATACATCGAAGTACAGGGTGGCGCACGAGAAACCGGCCCCGTGTTCTAGACAGCTCATAAAGAAATTTTTGATGACGTCGAGCTACAGTCATGCAATTCTTTTTAACCCTTAACACAAAACATCGGTCTCTCAGACGCATTGCTCGTTTTAAACGTAGAGTGCGGCAGCACTGCGAAAAACTACGGTCTCTCTTTTTCAGTATCTTCGTTCTAATACTTTCCGCATGTGAAGCAACATTCAACAATCAGCTTGACTGTGTCAGTCTACCGACAAAGTATATTTAGAAATCATTGCGAAATTGGGCCTCTGCCTGACCGCATGTTACGCATTATGTGTAGTAAGTCCAATACGTCACATGTATCTAGTTGCATATTTTGCTTTAAATTGTTGTTTATTATTTTCCCATTTTACAGGATCTCATTATATGCCTGAATTTATTATATTTTCAGCAATAGCACGCAGCGAATTTCTAAGAGTAGTAATATGCCTGTAGTTGATCAAAATTTTGAAGCTTGGAGCAAGAGCAACTATGTGACGTAGATGAAGAGGAAAATGGGAGCGGCGACGACATTTTCGATTATTTTGATGTTGATTCTGGTTTTGTGGTAGCTGATGAAACAGAGTCTTACTGGCGAAGAAAATACTTCATTGAAAGGAGATCCTGTACCACAAATAATTACTCACAGCAAACACAACACAACTACGACAAAGATAATTTCAAGTGGGAACGTTTAATGTCTGTTAGAACAAGAAAATCCCCCTCAGTATAAAATTTTGAAAGAAGGAATGCTTGGGCTGAAAGATCCGAATTTTTGCGCAAATGCCTACTAATTCTCAAATATAGGAGAATTTATTCGACGAAGATGTTAGCGGAATATCAACTGACAGAATGGAAAAGAGTAAGATGAGGCATGTAAGTAAACCAAATGCGGTCAGCCAACTCGCCTGGAATGTAATAGGAAGGGGTGCATCGACTGTGAAAAAATTGTCGGAGGTAATTACTACTTTCGTTTACATTTACTGCAGTCTCATTTATACTCATGAATATCGTGACTGGTGTAACCATATTAGAAGACTTTTCAAGACTCGTATCAAATGACTGCACATACTCATGATGTTTCATGTTCATTTTCAATAATGTGATCAATAAAGTCCTTATAAGTGCTGTATGGTATTACTGCCTCTATAGCCGGCCATAATTGCTAAAGTGTTGCCGGTGCAGGATTTTGGCACGAGCTGACTTTTCAATTATGCCCCATGAATGTTCAAGGGGTAGCCAAATCATTCGCTCTAATTCTTGAGAATTTTCTCCAAACCAATCGCGAACAGTAGTGGTCTGGTGAGATGACACTGTTGTTTGAAAACATGAAGTCCGTGACTGGCTGCAAATGGTCTCCACAAGCATTTTCAGTCAATGATCGGTTCACCTGGACCAGATGACCCAGGCCATTCTGTATAAACACAACTCACACCATTCTGAAGCCAATCCAGCTTATTACACAATGCCTTGTTGACAACTTAGGTCCATGGCTTCGTAGGTCTGCGTCACACTCGAACCATATCATGCCCCCTTACCAACTGAAGTCAAGACTCATCTGATCAGGCTGCGGTTTTCCAGTCGTCTAGGGTCCAACCGATGTTTTCTGGAGCAGGGGAGAGGCGTCGCAGGCGATGTCGTGCTGTTAGCAAAGGCACTTGCGTCGATCGTCTGCCGCCATCGCCCATTAACGCCACATTTCACCGCACTATCCCAACGAATATGTTCGCCGTACGTCACATTTATTTCTGCGCAATAGCTGGACATCATATTCCAGAATCTTTCAAAAAGTCATATGTCTGTGTCTTAATTGCCGTTGAGGCCGTAAGATTTACCTTGTTCATGCGAAATACCGCCAAATAATTCGACACTGAAAGACACAGGAGCTCCATCACATAAGACGTGGGCATACTGAAGGGAAGATTTGGGATAACCAAGGTGGAACTGTGTCAAAAAACGGAGGAGGATTAGTATTTAACATTCCGTCGGCAGCGAAGTAATGCGTGATTGAGCACAAGACCGGTTTGTGGAAGGGACTCGGCCGCGCGGGATTAGCCGAGCGGTCTGAAGCGCTGCAGTCAGACTGTG
Organism: Schistocerca gregaria; assembly: GCF_023897955.1. Classification (NCBI taxonomy): domain Eukaryota; kingdom Metazoa; phylum Arthropoda; class Insecta; order Orthoptera; family Acrididae; genus Schistocerca; species Schistocerca gregaria. The sequence continues at coordinate 434,602,236 of NC_064920.1, read as the reverse complement.
GGGCTGGTGCCGGCGGAGGTTCGAGTCCTCCCTCGTGTGTGTGTGTGTGTGTGTGTGTGTGTGTGTGTGTGTGTGTGTGTTAGGATAATTTAGATTAAGTAGTGTGTAAGCTTAGGGACTGATGACCTCAGCAGTTAAGTCCCATAAGTTTTCACACACATTTGAACATTTGAAGGAACTCTGCCGTGTCGTTCCAAATTAACTATACCAGCATTTAGCTTATGCTATTTCGGGAAATCATGGAAATTCTAAATCTGGACGGAGATTTGAAGCCGTCCTCCCGAATAGGAGTTCACTGTCTTGCCATTGTGCCATTTCACTCTGGCGGGACTTCTTCAACATGTCCTACTAACTCTGCTCCTTCAGTTTACAAATTAAGCCCTTTAACGCTGCACTTTCAAATCCTCTATAAAGCCTGTACCGCAAGTCACTGTCTCATATCTTTATCAACTTACTGTGTCATATCGTTATCTGCCACATGCACAGTTATCGGCTGCACCATGGGAAAGTTATCGAACTGAAGTGAATCACTAGACCCTCACAATGTCAAGATAATGGAATGGAGTCCGGCTCAGGAACAGAACTAGGGCAATCGTGTAGGGAACTTAAATCCCTTCACCGTGCGTATCACAATCTTTTCATAGAAAGCAACTCTATCGGTTGCAATTGTGTCAGTAATTACCAGTAGAGGAATTACTCATTTTCGGTAATGCAGGACTGAATGTAGCGCAAACTATTCTCAGTGGTTGTAGTCAAGGCAGATTAAGGTGCTATTAGACAACGCTCCATTAGATCACAAACTGGAAATTTTAAAAGAAACCACGATGCGATGTTTACATTTGGTGTTTCAAAGATTTCGACTGCGCGTCATCACATAGTGTATTCCAATTTCAAAAATCTGCTGATATTTCTAAGCTGCAAAAATCTATCGGAAATTAAGTTTTTTTGAAGAACCACATTATTTTCACCAAGATTGTGTACGCATAGAGGAACACTATTCTCAGCAAATACACAGTCTTGATAGAGAAAAATATCGCCCTTAATTTCTGACAACCGGTGAAGAAACTAATGAAAGTAACTTGTTAATCGTGGATTCCTTCAGCTTTTGCTATTTGTTGTTGATTAACTTTTTTCTAGACCCCTCCACACATTATTAGACTAGTTCAAATCTGAAATAAACTGGTTACCAACTAGAAAGAAGCTCGCAGTATCACAACTATCTTCTCCTGTGTTCTGTTCGCTAGAAACTCTGCAGTCGAGTCCCACAGTTGGTCTGGTACTGCATACGCTCTTATTTTACTCATTAGGCCGGTAGTGCGGATCGGAATTAATCGCCTTCCGGAAGTCAAGCTACTCACACGAAACTTTTGTTAACAAGCCCTTCGTGACCCAAGAACGTAGTTCTTCCCGAGAGACTGCTCAGTGATATTCCGGAAATTATCGCAAGTCCAAGTAATGCGGAGTGGACTGAATTTTATCATATTGTCTTAGAGGCGCACAGTTATGAATCAGAAAATATTTCACATATTATTAAGGTTTATTGTAGCAGACGGGTGGTATTTCTCCAGCTTCAGTAGGAAATACCGCTCTAGCAAATAAAATACGTCGCTTCAGTGGGATCTCAGTAAGCGAAGCTACAAGTTATAAGTGAACAACTAGAGGCATTTCATAGCCTCTACGCTGATTGTCAATGACCTAATAGCTAGACCTACCCCTATGACGCCCGCTCTGCGGTATTCCGCCACATAGTCCCCCCATATACAGTCATGCGACATTTTCGTGTCGCGATTGAACTTTTGATAATTTACGGAGTAATATCACTGAGCAGTATCTCGTGAAGAACTTTTTCCTTGGGTCACGAAGGACTTGTTAACAAAAGTTTCGTGTTAGTAGCTACGTTGTGGAATTGTGGTCTAATAACAAGCAAATGCTCTTCAGGCAATATGAACTTTCACGGTTTTACTGTGTGTCGCCTGCGTTACATATTGCGTGGCAAGAGTAACTTCATTTGGCCAAGTGTCCACTTTATGGCGATCAAATACCTTCTGAGCTTACAAGCAAATAACTTTCAAATAGTTGTGCTGTTCTAGGGAGCCATCATAGCCTTTTCAATTCCAAGCGTCCACGATGCATTTGGATATTTGTTGCCAAACTTTGTAAATAACCTGTTAGTGCATGGACAGATTTTAAATCGCCATAGTGTTTATTCCTGAAGCACTTACTTTATAATTTAAATTGATATTTTTGTTACACTGAAGCCAATTTCAACCCGATTCCATTCGCAGTAACGAAAAAATGGCTGCTTTTGAGTACAGAAGTTGAGATGTCAGCAAGTGGAGACAAATTGCAGGTAACAAGTTTTCGACTGTATTTTACTCACAAAAAAGGAAGATGATAACGTTTACTAGCAACTACAGCTTCGACCGGAAACAATTCAAACCCGCTGACTCTGTCCGACATACGATAAGATCGGTTGAAACTGGTCAAAATTTAAGTGAAAAGCACCCATATTTTCACACAAACGAATTTGTATTGTAAATACATAAGAACTACGCCAGTTTGCTCATGACTTCTCATATATAATACTACGTAAATGTTTTTCACAGGTCCACAAAATCAATCTGAAGAAAGAGGTGAAAGTGAATCGAGCGATAAGCCTGTCGAATAGGTTCAGTACAAAAATTTATACATCAGATTAATAAACAATGCATTTTCCACAAACGAACCACTTTTTACCCACTGCAACAACATTTCTCACGGTACCATTCCCTACCATTGCATTGAAACTGAATCCAATCATCAACTTTTGCCGATACTGGATCGCAGTATGTAATCTTGCTCTGTTTACAACACATGTAATTATCTTCATCTGTTTCTTCTGAGGATTCTGACGAACCTGAACTCCGATGATTCAACTTGCATATGTAGGCTCTGCTTCATCTGATGTTTCTTCAACCTGTCTGGCTGAGAAGAATTATTTCTTTGTTTGTCCAGTCTTTTATGTCTCATTTATAATTTCTGGAAATCTAAGAAGCTGTGCCTAATCTTTCCTGGATGAAGATTTTGCCATATCATGATAACAATGAACTAGACTAGCGGGAGTTGATAAACGTCGAAGTTCGATTTGCTTTAGTATGTTTTCTTGGCTCGACGATGAACTAGCTAGAAAGTACTCGTGCCCAGCCACTACGTTGTCATTCAATGAAAGAACGTCTAGTGGACGAAATCCATGTTCTGCAACTGCGCTTGTGTCATCCATTTAGCACCGAAAATGTTTCCAAATATTAGCCTGCAGCTTTTCCTTGTGCCTTTGTAACTCCGGAAATGCATATCATCCTATTTCCATCTATTGTACTATAAATTTTTTCTTTATTTTGTTACCTGAATATATGACATTTCTGTGCCTTTGTGTATTGTAATTGTTTTACTATTTGTATATATATATATATATATATATATATATATATATATATATATATATATATATATATATATATATATATATGCATCTATGTCGATGTATAATTGGTTTGTTTCGTAAATATGATTTGTATTTTACGCTGGGTCTTGCCTAGAGAAAACTATACTGTCGAACGAATACATCGATAGGTCGTGTGGAGAACCAAAGTGTTTAGGATCTTTGGTAGTGTTAACTCTGCCGCGTGGAGCGCGGGCAGAGCAGAGGGAATCTGGCTGGAGGAGGGCGGTGGAGCAGGTGTGTTGTGTGACGCTCCCGCGAGTTGCCGCGCTTTCGGGGTTTGGCAGCATGTAATTGCGCTCACGTGCTATGTTAGTTTCTGACATGGTGTCGTCGCGGACGGGAGCATTAGCTGGCGCACATCAAGAGCCCGTTTCGGCTGGAGACCGTGTCGAGAAGAAGGAGCGCCAACATCCAGCTTCTGCAACAGCGACGGCCGACAATGAGTGACTGTCGCCACCTCCTCGATCGACGACTTCAAACCTTCAATCAACCAACAAGGAAGACTGGTAGCACGTAAAGGTTTAGAACTGTATGGCAGACCTCAGCTCTTCAAACTTAAATTTTTCTCACTAAATTACAGCAACGTTGTATGAACCTTTGTTGCTCATTGTCCCAATTGCATTACCAAGCAGGGTCCCTTCCTTTTCCCGAATGAACCCGAGTGTCGTTGAAATTCAAACGCCAGCATTAAAGTAATATCATTCGATTTCACTGCTTTAATTTCAAAGTTCAGTTAAGGTTTTCATAGCTGGCTGCAATATTTAGATTACACAAGCACAAATTAAGAGTGCGAGTTTTGTTACCGTATTTTAGCTTACCTGTGACTGTAGCTCAGCTTGGTACGTACTAAATTTTACTATTGTTAATTGTTCAGAATCATTTAATTCGAGTTCAAAGTTAAATCTCTTATTTCTAAATTGCGTCGATTCAAGTAGCTTTTGAAATGATTGTTGAGGTAGCCCAAGACTAACCGTATTTTACTGAATTTAGATGTGCTTCAGAAACAAAGCTCACTATTAATTTCAGTCACTAAAGTAACTTTCAATTTTTCGGTTTTATTAATTCTTTTGCTAAATTAAGTCAGAGTGGAGCGAAATTTATTACTTCTGACAAACTTTCAGTTTTCGCACTATACGTGTCAACCCTCAGTTGCCACGCTTCTAGTGCTAATTATACACTCCTGGAAATTGAAATAAGAACACCGTGAATTCATTGTCCCACGAAGGGGAAACTTTATTGACACATTCCTGGGGTCAGATACATCACATGATCACACTGACAGAACCACAGGCACATAGACACAGGCAACAGAGCATGCACAATGTCGGAACTAGTACAGTGTATATCCACCTTTCGCAGCAATGCAGGCTGCTATTCTCCCATGGAGACGATCGTAGAGATGCTGGATGTAGTCCTGTGGAACGGCTTGCCATGCCATTTCCACCTGGCGCCTCAGTTGGACCAGCGTTCGTGCTGGACGTGCAGACCGCGTGAGACGACGCTTCATCCAGTCCCAAACATGCTCAATGGGGGACAGATCCGGAGATCTTGCTGGCCAGGGTAGTTGACTTACACCTACTAGAGCACGTTGGGTGGTACGGGATACATGTGGACGTGCATTGTCCTGTTGGAACAGCAAGTTCCCTTGCCGGTCTAGGAATGGTAGAACTATGGGTTCGATGACGGTTTGGATGTACCGTGCACTATTCAGTGTCCCCTCAACGATCACCAGAGATGTACGGCCAGTATAGGAGATCGCTCCCCACACCATGATGCCGGGTGTTGGCCCTGTGTGCCTCGGTCGTATGCAGTCCTGATTGTGGCGCTCACCTGCACGGTGCCAAACACGCATACGAGCATCATTGGCACCAAGGCAGAAGCGACTCTCATCGCTGAAGACGACACGTCTCCATTCGTCCCTCCATTCACGCCTGTCGCGACACCACTGGAGGCGGGCTGCACGATGTTGGGGCGTGAGCGGAAGACGGCCTAACGGTGTGCGGGACCGTAGCCCAGCTTCATGGAGACGGTTGCGAATGGTCCTCGCCGATACCCCAGGAGCAACAGTGTCCCTAATTTGCTGGGAAGTGGCGGTGCGGTCCCCTACGGCACTGCGTAGGAACCTACGGTCTTGGCGCGCATCCGTGCGTCGCTGCGGTCCGGTCCCAGGTCGACGGGCACGTGCACATTCCGCCGACCACTGGCGACAACATCGATGTACTGTGGAGACCTCACGCCCCACGTGTTGAGCAATTCGGCGGTACGTCCACCCGGCCTCCCGCATGCCCACTATACGCCCTCGCTCAAAGTCCGTCAACTGCACATACGGTTCACGTCCACGCTGTCGCGGCATGCTACCAGTGTTAAAGACTGCGATGGAGCTCCGTATGCCACGGCAAACTGGCTGCCACTGACGGCGGCGGTGCACAAATGCTGCGCAGCTAGCGCCATTCGACGACCAACACCGCGGTTCCTGGTGTGTCCGCTGTGCCGTGCGTGTGATCATTGCTTGTACAGCCCTCTCGCAGTGTCCGGAGCAAGTTTGGTGGGTCTGACACACCGGTGTCAATGTGTTCTTTTTTCCATTTCCAGGAGTGTATGTGTAATACCCTTTCTTTTTCAGTTACTATAGTAATTGTTCATAGGACTGGCGACCGTAATTTCCCCCAAATCTCAAATATCTAATTACCTCTAGTTAATTGTTAACGTAACGGCCGCACATTTGCTTTCTTTATTAACTTTACCCCTTTTCAAAATTAATTTCCACCTGTTTCATTTGCATTTTTCCTTTCATTTAGACGTAACTCTTTCCTCCCTATTTACCGACAGATTAACTTCGGTGACGATCGCTTTTCCCAAATTTCCATTAGGTACATGCGGTTTAATTTTTCACTGTCATTAAGGTCGATAAGAGGGGGGGAGGTTACACCTTGATCTTCCCTTGTTCTTTACTAAATATTGTTTCACCACCTTGCACCTTAGCTGGGGAATGTTTCCACTTTGCAGTCGTCTTTACAGAAAAGAATGCGACGCTGAAAATAATACCGCTGCGTGACACAGACTTTCATCCTCATGTGAAGCTGTATTTGCAGTTTTCGTGACTTCTCGGACCGCTAAGCAGTTGTCCTTTGGTGTGTTCCCATCTGCAACAGGGAACGAAATAAAACAATTCAAAACGAAAACGAAATAACAACTGCAATGAATTGACAAAGTATATTGACCCTATTCACCTGCATTGTATCGGCCCGATTTGCCGGAAACGCAATATCATTCCTTTCTTAAGTTGTTAGTCCCACGCAAGCATATTAACGCGCCGGTACTATCATAACCCTTTCACCGTTATACACTGAAGAGCCAAAGAAACTGGTACACGTGCGTAATATTGTGTAGGGCTCCCACCTCTGAAGTGCCGCAACATGACGTGGCATGGACTCGACGTGTCTGAAGTAGCTCTGGAGGTAATTGGCACCATGAATCATGCAGGGCTGTCCGTAAATCTGTTAGAGTACGAAGGGGTGGATATCTCTTCTGCACAGCTCGTTGCAAGGCATCCCAGATGTGCTGAATAATGCTCGTGTTTGGGACGTTTGGTGGCCAGCGGAAGTCTTTAAACTCAGATTAGTATTCCTGGAGCCACTCTATAGCAATTGTGGACGTGTGGGATGTCGCATTGTCCTGCTGGAATTTCCCAAGTCCGTCGGAATGTACAATGGAAATGAATGGATGCAGGTGATCAGACAGGATTCTTACGTATGTGTCACCTGTCAGAGTCGTATCTAGACCTATCAGGGATCCCGAATCACTCCAACTGTATGCGCCCCGCACCATTACAGAACCTCCACCAGCTGGAGCAGTCTCCTGGTGATTTGCTCGGTCCATGGGTTCATGAGGTTGTCTCCATATCCGTACACGTTCATCAGATCGATACGATTTGAAACGAGACTCGTCCGACCAGGCAGCGTGTTTCCAGTCATGAACAGTCCAATATGTGTTGACGGACCCAGTCGAGGTGTAAAGCCTTGCGTCGTGAAGTCATCAAGGTCACACGAGTGGGTCTCGTTCTTGCAGGATCTTTTTCCGGCCGCAGCGATGTCAGACATCTGATGTTTTACCCGATTCCTGATATTCACGGTACACTCGTGAATTGGACGTACGAAAACGCCCACTTCATCGCTACCTCGGAGATGCTGTGTCCCACCGATCGTGCGCCGACTACAACACCACGTTCAAACTCACGTAAATTTTGAGAAACTGCCATCGTAGCAGCAGTAACCCATCTAACAACTGCGCCAGACACTTTTGTCTTATATAGGCGTTGCCGAGTGCAGCTCCGTATTCTGCCTGTTTACATACCTCTGTATTTGAATACACATGCCTATACCAGTTTCTTTGTCGCTTTAGTGTATAGACGTACTGTGCAATGCATAGTTAATAAAGTGCTAAACGAATTATCAGAGATATATAGATTTGATTCCAAAACTATTTTAGAAAGTAGGACGTTTTCCGACAAACAGCACAATCCTCCACAAATTTTAACGCGGCAATAAACATACTTTCTGACTTAAACACCGAATTCCAAAAGTCATGTATATATGGCAATCATTTCCCACTTCGTATGTGACAGTCAGGAGGGTACTTGCGGAACTGGCTCGATTCACCTCCCGATTCGATTCGGCCGACGCCCTATTGAACAGCCAATGTCAAGCCGTGTGGAGAAATTTAGAAGTACTGTTAAACCATTACACACCTAGCACAGGTTTCAGATTGGTTCACATAACACTTCGTGCAGAGTACAAAGTGAGACGAATGAAAGAGTGACCAGACAACAGGTTGTTTTTACGGGAAAAACGATTACCAATTTCGCTTAACGAACTGCTACCGAAGTAAGGAGCGAGAGGACTTTGGCTTCGTGCACAACGGGTGGTAATACATGTAACCTGCGACTACGCTCTGTATATAGGAACTCGTCCCGTAATTTATGCCTCGCGACCTCGACCCTCGTAACCTGCAGACGAGCACGGTGACAAGGTTTCGCGAGGCGTGTACTGTCTTTCGTAATACGGCTCTTCGGGCCTCTCTGTGCCGTCTCTCCCTGCACTGCAGGCGTCGCTTCGGCGCCAAAGAAGCTAAGCAAGCCATTGTTTACCTCTCTTGATGTTTCCGAAGCGTGAGCAACTGGTGCGTAGTATCAAATGAGGATCCCGGCCGAAGTAGTAAGGAAAGCAGCGAGCTAAGGAAGAATTTAAGAGGAAGTAGAGGCTTTAAAAAAAAAAAAAAAGGTTATAAGTTTTGATCCGACAATGACAGTATCCGAAACGCCATATTATTAAAAACAGCACCATATTAAGTGATCCAGTTGACTTTATATATACACACACTCGTTGATGGTCCTTGCAATGGTCGTCCCGTCACAGGCGTTTCCGATGAATACTGAGGAGCCGTAGACATCTTATCCGCGACAGAAGATTTTTTTCTTTACACGTTTCAGTCTGGGCATCTAATGTCAGTATCGGATCCGCACACGTATTGTTACGGAGATTCCACAAATACTTGTCAATGAAGAATACGACGCACCGAAAGACTTTGGCATCCTTTTGGCAGGATATGATGCCGAAAGACTCGTCTTAATTACAGATATTGTAACAGATAATGGAGCCGGACTGCATCACTATGAAGCAGAGGGCAACAGACTTAGGGAAGGGAAAAACCGATCGGTGCTAAAATGTTTCTTTTTAAATTAATTACTTTAGAAACAGAGTAATTTTTATTCGTAAAATTTGCATTGGTTTGAAATATTTCACTATTATAGAAAATGGAAAAAGCGATTAGTGCTATTTTAATAACAATCCCGTCAGGAAAGAGCAACGAACACATGGCATAAGAACTGGTACAACATTTCTGAGATAATGTCCCTAATCAACTTGCTTTGCTTGCACTTTTCTGAATTGGTCGTAGATGATGGAACTGTAAAACAGAGAAAACTAGAAACCAGAATTCCTTCAGATAGTAATCCATTTTTACGCGTTTCGGCGTTAGCCGTTATTAGAATCCTGGTTCAGATAAAAAGCAGGAGTCTGATGACGGCCAGCGCCGAAATGCGTAAAAAATGATTAGAAATGAAGGAATGCAAGTTTATAGTTTTCTCTCCATTATAAAGTCTTCATCTGCCACCAATTTAGCAAAATGTGGACTATGGAAATTATTCACCATGGTCGCCTCCCTCCTGAGTGTCTTTGTAGCTCATCTTTATTAATAATGTCCCTTTTGCCGTGTGTTATAGCTTAAGGTAGATGTGTACGTGTACGTGCACTGTGGAAGGCTTTCCCCCACCTGGTAGCTGATCTGCTGCCTGTGCCTGTATAATAGGCCTTTATCCGCTTGTAGCCCTTGAAAATGGGCAAATTAACATTAGAAACAAAGTTCTTCAACCTCAGTTTTATCGCTTTACCTCTCACTGTACGTAACGCTGCAATAGTGGCATGTTCCTCGATCAGAACATCATTTCTGAGCAAAGTTTCGAAAGATTAGAATCATTAGGAAAATACCCGAGATTTTCGAGAAATGCAGAGAACGATGGACGGACTACGATTTGTTTTATTCACCATTTAATTGTATGTTTTGATTCTTTGTCTCTTGAAACTTGGCGGGTCAAGATTTTTCAATCTTCAATCGATTTCTGAGTTTATTACGGGAAATAACAGAAATAAAAGCCGAAAATCGATCATTTTAGAAACCGGTTATATTGAGCGTTTTTAACCATCAGGTTAAACTGGTGGGGAGAAAAACGATGTATCCGAAAATAGGTTGTTTCAGCGATAACCGTCGTACCTAGCAACAGTCCGTCTACAGAACGCCGGCATACGTCTTCTCCAGCCTCAGTGCGCATTCAGAACATTATCTTGAGAGGGATGAATCAGTGAATGTACAGCATATATTTGGAGAAACAGTCGATCTGTCTTATGAAGTCGCTACAGATGATAGATTTATCTTATTTATCACTATGCTCATCTTCCAGATTCTGGACTTTGCTGCAACGATTCAGAAACTGTCTTCTCAGATTCTACCGCATGCTCCACAAAGCAGTTATTTTGCCTTGCCCGAGAACACTCCTTTGTTCTTCTTTAAATCGATAGGAGCATATTTTGTGTGTAGTCAGATTAAAAAAAGTGCGTTTTTGGCTGAATGCTTAACAATATACTGTTATTTGTTGTTACGTTTGGACGGCCCCATAATTTCAATAAAAAAATTAAGGCGCTACTGCCCCCACTTAAACTGTAGTGTTTATTAAGAACACCTCTTTCGTCACGTCATGTACACTATTTTGTAAACGGTTAGAGCACTTAAGACAAAAGGTAGCCTTCACTAAGTGTAGCGTACGGCGGGAGTTCGCTGCAATCTTACTGTCTGTGGCAACTCACTGTTGGGTAATTTAGCTCAACAGACAAAATATTAGGCATGCACTTATTCTTAAATTTATTGGCTTTCGGTATGTGCTCATGCAACCATCTCAACACTGGAAATGTTATGTTACAAATTACCGTTTGTTCAAAGTAGGCACTAGTTTAAATAGTACTCTGGAACGAAGTTATTATGCTTAAACTACTGATTCCGACATAAAACAAGCTTTACAAATACAGTATACTGAAATGAGTAAACAAGACGAAAATGTAACATAGGATGCGCAGGGGTAGAATGCTACGAAACTCCTACTGGTAACATAGTAACAAATGATAGCAGAAACAATCTGAAGAGAGTATTTCCCGCCGTGTTGTTTTTCGTGGGGATGGGGAAGAGGGTATGATACATACAGGATTATTCATCAGTATATCTGAGTTTCAGAAGACGACTGTGCAGAAACCGCAAGACGTACAGACCCCAGACACACATCACTGGACAGAGTATCTTCCCACGTTTGTAACTAACACCACATGTGTGCACGATATGGGCTTCGTCTGTGATGAGGCAAACATTAATTTGTGGACGCAATTCGTTGACACGATGATCCAGGAAGGCGAGAAGGCAGCCCGATTTGCGCATGTGGTGACTGGGATGCCTATCTACAGGTGCGAACTAACTGGATGCGACTATACGGAAATGCAGGTTAACAATGCAACTCGAAGTAGCACACTCTACAGGTAAAAATCTGTAATTATAAGAATTCTGTTAATCGTTAGGTTTCCCTTTACCAGTGGGACACTGACACACAGAATCGTTGGAGACATATGTCCTGTTGGTAATCTAAGAGTTAATAGGTACCCACTTGAAGAGCACATTGACCGCTTTGACGCAGAACTGGTACCAGAGTTTCATGTGAAGCCCCATCGCTGACTTGAATTACAACAGAGAAATTATCTGTAAGCGACAGTCGGCTGTATAGGATCAGCGAAGGGTAGCTATCGTGATTCGACGTGCCCATAACCACGCCGTGAATGGTATTGCCAGATTTGTTGGTATAGCAATGCGGACTGCCGAACCAGTGCTCGTAAGAAGATCCTAATTGATACGGGCTGTTGTTGGGTGTTGTCTTATCAATGAAACCGAACTCGACAGGAATAACTGACATTAGTACGTGGAGATCCATTTCAGCCAGTTTAAAAACTCATATTGCGAATGGAACTGCATTGATAAGTCCTCATGCCACCCCCACAAACATAAATTAGCATTTTTCAAAAATTCGGTGCACAGAACTAATTCCACGCCTCTAAGTCCGGAAAACAATGAGGAAATGAAAACTCTTAGACAAATATCGGTAGAGAATGGTTTTGATGCGGGTTTGATAATCGATTGGATTTCGCAGTCAGGCATGGTAATCACCAAAAAGATAAAAATCCAGCCAAATATAAAGTCATGCCGTATTGGGGGGGGGGGGGGGGCAAACTCTCATAAATTAGCGACGTTCTTTAACGACAAACGGGTTTAAAATGCCTTCAAGGACAACAAATCAGGACAGAGGCTGAGGTATAAGATCGACACAGATGGGAACTAGACGAAGAAATTGGGAATATATGAAGTAAAACGTCAGGACTGTGAAGCGAGATACTCGGGGAAGACGGGACGGAATTTGAAATTTAGATTTAAAGAGCCATAATAAGAGATTAAATGGCTTGTCAGCCGTACCGATGGGTCTGAAGACTGAGCTGCGTTCTTTGGGGAATACAAAAGAAAGCATAAGCATGTTGCACGCTGAAGAAAAACTGTGGGTACTACAAAATTTAGAGGTAGAAATTTATTGTGCCTTGAAAGAGGAATGGCTTTTTAAATGAGAGGACGAGAGTTTTTAAAAATCATTTCTGAGCACACTTTAGCGATATCTTCATTGAGAAACACCCACCAACATATTTTCCCTAGTGACAGTATTTCCGCATGCTATTTCCGTTCAGACTGCAGCGTAGAGGTAGTTTTAGTTAGAATGGGCTAGGACCGACACACATTTCTCAAAGATTTTATGACAGAATAATATCGTTAATGTTGAACATTAGATTTTAATTCAATATCATCGTTGGTAGGTGACGGCAGCGGCTTTCAGCTTGCAATTGGACCTCAGGAACGGTGAATGAACCGTATTGTGATGTTTCATGTTTTATGATTTGAGTTCACATTGCACGTTTGCAGGTTGTTTTAAGTTATGATGAGACCTAATGGCACAAAAAAAATTAAGATATGTTAAACCTATTGACGTCTGTAATCCTTACATGTCTCTCGATATAAGGAGAAATGTTTTATCGGGTTTCCTTGTTCTTAGCATTTGAAAATGAGATAATGTTGTCCCGAAACATGTTGTGGCAATAATCACATGATTGACAATTTCGCTGAATGTCTTCGATACTGCTTGAATAAAAGTTGTATAATGGGTTCACGTAAGTTATTATGCATGTCTAGAGCGGAACAAACAGCTCACGAACTATACACTAGCGGACTGGGGGCTTGTAGGGTGGTCGGACGAGTAGCGATTTTCTCTCTTCAAATGATCCAAGCGTCGTGTTGCGGCGCTTCTGCGTACTCACGGGAGCCCTACACAATATTAGTCAGGTGTACCAGTTTCTTTGAGTCTTCAGTGTATACAGGGTGGTCCATTGATCGTGACCGGGCCAAATATCTCACGAAATAAGCGTCAAACGAAAAACTTCAAAGAACGAAACCAGATGGCGCTGTCATAGGGCAAAAGGATATCAACTGCGTTTTTTAAAAATAGGAACCCCATTTTTTTATTTCATATTCGTGTAGTACGTAAAGAAATATGAATCTTTTTAGTTGGACCACTTTTTTCCCCTTTGTGATAGAGGGCGCTGTAATAGTCACAAACGTATAAGTACTTGGTATCACGTAACATTTCGTCAGTGCGGACGGTATTTGATTCGCCTTCCGTAATGTTCGCACATGCATTGACAATGCACTGACGCATGTTGTCAGGCGTTGTCGGTGGATCACGATAGCAAATATCCTTCAACTTTCCCCCCAGAAAGAAATCCGGGGACGTCAGATCCGGTGAACGTGCTTCGACGACCAATCCACCTGTCATGAAACATGCTATTCAATACCGCTTCAACCGCACGCGAGCTATGTGCCGGACATCCATCGTGTTGGAAGTACATCGCCATTCTGTCATGCAGTGAAACATCTTGTAGTAACAGCGGTAGAACATTACGTAGTAAATCAGCATACATTGCACCATTTAGATTGCCATCGATAAAATGGGGGCCAGTTGCCCTTCCTCCCATATTCCGCACCATACATTAACCCGCCAAGGTCGCTATGTTCCAATTGTCGCACGCAGCCATCGTCGATTTTCCATTGCCCAATAGTGCTATTATGCCGGTTTACGTTACCGCTGTTGGTGAATGACGGTTCGTCGCTAAATAGAACGCCTGCAAAAATGTGTCATGGTCGCGTAGTTTCTCTTGTGCCCAGTGGCAGAAATGTAAACGACGTTCAAAGTCATCGCCATGCAATTCCTGGTGCGTAGAAATATGGTACTAGTGCAATCGATGTTGATGTAGCATTCTCAATACCGACGTTTTTGAGATTCCCAATTCTCGTGCAATTTCTCTGCTACTGATGTGCGGATTAGCCGCGACAGCAGCTAAAACACCTACTTGGGCATCATCATTTGATGCAGGTCGTGATTGACATTTCACATGTGGCCGAACACTTCCTGTTTCCTTAAATAACTTAACTAACCGGCGAACGGTCCGGACACTTGGATGATGTCGACCAGGATACCGAGCAGCACACAGCACACGCCTGTTGGGCATTTTGATCACAATAGCCACACATCAACACGCTATCGACCTTTCCCGAAATTTGTTAACGGTCCATTTCAACACGGGTAATGTATCAAAACATGTTCATAGGATTTGTCGACCTGGAAAAAGCGTTCGACAATGTAAAATGGTGCAAGTAGGGGTAAGCTATAGGGAGAGACGGGTCATATACAATATGTACGACAACCAAGAGGGAATAATAAGAGTGGACGATCAAGAACGAAGTGCTCGTATTAAGAAGGGAGTAAGACAAGGCTGAAGCCTTTCGCCCCCTACTCTTCAATATGTACATCGAAGAAGCAATGATGGAAATAAAAGAAAGGTTCAGGAGTGGAATCAAAATACAAGGTGAAAGGATATCAATGATACGATTCGCTGATGACATTGCTATCCTGAGTGAAAGTGAAGAAGAATTAAATGATCTGCTGAACGGAATGAACAGTCTAATGAGTACACAGTATGGTTTGAGAGTAAATCGGAGAAAGACGAAGGTAATGAGAAGTAGTAGAAATGAGAACAGCGAGAAACGTAACATCAGGATTGATGGTCACGAAGTCAATGAAGTTAAGGAATTGTGCTACCTAGGCAGTAAAATAACCAATGACGGACGGAGCAAGGTGGACATCAAAAGCAGACTCGCTATGGCAAAAAAGGCATTTCTGGCCACGAGAAGTCTACTAATATCAAATACCGGCCTTAATTTGAGGAAGAAATTTCTGAGGATGTACGTCTGGAGTACAGCATTGTATGGTAGTGAAACATGGACTGTGGGAAAACCGGAACAGAAGAGAATAGAAGCATTTGAGATGTGGTGCTATAGACGAATGTTGAAAAGGATCGGAGAGGAAACGAATATGTGGAAAACACTGATAAGGAGAAGGGACAGGATGACAGGACATCTGCTAAGACATGAGGGATTGGCTTCCATGGTACTAGAGGGAGCTGTAGAGGGCAAAAACTGTAGAGGAAGACAGAGATTGGAATACGTCAAGCAAATAATTGAGGACGTAGGTTGCAAGTGCTACTCTGAGATGAAGAGCTTAGCACAGGAAAGGAATTCGTGGCGGGCCGCATCAAACCAGTCAGTACACAAAAAAGTACCACGAAGCAAATACAGTTCGCACTGGCGGAATGTTACGTGAATACGTAATAAAAAATGGGGGTTCCTATTTAAAAAAAAACCAGCTGACATCGGTTTGACCTATGCCAGCGGCATCTAGCGGGCCAAAAAATAGCGCAATGTGGTTCCCCCCTTCAAGCTAGGCAAGTTTCGTTCTTTGTAGTTTTTTCGTTTGATGCTCATTTCGTGAGACATTTGGCCCGGTCACTATCAATGGACCACCCTGTATATATCACTTCAATTTTTTACGCATTAGTCTGATAAACATTTGGACGGTAGTTATGTATGTCACGTGATGACGATGATGTCTATTTGACACCCTTAGTGGTAAAACGTGGACTTCATTTAACAGGTTTACAGGTGTGGTAGCCACCATCAGTTAAAAAAAAATACTCCGGTTGACATCACTTCTGGTACGTAATGGTCAGTATCAGGGTTGTGGGCAAGTTACGCAAGGCGAGGACAGTGTTTGGGCGTGGGGCAGAGCGCACTCTGCGTTGACAGCCGTCAGCGGCGCGGGTGGTCCGCGCCATGCTCGTTGCGACGGTCGGGACGTCTTGGCGGCTGATTGAATAATGAGCGCGGCCCGAGTGGCACGCGCAGCACACACGGGGGGCGCCGCGCGTGAACTGCGCACAATTACCTGACATGCGAGCCCTGCCCGCCCCCAGCCGGCCGCTGGCACGGGCTCTGCCAGCCGGGGACAAGCTCAGCGCAGCTCAGCCGCCGCCCACTGCCAATTGGGCCGCCGCCGCGCGCTGCGCGCTGCCTTGTCTCGTGAGAACGACCGCCTCCTCCACAGGCGGCGGGCGGCGCTCACCGCGACTGCCTTGCGCTGCACCGGCCTGCTACTTCCGCTTTGCTTCAGGCTGATCTGCGGCAGCTGGGTTGTGTAGGGTTTACTCAGAAGCATTTCCTACTTCTCTCTGGGGGGTGGGTTTGCGTGTAACATCTTTATTTGCTTGTGCGTCTTGGGGGTGGGCGGGCACGAATTATCTCCTTTCTTTGTCGCAGATTCCGTCTTATTTCGGATTATTTACATTACCGTTCCAGCATGGCAATGGGTCGCGCATAGCGTTTCCTTGGCTGATGCGGCGCTCCAAGGTTTCGTTCCAGGGGATTGGCGGAAGTTCCAGTCCTGGTATAGAATCTTCGTGCTATCTGTTTATGTCGTTGTGGCACTTCCAGATCATCTACGGCTTCAAGGATGTACCGGTGCGGGAACCGCGGAGGAACGTGGAAAACACAACGAAGTACCTTATTTTGTAGCGATTGAAGGCGCTGAAGGTGCGCCACAGGCAACTTGGCCGCTAGGCGCCTCCAAACCATTCTGAACCAGAAACTGGAACGGGTCAATAAAGGGAAGATAACGTCAAACGGGGGCAAAAAAACCAGACCGTCATACCGAATGGTTATAATTGAAGTGTAGTTATCCACTGAGGTCCTGTGTGCGCTGTAACTTACGTACGGCAGCGAAACTGCTAAATACACTCCTGGAAATGGAAAAAAGAACACATTGACACCGGTGTGTCAGACCCACCATACTTGCTCCGGACACTGCGAGAGGGCTGTACAAGCAATGATCACACGCACGGCACAGCGGACACACAAGGAACCGCGGTGTTGGCCGTCGAATGGCGCTAGCTGCGCAGCATTTGTGCACCGCCGCCGTCAGTGTCAGCCAGTTTGCCGTGGCATACGGAGCTCCATCGCAGTCTAACACTGGTAGCATGCCGCGACAGCGTGGGCGTGAACCGTATGTGCAGTTGACGGTCTTTGAGCGAAGGCGTATAGTGGGCATGCAGGAGGCCGGGTGGACGTACCGCCGAATTGCTCAACACGTGGGGCGTGAGGTCTCCACAGTACATCGATGTTGTCGCCAGTGGTCGGCGGAAGGTGCACATGCCCGTCGACCTGTGACCGGACCGCAGCGACGCACGGATGCACGCCAAGACCGTAGGATCCTACACAGTGCCGTAGGAGACCGCACCGCCACTTCCCAGCAAATTAGAGACAATGTTGCTCCTGGGGTATCGGCGAGGACCATTCGCAACCGTCTCCATGAAGCTGGGCTACGGTCCCGCACACCGTTAGGCCGTCTTCCGCTCACGCCCCAACATCGTGCAGCCCGCCTCCAGTGGTGTCGCGACAGGCGTGAATGGAGAGACGAATGGAGACGTGTCGTCTTCAGCGATGAGAGTCGCTTCTGCCTTGGTGCCAATGATGGTCGTATGCGTGTTTGGCGCCGTGCAGATGAGCGCCACAATCAGGACTGCATACGACCGAGGCACACAGGGCCAACACCCGGCATCATGGTGTGGGGAGCGATCTCCTACACTGGCCGTACACCTCTGGTGATCGTCGAGGGGACACTGAATAGTGCACGGTACATCCAAACCGTCATCGACCCCATTGTTATACCATTCCTAGACCGGCAAGGGAACTTGCTGTTCCAACAGGACAATGCACGTCCGCATGTATCCCGTGCCACCTAACGTGCTCTAGAAGGTGTAAGTCAACTACCCTGGCCAGCAAGATCTCCGGATCTGTCCCCCATCGAGCATGTTTGGGACTGGATGAAGCGTCGTCTCACGCGATCTGCACGTCCAGAACGAACGCTGGTCCAACTGAGGCGCCAGGTGGAAATGGCATGGCAAGCCGTTCCACAGGACTACATCCAGCATCTCTACGATCGTCTCCATGGGAGAATAGCAGCCTGCATTGCTGCGAAAGGTGGATATACACTGTACTAGTGCCGACATTGTGCATGCTCTGTTGCCTGTGTCTAGGTGCCTGTGGTTCTGTCAGTGTGATCATGTGATGTATCTGACCCCAGGAACGTGTCAATAAAGTTTCCCCTTCCTGGGACAATGAATTCACGGTGTTCTTATTTCAATTTCCAGGAGTGTATATATAAAGGAACAGAATAGACTAACTCTTGATGAAAACGGAAAATTACCGGTCAACTGAACCGATCGTTACGACTTCGCGTGGTATGCGCGATGACGCTGATCTTAATGAGCATATCTTGTAATAATGTTAATAGGCTAAACTGACAAAATTACGGTATTTTGAACACAGTAATGACGAAATATAATTAAATTATAATAAAATATAGTTTTTATTCGAGGATGTACACAATGAATGCGAACGAATACTAAGACACACGTTTATAAAATTCGTGCAATAAAACCTGCTTGTTATTATCGTTTAATTTAATGAAAAGACTGTAATATTAGTATCTGTTTCGACAGCTTAAATAAACTTACATTTGATAATCTAACCATGTAGGCTCATAAAAGCCGTACAATTTGTGTAAACATTTCTTAGATCGTCGCTGAGCAGCGATCACCTGATATTTCAAAGAATACCTTACGCGCCACGGCGCGGAATACGAATTTTCATTAATTGTATCGATAGAGATATTTTGTGTTTCTTATATTTTGACAGCTGAAGAATTGTAATCCTCCTCTGTTACCACAGTCGTGATATATTTTTTAAACACGGTGGACGCGTATATGGCGTGGTCCGCAATCACTAATTAGTTATTATAAAATATTACTATTGTGCAGTGCTATATAAGAATGTGTGTGTGCAGCTAAGATGAAATGTAGAAAATATTAAAGGACTTTATTTAAAGAAACAGCCAGCAAGATACAAAATTGAAATTTACGGAGCCTCTTGTTAGAATTACTGACTAAGGTAATTAAATTGGTTTTTGTGCTCTCAAATGCTGTAGTGCCTGCTTATTAAAATATTTTTATGCTATTTATCTCCTATTAAGAGCAACAGAAACAACTGTGTTTTTATAGCTTTCATACAGCTACTAGGGACTGACTGCATGTCGGCAAACGTCGTAGTTAGAGAAGGCGCATTGCTATTTAACGTTGTTTGTGATTTAAATCCAACTGCTTTTAATGTGTAGTATAGCAAAGAAAATGTCCAGCTCTGTCTGGTCTCTTAGGTTTCTCTGTTCGTAGTTGCTATGTCTAATATCCGGTCATGGTCGAACATGATCACGACACAAATTATTTAAGTGGCAATGCGAACTCTGTTCTTAATCTTGTGAACGCTACGCCTTCTGCAAACGATTTCAGGTGAAATATAAACAACACTTACAGTACTTAAGTTTTTTGAAAAGTCTTTGCTCTTCCCGCCAAGAAACGGTGCAAAACCCTCAACAGATTTCTGAATCTTCACAAGAAAACAATAATTTGATCAAAATATAAATATCTTTTTTAAAAAAGAAATACACCAAAAGACCCAAGAAACTTGTTAGTAATAAAATCCATTCTGTAATTAATTTTTTTAGTTTTGTAAATTATATATTATTGTACTACTACATTTTGTACGTTTTGGGAACGAACGACATACTTTGACCTGTTGGTTGTTCTGGAGTGTTTGTAATTATTTATTAATCCAAATTCTGTAACTCACCCTCTAAAACTATTCAAGTTTTAATTGAAATCTTCAAAATTACTATGTTATATCTATGTCCCGACTGTTCAAATCAATATTAACCTCGGTGCCAACATCCGGACGCAATCAGTTTAGTGACAGGTTTTGAAGTAGTCAGTTTTATTACAGATTCTGTAGGGTTCAGTTGTGTGTGTGACAACCTTGTGATGCAATAAAGATGTTATAAAGTAGATTTTGTTTCCGCTACATCATTTTATAGAAGATTAACTACGACATAAATCGCTAGACCATCTAGACCATACATTAAATCGAGGATCTAATTTTCGGGTAGAGCAACAGCGAAGAGATACATCACAGCTACAAACATCTGCAATGAAATCTCAGTATTTTGAGTTCAACCCCTGAAAAATAATTAAACGGTTACGTTACATATGCTAATGTGTTAATGCGGAACCGATTTACGCTGAAAAAAACTTAGAACCAGTTGTGGTACCAGGTGCAAATCTGGCGCTGTACACTGTGTTTACGGCAGTATGACATCCACGCTGTCATCTGACAAGCTATAACGTGAGTGAACATTATGACTATCAAGGAAAAGTGATTGTGCGCTGTTAGTGAAACCATTTTTTATTAATGGCAGCCACTGAGGTGTTTTTCGGAAGAAAGGCTCGTCGGACAAAATTGTTGGTTGAGACAGGGTAGTTTAAATGCTTACTGTCAATATTTCTGAATAATAACCTGATTCTAATACACAAGTATATTTTACTAGGACTTTTACTACTATTACGTAAATCTTTCTATAATTCTAGGTATTTTAAACTCTGTTTTTAAGGTGAAAAATAATGTATCTGAGACTCATTTATAGGCCCTTTTCCTGTAAATCAATGTCAGATGGCTATAATTAGCAACATTTCTTTCAAGTGTTATTTTAACCATCCGAAGACATTAAACCACCGCAAACTGCGACATGGTCATGAATAGAACAGTGATCCAAAAGTGTAGAATAAAGTTCTTTTATTTCCGTCTATGATCACAAAACTATTAGTTCTGAAGATGACCATCACTGACCGAAACTGGTAGTCTAAGGATCTGTTTTAAAATATGTCATAATATAATGAAGTCTTAGTGGCATCGTCAAAAGAAACACACACAATCTGCGTAGCATTGTCGCACATATTTAAAATATCATATGCATTTTGTCATTAACAATAGCGCTGTTAGCAAAATGTCCGCCGACGCTTTTGCCTAGTATGTGGTCATAGACGCAAATCAAAGACATTTACTCTACATTAAAACATGACAGTGATATTATTCCTAATAACACATCTAGGGAACCCTCAAAGGTACAGGTACATATTGGACAACTGCCATAAGACTTGTCGTTTCCTACCTATTACTACTAGCTATGCTCAAAGTAACCTGACCTGTATATAAGCACTCGATTGGTAGAATATGCTACGTAGACCTATGGCCTCTTCTTCCGAACAATACCTCAGTTACTGTGTTGAACTGAGAGAGTATCAGTGACTAAAAGGTCTGAGGAGATATCATTGAATAGTTTAAAAAAAATGATAATGACATTCGGAAACACGAGTGAGCTTGATGTGGCACCTGGAAGAGGAAGGCGTCTATCCGGGTGGAAGTTACTGACGAGGTTGCTGTAGCTGTAACTGACCATGCATACGCACCCGGGCATTGCTAGTGTTCGTTCGGTGTGACGAGAATTGTCCATCCCATGGTCAACAGCACGGGTTTTGTGTGTTTTACACTAGTACCCGTATAAAATCCAGACGGTGCAGCAACTGGAACAACATGAACCGCAGCAACGTTCTGAATTTGCTCTTAGGTTTCTGTCACGGATCGAAGTTGATGACATGTGGCCAGGCAATTTTTCTGCTGAGTAAAGAGGCACATTTTACACTACAGAGTGCAGTGAACACACAGAACTGTCTAATTTGGGTTGATGTTAAGAGTCATTGCATTCTCCGTTAGTAATTCTATGGCGTAAATTCACAAGCACCTTTCTCGTCGGTCCCTTCTTCTCTGAAGAGAGAACATACAGAGGGCTTGTAAGGTGTATCGTGAAGTCTGCACGTTATCGAGACCTTTTACAGTGTGTGATTCCTGTTTTGGAAGAGCGCAACTGCGTGGACACAATTGTTTTCGTGCAAGATGGGACAGCGCCTGATGTCGCTCGCCCAGTGAAAGATCTGTTTAATGCCACTCTCGTGTTACATGCAGAAGTTTTCCAGATGCACGGACAGCAAGTTCACATGATCTGAATTCATGTGACTTTAGACCCTAGGGATATATAAAAGAACGCGTTTCCAGGGTCACGTTCAGTCTACCTGATCTGAAGGCCAGTATACACATTACCCCGGAACTGCTGCGAGTATCTGATCACCTCGTTTTCCGGATGTAGCATCTCGTCGACGTCTGCAATGCTCACACTTAAACTGTCTATGCGACGGCAAATAACAAAAATCAACATTACGTCTTTCTCACTTGTTTGACCTTTTCTGCCTACGTCCCAATTACATATGGAAACATTACTGTATGTCGTTCTTGCATTCACAGTGCCATGTTTGCACCTGGTGACCAAAAATGGAACTAATTTTTTCCCAGCGTAAATCGGTTCTGCAGTAGTGCTTTAGAACATCTACCAAGTATCGCTGCCATATGATAATTACAGCCTACACTGGACCTCTGTGACTAGTTTCATTCTAATTATAACCACTCGCATTTACTGAGATGGATCGATGACTTGTGTGGCAGATGCACTTCGTTAACACCAGAAAAAATCTAGTGTGAAACTGAACTTACTCTATCCCATACCAAATATGAATAGTGGGTTAGCATATAGTTCTATCTCATGCGACCGATATGTCTGATGCTTAGGAATACGCTGCAAAAACTCACGCAGAAAGACTGTAAACAGTGCAAAATATAGCTCTACACAGAGCGTGCCACGTATATAACCGACTGCCGACAGCGGACCTATACGTTGCTTTGGGCGCTGAGAAAATGAAGAAAGAAAAAAAAAAGTTCCATATCCAAACAAACCATACACCCAACGAACGGATCGATAGATTAAGACAAGGTGATCCTAAGCAGTTTAGAACCAAGACATCAAAGATGCTAATCACTGGCTACAGATAAACATATGTTAAAGAAAGGCACGTTAGGTTTTAAAGTCTACTTGGTTAACATTAAAAGCCATGAGAAACCCGCTACATGAAGCCACAGCACAGCAATCCATAGCCGGCCGGAGTGGCCGAGCGGTTCTAGGCGCTACAGTCTGGAACCGCGCGACCGCTACGGTCGCAGGTTTGAATCCTGCCACGGGCATGGCTGTGTGTGATGTCCTTAGGTTACTTAGATTTAAGTAGTTCTAAGTTCTAAGGGACTGATGACCTCAGAAGTTAAGTCCCACAGTGCTCAGAGCCATTTGAACCGAACAATCCGATAGGCTTGGAAGAACGAAAACACCGTGCTCTGTATTTATGCAAAAAAATATTGATGGTGGTCGCCAAACAATAGTGATCAACAGCAGAAGAATGTGTACGACAGGACTGCAGCAACTACTCAAATGTGCACTGTGATGTCGACTACAGTAGACTGCTATGCGTCGCTCAAAAGAACATTATTATTGTTAATGCAGTTGCGTCGATATTGTGTGACAAATATACACTCCTGGAAATGGAAAAAAGAACACATTGACACCGGTGTGTCAGACCCACCATACTTGCTCCGGACACTGCGAGAGGGCTGTACAAGCAATGATCACACGCACGGCACAGCGGACACACCAGGAACCGCGGTGTTGGCAGTCGAATGGCGCTAGCTGCGCAGCATTTGTGCACCGCCGCCGTCAGTGTCAGCCAGTTTGCCGTGGCATACGGAGCTCCATCGCAGTCTTTAACACTGGTAGCGTGGACGTGAACCGTATGTGCAGTTGACGGATTTTGAGCGAGGGCGTATAGTGGGCATGCGGGAGGCCGGGTGGACGTACCGCCGAATTGCTCAACACGTGGGGTGTGAGGTCTCCACAGTACATCTATGTTGTCGCCAGTGGTCGGCGGAAGGTGCACGTGCCCGTCGACCTGGGACCGGACCGCAGCGACGCACAGATGCACGCCAAGACCGTAGGATCCTACACAGTGCCGTAGGGGACCGCACCGCCACTTCCCAGCAAATTAGGGACACTGTTGCTCCTGGGGTATCGGCGAGGACCATTCGCAACCGTCTCCATGAAGATGGGCTACGGTCCCGCACACCGTTAGGCCGTCTTCCGCTCACGCCCCCAACATAGCGCAGCCCGCCTCCAGTGGTGTCGCGACAGGCGTGAATGGAGAGACGAATGGAGACGTGTCGTCTTCAGCGATGAGAGTCGCTTCTGCCTTGGTGCCAATGATGGTCGTATGCGTGTTTGGCGCCGTGCAGATGAGCGCCACAATCAGGACTGCATACGACCGAGGCACACAGGGCCAACACCCGGCATCATGGTGGGGGACCGATCTCCTACACTGGCCGTACACCTCTGGTGATCGTTGAGGGGACACTGAATAGTGCACGGTACATCCAAACCGTCATCGAACCCATCGTTCTACCATTCCTAGACCGGCAAGGGAACTTGCTGTTCCAACAGGACAATGCACGTCCGCATGTATCCCGTGCCACCTAACGTGCTCTAGAAGGTGTAAAGTCAACTACCCTGGCCAGCAAGATCTCCGGATCTGTCCCCCATTGAGCATGTTTGGGACTGGATGAAGCGTCGTCTCACGCGGTCTGCACGTCCAGCAGGAACGCTGGTCCAACTGAGGCGCCAGGTGGAAATGGCATGGCAAGCCGTTCCACAGGACTACATCCAGCATCTCTACGATCGTCTCCATGGGAGAATAGCAGCCTGCATTGCTGCGAAAGGTGGATATACACTATACTAGTGCCGACATTGTGCATGCTCTGTTCCCTGTGTCTAGGTGCCTGTGGTTCTGTCAGTGTGATCATGTGATGTATCTGACCCCAGGAACGTGTCAATAAAGTTTCCCCTTCCTGGGACAATGAATTCACGGTGTTCTTATTTCAATTTCCAGGAGTGTATTATCTTTTCAGCATAGTTGTGATTCCAGAGTAATCACACCAAATTGTTCACCTTTGTGGTAACTATATTGTTAAAAGGCTACTTGTCGGCACTCGGTGAACGTCCAGTAGCGGTACTGGCGTGCATTCCAGTTTTCGTCACCAAAGAAAAGCAGTGAGCATGGGTGCACGAACCAAGCGCCTGCTGCGGAGGCCCATCTGCAACAACGTTCGTTGAATGGTCGTTGTTAGTCCTTTGGTTCATCTGGGCAGTCGGCTGCTCCATAGTTGCACGTCTATTCGCCCGTACAAATGTCCGCAGTAGTCGTTCACCCCCCCCCCCCCCTGTCACCTATGACCTATGGCCCGTGGTGCACACAGTTGCCTCGGTGTCTGTTTTGGATGGCACTATTTCGTCACGCACGGTATGATTGGACCACGGCGGCACATTAACAGTTAAACCGAGCTCTTTCGGAAATAGTTCCTCCGCTCGCCCGAGAGTCTATGATCATGGCCTTCTGGACGTCAGATAAATCGCTCCGTTTCCGCATTACGACAACGACTGCACTGTTTTCCGCGTCCGTCCAGACACTCTTTATGTTTCCTACACTGCTAGTGCTGCCACTTGCGAGTGGTTACTGCACGTTGGTGTCTATCACAAGTGGTCACATTAATGTGACCGGACCTTGTATCGAACTAGGCATAGCACTCAACCATCAGCCATATTAAAATTGAGGGGAAACTGCTTGTTCGAAAGTAGCAGTTTTTTACTAATTTACTCGATTAACCCTATGAGTACCAGTGGTTTCTGCCTGAAACCACCATTTTGGGAATTTTTAATTGAAAATTTGTGGTAAGTTCTATGGGACCAAACTGTGGAGGTCATCGGTGCCTAAGCTTACACACTGCTTAATCTAACTTACGCTAAGGACAACACACACACACACACACACACACACACACACGCCTGAGGGACGACTCGAACCTCCGACGGGGGGAGCCGCGCGAACCGTGACAAGGCGGCCTAGATCGCGCGGCTTTATTTGAAGTACCAGCCCCTTTAGCATGAAACCATAGAGGGTTCGCTACACACAGATCCAGTGGACCACTGAGGTACTTCTACGAATGTGGTGCATTGTAGCAGTCGTGTACAGCGTTCAAAGTAATAGTCGGCTACGTGATTGTGAGAGGTTGTGACATGCGTGTTTTTTCAGTTGCCATATGGAGATCATTCACTGTGGAAGTAAGTATGCCTAAGCTCCTGTAACGTAAATCTGATGTGTTACTACTTCTTTTATGTGAAGTTGGGGGAGTATGTAGTTTTGATACAAGTTGTAAATTTTACGCCAATTTTTGTTTGTTATTTAGGACTATAAATTGCTTTAGACATTATGACTTTATCGAAATTTGGAGATATGGGATTATGTCTAGGAAAAATGTGAATTTGCTTTCAAATATATCATATGTAATCATGGGTGATTGAAAATTCTATGTCGTAGAGGTTCTAAAGTGAATCACCCCCTTAAAACAATTTAGTGTTTACTTTCGGCAAATTTGTTCTTGTTCCATACTATGACAATAAAGATAATATTGGTAAAATATTTAAAATTATATTCCAAAATGAAACCACCACTTTAAAAAATTTGAACGTTTATTTTTTTGCCAATTTATTCTTTTATTTGTTGCTTGCTGTGCTAATAAAGACTAGTTTTGCAAATAGTTTGTAAATTTTATTTTTTCATATAGTTGGGAATCCAAGGGTGCAATTGACACGGCAGATACATGAATAGCACTAAAAAGTATAGTGACATTTACTGTTCATACAGTGTACAGATTAAATTTGTATGGTGTTTTGCCTTATGTTCATGAATACCTGCCTCGTTTCAAATCCCTGTAGGTTGTTCTTCGCGATGGGCTCTACGGAAAACAATGAAGAACCAATGAATGCATTCGCAGTAAAAAATGAAATCTTTAGCCTGCCGACGACGGTCAAATCGTTCATACGGCACGCTACTGTACTTGGAAGCTCCTACCAGAAACAGTTGGCCTTATCACGCCTAGTCAGACGATCTAGCGGACGCAATCAGCTTGCCTGGCAGACACGCGTGTCCTGCAGACGTGCGGCGCCATTCTCACGCGAGTGGAGGTTGAGGTGGAAGTGGACCGACGTCTCCATAATGAAGGCTCCGGCCCGTGGGCGGCGCTCAAGGTCCAAGTCCGAGGCCGCGCCGCGCCGCGGAGGAAGAGCTCAGTTTGCGCCCGCTATTATAATGGCGCTGCGTCTGGGACGGCCTCGATTTGTGACTGGAATGTTACACAGGAGAGAACTCCGACGGCAACCGCGTGCTTACCGTTCCAGTGTCAAGAGAGATAAATGGTATTCATAAAGCAATTCTGACGTTTTCATGAATAACAGCAAATTCAGCCACGCAATTTTTGTGCAACTTTACGTGTTTAATTGCAAACGAACTATAGCATATACCCGTGCACAGTCGCCGCGCTTCCAGTGCTAACGGAGCGACGTTAAGTAGATGACTATATAAAACATAATGGGAAAAGCAGACACCAGACTCAGATTCATCGGAAGAATGTTAAGCAAATGTAACTCATCCACGAAAGAAGTGGCTTATAAGGCGCTTGTTCGCCCGATTCTAGAGTATTGTTCATCCGTCTGGGATCCCTATCAGGAACGACTGATAATACAGCAAATAGAGAAGATCCAGCGAAGAGCGGCGCGTTTCGTCACGGGATCGTTAAGCTGGCGTGAGAGCGTTACGGAGATGCTAAACAAACTCCACTGGCAGACGTTACAAGAGAGACGCTGTGCATCACGGAGAGATTTACTATTGAAATTTCGGGACAGCACTTTTCAGGAGTAGTCAGACAACATATTACTTTCCCCCACATACATCTCGCGTATTGACCACGAGGAGAAAATTAGAGAAATTAGAGCCAATACAGAGGCTTACCGACAATCATTCTTCCCACGCACTATTTGCGAATGTAACAGGGTTGGACGGATCAGATAGAGGTACCGAAAGTACCCTCCACCACACACCATTGTGTGGCTTGCGGAGTATGATGAAGATGAGTAGTGTCTCACCTAAAAGTGCCAGAAAAAATGTTTATTTCGTAAACAGCTCATCTTACTTATCGATATAGTCTCCCTTGAGAGAGAAACACTGTGTCAATATCTCCTCCTGCTTTTTCATCCCAGCGAAAAACTAAGTGTTGTCAAACTCTGCAAAATGCGCGACTGCAAATAACCTTCATTTCATGAAAATTTCTTCCTGCAAAAAAAAAAAAAAAAAAAAAAAAAAAAAAAAGTTTCAAGTTATGGAACAAGAAGATGTCACTTCGGGCTAAGGCTGGTGAACAGGATGAATCACGAACCAAAACAAAGCCCAATTCAGGCACTTTCGCCTTGTTATCGCTCATGTGTGCGAAGGTGCATTATCCTGGTGAAAGAGCACTTTTTTTGCGTGCCAATCTTTGTCTTTTTTCAGCCACCGAAAGTTTCAAACGATCTAACAGTGAAGCATGACAGGGTCCAGTTATGATTATGCTTTTTTTCTAAGTAATCTGTGAGGATTATTTCTTAGGAACCACGAAAATACCGTGTTCATCACCTTACCAGCTGACAAGATGGTATTTGCCTTCTTCGGCCGCACTTTCATGGGCCTTTGCCCATTGTTTTGACTGCCGTTTTGACTCTGGTGTGTAATGACGGATCCAAGCTTCATCAACAAGCACAAATCTGTGCAAAACGTCTTTCGGAAGGAGATTGAACAGTCCTCTATGCTCTTTTGGTCGACTGAGCAATCGCGGCGCCCACGTCGCACACAGCTGCTTCTTAGTCAATTCTCCGAGCAGGATATTATAAAATGGCTCTAAGCACTATGGGACTTAACATCTGAGATCATCAGTCCCCTAGACTTAGAACTACTTAAACCTAACTAACCTAAGGACAACACACAACACCCAGCCATCACGAGGCAGAGAAAATCCCTGACCCCGCCGGGAATCGAACCCGGGAACCCGGGCGCGGGAAGCGAGAACGCTACCGCACTACCACGAGATGCGGGCTCTCCATTTTCAATCGCACTGCAGTCAAGTCTTCGAAGGAAGCACTTGAGAATTCTCGATATACAGAAACAGATGTCTCCAGTATGACACTATCGATACTTTTTGAGAAGTGCATATTGAGCTTGAAGATGGCATACTAAATTGCCGAAACTGGTAGCGAAAATAAAATGTAACTTCTCAATTTGCACCGTTGTTTGGATCGAACAAGAAGAAATACAACAGGTACAGTTCACATAACAAGAAAGGTACCCCAAAACTTGCAGCCTAACTGCAAAGAGATGAGTTGGAAGAGATGGCTTTGAAGTGGCGTGACAAAAGAGATGTACGTATGTTAACGACATGCCATACAGCTGCAATGAAATCAGCTACTAACACTGATCGCAAAATTAATACCTGATAATTTAAACCAAAATACGTGTTGGTTACAGTGAGTCTAAGGTGCAGTGAAAAAATACGGCAAGCTAGTTAGCTCAACGGAATGTGTTTGCAAAATAGCGGAATGGTACTCGTTAGACTTGCGACTGATCAATTCCCAAGTTATTAACAAGATGCATACCGGAAAGAATACTTCTTTTAGCGAGTTTCGTCTCAGCCTCATTTACCAGATTTGGGAGACATACCATAAGAAGGCAAAGCATCCGGAGATCGTCGTTCAGGTGAGTAAAATCCATTGCGGCACCGTTGAATCATCAGCAAAACAACACGGACCTGATAGGAGATATGCAGTAACAACAAAAAAACGAAAGGGATCGCGTTACTGTTGTAAACATGGTGATGTGGGTCTTCGTGTTGTATCTTGTTTCGAAATATATCAGCCGCAAATAAACTGTCTTAAATGTCATTTTTAATGCTTACTGGTTATAGGGACTTCAAGAAGAAGGGATATTCAAAGTGCAATTTTAAGAACTTGTTGGTGAGCGTAAATACAGACGAGCTTGCGATGATAACGACTCAGCACCACATCGTGCCCAGCACGGCGAACAGTGGCGTGTTGAGAGTCCCGAAAGCACACGGATGTTCGCACTATTATGGCGCACTCGGCAGTTGAAGGGTTAATCGCAGTCGTCGCATTAGTAGTGGGCGTGCTTTCTTTTATTTCTGGATACATAGATGAAGACAATGTGCGAATTCACTACTACTGAGATTCTACAGGATAGTCAGAAACAGCCTGAGAAGATTGGAATAGTGTGTGTTGCAGGGTAAGTTGTGCTGAGAAATAACAGTTCAGAAAAAATTTCGATACGTTGCGCCATTTCCAAGATAATCAGCATTTGAGTTAGTCAATCAGGGCGTTGCGCGCGCAAATTCAAACGGCCCTCCAGAGACGCGTCGTCAGATTGTACTTAGTTTGTTTTCCTAAAAGCGAACAAGAGAGCGATACAAAAATTCGACATGGGATGGTACTCCTGTAAGAATCTAACCCGAGCCAAACGCTGAGCAGTTTACGCTTCTGCGCCACTGACACTGTATTTGGCAGGCCGCTTGAATTTGGGAGCGCAACGGCCTCAGCGGCTAACTTCAATGATAGTCAACTATTTGTTAATTTTTTTTCTTGATTATTTCTCAGCACAATCTACCCTGCAGCATCGGGGAGATCGTATTTCTGTGCGTTGTCTCTCTTTCCCAGTTTTTATTTATTATTATTATTATTATTTTGAGCTTTTCTTCATTACAGAGGCTTATCTCCAACATAATAGTTTACCTGGAAATTACAATACAAAAAAATAAACGTTCTTAGACTATATTTTCAAAATATACCTCCAGGTGTTTCGATCTTGTATGTCCTCTTCCTCTGCGCCCATTCTCCTCATTGTGTGCTGCACATTTTGGAACTAGGCGGTCACAGGTCGTCGTCTTCTTCTCCCCTCTGGTTCCCACTCCAGTATAAATTTTGGTATTCTGGTTTTCTCCATTCGCCGTACATTCCCATACCATTACTTCATATATTCTCTTTCTTTTATTTCCATTCTCCTTATTTCGGTGTTCCTTATCTTTTCTTTCCTGGATATTCTTGCCGAT
This sequence comes from Schistocerca gregaria, assembly GCF_023897955.1. NCBI lineage: Eukaryota > Metazoa > Arthropoda > Insecta > Orthoptera > Acrididae > Schistocerca > Schistocerca gregaria. Next base: position 434,570,771 of record NC_064920.1, on the reverse strand, counting down.
CTTCTCCAGAAGTCCATCTCTAGAGCTTGTAATTTTTTAATAGCTAAATGTTAATAGTCCAGGTCTCCGTTCGATACAGAGCCACACTCTCAAATATGGATTTGTATATTAATTTTTTAGTCCTGCTCATTACATTCCTGCTCCATAAGACTGAGTTAAGCATCCCAATGACCCACCGTCCACTACTAATGCATTTATTGATTTCTGACTGATTTTCCCTCTATTTCTAAAATGGATCCCAAACAACAGAAAGTGTTTATCTTTTTGATTTTCTTTCCTTCAATGTATAGCTCACCTGAATCATTAGTCAAGTATTCTGTTTCTTGGTAATTAATCTTCAAACCCCAAGTTTTGTATGCTACTGCTAGTTGATTGCACATGTAGTTAGCATTCGCCCCATCTTGTGCTACGACTACTTGAACATCAGCAAACAATAAATGATGTAGATAAACTCCATCTCTTATTTCTAATCCCATACTGTTACATTTAAGAGACCATGTTCTAAGGCTAATATCTATATAGATTTTAAATAATGATAGTGACATGGGACAGTCCTGTAAAAGGCATTTGCTTGTTCTAAATTTCTGTGAATGTTTATTACCAACTTTCACCTGGCAAATGTTATCTTTATACACCTGTTGTATTATTTTAACCAAGGAAGGGTTTATGTTTGCCATATGTAGTGCTCTCCAAAGTAATTTTCTTGGAACAGTATCATACGCTTTTTCTAGATCTATAAAAATTAATCCTATATTTTTTGATTTTGCCCTATGTTTCCCAAAAATCTGTCGTAATGTGAAAACATGGTCTACACATGATCTCCCAGCCGTGAATCCACATTGTTCTTCTTGGGTTCTAATTTTTCTTCCAGTTTGTTTTTAATTACTTTCGTAAAAATTCTTATTAATGTGGTTGTAACAGAAATTCCTCGATAGTTTGAACAAATTTTTCTACCCCCTTTCTTAAATATTGTATTAATGTAACCTAGCTTCACCTCGTTGGATATTGAATCTCCATGTATCATTTTGTTAAAGAGCTGTGTTATCAGTTTCACAATTTTCTCACCACCATATTTCAGACACTCCAGATTGACATTGCCTGGTCCCGGTGATTTACCATTCTTTCCTGTTCTCAACGCCTGAATTACTTCACTTTCTAAAATCTGGATCTCATTATCTTCATGTCCTTTTTTCTTTCACTGTTCCTTCTTCTAGATGTTCTTCTCTGTCCTCACTTAATATTTTTTGGAAATACTCTTCCCATTCCTTTTGTATTATCAGTTGGAGATTAGTTTTGCTTTTTGTATCTTGTCGTAGCCCTTTTAATACTGACAATGCTTCTTTTGCTCTCCCAAATCCTAATTTGCTATTCACCTTGGCACATGTTCTTTCCCATGCTTCATTTTTTGCCATCCTTATTTTTCATCACTTCCTTCACTTTTTATTCTGCTGTTTTTCATGATTTCGGAAAATATATTTTAACGTTGTGGTTGGATACCCCTCTTTCACCACGGTCGCCGGTTTATCTAACGGATGCAAGTGTTGTACGCAGTCTGTGTATAGTGTTAACTCTGTGTTATCGTGTAGAGTGTTTGTAAATTACGTAATTACACCAAAGTGACTTAATTGCCGACCGCGGTGGCCGAGCCGTTCTAGTCGCTTCAGTCGGGAACCACGCGGCTGCTGTGGTCGCAGGTTCGAATCCTGCCTCGAGCATGGACGTCTGTGATGTCCTTAGGTTAGTTAGGTTTAAGTACTTCTAAGTCTAGGGGACTGATGACCTCAGGTGTTAAGTCCCACAATGCTTAGAGCCATTTTTTTACTATTAATTGTGAAAAGGGTAAATAACTTACAGAAATGTTTGATACAGCAGTGAATGCAGTATATCTTCAAGTTTTTTCCGGCCTAACACTGCTCCTGACGTTGCCGCTAGGTGGCATGGGCGAACGAGTTGTTCACGCAGTCGTCATGGAATCGTATAACGGTGCAAGCCTCCGCAGTGTTTTTTTTTTTTTTTTATCATGAACCCATTTTCTCTACTCCAGTTCAGTAAAATGAATCGGCATGATGTTCACATAATCGAAAACGCACAAGACTTGCATAACGTAAATGGTTTTTGCTCTGAGGTTGAATATGATTCATGATTCTCCCTCTTTTGCCAAGTCTACTGTAAATGGCCCAGCGTACCTCGACATGCTGTAACATTATCCAACAACGGGATATGGGCACAGTATTTATTTGCCAGCAAGATGGCGCGCTACCACCTGATCATCGTGAAGTTGTCGCGTATCTCAGTACCAATCTGCTGATTTGGATTGACGTGGTAGAACAATTTCCTGGTCACCTCACTCACTCGATTCAACCACAATGGATTTCTGTGTATGGAGTTACGTTAAAGACACAGTGTTTTATTTCAAAATTAAAGGATACTTTTGTATATCTAATTTATAAACACCCAGCATTTTAACTGTTCATATATCGTATCTTTTTCCCTGAGACGTAGACTGGAGGGACCACGCCAGAGCTTGCCTAAGCTAGAGTGGTAAAGCCCGCCCGCCTGCCCCCTCCCCCCACCCCCTTCCACACACACACACACACACACACACACACATACACACACACACACACACACACAAACACACACACACACAAACACACACACACACACACACACACACAAAAAACCTAGACATAGATGTTAATGTTTTGTTGTTTCTTATTGCTGTAGGTGCTTATATACATCTAAATCATGGCTGATAAGTCACCCTTCGTAGTGGAGGAACAGATCATAATGAGCACTTGTGCTCACGGACGACCCCACACCGCAAAAGCAATGAGAAATACCGCAAAAGCAATGAGAAATATTCAGCACGATTGCACTGAAAGGGTTTCGGAAACCTTTGCCAACAATACCAACGCTTTTACGGTGGGAGACAAAACCTCTTTTCAACTGGTTGCATTAAAGATAAGATCCGCTCAGAACGACGATCAACACGACCGGAAACGTGTGTGTAGGTTGCAGCGTCTGTCGAACGTTCGCAAAGAAAGTCCATTCGTAAGTGGTCACCGATGTCTCGAGTTCCATACTCGACATTAGAAAAACATATGAAGTATGATTTGAGGTTAAAAGGCATTTAAACTTTCGTTAGTAAGTCAGTTGAGCGATAATGACATGCAAAAACATCAGGCTTGTGAGCGAATATTCCACGTCATTACAACTCCTTGAAGAGGTAAAGTGTTTTTCTCGGACGAGTGTGCAATATATCGCAGAAACATTTATTTCTGGAGTACAGAAATCCCACATTTATATGAAGACAACCCACTACATGTCATGTCTGGGATGCAACGTCTGCAACCAACTCAGTAGTCCACAGTTCTTTACTGGCGCTGAGAATCACGTTGCGTATCTCATCACGTTAAGTGACTGGTTTATTCCACATTTGCAAAATAGGAGACTACTCGGTAGTGTATGGTTCCATTAGGACGGAACACCAGCCGATTACGTTAATGTCGTTAGAGAATATCTCGATGAAGCATTTCCTGATAAATGGAGTGAACGTCGTTCTGTCATTTGCCTGCACCAATGGACTGACCACCCTGAAGTCCTAATCTGCCATCTTGCGACAATGCATTATGAGAGTTTGTTAACGAGAAGGTTGCTGCAACACGTTACGAGGCAGTTGAGGAACTTACGGACACTGTGCGATTTCCATTTATTGCCATCACGCCAGAAATGTTGAGAATTTTACATCGTACATGTAGGAGAACAATGCTCCATTATGATTGCCATGCTTTACACATACTCTGGAATAACTGCGTCGAAGCTCTCCTCTGCCATCATCCCACATTAATATAATGCGTTCATCTATGAATACATGGACACGCAAAAAAGGTAATGGGTCTGATCACTCTTTATATCTGTTTTTTTTTTTCAGAATTTGTGCAGGAAAGTTACTGACTATGCCAAGAAAGTGCTGAAAGATGAATGACATAAAAAAAGAGTTGTTTTCCTTCAAGAAAGCGGATCCAATTATTTCTTGACAAGCACATGAATAGAGCTCAAATATACAATATTTTTTTAAGGAAAGGTTAATACGGTTCAAGTATTTTGCGGGGAGTACAGTTTTGAGAACGTGAGAATTTCACGTCCAATCAAAGCAGTGAACAAGCTCGTATTAGGCAAAAATGGGGCAGCAAACACAATTTGTCCTTTTGTGAAAGGAATCTTCCCACAATGTGTCTCAACTGATTTGAGGTTAGTACGGAAGACCTAAACATGCGTTGTCGAACGGGGATTTGAGTGCCGCTTCCGCCAAATGTGAGTAGTGTCCTGGCTATTGCGGCACACGGCGCTGTCTGAGGAGAACACCCATGAAATACATCGATAAACTAGTAATTTACAGTATTTGCAAAAAAATTAGGCATACTAAAAATGGAAAGTCGAAAAAGATTTAAAACTAAACAAAAAAACACTACGGAAAGATGCAGATGTGCAAGTATTCATGGATGAGTGTAGAACTGTAATAAAAGCAGTGGGGAAAACATCGGGCATTGCTGTTCCGCAGATATTAAAGCTCTGTATACGGAGCTTCGGAACATACTATTTAATACAAAAACAAAAGACGCACCACGAAGGCATTATCAGAATGAGACGGAAATCGATACATGATTACAATTCAGGAAAAACTGGACGATTTATTCAAGAGAAAGATCTTCACAGATCGATCAAGTCAATAACGCGTTGATACACCTCTAGGACATATGCCAGTAGGCATTCGGCTTGACAGTGATGAGTTCTTTGATATCCTTCTGAGGGATATAGTGTCAAATTCTGTACGACTGGTGGTTTGAGAGGCCTGAACACAACGCTCCAAACGTTCAGATTTGGGGTCCTTGCTGGACAAAGTTGGGTTTGGCAAGCAACAACACAAGCAAAGAAACTCTCACCGTGTGCGGGCGGGCATTATCTAGCTGAAATATAAAAAAAGTATGGTTTGCCATAGGTGACAACAAAATGGTCCGTATAGTACAATCTACGTACCGCCGTGCTGTAAGGGTGCCGCGGATAACTGATAAAGTAATCCTGCTATGGCAGCCCAAACCATCACTCTTGGTACATGAAAAGTATTCGCTGTTGCGAGTATTGGCAACTATTGGAATGACAATGAAGCTTGCGTCGCACCTGGACTCGAATCCGGAATTCCCTCTTATCGCGAGTGGTCGCCTTACCATTAGGCTATCCAAGCACACTTCACGGCCAGACCCAGACCTCCATACGTCGGCAACCATGTGCCTGCAACCTGTACTCTTACATCCATTATGTGTGTTCCTGTACAGGGGTGACATTTTACTTTAAAGCCGCTTGCCCGGTGTCGAAATCATAAATCCTTGTGTTATTCCGAATTACGATGCAATGTTCCTTCGGACATACATGCATGCATGCACCATCACTCCTGGTTTTCGGGCCGTATGGCGGGAGGCAGTAAGATTGGTACCGGTACCCCACCGCTGCCCGGGGTGTCTTCAGCCACGTCTTCGACCTGGAATGTCATTGACTGGAGTAGAATTGTCTTCAGTGATGAGTTCCGCTTAAAACTGAGCCCCGATGACCAGCTAAGATGTGTCTGGAGACTCCCGGACAGCGGTGGTATACCAAACTTACTGCCTCCCGCCATACGGCCTGACAACCATGATTTATAGTCTCAAAAATGTTCAAATGTGTGTGAAATCTTATGTGACTTAACTGCTAAGGTCATCAGTCCCTAAGCTTACACACTACTTAACCTAAATTATCCTAAGGACAAACAAACACACACACACACACACACACACACACACACACACACACACACACACACACACACACACGCCCGAGAGAGGACTCGAACCTCCACCGGGATCAGCCGCACAGTCCATGACTGCAGCGCCTAGACCACTCGGCTAATCCCGCGCGGCTGATTTATAGTCAGATGTGCTGTTTCTTTTCATAACATTTGGTTGCCATCCGCGGCACCCCTACAGCACAGCGACACGTCAATGCCCGTTTCGTTGTCCTTCGTGATAACCCATCCTGGGCTTACATTTCAACAAAATAATGCCCGCTCGCACACGGCAAGACTTTCTCCTGCTTGTCAACGTGCTTGCCAAACCGTACTTTGGCCAGTGAGGCCGACAGATCTCTTTACAATTGAGTACATTTGGAGCATTAAGGGCAGACCCCTACAACCAGCTCGGAATTTTGGCTATATAAAGCGCTCACTAGACAGAATTTCGAACGATATCATTCAGGAGGACCTCTAACAACTCTATCAATCAATGCCAAATCGAATGACTGCTTGTATTAGGGCTATAGATGGACCAACGCGCTATTGACTTGCTCAGTTTGTGAAGCTCTCTGTCTTGAATAAATCATCCATTTATTAAAAAATTTTTAATCATTTGTTTGTACATCACAACTACCAATTTCAGTCCTCTTCCGATAATACCTTGGTGGTGCGTCTTTTTGCTGTCTTTGCGTGTATGAATTAACATTCTCGGTTTGTGTCCCTCACTTTAACCTAAAAATTTTCGGTTTTTGCCCCTTACTTTGAACTACAACAAGCTATTAAATACAGGTTCCTGGTTAAGTATGAATGAATGACTAAAGTGAAGGGAAATTTTAAACACAACGGTCACAGTCGACTAAACACCCTGATAAGCCAAACATTTATTAAAACGGTAAAGTATGTGGCGCATACCGGTCACGGGCTATTTACACCGCACCCATATATTCCTTACAGCGTCACGCATGTGACGTGACTTGACCGCAACGCCACCAGGTGCCATTCAATTTCGCGCTGTGCAATGGACATAAGACAGCGCAGACCAACTGCTTTGCATCAAGCAAGATGACAAAAGAAGGCACTGGAAAAGGAAAGCCAGACGCCAATACGAAGACTGCATCAGCACTGGTTGCGGAATAAGGGCTACAGAGATAGAGAGATAAGAACAGAAAAAATAAATGGAGAACGACACGTACTAAAAAATCTGACGACTAAACATAGTTACTTTATATAGCGTACTGAATGCTGTCTGTATGAACTGCTCTATTCAGTTTTATGACAGACAAAGTCGCGTCCATGATATCCGATCATCAAGTTCTGGTCTGAACTATTGTGGGTGACGGGAAGCGCGGTACACTCGCCGATTTCAGGGTCGCCCTGTGACCTTGCAGAGGCACTGTGTCATAATGTACAGCACTACATACCGGCAGATTTACTACACCACGTTACCACGAATTAGTTATTTCATAGAGCAGCTCAAGTTTAGGAAAGGACCAATGCCAAATCTAAGAAAACGGCAAGGACATGATGAAGGTGTACGGAAACACGAACTGATAATTCAACGAATATCTGGAATATTAACAAGCGTTGTGTCCCGCTTGAAACATCCACACGTACTTCTGAACTGCGATAACAACACCGCTCGACTTTTGGTGTAGTTTGTTGCAAAGCATTGACTCCATGAGTTCAGCTCTCTAAAAAGAGTGTCGCTTTGCTACGGGACACTAAGCAGCGTGCAGTTGCGGTTTACAAAACACTTTTAAATATCGATTGCAAACATTCATAGACTAAATACTGCTGCACACTGCACTGGCAGTTACACTGGATTTTTTTAAAAATTTCAAAATAGGCACTTTATACGTAACAAGATCCACCACTCTGAACGTATTAAATACTGTACGACCTAATACACAATAGAGTTAATGAACGTCGTCTTTGTTGAACGGACGCTCCATCCATGACATAAAATATGTTATATGATGGCCGTATAATCTGATAGACATCTTATATGGTATCGGTCGCAGTTTGTTTCACGATTTGTTAAAAAATGGTTCAAATGGCTCTGAGCACTATGGGACTTAACATTGAGGTCATCAGTCCCCTAGAACTTAGAACTACTTAAACCTAACTAACCTAAGGACACCACACACATCCATGCCCGAGAGAGGATTCGAACGACTGAAGCGCCTAGAACAGCTCAACCACACCGGCCGGCTCGATTTGTCAACTAGAAGGCCAGATCCCTCATGAATCACAGTAACATCGGACTTCGGCTGCCATTATGCGTACTGTGCGTAAACGAAGTTTTAACATGTAATACACATTTCCGTTTAGAAAAAAGGCAGTGACAGGCGAGAGAATCAGTTGCCTATAGGTTTGTTTTCGATTATATGACCAAGGTCACGATGAAGAGTGATGAGGTCAACTATCATCAAACAGTCGTCGAAATGGTCGATGCGGTGAACAGGGATATGCGTAAAATATTTTTCTTACCACGTCCAGTTTAATGATTTCTAACCATCGCCAATAGCAGTGCCGAGCGTGGGGGTGAGGGAAAACAGGGGGGGGGGGGTTTCTATCATGCCTCGGGCGCCACTTGCCGAGAGGCGCTAAATGGTCTCCAAGAAACAAGATATTCTGGAAAATATACTATCATTAAAATCTGCATTTTATATTACTGTATGTGCATTTGGAGGGGGAGTGGGAAGCGTCAATGAAATGTTGTGTCCTACTCAGGGGGCCAAGGACTGATGGAAGTGACCGCCAATATAGTTTCGTGCCACGGGCGCTATTTATGTACGCTACGCCACTACCCACGAGTGATCAATTTGTCTTAAAAAAGCGCAAGCAACTGGGCCCTAGTTCTCGTAATGAGCAGGCATCTGCTTTGCCCACACTTTATGCGACAGGAACTAGACATTTTATTCACAGAAGCAGGTACGAAAGTCGATGACGAAAGTTAAAATAATCGTTAACGTCTGGTTGTAACATGCAGTAGATCTATACGATGAGAATATATAAGTACCGATTGAATTTTGTAACGATTGTTTCAGCAATGGAGGAAAATTACTGTAAAATAGACTGGTATATTAACACTTAACTATTAAAAATGTTCTAATTTTCTTCAGCACTGTGCCAAATAAATTATTTAATAAATTCTTTAAGATGTTAGCATTATGTTTACCAATAAAAAAGAAAAAATCGAGAGAAACTGTTATATAATCTGAATCCCCTATTCTCTAAATGTTAGAGCACCATTTTTTTGGGGGGAGGGGGCAATGACACTTTGGGGATTTGGCATATTATTAACACATTTCGCAATGCTGTCGCAGCATAATTTATTAGAGAAGGCCCGGCAACAAGTCTACGATCAAGTGCTCAATAAAACCTACGAATTAGCGTTGTCTATGCCATCTAACCTTTGGGATTTGGCTTAAACAATCTAAATGCCCATGGTTTTTGCTCTCCAAAGCTTTAAACCAAATCCACTCCAAATATGAAATAAAAATTTGTATATCTATGAAACGAATGTTAAAAAAATCCACTTAGCGTTCGAACGGAATATGTATTTTCTCAGTATAGGTCTTCACCATTACAATCAATAAATTTAAAATTAAACATATTTTGTGACGGGCTAGACTCTGTGGTTGGCCAACGCAAGAGGTTCGCACTCGTATGGACAGCTCATTTATGACGTTATTATTCCGGCAATACTGTTTATATTTTTTTTTTGTTACTGCATGAACGTGTGTAAGACCAACGTAAGTGCCGAAATTACGCAGTACGGCTTCCTACATAGATTTAATTTTCGGGTGTATTTACATCAATGGTTGTGTAACTTAACGACAAACGGATCAGTGTGAACTTGCTACTAGTCAATATGCATTATATAGTTTAGCTTTCTTCAGGCTGATACTAAATTTATACTGTTTATGTGGCGAGACGGTATGCGAATTCATTTTTTCCCCTACGATGGGGGAAGGGGAGGGGAGCAAGTGAGCACCGGTCGCCACAGTGTGAAAGCGTGTTATAGTTTTCAAAAACTCCGTTTATCATCAATGAAAGGAAAAAAACAATAATGGGCCGACAGCACATCACCTCCATCGAACTGAACGATCGCCGGAAAAGTCAGGCAAATACCGTTCTCCTGATATCCGCCCCATCCGCACACACCGATCTGTGAGGCAGATCATGAACGAAAACTTATCCATCCGTAAATCAATATGCCAACACCCTGCAGAACAACGGCCGCGTTAGTACTTCCACCTCTGTACGTGTCTTCCCACCACTGCACTGGAACATTAAGTTCACTGCAACAGTTGTCAAGGATACTTGACGAATGGCTCTGTCAGAGACTGTCGCTGCCTATCAGTTGGTTGTTTATCGCTGCTATAGAATACTGTTTTTTGATGTGCTTCGCTTACTGTGACTTTTTCTATTTGTTTACCCAACGCCGGGGCACACAGTTATTGCAATGTTTATCTGAAATATTCTTTTTGGTATGCCTGAAGGACCAACGTGATGTTTCCCATGAGTGGAAATTGCTCTCATTATACTGGTAGTATGTACACATGTTAATGAGAAATTCCTCACGTACGTAAACTAATACTTATTTACATCTTATCGCCGAGATTCGTGTTCATACACAATTATAAATTCTCTTTGCAGTGGCATTATTTTTGGTACACTGAAGAACTGACGGCCGCCCGCGGTGGCCGAGCGGTTCTAGGCGCTTCAGTCCGGAACCGCGCGACTGCTATGGTCGCAGGTTCGAATCCTGCCTCGGGCATGAATGTGTGTGATGTCCTTTGATTAGTTAGGTTTAATTTAAGTAGTTCTAAGTTCTAGGGGACTGACGACCTTAGATGTCAAGTCCCATAGGGCTCAGAGCCATTTGAACTTTTTTTCTTTCTTTAATATCTGCCGATGACAGGAAGTTTTTGTCGAAATTGATCATTGTGAAATGAAATAAAAATACCAAGTGATCTTGGTTGGAGAAGATTTCCTATTCTAACATTTTATATCGAGTTCATATCGACGTGAGTCTTGTGTCACTAGATCCGACAATTTCTATTTATAAACTTGCTCTTTAAAATAAAATATCCGTGCACAGAAGTGTAATTGACAATGATAATTTGGGTGTAAATAATAAGTCGGATGCTATTTATGGACAAAAATTCGGTATCTCCTGATATTGCACCCCGTCATTTGGCTATTTCTGCAGCAAGCGGTAAATTTTTAAGCATGCAACCTCAAACACGCTGAAACTAAAATGTAGCAGTATACCGACTCATAAATGCATCTAATAATGTTTCCTTCGATCTAAAAACAACTCCGAAGTTACAACTTGACGCACGCTCTAATTTTCTTGATATAACGTTGGGGACGTTTTGTACGAAAGTGCTACATCACGTTCTTTGTAATTTGCTATGCTTCTTGAACAAAGTTAAACATAAATGTGTTGCCTTTATTTCTCCGACCCCCTCTCTTGATCAGCTAAAGGTCAGTTGGTCAATGGGGTTCTTGGAAGTAGAGTGCGAAAGATAATCTCACATCACGTCAAGTCTGAGAAATGAATCAATACGCTTTCTGACACTTACGCTCTTTGAAGCTCCCAGGAAAAAGAGAATTATGAATAGACTTACTGCTATTCTTAATAACTATCAGGTAAGACAGTAATCTGCATTATAAGTAAAGCGCGCCAGATAACATCGCAGAAAGTTGAATGATTTATGGAAGTTCAGTGAAAAATCACTGAGCAGCAACTCAGTAGCTTACCTATCTTTCTTATCGGTTTTGGGAACGATTATGTCACATGATGCGCAAACGTAAATGCATTTTTGTTCCCTTTCATTGGGGTTATTACAACAGCAGGCTGAGTTGTTTAAACGATAACTGGATACACTCTGCGACACTGACCCTACAAGCACCTCAGACCTATATTACCATGACATCATCTAGTAGCACTGCTTTTCCTGGGGTGTTGGTAAATTAGCTGCACGAGCTGCCCTCCCAGAGAGAACTGGTGACAACGAGTATATTGAGTGGGCGGAACCGTTGTAGCACGTCTTCTGACCAGGTATTATGCAAACGTCTACTAACATACTTTCAAAACAACTGTACAAATAAGGCTATGGAATATGCAAGAACTTCTTAATTTTATTTCCATCTTTATATAGCAACAATAATCCTTTATGGTCGAATAAAACAGCATGTATGATCGCGAACTGACCCCGGATCTTCCTCTTTCACAGGTAATTCGTCCGCAGCTCGTGGTCGTGCGGTAGCGTTCTCGCTTCCCGCGCCCGGCTTCCCGGGTTCGATTCCCGGCGGGGTCAGGGATTTTCTCTGCCTCGTGATAAATGGGTGTTGTGTGATGTCCTCAGATTAGTTAGGTTTACGTAGTTCTAAGTTCTAGGGGACTGATGACCATAGATGTGAAGTCCCATAGTGCTCAGAGCCATTTGAATCAGCAGGTAATTCCGTATCACACGGGTCACCGGAGGTCCCCACCATCAGACTCCAACATGTACCTAGTCTCTACATAGTACAGCTTTATCCCATGTTGACATTTGTAACACAAACGTTTGTACGTGATAACTGTAGTTGAGTGGGATTGTTTGTATCTTTATTGCCAGTTACTGTATTTGATTTCAATCACATTTCTGAGTAACGTGAGATGCGTAACTATTTTATAACAGAAAAAAACAAAGCTAAGACACATGCCTCATAATCAACTTCACCCTCCTGAAGACGGAAATCTAATCCCCGAAACAAACTGTGGACGCTTGATTAAATTTAAGAAAATCCTTCCCAATAAATAATACAACATCGACGAAATAAGGAGCTGAAAACTATCCTCTGATTTTGGAAGCAGGCATTGAGAGATCAGACCAACCGTGATTGCGTAAAACAATGGTATAAAAAGAGAAAATGAACAGAAGCTGGTCACAACAGATTTTATTAATTCTGTGTTACACATTTGGAGGTGTAATACACCTTCAGGTATTTAATTTAAAATATCTGAGCCGGTGTCCATCCAAGCGACAGCACTTCGAGGTTTTGCAAGACGCGACAGTCATTGTTTCGTTTATAATTATAATTTTGGTGTCCTCTCAAAACGTCATAATAGAAGACAAAAATAAGTATTTTGGGCTGGCAAAGAGATGGCGTTGAAGCTGATAAAATGTGTTATGGTAGTGTACGTCTTGTGCACTGACTACGGCTATTGATAAAATATCGATTTATTTTTTTTTCAAGAAACATCGGTACGTATCGGAGTTTGTTTCACAGACATATCAGTATCGAAATGGCAATGTCGAGTGCCGATATTTTTGTTTTTTATTACAATTTTGATAAATATTTGAATTTGTTCTTTTGAAATTGTAGCCGAACATAATTTTGCTTTCACCTAGTCTCGATACATTGTATACTCCATTTCTTTTTTAAAAAAGGAAAAAATACAGCTAATTTCCTTGTGTTATTTTCCTTTGAAAAACTGTAAGCAATTTTGGTATTAAAAATTGCACGCCTCTTTGTGCATTTGACTGTTTAAACGCCGCTTTCAGTTTCGATGTCTGAGCTCATCAGAAAGCTGATGATATTTCGTTGCGCTAATATTATTAGAGTTATTAGCGCGACGAATACCTACCTCTTATCAGCAAGCCCTCTTAGGGTGCATAATTATTGTACGAAATCGCTCTCGTTTATTGTGTCGCTAAGTCAACAAATTTTTAAAGTGCACTACAGTTAGGTATACGTATTATCTTCTGATAAGTGTCATTAATAGCTGATTCAAGGTGCAGTTTGTGCTATGGCCAACACTAATTGATACATTTTTCTTAATTTGGCCACAATGGTTGTTAATGAACTACTGTCACAGTGATGATCAAAGTTGGGGAGTAAATTTTAATTATTTGCAGCTTGCTTTAAATGTGCTAAAAACTTACCTAATCTACACATTATACCCTGTCAAATCTGGGACTGCATAATTATTTTATTTTAACAAATAGTCATATCTCTACTGCAGGTGGATCTGGGCATACATCTGCCATTTAGAGGATCATACTGTTGCTGTGTTTTGACCTATCTCAGCACTGGATTTTGTTTTGCAATCACGGCCGCCGTTCAGTCCTGTCTGTCTGTTTAGACCGGCACCTTGATGTTTGGGCACAGACAGTACAGTCAGCCATCAGGCAGTTTGGGCTGCATGTATACTGCAAATTAGTATTTTTGGCTGCCTATTGTCACGACCACAGGAGGAGTTACGTGTCTTTCTAATTTTAAAACCCTTGAATTTTTACCTCTGTTTCTGTGGTTCTTTCAATTGTTGGAATCTTAAGGGGTGTTTTTCTCCTTGGGTTAGTATTCTGGTTATTTACTACTGCTTATTTATATTACTGCAGCGCTACTGTTTCACGTAATTTCGAGTTATAAATTTCCGGCCGCCTGTTGTTCACTTTGACAGTTAAAAGGTTGTTCACATATTTTGAATGTGCTAAAATTTAAGTACACGCACTGTTTTCTTGGACAGTGAAGGAAAAAGATTTTTTTTTTACTTTTCTGAAGTCCGAAATGATTGTCAGTCCTTTTAAATCATGAGTGTTAAATAAAGATGTTTTTTCCTTTCAATACTGAATGATGATTTAAGTTACCCGAGGTCCAGTCATTCCACTCAACACCATTTTCTGGCGACAACTTACGCGTAATTACCACACTCAGTTTTTATTTCTTCTCCCTGAACTGTCATCCCCTTTCCAAATTTCTTGTTGCTTACTTTCACAGCTTGGTCAATGTGCAAACTGAACAACACAACGTGAGGCTACAACCCTGTCTCACTTTTTTCTACTACTACTACTACTACTACTATTACTACTACTGCTCTTTTATGCCCTTCGACTCTTACAACTGTGGTGTGGCCTGGGTGCAAGTTGCAGATGACCTTCCGCTCCCTCTGTTTTATCCCTGCTACTATATAGTGGAGTCCAGTCAACATATTCAAAAGCTTTCTGTAAATCTATGGATGCTATTACTGCAAGTTTGACTGTCTTTAATATATCTTCTCAGATAAGTAGTAGTGTCAGGATTGCTTCGCATATTCTTAAGTTTCTCTAGAAGATGAACTTATCTTCAAGGTTAGCTACTCCAAGTCTTTCCATCCTTCTGTAAACAGTTTGTATAAGCATGTGCCAGTATGAGTAATTAAACATTGTGAACCCACGTCCGTGATACAATCTGTGTTGGAATTAACTGAGAGACAGAGTCGCCCTTAAGAATATGTGCTGGATTCAATGTGCACAATGGACTGAATTAACTCTTGAGAAGTTTTCAGCCCAAGTAGTGCAACTTAATATGGGGCGTTCACAATTCTTTTATTCTAAAAGACTGCTCGTGATAGGGTTCGCTAACCACAAATGAGTAGTCCCTAAGGTCCATTTGTCCTAACGTGCCAGTGCATCAGTTTACTGTCACCATACCGGTCAATGTAATGGAAGCATACTGTTGATGGCGTCACCCAGTGCCATCAAATGCGCACCTAGTAGTGTGCTGCTGTGAACTCTAACACTGGACGCCGTCAGTCTCCGCTGCCAGGGAGGGCTGCCGTCGAAGTTTGCTGTCCCATGTCTCCAAAGTGAAGTCATAGTGTTTAGTTAAAAATAGCCAGAAGTGAAATTTCCGAGATTCAGAAGTAAAGTGACCATTTCTAGAAGTTAGAGTGACGTCTCTATGCGTTTTGCTCCAACAGAATTTCGTCAAGCAATCCTTAAAAAGTTACATTCTCTCTATCAACGGCATAAGTGTTTTGTTCTTAAAAATGTTCATTTAGGCGCCAATTAGACGTCAGATCCAATCAGCTCGTTTTTCGCCCCCCCTCTGCTCTAAAAAAAAATCATCTCAAAAGATACGTCATTCTGGCGTCAAACTACAGCTACCAATCAGTGGTCATTTTGGCTGTTCATGTGGGGGCCTCTGGCTGTGGGAAAAGAATTAATAAAATAAATAACTTTCATTACGTCGCGACAGAATGTCGGCCATGTGAAACTACAACTTTTTAGACGATTGTTTTGGTGTATTTTTGGACGGCTAAGATATGTTTCTCACAAAATGTTCTTTTCACATAGGCCTAGAATGAAAAACTCTCTGCTGCAGACCTAAGGATTTCAGTGCTCCTTTCTCTAACAGGACACAGGCCATAAAGCACCGTTACCTAGATAGACCTTGCCTTTCCTACTACATTTTTCCACCTTGGCTCTGGCCTGTAGGCGCTACTGTCCCGGTGATCATTCCTACCAAAAAAAGCAAACGGCCTCCATCTGCTTTTATCTTAGCGGCCCTTTGTCATTACTCAGAACACCTTGCCCTTATTTCGGGGTTCCGTTCACTTGCAGTTCTCCGTACTTATCTTATCTCCATCATGCCACAGCTTGAAAGTTCTCTCAAAGAAATCATCACAATAGCATACATCAGGTTAATTATAAGACCGTAAAGAAAAGGAAGGCCACCGGTTCGTCGCACTGGTAACAGCGGTTCCCGTCAAATGACCGAAGTTAAGCGCTGTTGGGCTTGGCCAGTACTTGGATAGGTGACCGTCCAGGTCTGCCCAGAGCTCTTGGCAAGCGGGGTGCACTCAGCCCTTGTGAGGCAAATTGAGGAGCTACTTGACTGAGATGTAGCGGCTCTGGTCAGGAAAACTAACAGCAGCCGGGAGAGCGGTGTGCTGACCACACGCTATTCCATATCTGCGTCCAGTGACGCCTATTGGGTGGGGATGTCACGGCGGTCGGTCAGTTCCAAGACCTGTTCGGGGAGAGTTTAGTTCCGTTTAACTTAGAGAAAATGTAATTGCCCCTAATAATCATTGTTATCCAGCACTAAGAAATGTGTTTGAACGATCTGCGATAGTTTACTCCTGTTAAATCGAATCTGCCAATCAAACTGAACAAAAGGAAACCAGCCAAAACAACTTTATTTTTTTTTATATGATTATGTAAGAATCTACAAGATGTCAACCGAGAAGTCCGCAACATCAAAATTAAATATCAAGACAACTAAGATCATTATACGAGTGCAAAAAACGGTGCAAGCTGTTCACCACCACCACCACCACCACCACCACCACCACCACCACCACCATCTAAGATTGATTATGCCTTTTAGCGTTCAGTCTGGAGTCTCCCTTATAAAATTCCTCCATGATCCCCTATTCAGTGCTAACATTGGTGCCTCTTCTGATGTTAAGCCTATTACTTCAAAATCATTCTAAACCGAATCCAGGTATCTTCTCCTTGGTCTACCCCGACTCCTCCTACCCTCTACTGCTCAACCCACGAGTCTCTTGGGTAACCTTGCTTCTCCCATGCGTGTAACACGACCCCACCATCTAAGCCTGTTCGCCCTGACTGCTACATCTATAGAGTTCATTCCCAGTTTTTCTTTGATTTCCTCATTGTGGACACCCTCCTGCCATTGTTCCCATCTACTAGTACCTGCAATCATCCGCTACTTTCATATCCGTGACCTCAACCTTGTTGATAAGGTAACCTGAATCCACCCAGCTTTCGCTCCCATACAACAAAGTTGGTCGAAAGATTGAACGGTGAACAGATAACTTAGTCTTGGTACTGACTTCCTTCTTGCAGAAGAGAGTAGATCGTAGCAGAGAGCTCACTGCATTAGCTTTGCTACACCTCGCTTCCAGTTCTTTCACTATGTTGCCATCCTGTGAGTATATGGATCCTAAGTACTTGAAGCCGTCCACCTGTTCTAACTTTGTTCCTCCTATTTGGCACTTAATCCGTTTATATCTCTTTCCCACTGACATTACTTTCGTTTTGGAGATGCTAATCTTCATACTATAGTCCTTACATTTCTGATCTAGCTCTGAAATATTACTTTCAATCGAATCTGCCTTCACAACTAAGTCATCAGCATATGCGAGACTGCTTATTTTGTGTTCACATATCTTAATCTCACCCAACCAGTCTATTGTGTTCAAAATATGATCCTTAAATAATACGAACAACAGTGGAGACAGGTTGCAGCCTGAAACTACTCTGAACCATGAACTCAATTTACCATCAACTCTAACTGCTGCCTGACTATGTAAAGACCTTTAACTGCTTGCTGTTAAGAATGCTAAACCGAAGTTACACAACAGTTCAAAATGCTGCAAATAGATGGTACTGTAATCGCAATGTGTAGTGCCTATAAAATGTGTCGCAGCTCAGAGCTATCAGTTCCGCCGTTGGAATGATAAAGGTAATGGAACACTATAGGTTAGAAACATGTACTACGGTAACAAGACACAGTTTCCAGACAATTTAATGTTCTGAAAGAACCGGTGCAAAACCCATTAGCAAGCTCTTCGCCATATTCCAACGAAAAAGCAGTGTAGCTGACAATCTAGTGAATCCCACGCAAACTCAGCTTGCAAGAAACACTGAGACGGAGGCTATGCATCTTTCCATTCAAAATCCAAAGCCACCAGGCCACACATATACCAGCTTTGTGAGGACTGACTGTGCAAACCAGATTCTCACAGTTATCGAGATGAAGCACAATTCCACCTGAATGGAGTCGTGAATAAACAAAGGTCACGATTTTGGAATTCCTGAAATCCCAGTTTTTGTGAAGCGAAACCACTGTACTCTCCTAAAGTTAATGTATGGGCTACAGAAGGCAGAAGAGGCATTATTGGCTCTTTTTTCATGTCAGAAAGGATCAATCGTGAATGTTACATTAAAATTTTGGAATGATTTGTCGCCACAGAGCATTGGAGGATCGACCAGGCACCGAGTGGTTCATGCAAGTTGGGTTCAGACCACATCACATTGAATAGGTGTTTCGCTTTTTGATGAACACTTTGTGGATAGTAAATTTGTTGGATTATTGCACATTTTCTGGCGCAGAGATTGATTGGCGTTCATAGTTGCCCGATGTGTCTCCTTGTGACTAGTTTATACGGGACACATTGAAAAATACTGTCTATCATAACCACCGCACCTTGCTCGACGAGTATGCGTGGGTTCTGAATCCATTTCCGTTGAGATATTTCAGGATGTGATGGCAGATTTCGTTGCCCATTTGCGCCACTAACGTACTGCAGTGGTTACACTGGTTTCCCGTTAGAGCACCGAAGTTAAGCACCACCGGGCTTCACTAGCACTTGGATAGTCACCGTCCGAATCCGCTAAGCGCTGTTGGCAAGTGGGGTGCACTGAGCCCTTGTGAGGCAAACTGAGGAGCTACTTGACTGAGAAGTAGCGGCTTCTGTCACGAAAATTGACAACGGCCCGGAGACCGGCGTGCCGACCACATGCCCCTTCATCTCATCATCCAGTGACGCCAATGGCTCAGGATGAGGATGAGACGAAGGCCGGTCGGTACCGGTGGACCCTCCGAGGCCTGTTCAGACCGAGTGCTGCGAGTAGTGGACGTTTCGGAAAGATTGATTTGGTTGCAAAGACTACTTGCCAGGGACTAGTTTAACTACGCACGCTGATGCAGTACGACGTGCACAGCGTACAGCACCATCTGTTAGCAGCTTTTCAAACTATTTAGAAACTTCTGTAGAAAAGTCTTGCACGTTTCACACTAAATATGTCTTTTGTTGCTCTCGTCTACTGATCTTAGTTTTCGAGACGTTTCAGTCTGAAACCAGGGACTCCTTCGCTGGACACCTTGCATCTTCTGAGGAATTTTAACTAACAAACCAAACTGTGACTAGTTATGAATTCCAAGCTTTATTTTATCGCAGTGTAATCCCGAACCCTGCAGCGTATCACTTTGTGTGCAGCACATTTCTAGCAGCGGGGCGCGGTTTCAACGGCGCAGCCCGCGCCTGCGCCCGGAAGCGGCGTCGCAGGGCAGCCGGGCTCGCGTGGCGCCCGTTCTGGTGCCTGGGCGCCCGCTAACGAGCTCAACTGTCGGCGCCGCGGACAAAGCCACGCCAAGGACGCCACAGTGGCTCTGGGCCGACGGACGCGCACGTCGCTTATGTAGTCAACCTTATGGGTGCCTGGATCAGTGCTTATCTGCTGCCGTTACAGGGGGTATTAGACGTCGATCCGCCACGAACGGTACAGGTCTAATGCGACAGCCATCTGGCGGTAGACCGGGTGGAACTAAAAGGATTAGCAGACATTATCCACCATTGCACGTTCGGATAAAGTGAGCAGTTCTTAACTCCCTCGAATCCGCGCTACGTTGCGGTAACTCGCGCATTCGCAGAAGGGACTAATCACAGTGTGCTTTCTTCATATTATTGACTCCTGTTTACTTTTTTTTTCGTCCTTGACCAGCATCTAACTTCAGGTTTTCATGTTGTAGATGTTGCGCGTTTTTCAGCGATTAAATTTTTTATAAATGTAGTAGTTAAACGAAAGCAATATTTTTTGCTCTCAAACTATGTTTTACACAAGTCGTTTACAAATAGCATTCTTTGTACTGGTTGCTTCGTGTTCTAGAAATGGAATGTACCAAACAAGCAATAAGCGTCCCAATTGAGGCGTATGCTGAGAAAAGGCGTGCCATCATCATCACGTCCGCTATATCAAAAGGTACTTCGGCAATCATTTATTTCTGAGTAAATATGCATGGTTTTCGATTTGTATATATAGTGCTGGAAATGAGACACTTAAAGTAGTAAAGTAGTTTTGCTATTTGGGGAGCAAAATAACTGATGATGGTTGAAGTAGAAAGGATATAAAATGTAGACTGGCAATGGCAAGGAAAGCGTTTCTGAAGAAGAGAAATTTGTTAACATCGAGTATAGATTTAAGTGTCAGGAAGTCGTTTCTGAAAGTATTTGCATGGAGTGTAGCGATGTATGGAAGTGAAACATGGACGATAAATAGTTTGGACCAGAAGAGAATAGAAGCTTTTGAAATGTGGTGCTACAGAAGAATGCTGAAGATCAGATGGATCACATAACTAATGAGGACAAGTTTGTGGCACAACTTGACGAAAAGAAGAGATCGATTGGTAGGACATGTTCTGTGGCATCAAGGGATCACCAATTTAGTATTGGAGGGCATCAAGGAGGGTAAAAATCGTAGAGGGAGACCAAGAGATGAATACACTAAGCAGTTTCAGAGGGATGTAAGTTGCAGTAGGTACTCGGAGATGAAGAAGCTTGCACAGGATAGAGGAGCATGGAGAGCTGCACCAAACCAGTCTTAAGACTGAAGACCACAACAACAATGTAGTACTGTAACTGACAGAAGTTTACGTGTGATTTGATTGCATATTTTCCTTTATTTCAGCAATACATGAAGGATAAACTGGCAATAGTCGGTGGGAAAGTCGCATCACAAAATCAATAAACGAATGGTTTGGCTCTTACTTTCGACTAGATGAAACTACATTGTGTCACTTGAGCGAATTACTTTCTGTATCACGACACCAGCTTGTCAAAATAAGTCCCGTCCGTTCTCTCAAACTTCCGAAGTTCTTTCGGGCCTTTGGGTCTCAATTCCTTCATTAAACAGGGAATATATGCCACTGCCTTCGCCCCTTCTCCCCAGCCAGGTTTGAACTCATCAACGTCTGTTTTTTCGTCGTCGTTACCATGCCTAATCGTAAGGGTTACAGACGCTGGCAGGGCAATAACTCCAAAAGCAACTGCCTATTCCTTGTGTAAATGGCTTCACAAACGTAAATTTGTGTAAACGTGTTCCAAGTGTCATTGCATAAAACGAACAGTTCAGTTCTTAATTCAGAACACTTAAACGATAATTCTGTGGTAGTTATATAAGAGAACTACAATTCGTTAATAAATATTTATAACAAAATTATACAGAATCAATAAAAAAGAAGCTTGAGCTCAGAAAATTTTAATTTGAATGAACGACTTTTACAAGAAATCAGGCAGTTCCCTTCGATAATCACGCGATACTGACGTCTACTGCTCATGCGTTGATTCGGGGTAGGACTATGAAGCGTGCGTTGTGTGGTCGGGCGACGTGAACCTGTTTGCGTGCACTTCCAAACATATAGGCCTGGAGCACTGCTGCGTAGGTGTACACCTTAGGCGCATCGTGTAAGAGAGGCTCAAGAGGACATCGTCCACCTGTCAGTCGTACTTAAGCGCGAGGGACAAGCAAATCGCCACAGGCGACATCAAGAGAATACCGAGCAACCTTGATATACACCTCACTTCGGCGAGAAAGAGGATACATAAATACGTCATATCCAGCTATACACACACACTGATAATCAGATTACTAGAGCTACCAAACTGGGAAGATGTAGCTTGGTACGTTTCACTCGCTGTTCCAAATAGTCTCGCATCCTGTCGATGGGATTAAGATCGGTCGATCAAGACGACCGGTGGAGGTGCCTCAGTTTTCGTCACACCAGGAACACGTGCGTTCGGCACAACGGAAACGGATGTTATCGTCTTGTTAGACTGTAGTGTCCATAGTATACTCACAAAGAAGGGGTAGAAAAGAGAACACTTAGTCATCTAAACCGCTCGCAGACTTAGCGCCACCAGATACCCCTCACGAAGCAGCTGCCGACGTGAAGAGTACAAATCAGGCTCGTAAGGAAATACATTCATTACTTTGACACGTTGCGGCAGCCCCAAGTTTGAAACCCGCAAGAAGTTTCCTCAAGACCACTTCACCCTTACAAAAAACAGCAGCAACAGCCAAGAAAACAGTCGGATTTTTCAACTTGAAAATTACCAAGCCTCTCCAGTCGGAAACCCATCCACCTGGGCATGGGACGAACATATGGGTCCAAACAAGCGACAATCACTTTTATATCTTTATAATGATAACCTGCAAAGAGACAAGTTACCAAAACCTTTCAAGAGAAGCAAAGTTATAGCTATCCCAAGGCTGAGAAAAAACACCGATCCACCAGAAAGCTACAGACAAATTTCACTTTTAAGCATCTGCATGAAGGTGCGCGTCTAACATCCTTTGAATAGCAGCATACCAATAGAGCAAGCTGGCCTTAAGCTGAGAAGAAGCTGTTGCGATCAGGTCCTTTCGCTCACAGCCTACAGAGAGAGAGAATTCCAACAACATCTGCTGCGCTTACTGATTTTTCATCTCCGTCTACATAAATACTCCAAAAGCCAGCTGAAAGTGCGTGGTGTAGGGTACTTCTGGTAGCACTAATTGATCCCCTCTTCTCCGTTCCATTTGCGAAGGGAGCGCGTGAAGGAATGATTGTCGGTAATGCTCTGTATTAGCTCTAATTGCTCGAATTTTCTCGTTGAGATCATTGCGCGATATGTATGTTGGAGGAAGTAATTGTTCTCAGACTTTTCCCAGAAATTTCTCTCTCTAAATTTCAGTAGTAAACCTCTCCTTTATACACAACGCCTCCCTTTTAGCGTTTGCCACCGAAGTTTGTTGAGCGTCTCTGTAACGCTCTTGCGCCGACTAAATGACTCCGTGACGAAACGCGCCACTCGCGGTTGGATCTTTATCTCTTCTATCAGTCCTACCTGGTAAGGGTCCGAGACTGATAAACAATACTTAGCCTATGATACAGTTTGGGAAGAAGGACGACAGTAAACCAAATGCTCAATGGCAGCCTTGAAGTACAACACAGTGCGATGTCAAGTATTTTTGAAAGTCTACAAAATGGCCAACCACAATTATGTGTAATAGCTTCTCCATTGCTTATTATAGGGCATACTCTGAGGCAACAAGGGATCACCAATTTAGTATTGGAGGGCAGTATGGAGGGTAAAAATTGTAGAGGGAGACAAAAGAGATGAATACACTAAATAGATTCAGAAGGATGTAGGTTGCAGTAGGTACTGGGATATTAAGAACTTTGCACAGGATAGAATAGCATGGCGAGCTGCATCAAACCAGTCTCTGGACTGAAGACTACAACAACAACATATATCTCTCCGGCATACCACCAAAATTCGTGTATTCGGTTGATATTGTCATCGGTACCCTAAGTTCGCGCTTTGCCCGAACTGAGAATATACTGACAGAATTCCATGGCATAAAAGTGAATAATTTTTTTAAAAAAATGGTTGCTCCAACCGGATCCCAACAAAACTAAAGCCACATCGTTTCTTCTTAACAACAGAGCAGCACAAATAACTATGTTGAAGTCACATTAAAGCATAACCCACACCCTACGAACTTCAGTGTCCCACACCACAGAACACTTACCTTCAAAAACACCTGAAAAAATTATCAGTAAGAGTTAAAACTAAACTAACCTCACTCAGAAGTTGGCCGATAAGTCGTGAGGTGCTACCGCAGAAACTTTAACTATCAGCACAATAGCCCTCGTACACTCAGATGCATAATATTGTGCTACTGGCTGGATCAATGTCTGCCATACAGACATTGTCGACACACAACTAAACCAGGCAATGCGAACTAACTGGGACTATCAGAAAAACTCCGATCCAGTGACTACCATTACTGAGTAGCATCGCACATCCCCAACTAGACTGGCAGCCCTCAAATCAAAGTTGGAAAAATGTGACGCCAGCCCATCCCCTCTCATTCATGTCGATGCAGATTTCCTTAAACGGCAACAAATGAGACTGAAGTCAAGACAGCCACCTGTAACAGTCGCCAAGCGGCTCAAAAACTTCAACGTCAGTGATCACTAGACATCACATGGCAAGATCAGAATGTCTCGAGCACTAATCTCCTAACAGACCAACTTCGAAGGTACCGGTACCAGGATTTTCTCTTGCCAGAGGGCAGTGATGTGACAACAGGATTCACGCAAACCATGGTATCTGTAACAAGGGCCTAACTCAATGGGGAGCTTCAGAATGTCCCTGAAGAGACCGATGTGGAGCTGAAGAGCAAACGCTCGTTCATCTGGCCCTGGTTCGTTCCGATACATCCTTCAATGATGCGTTGTAAGACATCCGCGATGTCACTACCGAAGCACTGGAATGGCTGGTTCCCAGTGATCTACCTATGTGATTTAAAAAAAAAAAAGGGGGCAATGGAGAAACTAGATACCTGGACCTTTAAGTTTTCAATATTTACTGTAGCGTGTAATTTATTTGTCGAAATGCATGTAAGTTCATTCGAGTATAAACATGAATATATCCGAACAAGACAGCGATACAGGAATTCGAATGGGACGGTAGTAAGGATCGAACGCGACCAAAGGGTGAGGAGTCTCGCGCGCTATCATCTGCGCTATGAAGACGACTGCCGCTTAAATTTGGGTGCCAAACGGCCTGACTGGCTGAATTTAATGCTAACAAACTCTGAAACGGCTCAACGTACCAAATTTTTTTTCTTAAGAAATATTTCTCAGCACAACGTACCCTGTAACATTCTTACAATGTTTTCAGTTTTGTTTCTGGCCGCCATGTACGTGTGGATGTCAGTCAAGCATCTCTATTATGGAGTTGGAAGATCCCAGAATAATCTCCAGAAATGACACTTCCCCGTGGACTGTGGCTGCAGAGAACCACGGACCATGGAACACGTACTGGACTGTCAGCTTGCAACCATGAGCGCAAATAAGGTTGCAAGATTTTGGTCAACAGTAGCGTAGTTTCGTTATTCTTCCTTTACTTTGATTTTAATGGTGATAATGATGAATTTGTTTCTGACTCCAATAAATAATAGAATATTTTGCTCCATGGGAAATGTAATAGATTTCATCTACTGTCTGTACAGTATTTTTACTATGCCCATGCGCACTTCGAAGTTCCGATATCATCAGGTCATGATAACGCAGCTATGACTTCGAAACACAGTATACGGAATTTATTAAGTTCTCCACTTGTTTCGCTGTTTCGGTTTGTCATTAAAAGCCACTATGGCTACCATAAAATCCTGGTAACCTAAATTAATGGGCCCAAAAGATCTCATAACCTCCTCGGACCTGGGTTAAGCAGTCCACACACTGCGGATCGAACACCTCACTCGGCCGTCGGTGCACCAGCGCCTCCCATAGGTTGAAAAGAGGCAAAAATCGCATCTTGTCGGACCCCACGCACACCTCCAGTCAGCTACTGTCCGCTTTCTGTATTTGTCCCACTGTAGACTTGCAGCTTTGTGGGCTGCTGTGAGCAATAGTCTTTTACGATGTACTAGACTCTAAATGGAAGCAGTTTATTTCACAATATTCGCTCGGTATCCGCTTGAGATGTATTCACTCACAACAGCAGTTGCTAACGAGGTTAGAAATCGACTGCCATTGACAATGCGATCCCTGCAAGTTAGGATCTTTTCGCGATCGTCGATCTTTAGGCGTGATGCGCGGGTGCGAGGGTACACCATTCCCTGTAGTTGGACAGTCTGCGTCGATATGCTAACAAATCGGGCAAATTCGTTCACGGAGAGGTCATAGCAGGCAATTCCAATATCACAGGAAAAAGGAGCACAACTGAAACCATCTTGGAATCCATGTCAACGGTTTAAAATATGGGTAATTGTGCGAAAAAATACTGGGCAAGCTTAATGATGCAATCCATAGATGACCTGTGGAATAAGTGAAGTCCATGAGGCAGATGGCTAAAGTAGGAAAATTACGGAGGATTGAGTATCACAGTAAATCTAGAAATAACTGTATTCAATGACTCATTTTGTAACTTGGACATGTTCCTCTTAGAGCATCAAATCAGGGCACGTACGTATACGATACAGCTAATAATAAAAACACGTGAAAATTAAGGAAAAAAGAATGTTTTACAGTTTCTTCGGCGATGAAATTATATTATATACACTATAGAAACTCGGGTAGGGCAATGCCTTCTGGCGAAACGACGGAAAACTTAGATCTCGATAGCCTAACGAAATTTTTATCCGCGGTTCTCCCGAATGAGAGTCCAGTGTCTCAGGATTCCAAGGCCGCGCTCGGTATGCATGTACGTCAGACGTTCAATTAGAAAGCAATATTTTTTTCCTGAAAGCTGGTTGGTTTTATCCAGGATTCCAATACACCATACTTTTCCTCACTCTCTTCGCTACAAAACTAAATTTTTCAATGTTATCTCAGTTCAGCGCGACGGCCTCACGCCACGTTACTGGGAGGACCTAATGCCTGCATACCACCACTCTACAGCGTCGACGTCGGAGCCAACACTTCGCTGCGTCAATAACCTCCCCATCATCGACCTACTGATTCCCGCAAAGAGCATCCTTCATTGAGCCAGACAGCTTGAAGTCAGAAGGTGTGAAATCCGGGCTGTATGTTGGATGAGAAAGAAAAGTCCAGCGAAATTTTATGAGCTGCCCACGGATGCGCAGACTTCTGAGATCTTGCGTTGTCATGGAGAAGTAGTAGTTAGTATGCATTTCTATGGCGACGAACACGCTGAAGTAATTTCTTCAATTTCCTTATGATAGCACAATACACTGCAGAGTTGATCGTTGTACCATGAGGTAGGATATCGAACAGAAAGAATCCTTCAGAGCCCCAGAGAACCGTCAACATTACTTTACCAGCTGAGGGTGCAGCTTTGAACTTGGTGTGGTGCCCCTCTATGGATTGCCGTTTTGTGTCCCGTTCAAAGTGATGAACCCATGTTTCACCGCCTGTGACGATGTTCGACAAAAAAAGTCACATCAGCCTCGTAAAGCGCGAGCAATTCCGCACAGACGGTTCTTCGTTTCTCTTTACGGTCTTCTGTTAGGCAGCGAGAAATCTGGCGGTCACACCCCTTCGAGTACCCCAACTGGTGGACGTGTGTATCAGCACTACCAACAGAGACGTCCAGCGGTGCAACGAGGTGTGTGATTATCACCTTGAATGGAAGAGTCTGCACGTTCCAACACTGCAGGATTCAGAGCTGTGTTCGGCCGACCAGCAAGCCGCAGATCGGACAGGTTTGCGCGACCTTGTTGCGACGATGACAGACGCCTCGCCGTAGACATTCTGCAAGCGCCTATGAATATCTGCGATGCTCTGGATTCCCGCCGAAAGAAACTCAATGGCAGCTATCTGCTTGGAACACGCCTGTGTTGCACATGTCATTTAGAAGGCTATTATAGCGCCACCACCTGTCGGAACTTCGTGAAACTACAGGGACTGAAGCCGGGATACTCAGATGTCCAGCAACAAAATCCTCATTGTATCAGTCAAAACTGATCGATAAGAAACGTAGTTGCACTATTTATTTAACATACCTCGTATATAATATTTAAAATATGTTGCAACACACAGCTATAAAAAAAATCAGGTGGACAAAAAGTACGATAAAATCTCAAATTGGACCACTTTCAGCATTTTTCTGATTTTACTGAGATCTGATAAGGAGCAGTCAGTTGACAACAAGATAGATGGAAAGAAGTAAGTAACTGACTTTTACATTGTAGAAGTAGCTCTAGGAAGTCCTCCATACAGTGCCGACCTCACCCCATGCGATTTCAATACTTTTGGACTCTGAAGTAAGACATTCGTAGCCGTAGATTTGCTTCGGCATGGGTGGCCGAGCGGTTATAGGCGCTACAGTCTGGAACCGTGCGACCGCTACAGTTGCAGGTTCGAATCCTGCCTCAGGCATGGATGTGTGTGATGTCCTTAGGTTAGTTAGTTTTAAGTACTTCTAAGTTCTAGGGGACTGATGACCTCAGATGTTAAGTCCCATGGTGCTCAGAGCCATTTGAACCATTTGATAAAAACAAAAATGAAGAGGTACAAGTCTGGATACGATAATGGTTCCATAAGCAACAGCAAACATTTTGATGAAAACACTGGCCGTCATGTCTCAGAGTAAGATAAATGCATTTATTAGTTACGACGGCTTCTTTTGAAATGATAGACTACTTACTTTTTTTCGTCTGTCTCATTTTCATTTGATTGTGCCTTAGGAATCTAGTACCGGTACTAATGTGTAGCAAATTCTCTCAGACACATATGGTGAAAATTTCGAAAATAAGTTTTATACTATTTAAAAGACATAACAAAATAGTTGGAGAGGTCCAGAGTGGTACAATTTAGAAGCATGTCTTCTAAATTTTGCCACTGGATTTATAAACTGCAGTACAAAATACTTTATCAACTATACTAGGAAATACAGGCATTTTTATTAGTAGGACCAAAATTCATTTTTATTGTCAAGACATTAACAAACGAATTTGAATTCCCTAACACAATGTATTATCTGAACAATGAAGCTGCTTTTGGAGTTACACTGAACAGTTTCAACGTTAGCTGCTCATTGAGATTTGTAGCTGTCACAGCAATTTTGTTTTTATTCGCAAGGAACTTAATTAATTCTTCTTCCTAGACGTCGATCTTGCAGAGCTAGGTTTCCAGTTTTCGTCTTGTTACGCCTATCCTTTTTTTTCTTTTTTCTCTGATTCTTTGTCAAGAATCTGCCTCTTGTAATGAGTATCGGCGATATCAACAGCATAAGACTGTGCTTGCTTTTTTTTCTTTGTTATGGGGTTAGAGTAAAAAAGTACCTTGTGAGCCTACTAAAGCCCTTCTAGTGCAGGTTTGTTTTGTGGGAGGTGAAGGAGTCAGGAGTTCATCATTGCCTTTAGTTTGTATTTATTTTCCTGGGAATTATTTACTTGTCTATTCACACATTTATTCTTCCTCACTTCTAGCTTTTGATTACGAATTGGATTCGTCACCACGAAGCCCTAATTCAGAAAAATATATGGATCCAGCGCCCTGATTCCAGCTTTTGTATGGTCGCAGCCCTGCCATATGACACAACAGCTAAGCAATCTTTGTCTGAGTAATAATGCTATCAGAGTCGGTATGGAGTCATTTGTCAGCTGCTTGGCTCTAATAAACTTCAAGTGGCTTAAAGAATGCGCCGTCTAATGGCTGTATAGGCTGTGAGTGGTCATGGAGCCAGATGAAGTGTGATTACATCATTGTTCGTACCTCAAGTTATAGCAGGGAACACACATATAGTTGTTAGAGTAACTGTTAGATCAGATCAGTTATTAAAAGATGCTTAGCGAACATTAAAATTGTACCGATAACGCACATTGTTTTAAACGTTTCTAACTTATCGTATCACTGAATTAGCTATGTGCTATACAAATTACGTACATAGTGTGTTCTTTCGGATCGGTTCGAAACAGCAGACACCATTTATTTAATCCTTCAGCCTTATATAAATCTAAGGAATGGCAGAAAGGCTGCTAGGGGTCATTGAATAAATCATCGG
Organism: Schistocerca gregaria; assembly: GCF_023897955.1. Lineage (NCBI taxonomy): Eukaryota > Metazoa > Arthropoda > Insecta > Orthoptera > Acrididae > Schistocerca > Schistocerca gregaria. Next base: position 434,540,856 of record NC_064920.1, on the reverse strand, counting down.
GGAAAGTTGAAAATTTGTGCCCGACCTGGACTCGAACCCGCTCCGGCCATCCAGAGACGGTACCTGGTGGACGCAAATTTCTAACTTATCCGCACACTACTGACGTAGTGTTCCCGCCTATTAAGCCTCTATACTCGCAGCATTCGCAGGTTACCGAACGAGTTCGAGCGCACGTATGTGCGCATATGCACAGAAAGGGTTGTTGTGGCCGTCGAGACACACATGTATTACGCATTGCAAACACATTATTTCAGGCTATCTGCACAGAGCTGACACAGTTGTGGAGCACCTGGAGCAATACCACTTCCCTTCACGAAGTACTGATTATCATTACGTGCACAAAAATTAAGTACAGGTGTACTCAGACATCACACCTGAGAAAATCTGTATTCAAAACAGTTTCATCCTGCGACTATTTCTCACTGTTGGGAATAGTGCACGATAGGAATTACCACCGAGTCAAAGACATGTCAGCTATTAACAGAAATAAATATTTTACAGCGTACGTTAAGAGCAGAGCTTTCCCTAGGGAGAATAATAAGTAAAGAACGGATTCTGCAAGTAGGTTGAACATTTACGCTGTATTTGTTATCCGGCGACAACTTTCGCTGTAAAAAGAACTGCGTGAATGGGTGCCAAGTCTACGATTTTCCAGGTGCTTATTCTGTCACTTGATAATGTTCAATCTAAGCCCTGCATCACTGTGAATAATGGACTTTTAAGCCTAATAAAAATTAAAGAAACATCGGTAGCCGGTGAGATGGTTCAACGGGTATCACAGTGCGCTTCGATAAACTTGATGGATCGCTTGCCGCTCGGCTGGGGCGCGTGTGGGGCGTACCGGCTGACGAGGCTGCCGCGGGGACGTGCGGCACATGTGAACGGCTTACGGGTCAGACCTGTTGAGCCGCGGCGGCACGCATCTGAATGGAGGCGCCGCGCCGCCACTGGAGCGCCGTGCCGGCTGGCCTCGGGTCACGTAATCTCAGCCGACTCCTGTATGGCGACCATCTTTCGGACACCCCATGTTTGAACTGGTTTATTTGCAGCTCCATGAGAAACCAGCACGCCGCGGATTGTGACCGCCTGCCTCTGCCGCCCCCCCCCCCCCCCCACACACACATGGAGAGAGGGGGGTGGGGGGGTAGGGGGGTAGAGGGAGAGAGGGGGGTAGGGGGGTAGAGGGAGAGAGTTTTTTGCTTCTCTAGCTGGAGGTACATAATCTCCAGGTACAAAACCAAAAGCTTTTTATTACAACTAGAAATGAGTAACAGCAAAATGTATCTGAGAGTTTCTTTTCCATATTATGTGTCAGTGTACACTGATCTTTCGGTAGCCACACCTCAGATTGAAAGCGAATAATCGAACTGTACATATTTATTTCCCACAAAGAAGTACTGTACAGTAAATTTATTCATAAAAACAGGCATCTCTCTTAGTATTACAAAGTAACATACAAAGGCAACTTCAGTAGGAATATCTAGTATGTGGCACAGTTTATTAAACAAAAATATATACCTATCACATACGCATTTTGTATGAACGATACACACAGTATACAAAATTAACGTTTAAAAAAAATCCTTTATTTTGGTCTGTCTAAGCAAGCCTACACGCTTACGAGCAGCTAAGTCACGTACTTTTTTCATTACAGATATCTGAAACTGGTCACTTTCATCTTGGGCTTCAAACCATCACAAGGCAGTATCTAAACAAGTGAACGCCTCAGAAGCTGTTGGTATACTTTCATCTTCACTTTCTGGAGCACTGACTGATGAGATGCTGGCGGCGTCATCTTTATCAGTGACGACGTTTACGATCTTGCTCTCTTGCAGGATTTGGTGTCCTGGATCTGCATCATCGATATTCATCCATTCATGAACGTCTTCTTCATCACATTCGTGGCAATCTATTTCTTTTAGCATACCGAGAATTTCGGACATATCATTCTGTTCGTCATTTTTTTGACGGAGTGAGGGGGATGATGGACGGTAGGGTGGGAGAGTAACAGGTGCGAGCGAGTACACAGTTCGGTTAAGTGGTCGTTCGGCTGACCGACGTTCGGATAATCGACGCTCTACTGAGTATCATTCTTGCCAGTTACGTTATTAGTGCGGAATATCACCAGCGCGACAGTGAAAAAACGTAACTACTTCTGCCGTTTTACTACAGACATTGGACAAGATAACATGAAAACTCGGAATAGAAATCTTATTCGCAAAGCTTATTTTCTCATTATACATTGTAAGATAAAAAAGACTATGCTACACGAAGGAACTATTCCAGTGTGACGGAGGTAGATGTGGTCTACGTGTGTACACAAAAAAAGGATTACAATTTCAAAAAATTGCATGATTTATTTGAGAAAAAGAGCTTCAGAAGTTGAGCATATTGATAACGCGTTGCTCCACCTCGAGCCCGTACGCAATCCATTATTGGGCTTGGCGTTGATTGACAGTTGTCGATGTCCTGCGGAATACCGTGCCAAATTCTGCCCAATCGGCGCCTTAGATCCTCAAAATTCCGGACTGGTTGGAGGGTTCTGCGGCATTGATGGCCACGGTGCGGTTTTGGCAAGCACGAAGACAAGGAGCATAAACAGTCATCGTATGCGGGCTGGCATTATGCTGCCGAAATGTGAGCCCAGGTTGGCTTGCCATGAAGGCCAACAAAACAGCGCGGAGAATATGGTCGAGATACCGCTGTGCTGTTAGAGTGCCGCTTATGTCGACGACAGGGGATCCGTCATCGAAAGAAAATGGCAGTCTAAACCATCACTCCCGCTTGTCGAGCCCTAAGACTGGCTTCTCAGGCACCTCTTTACTGGTCATCGGGACTCAATTCGAACTGGGACTCCAGTCAATAAGATTCCATTCCGAAGAGGTGTCTGGAGACGTGGGATACCAACCTGTCCCCCGCCATACGCTCCGACAGCCCGGAGTGATGGTCTATGGTGCTTTTTCTTTTGATAGCAGGTCTCCTTTGGTTGCCATCCGCCGTCGCACACTTACAGCACAGATGTACTTCGACGATATTCTACGCCCCGTTTTGTTGCCCTTCATGGCAACCCATTCGCGGCTTACTTTTCAGCGAGATAATGCCCGCCCGCACACGGCTAGGGTTTCTATTGTCTTTGTGCCTGCCAAACATTACCTTGGCCAATAAGGTCGCCGAATATACCTCCAACTGAGAAGTATTGGAGCACGGCACGGTATCCTTCAGTAGGACATCTAACAAGTCAGTCAATCAATGCCAAGCAGAATAACCGCTTGCATAAGGACCATCGCATTATTGAGTCGTTCAATTTGTGTAGCTTTTTCTCGTGAATGAACTGTTTGTCTGTACACGTACATCACATCTACCGATTTCCGTCCCATTTGCATTATTCCTTAGTGGTGATGTTCATGCTGTTATGCCAATTACTCCAACTGACCCAAAAAAATCTTTAAAACGCTTCTAAGGAATCAGCCTGACAACTGTGTTGGGCCTGTTGAGACCTATTTCTGACAATCGATCCCTACAAGTATACAGTGCTTCATAAACATTCCGTGAAGTGATATAGTTATTCTTTGACTTAGCTTTTGTTAGTTATTCCGTGCTGTTCACGTTTACACAATTCATTCATGTGTGTAGTGTTAAGTTATTGCTAAATATATGTGGGAATAAAGGAATTGTTTTCTCCAACACCCACATTTGGTGACCCCGACGAACAACGTTAACATCCGCGTCGGCTTCAGCGTTTAACGAAGTTCTGCAACGTGCACGTTTGTAACTTCCGCGCCAGCCGCGTCGCGGTCGTTTCAGCACGATAATGACCGATTCGCCAGTCTCAATTCAACCTGAAGCCATCAGTGCAATTAACAGGGTGACGACAAAACCACCATTCTGGTTACATAATCCTCTATGTGATTTGCCCAGTTAGAAAGCCAGTTCGTCCTCGCACAAATATCGGCGGACGAAACTAAGTACAGCTATGTGGTTGCAGCACTTACAGAAGGTCTAGCAGCAGAAGTACAGGATATCCTAGCCGCACCACCAGATACCGATCGTTATGCATCCATTACAAACGCATTAATAACGCGTTTGTCACAATCAGAGGCAAAACGGCTAGAGAAGCTACTGCGCACTGAAGAACTCTGAGATCGCTCTACATCGCAACTCTCACGACGTTTGAGCACACTGGCAAGTAACACTGTAACTGATGATGTGCTACGAAATATATGGATGTCTCGGTTGCCGTCAGATACTGAAAAAATTCTCACGGTATGTGCAGGCGATTTAAACGCACTGGCACAAACGGCCGACGGGTTAATTGAAATGTATCCCACACCAAAACCGACGTCGAGAACTACTACACCACTCCCCAACACAACCACTAACACACGTGACGCACCGCCCGGTTTCAAGAAAGAAGTAGTTACAAGAGCTGGACGGCGTGTGAAATTTAATCTGCGGTATCGTTAGCATTAAAGGGGGGGGGGGGAGTCATGTAGTGACCTATTTCTGACAATCGATCCCTGCAAGCGTACAGTGCTTCATAAACATTCCGTGCAGTGTCAATTTACGTGCAGTGATATAGTTATTCTTTGACTTAGCTTTTGTTAGTTATTCCATTCTGTTCATGTCTACACAATTCATTCATGTGTGTAGTGTTAAGTTATTGCTAAATATGTGTGGTAATAAAGGAATTGTTTTCTCCAACACCAACAGGCCGATCTACCGTCGTATGGAACTCAAGTGGCTTCCAACAACGGAAAATATTTTGATGGCCTCTCAAGAAATGGTTCAAATGGCTTTAAGCACTATGGGACTTAACATCTGAGGTCATCAGTCCCCTAGAACTTAGAACTACTTAAACCTAGCTAACCTAAGGACATCACACACATCCATACCCGAGACAGGATTCGAACCTGCGACCGTAGCGGTCGCGCGGTTCCAGACTGTAGCGCCTAGAACCGTTCGGCCACACCGGCCGGCGACGGCCTCTCAGTCAAGGCATACGTCACATTAGCCTTCACTGTATCAAGGGTTTGTAGAATTACTGAACCCCACGCTACACATACAGAGCTCATGGAGGCACATTGTCTGCTAAACACAGCTGAGTAAGAACACTCAACGTAGTCATAGGGATCAGAAAGGACTGAAGAAGAAAGTTTCTGCTAACAGAAACAATGCTACGAAAGTTTCTGCTGGGCTTCGTATGCTCTCTTTGAATCTTTCGTGGTGCTTCCCTTGGAGGGGGTGGGGGGTGGGAGAGAGAGAGAGAGAGAGAGAGAGAGAGAGAGAGAGAGAGAGAGAGAGAAAGAGAAAGAGAGAGAGAGAGAGAGTTTGTTGACTGACATGAGAAGTTGCATCTGGAGCACGTATCTTTAACAAGAATTTATGTGAAGTTTACTAGAAAGGATTACTTCCTCAAAGCTTCCAGAATGCAACCCTATATACTGTAGAGAGATGCTGTTGCAAACAGCATTTAATGATTCAAATCTCAAACTTCAGCTAGCTACAAATATTATACCATTAAACAACTAAGAATGATGCCCCTATATGTTAATTCCACGAAGACCTAAAGCTACAGTGACCATTCGCGTACTTGGAAATGACAGGTTGAAGTGACAGCAGAACAGTCTTCCGTGGCAGTTCACTAGTTATTCCTTTTGTTCTTTACAAGTTATGACGACATGAAGACTAGAGAATTACGGTAGTTGTGGCGTTTGACAATGTACGGAAACATACGACTATTTTACGACGTTTACTTCACCTCTCATATTTAAAAGATGAGAAACTTCGCTCTTGTTGGGAGTCACCCAGCTGCGGCGCCACACACAGGAAGCGGCGGAGAACTGCCAGAGCAGCGGAAGGAAACTTGCTGCTGAGAGGCGAGCGAGACCGAAGGACGGCGGTAATGAAACGCGCTAAAGAGATTCAGTGTCGGACACACTCTGGCCGCAGGCAAGGACTGGCAAAGTTGCCTCAAGACACGCGGCAGCATTCGCAAGCCAAAGCAGCTTATGCGTTGTGCCAGTATTTTACACACAAAACGGTTTTTTTGAGGGAATTTTCCGCTTCTTCAGTGTCGACGTATCCTATTTTAAGCTGCAATATCTGGTAAGGCAACTCGTACACAAACGCCCTCATGCGATAAAAATGATGATGGAAAAGTAATGAGCACAGCCGTATGTATTCTCTAAGACTTAACGAAATTTTACCGGCGTTACAGCCGGAGACGAATGTCTCGTCAAAAGGATAACATTCAGTATCAACACATTGTCCTCAAGTATGCACAATAACGAGAAGGTAATTTTATGTTAGCAAAATTTCGAAAAATAACAATGCTTAAATGCTTCCAGAATGAGCCACAGCGGAGTATACGCCGATTTGAAACTTCTTGGCAATCTCTGGGTTCAAGTGCCTGTCTGGCGCACAGTTTGAATTTGCCAAGAAGTTGCGAAAATACTAGTAAAACATATTTCTTATACAACACCAGAGCGTTCGTCTTCAAGGCTGTTTGCACTGCACCTCCTGAGACGATCTCCATGAGATCGCCATTCTAAAAGCGTATTACATTTACTGATATCTATTGCACTGCCATTAACAAAACCCACAAAAATCTCTGATAGAACAATACAGAATTTCGCTAAACCATCTCATGATTATGGTATCTTGTATCTTACTACTGAGAGCCGCTGAAGTGCGAGGTTGCGTGGCAATGGATTAATAATTTTACCGAAAACAACTATGTTTTAAAATGTTCAAATGTGTGAAATCTTATGGGACTTAACTGCTACGGTCATCAGTCCCTAAACTTACACACTACTTAACCTAAATTATCCTAAGGACAAACACACACACCCATGCCCGAGGGAGGACTCGAATCTCCGCCGGGACCAGCCGCACAGTCCATGACTGCAGCGCCCTAGGCCGCTCGGCTAATCCCGCGCGGCAACTATGTCTTATACTGAAGGAATGAACTCTTCCTCGGATTCATGTTTTGTACAAAGTGCTTTCATATTCTGTGTGATCGAAACTACTGACACCAAATAAATGTAAAAGATGCCTCGACAAGAGAAGTTGTACAAACGAGATTATTTGTTTCTTCGATTGCTAGCAACGTATGAAATTTTAAGTAACTAATTTTATCTTCACAAGATTGTTTTTATAGTACCTCTTGCAGCACATATAATCTGCAATGTTGAGGACTGTTATGGCAGTTTTTGGCAAAATGGTCTCAAGTAACTGACTTTATAGACTAATTAGATATTCAGTGGGAGTGCTGAAACGCTTGTCGGAGGTTTTTTTAAACCCCTCCTGCTTATGGCTTTTCTTGATCATTCGTCGTGTCGTAGTTCATATATTCTGCCATAAAAATTAACGTCAACAACTTTCTCATAATCTCTCCATCACACTTTTTTTTCACAGAAAGGAATATGGTTTACTGTCACCCTTCGACTGCTCCTTTGAACACCAACCCAACTTCCAAATCTTATGGGTTTGACGTACAAAAATCGCCGAATGCCTTTAGAGTATAGCCGCAACGTCGTATCACGTCTGCTGTTAGTTTCTGCACTGTTCGAAGTTTAGCTACTGTATTCACCAGTGTTGTCGGAAATCACTCTGATTTTAAACAGCGGAAGATTGTCGAACTTTGGCTGGAGCAATTAGATCGCTCTAAGATAAGGATATAGAGAGCTTATTTTATATAATTTTGTTGTTGAAATCATAAAATTTCTATACGTGATACTTCAACTAAGAATTCCTGCTTCGTTTGAAATCTAAGTTCATAGTGCAGTTGAAGTAGACGAGCACGTTTTTTTTACACAATATATCATGTATTTCGAAGTTCCGCAGAAAGAATATTTTTACATATGTCTAATGATAAATAAGTCGTACGCATCTAGTAGAAAGCTGTAGACGAACCACGATAGTAGAACGAAAGAACTGGGTCTTGTGTGGAAAAAGTTGAAACTGTAGCACTGCGAATGCAACATCTGAAGTGAACACCACACTCATTTTCAAAAAAATAGTTCAAATGGCTCTGAGCACTATGGGACTTGACATCTGAGGTCATCAGTCCACTAGAACTTAGAACTACTTAAGTCTAACTAACCTAAGGACATCACACACATCCATGCCCGAGGCAGAATTCGAACCTGCGACCGTAGCGGTCGCGCGGTTCCAGACTGAAGCGCCTAGAACCTCTCGGAGATCTCGGCCAGCCACACATTTTCGAATTGTCTGTTATAACAGGATTCGTCACTTTACTAAAGCAAAGTAATCTGTAATTATGAAGTCTTGTATGAGATAATTGTAAATGCATTGAGAAATGTGTTTCATAATCTCATAAAGAATGTTTTGCTAAGAACAGTGATACTACTGCTCATTTCATTTACAGTAAAAAGTGTTTCAAAGTCATTTCGCCCCAGCCGCGGAAGAAATTATGATCCGTTAACTGTTTAAATGCTGCCTGGTCATTCTGAATGAGAAATGATCGAGATACAGTCCAGATCGAGCGACAGTCTGGTACTGAGTACTCGGCAGCAGTGCAGTGCAGAAAAAAAGAAAAATGAAGCCTCTACACACACACACACACACACACACACACACACACACACACACACACACACAGAGAGAGAGAGAGAGAGAGAGAGAGAGAGAGAGAGAGAGAGAACATGTCGGACATTTGCTGCGTGTAACGTATGACAAAACTTCCGCGTTTCTTCTGTAATTTATGAATGTTTGTCTGCACACTGAGTAGGATTCTGGCCTCCATTCTGGAACGTCTCCAAGAGAACGCCGCGATGCGTGGTCGTCCTGCACTGGCACAGATAACCTGCTTTGCTCGGAGTCTCTTGTTGTTGTTGTTCTTGTGGTCTTCAGTCCTGACACTGGTTTGATGCAGCTCTCCATGCTACTCTATCCTGCGCAAGTTTCTTCATCTCCAAGTACCTACTGCAACCTACATACTTCTGAATCTGCTTAGTGTATTCATCTCTTGGTCTCCCTCTACGATTTTTACCCTCCACGCTGCCCTCCAATACTAAATTGGTGATCCCTTGATGCCTCAGAACATATCCTACCAACCGGTCCCTTCTTCTAGTCAAGTTGTGCCACAAATTTCTCTTCTCCCCAATTCTATTCAATACCTCATTAGTTATGTGATCTACCCATCTAATCTGCAGCATTCTTCTGTAGCACCACATTTCGAAAGCTTCAATTCTCTTCTTGTCCAAACTAGTTATCGTCCATGTTCCACTTCCATACAAGGCTACACTCCATACAAATACTTATCTATACTCGATGTTTTCAAATTTCTCTTCTTCAGAAACGCTTTCCTTGCCGTTGCCAGTCTACATTTTATATCATCTCTACTTCGACCATCATCAGTTATTTTGGTCGCGGTGGCCTCGCGGTTCTAGGCGCGCAGTCCGGAACCGCGCGACTGCTACGGTCGCAGGTTCGAATCCAGCCTCGGGCATGGATGTGTGTGATGTCTTTAGGATAGTTAGGTTTAAGTAGTTCTAAGTTCTAGGGGACTGATGACCACAGCTGTTAAGTCCCGTAGTGCTCAGAGCCAGCCATCAGTTATTTTGCTCCCCAAATAGCAAAACTCCTTTACTACTTTAAGTGTCATATTTCCTAATCTAATTCCCTCAGCATCACCCAACTTAATTAGACTACATTCCATTATCCCCGTTTTGCTTTTGTTGATGTTCATCTTATATCCTCCTTTCAAGACACTGTCCATTCCATTCAACTGCTCTTTCAAGTCCTTTGCTCTCTCTGACAGAATTACGTCATCGGCGAACCTAAAAATTTTTATTTCTTCTCCATGGATTTTAATACCTACTCCGAATTTTTCTTTGTTTCCATTACTGCTTGCTGAATACACAGATTGAATAACATCGGGGAGAGGCTACAACCCTGTCTTACTCCCTTCCCAACCACTGCTTCCCTTTTATGCCCCTCAACTATTGTAACTGCCATCTGGTTTCTGTACAAATTGTAAATAGCCTTTCGTTCCCTGTATTTTACCCCTGCCACCTTCAAAATTTGAAAGAGAGTATTCCAATCAACATTGTCAAAAGCTTTCTCTAAGTCCACAAATGCTAGAAACGTAGGTTTGCCCTTCCTTAATCTAGCTTCCAAGATAAGTCGTAGGGTCAGTATTGCCTCACGTGCTCCAATATTTCTACGGAATCCAAACTGATCTTCCCCGAGGTCGGCTTCTATCAGTTTTTACATTCGTCTGTAAAGAATTCGCGTTAGTATTTTGCAGCCGTGATTTATTAAACTGATAGTTCGGTAATTTTCACATCTGTCAACACCTGCTTTCTTTGGGATTGGAATTATTATATTCTTCTTGAAGTCTGAGGGTATTTCGCCTGTTTCATACATCTTTCTTACCAGATGGTAGAGTTTTGTCAGGACTGGCTCTCCCAAGACCGTCAGTAGTTCCAATGGAATGTTGTCTACTCCGGCGGCCTTGTTTCGACTCAGGTCTTTCAGTGCTCTGTCAAGCTCTTCACGCAGTATCGCATCTCCCATTTCATCTTCATCTACATCCTCATCCAATTCCATAATATTGTCCTCAAGTACATCGCCCTTGTATAGACCCTCTATATACTCCTGCCACCTTTCTGCTTTCCCTTCTTTGCTTAGAACTGGGTTTCCATCTGAGCTCTTAATATTCATACAAGTGGTTCTCTTTTCTCCAAAGGTCTCTTTAATTTTCCTGTAGGCAGTATCTATCTTACCCCTAGTGAGATAAGCCTCTACACCCTTACATTTGTCCTCTAGCCATCCCTGCTTAGCCATTTTGCACTTCCTGTCGATCTCATTTTTGAGACGTTTGTATTCCTTTTCGCCTACTTCATTTACTGCATCTCCTCATAGACCATCGATTAAATACTCTAGATGCAGTTTACTGCTTCCTACAAAAACAAGAGCGAAGAACGAAGCCCAATAATGATCACGATATATTTTACTAACAGTGAGCAACACGAAAAGATGCCTATGATCGATTTGTTTCTCACAAAACCGCTTTTATTTATTTGTTCCATTGTTTCGGAACATTAACCATCTTCGTAAACACACGATGCACAGTTAAGAAAACTAATACGTGTATAGTATATTTATTTCTCTTTTTTATTGTATTTATTTATTTTGTAGTAATTATGTGTGTACTCCATACATTCTGTTGTTACAACTGTTAATTCAATATTTTACTCTCTTTATGTATCTTTTAGTCTTCAGTACTCTCAGAAAGTACTAGAATTATTTTATTCGTATTGTTAATTTACACTGTTATTAGGCATTGTTTTTCGTGTTTACTGTTGATCTATTTTCTTGTTTTCTCTTTTACATGTATTTAGTGTTTAACTTTTAATTCTTTAATTTCATTACTACTACACTGTCAAAGATGACATTGCCCTTGCCCCACTTTTGATGACTAACATATTTTTCAGTGTTGCTTTCGAATACTCTACCACCTTCTAGTCAGTTACAATCTGATGATAAATTAATTCTGTAGACCACACCTAATATTGTGCTTCTTATTTATATTTATTTTATTATTTTGCTTCATTTTCGTAATATGCTGCAAGTTTTATACAATTGCCTGGAATTTTCTTCAACCGAGAGTTTTTACACAACAAGGGCAACATATCTGAAAGCGAAAAATGTCTGCTTTAGAATAACTGGACAGAGAAAAAGCCAACGCTGGATATAAATATCTCTATAAGTTATAAAAATACATGTAAGTATGGACAACGATGTGACGAAAGTCATGGGACACCTCCTAACATCGTGTCTGACCTCCTTTGGTCAGTAGTGCTGCAGCTCAACGTAGCGTGGACTCAGCAAGTAGTAGGAAGACCCCTATAGAAATATTGAGCCATACTGCCTCTACAACCGTCCATAATTGCGAAAGTGTTGCCGGTGCACGATTTTTGCGCACGGACTGATCTTCCGATAATGTCTCTCAAATGTTCGAAGGGATTCATAAATGTGTATCTGGATAGCTATGTCATTCGCTCTAACTGTCCAGAACGTTCTTCAAACCAATCGTGACTTGTATTCTGGTAACAGCCCATCGTCGTTTGGATGCATTAAGTCCATGAATGACTAAATGGCGGTCAAATAGACGAACATAACCATTTCCAGACAATGATCGGTTCGGCTGGACCAGAAAATCCATTCCATTCCATTTAAACGTAAACCACTCCATTACGGAGCCAACATCAGCTTGCACAGTGCCTTGTTGACAACTTGGGTCCATGGCTTCGTGGGATCTACACCATACTCAAAGCCTACCATCGCCTCTTACCAACCGAATTGGTTACTCACCTGACTACACAACGGTTCTGTAGTCGTCTGAGGTCTAATTGATATGATCACGAGCCCAGGCGAGGCGCTGCAGGCAATGGCGTGCAGTTAGCATAGGCACTCGTGTCGCTTTTCTGCCGCCATATCCCATTAACGCAAAATTTCGCTACACTGTCGCGACGAATACGTTCGTCGTACGTCCCACATTGATTTCTGCAGTTATTCCAAGTATTATTAATTGTCTATTAACACTGACAACTATCAAAACGACGCTGCTTTCAGTAGTTAAGTAAACGCCCCCGGCCACTGCTTCTCCTCTTTCTTCCTTCTCAGCAATTTGTATGATAAACTTTAGCAAGAAAGTGCGTTGTGAAGCTTGCTTTGGCTATTAATAATCTTTGTTATTGTTAGTTCCTTAATCCTTATGCTCTGTACCGACTTTAGAGGCGCCTGTGCACGATCAAACAATGTCTAATTTTACAATTTTAGTCAATTATTTAACCGTGTACGTTGCTGTTTGTCGTGTTTCTCTAACATGACTTATGTCTTCGTGATAATTTTGATCGACGGAAAATTTGACAAAATGATGGACGTTGTTTGATGTTGTCTGGCAGCATGCGTTCAGTGAAAACTGTTTTAATACAATTTATTCGAATGTATCTTGAGTTTGCAAAACTGTTGAAATATCAAGGATAAAAACATAGTAGCACTGGCTATTACCAGAATAGCAGAGATGTCCATACTTCTCAGTCATATATAAGGCAGGAAAAGGTTAAGAAGAAGATCAGTATTCACAGCATAATATACAAACGAGAGTGCAATAAAATAGGAAAAATAAAAATTGATGTTCTCCGCCTCAAAAGTGGCTCTGAGCTCTATGAGACTTAGCATCTGAGGTCATCAGTCCCCTAGAACTGAGAACTACTTAAACCTAACTAACCTAAGGACATCACACACATCGATGTCCGAGGCAGGGTTCGAACCTGCGAACCGTAGCGGTAGCGCGGTTCCAGACTGAAGCGACTAGAACCGCTCTGCCACACCGGTCGGCTTCTCCGGTTCTTCCATGGGCGATGAACGTTCCCACGTTGTCGTATTTTAATGAACTGTTATTAGAGAACCAAGTAAAATAGAATAAACTGTCGCAAACTTATGTGTATTTTCTTTTCAGTGTGTGGCCGAAGTAACTATAAAGAAATTAAAAGATTCACTGCATGTTCGCAGAAAATTACTGTAATGATCAAATCTCGAGAGTAACGTTTCCTTTATCAGATTTTCATGCTTATTTTCCTCTCTCGTTTTAAATCATTCCCGGAACCAGCCGATTCTTCTTCTTCTACTACTACTTCTTCTTCTTCAAACACAGTGCCAAATTCAATGTTATAAATGTTTTATCTGTATTTACAGCTATTTGATAAATCCGTGGCTAGATTTGCCGTCAGATCACCGAAGTTAAGCAGTGTCGGGCTTGGCTAACGCTTGGATGAGTGACCGTTCAGGTCTGCCGTGCGCTGTTGTCAAGCGTGGTGCACTCATCGCTTGTGAGGCCAATTGAGAAGTAACTACTCCGACCACAAAAGCTGATAACGACAGAGACAGCGGTGTATAACCACAAGCCTCTCCATATTCGCAACCAGTGACGCCTTGGGTATAATGGAATGTTCTCCTTCAAATTGTGAAGGTAGCAGGGGTAAAATACAGGGAGCGAAAGGCTATTTACAATTTGTACAGAAACCAGATGGCAGTTATAAGAGTCGATGGGCACGAAAGGGAAGCAGTGGTTGGGAAGGGAGTGAGACAGGGTTGTAGCCTCTCCCCGATTTTATTCAATCTGTATATTGAGCAAACAGTAAAAAAACGAAAGAAAAATTTGGAGTAGGTATTAAAATCCATGGAGGAGAAATAAAAACTTTTAGGTTCGCCGATGACATTGTAATTCTGTCAGAGACAGCAAAGGACTTGGAGGAGCAGTTGAATGGAATGGACAGTGTCTTGAAAGGAGGATATAAGATGAACATCAACAAAAGCAAAACGGGGATAATGGAATGTAGTCGAATTAAGTTGGGTGATGCTGAGGGAAATAGATTAGGAAATGAGACAAAGTAGTAAAGGAGTTTTGCTATTTGGGGAGCAAAATAACTGATCATTGTCGAAGTAGAGAAGATATAAAATGTAGACTGGCCATGGCAAGGAAAGCGTTTCTGAAGAAGAAAAATTTGTTAACATCGAGTATTGATTTAAGTGTCAGGAAGTCGTTTCTGAAAGTATTTGTATGGAGTGTAGCCATGTATGAAAGTGAAACGTGGACGATAAATAGTTTGGACAAGAAGAGAATAGAAGCTTTCGAAATGTGGTGCTACAGAAGAATGCTGAAGATTAGATGGGTAGATCACGTAACTAATGAGGAGGTACTGAAGAGAAATGGGGAGGAGTTTGTGGCACAACTTGACTAGAAGACGGTATCGGTTGGTAGGACATGTTCTGAGGCATCAAGGGATCACCAATTTAGTATTGGAGGGCAGCGTGGAGGATAAAAATCGTAGAGGGAGACCAAGAGAGGAATTCACTAAGCAGATTCAGAAGGATGTAGGGTAAAGTAGGTACTGGGAGATGAAGAAGATTGCACAGGATAGCGTAGCAGTAGCATGGAGAGCTGTATCAATTCAGTCTCAGGACTGAATACCACAACAATAACGACGCCTTCGGTCGAGGATAACACGGTGGTCGGTCGGTACTGTCAGGCCTCCCGAGGCCTTTTCGGACGCGTTATAGTATCACGGAAGGTATCTCATAACGTCGTTATCACTGTTTGGTACTGAGCTAAGCTGAGCGGAGTGACGTAACGTTGACGTTCCGTCTAGTGTGAACACTTCACCATTTGACGGTGACATCGCCTGCCGTTCCGTTCCGTTCTCGTCTCATGGGAATTGGCGTTTATCCTGAACGAGCTTTCGAAATAGCAGATGGCCGTGTCGCTAGGTATCGGGCGGCCGCCGGGAGTGCCAGCAATTCCCCCCCCCCCCCCCCCCCCCCCCCCCCCGCGGGCTGGCCTGGGTGGTGGGGGGGACAGGGGGCGCGCTGCCGTGGCGTGTGCACGGGCCGGGGGGCGTTGCGCAGGGCGTCAACTTGACCCGCTTCCCTGTGAACGCCAGAAGAGTGCCGGGCCAGCGCAGGTCCCCCGCTTCCTGCCGCGCCGCTGGATCGCCCACATCCTGGCCGTCCTCAACTCTAGACGCCGTCTCCGCTTCCACTCCGCGGACTGCTCATTGCCCTCCTGGCCGCACAACCCGTGGGCCTCGTTATCCGATAGGGCTGCTGCTGGTACTGCTGCCAGCGACACTTAGCCATTTGCCTCCTGCAGCGCTGACGATGATTTGTTCGAGTCCACAGCTCTGCGAATCCACTGCGCTTAGAGACAGGAGTTAGACGGTCAGTCTGCCATGCGACGCTGGTCTTTCGTTGCTGTTTATGTCGATACACGCCGGATGTCACTCTCATGAACGTCAAAACATTCCTCAGTGCTCTTCAGATGGCGAGAGCGAAACTCGATGGGAAGATTCCGTCAAAGACTCTCGGGTATAGTTTCAATTTCTACGTTGACACGAGGACGCTTACGATGTTGTCTGCCAACACTGGTATTTAATCTGCTCTCGTTGCGCTCATGCATGTTACAGTAATCTAGTTTGCACTGCTGTTTTTTCTTATTTTCCCCCCTTCAGTTTTGACCAACTAATGACAGTTTCAATTCCTTCTACTCGTATTTTCCCTCGCTTCCTTTCCTTTAACATTCGTTCAATTTTTTAACGTGTCCCTTCTTCATACCACTTCAAATCTGTTGTTCTGCTTCTGCCGTGGAATCCTAAATTTAACAATTTCCTTCTGAAAATATCTACTACATACTACCTCTTTTCCTCTTTTATGCTGTGTACTCGTAAATCTTTAATTTCTCGGATCCAGATAGCTCGTTTATTTTCTGAGAGATAATCTAACATCCCTGAGACCTTAATTTCTCCCAGGATAAACAGACGTCAATAACTTAAAGGAATGCAGCCGATTGACGTCGTCGACAACCGCCGATATGTCAACAGGAGACACCGTGCCGTTGTCAAGGCAAAACTGCTGTAAGAAAGCGCAGTGCAAGCGAATTTAAAACCTTTGTTTTCAGAGAAATTCCGTTAACTCACACACAATATATGCCACAATATATATATATTTTTTTGGCAAATGAGGCAGCAGGATTTCAAGAAAAAATTATTAAAAATCTCTGTTCATAAGGTTAATTGCTACTTTAATTTCAACAACTTCCTTAATAACACTATCCCAATAGCTGGAAGCGCCTGCCGGAACCTCCTCGTTGTCATATACCGTATGATCATCGTTGCCAAGACAGTGTTCTCTGATGGAAACTTGCTCGACTGTTGTAAGCGTGTGCGCTGCTTATGCTCTGTACACCGGTTCTCCACAGTCATGGTCTGCCCGACATATGACGTACCACAGCTGTAAGGAATACGGTACACACCCTACTTACGCAAACCAAGACCATCCTTTTCGGAACCCAAAAGGACCCTGATCTTAGATCGTGGTTGAAAAACAGACTTCGCATCATATTTACGCAAAATACGACCAATCATATTCGAAACGATCGCTTCGTATGGCAAAAAGGCCGTACACTTTGGTGTCACCCCTAGTATCATTCACCCTGTGCACAGTTGGTCGATAACGCAACGCACGTCTAATCTGTCTCACTGTAACCATTCGTGACGAAAGATGACTCTGAGATGGTTCTCTGGCATATTTCGTAGCAAAACACTTTGCCACTCTGTTAAGCTCTATAGTAGGTCAGTGTGAGCACTAAATTAAGAACTCGGCTATTTCTTACTTTTTTTTTAGATGTAGTTGAAATGGGATGGCCGTTGTCACCTGTTACTGCCAATTTGTTTATGGACGATTTCGAGGAACGTGCCTTCGAGTCGGCGGCTTTGAAACTTGCGTGTTTTTCAGATATGTAGACGATGCTTCTGTTGTTTGGCCTCATGTCAGTGAGAATTTGAACCACTTTTTAGAACACCTGTATTCAATCCACCGGAATATTCGTTTCAAGCGGGACATGGAAAAGAATGTCTGTCACCCTTTCGTTGGCGTGTCTGTCAGGAGAAAGGTGGATGGCACATTGGGACTTTACTTTTGTATGAAGTGTACTGACATTGACTTGTATCTACTGACTGAGGAAAGTTGAACTTTCGCTAACTTGTCATTTACTAGTGAGGGAATTTTTGTGTATTATAAAACAGTAATGTAACCTATAAAATTAAAGAAATCTCACACAACAGGTGCTTTTCATACAATAATACAAACAATATTATAAAATTTGTTTAGAAATGCTTTCACTAGTAAAAGTCGTCCTCCATTGGCTCAACGTGAAGGGGTACCTCGTACCTTGTTTCACAGGTCCAATGTTATATTAGATCCTGAGAGTTTGTCAGTTGAGTTAGTCCATGTCGAAGTCACCTTTCGTCAGAATGGTTATATGTGCTATCGACCAACTGTGCACAGGGTGACTGATGATACTGCCGAGGGTTACGAAGCGAGCATTTCGGTGTTTTTCGACCACCATCTAAGATCAGTGTCCTTTTAGGTTCCGTAAAGGATGATCTTTGTTTTCGTAAGAGAAGTATTCCTTGCAGTTGTGACACGTCATATATTGGACGGACTATCGGGGACTGTGGAGAACCGGTGTACAGAGCACAAGCGGCACACACGCTTACAGTAGCCGAGCAAATTCACATCTGCAGAACATAGTCTTGGTACCAGTCATCCTGTGGAATATAACACGGCTTTTCTGGCATGCACTTCCAGCTAAGGAAGCTGTTGAAATTAAATTAGCAAGCAACTTTATGAATAGAGATGGTGGTTTCTGTTTAAATTCTGCATGGAATCCTGCAGTTTCGTTTGTCAAAAAACAGAGTGAAGAGTTTATGCTGCCTCATCCCTTGATTAATAATTTGACTATCGGTAAGCTCTGATGTCGGTCATCTTTGATTTGTGATGGCTCTAGTGTTTCTGTGTGCCCATTGTTTATGCTCGATTAAATCCTCCATGGGTGATGTTTAAATCCTCTATGGATCATTCCAAGTTACGTTTTCCCAAATCACGTAGGACGGATGTTGGGCCGATCCTTTGCAACAGACGCGACAGGTACCCTTTTCCATCCCCGTCCAATTTGAGCTTGTGCTGCGTCTCTAATAACATCAGAAGTCGATAGAACGATAAAACCTAATCTTCCTTCGTCTTCATATAATGAGACACTCACATAGGAACAACAGAACACCTATATTAATATAAACAAGTACATTGCAATGCACCTGAAGACAAGCTGCTATTTAAGAAGCAAAATATAACCCATACATATACATGCTGTCCCAGTAGGGACAGTCTGTATTCAGGATACGACAGGGGCAATTACTCGAAGCAAAAGTGCATACCTTAAAAGATATGAACACTTTATCTTCGCTACTGTGAGAAACATCTACTCTACTGAACAAGTGCTCACTGCTCGTAAGATACGAATTTTCTCTCTCTCCCCCCTCTCTCAGTTATTCCTGAATATTGATCATTCCTCCTGGGAAACCTACGTATTTCAAATGCTCCCGTAACGTTAACATAAAATTCAAGAATACCTTACCGGTATTGTAATGTGTAATTTCGGAAAACATTGTGACATTGGTATGCTCGCAGAAAATGGCAGCTCGGAAGAACACCACAGGCTATCGCTTTAGTAGCTGCGAATGTGGGCAGTTAGTTAAGCTGGCCCTAATGTAGGTTAATCGACTGGTGGATCTGGGCCGGCCATTGCAGCAACACGTTCCTGACCTCGCACCGACCGTCTGTCCCTCTGCCAGAAGCTCTGTATGCATTTTCTGCCACTTCAGAAGACACACTAATACGAAAGCATCAAAATGTCTTCCTCGGATGAAAGTAAGCTCTATGTTAGACACTTTTAACTGAGAAGATGTGCCAATGCCTCGCGTCAAAACACAATTAAGGAGATGTATTTCGAAAATAGAGGGGTAGTGTCAGATTGTATTGTTTAATTTCGACCAGGAGGCATTTATGAATGACTCACTGCTAAGATCACGGCACACAAAGGCAAGCGTTCGTGTTCAACCCCCTTCCGTCATACATTTTCAGTCTCCTTCAGTAATATTATGTGCTTTTACTGGAAGACGTTGACCTACGAGTATGGCGGTTGTCCAGCCTTCCTATATGTTACCAAAATTTTGGAAGGATCTGTCTGGAATATTTCACACCCAATACCTTTTAATTACCACTATCCTCTGATTCAGTAGTCGTCCTTTGTTTCGAGTGCAAGTCCATTTTGTATTGGATTGGCGTATACTGTCCATACATACACTATGTGATGAAAAGTATCCGGACACCTGGTTGAAAATGACTGACAAGTTCGGGGCGCCCTCCATCGGTAATGCTGGATTTCAATTTGGTGTTGACCCACCCTTAGCGTTGATGACAGCTCTCGCAGGAATAAGTTCAGTCAGGTGCTGGAAGGTTTCTTGGGAAATGGCAAGCCATTCTTCACAGAGTGCTGCACAAGGAGAGGTTTCTATGTCGGTCGATGAGGCCTGGCAGGAAGTCGGCGTTCCAAAACATCCCAAAGGTGATACATAGGATTCAAGTCAGGACTCTGTGCAGGCCAATCCATTACAGGGCCTGTATCTCGTGGTCGTGCGGTAGCGTTCTCGCTTCTCAAGCCCGGGTTCCCGGGTTCAATTCCCGGCGGGGTCAGGGATTTCCTCTGCCTCGTAATGGCTGGGTGCTGTGTGCTGTACTTAGGTTAGTTAGGTTTAAGTAGTTCTAAGTCCTAGGAGACTGATGACCATAGATGTTAAGTCCCATAGTGCTCAGAGCCATTTGAACCATTACAGGGATATTATTGTCGTGTACCCACTCCGCCACAGGGAGTGCATTATGAGGTGCTCGATCATGCTGAAAGATGCAATCGCCATCCCCTAATTACTCTTCAACAGTGAAAAGCAAGAAGGTGCTTAAAACATCAATATAGGCCTGTGCTGTGATAGTGCCACGCAAAACAAGGGGTGAAGCTGGCCGCGGTGGTCTCGCGGTTCTTGGCGCGCAGTCCGGAACCGTGCGACTGCTACGGTCGCAGGTTCGAATCCTGCCTCGGGCATGGATGTGTGTGATGTCCTTAGGTTAGTTAGGTTTAAGTAGTTCTAAGTTCTAGGGGACTAATGACCACAGCAGTTGAGTCCCATAGTGCTCAGAACCATTTGAACCTCCTCCATGAAAAACACGATCACACTATAACAGCACCGACTCCGAATTTTACTACTGGCACTACACAAACTGGCAGATGACTTTCACCAGGCATTCGCCATACGCACGCCCTGCCATCGGATCGCCACATTGTGTACCGTTTTTCGTCACTCCACACAACGCGTTTTCCACTGTTCAATCGTCAAATGTTTACGCTCCTTACGCCAAGCGAGGCGTCGTTTGGCATTTACCGGCGTGATGTGCGGCTTATGAGCAGCCACTCGACCATGAAATCCAAGTTTTCTCACATCTCGCCTATGTCACAGTACTTGCAGTGGATCCTGATGCAGTTTGGAATTCCTGCGTGATGGTCTGGATGGATGTCTGCCTCTTACACATTACGACCCTCTTCGACTATCGGAGGTCTCTGTCAGTCAACACACGAGGTCGGCTTGTACGCTTTTGTGCTGTACGTGTCCCTTCACGTTTCCACTTCACTACCACATCGGAAACAGTGGACGTCTGACGTAAGTGACACCCAATCACTTGACCACGTTCGAAGTCCTTGAGTTCCGCGGAGCGCCCCATTCTGCTCTCACGATATCGCTGATATGGAGTACCTGGCAGTAGGTGGTGGCAGCAACATGTACCTAGTACGAAAAACGTATGTTTTTGGGTGCGTCCGGATACTTTTGATCACATAGTGTGTGTGAATCCTTTATGAACGTACGAGTATTTTGTCATACATAGTATGGGGGACGTGCGTTATTATGAAGCAGCACGGAATTTGACGCACCATTCCAGAACGGCGTGTTTCGACAGTCGCGCTATCCCATACACATTCTTCACTCTCCACAGATGTCTACCGGTGTTTGTCCTTCGGCAGCCAAAAAATGAATAACTGCACGTTGGTCCTGTTTGGAGGCATTTACTGCACGCACATGGGAATGACACGAATGCGCTAACCAACACGTCGGTGCTCATATACCGGCGTCGGAGTCTCTCTAAGTTGCTTATACCCTGCACCAGTGCCAACAAACGAAAACTTTTTGAATGCTCCTTCCGTTTCTTCCACAATTCAATAATCATTCACTTTGTTGACATGCACAAT
Source organism: Schistocerca gregaria (assembly GCF_023897955.1). Classification (NCBI taxonomy): domain Eukaryota; kingdom Metazoa; phylum Arthropoda; class Insecta; order Orthoptera; family Acrididae; genus Schistocerca; species Schistocerca gregaria. The sequence goes on along the minus strand of NC_064920.1, from coordinate 434,519,135 downwards.
GATAGCGTTCCTTGCTTCTTTCGTCACTGCATACATTTATGGACTAACAAAGAACACGTAGCAAACTTTTTTTTTTTTTTTTTGCAAACGTGAGTTGAAAGCTGAAAATGTAACCAAACAAACATTGGTTTTGGAGTTCCAGCTTCATTCGTTATCGATATAAATACACAAAGTGGAATTAAATGGATCACGAAAGCATCCTTTTCACGTCGCATCCTTCTCTTCTTGTTTTTTCGAAGTATATTAACAACAAACCAGTTGCATTAACGAGGGTGCATGTGTCGTATTAGTAGAGCAAACATGCAAGCGAGAACAGATAAACGTTCGACACTGTCTTCCTGACACCACGTTACTAACGTAAGCATTGTAAGTTTTTGTATCTAAAACAGCTGTTGCGTGCACACGACAGAAATAATGAACAACAAGCTATCCTAAACAGTAGTCTGCTGATGTTTTGGGCTGTTTAAGATGGCAGCAGGCTCCACCAAGTCTGGCTTCAAAACAGCATACAGCGTAAGTCTATAGCGCCATCTCCGTATTTTGTTTTTATCTCACATGACTACAGAAGAGGACCAGAGATGCAGCAATGTGCCGCAGCCGTTTGACGTTGTCGACGTAGGAAGTTAAATTTCTGTTCGTCTGTATGGCAACAAACTAGTTGACATCCGAAAAGTATATACAACACCCTTACATGATCGCAGTGAGATTCTTGTTACTCATAACCATTCCCAAAAGTGTGTGTTTACTGAGCGATGTCCGGAAGTCTATACTACCGGTAAGTTTTATTTTGTTTAACTTTGTTGTACTCAGTTCATCCTGGTAAATGAGAACTTGTTTAATATGTTCGTCAGAACGATTAGCAGGTTAAATTATCAGAATTCTTCATGTATCATAAAATTCAGACAACCGTTTCAATTTCTATTTATATATATATATATAAATTCACTGACATATTGTATAGTTAAAATTCACCACTGATTAATTTTTCTCTCTACATCTACTTCAAGTAATGCGTTTGTGGTCTGTTTCAACGAATGAAGGTATGTACGAGCGTATAAAGTCTCTATGTTGAAAACAGAGGCAATGTTTTAACAGAGTTGGTTATCTTATACGTATGATGTAGTCATCTTATTGTCTGTACAAGCGTACTAGAAGTTCGTCGACATTAAACTTTGTGAAGAATCGTAAGAATCAGTTTATCTTTGGAGATATAATAGTTTACTAAAGAAGGTAGCAACTGTTCAGCAGTTAAAAGATACAGTGCAGCGGAAATTTTGTACCATTGTAACATAATGTAGGCTTTCACGTCCTGTGTTTACTTCAATTAAAATTTCCGTGTTGGGAGGCCGTGGTCTATATACAAACTAATCACGTTTTGCGCCTCTCAACAGGAGACATCTTCGGAGATAAATCAGCAACCATATCGAAAGCTTAAAATGATTCTGAATTAAGCCATCACAATACGTCACGCGAGCCGAATGCGTGATTATCTCTCGCCGGTGACATCTTCGTAGATTAAAAAATAATCGACTATTACTGTCCTGACCAAAGTTGGTATCCATATTTTATTTAATGTGCTTACCTTTTCTATCAAAATTGTCACGATTTGTTACAGATCAAAACCCCATGCGCTGCCCCCCCCCTCTCCGGCCTGGTTAGTTATAATCTGGGTAGTTTGCCTACGATTTAAGAAAAGCTAGTTTTTAACGCATCTCAGTGTTTATAACGTCACGTCTCCTCAACCGTGGGTCGTACACTAATTCTATAGGTACTTTCAGTAGTATATGTGTATACTGAAGTTTGAGTGCATGAACATGACTGCTTGTTGTAAGCGATAAATTTTTAACTTTTCATTATTTTGCTGGGGGTGTCGACGAGAAAAAGATTGTACGAGGTTTGAAACTTTGAGTTAACTTTGTTGGAGGTCGGTAAGTGCTCTCATTCTCAAATGCACGACGAATAAGCACTCCGTCATCAGGCAACAAGTGGCCCATGGGGGTCATCCGACCGCCGTGTCATCCTCAGTTGAGGTTGCGGATAGGTGGGACGTGTGGTCAGTACACCGCTCTCCCGGTCGTTACGATGGTTTTCTTTGACCGGAGCCGTTACTATTCGATCGAGTAGCTCCTTAATTGGCATCACGAGGCTGAGTGCGCCGCGAAAAATGGCAATAGCACATGGCGGTCCGGTTGGTCATCCATCCAAGTGCCGGCCACGCCCGACAGCGCTTAACTTCGGTGATCTGACGGGAACCGGTGTATCCACTGCGGCAAGGCCGTTGCCCGCAGTACGAATACAGACTGGGTAAATTGCGCGCTGTGAGTTGCATTGCCTCAAGACGTATACACACTTCCTAAGTTTAATAGTTAGGTCATAGGTCGGTCGAAGGCAATGGCATACCATCTCCAATAGGACCATGGCTAGTAACACACAGTGATGCTCAAAACAATCTTCAGATTGATGACCACTTTACTTGCGAATAATTAATTGTTAACGTGGAAGGTGTGAAGACAGCATAGATTGTTGGACGTTGCGTGGCAATGTTTACAAAGAAAAAGAACGTTCAGTTGATTAATTGCTACAGAGCGCGTGTGTTGTGTGCTACATACAGTCAAGGAAAGAACGCTATGATGTGGAAGGTCCTTTGTATAAAGCAGTGCTATTCTAAGGACGGAAGAATTCATAAGCTGTGACACTGTCAGGGCAACAGCACGTCTTGTTCTGTGAGATACAATATTGCAGTGCCAGTATTGTTAGGAAGAACGATGCAATGGGCCTTCGGCCGTGCGTATACGGAAATTATAATGTGTGTGTAAGGGTGCAGTTTGTAACGCAGAAACGACGAATGTGGAAGTTTGTGTCTGGCCGTGAGTAGTGCACGGATAGCCAAAGTGGTTAAGGCACCTCTCACTTAAAGCGGGAAATCCTGGCTTGTGTCCCCGTCCGGCACAAATTTTCATTGTCGTCATTCTTTGTGGTTCATGCGCAATAAATAAATTCTTTGTGCTTCATGTGCAATAAACATTCGCACCTTTGTTGACTAATTGGTTGTTGGACTTCAGATGACGAAATCGATTTCTTGGTGCATTTTAACATGCATTTGTTGGAATATTTCCGTATATATTCCATCTGCAAAAAGAGCTATATTACAGCGATCCCTCAGTTATTAGCATCATCCAAAATTTTTACGCCGCATGTCGTGGAATTCAACAAAGAGGTGTGGCCGCAATAAATGTAGCTACACAGATGGCAGGGACCAGACGCCGTTCCAGATCGTCACCAGGTAGGAGCAGTATCAACAATACATCTTTGGTCACCGAAAAACGACAGCAAGCATCGGTGAAAACAACAAACTGTGGAGTGCCTCACTTCAGAATATAGGCCTAATAAGCAGTTCTGTTTCGAGCTGAAAATCCATTATAAAGATTTCTTGCATTCATTCAATGTAATAAGCTTGTTATATTATTTACAATAATTCTGCAGACGAAATTAAAAAACATTTTTCGTATTTACTTCGTCGTTCTAAATAATTTGAAATTTATGAAACTATGAGATCTTGTAGCTGGCTGCACATTAACAGAGAATTTTCAGTAACAATAACCTCATAAAGGAGAGGGTATGTTTTCAGTGATGTGGGAAATTAGTAACTTGAGTGGCAAAGGCTGCTTATGTAACCCACTCTGCAAACTTTACTAGCGCACAAGCAAGTCGTAAAACGCGTCTCAGCATGTAATATAAATATTCTGATAATACTATCATGAAATTAACTAACTATCTGTTCTCTATTACGTAAATTAACAGGAATCAACTTTGTGCATTTACTTGAGTGTTTAAGTGTGTGTATGCTCTGAGTTCAGGTCTTCCTCTGAATTAACGAAGAGCAGTGGTAGGAGGATTACAAAAAGAAAATATTTTTGGTACATTAGATTTAGCGTAACCACGCAGAGACCACTCACCCTTACTCCTCCAGCGTACTGTATTGTATCATATCAACCAAACGCAAGAGTAACATTTAAACGCCAGACAAAAATTCAACCTATACTGCACTGGACCATTTATGTCATCACTATACTATTTATAGAAATTTTGAGACGAAAAATATGTAGACTTCTGCAGACAGCTTCACCAACTCAGAGGACTAATATGTAGGGCGACAAGGGAAATATTTCTTAATTATTAAAGAAGGTAATTAAAATTGGGATCAAATTCTGCTCTGTACTGAGTAGCTGCTTCAGTAACTGTAAACTGAAAAATCGAACCGGCGAACAAACAGAATGAATTCACAGCCTCCTTGAATCAAGCTGTAATTTCAATTTTTTTTAATAAAAGAAATACAAAATGTCAGTGATTGAAGAACGAATGTTAATTAAACAAAGAGAATTCTTACAACGCCCACAAGGAAGAAACAGTTAATTAGTAAGAGGGATATAAACTGCACAGTTTCATGAAACATTCATTTGTTTTGCTAGGAGGTCACAACACGGCAAGCCGAACTTACATTCTATTAGTAATGAAAATACTTTATGCTTGCATCTCCCGTTGAATCATAATCTATCTGCTTTTCGTGTCTCTGTAGTATTTTTATGGACATCCCACTGCTATACAGCAGTTAATATTTCGAATATCAGTTCTGAGGCTGCCTATCATGTCAAGAAACACACACATCAGTACACATGCTTAAAGTTGATGTGCACATTATTCGAACAATGTTAATTTTTAAATTTGACACCCGTGTTAATGGAATCAGTAGCAAAATCAACGCGTTGTAAGACTTTTTAAATCACTAGTTATGTCGTGACTCCATAATAATCCCATTACAATTAACTGATTTACAGAGATGATCGACAATTCCATTCAATGTCGATGCGTTCTTTGTCTGGCTATGTCGTTAAATGCATCAAACTACGCATCTCTCAACTTTATTTGGTCAGATAACTGTTTCGTACAAGGAAGTCTGTTCTGCGGTTTTCGTCAAAAGCCGTTTTCCTTCTCGCGAAGACCAGAAATACCACTTCTATCTAAGATCACTTGCAGTTGATAAGTTTTTTCAAAAAAAAAAAAAAACTTCTGACTTCTTCTATGCCGATAAAAAAGTCAAACTATTAAATGGATCAGTATTAAAAGTTCGCCTTTGCGTCAATTAATTGTCGGTCAGACATCGCACATTATTTTCACTAGCTACTTCCAGTTTTTCTGGCAGTCACTATGATCTTTGTTTTCATTTTTCTCCATTTTCACGGCAGTATGAGAGTAAGTTTTGCTTGATTCACTACCAAACACGATTAACTTTACTCTCTGTGGCAAATTATTTTAAATGAGAATGCATACGTCGTTTAATATAACGCTTGATAACACTATCTTATATTATTGATAATTCTTGATTATTTACATGCTGCGACGAAGAATTTAAAATTATGTAGTATACTAAGACTAGACTAGGCTGAAACCCGCCAGATAGCCGAAAGCGCTAACGCGCAGCTTCCTGGACTCGCGCGCGTAGGCGCGCCGGCTCCAGATCGAATCCGCCTGGCGGATTAACGCCTGGATGAGGTTTTTAGGCGGTTTTCCACATCCTACTAGGTGAATACCAGGCTGGTCCCCACGTCCCGCCTCAGTTACACAACTCTCAGACATCTGAAACACATTCACACTATTTCACGATGGACGCAGACAGCTGGGGTACACTAATTCCGTCCTGGGGAGTACCGGGTGGCGGCAGGAAGGGCATCCGGCCGGCCAGCCCGTACAATTAACATGCCAAATCCGGTTAACCATGGCCGACCCTGCGTAACCGCGGGACAAGGTGCAAGCGACAGAATAGAACTAAGACTAGGCTGGAAGCCGCCGGCAGTGTCCAACCAATCACATTATCCATAAGTATCTCTATGACTCGAAGATTCACTTTGCCGATAGTTCCTTTGTCGTCCACGTCCTCGTGTTTTGCACTTGACAAATATAAGCATGTTGATCAAGCTTCTTCCAATGGAGATAGTCATCAAAGAAGTTATACGTAACTTATTTTTGTGCCAGGGTAAAGGTGTGTATGAAAAATTAAAGGGAATTGGGGGGGGGGGGGGGTTGTAGGTCTCTTACAATTGTACGGTGGATATCACATTGTTTTGACATCTTCATTCCGATGTTGCATCACAGTCTACTGTCTCTCATGCTCTCACTCCACTATGTATTGCAACGATGTTCTGAATTTAACCCAAGACGTAGCGACCTTCTGCCGTTCCACCACAGGTATTCACACTGGCTGCCTCTGTGTCGAGCGTCAGGAGACTAGAGAGAGTTAGTGGCGTCGCCATTGGAGTAGAATGCGTTGTGTATGCTACACGGTATAATGTTTTTCCGCTAGTAAGTATTCACTGAATGATACCCTAGTGGCCAATATCGATTGACGTCATGCCCGATCAGGCAGCCACAGTGTCTAGTACACTATAAATGGGCTATGAGAACTATTTGAAAGAACGCCACATACTTCGAGTATCAAAATACCAACGAATCTAACAACCAGCATAATAAAATGGTAAAGTTGTCGATGTCAAGTATTTTATGTGTCAGAGATACTACACTACACTAGACAGAACGTTTTCCACAAACGAGTCAAGCCAGTTTTTGTTTAATAAGTGAGGAGTTCTACAGCTTCGAAATCTAGTACGGCAAATAAAAGTCAAGACAGGAAGATGAGAACGACGGTTAGGGTTTCTACGTTTATCGTCGACGCGGTCATCAGACCCGGAGCCTTTGCCCTGATTGGCACTGTCCTTTCGAATGAACCAAGCCACCTGTCACCTTCAGTGAAACCATTGGAGTCAAATCTGGATCGCTAGATGGCGTTTCGGAAACCGAACCTCCAGACTGCTAGTCGACTGCTTCAGACACTGCGCCATCCTGCTCGGTTAGTGATGAGAATCAGCTTTATTTTTAAGGAATCATCTAATCCAGTTGCTAGAGTAACGAGAGGTACTGCCAATGGCCAGTTAGTTTGCCACTAGTCCTTGCACCAACTTTCGGTGGTTATAGTCGTACAGACATCAGCGGAAATCAGAATTTAATCTTCGCGTCCGTTGAAATGACTGACCGTTTTACAAAGTAGGATGATTTACAGCTTAACGTCCCAACGACAACCGTGTCGTCTAGAGGCGGAGCATAAACTTGGATAGGGTAGGATGGAAAAGAAAATGGGCCATGCGCTTTACATAGGAATCACCCTGCATTTGCATGGAGGGATTTAGGGAAACACGGAAATCTTAAATCTTGATAGCCGGACAGGGATTTGAACCGTCGCCCTCTGGAACGCGAGTCCCGTGTGCTAACTACTGCATCACCTCGTTCGATGGTTTACAACATACGGAGCCACGGTGCAGTAATCTTTTGTCATGCGTGCAAGGTCCTGCCGCGGCACGGTACATCAGGAGCCTTGAGATGGAGGGAAATTACACGCGTTCCACGGAAAGATTCACTGTCACAGCAGATAGACGCCAGATAAGGCGAGCAAACAGCGCTTGCGCACGGCTCAGCACTAGCGGTTCAAGTGACACTAGCTGCACCGGAATAGTAAACAGTGTCGATCGAACCAGAAGTGCTTTACCATTTACTTTCCGATTATTTAAGACGGCTATATGCTCTCTTCTCATTACAGGACAAGCCGTTGTACAGTGAAAGCTGTGCAGCAAAGTGTCCAAACTACTTGCCAAACAAGACAACAGGCCAACAGCACACTTTCTTGTTACGTAAAAAAGAAAAAGAAAAAAACCACTGACAACAAGGTTATCATACAAGAGGTACCTGGAAACTTTTATCGATATGAGATTCCAAATTGAATGATACTCTGCACTTCGGCTGGTGCTACGAAGATTCGTTTTACAACACTGTCCTATGGCATCTACCGAAAGCTTCAGTACATGCCGTTCCTTCCTCCGCGCTACTGCCGTCAGTAGATAAACATATATGTTTCAACACAATATCAAATTTGACGCATATGGGATGGGTGCCATTATACAGATTAGTGTAATACATTTCTGGTAAAATAAACTCTGTTCTGAAATTTGTTTGTCCTCAGACCTCCACTGTTCACACGTTATTCTAAAAAATAAGGCTATCTTACTTTCACATTCAAACCACATAAGCCTCCTAATAGCTATCTTATGCACTTCCTGGTTCACGTAACGCGACGTCGCAGATATATACGAATATCCGTTTATAACACGCACGAATTGGCTTAAACTGCAGATCTTATCTAGCGCCTGCAGTACTACGCAGCAAATGAGCACACGAGAAGAATTTAAATTAAATATTCGTCGGAATAATTTCCAAGCGAATACTACTACGTTCTCCAAAGAAACACGTACATATTGAACAACCTGCAAAGACCACTAGTGTCGTTGTATCGTTCTTTGTAACGCTGCCTATGCCGTGAATGAATCATCACATGCACGCTATTTGAAGATAAGGTTTCTAGTTCGAAATCAGTATCGGAATGAGTAAGTATAAAGTTACGCTTTGTTCTTAATTCTTTTATTCTCTAGCTACAGTTGCTCATAACATCCACACAAACTTACTACGCATTGAAAAGTGATAAACACTGTTCCAACAAAAACGTGACGTTACCCCCCAGAGTGACTACACTGATGCGACAAAAAGTCATGGGATAGCGACATGCACATACACAGATGGCAGTTGTATCGCGTTCACAACATTTGAAAGGGTAGTGCATTGACGGAGCTGTCATTTGTACTCACGTGATTCATGTGTAAAGGTTTCCGAGGGTATTATCACCGCACGACGGGGATTAACAGTTCTTGAACGCGGAATGGTAGTTGGAGCTAGAGGCATGAGACATTCCATTTCGGAAATTGTTAGGGCATTTATTATTCCGGGATCCTCAGTGCCAAGACTGTGCTGAGAACACCGAATTTCAGGCATTATCTCGCACCACGGACAAAAGTGATAGACGGCCTTCATTGAACGACCGATATCAGCGCCGTTTTCGTTGAATTGTCATTGTTAACAGACAAATAACACTGTGTAAATAACCGAGGAAATCAACATGGGACTTACGGCGAACGTATCCGTTAGGACACTGCGACGACATTTGCGGTAATGGGCTATGGCAGCAGCGATCGACACGAGTGTCTTTGCTGACAGTATGACATCGCCTGCAGACCCGCTCCTGCGTTCGTGACCAATAGGTTGGACTCTAGACGACTGGAGAACAGTGGCCTGGTTGGACGAGTCCCAGTTTCAGCTGGTAAGAGCTGATGATGAAGTCCAAGTGTGGCGCAGAGCCCCACGAAGCCACGGTCCAGGTTGTCAACAAGCCACTGTGCAAGCTCTTGGTGGCTCCGTGATGGTGTGGTCTGTGTTTACATGGAATGGACTGGGTCGTCTGGTGCAACTGAATCGATCATTGATTGGAAATGGTTACGTTCGGCTACTGGGAGACGATTTACAGCCATTCATAGACTTCATATTCCCAAACAACGATGGAATTTTAATGGATAACAATGTGCCGTGCCATAGTTGTTCGCTATTGGTTTGGAGTATATATTCTGGACAATTCGAGCGAATGATTCGTACTTCGTTTGGTTTCCGAAAACCAAATGAGAGAACGATACAAAACTTGGACATGAGACGGCAGTAATGCTGGAACTCGAGCCAAAGGCTGAAGAGTCTCGTGGGCTAATTCTAGCTGGCGGATCGCTAATTTGCGCGCGCAACGGCCTGATTGGCTAATTTCAAAGCTAATAACCTCGGAAACGTTGCAATGTATCTAATTCTTTTTTAACAATTATCTCTCAGCACAATCCGCTCTAAAACACCTTTAAACGCTTTTCAGATTGTTCCTGACATCGTGTACTGGTACGATGTACCCTCCGCCACGCACTGGCTTGCAGAGTACTTATGTAGATGTAGAAGAATGGTCAGTTTTGTAGGAGACATAAGGAGTCTAGGCAGATACTCGATCGGCAGTGATGGGAGCAGCAGCGTGGTAAAATTTTAGGAGCTTTCGAAGACTTGAAAGAAACATGTTACAAGATAATGAGTGTAGTAGATCGGTTGGTATAAAAAGTTTATGACAAGGACAGAAGAGATGGAGACTGGTATCAAATTATGCAAATGAATGAAGATTAAATTGGCCCTACAAGGCGTAAAGAATGACCGACCGCTTGTGAATTTAACGTAATGTAAACTGAACTGCAAACTGATAATCAGTAGTAGTTACAAAGCACTTACAAATTATCTCGTCTCTAATGACCACACCGTCGACAGGACGTTACAGCCTTTTTTTTTTTTTTAAGTACCAACTTGTCATACATGCGTTTACTATTCTCTCTTGCCTCGTTTCACTGATAATATTAGGGATCTGAGAGCCATTTCCTTATCCTTAATCTAACGTGACATCAATTTGAAACATGCAAAATCAAAAAAATGCGTCACGTAACAAGAAGTGTTAGAGGAGAAATCATTCAGCAGTATCTTGCAGTGGCTCTGTCACTGAAAGAGTATTCGCAAGTAATTTTGTTGTGTAACTGCAACTTTGCGTTACCTGCCGCGGGCACCACAGTGATGAAGAAAAACCGGTTTCGGACACTGACATCACGCTCAAACAAGTGCGAGGTCCCGCCGAAGTGCGGTGCCACCGCAGACAATCGAGGCGCGAGGCCACACTACTGACTCACCTCACCTCACTCATGTCTGTGAGGCGGCCCACTTCAGTCTCGCTTGCAAGTGCAACTACTGCTATGCGTCACACCATACGTGCGATTTGGTTTTTGTCAAATTTACTGATTCCCGGCGTAAAATTTGATGAAACGCTCCACCATCCTACGTTGATATCCTATTTCATTAAAACTGCTCATTCTTCCCTAACGAAATCTTAATACTTTGCCGAAATGAATTTATTCTGAGCCGGCTAAGTTGGTTTTATGGGAGCTTGTTGTGAAGCGAAGATGCGCAGATTTTGTGCTTGCAAGTTTCCCAAAGTGATGTTCGATTAATCGATCTTGACTACAAAAGTTCTGAAACGATGTGCTCTAGTCATTTCAGTTCTTGACGATACTTCGGAATCGCGCCAGTTAGCTTCACTGCTGTACTGATGTCATATTACAAGGATGTATTTTATATCTATAAACTCGTGCGCAATGCCACGTCGCACCAGCTCGGCTTCCAATCTTTGATATGAATTTTCTACTATTCGCCCAGTTGCTCAGTTACTGGTTGTTGCTTATGCTCAACGTATACAGGGTGTTACAAAAAGGTACGGCCAAACTTGCAGGAAACATTCCTCACACACAAATAAAGAAAAGATGTTATGTGGACATGTGTCCGAAAACGCTTAATTTCCATGTTAAAGCTCATTTTAGTTTCGTTCTTCCACCTACGCTCAATGGAGCACGTTATCATGATTTCATACGGGATACTCTACCTGTGCTGCTGGAACATATGCCTTTACAAGTACGACACAACATGTGGTTCATGCACGATGGAGCTCCTGCACATTTCAGTTGAAGTGTTCGGTCACCGAATCTGTTGTTGAGAAGCGTACGATGTTCCTATGGAACAGAGCACACTCGAATTATTTCATCTTTCTTCGATGGCAGTAGTCTATAGATGAGTACACATTCCATGTGCAGCACAGATCTCGCCATACGTTGTGGTCACCAATGGCAAAATCGCTATCTGTACACAATATCAAAGGCCCACTTCTCTGGGGAATTTACGTTCCCTTGCTGGAATTGTTCACCCTGATCTTCGACGAAAAGCACCAGCCGGAAAATAAAAGAAACGATATAGGCATTGATGCCTACAGTTCAACACCTAAACGTATACGAGGGAACATGGTTACAATCGGAGTCGTGAAAGAATTTTAAGGAAATAAATACGTATCTCACTGGATTCAACACGTCACAGCAATACTATGGAAATGGTGTGCCAAGGTTCGACATAAGGAGTGAGTGATATCTGACAAAGTACTTCCTCGAGATCACAAAGAAGGGACGTCTCGAAAGCCACATAACCGATTCCGTTTTATTATCACTTGACGGAACTTTACCGTGGGGTGTTATATTTGCACTCTTGCGAGCCTGTGCAGTGGCTGCATTCCTGCGACTTTGTAGCCTTCAGTGTGGAGGTGGGCAGATGATCTCCCAGTTTCTGCAGTGTCTTATGTGCAGCCGTATGTCCCTTGCGAGATTTGGCAACAGTACTCTGCCCAATTCTGATCCGCAATTTTTAAACATTTATTGGCTCTATTTATCCTGAGTTGTGAATATTGGTGTTCTACGACCAGGCTTCTGCTCTGCAAATCCTCCGATTTTGGAGTGATTCAGACCATTCCTTCTGGGTGTTGCAATTTTCACAGTCAATGATATAGTTTCACTGCAAGAAAAAGCTGTCTAAAATTTTATGGACGATTCACGATTAACCAAGAAAATTTTGATAATCATAAATGGAGTCAGAATAACCGAAGTGCGAAAGCTGTCGGGTATCGATAAAGATCTTAGGGAATACACTGTTGATCCACAGGCAACTAGGCGCTACACACGCAGGCAAACCGACTCCTCACGTTTACGCTCAAAATGCTAACAGAAAAAAGTTTATTTACACTGGAAGGACGATAGATCAATAGTGCCAGGATGAAAATTCGGAAAGATAATAACTAGACTTAATTAGTGAGTCCATCACAAGTCTTTGTGGTCGTTGCTGAGCTTATGACGCCGTTAATCAAACGTCTCCATGCCGGACGGTTTAGCAGCGTCTCTTTGATGAGGCAGGCTAGAGATGATTTTGATTTGATGTATCCCCCTCCATGAACAGTCTAATACGTACAGAATATGGATTCAGGGTAAATCAAAGAAAGACGAAATTAATAAGAAGTAGCAGAAATGAGAACAACGAGAAACTTAACATCAGGATTGATGGTCACGAAGTGGATGAAGTTAAGGAATTCTGCAACCTTGGCAGCAAAATAACCAATGACGGACGGAGCAACGAGGACTTCAAAAGCAGAATAACAATGGCAAGAAGGGTATTCCTGGCCTAGGGAAGCCTACTAATGTCAAACATAGGCCTTGATTTGAGGAAGAAATTTCTGAGAATATACGTTTGGAGCATATCGTTGTATGGTAGTGCAACATGGACTGTGGGAAAATCGGAACAGAAGAGAATCGAAGCATTTGGGATGCGGTGCTACAGACGAATGTTTAAAATTAGGTGGACTGATAAGATATGGAATGAGGAGGTTCTCTGCAGGATCGACGAGGAAAGGTTTATACGGAAAACACAGACAAAGAGAAGGAAGAGGATGACAAGACATCAGTTAAGACATCAAGGGAATAATTTCGATGGTACTACCTGGAGCTGTAGAGGGTAACGACTGTAGAGGAAGACAGAGAGAGAAATTTATGGCGGGCCGCATCAAACCAGTCAGAAATGTGATGACTAAAAAAATCCAACTCTTCGTTTGCTCTACCCCTCACTCTCGTGTCCTCTATCTTTCCTTCCATTAGATGGATGTGGTCAGCTACAATGGTCATATAATCTATGGCAGTTCAAACGTGTTCAAATGTGTGTGAAATCTTACGCTAAGCTTATCAGTCCCTAAGCTTACACACTACTTAACCTGCGTTATCCTAAGGACAAACACACACACACACACACACACACACACACACACACACACACACACACACACAGACACAGACACACACACATGCCCGAGGGAGGACTCGAACCTCCGCCGGGACAAGCCGCACAGTCATCGTTGGCAGTAATTCGATCTAGCAGAGTAACCAAGGAGCTCATGGACTGTCTGTCCAAAGCGTCGAAACCCCACCACCTGTCCATGACTTTTCACAATAGGGACAAAGAAATGGAGATAGTTTTGGCTGATCCGTGAAGAAAGGGGTCTGGGGACACAGAGTTGGTGAATAGTGGATAGCACCTTGTGCCAGCACCAAAGCTCAAATCCATGAGTGCGCTGCTTGTCTCTAGCCTTAAGGGACCATGTTTCGCAACCGTGAATGAAGGCAGAAAACACGTTTCAACAATCCGCATCTTTGTGTTGTTCGCTATCACTTTGTCCCGGCATATCCTTGGGATCTTCTTCGCAGCCACTCGCCCTAGCGTCATCCGCCTTCTCTGACATCTTCACAACTTCCCGTGTTGCAGGTGGTTGAGCAGAGGTAGTTGAAAGAATGTCGTGGCTTCCAGTTTCTTTAATCGATCGGCTAGTTGGACCTGTGCTCCTCTTATCAATTAGCATGAGTTTAGACTTCCTGAGATTAAGGTCTAGTCCATATGTGAGACTGAAGTCCTTTACTTTTGTTATTTGCTCAGTAATTTCGCCTTCGCTGCTGGTTGGAAGTATGGTGTCAGCAGGAAATCGGGGGTTATACGTTATCCTTTAAAGAGCCAAACGAACGAACGAACGTACAACAATAAAACAAGCTTACGTTCAGTCGCATATGTAGGAAAGAGGCGCACAGCTCTTCGTTCGCCAAGCAGAAGAGGGGAATCCTTAGACGGGGCTGAGTCAGCGGATACGTGGGAGGCTGCATCTGGAACAGAGGCGCACGCGCGTGCGCGCTCACAAACGGACGCGGCAATTATTATTTGCAGAGCTCGCGGAGGAAGGCAGAAGAAAGAAAGAGGCCTATTCGCTGGCAGAGGATCGCGATTATCCAATTGTAGGGCCGCGGGGCGGGCCCACTCGCCGCGCCACCAGCTGGCTTCTGGCAGAGAGGCCGGCAACCTGCCCGAAGAGCGCACGCAACTGGGCCGGGGGCCGGCATTCCTCACCCGTCATTTGCGGAAACCACAGGTCTCACTTTCATTTGGCACTGTCGCAATCTCTTAAGTGTGGCGAATAGCAGCTCTGACCTCGAGCTCTGGATCTCACGATGCTGAGAACCCACGCGGCACAGTCGGCCCCCTTCCTCCCTCACCAAATTCAGCTTTCTTGCAACGTAATACGAATCCTATGATTACAGCTGCAAACCACATAGAGAAAGAGAGTACCCCTGTTCTAACAGCTAAATACGAGAGCAAATAAATTTAAAATACTGTCCTGGGATCTATCGAGGTCATTTATTCGTAAAACTTTCCGGACGTTTGAAGGTTGGCGAAACTACAGCCTGCAGAAGCGCAAGTCACCGGACTCTTAATACCGAGTAATAGACATCTGTGACCAATAATTTTGCCTTTGCGTGCGGCCTTAGCTTCTAAATACTTTGTGAAGGAAAACCTGGTTCGTAGTAACTTTTAATTACACTACTGGCCATAAAAATTGCTACACCACGAAGATGACGTGCTACAGGCGGGAAATTTAACCGACAGGAAGAAGATGCTCTGATATGAAAATGATTAGCTTTTCAGAGCATTCACACATTCACCTACAACGTGCTGACATCAAGTTTCCAACCGATTTCTCATAGACAAACAGCAGTTGACCGGCGTCGCCTGGTGAAACGTTGTTGTGATGCCTCGTGTAAGGAGAAGCAATGCGTACCTCCACGTTTCCGACTTTGATAAAGGTCGGATTGTAACCTATCGCGATTGCGGTTGATCGTATCGCGACATTGCTGCTCGCGTTGGTCGAGATTCAATGACTGTTAGCAGAATATGGGATCGGTGGGTTCAGGAGGGTAATACGGAACGCCGTGCTGGGTCCCAGCGGCCTCGAATCACAAGCAGTCGAGATGACAGGGATCTGATCCGCATGGCTGTAACGGATCGTGCAGCTACGTCTCGATCCCAGAGTGAACAGATGGGGACGTTTGCAAGACAACAACCATCTGCACGAACAGTTCGACGACGTTTGCAGCAGCATGGACTATCAGCTCTGAGACCAAGGCCCTTGACGCTGCATCACAGACAGGAGCGGCGGCGATGGTGTACTCAACGACGACGAGCCTGGGTCCACGAATGGCAAAACGTCATTTTTCGGATGAATCCAGGTTCTGTTTACAGCATCATGATGATCGCATCCGTGTTTTGGCGACATCGCGGTGAACGCACATTGGAAGCGTGTATTCGTCGTCGCCATACTAGCGTATCACCCGCCGTTACAGTATGGGGTGCCATTGGTTAACGTCTCGTTCACCTCTTGTTCGCACTGACGGCACACTGAACAGTGGACGTCACATTTCAGATGTGTTACAACCCGTGGCTCTACCCTTCATTCGATCCCTGCGAAACCCTACATTTCAGCAGGATAATGCATGACCCCATGTTGCAGGTCCTGTACGGGCTTTTCTGGATACAGAAAATGTTCTACTGCTGCCATGGCCAGCACATTCTCCAGATCTGTCACCAATTGAAAGCGTCTGGTCAATGGTGGCCGAGCAACTGGCTCGTCACAATACGCCAGTCGCTACTCTTGATGAACTGTGGTATCGTGTTGAAGCTGCATAGGCAGCTGTACCTGTACACGCCATCCAAGCTCTGTTTGACTCAATGCCCAGGCGTATCAAGGCCGTTATTACGTCCAGTGGTGGTTGTTCTGGGTACTGATTTCTCAGGATCTATGCACCCAAGTTGCGTGAAAATGTAATCACATGTCAGTTCTAGTATAATATAGTTGTCCAATGTATACCCCTTTATCATTTGCATTTCTTCTTGGTTTAGTAATTTTAATGGCCAGTAGTGTATGTTGACACATGCGCTAAGTAAAGAGTCATATTTTCCCAAACAGAATTTGCTGTTTTATTATTCGTTAGCGAAATTTGTATGTGGAATTTACGTGAAGTGCCTAAAACACAGTTAAGCGAAGCAGTGTGCACTTTTAACAGGGGCAATACAGGGTTTTGACAGGAATATGGAAACACCGCGAGAAATTTTTGCTTGAGAATAACTGCAGATGCCAGGCAAGCCTGCGGGTGACGCTGCTCTATCTGACCACGAACGGCACCTACGCAATGCTCTCAATACGTTGCAGGTATCAGCCATTGTCAGAACACTGGTATGTATGGTACGAAAAATAAGGGGACGACAGCTGCAAAAGTCACTGCAGAAGTGAATGTCGCACTCACGGACACTGCGAGCCCTAAAACAAAACGATTCATAAGTTGTGAATTTCACTACAAGCTGGAATTCCAAAACTACACATAAGTGATGCGAATGCCCGTAACACGAAAACGTGGTGCCGAATCTATGGAACCTGGACTACAGGGTGACAGTATGAAGTTATTTGGTCGGATGAATTGTTCCATAGTGTCCCAACTTCTGGACGAGTTTATCGTACGCTGTCCAAAGCCTACGAAACAGACTAGTTGCTGCCAAGAGTAAAATGTACTGGGGTTTCGGTGATGAATTGAACATCCATATCGTAGTACTCAGTGCACCCCATGGTTACTCTGCGAGGTCGAATTACTGAGAAGGATTTTGTACATTTTGGCTAATCATATCCATCCAATTGTATATTGATGTTCCTCTAACGCGCTGCTGTATTTCAGAAGGACAGAGCTGCTTCTCACACAGCTTTCATCATCTAGGACTGGTTTTGTGAGCATGTGGATGCATTGTCGCATCTCGCCTGGTCACCACTGCCACAAGCTCTTGATATTATTGAGCCTTCGTGGTCTTCTTTGGAGAGAAGGGTGCGTGGTCGCTATCCACCTCCATGATCGTTACCTTAACTGGCTACTATTTTGCAGGAAAAATGTTATAAGATTCCCTTGAAAACCATATAGGAAATATTGCAGACCAATATCTGTAACTTCTGTTTGCTGTAGAATTCTTTAACATATTCTCAGTTCGAATACAGCAAACTTCCTTGAGACTAAGAAGCTGATGTTCACGAATCAGTATGGTTTTAGAACGCTACGCTCTTGCGAAACTCAGCTTGCCCTTTTCTTACACTATACAGGGTGTCCCAGCTATCTTCTCCACCCAAAATATCTCTGGAACAATACCAGCTATTGGAAAACGACGTTCACCGGTATCAATGTAGGGCTGGGGCCCATGAATGTACATATTGGGAAACATTCTAAAACGAAAGCATATGTGTTTTTTAACACAAACTTATATTTTTTTAAATGGACCTCCTATTTTTTCTTCAGTAATCCATAGCATGACAAAGCACATACACAATGGCGTTGATTGCATCGCAATATTCCCATTATATCCCGAGATATTAAGACGCGAAGTTGACGCTTGAAACACCCGACATGCGCTGCTAGCGCACGTCCTGAGGCTCAGGCGTGAACCCCATGCTGCCCGTAATCGCGATGTGATTGACATGCGTAATCACACTTCCATACTTATCAAGAGGTCCGAAACGAATAATATGGTCTGCTGCCATCCTGCTGCGATTACGGGCAGCATGGGGTTCACGCCTGAACCTCAGGACGTGCGCTAGCAGCGCATGTCGGGTGTTTCAAGCGTCAACTTCGCGTCTCAATATCTCGGGATGTAGTGGGAATATTGCAATGCAATCAACGCCATTGTTTATGTGCTTTGTCATGCTATGGATTGCTGAAGAAAAAATATAGGAGGTCCATTAAAAAAAACATAAGTTTGTGTTAAAAAAACAGATATGCTTTCGTTTTAGAATGTTTCCAAATATGTACATTCATGGATCCCAGCCCTACATTGATACCGGTGAATGTCGTTTTCCAATAGCTGTTATTGTTCCAGAGACATTTTGGGTGGACAAGATAGCTGGGACACCCTGTATATTGGGAACTATGGATGGCGGGCAACAGGCAGACTCCATATCTCTAGATTTCCGGAAAGCATTTCACACGATGCTCCACTGCAGGTTGTTAACGAACGAACGAGCATTTGGAATAATTCCACAGATATGCAAGTGGCTCGAAGACTCCTTAAATAATAGAAACAAGTATTTTGTCGTAGCCGGCGAATGTTTATCAGAGACAAGGGTACCGTCAGGAGTGCCCCTGGGAGGTGCGACAGGACCACCGTTGTTCTCTATATACATACATGATTTGCCGGACAGGGTGGGCAGCAACCTGCGGTAGTTCGCTGAAAATGCCATTGTGAACGGTAAGGAGTCGAAGTTGAGTGACGTAGGAAGATACAAGACGACTTAGACAAAATTTCCAATTGGTTTGATGAACGGCACCTAGCCCTAAATGTGGATAACATAAGTTAAATGCGGCTGAGTAGGAAGATCAAATCTGTCGTGTTCGGGTACAGAATTACTTGTGTCGTGCTTGAGACAGTCAAGTCGTTTAAAAATCTGGGCGTAACGTTGAAAAGCGATATGAGATGGAACGAGCATGTGAGATGGTAGCGAAGGCGAATGGTCAACTTCGCTTTATTGGGATAATTTTAGGAAAGAGTGGTTCATCTGTAAAGAAGACCGTATATAGGACGCTAGTGCGACCTATTCTTGAGTACTGCTCCAGTGTTTGGGAACCGAACCATGTCGGATTGCAGGAAGACGTCGAAGAAATTCAGAGGCAGGCTGCTAGATTTGTTACCGGTTGGTTCGAACAATACGTAAGTGTTACGGAGATGCTTCAGGAAATCAAATGGGAATCGCCGGAGGGAAGGCGATATTCTTTTCGAGAAACTCTACTGAGAAAATTTAGAGGACCGGAATTTGAAGTTGACTGCCGAACGATTATACTGCTGCCAACACACAGTGCGCGAAAGGACCACAAACATAAGATACGACAAATTAGGTCTCATACTGAGGCATATAGACACTCGTTTTTTCCCTCGCTCTATTTGAGAAAGGAACAGGGTACCCTTCGCCACGCACCGTACGGGGGCTTGCGGAGTATCGACGTAGATGTAGGACATGTATTTGTGCATTCCGAGATGACTGGAAGCTATTTTGAGCTCTGTTTTCCTATACTCTATTAGGCATGTCAATGTGTTGTCTTCTGATGTATCCACATTTTTGTCCACCTCCTCCTCTCCATGTGTATTTGCTAAATCATTTTTGGTGTTTTCGCACTGCAGTAATCGAACATAAAAAGCCATAATGATCACATTATGCAAGTCTTTGCCTTGAGCCGTTCCATTCCGCTTTGTTATTACTTCATAGTTGTACTCCGATGGCAAATAAGGGAAGAACTCTCTTTCCATATATTTGTCCAGTCGTACGTGGTTCATTGTTTACATGGCAGATTTACTTTTTATTTTAACTCTTTGGGCGAATGCCTTTCCTATGGCCACTGCCGTCAGCTAACACAATTCGTATGCACCATCTGATTATGAATGGTGTAAACTTTGTGACATGTCTTACCGTACTGAACTTACGCTGTATCAAAACTACTGGGGCATCTATTAGTAGACTTTTATTTATGTGTGTCCTTGCTTCGCATTTATGAAAGCTTGAATTCTGCTCGAGACACTTTCAATGAGGTGCGTGAAGGTTGGTGGATGAATGGCAACCCATTCTTCTTCAAGAGCCGAAACCAAAGAAGGTAGTGATGCTGGACACTAGGGTCTGGGATGTAATCGAAGTTCCAAATGAAGTGTGTTCAATTGGGTTCAAGTCGGGACTCTCGAAACGCCAGTCCATTTTAGGAATGCTACTGTGCACAAACCTTTGCATCACAGTTACTGCTGATACCATCAATAAACGTCTCGGGACTGTTCCTTAACTGTACACAGTACACAGTCCTATAAAATACTTTCATATCCTTCCGCACTTAGCGTTTTCTTAAGCGCAATAAGGGGACATCACCTTAACGACAAAAAACACCCCCATACCGTAATACCACTTCCACCGAATTTCATCGTTGGCATTGCAGAAGATGGCACGAAGTAGCCAAACTCAGTCCTTTCCGTCGGATGGCCACTAGGTTTAGAGCAATTAATCACTCCGAATCACTCAAGTCATCCACCTGAGGCGCCGCCTCTCATTGACTACAGAAATGTGTGGCTTACGAGGATCTGCTCGAGCACTGTTTGCCATTCTGTATAACTCTCCACGCACGGTCGTCGTGCTGGCTGGACTTCTGCTAGCACTTCGGAACTCGAGTGATTCGTTCCGCTGATTTCATGAGATTTTTCGCAGCCACCTTCTGTAATGCTTGAGAGTCCCTGTCAGTCAATACATGAGGTCGGTCTGGCCTTTTTTAAGCTATGGTTGTTCCTTCACGTTTCCACTTCACAGTCACATCACCAACACTGGACTGACAACTTTAGAGAGGTTGAGATGACACTGACTGATTTATTACTCCGGTGACATCCAGTGCCTAGTCCACGTTCGAAGTCACTGAGGTCTCCCCACCGACACATTCTGCCGTTTACTGCTTCTCGACTGACAACGCAGTGCTCCTCGCTTCCTTTCATACTGGCGGATATCTACTGGTCAGTTCAGAATTACTTAAGAGTGTCTGGATATTTTTGATCATTTGTGTATAGTGTATCTTACTGTCTATGGCGGAGACGGGGACCAGCACAGAATTTGTTTCAACGAGGGTGGAAAACAGTCTAAATACCAAACTTGGGTTGGCCGGCATACCGGACCAATAGTCAAAAATTGATTCGATCGGTGTTTGGTTCGGACGACAGCGCGCTGAGCTGTAAGCTACACAAGCCGGTGGAAAATATGACCGCATGTACTGCATGGGTTTACAGTTATTGTTTCATGAAAATGTATAGCTTTTTTGACAAATACTAATTCATGCACGGTTCTTGTGAATGTTTGTCATAACTGTCAGAAATAGGGTTCTGTTTCTTCAGTGTCGTGCGCTTCGTGGATTTTAGATTGGTTAACCATAAACATCGATTGCAGAAAAATCTACAGTTAACGAACTTATTAGCTGATAAAATAGGGACAGCCATATTTTAAAATAATTTTTATACGGTTTTATCCGTTGAAATTGCGGTACTTCTTCGAAGAAGATGACTTCTCGCGCAAAAAGTTCTCGAATTAAAATTGCACTCTTGTCTTAAAGTTGTTATAGTCCTAAAACTAGTTTTTGAGGCTCAAGTGATTATCAAAGGAGACGAGATACTGGCAGAAGTAAAGCTGTGAGTACCGGGCGTGAGTCGTGCTTCGGTAGCTCAGATAGTAGAGCACTTGCCCGCGAAAGGCAAAGGTCCCGAGTTCGAGTCTTGGTCGGGCACACAGTTTTAATCTGCCAGGAAGTTTCATGTCAGCGCACACTCCGCTGCACAGTGAAAATTTCATTCTGGAAATGCAGTGTTAGCTTATATTCGTAAAGATAAGACTGCAGCGCTTAATTCTATCACTGACGTAAACTTCCGGAAATACGTTTGTCACCGACGTTCTTTGGTGTACTACGCTGTGACGATTATCCTAAATACTAAGTGAGCAGACGATTTTAGATAAAACTAAGTTGGGTTAGTTTTTCTGCCGTTTTCCGACTTTGATTAAATAAAACATATAGGTTGTACAAGCTACGCTCAAGTTACCTGTGAAAACCCACAGGGAAACTTGTCTAGCAGTTGATTAGCCTGTTCAAACTGACAGACACGACGGTTTTATACTTTTATTCTTAGTACTGTATAATAAAGATGAGCGATCAATCGGAGTGGAGACGTTAAATAGGCGACCACTCTGGTGCTGTTCAAGAAATAATATCGCCATATTGGCTGTTTTTCCAACTGCGGCCGTTTGCTAAAATTAAAACTCGTAAACACGTGTGACAGTCGTCACAGTCAGTCACAATTTGTTAGTATCTTGCTTAAATTTCATTTCTGTAACACGTTTTAAGGCGTAAATCTCATTGTCAGGCAAATATGACAATACAAAATTTATCCTCGATATGCACTGATTCGTCTACGCTTTCATTTTTTACGTTTGGTATGGAACGTTTTCTTAGCAAGTCGTAGACGTCTTCTTGGGGTGTACTCCCTTCTGCCTTCACTGTAGCTGTCTGAATTTCAGAGTACATTGCCTTTTGTCTGGAGTGGTTCACAAGCAAGTTGCTATTCACTGCACAGATCGTCACTAGGTACAAAAATTAAGAGGTTACACTGAAGAAAGATAAAGTTATAATCCTTCCAGACAAGTTTTAGGATGACACTTCGTGACAGATTATAACTGTGTGCCGGACCGAGACTCGAACTCAGAACATTTAGCCGCCAAAGGAAAAGGATCCAACGACTGAGCTACCCAAGCATGACTAAGGACCCGTCATTATAGCTTCAATTCTGCCAGTACCTCAATCTCCTACTTTCTGAACTTCACAGAAGCTGTGAGAACGGATCCTGAGTCGTGCTTGGGTAGCTCAGTCGGTAGAGAACTTGCCCGCCAACGGCAAAGGACCCGAGTTCGAGTCTCGGTCCGGCACCCAGTTTTAATCTGCTGGGAACTTTCATATCAGCACACACTCCGCTGCTGAGTGAAAGTATCATTATGAAGTTTTAATATGTTAACCTCACGACACATTCTCTCTTATTTCTTCTTCTATGAGACAATATAGCTTACCATTATTTGAATCAAAGAATAACTGCAATCTTTTTCACTGCAAGATCAACACACAACCAGTATCCGCTTATCGTCCGTTTCACATGTGCTTCTATGTTAATTTGTTCTCTTAAATGTCGATATGGATCTAGCTCACCCATGTCCCAATGTAACCCACAATGCGTTATCTTACGCTTTACGAAAATGTTCGCTCATGCATAGCTAGCAACGTGAAATTTCCAGTAATAAACAACACTGCATCCGTTCTGTTGTTAATCTATATAGAATAATCTGATGAGCCCTATGAAGAAGTACTCACTTTTGCATAGACAAGACAGGTAGAGAGCGCCAGACTATCGTTACAGTTTTATTACGTTAACATACGTAAATTTAACCTAATTACACGAAAAATGTGCAACATCTGCTATGGCTTGCCACTCATTTAATGAAAATACACTGACGGAAAAAATCGCATCACCAAGTAGGAGTCGTGCGACGTAAATGGAAGTCTGCAGGCGTGTGTCTACATGTGAAATAAGATGCCTGTAGCGTCACTAAGAGGATGCAAATTAGGTTTGCTTTAAACACACACTACAACGGTCGTGAGCGTCAGTTATATCTGAGACTGGACGCTGTGAGTTTATGTTAGTGAAGAATGTCTTTAAGGCGACAAAGACGCCATTGACGGGTCAACATCTCATTGAGTGAACGAGTTCGTGCAACAGGGCTACGAAGCTGTATGTTCCTTCTGTGATACTGCAGAAATACTTGACAGGAATGCAGCCACTGTACATTACTGTTGGCAGCGCTGATCACGAGAATGTACAGCCACAAGAGGAACGGGTTCCGGACAGTCACGTGGCACTACGAGAGGGAAGACCACAGTGTTCGGTGTATGGCTCTGGCGCATCGTACTGCAGCTGCAGCAGCAATTTGAGGAGAAATTGGCACCAGAGTGACACAACGAACTGTTACACACAGGTTACTTCAAGGACAGCTCCGAGCAGCCGCCCTGTAGAGTTCCATTCCAACGACACCAGACCACCGTCATTTACTACTTCAGTGGTGCCAAGTGAGACCTCATTGGAGGGTAGGGTGGAGTCCTGTTGTGTTTTCTGATGATAACCGGTTCTGCCTCGGTGCCAGTCATGACCATGTGTTAGTTAGGAGGAGGTCAGTCTGTCGGCGTGCTAGGAACACTGGACTTACACCTGGAGTTACAGTCTGGGGTGCGGATTCGTACGACAGCAGGATCACTCTCGTACCTATCCCGCGTACCCTGACTGCAAAATTGTACTTCAATCTGGTGATTCGCCCTGTCGTAATGTCAGTCATAAAAGCATTCCAGGGGGTGTTTTCCAACATGATAACGCTTGCCCAGATGTCGGTGTTGTATCCTAACACGTCTATAGAGTGTCGACATATTGCCTTCGCCTGCTCCATCACCTGATCTGTGTCCAATTGAGCACATGTGGGGCATCATCGGACGACAACTCCAGCGTTAAATGTCCCCGTATTGACCGATCAACAGGCATGGAGCGCCATCCCAGAAACTGACAACCGGCACCTGTACAACACAATGCATGCATATTTGCATGCTTGCATTCAAGTCTGGCGGTCACACTGGTTATTACTGTACCAACATTTCACATTTGCAATGGCTTATCTCGCGTTTACATTAACGTGTAACCTTGAAATGTTAATCAATTAAATATATACCTAGACAAATGTATTTCCAAAATTTCATTACATTGTTTTTAGGTGCTGCAATTTTTTCCGTCGGTTATCTGTGGTACTCTGAATAATTAATATCTGATACAGTTATAGAAGAGAGGTGTGAAAAACCTTTCTGTAAGCCAAAGACTCAGGGGGATGGGGAAGCAAACCGGGGTATGTGCCCCAGGCGGCAATTTCAGGAGGGGGCGGGGGGGGGAGAGGGGGGCGCCAAATTCACTTCCTTGAAGAAAAAACCTTGTTTCACAAAGCGCCTAGCTTCCAGCGCACATTGCTCTATCGATTATTCATACGATATTGAAACGATGCCCAATTGGATTTTGGACACATGCTAAGGTTATTTGTAAACGAATCGTAAGTTTATTTTTGAAAGCTTGTTTACTGTACGTGATGTCTCTGCCAGGGGAATCCCCATCGCATCTAGAAATTAACTTTCCCGCAGACGTAAGGGGACAGGGAAATTCGAGCTGATCCGAATAAACGCGAATGGGTGAACGCGAATCGCTGCTTGTTTATGTGGTTGATTGGGTGTGCAGATGATCAGCGTTGTTATAATTACTAGCGGAATCCATAGATTCCGACTACCAGAGTGAAAATATACAGCTAACAGAAGTATCAGGTAAGAAAGATTACATACTGATCTATGTTTCCAAGAAAATGAAATTTTGACAAAAAAGAATTTGCCAGGTCGTTATACAAGTAAAGGCCAGTTTTACAGTTCCTGGTTAGCAGACGCTTAAGTTCTGTTCTCGGAACAGCGCGGAAATGTTTTGTACCAACACGTAATAACGCCTAACCCGGGGAATAAACGCACGATAACTGAACTGGTGATTTTGGCAGGGTTTGTGAAGTTAACCGGAAAATAAGTTTTTGACAATGGCAGGAAAAGTTACAGAATTAGTGATGACGAGATTGACCATTAGAACGAGGAAGGAGAAGAAAAGGGGACACCACACAAATTATATGGAAGAATACGACGCTTCCAAATTTATATAAAAATTTCATACTGCTACTTTTCGATCTCATGCTTGAGCAACTAGAGCGTATGAATGAAATGTGAAACTACTTCCTAACATAAAACTTTTTCCTTGTAGTAGACCTAATAGACATTTGATATTGGTACTTCGTCAATTAGATTCTGTCGTGTCATTCATGAAAATAAAGTAGATAAAATTGACCAATTGTGCCAAAACAGCCTCGCTTAGCTCGCTGGTTTTTACCGTTGCTGCAGTATTAGAAAGGCCTATTTCGTTTTCTCAGCGGACACTGCGAAAATCCACGAAATCAGATCGAGAAACCACACTAGTCTTGGGTACTATTCTTATCAGCAGTTTTTTCAGTATTAGAAGACGGCATTTTGATTTATCATGTACCAAAACTTTTGAGGAACTCCTATGAAGTAGCAGATTCTTTTGCAGAAAGAAAAGCACGCCGTTTAAAGCCGTAGCGAGATTAGAGAGAAAAAAATTCTGGAATATAAGAATTGAAGAAATATGTACTGTCGCGGGTGTCTCTTGTCTTTACAAGTTTGACGTTTCCTATGTTTCATTTTATGTCAAAAGAGAAAAAGTTATTAGCTAATAGGCAATAAACAATGCAAATTTTCTGAAGAGTTCTTATTCTCCCAGTTACAAATAATCCCATCCAGTATTAATTATGAGTTCTTTTTTAGGGAGTATGTATCAAACCCGCCGACTGGGAGAGGCAACAGAGGATATTTTAATTTTCATTGTCCTGAATATAGGTGTGACGGCTTCTACTAGAAAATATACATGTTTTAATTACACTGAGCGAAATACAGTGACGTGTAATAGAAGAATGCCGTGTGAAAAGGCGTTGCACTGCACTTGGCACACTTACGACCTAGTAAACATGTCTTTCATTTCGTGGAACTTTTCAGAAAGATGTGAGCTACAAAATTAACATATCTTTGAAAAACCGATTTTTAAAAGTTTTTGACGTCTTATTTCAAAAGCTGGAGGGGGGAGGGGGAGGATGTGCCACTATCACGTTTTTTGCTCCGGTTCGGAAACATCGTAGATCCGGGGATGGCCAAAGTAGTCCTCCAATAAGTTTCCGCAGCTACTGTAAGAGATTTTTTTAGATTTGTCACTCATTTTAGATTCAACCACTGTTAACTTCATGCTGTTTGCGTCCCTCGTGATAAACACGTGAGGCTTGGGGCTACCAGAAATCTTGTCTTGTTCCGGCGAGGTGACGGGCCGATCCACGCGGGAATCGTTTGTACAGAAGGCGAAGAGCGGCGCCTGCGCGCTAGGTGACAAAATGTCTCGCTAAATACCTCCCTTGACGTGGCAGTGCCACTGGCCGCTTAGTACACTGTGAAGCAATGAATTATCACCCAACAGATGACCAATTAACATGCACTTGCCGACAGAACAGTAACTGGCGACGTTTCACGTCAGAGACCACTTCTCTCGCTACTGGCGTATTGCTGTAACAGTTCTCACACTTAAAAGAGCCGTTAAAAATTCATGCCAACCGTGACGTTGGTACGCGATTGACATTTCAGCATCAGTGTCGATTTACAAATAAATACGATTATACAGTGTGCGACTGCTTCCGTAACCATACGATACTGCTGTGCCTGTGTTATTCCGAATTACGATGCAATGTTTCTTCGAACATGCATGTATGCACATTGTAATAACAAAGGCGCTGATTTTTTTCCGCCAATACCGGGCAACCGATTTTCAAATAAAATGGCTCCCCTGCACGGGTATACACGAGTAAAAGTTGCAGACACATGGTTGACGACATATGGAAATTTAGGTCTGGCCATGAGGCGTCCTCAACTGCCAAGTGGTGCGTCGACCGCTCGCGATCAGCGGGGGATGCGGGTTGGAGTCCCTGTCCGGCATAAAGTTTCACTGTGGTCATTCCACTATACGGCTGATGGTTGTCTACATTCACAGCTGCGAACACATTTCATGTCCTTCGTAAAAGCTGAGTTTGCCTATCGAACGAGATAGAGCGGTGGTTAGCGCACTGGATTTATATTTGAGAAGACAGTTTTAATCATCGTTCGGTTATTCACATTTCGGTTTCCCGTGGTTTCCGTTAGTCGAGTACGACAAATGCCTGGATGGATTCCTCGAAAAGGAACGATCGAGTCCCTTCCCTATCCTCCCACCGTCCGGGTTTCTGTTCCGTCGTCAACAGAACGCTATACCCCAGTATTCGTTCCTTTTTGTTTTTACATATTTTGCCTCTTTATACACACAACGAAGTATAAGGTTTAATCCTGAGTTTTAAATAACTTTTTTAATCCTTTGTCTTATCAGTATGATGCCAACCTTATCTCTTAGTAGGGCAAGAAACTGACTGAATATGCATCGTCAATGTAGTAGCTAAGCAGAGACCAAAAACATTACCGTTTCCCCTCCTCCCTTTGTAGATATATTTAGCGCCAAGTTAACTAATTCTTAATATCTTCTCATGGCAAGAATTTCCCCCCAGACTTCATTACTTATTCTACTACTACTCAATTTCGTATCTTATCTCTTAATTAAAAATTATTGTGTTCCACTACACTTAAGATGCTACCATGCTTTTCTTCTCGCATTTCCTACTGTCTGTATTTTATTTCCATACAATCCTGCATCGCAAACACCTCGATGAAGTCCTGCTATCAGTTTAGCCTGTCTTCTGCACTTGACAGAAGTCTCTCACTGCACTTCTTCGTTTACGCCTTTACTTCCTACTTCCTCGAAACTGCTTTTCCTTGTGTTATGCAACGACCATCTTGTTCGATTTCCTTAAGCCGCCGCCCCCCCCTCCCCCCCCCCCCCTTCTCTCATCTATTTGAATTTTGTTTCTCGTCGCATCTTTTACACTCATACTACTTTCTGTTTCCAATTAACTTGAGTATTCCATTTATCAACGGGTGCTTTACATAAGATAACATCAGTGTTTAATTTTTCTTGTTTTCCCACTAAGCAACCGAACTATTCTAAGGAAACATACTGAATGCTGCAGTAACTTACACAGAGAATTTTAGTTTAGCCTGACTTCCTTCTTTTTGCAGTTCATAATAACAGTACTGATAATGGGACACTGCCGGACTAAGTAAATCATCTATTAACGCCGTTGCAATATAGTTACATTTCTCGAGATCTTCTTTGAAGTATTTTCGATCACTGGTTATCACCAATGCGAACACAGAGGCAGCTGAAATCTTACACATATCGTCGCCATTTCAGGTTACAGTCCACAGTGTCGAGGATTTTGGGTCAGAAATATCGACTGGAGACGAAATAAAACAATGAGTAGCACGATACCAACAACTGTTTCAGTAAAGAAATATGAGGGATAATTTCAAAAAATATATATATTTCGGTTGTGATCTGCAAAAATATGCGCGACTAGCCTGAAGTACTACCACTTTCCATGTAAGACAAAGAAGGATGACTTAGATGGTTTCTAATCACCACAACCACTGTTTTGAGTTTATTCCGCTGCAATTCAGAAAACTTAAGTGTGTTGTGCATCTGGTACTATGGAGAAAATCTGAAAGAAGATTATTTTCCTAAAATACACACTCCTTTTATGAAGTAAACACTTGGCATATATATCCGTACGGCAATTGATTTTAACTAGCTGATTAGTTATCTAAGAGAATTTATTTCTCTCTTTATATGTGCACAGTTTCTCTTTTTTCTTTCAACATTTCATGCCTTATGTGCAAAGCGTATGCAAGTCGTTTTGAAATTATTTCTTTACACCCTGTTGAAAGTGAGCTGAGATGGAGAAAACGATCTCCCAATTGGGAAGATCTGGGAGAGGATTTTAAGGTCTATCATTTGCCTCAAAAATCAAGGAAATAACCGCTTAATGTTTCCATGTAACAACTGTAATGACAAACTCCAATTATGATTTAAATGGTGCAATAAATCTTACCAAATTCATAAAGCGACTGGTTGCGTATCATACTTACCTAAACCACCAGTTTATGTTTGATGTATTAACTTGTAGTTGTGTGCTCGTGCAATAAAGCTAGATGGACAGCGTTTTCTTCACTCTAAAGAAAATATACCTAATTAACCCTGCTCTGTATTACTCTATCGTAAGGAAGCAGACTTCTGTTAGTCAGACAGGTACCTGCCCATAGTGCTGTTATATATGTAAATAGATTGTTCGCTGACGATGCTTTTGTGTAGAGAAAAATATGCTTGTTTGACCGCCGTAAGGAATTTATAAAAGAATTTAACAGCAATTCCACTAATAAATAGCAGCTGTCTTTAAATGCGGATAAATGCAAGATGATGCCTGTAACAAGGGAAATGAACCCAATGGTACCTGATCACAAAATTAATTGTGAACATCTTCAGTCGTAAAAGCGCATAAGAGTTTAAGGGCAATACTAAGATGCGACTACGGAAAGTCAGTAATGGGGAAGGTAAATGGAAGACTATGATTTGATGAAAAAATGCTGGGAATATGCTACGCATCTGTAAAGGAAATTGCGTACAAGACGTTAGTGCTATCAATTCTAGAGTACTCTTCCAGTTTTTGGAATCCTTTTAAGTAGGCACGCCATCAGACATCGAACGAATTCAAAGACGCTTGCGGAGTTTATATTGTGATGCAAATGGTACAATACGCTTAATAATTTCGTTGGCCTTCGTATACCCGGATTAGTTGTTTCTTTGTCCCTATCTTCAGCTCTTAAAATAAAGCGCAAAACTAGTGCGTTTCTATTATTTCAATCTTTACCGCACTAAAATTACTCGCATGCATGAAGGTAAAGAATCTATTTCAGTTTTGAAGCTATCACGAATATTCTTCACTGATACACTGCTTTGAATGTAGCCGTATATGGCACTCCACTGCCCTTAAGTTTTCCCCATGAGGCTTTGAAACCTGCACGATTAAGTGAGAAAATCTGTCAGTCGCGAGACCTTTCTCATGTGTGACAGATATACGACACGTACCCTCTCATCTAGACACCCTGTCAGTGTAAATCTAGTTTACACGTAACGCCCAACATACAAGGCAGGATATTATATCACGCAAGGGAAAGTCCAGGATTTTAAAGCTGACTGACGATAACGTATTGGCACTCGAGGCTTCCCCCCCGTACTTCGCCCTCTATTTCTCACGCTGCAGTCACGTTCCTGAAGTATGACATTCTAGTCACTGCTTTATCTCATCAGAAAAGAACATCTGGAAACGTGCCACACACAGATTATCTCTAATCTGTTAGTAACATGCTCATTGCGGGGTGTTTTACCTCCATACAGGCAAAATTCGCTATTGTCTTACTTGCCTAGGAGTTCTAAATGATTTAATACCAAAAAATCTTTACTAGAAGAGACAGGTTGGCGAGGCACCTTAGTTTGTGATCAGGTAGAATTTTAGCAATAGAGCCAACAGCGTAGTACTAATGACATACAGTATAAGATACGTTACGGAAACATATGAGGATTTGCCTACGATTGAGAAAGATGTAGGGCAGCGTCAAATTTGGCGATAGGTTGATTCTCATGAACAAAATGTGATTAGGACAAATAAACGTTTTCCAGTTATTAAACTAAATAATAAAAATTTAAGGTGTTTTGCAAAATTAATAGTAAACGAATAAGTAGAAATCATCACTTTTCTATGAACGATATGAAAAATCTCATCTACTTTCTCTCCGTTTGTTATTAATATGAGAAAAATTTCACCGCTGCTCTTTCTTCATAGAAGGAACAAACTTCGTAATAGCCACTGAGATATATAATGAACTGAAGTTAGTTGTCGAATGCGACATAGAAGTCTATTAAGACTCTGTACACAATTCATATTCTCGTACATATCAGTCAAGAATTGCTCCCACGTTTCATAGTGTGTAATAAGATCCATTGTGTATGTCTATGACCTAGAGTACTTAATGAAGACAGTAGGAAACAATTTGTACACACACATCTTGATACATGTCATTGGTAAAAAAGAAAAAAAAAGGTTATACACTAAACATGGATACTTGGCATCTGTGAAGATGAGAATGTATAAGAAAATGACTCAGTCACAGATGTGAAGTCTCCTCAACAAACAAGAGATTGTGGTTGGTTGATTGTTTTGGGGAAGGAGACCAGACAGCGAGGTCATCGGTCTCATCGGATTAGGGAAGGACGGGAAAGGAAGTCGGCCGTGACCTTTGAAAGCACCATCCCGGTATTTGCCTGGAGCGATTTAGGGAAATCACGGAAAACCTAAATCAGGATGGCCGGACGCGACAGATTGTGAGTGGGTTAGCTGAAGTGATAACAGACTGTACTCGAGTAAATGGAGGTTCAAATCAGTCTGTACCATTCCGCATTGGAATTTCATTCAATCTAATCTTCATCATCAAAAAAAAAAAAAAAAAAAAAATATCATTTACCAAGGTTAATATTCCAACTCTGATCGTTTGCTGCAGTTATACATTAATTTGTTCATTGACCAATATCTGAATTTTAACGTATCGCCTTTGTTTGACAGAATCTGATACATTACCCTGGACGACGAACGTTTATCAAGTGTAACGATAACACCAGAAAAATGGTTCAAATGGCTCTGTGCACTACGGGACTTAACATCTGTGGTCATCAGTCCCCTAGAACTTAGGGAACTACTTAAACCTAACTAACATAAGGACACCACACACATGATTCGAACCTGCGACGTAGCCGTCGCGCGGCTCCAGACTGTAGTGCATAGAACCGCTCGGTCACCTCTGCCGGCGCGCCATCTCAAGGCCTTATGATGTGAGTGTTTAAGTGTATAACGACAAACCACAGATGGTGCGTGTCCAGGGAACTGTGACCAGTGTGGCCTACATGAATAACATCCTGTGATTCGTAGCCAAACCCATTCTGCACAACAGCCCAGACGTCATTTTTCAGCAAGAGAATGCACGGCCAAATGTTGTTCCACGAACACGTGCCTTCTTGGTGTAATCCAGCTTCTTGCCCTGGGCCGCCAGATCACCAGGGTTGTCGACAATCTAAAGTGTGTGAGATATGGCGAAACGGTGGCTGCAGTGCTGTGACCCAATGCCTACCACTATAGATGAACTTTGGAACCAGGTGAATGCAGCATGGAAGGCTACACCACAGGACACGTTTCGGCCTTATACGCATCGATGCCATCACGCATGGGACAAGTTACCAGGGCCCATGGCGTGGATGAACCGAGCTGACTGAAATGCTAATCATGTACATGTCCAGTGAATATGAACGTCCTATCGTTACTCGATCAAACTGTTCTTTTTCTGAACTTGAGTTTAGTACTTGAGACAATGACAGTGCTTTGAACTCCATAAGTGACGAGATGTGTGTACCCATCCAGAAAACAACCAACCTAAACAGTGCTTCCTTCGAAGGCAACCCTGTGACAAATATTGAATGGAAGATAACGAGTTCTAACACTCGCTAAATCAAAGCACGTCTGTTGTCACTCTTCAAACTAAACCGTGAATCATTCGTGAAAAGAATGGTCTTCCGCTGATCTGCAGTACAAAGTCCATGTTGACTCGCCTACTTCAAATACGTCCTCATACCAAAGTCACACTTAAGATAACAGCTTTGCAATAGACACCTAAAGGGCGCGAAGCCCAGAAGCCTTGTCAATTTACGCGGCTGAACCACCAGAGGATGCCACGTGCTATTTGACATTTACATTTATGGGGTTGTGCTGAGAGTGGAAACAAAGGAAATAATAGGTTTACTGCTGGGTATACCAGTCAATTAAGTCAGTACGGAAATGTTATGATATTAAGGGAATTTACATGGAAATATTCAAAAGGAAACTAAACTTTTCTTGTGAACAAGCAGTTGTCCAATGTTTGTTTAAAGCTGCCTATAGAACGATTTACCACTTCCAAAACACTTCTTGCACGGACGACAGGAGCATATACAGTAGTTTCGTACACATACTGAAACGTCTTGGGATTACAAATTTACTCGCTTTATTTGTCAATGGAACAGTAATGCGACTACTAAACGTCCCTTACAGACGCTTAAAGAGTAAATATAAATGAAAATAAAACGTTATTATGATGAAGACATGATTTACAGAACTACAGCTAAATATAATTTTGTGGCGTATAATTAGGCGACGATTTAAGAATTTTATACAGCGAGCAAAAGAAAGAGTTGTGTGGAATAATTAATATCTAAAGTGGGTTAACACAGGGGATCACTATCAGCATCTCAGTAAATTTTTTTTTCAATTATCTCTTGATTGCGTTACCTGTGTTTGCAAAAGGCAGCTGCTTTAGGTGCCAATAGACTACAAGCTTTAAAATGAGTTCTTAGCAAGACTTGTACGAGTATGAAATGTGTGATTCCACTAAACTTCTAGTGTATTCTTCTCAATAAACTATCCAATAACGGGTTTGAAAATAGCACTACATAGTTTCCCTTGCAACAAAGGAAATACGTTGATTATATTGGTAGGCGAAAATGTTCAACACACTCTCAATAAGCTAGTAAGGAGTAAGGAGTAAGGAGAGGGAGAGGCAGAGGCAGAGGCAGAGGCAGAGGCAGAGGGAGGAGAATAAGGGTAACGCAGGGGTTGTATGAATATCCTCAAGCTTTCTACTTATCGCCGCCCCGAAGAGGAGAAAATTAGAATAATATATTTGCAATCAATCTTTCCACGCTCGAACTGCTAACAGAACGGGCTGAAAACTTAGTACGCACGAACATGTATCCTTTTTTGCCAAGACTTTACAGCAATCTACATAGCATAAGGCGCATGTTTAGGTAATGAATGAAGAATGATAGAAGAGCACTATCCACCTAAAGAAAGCTATTCCCAAATTTTCACACAATGTATTTAATAGTAAAATTAAAAAAGTTATAGCAGTGTTTCAGCTGGAGTAGCAACAGTCGTTAAAAATGAACTTCAAAAATTCTTTCAGTGACGCATGTTTAATTTTTCTGTATTCATTGCAAATTAATAATGGACCAAAATTTTTAGTTTTGAAACCGGCAGGCTATGTAAGAAAATACGGGAAAAGACATGCAGAAATAAGGGCAAAATTACAAACAAGAAGCACGATGACAGCATAAAGGATTAAAGAACAAAATGAATAAACCACTTGGAACGAAAGAACCACCCCCTTATAGCCATGAAATAGTAGAAATGAGGCATGGGAACGACGACAATTGAAATACGCGAGAAAAATATCGAAAAACCGGTACCCAATAACAAATATTAGCAAATGTAATATTTCTGGCGTTACAGTCCTTATATTCAGCTATAAGAAGCTCTTCTTAGAGCAGTTGAGAATTGCAGGAATCTTTGAAATTAGCAGATCAATAACTTTTCCACTGTAATCCCCAATGGGTTTGCTTCGCAAAGAAATACTATACTGATACTAATCAGGGCGTATGTCTCCAGACTAGATCCATTATATGTAGGAACACTGATCTTCCGATGCGCTTCAAAAACGTCTTCTGATCTGTCGAGCACAACCAGTTTTCACAATGGACAAAGGGAACGAAGTGTGCCAGTATGACTCCCCATATATACTGTCCACCAAAGACACTACAGCTGCAAAATACTGTGAATCGAGATACGTTAGATGGTAACCTCTCTCTTTAAATGCATACAAGATCCTGGGTTGTTAGCTCTACGATTATGAACACACTATCTATGTGCACTTCGTTTTATAGTAGAACAATGAATTAACTGCAAACAGGCGGCGCTAATACTCTTAGTCGTTGTGGAGCCGTTGAGATCCTACATGGCTGTGAGTGTCACTCTCCTGAATACATTGATTATACATAGTATTCGCAGGGCAGTCTTTAGTATCTAACCAGTACTACCAACAACATCGTAGAACGAGAATGTACATTTTTGACAAGTAACGATCTTGCTGCTGTCTAATTCCTATAGATGCTGGTGGCCGCTCTTCTTCCCTGAGGCATAATACTATCTTCTCACAAACGAACAACTTGCAAACGAGAGACATTCTGCACAATCGTTCTTCTACGTGGTGTAAACGTCAACTGCTTAACACGTACCACAGTTATGTAAGGAAGTCAAAAATAAACGTCTTATACAGGACACCTGGGGTCCATCAAGCTGGGAAACAGCCTCAAACTGGTCTGCTACAGTCACCTAAGCTATGGTGTGTGTGTGTGTGTGTGTGTGTGTGTGTGTGTGTGTGTGTGTGTGTGTGTGTTTTTACATTAGTATTCCAAAATTTTCCTTGGGGGATAATCGCAGGAAAGAGACTCGTAAACGTTTTGCACAAATTAAGTTTACATAAAAAGAACAGAGAAACAAAAGGATTTAACTAATTTTACATGGTTAATTTTAAGATGAAACTTGCACGAAATTCAGTTTTGCAGTCTGTAAGTACGAAAAGACAGTGCGTTTAATATTCAAGGACGATGTTGGCGAGAAAAAGAAATGAGCTTCAAAAGGACAAAACAAGCTATGTTCGTGGCTTGAGAGGGCGAGAGGATATTCAAAATCTCGTGCGGCAAACGCACCGTGGCTTAAGTCGCTTTTGTGGGACAATTTTAAATTATTTCCCGGAATGAAAGACCACAAATGGCCTATAAAAAATTGCCCATCTCCACTTCCCCTACATCATTGTCACCACAGTGGAGGTTGTAAGCAATTATCGATCGTTTACACGTTGTTTGCAGATGATGCTGTCTTTACCATTTAATAAGGTCATCAGAAGATCAAAATCAATGATTTAGACAAAATATTTGTATGTTGAGAAAAGTGGCAATTGGCCATAAATAATGAAATGTGTAAAGTTATCCTCATGACTACTAAAAGGAGTCCGCTAATTTTCCATTACAGGATATATCGCACAAATCTAAACGCTGTAGATTCAGCTAAGTCCCTAGGAATTACAAACTTAAACTCGAAGGATGACGCGAGTAATGTTTTCGCGAAGGCAATCTAAAGATTGCATTTTATTGTCAGAACATGTACAAAGAACCCCTCGAGTGCGAAGTCGCAAGTTAAATCTTTAGTAAGGCTCAACTAAAAATGTTGTGTTAACCATTATGACACGAAAAATGTTAGCTGCTAATGACTCGCCATGTGGATCAGGAGGGCGACAGTGTCAAAAAAATGGTTCAAATGGCTCTGAGCACTATGAGACTTAACAGCTGTGGTCATCAGTCCCCTAGAACTTAGAACTACTTAAACATAACTAACCTAAGGACATAACACACATCCATGCCCGAGGCAGGATTCGAACCTGCGACCGTAGCAGCCGCGCGGCTCCTGGCTGAGCGTCTAGAACCGCTAGACCACCGCGGCCGGCACGCGAGAGTGTCCAGGAGGTACAGAGATCGTCCTTCTATGGGATGTATCTGCTACACTTCATAAAATGAACATTCAGGAAGTGTTCAGAACAAACTAGTAACTTGGAACGTGACTACCTAATGAAAAACGGTGGCCCACAGTGATCACAAAGGTTAATCAAAACCGAAGACGAGCTCCTTGGGAGGTATAAACCGAGCAAGACGTTCAGCACGTATTCACACAAAGAATGGATATGGAATATTATTGGTGTAATCGGATAATGAGAACTAATGGAATGTGACGGCATGCAACCTAATGCGAAACGGTCTGTCGCTGAGCTTGTCGCGAAACTAGCTAGGTATCCTTTAAGGCCTAACTGCGATAATATGTTTTATAGGCAAGAAAAAAAACATCCAGAGACTGAATTTGTCCAGCGAGTGAATTTGTCCACTGGTTCCAGGTGGTATGAACTGCGATGTCACACACTTTTCAGGAGGGATAGTTTACTCTAAATGAGTAATTTTTTATACGCAGACCATGAATCAAACATAAACGAGTTATTTTGACCAGCTATTGGCCAAAAGCTGTGCCCATACCGAAGTAGTTGTTTTCTTATGCATATATTCCCACTCTTGCTGGGACGTCGATATTTCCTACTGTCGTTGCAAGATCACGTACACAAGAAAGAATCTTAGGGGACACAGCACCTCCAACTTCGCGCAGCGCAATGAGTAACTTTCCAGCCAATTTATCATCCAGATTAACAGTCAGCCTAACGGAATACGCATGCGTTAAGATATTGATGTTAGTTCATTTGGTGCCTCTAATTTCGAGGGTTCACTTCATAGGCATTTCAATTCCGACTGGCCGGAGTTGAAAACAAATTCCTTACTGAACAATGGGAAAGTTTGATTATATCATCAACAAATTTTTGGACGGATTTCACAGTTTGCTGCACGTGGTCAAGTTGACGCTTTGTTTGAAATTTCGTTACCTTACTTCTTCCATTACTGCAGCACTGTTTGAAGTTATGCAGTCAGCCACTGCTTCCCTTAAAGTCACTGTATCTACGTCGCGCGCAGTTTGATGTGCATGACGTAGTAGGTCGCTATCATGCACCAGCTGTAAATGAACACACCGCCATTTGACTACACTGTCGTTTATTTAGTTTCGACCTATTACAATATATGTCAATGACAAAACCCAATCAATTGAAAATGGCATAAAAGGCCGACCGAAACCTGGGTCGTAATTGAACAAACAACAATACAGTCAAATGGCGGTGTGTCCATCTAAAAAAATTCCTGTAAATTGTATCTAGCACCTTTGAAACGCTCAGACACTAGTTTTTGTAACAAGTGAGTCTTGTCCTCCCTTTAATATCCTTAGTTTCTCTTAGCACAGCACGGTAATACTGCTCCGGACAACGATTATCCTTTACCACATTTCACAGGAGACGGGATTAGTGGCTCCCTACCCGACAAGGATGATGCTTGATGAACTACATGGTGCGACACTTTTTTCAATATCACTGTCACTTGTTAAACATCTACATCCATACTCCGCAAGCCACCTGTGTGGCAGAGGGTACGTTGAGTACCTCTATCAGTTCTCCCTTCTATTCCAGTCTCGTATTGTTCGTGGAAAGAAGGATTGTCGGTATGCCTCAGTGTGGGCTCTAATCTCTCAGATTTTATCCTCTTGGTCTCTTCCCGAGATATACATAGGAGGGAACAATGTACTGCTAGACTATTCGGTGAAGGTATGTTCTCGAAACTTCAACAAAAGCCTGTACCGAGCTACTGAGCGTCTCTCCTGCAGAGTCTTCCATTGGAGTTTATCTACACTGCTGGAAATGGAAAAAAGAACACATTGACACCGGTGTGTCAGACCCACCATACTTGCTCCGGACACTGCGAGAGGGCTGTACAAGCAATGATCACACGCACGGCACAGCGGACACACCAGGAACCGCGGTGTTGGCCGTCGAATGGCGCTAGCTGCGCAGCATTTGTGCACCGCCGCCGTCAGTGTCAGCCAGTTTGCCGTGGCATACGGAGTTCCATCGCAGTCTTTAACACTGGTAGCATGCCGCGACAGCGTGGACGTGAACCGTATGTGCAGTTGACGGACTTTGAGCGAGGGCGTATAGTGGGCATGCGGGAGGCCGGGTGGACGTACCGCCGAATTGCTCAACACGTGGGGCGTGAGGTCTCCACAGTACATCGATGTTGTCGCCAGTGGTCGGCGGAAGGTGCACGTGCCCGTCGACCTGGGACCGGACCGCAGCGACGCACGGATGCACGCCAAGACCGTAGGATCCTACGCAGTGCCGTACGGGACCGCACCGCCACTTCCCAGCAAATGAGGGACACTGTTGCTCCTGGGGTATCGGCGAGGATCATTCGCAACCGTCTCCATGAAGCTGGGCTACGGTCCCGCACACCGTTAGGCCGTCTTCCGCTCACGCCCCAACATCGTGCAGCCCGCCTCCAGTGGTGTCGCGACAGGCGTGAATGGAGGGACGAATGGAGACGTGTCGTCTTCAGCGATGAGAGTCGCTTCTGCCTTGGTGCCAATGATGGTCGTATGCGTGTTTGGCGCCGTGCAGGTGAGCGCCACAATCAGGACTGCATACGACCGAGGCACACAGGGCCAACACCCGGCATCATGGTGTGGGGAGCGATCTCCTACACTGGCCGTACCCCTCTGGTGATCGTCGAGGGGACACTGAATAGTGCACGGTACATCCAAACCGTCATCGAACCCATCGTTCTACCATTTCTAGACCGGCAAGGGAACTTGTTGTTCCAACAGGACAATGCACGTCCGCATGTATCCCGTGCCACCCAACGTGCTCTAGAAGGTGTAAGTCAACTACCCTGGCCAGCAAGATCTCCGGATGTGTCCCTTATTGAGCATGTTTGGGACTGGATGAAGCGTCGTCTCACGCGGTCTGCACGTCCAGCATGAACGCTGGTCCAACTGAGGCGCCAGGTGGAAATGGCATGGCAAGCCGTTCCACAGGACTACATCCAGCATCTCTACGATCGTCTCCATGGGAGAATAGCAGCCTGCATTGCTGCGAAAGGTGGATATACACTGTACTAGTGCCGACACTGTGCATGCTCTGTTGCCTGTGTCTATGTGCCTGTGGTTCTGTCAGTGTGATCATGTGATGTATCTGACCCCAGGAATGTGTCAATAAAGTTTCCCCTTCCTGGGACAATGAATTCACGGTGTTCTTATTTCAATTTCCAGGAGTGTATCATCTCCGTAACGCTCTCGCGATTACTAAATGATCCTGTAACGAAGCGCGCTGCCAGGCACTGAAGTGTGAATTGCGAGGAGTCATGTACATGGAGATGGCGTTACTCCTCTCCGCTTTTAAGTGGTTGAACTAAATTGGTGCCGGCCGCGGTGGTCTCGCGGTTCTAGGCGCGCAGTCCGGAACCGTGCGACTGCTACGGTCGCAGGTTCGAATCCTGCCTAGGGCATGGATGTGTGTGATGTCCTTAGGTTAGTTAGGTTTACGTAGTTCTAAGTTCTAGGGGACTTATGACCACAGCAGTTGAGTATCATAGTGCTCAGAGCCATTTGAACCATTTTGAACTAAACTGGTAGTAGCATATTCAAACATGTAGTATACTCCATGTCAACTGGACGTCTGTTGCATACAGTCATAGTGGCGTTGCAGTTTTAATTATCAGCGTTTTGGCAAAAATTGAGGAGGCAGTGGAGATATTAGCAATTTAGTTCCTAATGTTTGCTCTTATCAACACTAATAACAAAATAAAGTAAAGAAGAAATCTTAGTTTTATGATGTGCAGGACACCTCTGTACTTACGTTAGTTACAGACGTCAGCCATGGTACGGTTCCCAAGCTGCCATTCTATTATCAGGTTGGTCACTATCCGGAAGAACCAGTTACAGGCGGCAGAGCATAGAAAACAGGCAAACACAGACGTGCGGCGAGTGCTCTAAACGGCATACTAATAACGGGCAAACAGTGGTCTTCTGCTGCCGTGGACGGGCCATGGTCGCTTGTTTCAGTGGACGACAAATATTTGTCCCGACGCAAGAGGCGGGGGCCCTGTTTTGTCTCGTTTCACTGGAGCACGAGTTAGCAGGCCGGCGTTTATCACTTAAGTCTACTGCGAAGAGAGAGACCAGAGTTGCGCACACAAATGTAAATTCCTGTTTTCGCAAAGTTTGGGCCGTCGGTCGTGTGCCGTCTGTTATGTCGGCTCACGACAGTCAGGAAGAAAGAAAAAGGTCTCTTAAGGACACAATCTCTTGTACCAAGTCAGTTGCAGTTAGGTCAAAATACACGACGCGGAAGACACCCATAATTCCTCGAATAAACAGCACATATCGATTTAAAATACAATTACTGATAGGAACTGCCTTGCTTTTTAAAGGTATATTCACAACGACAATTTCCAAGATGTCCCTCTCCGCTGCACTCGCCCCGCCGCCCCTTCTTAAAGGTCCGTAAACGCGGGACCGATGATTGTGTGTAGTTTCAAATATATGAACCGGAGCTTATGATGGTTCAATGGTTCAAATGGCTCTGAGCACTATGGGACTTAACTTTTGAGGTCATCAGTCCCCTAGAACTTAGAACTACTTAAACCTAACTAAGGCCATCACACACATCCATGCCCGAGGCAGGATTCGAACCTGCGACCGTAGCGGTCGCGCTGTTCCAGATTGAAGCGCCTAGAAGCGTTCGGCCACACCGGCCGGCGAGTTTGCGATACGCTGCAGATTTGAGTCCTGGTGCTGTTCAGCATTCAAACTTATTACCAGTTCTGATGGCGTACATTATTTAGTTCCACTTCGAATACACGTAGTTCAGAATATATGTTTACCTAAGTACGTCACTAACTGCCGGGAGGAGTGGCCGAGCGGTTCTAGGCGCTACAGTCTGGAACCGATACGGTCGCAGGTTCGAATCTTGCCTCGGGCATGGATGTGTGTGATGTCCTTAGGTTAGTTAGGTTTAAGTAGTTCTGAGTTCTAGGGGACTGATGACCTCAGATGTTAATTCCCATAATGCCCAGACTCATTTAAACCATCTGATTGGAGACACCGACTAGTTAATTACATGGTGTTTCCCTCTTTTTCAAAAATGAAGATGAAAAAGAAGAGCCAGTATGATATTAGGATTTATACTAATTCCATTCTTTCCTGAGTTTACAGAACACTGGAAATAAGTCTAGGAAAAATATTCGTGGAAACCGCCATAAAAAAGTTATACTTTGGAAAATATGGATACAGAAAGACGTCAGAACAAACACGATGGTCAGAAAGAGATTGTGTAATTAGGCTATGGTTCATGTATCAATGTGTAGATTTGAATTCGTAAATTTAGTAGTGGTGAGTATGTTGGATTTCAGGAGGCAAAATAAAATTCATCAAACAATTAGCTGTAGCTCAGGAAGTTCGCAAAGACGA
This sequence comes from Schistocerca gregaria, assembly GCF_023897955.1. NCBI lineage: Eukaryota > Metazoa > Arthropoda > Insecta > Orthoptera > Acrididae > Schistocerca > Schistocerca gregaria. Next base: position 434,476,309 of record NC_064920.1, on the reverse strand, counting down.
CTAGGGCAATTCTTGGGTTTCCAGCTGGGAGTCACTTTTGAAAATCATCATGTTTCGACCGCTGTCATTACCTGCTTTGCCACCTTAGAAACACTGAAAGTTTTCATCAGCAATATACGCCACGAAAATCAACAATCTCGCATACACTGTCCGGTCATATTAAGACGACTTTCGTGCGTATTGGCCTGTGCTGCAGGCGCCTGGTTTATGCACCCAAGCTGACAGCTACTCATCAGCGGCGAAGCTCCAAAAATTTTATTATTATTTTTATTAAAATGTATAGGAAACGAAATTCATGTGTGTCTATGAATTGAGTAATACCGGGCGTTAAAAGTTATCAAACGCTGAAAGCGCTAGCCGCTGGTTGATGCATAATGTGCCACTATAAATTCTGAGCCGTGCGCGCGTTAGAATAGATTCGTGCTGCTCATGAAACTTCTTTGCAAGTCTTTTCCAAGCGTCTAGTTGCTCGGAGTCTCACGAAATGGCGTGTAGAGTCAGTCTGAGCTCACTTGACAACATTCGCACTCGTTTCTGGTCTCAATGTTTGTCTGGCGTTCGGTTTAGTAACTCGTGACTCACTGAGGACATAAATACGATTCTTCGCGCTGTCGGTGCTGTGGAAACTATGTGCATACTGCAGTTGAAAAATTATTGCTTTCCTCGCCTTGTACGGTCGCGGGATTCCGTTTTCGGGGTCACCACAATTTTTATTTCTGCTGCCTTGCTTTGTATGCTGTGCTGCGGGGGATTCACCTAAAAGGCTGTTGGCATTCGCGAAATCCCACATTCGTTGAGCAGAATTCAGTTTGGGTTCTCGCACGTAACGCGGCTTACCTTTCTTTACCGACAATTACATTAGCCTTAGATTTTTATGTGGCTCAGCACTCCGTGTCAGCAGTTCAAGCCCGAGTATTTTTAGCCTATTTGTAAAGAGAAAGCAGAATTTTATATTTTAATGTTGATTTCTTTGTGGAAGTCTCATTTCTTATCCATCCATTTACAACCAGTTTTTTTTTTTTTTTTTTTTACTTCTGTGCTTTCATTAACGGCCCAAGTGTTATAACCGCTAACCGTTTCATACTGTTTGTTTTCCTTTATAATTTTAATGTTGCTCTGTGTCTGTTTTATATTTGGAAGACCCGAGTGATGTCAGAGCTAGCTCAAGCTGGAAAGTTATATAAACCCACCATTTATTACACTTTTGGGAACTTTGTTTGAAACTTGTAAGCTAGTTAACATTCATTCTTTTACTATTTATCTGATCTGAAAGTCATGTGTACAAACTTTAAAGTTTTTCGGTAAAAGTTGTGTAATTTTCATTGCCTTAATAATGAACAATTTTATAGAGGCTGTTCGAACTTCTCTTTTGACTGGTTTATTTTCTCAATGCTAAAATGTAGACAAATTATTATTATTATTATTATTATTATTATTATTATTATTATTATTATTATTATTATTATTATTATTATTATTATTATTTTAATTTTGATTTAGCATCTTACCGCTCCCAGATCCAAGCTCCCTACCAGTTCAACTTCTATATTTTATATTTCATCTTATATCGAAAGGTTATCGTGGATTCACAAAATGTGAGAACTTGCAATGGTTTCTGTTGTTTTATAGAATACTAAGCGCAAAGTTTGTATTAGTTCATATTAAACTATAATAATTTTGTAAAGTTACGGACGTCTTGCAGACGACTGCAATCGTTAGGTGAAATTCCTCGTATCACTTCTGGTAGCAATTATTGGGTTATAGTCAAGAGACACTGGGGATAAGAGAGAGGAGAGGGTAAGCAGTTCTATAGCATAATTTTTCTCGCGGGCTGCCAATGTGCCACTGTTTCAGGGATCTGTCCCGTTGTTGTTGTTGTTGTTTTCACTCCGAAAACGGGTTTGATACAGTTCTCAGAGTGAGTATCTCCCATGTAAGCCTTCTCCCCTCTGCTAGCTACTTCAACTGTGTCCATTAGAATCTGCTTACAACTTTTACCCCCACATTCTCCTCCATGAGCCAATACCGATTCCTTGTGTGCTATCAAGCGATCCCATCTATTAGCAGTCTCACGATTTTCATACCTTACTCAGTGTCACGATTTTTATACCTTACTCCAAGGGTAGACAACTGGGGAAGAAACACCAGCTACAAAGAAAACATCCCAGTCGGGGCAAATTTCACCGAAAGGTGAATTTTTTAGCAGTATGGAAAGTAATGATGAGTATTAACACCGCCGGACGTATAAAAGTCTTATGACAAAACACAAAGGAAGTAAAGACAATATCTGCCCAAGGGCATTGGTTTGAATCTACGGGACAAGTTGAAAATATGGGCCAGACCAGTATTCGAACCCGGTCTCCTGCTTACTAAGCATCCAGACACAGTGGTCACCACAACAGCTCTGACTACCCTAGCATTCCCAACTTAAACCACACTGCTGATACAGGACCCCTTCGCGTTAGCGTCATTACACACAGCATCTCGTCGGTTCGCGTAAGAGTTCGACCTTGGCGTGCGTGACCCAAGGAACACACACCACATATTTAGCCTTAGGACTGTCCCTAGGACTATGAAAAGCGACACTACAGTGAATGAGTTCCACATTCCTTCACACATAACAACTGATTTCTCACAGTGCTTGTAAATACTACAAAAATTGGAAAGAGCCGCTTATGTTACATCGTTAGAGGCAACTAAACTTGGTTTTCGTAATAGAACGTTACAACGAAATCGCAAAAGGAAAAGGATATTTGAAGATGTGGTGCAATTTTCGAAAAAAATGTCCTCAAAAGAGTGGTGGTTGACTCCTCCTCGAAAAATAATATTTAAACATGAAACGCAGAACTTTATATCGTGATAGCCATTACAATACTTGCTTCTATTCGTAGTGGCGTTAAACTATCAAAGAACTGTAACCAGTTTCTTTGCGTGGCCATCTTACGCAGCAAGTACAGCACTACTTGTTTTGTAAATAAAACCGCCTTTTCCTGCTGTCGGAACTCAAAATTGTGGTAGTGCAACATCCAGACCAGATGAGAGGAAAAGCAGACCACAGCAAATATTAAGCAATTGCTTTTTTTTTTCATAAAAAATTGCCTGCCCGTATGGCCGTGCGGTTCTAGGCGCTTCCGTTTGGAACCGCGCGACCACTACGGTCGCAGGTTCGAATCCTGCCTCGGGCATGGATGTGTGTGATGTCCTTAGGTTAGTTAGGTTTAAGTAGTTCTAAGTTATAGGGGACTGATGGCCTTAGATGTTAAGTCCCATAGTGCTCAGAGCAATTTGAACCATTTTTTGAACATAAAAAATTGCGACGTGAATTGTTTGATAATCTACAAATAAGAAAACTGTATCGTTATAGATCCACTGATGATGTCTTAGAACTAGAAAGGCGAAAGCGTCTACGAAAAATAAATTAAGTGGCAGCAGAAAAAAGGCGGTTTTATTTACAAATGGTTCTAATGGCTCTGAGCACTATGGGACTGAGGTCATTTTTACCCTAGAACTTAGAACTATTTAAACCTAACGAACCTAAAGACATCACACAGATCCATGCCCGAGGCAGGATTCGAACCTGCGACCGTAGCAGTCGCGCGGTTCCAGACTGAAGCGCCTAGAACCGCGCGGCCACAATGGCAGGCTTTTATTTACAAAACAAGTATAACTATAACCAGTGTATACTTCTATCACCACGACACTTTCCAGTGTATCAGCAATCAAATGGGTACACATTTCTTGACCATTCTCTCTAAATCCAATCTTATTTCCACACAAGTAATCTTGGACACGAATTTTTAACAGATACGCTACCATAAGCATCGCACGTAAACAAGCCAAGTCCTCCAAGCCACTAGGAAAAATCATTTAGTCTATAGCTTCGACGGATGAAAAGATGGATTAAGTAATGGACATAATGCTAAGAAGTAAAGTAATTGAGGTGGTTTTGCTTCCACGTTTACGTATACTGGGTAAGCAGTGAAGGTTATTACGCAAAGGTGCCGTGTGAAAGATCGGTAATGCTGTCTCGAGAACGTCCTTTTGGACACGCGCGATGCCGGTCCTCCGAAGCTGCTTGCGATTAACGCTAACGCCATGAATCTACAGAGACAACTGTAGCAATGGATTATTGCCATCATCGTCATTTCTGCTAAAGGAAGTGTTATTCTGACACGGAATAGGACTCACCATTTTTCTTGTGTCTTAGTTTCCCGACGCCAGTGGCACCATATCGGCGTTTTAGTCACTCGCTGACCAAACTACTCCCGAGAACTGACCATTGGCGTGCGAGGCAGCCCATCACTCCGCAGGCCTCAGCACCACATTAAGCAAGTTCCCACGTTACCACTGGAAGACTGATAAACGCACGTCCCTTAGTAAACGTATCTCGCTACTGAACTTCACATTTACATGTTACGACGTACGTCTAGCTGCAGCTGGGTGATTCCGGCGGATTCCAGATTCTCACGTAGTCGTCGTAGTCATTTAAGATACCATTTAACCTGAAACGGAAAGCAGGCATTCTGCACGTGACGGGCAATCTACGGGAGTCTTTAACATCACATACTAATTTTCGAAGGCTACTGAGCATGCGGATATCACTTCCAATAATCCTGTTGTGTGGAAAACTGGAATGACACGCTGGGAGCGTGGTTGAAGAGCAGCGCACACATTCTGCCAGCTACACGCGTTTGCTGCTGCATTAACGTGTTTACTGTGGGACTCTTGTATAAGACGAAAATAATGCTCTCGTGCTCCACTGTGATATACAGCGATACCGGCGCGGTATCTGATTTGGAGAGACCGACGGAAAGCGCGGAATGGACTGCTACAGTACAGGAATATTATGTAATTGTGAATTTTCACGATTGCTCTATTGTAGTTGCAATTTTATCCCCACAGAACACGCCACTAACTGTTCACTATGCGCTGAGTGAACTACGGTTATTATAGCACGTGAGGGAACAGGACCAGAGGCTAGAAACAGGTTTTTGTTGCATGTCTAAGCATAACTATACAGACAGCACTTCTAAACACAAGGCTTTTTTATAGTAATGACGTAGAAGTTTGAAACGGAAATTTGTTGTTATTAAAATATACATATTGGTCTGTACACAGAATCTCCAGTTTTATTAAGTAAACTTTCTCCTATGTTGTTAAGGCAAGTATTGTTAGAAACTGTGGAACTGTATTCTGTTTTCGCATGTGTAGTTGCCAGATAAAACTAATGCCAGTTGAAGCAGGTTCTAGAGAGCTTCATTGGAAGTCTAATCGTGAAGTATGTTCCTTCCGCAAAGGAGGTGACTTGCAAACCCCTCGTTCGAAAAGGTTCTAGGTTATAATTATAAAACGAACTGAAAAATTATTCTGTGCGTTAAGTAATCCAATGGCTAAGTTAGGGATGTACAGGAGGGGGCAAATAAAAGTGGCCCGATCGAGTGGATACGACTGGACGTGGATGTAAGCATGTAATCACACCTCGAGATGCGCACACCACGTGTACTCTCGCTGCGTAATCCACACCGTCTCAGAGCGTAGTGCGGACAGTGTGAGGGTGAGTGGAGCAGTGCGAAGGGGACAATGGTACACACAGTGGAGCAGCGGGTGTTCGTTGCGGAAAGTTACTTGACAACGCAATCGTTCAAACGGCGTGGTCAGTTGTTTGCTGAGAAGTTTAGTGGTTTGAAAATGCCAAGCAACGCTTAGTCTGAAAATGGTGTCACACACAATCTGTTCTGAACAAGTTAAAAAACATTCCGAAACGTGCCCGCACATCAGGAAATGTGGGTGCAGTTCTCCAGAAAATGCTCCAGAGCGCTACCAAATCAACCCGATGCCTGTCGCAAGAGACCAGCATCACACATCGATCATGTTGACGATTACTTCATCTGGACCTGCACAGGCTTCCTTACCGAGTATCTGTAGTTAATGCATTAAAACCAGCAGATTCTCTTCAGCGCCTCCAGTTTTATGAGTAGCTGTCTACTGAAATAACAATGAATGATGAAGTCGGTTTCACTTGAATGGTTATGTCAGTTCACAGAATCACAAGTTATGGACAGTGGAGAATCAGCATAACTTCCACGAAACACCATGCATGATCAGAAGGTTGGGGTTTTGTGTGCAGTGTCTGCACACTGCGTTTGTGGCAGTATTAACGGAAGAGGAAAAGACCTGCAGTTTATTCCAACAGGATTGGGCAAGTGCCCGTACAGCCGGGAAAACCTTGGAGCACAATTACACAGTTTTGCAGAAGTTACTCTGGTCGCGGGATTAGCTGGCCACCCAGGTCACCTAATCTTTCAGTGTGCGATTACTTTGTCTTCAAGGACTGCAGCAAAACATTTCTGGTGAGATTGCAGCTTCGCTCTGCCATTAACAACTTGCTGACCAGGGTCCAAAAGTGCCGAGAGATGAATTACGATCACTTTCAACATCTGATATAGTCAGGTTAGTACTGTATTTCCCTTACTCTGTTGTGTTTCTTTGTGTCCTGGAACTAAGTTCTACGGACCGCTTTTACTTTCCCCAACCCTGTAGTAAGTGCGAAAGCGTCACCGATACCCTCAGCCACTCCAGTGTGTGTGTGTGTGTGTGTGTGTGTGTGTGTGTGTGTGTGTGTGTGTGTGAATTCCTAAGGAACCAAACTGCTGAGGTCATCGGTCCCTAGACTTACACACTACTTAAACTAACAATCTAAGTTACGCGAAGTACGAAAAACACACACACACACACACACACTTGAGGGAGGACTCTAACCTCTGGCGGGAGGGCCGTGCAATCCGTGACATTGCGCTTCTAACTGCGCGGCCACTCCGCGCGGCTCCAGCTTCAGCATCAGACGCTGAAAGAGAGGCTTTCCACATCACTGTGTAGTTTACTGTTTAAACTCCAATCGCAGATGTTCCTAGAACATTTAACCAATATATTTCCTCCTCCCATATATATCTCGCGAAGAGACCATGGAGGTGAAACTAAGACATTCGATCTCACACAGGAGCTTACTAACAATCTTTCTTCTTGAGAATCATTCGTTTCTAGAGAAGAAAAGGGGCGGGGCAGGGGATGACTGTTACGCATAAGTATTTTGCAGCTGTGACTTATTATACTGATAGTTCGGTAATTTTCACATCTGTCAGCACCTGCTTTCTTTGGGATTGGAATTAATATATTCTTCTTGAAGTCTGAGGGTATTTCGCCTGTCTCATACATCTTGCTAACCAGCTGGTAGAGTTTTGTCATGACTGGCTTTCCCAAGGCCGTCAGTAGTTCTAATGGAATGTTGTCATGCCCCACGCTACTCAAAGTAAGGCGGCTTGTGTAGTATAGACGTAGATGTATTTACGTTATTATAAATGAGTATTTAAATGAAAGGACGAGAAGGAAAACTCAGGCAGGCTCGTAGCTGAATTCCTCTAAGGTAATACTGAAGGGCCCGTCGAGCTGTACGTCCCCATCTGACGGAGTTATTACTACCAACAGTGGCGTACGCTCTCATTCTATTAATTGCACTGAGAAAGTAAAAGTAAGCTGACTTCAATGTTTATCCGAGCTACCAAGAATTCTCAGGCTCATAACATAGCTTCGGACTGTAAGATGGGAGCTTTGTTTTCAAACAAAACACCTGAAAGTAGCGACGGCAATTATTAATCACTGCGTTGACAACTTCATTAGCTTTTTCGAAAGACTTGCTCTAGGATGGGTTGCAACCAAATACCACAAAGCAGAAGCCGTTTTTACTACTAATAGGCGAAGAAACTGGATTTGTTTTATGAAAACGCAGCTTTCTGTGAAAAGCATTCTAAAAAAGAGTGATCGCCAATTATTCGACCTTTCCGTAAGGCTACATTTTCATCAACTCTTAACGTGAAAATCCGTCTCGTAGTGGTAAATTTAAATATTTACACAATTATATTTATACATCCGACGTAAGTTCATTGCATAGCGCAAAGATATCGAGGTGGTAGTTCAGTTCTAGTCACCTAGCCGCAATTACTGTGGCGTGTTATGTGACGTTCTCTATGGTTAGAATGAAGCACCTTCTCAGTCCATCAAAGTCGCAAGAAGTGAAGGATGTATGCTTCGTTCCTGGCGAATCACCTCATGAAGCAATCACGCTGAGTTAACGTCAATGTAAAAGCTGTTTTCCGAGTGTGCGCCCTAACTTGACATTTGTCAGTTAAGAAATGTGTGGATATATGATGGGGAGTTTTTTGGTTGGAAAACCAACCACGGCTTCTCCTTTCCCGCCAGTTATGAATTTAACTAATGTTTCAACACGACGAAATACACGTTTCACGAGCTTTCACATTTTTCTTAGCCGAGACGCCAAATTCATGACATGCTGTAATGTCACAACATATGACTTTTTTTGGTTCACTATTGATCTTCGTTATCGCACAGGGTTTCTCCGCTCACTGCAACCGATTCATCATTCTTAGCGATTCATCCCATCAACCCGCAACGTATTCGACAGTGGCCACATTATCACAGGACGTCTGTTTTTAAGGCATCATTGGACTGCTATGTGTGTGTCATTTACAACTTGAAACAAATTGTCAGCGATACCGCTGGAAAGTACAATAGTTGACTTACTCTTCACACTGATTTCTGCATTATAGGAAACAAATGCACTGATTTGTTGCACCTTCGTTTAAACTTCGCCTTCAAGAGCGTTCCATTTCCTTTTTGACGTACGGATTGCACAACTCATCCTCGGATTGACCTCACCGAGCGGAACGACGTGAAATTACCGTCTAAATACCCATCGAAGCACTACAATCGCTGTTTTCGAATACTCGAGCACGCACAAGATAAGATAGGTAATAACACAATCAAGGAAATTATGTGCCTAGAGCAACAGCGCAATTTTGTTTCAGACTGTCCATACTTCGACACACTATCATCATACCTGCGACAAAAGGCGTTCCCGTATCGAAATATTTAGAAGCAAACGAAGATGCTCGCCTGCCTCTCTGACAAATGTGTGCACTTTCCATCGCTTACCTCAAATAACCGCCAAAATGTTGGCTATAGCAAATTAAATGTGATTAACGCACGGAAGCATGTAATTCCATATTATCAACAACGGTTTGTGATACACAGTATCTCAGCCTTCTGATTAAATCAAAATGGTTCAAATGGCTCTGAGCGCTATGCGACTTAACTTCTGAGGTCATCAGACGCCTACAACTTAGAACTAATTAAACCTAACTTACCTAAGGACATCACGCACATCCATGCCCGAGTCAGTATTCGAACCTGCGACCGTAGCAGTCGCTCGGCTCCAGACTGTAGCGCCTAGAACCGCACGGCCACTCCGGCCGGCTCTGATTAAATCAAACAAATAAAACTTTGAGAAGTTCTTGTCAGATTAAAGTTGGGTACCATACTGGGATTCAAAACTGAAGCGTTAAGTTTCGTGGAGCATGTTATCAGTTGAGTTGTACGCGTCACAACCCTTCCTCCAGTTTCAAGCTTTTTGCACCTATCTCCTCCTTTCTGTGCCCTGGCTCGAATAGCCACAAAACAGAACGAACAGGTGATCGTAAAGTAGAAAAAATGTAAAGAATACAGAACGTGAACAACTGCAAATTGCATAGCGGTAGACAAAAGTGTTTTTCCTTTCATCCAACTTAATGTATTTGCATACAATTTGAACAACTGGTTAATGCGCTCAGTTTGGGATGTGACCTACTGTGGCAGTAATACAGACCTGACAACAACTGCGCCCTCTGTGATTGATGTCATCAGTCTCATTTGCGGCAATAACGCCCATTCTTCCGGCAGCGCTGTTCACAAGCTTTTGCAGAGTAGTTGGTGGATTCTGATGTGATGCAACCTGTCCCCTTAGTGCATTCCAGACATGCTCTATGGCATTCAGATCGGGAGAGCGAGCAAGCCACACAATTCTTGCGGTATCTTCCGTTTCCAAGAAAACATCAACCACCCGTGCCCTACGTTGTCGGCTATTGTCGTCCATCAATGTGAAGTTGGGGCTCGCAACAACTGCGCATGGGATACCAAGATCTCGTCACGATATCTGACAGCAGTCAATCGTTGCCGATTCACCAGTACAATTTTATGAGGACGTGTTCGAGTGGTCAACCTAAACCCTGCCGGCACTATTAGGGATCCTACTATATATCGGTCTCTTTCCGCGATGTATGCGTTCCGAAATTGTGTTCCCAGTTCCCTCCAAATGCGAAACCGTGGAGAATCACTTTCCAGACTAAATCGTGTCTCATCTTTAAAAGTAACATTGGCCTACTATTTCACCGTCAGGTGGCAAATGGTTCAAATGGCCCCTAGAACTTAGAACTACTTAAACCGAACGAACCAAATACATCACACACATCCATGTCCGAGGCAGGATTCGAACCTACGACCGTAGCGGTCGCGCGGTTCCAGACTGTAGCGCCTAGAACCGCTCGGCCACACCGGCCGGCCGGCCGTCAGGTAGCATGTTGAGAGGTCCACTCTAGACTTTCCCTTCTGTGAAGACCCGTCAGAGGTTCACATACAGCTTATTTCTGACAATAAAGGCCACTCTGCCCAAGAATTCTACCCACCACTTGCCTCGATATAACGTGTCTAGTAAATGCTGCGACGTCAGATGCCAGTTGCCGTACAGTACTAGGGCGGTACCATCGTTCCCCCAGAGCCAAATAGAGGTCCTCTCTTTCTGATGTCACATGTGGTCGGCCCTGGCCAGGTCTTAGGGATACAGTTTCGGTATCTACACTGTCGCCGCATCAGGGAAAGAACAGAACGATTCACATTAAGCCATCAAACATCAGCTTGTGATTGTCCTACCTCCATTCTTTCTATGGTCCTCCACTGCAGATAGTTTGGTAGGCGTCTTCTCTATACCATACAGTACATTCTCACGGAGTACACGTCGATTGTGGATGTGGGACTATCCGGCAAACACTACCCTGTTTGATAGGTGTCCTGACATCACTGGCGTGGTTTTCCGTTCACCGGAACCCCACCTTCCGTGTACAACACGACATTTGTTGACAGTTTGTATGATTATATCGTGATTTAGATACAGGACGGGTAAATAGCGGTTTGTTGATCTAATTTTGGACACCAGTGTAGGAGGAGAATAGTATAGTCAAAGCCTATGGGTTGCTTTCATAATCAATTTAAGCTGTGAGACGGTTCGTGAGACGTGATGGTTAGATCAGCCCATAAGAGCATTGCCCGCGAATGAGAACGGCCGAGCCCCTGCACTGCACACAGATATATTCCATCTGGAGGCTCCATAACAGCGTACCGTCCAATCCAGGGCGAAAAATGAAATCTTACACGACTTCAAAAGGTGATACGCCAACATTATGACAATCAGGCTTCTCCCTAAGATGACCAGGGTGCTGAACAACGGAGTCTACCAGAAACATTTTCTGGTCATCCGGCGGAAGGGAAGAATCTGTGTCCAAATGCGCTTGATATCTGGTTGCGCGATTTAAATGATAAGGGCGGTAACAGAAATGATTAGATAACATGCAAAACCTAAAACTGTATCAACACAATTTGAAGCATCCGTCGTGGGAACACTTTGTCTCTAATTCTTTTGCAGACAGCTGAACTGTGACCTGAACAGCGAAGTCTAGCCTTATCTTTGCCGTACGGCCACTTGGTCTGGGGTTAATGTAGGTAACATTTCAATCTATACTCCGCAAGTTACCTTACAGTGTACGGTGGATGATATTTTATGTATGTGCAACATACCACCCCCGAGCTTCGACAGAGTCGAATTCCCACGCATGAAACAGCTTCAGATAACGTTTTAAGTTTGCTGGAAGCCGCTAAGTGGTCTTATTATTGAAAAGGGGTGATTGTCGATTTACCTTCTTATTAACTACAGTTTCTCTGATTGTCTCACAGTAATCATTTTGCGAGGCGTATGTGGAAGGAAGGAAGGAAGCAAGCAATACTCTGCCCTACTCTTTCCGGAACATATTCCCCCAGAATTTCAGTAATGAACCTATCCGTGATGGATAAAGCCTCTCTTATAGGGTCTGCCATCTCCGTAATGCTCCCGCGCCGCTTACACGACTTCATGACGAAACTTGTCGCTCGTCGTCGTATCTTCTGTTATCTTCTCCAATAATCTGACCTGTCAAGGGTACCATACAGGTGAACAATAGCAAGAATCTTTGGAACAAGTGTTTTATCAACCACTTCATTCATGGATGTGTTACATTTCCTTAAGATTCTTCGAACGAATCTCAGCAACGCATCTGCTTTTTCTATAATTTACGTGGCCATTCCACTAACGGTCGCTCAGTTCGACTGTGTATTATGTGTTGAACCGGAGACCTAGAAACGACGGAGAGGCTTGGTCCCGCCGGAGCCCTCCGTGGTACACAATCCCACAACAGGCCACAGCAGTCCACCCACCCCACCGCCGCCCCACGACGAACCCGGAGCTATTGTAGGGTTCGGCCCCCAGTGGACCCCCGCGAACATCTCATACCAGACGAGTGCAACCCCAAATGTTTGCGGGGCAGAGAAATTATGGTGTACGCGTACGTGGAGAGTCTGTACGATTACTCCTAGATATTTAACGGCAGTTATTGTTTGCAGCGAATTGCTGCCCACAATAATCTAACGTACCAGTACACCCCCGAACTTCGAAAGAGTCGAACTCCCACGTATGAAACAGCTTCAGAATTCTGATTACTTTACAAATGAGTTAATGTGCCAAATACTTGGCGTTAGGCATGTAAGCAACATGTAGTTTAAAAAAGGTTTTCAATAACGTCTTATTATTGAACAGGGTTAAAAACAGCCTGCATAATTTGCGATACCTTTTAAGCTAAAGTAATTTTTTACAACTGTATGTTGTAGAATGGTGAAATTTTACAGGTACATCTGTGGTATAAGTAGACAGTGTATGCAAAACGTGTTGAGAATGGAGTTAGTTGTAAAGAAGTAATAAATTAAAACAGCATGCCTGACGCAGAAGTTTTACTGCACGAACAGCGAAAATGTAGAAAGCGATGACCTTGTTTCCTTTCGTCATTTCGTGGGAGTAGTAGTTCCGTGAATACATGAAATTATGTGTGAAATTTGTTGCAAGTCATAAGTGCTCTGATTCTCAAATGCTGAATAGATATAGCCTGCGTATCTGCACGCGGTCAGTTACGCTGCCACAAGAAATATACACAGTTTCTAACTGTAATACTTGCCTTAGTGTGTTAAATCTTTAACGAAAGATTATACATCTTAATCTGGTCTTAGGCTCTGGCATGATGTATACGTAACTTATGCATATAAGTTATCCTGTGACGCCTGTAACAAATTTATGTCGACGAAAGCCTCTACCTGTAGGCATTTACTAGTGAGCACTCTGTCTGAAGTACGATATATGTAATCTGGCTGCTATCTAAAGCCACGGCTTGGGATAATTCTTCTTTTGTCAATTTTATATATGACAAGATACGCTCGGCTTCATCTAATCTTATGCACCATCAGGTGATGTAACAAAGCACACTCCTTTTGAGGAACATATTTTGAAACTATCGAAACCTAGGTCAAGGGCTAATAAACCTTTGTTTTGAACTGGTTGGTTGATTTTTCAACCTCTTCGCCTCTTAAGAAGAAGAGCACGACAGCATTTTCAGTTTTTAAGCCAAGATTACTTAACTCACGTAAATTTTAGGATTGCACTAGGGTATAATAGAGAGCATTTTGTATTTAATACATTACATGAATTCGCCATTGCGAACAAGGTCTACCATCACCTGTAGAATGAAATGACAATGAAATTTGTGCAAACATTCATATGTCGTCAACCATTCTACAGCTGATGGTAGTCCTTGTTCGCAATGGCGAATTCATTTGATGTGTTTCGTAACGGCTGTGGACGCCGCAGTGCCATCGTAATCAGAATAACACAAACACTGCAATATCATTCTGTACTTAATTTGGTATGCAACATACCACTGGAAATACGTACAATAATTGTAATTGATTATGTAATGCATAACCTACTAATATGACTTCCTCTCAATAAATTCGGAATAGTTTACAATGGTTTAGCTGTATAATGGGACAACCTCCTCTAGCACTTTTTTTTTTTTTTTTTTACAGAAATAACCAATACCATGTATACTATCGATTCTTGTATAGGTACACATTCTCGGCTGTTTCATTTAAAGAATATCATATGATTCTGTCTACAATGTATTACATTTCAGGCTAAAATGTATAAAAAGAAATTAATTTGTTACACTCTGTATGTAAGGTTAAAATTTTCTTCTTTTAGAAATATTTGAAATTATGAAATATTTGGCATACTTAAAATTCCTATTATTAATTGCACAATCTGACAATAATTGTAAAATTTATTTCTGGGTTCATTTGTAAAATAATGACATTTTAGCGAAGTTTCTTCTTTTGTCAAGAAAATTTGTAAACTCTCTGGAATATTGCGAGTACCGAAGAATGTAGGTAGTAGTGAGTATGTCTACAACAATGTAATTGATGGTTTTATGAAAATGGAGATGTGAAGTCAGTATGTTATAGAAAAATGGGATAAAATAAAAGAAAATCATAGGAAACCATAGTGCTTCATCAGTTATTCAGAAGCAAGAATGTATCCCTAAACGCAAGAACTGGAGCCAACAATAAGAGAAAATGAAGATAAGTAAAAAGTTTTTCTTTTTTATATCTTATGCCTCTCGAAGCTTTCGAAAGATTTGAAGAGACAAGAAAAATTAATAGTGATGTGTGGGAGGGTAAGATTACAGCTGCAGTGTAACGTTTTCCTGCCTTTAGTGTTATAGGGTTAAATTCGGGCAGCAGTTACATGAAATATTGAAAATATAATTTTTGTTGCCCTGGAAGCCGTTACACAGGCAAACTGCATCTGGGGCCCATTTGTGTGTGTCAGTAATGCAGATTAATGCCGCGAGCTTTGGACTGAGATGGATTTAATCAGAGAGCAGCAGAAGTGACAAACAAGCTGACACACCTGCTGGATGCATCAGAAGACAGCGTGACGTCACGACAGGCACGATGCCCGCCGTATCTCGAGTGTTTACGTTCCAAGCTTGTCGCGGTGATAACTCTTGACCAGCTATGCCACAAACAGCTGTTGCTAGTCGCTACTCCAAAAAAAGAACCGAAGACGTACCTGTCCCGTATGTGAACACGCAAGTAGGCAAGAAGTGTTAATTAATATCAAGTGGCGGGTCATTTGGCACCAAATAATACTTCAGAGTTAATAAATTCAAATAAAAACACTCGAGTGAGCTAAACATTTTCTTTGAGGCAGTCATGGAATCCGCCGCGCTCGTTAGCATCATTTTGCTATGACACTCTTTCTTTATCAGTATCTTCATCTACATCTACATGACTACTCTGCAATTCACATTTAAGTGCTTGGCAGAGGGTTCATCGAACCACAATCATACTATCTCTCTACTATTCCACTCCCGAACAGCGAGCGGGAAAAACGAACACCTAAACCTTTCTGTTCGAGCTCTGATTTCTCTTATTTTATTTTGATGATCATTCCTACCTATGTAGGTTGGGCTCAACAAAATATTTTCGCATTCGGAAGAGAAAGTTGGTGACTGAAATTTCGTAAAAAGGTCTCGCCGCGACGAAAAACGTCTATGCTGTAATGACTTCCATCCCAACTCGTGTATCATATCTTTGATCACGATACATCAAAATTTAATGGAAAATAATTTCAGTAGGCCATGAATGCTTCACCCATATTTATCGTAAAATTAGGCTCTTTACGTCCCTGAACGTTACAGAGCTACAATTCTAACTGTTTCAATAATTTTACTGGTATTTTCATGGAGGACACTGAAGCATCACACACCATCACTTATGTTACAATAATAGTTCGCGAAACATTCGAACGGTGTGCTATGACGGGATTCCAATTCATTTCCCGACCACTGCTCCAGTGAGTTAACTTTCCCAGCTGAAAAGAAGTTCCTGTATATCTTTACTCCTTACGCATCTAGTCAATTAGAAACACTTTCTCAACCATGATCAAAAAGGACGTTTTGTTTGTTCCTTATAATAATAGTTGTGCGGGGGGAAGGCGGAGGAGAATTATTCTTGTTATGAATTTTATCACTGCTACATTATGCACTAAGCGTGTAGTTTATGTTAAAACGTGGCTATATTATTCTTATTTTTACTGTCGATATTTATATATGACAAGCGCACACGTAGTATCAGCAAACGCCCACGAAAACACTCTTCTTGCGGGAGAAAGAAGGTATTTCTTGTTGCGAGACAGTGCCAAAACTCAGAGGTCTTTCTGTCGGAAGAAGTTACTTTTGTGAGATTTATTTGATGTGCTCTCTCGATGAGCATTCCACGACGTTTACCAGTCTGCCACCGTGTACACTTCACTAACAAAGTACATACATACGCTAATTAGATGTGCAGTGTTATTGTGTTAAAATCAGTCATTTGTTATTGTTAAAATAGTGACAGCTCAGAAACGGGTCTATTGTTTACAGTAATCATTTAAAGAAAATGGAAACTTCACTTTGGGTGATTTTTGTCATTTTAGTGAAAGCGTAACTCAACAACATGGCCTCGAATCGCTTCTTTCAGTTTTTGATAATCAATCGCCTTCAGAAAAAAAGGTTAATTGGTTATCAGAATGTCATCAAAGGTGAATTCCGTGAGCGCTGACAACAATCAGTGGGTTTTCCACACGACATCCACATGCTGTGCCCAACATTTCAGAGGATCGACACGTGATTTCTTTAAGAGAGGCATCCACAGGCACATGAACATTTACCTGTGGAAAATATCGCTTCCAAATGGAACTCAAAAACACGCTCTTGTAAATTGGTGCAGCGAAAAGCTCAAAAAATACGACTGAAAAAACGCAAAACGCGTAACAGGAGACGAAACTTGGATACACAACCATCCGATCAAAAGTGCCCAGAAACACTGTGTAATGCAGAATCGACCACTAGATGTCACGAGAGACGGCCACATGAACACATTTCATAGCACCGTGTACTGTTTACAGTAGAGTAACAGCTGAGCGACGTTCATTGATACTATCAGCGTGACAGTGCACCGTGTCATACAACAGCGTCTATGAGGCAATGGTTTGCGGACAGTAACATTATGAAACGGAGTGACCTGTCTAGAGTCCCGACCTGAACCCAAAGGAATACTTGCGGTATGGGTTAGAACGTGGACTTCACACTCTTACTTTTTTGGTTCCGGCTGTTGAGGAAGACTGAGCTGCCATTCTTCCACATACATTTAGATGCTTCATTGAAAGTGTCCAAGCAGAGTTGAAACCGTCAGAGGCAAAGGGTTGACATACCTCATGTGAATGTCCTGTAATAGAGGCCTGAGTATGGATCAGGTAGTGTAGCCCAAAACTAAGCAACCGTTGGCTGTGTCAAGGCGAGCCGAAACCAACTGAAATGGTTCGTTCCTGGAACACTTTCCACGAAGCGATCTCCTGTTTCAGAGGATTTAAGAACTGTTAATGACGAATGATGTAGAACAATCTGTTTGCCACAGATCATCGACGACACAACCGAAAATTTCGCATCATTCTTCATCGTAACAATGGCTGCTGCCTATCAGCACGTCAAACAATTATTCCATAGAGAGAGAGAGAGAGAGAGAGAGAGAGAGAGAGAGAGAGAGAGAGAGAGAGAGATGGAATCAATGTCTCATTGCTCATATTTACCTCATTTATCGCACTCCGACTTCTTTTTGTTCGGCGATTTTCATCACCTTACGAAGCTGCTGAATTATTCCAAATCCATATTTGAGAGGTACCAACATCAGAGCGAAAAGATGTTTCAGAACTGGTTCGAACACAAGCAAAAGTCTACAAAATTTAACGGAGAACATTTTCGGCATCGATAAAATTCTGTTACAAAAAAATGTTGCTTTATTAATTGTTTCCGTCACAGATTTGAGGCCAGCATACTGATCAGTGCGGGAGTGGGTGCGTCAACGGAAGTGTCTCACTGTAGGTTACTTAGGTCAGCTCGACATGACAGAATTTTTTCGCTTGAAATGTGGAACCAGTTTAAACTCTTTTTTTTTAATATTTGCTGACGCCGAAATTCTTCCAGTAATTCCGCTAACTCTGTGGCACAACCCAAGAAACTGTCATGCTTATGCTCATACAAAAGCTCTTAAGCCTCTTCTAATGTATTTAGCATCCACAGTAGCTAACGCGGCAGATGCTGAGTTGCTCGTAACAAACATTTTTTGATACTCAGTGGTAAGATCCCATTTCACGAAACGGATACGAATGCAATTCAGGGCAAGCAGCTGATTACAGCAGAAGGTAAGTAATTTAAACACATCGTGTAACCGGTAATTGCGTAAGAACAAAAAGAAATCGTAGTAAGAGTGATAATCTTGTGTGTAATTAAAATGGAGCAACAATCAATTACGCGATACCCTATCTCTCACTACTGTCTTCCGTATCAGTTGTCAAACGCGCTACAAAATTAACTGCGTGTCATGTTTCAGCTGATTATATGTTTTGACGATGCCATTACGGCCTAATAACTTTAGGACATGGTGGAAAAAAGATCTGGGGATGGTCGTTACGGACTGAAACCGGTCATCGTCAAAAGAATTCATATTGTGATCAAAGACTGAAATAAAAAAAAATGCAGCTGTTTTGAGCGCTTCCGTTCCTGTGTAAGCATTGTAATACAATACGACTAAGCTGAACTTTTGATTCACAGTTGGGCTACTGTACGTTAATAACTGAACATTTTGATGTGATGCGGATGCGGAACTACATTTAGCTCTACCTAAGTAACTGCTCGGTGCTAAATGGTATGAGGGTGTAGTCTGAAGGGTTGTTTCTTTCTCTGCCACAACTGTAGCTTGTTTGCTTGATTTTGATATGTTTGTTGACAGTTTAAAAGAGATCGGCAGAAGAATAGGTGCATTCCTGTGGCAGTTGCATCAAACGCCTGTGTGCTTCGATGAGAGAAAGATGTACGAGCAACAAATACATTTTCTCTTTATCCACCTCCCCCTCTTCCAAGGAGATGATCTACAAGTCCCTTATTGCTTGAGTGTTGTGCATCTTCCATCTCCTCTCGTTTGTTACGCCGACTATTTTTCCTGATTTGAGTGAAAATTCAGTTTGGAAACCTATCGTCGGGAATTCTCTGTACACAGTTGTACCAGCACACTAAAATACTTTCTTCTACATGCTAAACGTAGTTCGGCAGCTGTATACCCCCGTTGTTCATTATTCGTCCTTTTAATTCCTAAATGAGATCAAATTCTTAATTTGCATTTGTTCTCACATCGGCAGGTTACTTCATGTGTGGCTTAGTGGTGAAATAGGTTACTGTCAGCCTACAAATCGAAAGGCCTGGTTGGTTCAGTCGTTAGTCGGTCTTAGATTTTTTTCTATTAGTTGTTGCTGCTTTCATCTCTGACAATGATTTACATTGATGAGCCAAAACATTACGAGCACTGCCCACGGCGTGTTTGATGTCACATGGAGCAGTTGCACTCAGGTGACGCGATAAGGAAAATATACAGGCACAGCAGAGACGAATGGGGAATCACTCTCGCAACGATATGAACCGCAAATGGGTAAATCCAGTGACATCAGCGCCTTTGACAAAGGACGGACCGCTAAAGGCCGCCGCCTGGGAAGGAGCATCTTCGAAACTGCGAAGCTGGCTCGCTGTTCGCGTGCCGCCCTCCTTACGAACTTAATTACGTATGAAGACAGTTCATCCATTCCGGGAATTTAGAATCTCTAACATTTTTGCCTGTTATCAATCCTTATACTGGCAAAGATATCAACCAAAGAGCTTACAGTATTTTCGCAGATATTTTAACTTCAATAATATTAATGTGACAATGTCATGCAGGAGAAGCCGGCCAGGGTGGCCGAGCGGCTCTAGGCGCTACAGTCTGGAACCGCGCGACCGCTACGGTCGCAGGTTCGAATCCTGCCTCGGGCATGGATGTGTGTGATGGCCTTAGGTTAGTTAGGTTTAAGTAGTTCTAAGTTCTAGGGGACTGATGACCTTAGAAGTTAAGCCCCATAGTGCTCAGAGCCATTTGAACCATGCAGGAGACAGGCGACCATTATCAGTAGTACTGGGTCGCAATGGGAAGTCAATCAGCAGGCAAGTAATAAAGTCATTCCATGCCCGATGTTTGACTTCTACCATTGCGATCCAGTCACCCTGGATGCAGAACTACTGATTGTTTTAATTTTAAGTTTGACATCAGGTAACAAATGAGAAAAATATTTTTTATGTGTGATGTAATTATATATTAACAATTTCTTGTTTTTCTATTACTTGTATTGTGAAACCTTACTTTTTGCCAAATGTCATCAGTTTACAGGGTGTCTCAAAAGAAAGTTTATATTTGAAAAATTCTGTGCACATGAGCAACAAATCGGAGGAGAGTGGGAGGTAAATTCATCGCTGCTTGACCTTTAGGAATTCAGTCTACATTTACATACATACTCTAAAAACCACCGTGACGTGCAGGGCAGTGGGTACGTCCTATTGTACCAGTTATTAGGGTTTCTTCCTGTTCGATTTACATACGGAGCGCCGGAAGAAGTTTTGTTTGAATGTGTCTGTGCATTCAGTAATTATTCTAATCTCATCCTCACAATCCCTATGTGAGCAATACATAGTGGATTGTAGTATATTTATAGAGAAATCATTTTTAGCCAATTCTTCAAACTTTGTCAATACACTTTCTCGGGATAGTTTACGGTTGTCTTCAAGAGTGTTCCACTTACGTTCCTGCAGTATCTCTCTGACACTCTCCCGCGGATTAAACAAACCTATGACCATTCGTGCTGTCCTCCTCTGTGTATGTTCAATATCCCCTGTTAGTTTTACTTGGTACGTGTCCCATACACTTGAGCAATATTCTAGGATGTTTAAGGAATCTCTTAGTACAATGATTGCACTTCCCCAGTATTCTACCAATAAACCGAAGTCTACCACTTGCTTTAACCACGACTGAACCTATGTAACGATTCCATTTCATATCCCTACGAAGTGTTATATCCAGGTGTTTTGAGGTGGCCGATTCCAACAGTGACTCACTGGCATTTTAGTCGTAGGATACTACGTTATCTCGTTTTCTGAGTTGCCAATCTCTGCACCACGTTGAAATCTTATCAAGAGCTGACTGAATATTTGTGCAGCTTCTCTCAGATAGTATTTCATTATAGATTACTGCATCATTTGCAAGAAGCCTGATGTTACTATTAATATTGCCTGGGAGGTCATTAATGTACAACATAAAAAGCAAGGATCCCAACACACTTCCATGGGGCGCACCTGAGTGACTTGATATCCCCATATGATCGTGCTTCTGACAATGTGCGTAGGTGCAGTATCGAGTCAAATGCTTTTCGGAAATCAAGAAACATTGCATCTACCAGGTTGCCTTGATGCAAAGCTTTCAGTATGTCTTGTGAGGAAAGTGCGAGTTGGGTTTCGGATGATAGATTTTTCGAAATCCACGCTGGCTGGCATGGATATGCAGTGCTTCTCGGGAGCGAACTGCGTGTTATTTTATTTTGACACGTCATATATAAACTTGCTTTTAAGACACCCTGTAGATCAAGGGGAAGTACCAGAGAGACTTTTGTGAGTAAGTTTGCGAGTGTTAAAATATGTGACATAAATGGCGGTATCTTTTGAGTGTGCTGGCTTAAAAGCTTTAACGTTTTACACCAACGTCCCAAAGACGACAGTACGTGACAATTTTCAACTTGATATGTGCGCCCGGTCCTGAGAAAAAGGATTCAACCATCGGAAAGACAGACGAACAACAAGGCGATTGCATAAGGGTTCCCTTCTTACCGACTGAGGCACGAAACCACAAAAATATATAGTTTACATGAATAGTGGTATCACTGCCGGTTTCAGCTAACTACCACGTCAACATGACTGTTTAAAAAGAAAGGAAAAAAGGAGCATATTAAAATACCAGGAATCTGTAAGGCTAACTTTTATCCACAACTGTGCGTACTTTAACATGACACGTAATAACTCGTCAACTGAGGCGGCCTGAAGAACTGCTCACAACATTAATGTATCCGCTCTCTGAAATTTCCGGTGCATTTAAAATGTGCCGGACTGGGACTCAACCCGAGACCTTTGGCTTTTGCGCGCAAGTGCTCTACCGACTGAGTTACCCAAGCTGTGAGGATGGGGTCTGTGACTGCCTCCGTGGGTACCTCATTCGGTAGAGCACTTGCCCGCAAAAGCCAAAGGTCTCGGGTTCGAGTCCTAAGCACCGCACACAGTTTTAATCCGTAAGGAAGTTTCATATCGGCGTGAACACCGACGCGGAGTGAAAACTCGCTCTGGAAACAATCTCCTGACTGTAGCTAAGCCATGTCTGTGCAATATCCGTTCTTCCAGAAGTACTACCGAGCGAGGTGGCGCAGTGGTTAGCACTCTGAACTCGCATACGCGAGGACGACGGTTCAAACCCGCACCCGGCAGTCCTGATTTTGATTTTCCGTGATTTTCTTACATCGCTTCAGGCAAATGCCGGGATGGTTCTGTTGCAGGAGCATGGCAGACTTCCTTCCCCATCCTTTCCTAATCCGATGGCACTGATGACCTCGCTGTTTGGACCCCTGCCACAAATAAATCAACCAACCAAGAGTGCTATTCCTGCAAGTTTCGCAGAACATCTGTGGTGTTTGGAAGGTAGGAGGTGAGATATGCTTGAAATGAGCAGCCCACTTCTTAATTGTTGAAACTGAAGAAGCAGACTGCTTATGAATCTTCACCAATATTGATGAATTTTCAACTGCCACAAACAGTTCAGAATAATTAATTTTCCTGTTTGTCCATGTTGAGGACAGGCACAAGCGCGGGACTTTTTCAAACATATGAAGCTTTTCTATTTCGCAGATAAAATTTACATTTTAATTGCATTACTGTGCAACGTGAACCAGTTCGAATGTTTAGTGATTTGATGCAAACCCTGTAATTGTGGCCTCGATAGGTTCTAGCACACGTTACATTCCGTAGATAGACTGGGCACACTGCCGTAGTGAAACCCAGTGGCAGTGTCTTAATTCTTTTAATACACGAATGGTATAACCACCGTTTCGATTTATTAGTAAGTCATCAACATTTGATCTGTTTTAAAAAGAAAGAAAAGTGGAGTTAGTAAAATAATACTGGGAAACTAAATCACAAATTAACTGATTACTAACTACAAGCAAGTATCTTGAATGCGACACATAGTAACGCAACAGCTGCAAAGACCTGAAGAGGTGCTCGCAGTGTGATCACATCTGCCTCCGATTGCACCTGCATTTGGATATCATCCATACTGCTTCTGCCGCCTGCCGCCTGTGTTGAGTATCTACAGCAGCACTTCTATAATCTCTTACTAATTTTCATTTTGAGAAGGCTTTCTCTCGGAATATATTTTGTCTTGTGAATAGTTTCAATATTATACTTTCGACTGACGATTTGCCAATTTTCGTATATAATTTATACTATTAAACAGTTAACTCTAGTCTCTTGTTCTAACAATCAGAGCACGGACATGTTTACATTATGAAAGCAATTCCGAGCCTGTTAAACTGAAGAGTTACTACGTTAACCGTTTGTACAATTGTGGATAAAAGTTGTTTTGATTTGTGGTTTAATTTCTCAGTATTTTACTATTCCTCTTTATTCCTGTCTAAACAGATCGTCTGATGATTGAAACCGGTAATTTGTTTGACCTGAGACTGAAATATATAACTTTAAAAAAATCTTACATTATCTTTCGTAAATCTGTTTTTTGATAAGATATAACAGATGTGCAGGGGTCGATTAATGTTGCCTTCATCGAGCGTGGTACGATTACGTCGCGGAATTTTATCACGCCGGTGTCTGAAACACGTGGACGCGGCGAAAGTCCTTCCGCGGCAAGAAGAGAAGGAACATTAAGAGAATTTGGGAGGTCTTGTTACGCGCACTGGTTTACGCATTCTGATAGTAGGCTGCAGAAATGTTGGGGAGCGTATCCATGTAGGTGACTGGCACGTTCTAATAGACTGACATCGATGTGCAATTTCCAGGTTAGCCTTTTTTCATTAAATGTATTATATAAGGGCTTGGAAGTAAATTGTCTATGCCACGTTGGAGTGCAGTCTGAACGGCAAGAAGTGGATATGGAATGTGTTATTAGTCAGTGGAGAATAGAAAGACCTCTTGGGGCATAAGTCTTCTGAACTGTTTGAGGCGGCCCTCCGCGACTCTCTCCTGTGTCAACAGCTTCATTTCACAGCAGCACTCGCACCCTGCTTCCTCAATTATTTGTTGGATATACTCCAATCTCTCTTCTCCTATAGTTTTTACTCTGTACAGCTCCCACTGCCGCGCGGGATTAGCCGAGCGGTCTGGGCGCTGCAGTCATGGACTGTGCGGCTGGTCTAGGGAGAGGTTCGAGTCCTCCCTCGGACATGGGTGTGTGTGTGTGTGTTTGTCCTTAGGATAATCTAGGCGACTGATGACCTTAGCATTTCAAACACATTTGAACATTTTTGAACAGCTCCCGCGAGTAGCGTGGGAATATTTCCGTGATGTTTTAACCTGCCCTACCATACAGTCCTCTTCTCTTTTAAGTGTACCGGCCATTTGTGGCCGAGCGGTTCTAGGCGCTTCAGTCTGGAACCGCGCGACCGCTACGGCCGCAGGTTCGAATCCTGCCTCGGGCATGGATGTGTGTGATGTCCTTAGGTTAGTTTGGTTTAAGTAGCTCTAAGTTCTAGGGGACTGATGACCTCAGATGTTAAGTTCCATAGTCCTCAGAGCCATCTTGTAAGTGTTTACACATTTCCTTCCGTTGTCAATTATGCGGAGAGCCTTCACAAATTTTGTAAGTCCACCCAATTTTTAGCACCCTTCCATAGCACCGCATCTCAAACGCTTAGTTTCTTTAGCTTTACCTGTTACTCTACTTTCATACAATGCTGTGCTCCTAACATATACTCCCAGTAATTTCTTTCTAAAATTTCAGACCAATTCTCGATGCTAGCACACTTATTTTGGGCACGGATGACCACTCTGACTGTTCTAGTCTACATTTTATGTCTTCCTTGCTTCGTCCATCACGCGCTATTTTTCTTCCAAGGTAGCAGAATTAGTTCATTTCGTTGTCCCCGTTCTAGTCTACGTCAAGCTTATCGCTAAAACAATTCGTGCTACTCCACATTCCATTCGATAAGACCTGTAATTCTTCCTCACTTTCACTGAAAATAGCAATGTCATCGGCGGATCCTATTACTGATATCCCTTCACTCTGTATTTTAATCCCGGTCTTGAACTTCGTATGACAAAGAATCGCTCACTCATTTCTCCTTCTGTTTCCTGGCCTCTCTCATGTATCTCGAGGTCGACTTTTTTTCGATGTATTGGCTGACCTTTTAGCCAGATCAGCAGTGGAATGTCAGTTATGACGATAAGAAGGACAACCAAACACCCAGTCGCAGAGCGGAGAAAGTCTCCCACCCGGCCGGGAATTGAACGCGGACCCCTTCGCTTGGTAATCCGCCGCGCTCACAACGCATCTACCGAGGCAGACAAAATCGACATGTTAGTAATTGGAATTGGCAATGTATGGGGTAGAGGGTGTAGGATGCTACACGATTCATATAATTACAACAGCGCGCTATTCACCAAATATGATTTGAGAAACTGCAGCTATCCGGGCGGATGAATAAGTCACTCAGTTAGGGAGAAATATTGAAGAACTAAAGGGAATTTAATTTCGATGACGGAGCGCGTAGGGTAGTAAACTGCGTATGGCAGAAAGTTCAGTTTAAAGTGTGAAGTGCATTGCTTAATACAGCTTTCACGGTTTTCATTTTAATATCTCGTATGAGATGGGACAGAGAGAAAGGCCATCCTGTTTGGTTCTTTATTCACAGATACTTATCTCGAATGGGGGCTGAGGCCAGCCACATTCCAGGAATTAGGCCAGCACGACAGCGGCCTGCAGAGGGACGGAAATGTACGGAGGGAGAGGGCAGGAGCAGACAAAGAGCTTCGAGGTATGCTGTCCCTAGAGATAAACAAGGCTTGGGGCCAGACAGTCCTTAATTTTTATCTCAGAACGACCCATATATGGAGGCACTCGTGGATCCTTACAGGGGATGTGTTTCGTCGATGGTCGCCAAAGCATAATTTTAATTTGATTTTACCTTTTGTGTTCTGAGATAGACAGTCTTATTTTGTATTAAGATGACACTGATTCCACTTGTTAATTAATATACTTTAATTGCTGACAGCTCACATTTCTATTTCCCCTCTTAAAAAGTTTCAGTTCCACACTAATACTCTAAAATTAAAACCAATCTGTAACTACGGCAGGCGCAGTGGTTCCAGAAACATTTGTTTTCTCATCACTTTGTATGTCTGCTGTTTTTACTTAGATGGTAAGTCACTTATTATCTTCGTATACGATGAACGTTTATACGACTAAACAAAGGCGTTTACTTGTCCGTAATAAGCATTTCTATTCCTTTATTTATGAAGCATAATCTGTACTTCTGTGGAACTCTAGAGTTCAGTATGTTCTACTCATAGACTTCTCGAAAATCTGCATTTCACATTTCTTTTAATGAATGGATCTGAATAGCTGCAGTGGAGAGGATTTTTTGTTTTCTTTTTGCGATATATTCTTTCTGAGAACCGTCGTATTCCCTAAATAGGCTCTGATCACTAAAACTAAATTTCTTTGTCTTTTTACTGTGAGGTTTCCTGTTGTGCTTCTGTTGCGACGTAATTATGTTTCTGTTTTAAACAATTTATAAATTTTTAAATGTGCGTGCATATGTTTATGCTAAGACTTAATAAGCTATATTGGGCCCCTACAGCTTCACCACGTCCCAAGTCTGAAAAAGAGATGGTAAGAAGTCTGAGTCTGCACTGAAGATACTTCATAAACGAAGGTAGCCAAATGTGTGGCATACACGACTACGTGTGTTTAACCAGAAAGACGGTCCTAATATACAAATAAGATAATCAATTTTTATACAATTAACACAGCTGTAAAATTCGTCAAATCTTAAAACCGAATTTTTATCCAGAAGACATGCATTTTTGTTGATATTTAAAGATATTTATTTTCTTTAATAACTCAAGTATAATTCAGACACTGAACGTTGTTTACTTTGTCTCCACAGCTACTACTTTTCCTTTTTTCCTGCTTTGTTAAAAGACTGTTTCAAACTGTTAATATTCGCAAAAGCTTTGTGATTGTTCACGAACACCTCAGCTGGTAATGGAGCCAATAACTAATTAACAGAAAAAAATCTAACTTCCCTGGATTGACAGTTACGGAAAAAAAATTCTGTAAATTATAAAAAATCAAAAAGCGACAGTAAAAGAACTTTGACAGATGTTCAAACGCAGGATACCATTGTAATCATAAAGTAATTATCTTTCAAATAAAAACCAACAAAATGTCTAGAACTGTTACAGGGATACAGCATTTAAAAATTTTTCCCGAAATTCGCGTCTTCAAAATGGTGTTCGCAGTGTGATCTTTGGACACCTGTATCTCGGGGCAGGATTTTGTTTTTTGTGGAAACAAAAAATAGATGTTTCTTACTTACACCTGAATTTTAACATATGCTAAATTCAGTAACATCCGAGACTATGAAGGTAACCATTCTGCCTGAAGTGATACGGACTATGCCTGAAACAATGTGAGAAGCGGATAGCAGATGGAAGACCATCGTAATTCTCAGGTTGATGTTTCAGATAAAAAATCCTTTATGAGGCTGAACATTTCCTACATCTCTACACTAAACGTCAAAAATAAAAACCAGGAATTATGAGACACCCAGTTGTATCGCAATCGAATTTACGCTATATGTTTTACACTTCGGATAACAACGTGTAAATAATGTGGAATAACATCCACGAAGAGGGTGAGAAGAAATGAGGCCATGCTTATAGCTCTGTTAGTATTATTGTCGTGGTGCCGCCTTACTTCCACCGGCTGTAGACAATTTTATATAATTGCAGATTTTGGAAGTTAATTGTAGACCATGAGATTAAACGGGCGAGAGAAGGAAAGCGCTAGAAAATACAGATTCAAATGGTTCAAATGGCTCTGAGCACTATGGGACTCAACTGCTGTGGTCATCAGTCCCCTAGAACTTAGAACTACTTAAACCTAACTAACCTAAGGACATCACACACATCCATGCCCGAGGCAGCGCGAAAATACAGACACTGACAGTACAAATGTATCACCTCAGACGCTCTTAATACCAAGAGAAAATTGACAAATGTTAATCTGTGATAGAATAGTCTATATTGTATGGAAGACATCACGGAAACTGAATTAAATGCTCATTTACCGAAAGCGCCAGATGTAGGAACAGTGCAGGTGATAGTAAATTGGGAGATCCTGACAAGCTGTGTTT
The DNA here is from genome assembly GCF_023897955.1 of Schistocerca gregaria. Taxonomy (NCBI): domain Eukaryota; kingdom Metazoa; phylum Arthropoda; class Insecta; order Orthoptera; family Acrididae; genus Schistocerca; species Schistocerca gregaria. The sequence continues at coordinate 434,447,865 of NC_064920.1, read as the reverse complement.
TATTTTTAATTTCGCTTTATAACTCCCGTTGACAGGTGCATGGAAATCCCATACATACTACAAACAAATGTGGAATACATATCTCCGGGCGTCAGGCAACAAGTTGGATCATGTCATAAAATCCTGACACAGCATCGTGTTACCGCCAAGTTTTCGCCCCACGGCTCGTGAGTCAAGACCAGGAAGACCTTCGCCCCGCTATCTGTGAAGAGGTTTTGGATCGCGCAAATGAGAACGAGATGTTCCTTAAGCGAATCACAACTGGTGATGGTTATGATGTTGAGACCAACGTTCAATCTTCACAATGGGCCGGGGACGGTTCTCCAAGACAAAATAAGCTCCTAAAGTCAGGTCAAATATCAAAGCCTTGCTGATAGTTCTCTTTGACTTTGAACTGTTAGTTATCATGAATTCGTGCTACTGGGACGAACTGTTAATCGATAGTACTGTCGAGACGTAATGCGACGCCTGCGAGATGAGAGAAGGAAATGGCCTGAAATGTGGCGAGAAAATTCATGGCCCTTGCATCACGATAATGCAGCCGCTCATTCATCCCTGTTGGTGAACGACTGTATCAAAAATGAAAAAAAAAAAAAAAATGAAATCACTGTGCTGTCTCATCCTCCGTACGCGCCACACCTGGTCCCTGCAGACTTTTTTATTTTCAAAGTTGAAAACACCATTGAAAGAACGAAGATTTGCAACGTCAGACGAGATAAAAGAAAATTAGCTGACGGCGCTTCGTGCGATCAAGCAAGAGGCGCACCAACACAGCTTCCGAAGTTGAAATGGCGATGGGAGCGGTATATCAATTGTGGAGGAGAGTATTTCGAAGGAGACCCTGCGCAATAAGTAAAAGATAAGCGTAGACAAATTTTATGAAAAAAGTTCTGGAATTTTCTGAACATACCTCGTAAACAATTAGGTGCGTGAAAAAATAGCGCCTCATACATGGTGTAAAGATACACCTACAGTATAGCCAACTTAGGGAAATCCCTGACATCTGACAGCGCCTTTGACACTTTTCTGCTGCGAAGCGCAAATGGCCATGGCGAAAACTATAGCCTTCTATAGAGCTACGAAGAAGTCTTGCATGGAAACGTTTGGAAACTCGCATTGTAGACAGGTGAAGCAACGTACCCTGCGTACAGAAACTGTCCGTGATCATGTCTCTTAATGTGGATACTGTACTTATACATGTCTTGTATATTTCTTTGCAGGGTTGTTTCATAATTTCAAGCGTGTTCCCACGAGTACATGGAAATGAAATTTTTGAGATACTTCACTACAAACACAGTTTTTTTGTTTTCGTTTCTAATACAAGATTGGCGAAATGAATAACCGGGTAATGCCGGGTTTATACGCCAGTTTACGATAATACAGAACAAATAACGCTCTTGATATCCCATACCTGCATACTCTCATTCCTTACAGTTTCAAATAGTTGTATCATAGAAACAACTTTAATCTGAGCATGCACCGGTATAATGAATTTGCCATGCGGGCGTGGTCCCCATTCTTCTCCGATTGAACTCGTTCTCAGTCTGTAACGACTCTACTGTCGTTACTGTCTCTTTAGACGATGACCTGACTGCCTTTACAACCTGGCCAATTTCCAGTAGACGACAATATTTCTTTAAGAAGCACAGTGATTTTCGACAACTGTGGGTCAAAATTTGAATCCCCATTCTGTTTATAAACTTCAGTGTATGCAGTTCGATGACACTCACTCTAGACATTTCTCGCAATACTATTGCTGTCACTTCTATTAGGTTTTAGATACACCATGCGTTCTCGATCAGTCAGCGAGGCTTTCCTGAACGATTCGGCAACCGTTCACTACCAGTTTTATCTGCATCGTACCAGTACTATAAGCACAATCACGGGAATTACTAACTGAGCAGTGAGGCAACGCGATAACAAAAATATAATGACAGTCGATAGATGACTATCAGTATTGCGCCACTTGTTTTCATCCGCAGAAGCACTTATGGTCATTTCAACGAGCTATTGCTTTGCAGTGATTGAACACGTCTGCACAGTTGTTGCCGTCCATGCCTATTTCACAAATAGTCGACGTAAGAAGAAAGGAAGCAGGTCCATAACAACCAATGGACAAGTACTTTTCTTAATGAACTTGAATGTAACAGTCTTGTCAACGAAACTAAAGCCTTGCCCCCATAGTTAATTTACCGCTATAATACATTAACTATCATAACAATTAGGTAAGACTGTTGATACTTATAACCTTATTGGTGTAACATTAAGTCATGGGACCACTTCCGAAACTTGGTGCAGCCATTCAGATTTCAGTTATTAACATCTTATATCGTAGAAGGTATCATTACAGGCTATTACAAAGAAAATTACTTGTTTGTCAAAGAATGACATTTTTTCCGTGGTTGTTATGCAATACAGGATGATTATAACATACAGCTGTACGCAACGAGTTGTAAAATTCGTTGTGAAGTTGAAGATACTTCCAAAATCCAGACCGCTAATCATTGGTTTATGTCTGCGGATATCTTTAGTTTTCACTTCGTGCACGTGCGGTGGTATCTGTTGTGGTTGTGGAGATATGAGTGAAGAGGCCGCCACCACATCGTGGTGACCACCGAAACATCTGCCTCTTCCACATCAGTGTCATTTTCAACGGATAAAAATTCGAGAGTGTTCTGTAATGTCCTCAAGATTTTAAGAATAGTCTCGAATGCTGTAAAATATTCTAGAAAAGAAGTTGGAAACTGCACATATCGCATTGGTTGGCACAGACAAGTTATGGCTTCAAATGGCTCTCAGCACTATGGGACTTAACTACTCTGGTCATCAGTCCCCTAGAACTTAGAACTACTTAAACCTAACTAACCTAAGGACATCACACACATCCATGCCCGAGGCAGGATTCGAACCTGCGACCGTAGCAGTCGCGCGGTTCCAGACAAGTTGTGTAAGGTAGTTAAGACACAGGAACAGTTAATCGACAAAGTGGATCCGCTTACAGAGACGAGCTACGTAAACAAAAAATAGTTGTGCGAGCGAGCGATTTTAAAAAAAAAGAGTTGTCCACCACGTGCGAACAGGGCTCGCGCACTGGCAGTTCCGTACAAACTTAAGTACGCATCTGGATGGTTCAGTCATCCTGGGAATCGAAAATCTCAACGATTTTTGCCTGATATCGATACTGGCAAGTTATCAGTCCGGGGAATTCCGAGATCGTATCAAAATCTCTACAGTAGTTCCTCAGACTAGCCCGGACATATAGAGAGAAGCGAGCAGGGGATTTCAGCTTATGTATGGAGAAAGAGAAGGTGTAATAAAATGTTTTTATTTACTTACTGAAACACGACTAGAACCTACATTTTGTGTTTGCATGCAATACTGTTCATTTATTACGCTTTTGACAGATGATGAATGCCATGTTTCTTCAAATGGCAAAATATATTTTTTTATGTGATAATTGCACTTCAATAAGTTTCAGATTTTATATTTTATTTGCACTGTGAAACCTTTCTCTCTTGCCAAATTTCACGATTCTACGTCAGGAGAAACCATGCTACAGGTTTTGATGAGTTATTTTCGAGGCTCAAAATATGTGACACAAATGGCCTTTTCTTTGGATTGCACTGACTTAGGTGCTTCACATTTTTACTTCACCAAGTGACCGTAGACCTTAATATGCGACAAATTTCGAGTTGATACGTCTACCCGTTCCTGAGAAAACGTGTTTTACAGTCGGACGGAAAGACAGACAGACAGACAGACAGACAAACAGACAAACAGTCCCGATATTACATATTGAGGAACGGCACCCTCAAAACGGCGTAGTTTCATAGGCAAATCAGCGATACAGAATATGATACCAGGAGAAGAGTAAATATTTAAATCCACTGATATAATTATGGACCAAGGCAAGAGCGTAAACTTGCCAAAAGAAAATTTAAATTCACTCGGTGTTGCAGGTATGCCCTAGCAGCACACCTTCTAAACACCACAAAAATGAAAATATTAACCGGAAAAGAGAAAGGCAAGTCAATCTTCGTACCACGAATTCCACTCATTTCAACTGACTTAGCATTCAGCTTTAGAGGACTCCATTTCCAGTAAGATTAGCGTACAGTATCATTAATAACACAAGGAAAAACATTACAATTTTACAGAGTAATTTTACAAGAACGATGTTTCTTGCAAGTACAACTATATGAAGCGTGTCTGCGTTTTAGTTAATCACAAAACGTATTCTTCATTGCACCCCAAAGCCAAACTCCACATGTAGCTTACAACAGTATAGGTGCTGGATTAAGTTTGGCGCTGAGCAAATTAGATGATTAACTGTACATTTTTTTCGTTTCAGAGTAAAATAACCAAGCGAAGCCGGTACTTTGCGCCTAGTAGCGTATGATATCGCCTTCTGCTAATATCACAGCGTTTAATCTATGGTAAAGTCTCTCTAAATTCTCACACCAAGTCGAAGTTTATCTGAAGCACGGGGAAGCAATAGTTCTTGTTTGAGGATACTACGTTTTGGTAATTGCATATTAAAGACTTTTTCACGGGGTGTGAAACAGAACAAATCGTTCTTACATTATCACTCTGTAACGAGTCGCCGGAGACGACGGGTCCCTCACACCAGAATATTCAGAAATTATCTCTGAACAAACCCCGAAATTTTGTCGGCGGAGTTCGGGATCACCCTTCATATTTTCTGCATGACAGTGTTGAATTTAATTTACAAAACTCTTATTTTTTACTGAACATGGTCCGTAGTCGAAAGTCTGCCGCGTTATTTTTTTTAATTTATGTGTGGAACACACCGAAACCAATGGCAAGCTATATGTCGCTCCCCCTAGAACGAAAACTTATCATGGATGACTTGCCAACTACGTGCTTGTAACAGTACTCAAGCCTGAAATTTATTTCTCGTAAATGAGCAGCAAATTGACTGATACCATATCAGAGTCTTGACATACGATGGAATGCACAATCTAAACGATAATCAATTTTCAAGAACGTTGACAGTGTCTGTAAATTATTTTCGAACGCTTATGCAGTCGCATTATAAGAGGGCATCGTTGAGAGGGGCTGATAATGCTTGCTGTCGACCATGAGCGGGCAAGTAGAGTGATTCCTTATACTGATTGCTACGCACAGATCTAATTCTAGTTCTGCATTACTGACGTGACAAACCTAGACCTGTTGTGGCAGCCGGCCAGAGTGGCCGTGCGATTCTAGGCGCTGCAGTCTGGAACCGAGCGAACGCTACGGTCTCAGGTTCGAATCCTGCCTCGGGCATGGATGTGTGTGATGTTCTTAGGTTAGTTAGGTTTAATTAGTTCTAAGTTCTAGGCGACTGATGACCTCAACAGTTAAGTCGCATAGTGCTCAGAGTCATTTGAACCTGTTGTGACAATAAGGCACCGATCGTAGCAAAAGAAGACACCGTCGCCTTCTACTGTGGTTCTGTCGTCTTCTATGAAAAGAGGAATGACAGATTCATTACCCATCTTTTAGTTTGAATAAACAATTCTTTAGACGTTGATGAGACTCAAGTCATTTCTCGAAATATATTAATCCTGGCCCCCTTTGAGCTGTCAATGCTGAAAACTTATCGCGTATGTTGGTAGCCTACGTAAGATTCCTCACATGTGTTCTGTTTGACAGAAAAGTTCCAGGACAAGTTTCCTGTAAAAATAGAAAATTGCACTTACCATCTAATGATCCTAGCTCCTATCGAAGTAGTCACCTAGGTTATCTACACACAGTTGCCATCGTTTCTGGAGGTCTTGGAAGGATGCAGGGAAATTTTCAATTGCGATGCTTGTAAACTCATTTGCTACAGCCCGTTGGATGTCTGCAATATCTTGATGAAGCTTTCACTTCAGTCGCCTTTACGCTCGCGTAAACAAGGGGTCGGGCGAATATGGCGAATGTGGGATGGCAATAATAGAATGTCTGGTCAAATACTTGGTAACAGATAAAGCAGTTTGAGGTCTTATATTGTCATGCAGCAAGAATCAGTCCTGAGAAAGCCACAAATCAGGTCGGCGACGTCAAATTGCTTGTCGCAAACATTTCAGGATGTAAAGAGTTTGGTTCACTGTTTACCTGGAAGAACACACTGATGGTGAACTAATCCCTTACTATCAAAGAATGCAAAGAATATTGGCGTTCTCGAAGGCAGTCGTTTGACTTTTATCGAGGCTTATGGTCCAGGACTCCGCTGCTCAGCACTTTGATGCTTCGTGTTAGGGTCACATTTTCACCCCCAGCAGTAATCTTTGACAAATGTGTGATAATATCTGGCTGTATCCAGTAGTTCAGCAAAAATTCTACGTCTTTCCTCTTTCTGTTCGTCTGCTAGTGTGTGAGGGACGAGTTTTGCATTAAGTTTCCCTAAATGGTCACATAAAATTGTAGGACACATATCAGGATTCAAATCAAGTTGTTCTAATATCGCATGCACAGGCAAATGCCACACTTCCTGCAATAACTGTCTTACACGATCCACGTTTGCATCAGCATGTGCTGTAGGCGGATGACCAGCTCTAGGATCGTCTTGCACTGAATCTCAGCCTTCATGAAACCTTTTATGCCGCTCCAAAACAAGACTTCTTGAAAATGCCTCGCCTGCATATGCTTGTTTAATCATTATCTGCGTTTCACTAGAAGTTTTTCCGAGCTTGACGCAGAACTTAATGTTCACTATGCTCACAATCAGCATCTATTGTGTCACCAACCACCGTAACTAATGCGCCAAGAATCCCAACAGTGTAATGCTAAGCACAGTCCTGCCACTAGGTGACTTTGCGCGGAAACATGGCCAGGTCATTTCAAGGATGCACACATACCAGGTAACATAAAAACAACATAAGTTCCTTTTTAGTACTGCAAACGCAGAATAAAAAATCTGCCCTGTAACTTTTATGACGCAGAGAGTATGTTACTAACATCGGCAACTTTCTCAAATGTGGTTTCAGCTTTTTGTTCTGTCGAAAGTATATGATGAACATTAACGTTACTGTCAGCACATAAATACTATTTATGTGGTACTGAACACGCAACGCAATTTTTCTGCACTGATTTCTATCACTCTTCAGTCCCTATATTTTGGTCGTCAACTGAATTCCCACTTAAAAAAAAAACTTTACCGATGTTTACCTAAAGTTGGCGCCTAGAAAATGTGGACATATTCGCCTGGAATTAACACTTTAGAAACATATCAATGACACTTATCGGAGTTGCTCTCCTTTCATCTGATAGTGGAGTAACAAAATACGAATATTTATCAGGTCTTGTGGTGCGGGTGCAAAGTTTTGACATTCATATTCAGACATCTGTTACAACGATAAAAATCTTTATTTTACAATATTTCAAACAACAGTTTATGTTGAGCTACTACGACATGACATTAATGTGCCAAGATGGATGGGGTGACTGATAGATAGGTGAAACATGGAGAGCTGAGGGGGGCCGGGGAGGAGAAACAAATGACATGTAGAATAAATGGGCAGATATTATCAAGGCAGATGGAAAAAAATGGTCAGAAAAGAAAAGGAAACAAGGATTGGTCGGGTGAAAGTGTCAACAGAAAGGATGGGTAGATAGTGATGAAAGTATGTATGGATACAAAGGGAGCTAGAAGCTAAAAGGAAGGAGGGAAGATTAGGATTTAACGTCTTGTCAACATCGAGGTCATTGGAGATGGAGCACAAGCACGGATTGTTCAAAGGACGGAGAAGGAAATTGGCCGTGCCCTTTCGAAGGAACCGTCCCGAAATTTGCCTTGCGGGATGTAGGGAAATAACAGAAAACCCCAATCAGGATGTTCGGACAAGGATTTCAACCGTCGTCCTCCCGCATGTTAGTCCAGTGCGCTAAACACTGCGCCATCTCGCTCGGCGGTTCGAAAGCTAGAATGGGTATATCAGAGTCTACAAGACGGATAAGGGGCGTTAAAATCAAGTTTAATTTCTTCCATGGCTTGTTCTCTGACAGCCATAAAGTATAAGATTCCAAGCGAAAGGTAGAGAAAAACATTACTGTCTCACTCTGCATTCAACTGCGGTCATTAACGCAAATTCAAGCAATACTTCGAGGGTTACGTTCTTCCATTTGACGTTTTATTATATTTGAAAAGCCCTACCGTATTTTCAGGCCAGTAGCTCGTGATTGGCTGCCGTCAACAATACAAGCACAGGCGTTGTCGGTATTTGCGCCATATCACGAAGAGCAGCACGTGGACGAGCCATCGTAAAGTTCAGCCAAAATTTCTCTTTTCAGCAATGCTTTTCTCGCTGTCTGTATATTATATCCTCTCTACTTGCGCCATCATCAGTTATTTTTCTGCCTAAATAGCGAAACTCATCAAATGTTTTTAGTGTGCCGTTTTCTACTCTAATTACCTCAGAGCATGCTCGATTTAGTTCGACCACATTCCATTACGCTGGCCTGAATTTTGTCGATGTTCATCAGATAATATCTCCAATCTATTCAACGGGTTTTCCAGGTCCCTTGCCGGCTCTGACAGCAGACATCAAAGTCGTCAGAAAACCCTAAATTTTTTTTTACAAAACAGCATTGCTGTGTTGTTGAGAAGTACGATGCAATCTTTCTTCGGACAGACATGCATGTCCGAAGGATTGCATCGTACTTCTTAATAATACAGGCGATACTATTTCGTATTTATTCGAAAATATCAGGCCCTCTAGTTTTATTAAATGTACTTCCTGGACGGGTAATACGTAACGTACGAGGGCACGTTCTGGCAAGTGGACGATGACCGTAGAAAGTTTGTGTCTGGCCGTGATTCGTGCACAGATAGCCGAAGCGGTTAAAGTGATCGCTCGCGTAAAGAGGGAAAATTCGGGTTCGGTTCCCGGTACGACAAATTTTCGATGTCATTCCAATATACAGCCGATGGTGGTTCATTTTTGCAACTGTGAATACACTTCCTGTAATACAATTTTTTATTCCTTCGCACGTAACTTTAATCCCCTTTGAAAATTTCTGCTTGGTGTGGTTTACTGCTTACTTTACGTACAGATTTGACAATAACGTGTACAGACTACAACCTTGTCTCATTCCCTTCGCAACCACTGCTTTCCCTTCATGTCCGTCGACTCAAAACTGCAGCCTGCTTTCTGTTTCGCTCCCTATATTCTCTCTCAAGTTACCTTTCAAGCAGAGTAGAGCAGCATCGTCAAACGCTTTTTCTAAATTTACAAACGCTGTAAAAGTAAGGTTGCCGTTCTTTCACCTGTCTCCAAAGATAAGTTGTAGGATCAGCGCGGTCTCGCGTCGTGTTCCTACATTTCTTCGCAATCGGAACTGATGGTCCACGAGGAAGACTTCTGCCGGTTTTTCCAACGTCCTGCAAATGTTAACTGCTGCAAGTAGAACTAGTGGACAGGAGGCGAGTACTCACGTCCGCGGCTGCACGATGTTGAGCAGGTCGGAAGGCGAGGTGGGCACGCGGCGCACGACGACGCGGCGGCCGTCGGTGGAGCCCATGCTGATGGTGGCGAGCGAGGCGCGGCTGGCCGCGTCGTCGGAGAAGCAGTAGGAGCTGCGCCAGGCGACGGGCGCCGACGGCGGCGGCGGCGGCGGCGGCGAGCCGGGCAGCGCGGCGGCCTGCGCGGGCAGGCAGTCTAGCGCGGGCACGGAGCGCATGGCGCGCAGCGTCACCAGGTCCGGCCGCCGGCCCTGCCCCTGGCTCAGCGTGTCGGCGCGGTCGCGCGGCGCCGCCGACCCGTTGGGCGCCAGGCTGCCCGCCGGCACCACCACCGGCTTCGCGGCCGGCGCCCCCAGCAGCCGCTGGCCCTCCTCCGACGACAGCGCCCCGCTGTCCATAGTCGCGAACCGCGGAAGGCTGTTGCTATTTATCACCTCCATGCACCTACACAACGTTACCGTCTCTCAGTAACACCGCCGTGACAGCAGATTATAAAAGGCACAATGGGTTATAGGACTATCGAAACTGCAACAAAAGGAGCGATTTCAAAGCCTCGCACTACTTACGGAGCGTCCCATCAATTATACAGGGTCTTACAAAAAGGTACGGCCAAACTTTCAGGAAACATTCCTCACACACAAAGAAAGAAAATGTTATGTGTACGTGTGTCCGGAAAAGCTTATTTTCCATGTTAGAACTCATTTTATTACTTCTCTTCAAATCACACTAATCATGGAATGGAAACACACAGCAACAGAACGTACCAGCGTGACTTCAAACACTTTGCTGCACGAAATGTTTAAAATGTCCTCCGTTGGCGAGGATACATGCATCCACCCTCCGTCGCATGGAATCCCTGATGCGCTGATGCAGCCCTGGAGAATAGCGTATTGTATCACAGCCGTCCACAATACGAGCACGAAGAGTCTCTACATTTGGTACCGGGTTTGCGTAGACAAGAGCTTTCAAATGCCCCATAACTGATAGTCAAGACGGTTGAGGTCAGGAGAGCTTGGACGCCATGGAATTGGTCCGCCTCTACCAGTACATAGGTCACCGAATCTGTTGTTGAGAAGCGTACGAATACTTCGACTGAAATGTGCAGGAGTTCCATCGTGCATGAACCACATGTTGTGTCGTACTTGTAAAGGCACATGTTGTAGCAGCACAGGTAGAGTATCCCGTATGAAATCATGATAACGTGCTCCATTGAGCGTAGGTGGAAGAACATGGGGCCCAATCAAGACATCACCAACAATGCCTACCCAAACGTTCACAGAAAATCTGTGTTGATGACGTGGTTGCACAATTGCGTGCGGATTCTCGTCAGCCCTCACATGTTGATTGCGAAAATTTACAATTTGATCACGTTGGAATGAAGCCTCATCCGTAACGAGAACATTTGTACTGAAATGAGGATTGACACATTATTGGATGAACCATTCGCAGAAGTGTACCCGTGGAGGCAAATCAGCTGCTGATAGTGCCTGCAAAAGCTGTACATGGTACGGAAACAACTGGTTCTCCCGTAGCACTCTCCATACAGTGACGTGGTCAACGTTACCTTGTACAGCAGCAACTTCTCTGACGCTGACATTAGGGTTATCGTCAACTGCACGAAGAATTGCCTCGTCCATTGCAGGTGTCCTCGGCGTTCTAGGTCTTCCCCAGTCGCGAGTCGTAGGCTGGAATGTTCCGTGCTCCCTAAGACGCCGATCAATTGCTTCGATCGTCTTACTGTCGGGACACCTTCGTTCTGGAAATATATCTCGATACAAACGTACCGCGCTACGGCTATTGCCCCGTGCTAACCCATACATCAAATGGACTTACGTAGGCGTGCTGTTCCTACTTGGTGTTAAAAGTTTTTTCATGTCTATTCCGTTTTTATTTATTTACTGTTCAAACTTTACTTTTTGCATTGCATTACCTCCACGGTGTCAAAGATGTTACTGTATGTTTCTGCTTCAGTTTCATATGTGTAACTTCTCTTCCAATGGTGTTTACAAACACTGTAACTTCTTTGTTCACAATACTCAGTAAATGTCTGAAGATGGCCTTGTAAGCCGAAAACCGGTTAACACAATAAAAGTAGTACTGTAGAACAAAATCAAACTAGTGCTTTTCATTTATTATTAATTTTCTATGACATATTATTACGTGCATATAGTTTCAATTACTTATAACAAATCTGAAGGAAGCCAATCAATATTTTTTAAAAAAGAGAAGCAGCTTCAGTTGAGCTTTGAATAACTCGGCCGTAAAACCTGCTATTCCCGTCCTCCTTGATTGGATCCCATTCTATGTTTATGATAATCAACGAATCCAGTAGTTCTTGCCCCAGTAAGACGCAAAGTCTCGTCTCTCAAGTCACTTGCGTGACCGAAACTGAGTGGATTACATAATAAGCAACATTTAATGTGGAGTACGTACTGATACGTACGTTACGCTGTGACAAAACTTTACACTCACACGGTATGCAAATTTTGCACGCGTCCGAACCGCTTTGGGTAAAACAAATGGCTCCTTTCCAATTTGTTCTAAGACATCTTCGTCATGTACGTCGTCTTCCCCACTATGGGAATCTCGACAGTTCATTAAAACTTTTTGCAAAAGATTATAATTTTTTGATAGCAATTCTCGATTGGCATTTGCAAACAATCCGAGAGGCTAATGCGTCATTAGGAATCCGACTTTTGTTAATTTCATTGCAGTTTCGGGTCCAAAAAAGTGGCATTCTTCATTAAATGTTTGTTGCAATTGAATTTTGTATCTATTTTTACTAAAGTTACGTTAAATAATGACTTTGTAAATAGAAACAGAATAGAATCTCTTTGGGTCCACAGACAGTAGCCGGCCGGAGTGGCCGAGCGGTTCTAGGCGCTACAGTCTGGGACCGCGCGACTGATATGGTCGCAGGTTCGAATCCTGCCTCGGGCATGGATGTGTGTGATGTCCTTAGGTTAGTTAGGTTTAAGTAGTTCTAATTTCCAGGGGACTGATGACCTCAGAAGTTAAGTCCCATAGTGCTCAGAGACATTTTTGAACAGACAGTAATGCCACTTCATCAAGGCGTAACTCATCGTGTTTTTCTATTTTATTTTATTTTATATGCTTTTCGTAATGGCAGCGTGATTTGTTTGTCTGTGTCAGTATCTTTGGCTCGCATGAACCCTTGAACCTGTGATGAAGACAAAATTGGAGCTCTGAAAACATCGTCAAAATTATGTAATAGTATTCACAAATTCGTCTCCAAACTTCGTCGTCAAAATTATGCAATTGTTTTTGCAAATTCATCTCCAAACTTTTGATGAACCCCCAAGCTTTAAGGTAGTCTAACGTAGTGGTTTGGAGATTTTGGCTTACCGGGCTTAATAGGTCAAACATTTTTTTCTTGAATGAGAAGTCTGTCAGATATTTTCTAATTTCAAAAAGGAATACATCAACATCTTCTCTTGAAACGAAACCTTTGGCTCGAACTCCATGCTCGAAGAAATGACAGTGCTTTTATTAACCCGACGTTTCTCCATAATAGTGGTCAACGCTCTAACTTTGGCCCGCCATCTCGTTTTACTGATTTTCTGTAATCGTCTCAGTTTGTCTTGACCAGTTGTTATTTCCTAAATTTTGTCCGCTCATAAAGAGTTGCGCTTGAATGATTCGTTAATGAGTACACTTCTAGACTCCAAGAGCCGAAACAAATTCTTTGCTTTAGCACAGCTTGAGGTCGCGCCTCCCAGCACTAAATTTACACTGAAGAGCCAAAGAAAGTGGTACACCTGCCTAATATCGTGTAGGGCCCCCACGAGCAGGCAGAAGTGCCACAACACAACGTCCCAAAGACGCAACTAATGTCCAAAGACGCAACTAATGTCCAAAGACGCAACTAATGTCCAAAGACGCAACTAATGTCCAAAGACGCAACTAATGTCCAAAGACGCAACTAATGTCCAAAGACGCAACTAATGTCCAAAGACGCAACTAATGTCCAAAGACGCAACTAATGTCCAAAGACGCAACTAATGTCCAAAGACGCAACTAATGTCCAAAGACGCAACTAATGTCCAAAGACGCAACTAATGTCCAAAGACGCAACTAATGTCCAAAGACGCAACTAATGTCCAAAGACGCAACTAATGTCCAAAGACTCAACTAATGTCTAAAGCAATGCTGGAGAAAATTGACCAAGAATCCTGCAGGGCTGTTCAAAAATCCATAAGAGTAAAAGGGAGTGTACAGCATGTTGCAGGGCATCCCAGATATGCTCACTAATGTTCATATCTGGGGAGTTTGTTGAGCAGCGGAAGTGTTCAAACTCAGAACAGTGTTCCTGGAGCCACTCTGTAGTAATTCTGGACGTGTGGGGAGTCGTATTGTCCTGCTGGAATTGCCTAAGTCGGTCGGAATGAACAATGGACATGAATGGATGTAGGTGATGAGACAGGATGTTTAGTACCTGTCAGAGTCGTATCTAGACGTCTCAGGGGGTCTCGGTGCCATACCACTCCAACTGCACACGCCCCACACCATTACAGAGCCTCCACCAGCTTGGACAGTTCCTGCTGACATGCAGGATCCATGGGTTCATGAGATTGTCTCCATACCTGTACATGTCCATTCACTACACAATCTGAAACTAGACTCGTTCTACCAGTCAACACGTTTCCAGTCAACAGTCCAATGTCTGTGTCGACGGGCCCAGGCGAGGCGTAAAGCTTTGTGTCATGCAGTTATCAAGGGTACACGAATGGGCCATCGGCTCCGAAAGCCCATATAGATGATGTTTCGTTGAATGGTTCGCACGCTGATATTGTTGATGGCCCAGCATTAGACCTGTAGTAGTTTGCGGAAGTGTTGCACTTTTATCACGTTGAACGATTCTCTTCAGTCGTTGTTGGTCCCGCTCTTTTAGGATCTTTTTTCGGTCGCAACGATGTCAGATATTTGATGTTTTACCGGATTCCTGATATTCACGGTACATTCGTGAAATGGTGATACGGGAAAATCCCACTTCATCGCTACCTCGGAGATGCTGTGTCCCAGCGCTCGTGCGCGAACTGTAGCACCACGTTCAGGCTCACTTAAATCTTCATAACCTGCCACTGTAGCAGCAGTAACCTATCTAATAACTGCGTCAGACACTTGTTGCCTTATATAGGCATTGTCGATCACAGCTCCGTATTCTGCCTGTTTACATATCGCTGCATTTGAATACGTATGCCTATACCAGTTTCTTTGGCACTTCAGTGTAAAAGATGTATGTAACAACGCGTGAAAGTTAATTTTGGTACTCCTTCCTTCAGTATCTCTTTAAGACCAGTACACCTGCCTGCCATGTTTCCTGCGCTATCTACTGATATGCTAATAATATCTTGCCAATTTAAGCCTAACTGGGCTAATTCATGAGTTACAAGAGCTCGCTAAGCTTTTCCTTTTAATTTCCAAACAGGAACAATATTGATCGCCCTTTCTTGTGGGATTTCATTCTTAACATACCGTACGTAAACTACAGCCTGATCAACAATACCTGCATCCCGCCAAGAATCCACATTCAAGCTAAAATATTTCGCAACCTGGATTTCTTTGACGACCTCTACTTTAACTTAACATGTACATATATTTATTAATTTATTTGTAATGGTTTTTGACAAAAAGCTAGTAAGACTAGCTGTAGCCTCACCTTTTCCTTTTTTTTTTTTTTGCTTTCAATAATTGTCTCGAATATGTGGGTTAAGAACTGGATAATACTTCGATAATAGGACAACGCAATTTAGAAAGTTTTCGTGAATTCTGGTTTTGGCAGTCGGTGAAACGTCAGTGAGGACAAGACCTCACTTTTCTCAACGAAAGCGATACCTTGTTTAGATATAAATATTATTACAGCAATGATTCTTTTCAGAACGACGCCGATTGGAAACCTCTTGCACATCTTTTCGTCTTAGATGATCGACATTTCCTCCTTTTTTGGCGTTAGCGATGCAACTACGGCTAACTGATGACTGTTTCTTCGTGTTTGACGCCGGCCGCGGTGGTCTCGCGGTTCTAGGCGCGCAGCCCGGAACCGTGCGACTGCTACGGTCGCAGGTTCGAATCCTGCCTCGGGCATGGATGTGTGTGATGTCCTTAGGTTAGTTAGGTTTAAGTAGTTCTACGTTCTAGGGGACTGATGACCACAGCAGTTGAGTCCCATAGTGCTCAGAGCCATTTGAACCATTTTTCGTGTTTGACGAAATGTTCATAATTTTTTTTATAACGAATTAACACCATCATTAAATGGACTACTTGCTCCTCCTCCTTTCTTCGTATCGTCAGACGCCAAATACAAGCAGGTAGTACAAAGTACCTTATTTAATTCTCGAAAATAAGACATTCTCGTCGAATTAAAGCACCGGTTAGTAACTTTCGGTAGTTAACTATTTCCATCAGAAGGCAAGCTGTTTTTATCATCCGAGGGGCCGGCCGCTGTGACAAAGCGGTTCTAGCCGCTTTAGTCCGGAACCGCGCTGCTGCTGCTGCGGTCGCAGGTTCAAATCCTGCCTCGGGCATGGATGTGTGTGACGTGCTTAGGTTAGTTAGGTTTAAGCAGTTCTAAGTCTAGGGGACTGATGAGCTCAGATGTTAAGTGCCATAGTGCTTAGAGCCATTTGAATCATTTTCACCCGAGGTCTCGGTAAAGTGGACAGAAACAATTTCTCTACAGTGGTGGAAATTTTTCTTGGTGTTGTTTTGAACTCCACTGTAACTGTCGTGTGTCAGTGCAATTGGCGCTGGCGTAACACTGTCGAGATTTGAACTAAATCCGGTACTGCAAGAAACCGAGAGAATTGTTTCTTTAGGATTAGAAATGCATACATTTGTTTCTTACGCTGTGTCAGGACTTATTTGTACAACGGCCGCCGCTGACATACTCTGTTCTGAAGTACATCCATGCGAATCAGTATAATTTTTTGTTTGACTGCAATATCGATGATAATCCTATAAAAATTATATATTTACAAAGTCAAAAAAATAATCCTATTGTTAGACCAATGTTGTTCAGGAATTAGATTTTATAGTATGTCCCATAAACTGTATATAAACAACAAATACTGAAAATGCCAATTTTTCCTTGTTTTCTGTATGCTGGTAGAATTAATATGAAACAAATTATTATCCTATTAATTTTACCAGGTTACAAAAAACAATATTAACAGGCTTTTTTTAGTATTTGTTTATGTACAATTTATGGCTCATAATATATCAAATTCCATTTCTTGAGTTGTATATTTCTAGATAGACGTAACTTCAACACATTCCAATAGCTTTAATTTTGAAGAGAAAAAGGAATAAAAATGTGAAAACATCCAGAGTGTCCCACGAAAACCCCGACAAACTTTAGGAAAAGGTTCTAGTAAACATTGGCTTTCCATATATTGCAAGGAGGAAGTATTGACAAAAATAAGAAACGTCCAGTAAACATGGGTCTAAAATGCATACTTCAAGAGTCATTAACACTTTTTCATCTCCGCTAGTGTGAAACATGTCTCTTCTACTGAAGAAGTGCTCAGAGCCCTTAAGGTGTTGCATTCGGGAGGACGACGGTTCAATCCCGCGTCCGGCCATCCTGATTTAGGTTTTCCGTGATTTCCCTAAATCATTCCAGGCAAATGCCGGGATGGTTCCTCTGAAAGGGCACGGCCGACTTCCTTCCCCATCCTTCCCTAATCCGATGAGACTGATGACCACGCTGTCTGGTCTCCTTCCCCAACCAACCAACCAACCCTTAAGGTGTACGTTTTAGAACCCATGTTTACTACATACTTTTTTTTATTGTTTTGATCCATACTACCTCCTCCCAAAGCATGAAAAGCAAAGAGCTTGCAGTAGAAGAGATGTGTTTCGTAGTATCGAAGACGAACAAGTGCTCGTAACTTTTAAGGTGTGCGCCTTAGGGCCCTTGTTTACTAGACTTTTTCTTGTTTTGGTGTAAGGAATCTCTCTAAGGCTTGTCTTTTTTTGACACCCTGCACATAATGTGGATCGAAGTGTACATGGCAGAGGACAAATACACACTCAGAATCTGAAATGTAGTTTGGGAAGGGGTTGAGAGGGCTGCCAGGTGAAAATATTTTCGGAAGTAGCATCTCCACCACTATTCGCTAGTTTCGGCTATTATTTCATGTGTTACCTACAAAGAATGGACCATATTTAGATACAATGTTGGCAAAAGGTTACAAGAGGTGATGCTTTAGTAGTACACGGGTTGAATGTTCTGAAACAACGTCTGCATATGAAGCCTTTCAAGTTGCATTTACTGCAATAATTGCGTCCCCGCGACCATAAATAGAAGGTATGAATTTTGCTTTTCAGTTTTCCAATTCAGCGAATAGACGTTTCATCTATGGGGTAAAGTAAACCACGATAATGTAAGAATTTAGGGGGTCACAAAATCCTGGCGTCGTCGAACATGAAAGACACTCACCGAAAGAACATATTTGTGCCTTTTCTGTTCACAGAATTCATGGACCTTACTTTTTTACTAAGGAAATTGTGATAGGAATATTGTAGCTGGACGTGCTGCAGAATTGGTTGTTTCAACTTCACGGCGACTCCAGTGACTTCATTTTATGCATGACGGCGACCCACCTCACTTTCACCTTGACGTGCGGATTATCTTATCAATACCATCACGCAAAGTTGGTTTGGGAGAGGTGGACAACGAGACCTTGTTTACTGTTTTTGCCTCCCAGGTTCCCAGGCATCACACCTTGTGATTCCTTTCTCTCTCTAGGGGTACAAAGAAGACAGACTTTTTCCAACCTATGGCAGCTCTCAGAGTTCTGTGAAATCAAACAGTTAAAGCTGTCGGTTCAGTAAACAGGGACCTGTTGATTCGTGTGTGGAATGAAATAGACTACCGTTTCGATGCTTCTCTATCAACGCATGGCGCTCCCGCTAAGTGCGTGGTGCAGTGCCTTTGCAAACTTAAAACTTTGAACCTTCCTCTATCCAGTGACATGCGCAATTTGTTTCTATCCTCCACATTTTGTCTATAATAAATAATTTAAATTGTTCCTTCCTTTTTGAATCAACCTGTATAACTACTGGCCACTCAGTGAATTTCGACAACTAACAGATAAATGTTACCGATAAATCTTTTTGGCACTCAATCGTGACAGTATTCGGAATAAAACGGACAACCTAATCAACATGGGGTCAATTTAACAACGCAAATCATCAGGCCATATCTCTTACACGATCTCTGAGACAATTTAGTTCTGAGTCTTTAGCCCTGTAAATTGCGATCTGACCTGATTATACAGGGGACTTTCAGGAGGTTCAAATGGCTCTGAGCACTATGGGACTTAACATCTTAGGTCATCTGTCCCCTAGAACTAAGAACTACTTAAACCTAACTAACCTAAGGACATCACACACATCCATGCCCCAGGCAGGATTCGATCCTGCGACCGTAGCAGTCCCGCGGTTCCGGACTGCAGCGCCTAGAACCGCAAGACCACAGCGGCCGGCCTTTCAGGAGGAATAGTACGTATTATACAAAATGGTAGGATAAACCGGTTCAAATAAAACAGCCCATATAGTAATATCATTATTTCAACGACTGAGTAGAATAGGTCAACAAATCAGTCACAGTTGAAATACTGAAGTACACCGTTGTTTGAGGAACCTGAAGTTACTGGCCTACCCATCTCATGGATTTCCGAGGGGTCCGTGTGAACGCATCTCAAGTAAAGCCCACATTTTCAGTCTGGAACCGAGCGACCGCTACGGTCGCAGGTTCGAATCCTGCCTCGGGCATGGATGTTTGTGGTGTCCTTAGGTTAGTTAGGTTTAATTAGTTCTAAGTTATAGGCGACTGATGACCTCAGAAGTTAAGTCGCATAGTGCTCAGGGCCATTTGCATATGCAACCGACTGCCAAGAATTTTTTATGACGGTCATAACACTTCTTGTGCAGAGGCGGCTTCTTGAGCAATGCACGTTCCACTTTAACAATAGCTTGACTTCGCGCAAGTTCCAATACACAAAATTATTTCCCTTGCGGTGTAGGAGTCATATTGATACGATCAACAACAGAGCTGAGTCAAAATTTTGAACCTTTCTCTGTCCAGTCACATGCGGAATATGTTTTTATCTTTCATAATTTGTCTGTAATAAGCAATTGAAATCTCTTCTTTGTTTTTGAATCACCCTTTACAGTACTCTTGTACAAGACTGGAGCTTCCGATGCCAGCGACAAACCCATCTCCTTCAGTCAAAAAAATCTGCAGCGGCAGAACACTGTATCCCCACTGGTACCCCATCAATTACAACAAAGTACAGAGAGCACAAAGTTTTTTTGACACTGTTGTTAAACAACTGGCATCAATACAACAAGCCCGAAGTCTGGTCAACTGGGACGGAGGTCTGAATTTAAATAACGCATGGAATCGTCTCTCTTACACGCTCCCATAGAATTTTTATTCTATGTCTGCACAGCCTGGCAGTTTTAAAGACCAACTACATAACAGAATCAGTACGGGTTTGTAGTTCATTCAATCATGTAGGTGTTTCGAACGACGCTTAGTGCATGCTAACTAACTACTTTGTTTAATCTCGCTGGCGTCTAAGGGAATAAAGTACAGCGTGGCATTCAGAAATCAATCAATGCCACTCCTTCCCAATGGTTATATGGTTCGTATACGATACAGCGAAAGACACGATCACAAATGTCCTAGGAGCGCTTCCGAAAGGTGGTGGAAGAAAATAAAGGAATGAAAGTCTGCCTCTGTATGTAGCCTAACTACCAGGTCCATTGTGCTGGCCCGTGCGTGAGCTTAATGCGTAGCAGGTCGTTTCTCAGTATTCTCATTAAAGGGAAGAGGCGAGAAGGCTTTGTGGCAGTAGAACCGAGTGATGCGTCCTTACAGCCTCTTCCACCTAACTGCCTGAGCACCACAGTGAAACACTTGTGTTCGTCATCAGGGCCGTTGCTAGGTGAAGCCTGCTATTTTTTACTATCATCGGTCTCCCTGGTACCCCCAAAGCCCTCCTCCATCAACATCCAACGGCACAACAATGCAAATCTCCAGTTATACATATTAATGATTAAACTAAGATGACTACACGTCCTCATTTTCTGGGGAGAACCCTCAATTTTTATGTATTGTCCCCACTTCCTTTAAAACTGGTTTTGGACAACAGATTTCCTCAGTTTCTTATTTTTTGCCCTCCGTTTCCGAAATGTCCCAAAATATTGAAATAGGAAGAATGATTTGCAGTTTTGAACTACAGTAGACCAGTGCAACCGAACTTGGCATTAATTATTTATTGAACGTAATTGCAAGAAACTAGACTAATAGAGTTGTGGAACTATATTCTGGTGCGAATTAATTTTTCCTTCAGTTTGGAAGTTTTGCTACACAGATGGGAGACATGCCACAGTATCAAACTAGATCATCTGGATATCTATTGCTATGAGTGGGTACAAAGGGACCCGGGTGGTTTACTGATGCAAGTGGGCCTGCGAAAAGTACGAATCGAGCAAGGGGGTGGGAGCGGCTGTTGGCACTCTGGGCAATCGAAGGCGACAAGCTTTTAAAATTTCAATACGATTTTCTTGCATTTTATAATTCTAATTTTTCGATGGGAACGGTGTACAATGAGAGTTCGAGGCACCTGAAACAACGAACTCTACATATTGCGATATTCTTGTTTTGAAACAGGTATTAGTTAAAGTATATACTGAACTCTTTTCTACGATGTTATCCCAACTGCTGAATTTTATTGCAATTTGCCAAATCAGTCAACAACTTAATCAAATTTTTGGACGACGCATCAAACTCGTTTATAACTTTATCATGAAACACATCATCAATGTTGTTGTTAATATCTTTTCCAACATTCAAGATTACAAATGCTTCTAATAGTTCTTGTCCTGACAGGGCACGAAGTCTAGTCTATATAAGACAAACTTTGGTAAATGCAACTGTAAGTACTTTCCAATACGCAACAGAGAGATTGAAATATGCACTAATGTGTGAATTGTATTGAGACAACAACTTACAACCATAAGGCACACAATTTCTACAATTATGTCCCATCGATAAACAAGAGATGGCACACTCTTCCTGGTTACTACTTGCGTACACGTCAAATTTTAAGGCAACTACAGAGAAAACATAGTTTATTTCTCGTGCTGTGAGTCTCAGACTCTCAGAGACAGGCTTACATACCGACACCAACTCACTGTTATGTATGGGTATGATCAACTGCACTTACCGTTTAGACAAGTTGAAAGAAAATTACAAAACCTAGCTTGTGAATACGTGATAAATAATTAAATAATCGACAGGAAATAATAATAGAACTAAAAACATCAACAGAAACAACCAATATAACTGACACTTGACAAATGATCAGCAGAGAGAAAAACAAAAAGAGGGACTGAGGGAGGTACAGTATCAAGTCGCAACATGATCGCAAGCCAGCGCACTCACCCCGCTACAGCTCTCGACAGAGATGAATCAAAGTCATATTTGTTTCCTTTTCGTACTCAGCAACGGCAGTTTTAGATTTTTAAGTAGGAGGAGGCAATGTGTTTACTTTCGCCAAAGTGAAACTCCAAGCTTTTCGAATGCTTTAAAAACAAATCGTTATTATTTTTCCTTTTTTAATTTTTTCTCCTGATTTGGTCAATTTTTTCGCCGTTTGGTTTGAAAACAATTTTTTCCGTTCCTTACGTTCCAAAACTTTTGCTGCCCTGGACGACCACCTACTCTTGCCTAATTGTTGGAACTGCCCGTCATACAGTACCACCAATATTTATTCCTACCAACTGCCTGAGGAAAACGGCACATCTATACCTGCACTCTAAAAGCCACCTTAAAATGTGTGGCGGAAGGCACTTTGAGTACCACTGCAACTTCCACTTTTCTGTTTCAGTTGCGAATGGTTGGCGCAAACAACCGCTATTGCTAAACCTTCGTGTGAGATCGAATCTCTCGTATCACCTTCGAGATCATTTCGCGAGATATATTTACAGCAGGTGGAAACGATATATTGGTCGTCTCTTCTAGGAAAGAAAGCTGACGAAATTTCAAAAATAAACCACACAGGGACGCACAACGCCCTCTTGTAACGTCGTTGGTTGGTTGGTTTAAAAGAGACGGGGTGGAGGGGGGGGGGGGGGGGGGAACCAAACTACTAGGTCACCGGGCTCTCGTTCCGAGTAAAAAATTCGAGACATACAAAAGACAGCTGGAAGAAAGGATAAAACCACAAGAATGAAAGAAGGGCAACAAACACTAAAATCGACAAAATCGGACAAGAAAACCACAGAGAACCATACTGAAGAGATCAAAACAAGAGAGCAGATTAACATGGCTGGCTGACCATGAGAACAAAAAGGAGAAGCCAGCCACTCTGCAACACATTAAAACATCCACCTAAGAGCACTAGGGTGGAGGGACAGAGGGACAAGGTACTTGCGCTGAAACTTAGATCAAATGATAAAAAAAGCCTCACGAATAAAACGTTAAAACTAAAACTGCTGTTGAAGCACTGTCGTCCAACACCGAAGGTAGGGTGCTGGAAAAGTTGAAAGCCCGCCACAGAGCGGCTAAAAGTGGGCAGTCTAGCACGAGGTGGACGACCGTTATTTGTGAGCCACAGCGACATCGAGGTGGGTCTTCTCTACGGAGGAGGTAACCATGCGTTAGCCACATATGGCCAATGCGGAGGCAGCAGAGGACAACTGATTCCCTGCGAGAGGACCGCATGGAAGACTTCCACACATTCGTAATCTTCTTAATGACACGCAGTTTTTTGTGTGCACTGTTATGCCATTCCGTCTTCCAAAGCTGAAAAACCCTGCGGCGTAAGACATAACGCAGGTCAGTTTCGGGGATGCCCATCTCCAGAAGCGGTTTCTGCGTAGCCTGTTTAGAAAGCCTGTCGGCAAGTTCGTTGCCTGGGATTCCGACGTGTCCTGGGGTCCACACAAACACCACTGAACGACGGGACCGTTCCAGGGCACAGATGGATTGCTGATTGGACACTAACAAAGGGTGGCGAGGGTAGCATTGGTCGATAGCTTGTAGGCTGCTCAAGGAGTCAGTACACAGAAGAAATGACTCGCTAGAGCAAGAGCGGATGTGCTCAAGAGCATGAGATATGGCCGCCAGTTCTGCAGCCATCTGGTAAGGCTGTTCAATACGTCTGCTATGAACATATGGAAAGCCTACGTGACCATCAGCAATCGAGCCGTCGGTGTAAACCACTTCATGCTCCCGGTACATGTCGAGAGTTTAGAGGAAGTGATAGCGGAGAGCCGCAGGGTTAATAGGGTCCCTTGGGACATGCGAAAGGTCCACAAGAATCTGCGGCCTACGTGTACACCATGAAGGTTTACGTGAGTGGACCTTGAGGAGAGTTGGTAACAGGAAGGACTCCACTTCAGACAGAAGGGACTGGACTCGAACCGCAATGTCAAGCCCTTACCTGGGCCGCCGATGCGGGAGATGAACCGCCGTGGTTGGGAAAAGAAGATGGTAATTAGGATGCGCAGGAGAACTACGAACGTGTGCAACATAAATGGCGAGCAGTTGTTCACGCTTAACCTTCAAATGGAGGGACTCCGGCCTCCACCAGGACACTGGTCACCGGATTAGTTCTAAAAGGTCCCGTCGCTAGGCGAACGCCGCAGTGGAGCGTGAATCGAGTAAACGCAACGCTCAGGGCGCCACCGAACCGTAAACCAGACTCCCATAGTAAAGGCAGGATTGAACAAGGGCTCTGTAGAGCTGCAGCAGCGTAGAGCGATCTGCACCCCAGTTGGTGTTGCACAGGCGGCGGAGGGCACTGAGGTGCTGCAGCACTTCCGCTTAAGGTTACAAAGGTAAGGTAACAAAGTCAATCGGACGTCGAAAACCAGTACTAAGAATCGACATGTCTCCACTACAGTGAGTGAATCATCATTCAGCTAAAGTTCTGGTTCTGGATGAACGATGCGACGCCGACAGAAATACATGACACGACTTTGCAGGCTGAAAACTGGAAGCCGTGGGCTGGAGCACATGACTGTGCCTTGTGGATGGCTCCCTGTAGGCGCCGCTCAGCAACACCAGTACTGGAGGAGCAGTATGAAATGGAGAAGTCATCTGCATACAGAGAAGGTGAGACCGACGGCCCTACAGCTGCTGCTAGACCGTTAATAGCCACTAAAAATAGAGGGACACTCAATACGGAGCTCTTTGTGGAACTACGGGAGACAACGACTTGGACAAGAAAAGTACAGAGTGACAGGAAGTTTTGGATAAAAACAGGAAAAAATAGGGAGCGGGATACTGCACGCATACAATGTGGCAAGGATATGATGTTGCCAGGTCGTGTCGTATGCTTACGTAAGCCAAAAAAACCGGCGACCAGATGTTGGCGTCTGGAAAAGACTGTTCGCATGGCAGACTCGAGGGACACAAGATCATCAGTGGTAGAGCGACCCTGGTGGAAGCAGCCCTGACAGACAGAGGGCCTCGTGACTCCAGGACCCAACCCAACCGCCGACACACCATACGCTCCAGCAGTTTTCGGAAGTTGGTGAGGCTGATGGGCCAGTAGCTATCCACATCAAGCGGGTTTTGACTGGGTTTGAGTAAAGGAATGATTGTGCTCTCCCACCATTGCGATGGAAAGATGCCATCGCACCAGATCCAGTTGAAGATGACTAGGAAATGTTGCTTGTAGTGAGACGAGAGATGTTTAATCATCTGACTGTGGATCCGATCGGGCTCAGGAACTGTATTGAGGCAATGTGCAAGGGCAGTGGGGAGCTTCCACTCTGTAAATGGGGCTTTATGGGGTTCACTGTGGCGTATAGTGAACGAAGCGACTTCCCTTTCCATCCGCCGTTTGAGGGTGCGAAAGGTTGGGGGGGAGGGGGGGGGGGGTAGTTCTCTGACGCAGATAGTAGTGCTCAGCAAAGTGCTCGGCAATTGCGTTTACGTTGGTAGATAACACACCATTGATGTTAATGCCAGGAACAACTGCTGGGGTCTGGTACTCAAAAAGACGCCTGCTCAATGACAATATCGATGGCACCTTGTAGGGAAGATTCAGAGGTGACAGCAGAGGTGAAGGCTTCCCAGTCTACCTTGTTTAAAGCCCATCTGGATAGGCGTCCGTGATGATGACGCCGTGGGAGTGACCAGAAGATGGGGAAGTGGTCACTACCACACAGGTCGTCATGTGCTCTCCAGTGGATAGATGGGGGAAGGTCAGTACTGCAAATCAAGAGATCAATGGCCGAATATGTGCCATGTGCCACACTGAGATGTATTGGGCAACTGTATTTAAGAGGCAGAGGTCGAGTTGTGACAGTAAATTTTCGACCTCCCTACCTCAGCTAGCAAGCATGGCGCCTCCCCAAAAGGAGTTGCGTGTTAACATCTCTCAAAAGTAGGAAAGGTTTAGGGAGTTGATGAATCAGTGCAGCCAATACGTTCTAGGATATTGCACCATCTGGAGGAAGATATACATTGCAGACAGTTATTTCCTGTGTCATGCTTATCCAGACAGCCACAGCTTCAAGAGGGGTTTCAAGGTGCACAGGTTCACTACATACTGAGTTCAGGACATAGACGCTAACTCCACCTGACACTATATTATAGTCGCTATGGTTTCTGTAATATCCCTTAGAGCCCCACAGGGCAGGGGGCCGCATTGCCGGATCCAGGTTTCCTAGAGGGCAATGCAGAAAGGTGTAAAGCTTAACAGTTGTGGTGGAAAAAACCGCCGCAATTCCACTGGAGGATTACGTGATCGTGTGACTGGGAAGACATGAAACACTCAGTGCTGCTGCCAGGTGAGTATCTGTGTGATGGACATGAATTGTGTCTGAGGGCCTAGCGTGATCTAGGTCCTCAGCGGACACTACAATCTCCACCTCATTCTCAGACACAGAGCTTTTAAGTAGTGGTGGTACTGTGGGTGCCACCGCAGTGCCTTGGTTCTTGGGGGTCTTTTTCGGTTTCTCTCGCTGCTCCTTATTTTTGTCCGCCTGGGAGGGATTCACTGATTCTGTCTCAGTGACTGATGAGGACCATGAAGCCCTACGACCAGCTACCTGTGGTTAATTCAGCAACGGGTAGGTGTCAGCTTGCCATGAACCTGGGAGGGGAGTGAGCCAAGGGATCCCTTCGTGGCGAGAGAAGCCGAAAAAGATTTACGCTTCTCCGGCTGAGAAGTGGGGACTGACGTCCCTGATGGTTGGGAGGGGGGGGGGGTGTTGCTCCTGAAGTAGGTTGTGCAGGAGCAACAGGGAAGGAAGTGCCCCCCACCATCAAGGGGGCAAGTGGAGTCTGATAGCTCTGGGAGCCAATTGTAAACGGCAGAATGGAAGATGGTAGAACCGCTGTCGTAGCGGTGGCGTAGGTTGACGTCATACGCACAGGATGTAGCCTCTCTCATTTTCTCTTAGCCTCAGTGTAGATCAGTCAGTCCAAGGTCTTGTATTCCATTATTTTCCTTTCTTTCTGGAGAATCCTGCAGCCTGCAGGCGAACAAGGTGAATGGTGCTCTCTGCAGCTGACACAGATGGGATACAGGACACAAGGAGTATTGGGATGTGAAGGACATGCACAAACCCGGCATGTGACGCTGGACGTACTGAGAGAAGACATATGTCAGAACTTCCAGCACTTAGAACACCGCATTGGAGGAGGGATATGTGGCTTTACGTCACAGCGGTAGACCAACACCTTGACTTACTCGGGTAATGTGTCACCCTCGAAGGCCAAGATGAAGGCGTTGGTGGCAACGTGATTATCCCTCGCACCCCCGTGGAAATGGACACCTCGCTGCTCTAAATTGGCGTGCAGGTCATCGTCAGAGTGCAAAAGAAGGTCCCTGTGAAATATGATAGTCTGGACCATATTTAAGCTCAGTTTCACAGGCGAGTAGTGCCCGTGACTGGGCAGAGAACGCTGTTTTGATCAAGACCGCCCCTGACCGCATTTTGGACAAGCCCTCCATTTACTGAAACTTTTTCTCTAAATTCTCTACAAAAAACTGAGGTTTCATTGACGAGAAAGATTCCCCATCAACTCTCGTACATAAAAGGTGCCGGGGTGAATAAGCTTTGCTGCCATCCTTAGCCTGACGTTCCTCGCATGGTGTGGCCAGGGGGGTGGGGGGATTTGTGGTGGTGTTTCTTAGCACTGAAGTTAAACCTTGACTGCTTAGAGACTGCTGGTGTTTGACCACCAGCAAGATATGGCGTACTATGCTTTATGGCGTGTCATCCGCCCTGATGCCAACCACTCCATCCAAGGGTCCCTCCCCACGGGCGCCATTCAGCTGCAGCAAATGCCACCTAGCAGGATGGCCATTACTGGCAGTCCCGATGGCCCAGGGTGACAGGCATCTACTCATTGGCATGCTGGGGAGTACTGCCCGCCATCCATGTGGAGCACGTGTTCGTCTCACCATGGACTTCTAGACTGAGCCACACACAACTGATTTCATCAAAGTGTACGGGGCTGAAGATGGCGTTGACGCAATGGCGAAACTAGTAGCGAAGTAAATATAAAATCTTAAGTACAGCTGGAGGAATTTCATTTTTAATAAAAATGATGTGATTAGGTCGACTGTGAACAACCGCGGCACCCACCTCACACTCAGCTTCTTCATAGCTAATTCCCAGAGCAGGACATTATGCTCACTTATTCGTGGTGCCTACAGTCTCAGAAATCTCACAAATATCTCTCGGCTATCTTCATATCATGGATCCTGTTAATCGTTTCCTTTGTGGCGACCTCACGTGGAAGCACGGAGCGCTCTGTCTTCAGTGCTTGTCCGACCATGTCTAAATTCATTAATTCAAAAGTAAAGTGTCTTCAATAATGACGCAGAATACGCGTGAACGTCGGCCAATTTTGGTTTGATTTCTGCGGTAATCAAATGAAAATGCTTAGTAGCAGCAGCAAACACTTTTCTCAATTTTTCACTTGCAGTCTTCATACTGACCAATTCAGATAGGTGTTTACAATGAACTGTACGCAGTACACTGTTTAAATTCTTCATACGATCCTTGGAATAATCTAGCTTACCAACCACAAAGGCGTAACAAAAATATTCCATTCTTTCATGGAAATTTGCCAGCCTTATCACACCACCACAGCGTTATATTTTAAAAAATTGCTTAAACGTTGTCATATGAAGCTATAGTACAGAGCGAGAGGCCCCAGTGGTTAAGACACTGGTCTCTTAAGTTAAAGGGGAGTGGTTCAAATCCTCGTTCAACCATATCGTCCAACATTTTCTTTGGCAGCGCACATCATATTACGCGAGTAACTGGGTGGTTCTTCCATTCACAGACAAAGGGCCATGTACGTCTCTGTCCTTGCCAAATTGTGCTAGTGCTTTATCTCTAACGACCCCACGTGGCCAGGATTATTAGTTCTCATCGGCCCTGAGGAACGTGGGAAAAATCATATTACGACCTTTACATTAAAGCGAGTTAGGTGATAGCACCTAAAATACTCCATGTAAAGACTAAAATCAAATAGCAGAGCCCTCTAGCAAAGGCCTAGTTTCACTACAAAATCAAGCACTAGCGCCTACTCGCAAGAACTATTGTACATTTTGTATCACGTCGTGCAATGTAGTCCAAATCCGAAAGCAGGATCATCAAAGATGTACAACATTTAGCTCTAAATGTACGTTTGTTACGAACAACAACGTACAGCCAGAACTTAACTGAACTCCTGGACAGTGTAGTTGTACAGATGTATAGTATACAAACATAAGAGATTTCGAGAATTCTCCATGAATGACAAATATTAAATAACAACTAATTGCTGGTGCTGGGGATTCGAATTGGCAACCAGGAGGATGCCAGTCAGCAATGCTTTAACCGCTATGCCACACAGCTGGTGGTAATATAATATAGTCCATCTCGGACTTCTAATTTGTTGGGTGTTATGATATGCTAAATAAAAAGACAGGGAGGAATGGAGGCAGTTTGTGGAAGCGGCGCGTGGTCTACAGGGTCTGTGATCGCTGAATATATAATCATGCTGTAGTGAAATTAAATCGGGTGATGCTGAGGGAATTAGATTAGGAAATGAGACACTTAAAGTAGTAAAGGAGTTTTGCTATTTAGGAAGTAAAATAACTGATTATGGTCGAAGTAGAGAGGATATAAAATGTAGACTGGCAATGGCAAGGAAAGCGTTTCTGAAGAAGAGAAATTTAACATCGAGTATTAAGTGTCAGGAAGTCGTTTCTGAAAGTATTTGTATGGAGTGTACCATGTATGGAAGTGAAACGTGGACGATAAATAGTTTGGACAAGAAGAGAATAGAAGCTTTCGAAATGTGGTGCTACAGAAGAATACTCAAGATAAGGTGGATAGATCACGTAACTAATGAGGAGGTATTGAATCGGATTGGGGAGAAGTTTGTGGCACAACTTGACTAGAAGAAGGGATCGGTTGGTAGGACATGTTTTGAGGCATCAAGGGATCACAAATTTAGCATTGGAGGGCAGCGTGGAGAGTAAAAATCGTAGAGGGAGACCGAGAGATGAGTACACTAAGCAGATTCAGAAGGATGCAGGTTGCAGTAGGTACTGGGAGATGAAGCAGCTTGCACAGGATAGAGTAGCATGGAGAGCTGCATCAAACCAGTCTCAGGACTGAAGACAACAACAACAACATAATCATGCTGAAGCACGTACAGTGCTAGCTGTTACTGAGTTGTTTGACTGATGGGGCTGCTAAGTGCTACACCACCTACGGCACTCCCCTGACTTAAGCTCTAGTAAGTTCAACTCAACTTCTAAACTGAAGGAAACACTTCACGGCATTCGCTTCAGAAGTGCTACAAACTCGTTCGGCATTAGACCGCGCCTCTCTGTCAGCACAACTGGCACTGCTAAGAGTATCCTACGACTTCCACATCGCTGGCAACGGGTTATACACAATGCTGGTGACTATTTCGATGGTCAGTAAAAATTTGAAACATGTATTTTGTACCACTATTACAGTTATAACCCTCGTATATTAAAAATCTGTAAGGGAGTTCCCTTGTTGATTAACTTCCAATTTCTAAGTCTTCTGACAGTGAATCTGTCTCTGTCTTTTACATTAACTACAATTAATACCACTAATTATTTATAGAAGAATGAAAATACATGTAAGAGCCGACCTAGAGAAAGAGAATTAAATGATGTGGACGAGTCTTGCTATCCAGACAGAAAAATAACTGTTGATGGTTGAAATGGAGGGGTTGTAAAATGCAGACTGACAACAAGAAAAGCATTTTTTGTAAACAAATTTGTTAACACGGAATAGTACTTTAAATGTTGTGAGTCTTTTCTGAAGATACTTCTCTGGAATATACTCTCGTATGGAAGTGAAACGTGGGCAATAAATAGTTTAGGCAAGAAAACGATGGAATCTTTTGTAGTAGGTAGAGGAGAATTCTGAAAATTAGATGTTTACACCAACTAAGAGGAGATACTGAGCCGAATTAAAGAAAAAAAATATTGCACAATCGGGCTAAAAGAAAGGATCAGTTGATAGGATGCCGCCTGAGGTATCAAGGAATAGATTTGGTAATGAAAGGGAAAAAAGAAAGAGAGAGAGAGAGAGAGAGAGAGAGAGAGAGAGAGAGAGTTAAAAATTCTAGAGGGAGACTAAGATTCGTGTAAAGTAAACAGGTTCAAGTGAATTTAGGTAGCGGTAATAAAACAGAGATAAACTTGGACAAAATGAACTACCTGGAGAGCTACATCACACTAGTCTTCGGACTGAAAACGATGACGACGGCGGCGGCGACGATTACGACGACGACAACAACAACCATTAATTTTAAGAATTCCCTTCCTTTATTTTTAGTTCACTGTGATGATACTCGTGTAACTCTAAATGTGATGCTAGGGCTCTTAAATAATGTCTCAGTACTCCAGTGCCGTGTTTATGTTACAGTGTAAGTGGAAGATTAGGAAGGTAAACCTTCCCTGGTGGTTGAACACCATCACTAAAATGATAAGTGAGAGCTTACCATAAACTGGATAAAAACACATCCACTAGTGAAGGTGAACTATCACTGTACTCGGCTAGGGAAAGTGTACAGTAGCATATCATCCGCTAGCGAAGGTGTACCATCGCTGCTCCCGGGTTATTAACGATGCTGCCAACATTGCTACCACGCATCAGCATGAATGTAATTATCGTCAGCTCGTCGTTGTTATGTTATACAGCAGTGCAGTTATGGTCGATAGCAGTGCACTTGCGGTTTACAGTAGTACAGCTGTGGTTGCTTACAGTTTGGTTTTGTGGGGCGCTAAACTGCGCGGTCATCAGCGCCCATACAAAGTCTCAGTTTTTACACAGTCCATTTTCTTTTCACAGTCCAGTCTGGTCACTTCCACAAAAGTCCTCCCCGATAGCTGAGTGGTCAGCGTGACGGATTGCCGTCCTACGGGCCCGGGTTCGATTCGCGGCTGGGTCGGAGATTTTCTCCGCTCAGGGACTGGGTGCTGTGTTATCATTTCATCCCCATCCGACGCGCGGGTCGCCCAATGTGGCATCGAAGGAAATGTGACCCGCACCAAGTCGACCGGACCTGCCCCACAAGGGGCCTCCCGTCCAATGACGCCAAACGCTCATTTCCATTACTCCCACAAATTATTATGATGAATGTTGAGTACAACACATATACCCAGTTCTTGGGCAGAGAAAATCCCCAACCCGGACGGGATTCGAACCTGGAACCCTGTGAACCAGTGGCGGTAACGCTAGCCCCTAGACAACGAGCTGCGGACACAGCTGTAGTTGACAGTAGTGCAATTACAGTACACATCAGTGTAGCTATGGTCGAATCAGTGAAGCTCTACGAACATCTTAGAGTGGATCGGGGAAATCTCCGCTATAATTCTCCGTTCATGGACAGAAATGTACAAGCCACTTATCAGCAAGGCTAAATAACTAAGATCTGGACTAAAAGTTTTTGAAGAGATACGAAGTGCTGGAAGTTGTGACATTAAATACTATGCTTAAGAACTGTATGATATTCTGCATGATGCTCATGTAATGACTGGCCTCGGTGGACGCGATCGAATGATGAAATGCTTAGCTTCAAAGTTCTGTAATTTAACATACAGAGATGTCCAAATTTATTTTACTTTGTGTCAGCCTTGTTTAAAAAATCAAAAAGGTCAGAAAAGGGGATAGTAGTGAAGCCAATGCTGAACAAGAAGCTACATTCCAGATGTCAAGTTGATCTCATCGACTTCCAATCACAACCAAATGGAGTTTATCAAGACCGCCTCACTAAATTCGTTGTTCTCAGGCCACTGAAGTCCAAAGCAGTTGAAGAGGTATGAGATAACTTTATTGATATTTTTACGTTGTTAGGCGCTCCCTCAGTATTACAGTCTGACAATGGTAGAGAGTTCGTTAACAAAATAATGAGAAGCTTAACTGAACTATGGCCCAGTTTTAATATTGTCCGTGGTAAACCTAGACACAGCCAGAGCCAAGACAGTGTAGAGCGAGCAAAATAGACATAGAAAATACGCTAACTACATGGATGCAAGAGCACAACACCGCAGATTTGTGCAGCTAATAAAGAATAGCGCTGTACATTTTTGGAATTAAAAGATCTTCGCACAAAGCGATGTTTGGCTGCCCTCCTAAACATGGTTTGTCTTCAACAAGTTTACCTCCTGAAGCACTGATGAACGTTTACTTTGAGGATGACCCCGAAAATATACAGTAACTCTCCATTGCAAGAGGATAACATACCAATAGGAACAGAAGTCGAGAACAGACAGAAAAAGTATTCCTGGCAATAATGACTACTGCTTGACTGATTTAGACGAGTCGACTCGTGCTATTATAAAACACAAAACTGAAGCGTACAAATGCTTAGAAGAGCAAGCGCAAAGAACGCGGCAGGGTTCTGATCGCTGCTTTCCAACAATGGAAAAGAGCTGTACTGTGAGAGATCCAGGTGCCGACTTCGATAGAGGAAGAGGGGATGCTAGGTCGATCTTGGCTGTCGTCCTCGGGACAACGGCCTAGGGCTTCTACCGAATCGGGACGAGAGATTGTGTGCTGAGTCAACTATACGCACGATAATGAATTGTTTGTTTTAAAATAATTATGGAAGGGACGATACGATATGCCACTGCAGCTACAACTAGAACGTTTTGTTTCAGGTACCAATTCAGTACTTGCCCCCTAATAATAACCTCAGAGGAAGTTCCAGCAAAGAAAACTGTTGCCCTGAGGACAGTTGCGACGTCTCAGTAGATGGGAAGCGGCCACGGATTCTTCCAATGCAACTGCCAGCAAACATGTCAGTCTCTGAGATGCTTCTGCAAAAACAAATCTGTGTTGCGCAGGTCAAAGTAACGCGGTGCAAGTCCTTGTTGCAATAAATGAATTTCACATAGTGACAATGTCTTCAAACTACAGTTGGTCAAATGCAACTTTCGAAGTACGACTGTTTTGTTATTACAGCCATGGTTCATATTCCTTACCTCTTGGCAGTGAAGGTATACATTCACTAGTGATAGTGCACTATCCATAGTCAATGTGTATTGTTTGACAGAACTTGAACCAATAACCCACTTTCACTAAATGGGCCAGTGAAGGCGCACTATCACCAGTGATCGTATACTTTCCCTGAAACTTCCACTATAAGATATATAAAGTTCTGCAACAAGTATTCACAGAGCTACACACCGATTTCTATCAGGGTAACGAGAAGCTGAAAAATTGGCAGCTTAGAAAAAAGAAATGTGATGCGGGCTTGTCCTACCAACACAGTAAACGTGTTTTGTTACAAGCTGTGGTTGTTTTCTCTCACAGGATTCGACACTAAAACGCAGTTTGTGGCTGAACATCTGTCATGAGAGAAGTGCAGTAAAAGTTCAGAAACTACCAATTTTGGTAACTAGTTCTCATAATAACCAATTCATATACGTATTACATTAGCTCAAATACGAGATCTCCAGCCATCTGCATACAATCAGATAAAGACTATCAACACACCATTTCATTTACATACATTTTATCTGCTCACACATGGCAAATGCTTGGAGTTAAATTTGCGAAAATCCAAGCTGAACCAATCTACGAAAACAATTATTAGCCTGATACTCGCACCAATATGATAATGGTCTCCCCAGACAGTTTAAGCCAGTGTTACTTTTTCCTCTGTACGGGATCTGACTAAAAACGTAGTTGGACAGATGTTTTAACAGACAACAGAGCAGGCCATTAAGTCTAAACTCCACATCGCCGAATCAAATGACATCTCCTCTCTACATTGCCGCTACCCATTCACCTGCAGACCCACCAGTCGGACCGTGGCATTTCGTTTGTGCCAGACCTTGGACCCGCTGCCCGTCGAAAAAATTCTGAAAGAGGGGCAGAGTAATGTAAACATCCACGAGAAACTTAGAAAGACAGCCACAGAAATCCATTCTCTATTGAAACGAGGATACGGTGATGTATGTCTTTCACCTACTCAAATTTTTGAGGTAATTACGCGGTTCAAAGTGGACAAGGAAATTGAAGATGAGTCAAGCTTAGGGCGACACTCAACGTGAGCAACGTTAGAAAGCACTGGAGAGAAAGAAAGAAAGATAGAATTGGAGATTAATCCGAAAAGACGATTATGAGTACTTGTGTGGTTACTGCTGTTGTAAAAATTGACAAACAATTCGGCAGATTTTACATGAACATTTTTATAAGAGGAAAGTTTGTTCAAAATCGTTCCCAAGAAACTGTCGCCTGTCAAGCCGTTTTTGGCGAAGCAGGGGATCCCTGTGTTGGAACATCCAACCTATTCACTAGATATTGCTCCGTCTGACTTTTCTGTTCCCCAAAGCGTAATCCGCTCAGAAAAGAATAAGATTTGAGACAGCTAAAGTTGTGAAAGAGACCACGAACGTGCTTTCAGAAGATAAACTTCAAAACACTGCGTTGAGCAGTGAAAATTCGAATGGAGCGGTGTAAAGATCGAGGAAAGGAGTGCTTTGATGGGGGTAATATAAAAGCTATGAAGAAACAAAAATAAAGAGTATTAATCCCTAATCCGTATGTCTTTGGGGTAATTTAAAATACGGAAATATACCGAACAGGGATTATAATCACTGATGAATTGACTGCGCTCACTTCAGTTACGGTACCGTGGTGTCTTGAACTTCACTCTACCAACCCTTTAAGTGACACTGGTAAATACATCTAGTCTGAAATATTGTTTATTATTTTTATTTTATATATCACAAACGATAGATTTTATTGGTGTCCCCATATTCAAAATAGCTTCTATGGTGAGTATTAATACTATTTTTATGTTTCTATGCAGATAGTTCTGAGATACCAGGGAACGAGTGACTAATGGCTTGAATATTTGGGAGCTCCAATGTTAGGCGCGTAATGGGGCCCCTTAGGGATATGGCGGCTAAGGAGGGGAAGAAATCCAGTGTGCACTCCGTGTGCATTCCGGGAGGAGTCATTCCTGATGTCGAAAGGGTCCTTCCGGATGCCATGAAGAGCACAGGGTGCAGCCAGCTGCAGGTGGTGGCACATGTCGGCACTAATGACGTGTGTCGCTTTGGATCTGAGGAAATTCTCTCTGGATTCCAGCGGCTATCTGATTTGGTGAAGGCTGCCGGTCTTGCTTACGAGATGAAGGCAGAGCTCACCATCTGCAGCATCGTTGACAGAACCGACTGCGGACCTTTGGTGCAGAGCCGGGTGGAGGGTCTGAATCAGAGGCTCAGACGGTTTTGCGACCGTATTGGCTGCAGATTCCTTGACTTGCGCCATAGGGTGGTGGGGTTTCGGGTTCCGCTGAATAGGTCAGGAGTTCACTACACTCAGCTGGCGGCTACACGGGTAGCGGAGGCTGTGTGGCGTGGACTGGGCGGTTTTTTAGGTTAGAAGGCCTCGGGAAAGTGCGGGATGGGCTGCAATGTCAAAGGGTGCTTGGCAATTACAGGACGTGCTTGGATCAAGGAACAGTCGGAATTATAGTTGTAAATTGTTGTAGTTGCGCTGGAAAAGTCCCTGAGCTTCAAGCGCTAATAGAAAGCACAGAAGCTGATATCGTTATAGGTACAGAAAGCTGGCTAAAGCCTGAAATAAGTTCTGCAGAAATTTTTACGAAGTCTCAGACGGTGTTCAGGAAAGATAGATTAGGCAGAATTGGTGGTGGAGTGTTGGTGTCTGTCAGTAGTGGTTTATCTTGTAGTGAAGTCGAAGTAGATACTCTGTGCGAATTGGTGTGGGTGGAGGTTATACTTAACAGCCGAATTAAGTTAATAATTGGCTCCTTCTACCGACCCCCAGACTCCGATGATACAGTTGCGGAACAGTTCAGAGAAAGTTTGAGTCTCGTAACAAATAAATACCCCACTCATACGGTTATAGTTGGTGGGGACTTCAACCTACCCTCGGTATGTTGGCAAAAATACTTGTTCAAAACCGGTGGTAGGCACAAAACGTCTTCCGAGATTGTCCTAAATGCATTCTCCGAAAATTATTTAGAGCAGTTAGTCCACGAACCCACGCGAATTGTAAATGGTTGCGAAAACACACTTGACCTCTTGGCCACAAACAATCCAGAGCTGATAGAGAGCATCATGACTGATACAGGGATTAGTGATCACAAGGTCATTGTAGCTAGGCTCAATACCATTTCTTCCAAATCCATCAAAAACAAACGCAAAATAATTTTATTTAAAAAAGCGGATAAAGTTCCACTAGAAGCCTTCCTAAAAGACAATTTCCATTCCTTCCGAACTGATTATGCGAATGTAGACGAGATGTGGCTCAAATTCAAAGATATAGTAGCAACAGCAATTGAGATATTCATACCTCATAAATTGGTAAGAGATGGAACGGATCCCCCGTGGTACACAAAAAAGGTCCGAACGCTGTTGCAGAGGCAACGGAAAAAGCATGCGAAGTTCAGAAGAACGCGAAATCCTGAAGATGGGCTAAAATTTACAGACGCGCGAAATTTGGCACGTACTTCGATGCGAGATGCCTTTAATAGGTTCCACAACGAAACATTGTCTCGAAATTTGGTAGAAAATCCGAAGAAATTCTGGTCGTATGTAAAGTACACAAGCGGCAAGACGCAGTCAATACCTTCGCTGCGCAGTGCCGATGGTACTGTTATCGACGACTGCGCCGCTAAAGCGGAGTTATTGAACGCAGTTTTCCGAAATTCCTTCACCAGGGAAGACGAATGGAATATTCCAGAATTTGAAACACGAACATCTGCTAGCATGAGTTTCTTAGAAGTAGATACCTTAGGGGTTGCGAAGCAACTCAAATCGCTTGATACGGGCAAGTCTTCAGGTCCAGATTGTATACCGATTAGGTTCCTTTCAGATTACGCTGATACTATAGCTCCCTACTTAGCACTCATATACAACCGCTCGCTCACCGATAGATCTGTACCTACAGATTGGAAAATTGCGCAGGTCGCACCAGTGTTCAAGAAGGGTAGTAGGAGTAATCCATTTAACTACAGACCTATATCATTGACGTCGGTTTGCAGTAGGGTTTTGGAGCATATACTGTATTCAAACATTATGAATCACCTCGAAGGGAACGATCTATTGACACGTAATCAGCATGGCTTCAGAAAACATCGCTCTTGTGCAACGCAGCTAGCTCTTTATTCGCACGAAGTAATGGCCGCTATCGACAGGGGATCTCAAGTTGATTCCGTATTTCTAGATTTCCGGAAAGCTTTTGACACCGTTCCTCACAAGCGACTTCTAATCAAGCTGCGGAGCTATGGGGTATCGTCTCAGTTGTGCGACTGGATTCGTGATTTCCTGTCAGGAAGGTCGCAGTTCGTAGTAATAGACGGCAAATCATCGAGTAAAACTGAAGTGATATCAGGTGTCCCCCAGGGAAGCGTCCTGGGACCTCTACTGTTCCTGATCTATATAAATGACCTGGGTGACAATCTGAGCAGTTCTCTTAGGTTGTTCGCAGATGATGCTGTAATTTACCGTCTAGTAAGGTCATCCGAAGACCAGTATCAGCTGCAAAGCGATTTAGAAAAGATTGCTGTATGGTGTGTCAGGTGGCAGTTGACGCTAAATAACGAAAAGTGTGAGATGATCCACATGAGTTCCAAAAGAAATCCGTTGGAATTCGATTACTCGATAAATAGTACAATTCTCAAGGCTGTCAATTCAACTAAGTACCTGGGTGTTAAAATTACAAACAACTTCAGTTGGAAGGACCACATAGATAATATTGTCGGGAAGGCGAGCCAAAGGTTGCGTTTCATTGGCAGGACACTTAGAAGATGCAACAAGTCCACTAAAGAGACAGCTTACACTACACTCGTTCGTCCTCTGTTAGAATATTGCTGCGCGGTGTGGGATCCTTACCAGGTGGGATTGACGGAGGACATCGAGAGGGTGCAAAGAAGGGCAGCTCGTTTTGTATTATCGCGTTATAGGGGAGAGAGTGTGGCAGATATGATACACGAGTTGGGATGGAAGTCATTACAGCATAGACGTTTTTCGTCGCGGCGAGAGCTTTTTACGAAATTTCAGTCACCAACTTTCTCTTCCGAATGCGAAAATATTTTGTTGAGCCCAACCTACATAGGTAGGAATGATCATCAAAATAAAATAAGAGAAATCAGAGCTCGAACAGAAAGGTTTAGGTGTTCGTTTTTCCCGCTCGCTGTTCGGGAGTGGAATAGTAGAGAGATAGTATGATTGTGGTTCGATGAACCCTCTGCCAAGCACTTAAATGTGAATTGCAGAGTAGTCATGTAGATGTAGATGTAGATGTAGACCTTTGGGGCAATCTTTTTCGGGGCTATTTTACGTTAGACATTTATGGGTTTACTCTTCTGATATAAAATACGATGAATTATATTCAGAACAACGTTTCCTACATTACGCAGTATAAAATCAATAGGAGAGTCATTTGTACAGCTCGCTTCTT
This sequence comes from Schistocerca gregaria, assembly GCF_023897955.1. Lineage (NCBI taxonomy): Eukaryota > Metazoa > Arthropoda > Insecta > Orthoptera > Acrididae > Schistocerca > Schistocerca gregaria. The sequence continues at coordinate 434,408,432 of NC_064920.1, read as the reverse complement.
CCGCGACCTTCATGTAAAGAGACTGTCATGGATTCAGTTCCTAGTTAATGTATATCCACTTATGCTGTGAACCACCGCCTCTACTAAAGAATGAACGTCGCAGATGATATTTTTCAAAAAATTACCTCATGAATGGTAGGCACAGAGATAATATAAATTATTTCCGCTCACAGTTCACATGTAGGGTGATTGCTGAAAATTTTCAATATGTCGAAAACGAATTATGCACATACGTGAATGTAACGGGCACATTATTTATTCATTTCTGCTTGGCTCTTTTAGAGTTAGAGAGATCAACTGTCATCAGTGAAAATTTCTTTTAGGTCTATAAGGAGGACTTCACAGACCTGTAATAGTAACATCCCAATGAAGTTGTGGCTCGTAGTGAAATTAACTGCTGGGAATAGGTCATAGAAGAACATGCAGAAGATTCAGCCTTTAGAAGAGCTTGATGCAGATTATGGATCTTTTATTTCTCCAGTCAAACACCACAAAAACTGATGGTAGTCTGGACTACAGTGTCAGACCAGTCTAGTACAGAAGTGGCAGGTTGAGTACCCTGTACATGCCTATAAAAGCATTTCATGAAGCTCGTGAAACTGACTACCATACTGAAGTGGCCGCGAATGTGGATTTATATGCACCGTCTAAAGTTGGTTGTGAATCTCTGTCATTTGGGATTGGCTTCCTCATGACAGCATGTGTTTACAACTGAAGCTGACATTGTTAGTTTGTTGCAAAGCTCTTCAGTAAAGATTAAGCTCTTGATTCACTCTTAAGAATATTTATCACCCCGTTATACTGGAGTCAACTACATCATAACTTTAACAATTTTATTGATTGCTACTCCCAAACACAACATGTTGTTGTTGTCGTTGTTGTTGTTGTTGTAGTCTTCAGTCCAGAGACTGGTTTGATGCAGCTCTCCATGTTACTCTATCCTGTTCAAGCTGCTTCGTCTCCCAGAACCCACAGCCACCACATCATGAATCTGCTTAGTGTGTTTATCTCTTGGTCTCCCTCTACGATTTTTACCCAGCACGCTGCCTTCCAATACTAAATTGGTGATCGCTTGATACCTCAGAACACGTCCTACCAACCGATCCCTTCTTCTAGTCAAGTTGTGCGACAAATTTCTCTTTTCCCCAATTCTATTCAATACCTCCTCATTAGTTGTGTGATCTAACCATCTAATCTTCAGCATTCTTCTGTAGCACCACATTTCGAAAGCTTCTATTCTCTTCTTGTCTAAACTATTTTTCGTCCACGTTTCACTTCCATACATGGTACACTCCATACAAATACTTTCAGAAACGACTTCCTGACACTTAAATCAATACTCGATGTTAAATTTTTCTTCTTCAGAAACGCCTTCCTTGCCATTGCCAGTCTACATTTTATATCCTCTCTACTCCGAGCATCATCAGTTATTTTGCTCCCCAAATAGCAAAAATCCTTTACTACTTTAAGTGTGTCATTTCCTAACCTAATTCCCTCAGCATCACCCGACTTAATTCGACTACATTAAATTATCCTCATTTTGCTTTTGTTGATGTTCATCTTATATCCTCCTTTCAAGGCACTGTCCATTCCCTTCAACTGCTCTTACAAGTCCTCTGCTGACTGACAGAATTACAATGTCATCGGCGAACCTCAAAGTTTTTATTCCTTCTCCATGGATTTTAATTCCTACTCCGAACTTTTCTTTTGTTTCCTATATTGCATGCTCAGTATACAGATTGAATAACATCGGGGATAGGCTACAACCCTGTCTCACTCCCTTCCCAACCACTGCTTCCCTTTCATGCCCCTCAACTCTTGTAACTGCCATCTGGTTTCTGTACAAATTGTAAATAGCCTTTCGTTCCCTGTATTTTACCCCTGACACCTCAGAATCTGAAAGAGAGTATTCCAGTCAACATTGTCAAAAGCTTTCTCTAAGTCCACAAATGCTAGAAACGTAAGTTTGCCCTTCCTCAATCTAGCTTCCAAGATAAGTCGTAGGGTCAGTATTGCCTCACGTGCTCCAATATTTCTACGGAATCCAAACTGATCTTCCCCGAGGTCGGCTTCTATCAGTTTTTACATTCGTCTGTAAAGAATTGGCGTTAGTATTTGGCAGCTGTGACTTATTAAACTGATAGCTCGGTAATTTTCACATCTGTCAACACCTGCTTTCTTTGGGATTGGAATTATTATATTATTCTTGAAGTCTGAGGGTATTTCGCCTGTTTCATACATCTTGCTCACCAGATGGTAGAGTTTTGTCAGGACTGGCTTTCCCAAGGCTGTCAGTAGTTCTAATGGAATGTTGTCTACTCCGGGGCCTTGTTTCGACTCAGGTCTTTCAGTGCTCTGTCAAACTCTTCACGCAGTATCGTATCTCCGATTTCATCTTCATCTACATCCTCTTCCATTTCCATAATATTGTCCTCAAGTCCATCGCCCTTTTATAGACCCTCTATATACTCCTTCCACCTTTCCGCTTTCCCTTCTTTGCTTAGATCTGGGTTTCCATCAAAGCTCATTATATTCATGCAAGTAGTTCTCTTTAATTTTCCTTTAGGCAGTATCTATCTTACCCCTAATGAGATAAGCCTCTACATCCTTACATTTGTCCTCTAGCCATCCCTGCTTAGCCATTTTGCACTTCCTGTCAATCTCATTTTTGAGACGTTTGTATTCCTTTTTGCCTGCTTCATTTATTGCATATTTATATTTTCTCCTTTCATCAATAAAATTCAATATTTCTTCTGTTACCCAAGGATTTCTACCAGCCCTCATCTTTTTACCTTGATCCTCTGCTGCCTTCACTATTTCATCCCTCAAAGCTACCCATTCTTCTACTACTGTATTTCTTTCCTGCATTCCTGACAATTGTTCCCTTGTGCTCTCCCTGAAACTCTGTACAACCTCTGGTTCTTTCAATTTATCCAGGTCCTATCTCCTTAAATTCTCACCTTTTTGCAGTTTCTTCAGTTTTAATCTACAGTTCATAAGCAATAGATTGTGGTCAGAGTCCACATCTGCCCCTGGAAATGTCTTACTATTTAAAACCTGGTTCCTAAATCTCTGTCTTACCATTATATGATCTATCTGATACCTTTTAGTAACTCCAGGGTTCTTCCATGTATAGAACCTTCTTTCATGATTCTTAAACTAAGTGTTAGCTATGATTAAGTTATGCTCTGCGTCAAATTCTACCAGGCGGCTTCCTCTTTCATTTCTTAGTCCCAATCCATATTCACCTACTATGTTTCCTTCTCTCCCTTTTCCTACCGATGAATTCCAGTCACCATGACTATTAAATTTTCGTCTCCCTTCACTACCTGAATAATTTCTTTTATCTCATCACACATTTCTTCAATTTCTTCGTCATCTGCAGAGCTAGTTGGCATATAAACTTTTACTACTGTAGTAGGCGTGGGCTTTGTGTCTATCTTGGCCACAATAATGCGTTCACTATGCTGTTTGTAGTAGCTTACCTGTACTCCTATTTTTTTTATTCATTATTAAACCTACTCCTGCATTACCCTTATTTGATCTTGTATTTATAACCCTGTATTCACCTGACCAAAAAGTCTTGTTCCTCCTGCCACCGAACTTCACTAATTCCTACTATATCTAACTTTAACCTATCCATTTCGCCGGCCTCGGTGGCCGTGCGGTTCTAGGCGCTGCAGTCCGGAACCGCGGGACTGCTACGGTCGCAGGTTCGAATCCTGCCTCGGGCATGGATATGTGTGATGTCCTTAGGTTAGTTAGGTTTAAATAGTTCTAAGTTCTAGGGGGCTGATGACCTCAGATGTTAAGTCCCATAGTGTTCAGAGCCATTTGAACCTTTTGAACCTATCCATTTCCCTTTTTAAATTTTTTAACCTAACTGCCCGATTAAGGGATCTGACATTCCACGCTCCGATCCGTAGAACGCCAGTTTTCTTTCTCCTGATAACGACGTCCTCCTGAGTAGTCCCCGCCCGGAGATCCGAATGGGGGATTATTTTAGCTCCGGAATATGTTACCCAAGAGGATGCCATCATCATTTAATCATACAGTAAAGCTGCATGCCCTCGGGAAAAATTACGGCTGTAGTTTCTCCTTGCTTTCAGCCGTACGCAGTACCAAAACAGCGAGGCCATTTTGGTTAGTGTTACAAGGCCAGATCAGTCAATCATCCAGACTGTTGTTGCCCCTGCAACTACTGAAAAGGCTGCTGCCCCCTCTTCAGGAACCACACGTTTGTCTGGCCTGTCAACAGATTACCCCTCTGTTGTGGTTGCACCTACGGTACGGCTATCTGTATCGTTGAGGCACGCAAGCCTCCCCACCAACGGCAAGGTCCATGGTTCAACACTGAAAATGAAATGAGCGTGATGGGGTAACCATGGGAAATGGCAGATGAGGAAGTGGGGAAATTCTTTTTTGAATTCTTCGTGATCAATAACGATAGTGACGACGACATAAGAATGGAAGCCCGGCATTAATGACCATGGTATGTTATGCCAGGAAAATGCCTTTATCCGATAGTGACTGAAAAAGTGGTTGTTACTGATGACACCATACGAGAACTATGACCGCTCGTCTGAATCTCCTTTGGCTAGGTGCTGATAAGACACCGTGCCTGCGGGTTCTGGTCATAAAATCCATTCCAGCAATATATTCCTCTATTGTGCTACGCTTAGTTTAGACAATAGGAAGCTACTGTTGAACTGAGCCCGCTGGGAGGACGCCCTATCAATAGCACATTTTAACACAGCTGTAGAAACTAACAACGATCAGGTATTTGTTGTTATTTTGCAAGTAAGTCATCTGTTCGTCTTCTCGAGAATTCATTTATAACGCGAAACCACGGTAATCTCTTCCCAACAAAATACGACCTCTGACGGTGTAATTACTCGTTCATTGTTAGCAGAACCTCATTCCCGCACGTTCAGCGAACACACTGCTGATGGACAACATTAGTTCATTATCGGAGAATGACGCCTAAGAGCTGGGGCAAAAATTCGCTTTCCAGTTTTTTATCTGCCTTTAACGGTTTAAGAGAACTCCATTTCCATTCTTTATTGAATTTCACAAAATGCCAACAAAAAAAAATCAACGTTAACGTTTACATTTCGCTGAAATAATGCTGGAAGTATTCATCACACTTCGAAACTGCATGTGATTTGCTGTCGGATTCTAGAGTTTCATTTCATAGCAAGTTCCTATGATTTAAACACCTTTAACATTTCGACATCTTGCTTCGTCGGCAGTCGGCGCTTTGCCAGCAAACAAGGGAATTTGTTATAGACCAAATATTTGTTGTCCACTGTAACGATATAGTGCTCCGTAGCTGATCGCTTCGTTAAAATTGCTGCTGTAATTAATTCACTAGAAAGAAGAAGTTTTCAGCAAGCTAAAATAATTGCTAATACCTTGGAAATATTACGAGATGGCTCGATTAAAGTAACCCAGGAAAGTGTGTTCTAGCGGATGTCCGCAAACAGCTGGTTGCCACCGCAACTGCTGCCAACCAGATATTCTTGTGTAGTTACCGGCGAATCCATGCACGCATTTGAATTTTGATACAAAATGTGGCTTGTGTAAAAGAAGCCTTTGGCAATTTAGCAATCAATGTTTATGGGAAATTAATTACACGAGAACCACAAACTTGCCATTCACGCGAAGATTCGAACCTGAAAATAACCTCTGAATTAATTTCTAGCTAATGCAGTAAGAAAAAACAAAATGATAGAGCTAAAAAAGGGCGACGCAAAGTTGGTAGTAAAAAGGCATTCTGTTCTTGAGATAGAAAGGAGCAAGAAAGCTTTCGAAGATTAAAGCCTTAAAGGGCTGCTGACAAAACGTGTAAATATCATAGACTCTCAACCAGAACAATTCATAAAATATTAGAATTTTAATGAAAATCACTGCTTTCAGCAGAAAAATGCGAAAATGTGTAGATTCACCACAGTAGAATCCACCAGGTTAATAATTGTTATCCAAGCATAAAAATTCGAAAAAAATCACGTCGAGATATAAACATTTTCCCAAACGACGGGTTCTTAACATGGGTTTTTTTTTTCTTTGAATTTGACACGTGTATTTTGATTTTATTCACTGGAAATGGTTGGTGGAAGACTGCGACTGTCAAAACAATGGGTTTGTTTACGAAATAACTTCCTGCTACGCTACCAGTCACAATTATGTTTATTTTTGCACTATGCTTTTCGGGAAGTGATTCCTATTTTAAAGTGCTTGTTTCGTATGCTATTCGATTTATTCACTCATCCGCAAATCAAAAACATCGCGAATAAATGCCACAGCACAAGAAAAACGTACTTGTTTAGCTTTTACAAACTTTTCTTTTGGAGGAACGCAGTTTTGCTTTTATTGAAAAATGACAAGATACTTCTGGGACAGGTTCGGCTACGTAAGTTTTTTTTTTTTTGTTTTTTTAAGTTATGAGGTTCGCCGGCTTTCAAAACGAACATTTATGTAAGACGTCAAATTATTCATATAGAAATACGTGCAAGAGAATTTTAAAATTAGATCAGAAGAAATGGTTAAATCCTTTCGCTGTTTGTTCATTAATTCACTATTCTTCCCTAATTTAAAACAGCGAACAGAATTATTCAATACCGCTAGCTAAAGACACTATTATGCACATCGGCGAAAATGGATGTGGAACACGAAATATTTAGAATAGCTTTGGAGTAAACGAATGAATCAACCGGCTCCCACAGTTTACTATTCGAAAATAAAATGAGAAAGCAGAAAATGAGACTTTTGATGACAGCCAAGAGTTGTCATTACACATCTTCCGAACACAATACTCATTTTCTCGAGAAAAAGATGATTCAGACAAAAGATAACTGGCAGGCAGCTAATAATCTTATTCATAGCCATACTCAAGCACTCGCAGATTTACCTGAAGCACGATCTCTACACATGTGACGACAGGGCTCCACCACATGAATTCGACACCTGTTGCTCGTCGCTTTCTTGTCGTAACTGCTGTAGAATGAACGGCGCAGCCTGTCATCACGTTGGTAGCCGTGGATTGCGACGGACATCTAGCGGCGTTTTGAATAAACTATTGACAACTAGGTACTGAGTTGTTGCAGGTCAAGTTTAAGAGCTCGTAGTCGTTTGAATTTCATTGAAATGAAACAACTTACTTCGTGTAATTATTTACATTTGCCAACAATTTCGCCACGCATTTAAAGCGTAATACATTTGGAATCTTACCCAGGATTGATAAAATGTGAATCGTAATAGGTCACATAATAAAATTATTCCCCGTACATTCTTTATAAATCAGAAGTTTTCTTTCTTGAATTTATTACAGGGTTATATTTACGACTTGACAAACTGCTTTCATCACGAAGTTTCATTACAACATACATTAAGCTTCAAATGACGGTATCATTCAACAAAATATCCATTCTTTATAAAGGCGCGCCCAAGGATTTTATACATGGGAAAGTGCAAATGAAATAAATTTCAACGCGGGCGTTGTAAGCGATTTAGACACGAAGGAAGGTTTGCCGAACGTGTATAAAAGCCCTTCCGCCTTCCATTTGTACTAACAGAAATTCATTTAGTGTGTACCTTCACATTCTTCATTAATGTTTAAGGACTAGAGTGTTAGTCACTTGTAAGCTACACAAACCTGTAATACAATAATGTTTACGTACACGTTAAATTGGAATTTTAGGGTATCAGAAATAATATGTATGCATCAAACACTGTGGACCAGAAGTGCAAAGAAAACACTAGTTCTACAGCCTCTTAATTTTCACTGTGGTAAGTGGTGTTTTTATAGCTTGATCTAATGTGATTCTATATTGGATCCTCAAGAGCAATTGACCAGAACGGATAGGATCATGAAAAGATATTATAAAATAAACACCAACGAAACTAAAACAAGAGTAATGGAGTGTAGTCAATTTAAATCCTCAACCAGTCTCATTAGATTAACAAATGTGATACTACAGTAAATTTGTTTCTTTTCTTTTCAGTGAAATAAATGAGAAGTCTGAACTAGAGAGGATATAAATTCCAGAAAGGTAGTAGCAAGGGTTAAAATTGGAAAAAAGAGAAATATGTTTATTTCAAATTAAAATTTGTATGTTAGGAAGTATTTGTCAGGAGTGTAGCCTTATAAGGAAGTGAACATGGTTAATAACCAGTTCCAGCAAGAAGAGAACAGAAGTTTCTGAAATATGTTGCTACAGAAGAATGCTCAAGATTAAATTGTGTAGCTAATGAGAAAGGACTGGACAAAACTGGTAAGAAATAAATTTAAGGTACAACTTGACTAAATATTGATTGATAGAATACATCTTGAGGGATCAACTAATTGTCAACTTGGTAATGGAGAGAAGTGTGAGGGTGGCAATTGTAGGGGAAAACTAAGACTTGACTATATTAAGCAGCTTCAGATGGACATAAGTTGCAGTAATTATGCAGAGTTGAAAAGGCTTGTACAGGGTAAACTAGTGTGGAAAGCTGCATCAAAACTCTCTGCAGACTAAGGACCACAAGAACAACATACTTACAAGAAAGTTTTAAAAATTATGATTTCCTGTATATAATAACAATAATGGATTTTAGTACACGGAAGCAGGCTTTATAAGTAGATATATCATTATGTACCATTTGCAAATCACGAATGGCATTATGGAACTGGGCAACGAGTAGGAATTGCCATTGAGGAAGCTTTGGACTCAATTTTAACTTGATCTATATGTGAGTAACAGAGAGGTGCTGTTTTGAAAGATGGTATCAAAAGATGAAACTGGTATCAAACATAGTCATTAATTCCAAGTTATACTGAAAAGCTGTGTTTAGAAAGCAGAAGTACTGTGTATTCGTCTACTCAACCAGCGTCAGTCTGGCGCTGAGCAGGAAGGACAGTACAGTAGCTGTCTGTGATGCTACCACTGTGTCACTCATCACCATGCTGTGCACTTAGAATCGTTAGAGATATTGGCATACTACCATCACACAGAAGATGGGCACAGGTTTGCAGGCAGCTGACTAGAAGTGCTGCAGAAGGGTTTGTGATAGGGATCACTGAGATAAAGGCCATCAGTCAGTAGTGTCAGGAACAGAGTTCCCCAGTTGTAGGAGTATTATGATGACTTTCATTTGCCCTGGGCTTCCTTGAGAATTACAAATCTTGTAGGTGAGTCACAGTTGGAGTTCTACAAGCTGCCCACATGGTCATCCTTCATCGATTGTGCTGATCAAGGTAAAACCCATGTTATCCAAAGAATGTTGTTCTCCTCCCTCTCTGGACATGACACTACTTCAGTGTCTGTTAATATATTGGAGATAGACTTCATCGGCGGCCGAAGACTAACGGCATAAGAAGTCAGCCTCATTCTGCCAACGGCCTTGTCAAAGAGGGCGGACGAGCGGATAGAGGTTCAGGGCACTCTCTTGTCCTAGGGGTGGGAAATTGCCCCTAAAGGCGGAAGCATCAGCAATGATCAACGACATGAGGATGTAGAAGGCAATGGAAACCACTGCATTAAAGACACGTAAAGTGTATCCACAGGACATGTGGCCTGTAGTTGAAGAAGTGTCATGATGATCTCTCCATTGGCAAAAGATTCCGGAATAGTCCCCCATTCGGATCTCCGGGAGGGGACTGCCAAGGGGGAGGTTACCATGAGAAAAAGATTGAATAATCAACGAAAGGATAATGTTCTACGAGTCGGGGCGTGGAATGTATGAAGCTTGAACGTGGTAGGGAAACTAGAAAATCTGAAAAGGGAAATGCAAAGGCTCAATCTAGATATAGTAAGGGTCAGTGAAGTGAAGTGGAAGGAAGACAAAGATTTCTGGTCAGATGATTATTGGGTAATATCAACAGCAGCAGAAAATGGTGTAACAGGTGTAGGATTCGTTATGAATAGGAAGGTAGGGCAGAGCGTGTGTTACTGTGAACAGTTCAGTGACCAGGTTGTTCTAATCAGAATCGACAGCACACCAACACCGACAACGATAGTTCAGGTATACATGCCGACGTCGCAAGCTGAAGATGAACAGATAAAGAAAGTGTATGAGGATATTGAAAGAGTAATGCAGTATGTAAAGGGGGACGAAAATCTAATAGTCATGGGTGACTGGAATGAAGTTGTAGGGGAAGGAGTAGAAGAAAAGGTTACAGGAGAATATGGGCTTGGGACAAGGAATGAAAGAGGAAAAAGACTAATTGAGTTTTGTAGCATGTTTCAGCTAGTAATAGCGAATACCCTGTTCAAGAATCACAAGAGGAGGAGGTATACTTGGAAAAGGCCGGGAGATATGGGAAGATTTCAATTAGATTACATCATGGTCAGACAGAGATTCCGAAATCAGATACTGGATTGTAAGGTGTACCCAGGAGCAGATATAGACTCAGATCACAATATAGTAGTGATGAAGAGTAGGCTGAAGTTCAAGACATTAGTCAAGAAGAATCAATACGCTAAGAAGTGGGATACGGAAGTTCTAAGGAATGACGAGATACGTTTGAAGTTCTCTAACGCTTTAGATACAGCAATAAAGAATAGCGCAGTAGGCAGCACAGTTGAAGAGGAATGGACATCTCTAAAAAGGGCCATCACAGAAGTTGGGAAGGAAAACATAGGTACAAAGAAGGTAGCTGCGAAGAAACCATGGGTAACAGAAGAAATACTTCAGTTGATTGATGAAAGGAGGAAGTACAAGCATGTTCCGGGAAAATCAGGAATACAGAAATACAAGTCGCTGAGGAATGAAATAAATAGGAAGTGCAGGGAAGCTAAGACGAAATGGCTGCAGGAAAAATGTGAAGACATCGAAAAAGATATGATTGTCAGAAGGACAGACTCAGCATTCAGGAAAGTCAAAACAACCTTTGGTGATATTAAAAGCAACGGTGGCAACATTAAGAGTGCAATGGGAATTCCACTGTTAAATGCAGAGGAGAGAGCAGATAGGTGGAAAGAATACATTGAAAGCCTCTATGAGGGTGAAGATTTGTCTGATGAGATAGAAGAAGAAACAGGAGTCGATTTAGAAGAGATAGGGGATCCAGTATTAGAATCGGAATTTAAAAGAGCTTTGGAGGACTTACGGTCAAATAAGGCAGAAGGGATACATAGCATTCCATCAGAATTTCTAAAATCATTAGGGGAAGTGGCAACAAAACGACTATTCACGTTGGTGTGTAGAATATATGAGTCTGGCGACATACCATCTGACTTTCGGAAAAGCATCATCTACACAATTCTGAAGACGGTAAGAGCTGACACGTGCGAGAATTATCCCACAATCAGCTTAACAGCTCATGCATCGAAGCTGCTTACCAGAATAATATACAGAAGAATGGAAAAGAAAATTGAGAATGCGCTAGGTGGTGATCAGTTCGGCTTTAGGAAAAGTAAAGGCACGAGAGAGGCAATTCTGACGTTACGGCTAATAATGGAAGCAAGGCTAAAGAAAAATCAAGACACGTTCATAGGATTTGTCGACCTGGAAAAAGCGACAATATAAAATGGTGCAAGCTCTTCGAGATACTGAAAAAAGTAGGGGTAAGCTATAGGGAGAGATGGGTCATATACAATAATAAGAGTGGAAGATCAAGAACGAAGTGCTCGTATTAAGAAGGGAGTAAGACACGGCTGTAGCCTGTCGCCCCAACTCTTCAATCTGTACATTGAGGAAGCAATGATGGAAATAAAAGAAAGGGTCAGGAGTGGAATTAAAATACAAGGTGAAAGGATATCAATGATAAGATTCGCTGATGACATTGCTATCCTGAGTGAAAGTGAAGAAGAATTAAATGATCTGCTGAACGGAATGAACAGTCTAATGAGTACACAGTATGGTTTGAGAGTAAATCGGAGAAAGACGAAGGTAATGAGAAGTAGTAGAAATGAGAACAGCGAGAAACTTAACATCAGGATTGATGGTCACGAAGTCAATGAAGTTAAGGAATCCTGCTACCTAGGCAGTAAAATAACCAATGACGGACGGAGCAACGAAGACATCAAAAGCAGACTCGCTATGGCAAAAAAGGCATTTCTGGCCAAGAGAAGTCTACTAATATCAAATACCGGCCTTAATTTGAGGAAGAAATTTCTGAGGATGTACGTCTGGAGTACAGCATTGTATAGTAGTGAAACATGGACTGTGGGAAAACCGGAACAGAAGAGAATTGAAGCATTTGAGATGTGGTGCTATAGACGAATGTTGAAAATTAGGTGGACTGATAAGGTAAGGAATGAGGATGTTCTACGCAGGATCAGAGAGGAAATGAATATGTGGGAAACACTGATAAGGAGAAGGGACAGGATGATAGGACATCTTCTAAGACATGAAGGAATGACTTCCATGGTACTAGAGGGAGCTGTAGAGGGCAAAAACTGTAGAGGAAGACAGAGATTGGAATACGTCAAGCAAATAATTGAGGACGTAGGTTGCAAGTGCTACTCTGAGACGAAGAGGTTAGCACAGGAAAGGAATTCGTGGCGGGCCGCATCAAACCAGTCAGTAAAAAAAAAAAAGACTTCATCAGGAGCATGGCCAAATAGATAATGTGACATAAAAACTAATCTCAGGGCTTCTGGAGGAAGTTTTATAACAAGGACAAAGGAGGAGTAATAGATCTCAGTGGAAAACATTGGAACAACATTTTTTTAATTTTTTTTTATGTTATATCATTTGCCTCTAGTGCAGATAAACTTCAACAGCTAACGGAAAAATTTTATATATCTGGTTTGAAGATAGACATGAAAATCAATCACAATAGGACTTAGAAATTATAATCAAAACAATGATAAATGTTAGTAAAATTTAACAGTCAATTCTTAGAACTAGTTCATGAGTTTTTATATTTAAGGATGTTGATGCAGCAATCCAATGGAAAACAAAGATCTAATGTGTGTAACAAATTTTGACTTGTGGCAGTGAAACTTTTGATGCGAAAACCAATCCATAGCTGAGGGTTGCTCTGTGAACAATAGATATGCATGTGGGGAATGACTAGGAGAGGCAGGAAAACAAACAAATGGGTCAGGGAAGAGTTTGCAGCTGAAGGTACAATACTGCAATTAGAAGGAAATTGTATTGGACAGCACACATACAGGGTGACATATTTTAATAGAAAATCAAAGATTGACATCTTGTGTTTGATTTATATAGTCACTTACAAAAAATCATGTCATCCAGGTGACAGCCATTCACTCAAACTATTTTCAGCTATCTGTCTCGAGATAGTTGCTTTAGTCAGTCAAATCCACCACTTCATTAAATTTTGGGGTTAATTAACATTGAAATATTCTTTCAAATACCTCAAGAAAAAGTCGTAAGTGGGCAAGTCCAGTTGCTGTGGTGGCCAGAGCACTTCACTGAAATGAGACATGCAGACAAAATGTTCCTCACAACTGACATGGAATTGTTAGAAGCGTGTGAGGTTATATTGTCTGGTTGCAACAGCAACTACGCTACACCACACAATCACATCTGGAGAGTGAAGAAATGTTTCATGAATTATACAAGGCTATTCAGGGGTCCAAAACCAATAGTTCTGTTTCTTAACAAACCCATTTAATTGAAAACATGCCTCAACACAGGTAAGCACTATTCCGTCTGCTTCAAAAATTACCTGCAAAAGAACAGTATTCTTGTTACTGGAAATCCCTATCTTTGATATGGTAACCCACCAGCATTTTATACAGATGTAGTTTTAACTCAAAACATAACATTTTTGCCACAGGCTCATTTCTCATCCACAGACTGTGTGCACACGGATTGTTTCAGACTCCTGATGGTAGTCCCTCTTGCAATGATGATGTTTCAGGTGGGTTTTTTTTTTGTAAGGGACTGGGGGTTGCTTCTTTAGAATGCATCCTATTGTTCTGGAAGCTGTAGCCTAATCATGAGATTGTATTATAATGTTGTCATGTGTCCTCACTTTTTTTATAAGGAACTGGTGGCTGCTTCTTAAGAATGTGTCCTGCTGTTTTGAGAACTGTAACCCAACTGTAGGATCCACCATGATGCAAAGAAAGACTCAGCACTTCGGACAAAGGCGTCGTACATGAACACATAATGTTCTTCATCCACTGTTCCATTGTTATACAAATTTTCAAACAGTCCTGAAATGGATGACATATGTGCTGTCTACCTCCCATCACTTACAGTGCTGAACTGGCCAATGTAAAAACTGTGTTTCCCAGAGGTCACTATGTAGTTGGACAAGTGAGTGATAAATGGACCAAGGAACTTCATTGGTGGACTATGGAAATGATGTAAAGGCAGATGAGAGGATGGCATTAGAAAATATGCAGGAACAACATGAAGATTTACAACTGAAGACTATAATGCATGGATAAGTCTAAAGGAATTACACGCAGCAGTGGATGTTGGATGGCTAATGATAGATATTAGCTTCCAAAGCAGATACTCTCTCCCAAAACCTAGTTCTATATATTTACAATAACCCAATTATTTCAAAATAACTTAGTAAGTTTTTAATTTTCAAAATGCAAAGTTTGTATTTTCAAAATACTGTTGTTTAACAGAGAGTTTACTTCGTTGTCTGAATGTTCCACAATGAGCATATGTTCCATTATTGGCACAATTACTTTTTTTTTTTTTTTTTTTTTTTTTAATAAAACCAGTTTTGATGGGTCTTTCTCAGCAGTAAGAAACTGTATAGGAATAAGTCATTTAGTGTAGTGTGATGTAAAAATAGGCAAAGTGGGAAAAGACAAATATTTGATACTAGGTGAAGACTTTCATCAGTGGCATAATCTCAGTGGCTGCTGGGACGTCTCCTTTTCAGGTGTACTTTCATGGTCTGACTGTTAGCTGGTGAAGCCAATGAATGTGAAAGCAAAAACCCTGGCTGTGGTGAAAGGCTCATCTGTAGCTTAGCCCACCTGCAAAAGTCAGCACTAATATCACTTTAAAGTTGTCACTTTTACAAAAAATGTCTAGTGTTTCCCGTGTCACAGGTCAAAGATGGTGACTAGTATGGAATATTCCTCTTTATCTGTAAAGTGAACCAAGCTGTGTTTCACAGTTGTATAGTGTGTTGTTTGATACAGAGATACTCAGATTTCCAATATAACCATCCAATACTAGTCACAGCTTTTATAGGAGAGTAAAACACTACATTTTACCAACACATGGTTGTGAGACTGAATGTGTCTCATTTTCTTCCAGTTACCAATTAAAGTGGTCACTTGTGGCACATGCAGTATTTACTCATATACTGCCTGCAGACATGCTGCAGACAACACCCCTCCTCCTTTTCATGAATCTAAGGCAGTTACAATATAATTAGGAAGCATAGCCAAAGTAGAGAGGTTAGATAACTACATACTCATGACCCACATTATTTCCACTCTCTGTATATATAGCTTCCATTATATGCAGAGTTAAGATTTCTACAGCATGCTATATGCATCTCATCTAATATACATACTGTCACTGTTCCAAGCTTGGAGAGTCGTAGTCCGAACAAGATGGTATGATGCATTGGACATTTAATGAAGTTAGAATTATATCAATACCTTCAGCTGTTGCAATGAACATTTATATGTATATCAATGGGGACAGGTGAAAATGTGTGCCCCGACCGGGACTCGAACCCAGGATCTCCTGCTTACGTGGCAGACGCTCTATCTATCTGAGCCACTGAGGACACAGAGGATAGCATGACTGCATGGACCATCTCGTGCACGCCTCCCGCGAGACCCACATTCTCACCTTGTATCTCCAGACACTACTTTTTTAGTGTCCCACCCTAAGACACGCTTTACTTGTGGAAGACCTTATTACCAAGTCCCGTAAGAGTTTCAGGAATATGTGTGCATCCACACAGGAGGAGGAGGAGGAGGTCATGGCCAGTATTGCGAGAACGATATACTTATATGGATATGGTGTCTGTTCTTTCAGACATGTGGTTGCTAAAATTGAAGAAGAAAAAGAAGACAGTCGCAAAGACAGGAAACCCTTCCCACTCCCCTTCCCTAGGACCCCTACCTCACCAGTACTTGAGTGAGAAGCTGGAGGAGGTACGGTGTTAAATTGTCTCCTACAGAATGAACATTCCCACCTTCACCTTTGAGGTCCCCAAAGAAATCTTGGCAACCATACGGAAATGGCAAATGGTAAAGAACCAGGCACACTTGTTTGCGAGTGTCGTTTGAAAGGTGTGATGTGTGTTTTGTGTTAGTTATGATTTATCTGTTAGTGTAAATCATGTTTTTACCTACAATACCAACCCCCTTCCAAAATCGATACAAACCCTCCTCTCTATGTCACACCTCATAAAAGGTATAAAATATTCTGTACCAAGTATAAAATTATATATTCCATTATCACAGTCATTTAAATAGTCACACAATATTTTGTTTTCCACAAATATAATATTCTATTCAGTTTACTAGGAAAACTCGATTAACTTACATTCAGTGTGAGAATGGTGTTCTCACGAATTTCGAAATTGTTTCAAAAGTATGGTTCTCCCTATTTACTCAGGACTAGGATTTCCAGCAGCTTTCAAGAAAACGGTTTTTTGGAGTCATTCATATTAATAGATTTAATGAAGTTGACTTCACCCAGACTTCTGTCCACAGATTTGCACAGAGACTGGTGAAGCGATTACTTTCAAAGACTAATTCAGGCAAAAATAAACCTAATTATACGTGGAGAGTGGGAGAGACTGACTGGCTAGGCAGACTTAGTCTATCTTACCTCAGGGGTAATGTACGCACCAATTCCCATCTCATGTCACCACCTAGCAAGTCAGAATAAGTTGGTATAAGACAGAATGAGTGAGGATAGGTAGGGGCGTCCCTGGAATAACCGAGGACAACGCAATCAAAATTCCTAGCGGGCACAACACTCTAACAACTGAGGTGATGCAGTCAAACTCCTAGCAGGCACAACTCTCTAACAACCGAGGATGACACAGTCACCCACCAGGAGCAGTTTTGGGTAACGTAACAACAATTCCTCACTGGTATGTTTCTCTGACAAACTGTAAGTGGGGGATGATGGAATAGTGTAAGAAGTAGGGGGAATTCGGAGCAGGAAAATTTTATTACAGAAGAAACACAAAAACAACTCGGGGTCCAACGATTGTCACTCCGCCTGTTAACACCAAACGTTAACGTCTCTGGGAGTATACAACTTTATGTCCTTTACACTGTATTTTCCCTTCTCTGATCCAGTTGTAGGACCTACTAAGAATAAGGCTTTGGGATGTATTACCATTTGTATTCAGTAAGGTCTTTCATATTTCTGAAAAAAAACTTATGTCTCTCTTTCTTCGGCGCAGAGTACTGAAGATTTTTTTTACCAAAACTAGGTTGTTGACCTTGAACTGGGGTTCAACCGCATTCTTAATATGTTTACTCACTCTTTGTTGTGTCTTTTCAACTAAATTTCTGGAAACTGTTTCCTGATTAAGATCGTAATCAACAGTAGGTTGTTCAGGCCAATTAAAACATTTAATCAGAGGTTCTCCTACAAAAGATTTGCCTATTACTTCTAAAGGTGTTAATCCAGTTGATAAATGTGGTAATTCATTTAAAGTAAGTACAAGTCTTTAATTTTTGTCGCCCATAAAGTATGCTTTTCATTGCAGTAGGTGCGGCACAATTTCCTTATTTCTTTCATAACTCTTTCACGTGTATTTGAGGATGAGTTATAGTTGGATATTAATACCTGATGAATATTTTGCCAAGCTAGAAATTCTTTAAATTCGTTACTGTCAAATTGTGGTCCATTATGTGTGAGGTATCATTTTGGTTTTCCTACCTCCAGAAAGAACCGTTGCAAACAGTGTATAACTGTCTGTGTATTTGCTCTTTTGATAGGATATAACTTAACATACTTTGATCAGCACTCTATAATGACCAAAATATATGTCACTCCTCCCTTTCCTTTAGGAATCAGTCCAAAAAAATCTGCTGCTGTAAGATTGTGTAAAGACTTGGGAATAATTGGATACATTTTGTACTTGAGTGTTACCCTCTTTCACCTTCTGACAGATTTCACAGGTCCTAAGAAAAGATGCTACTTTATGTCCTAGCTGCTTAAAATAATAGAACTTATTCATATGAGCTATACACTTTTTTACCCCGAAGTGTCCATATCCTGTATGAACATGCCACACAATTTTGTCTTCCATTAACTTCGAAATGCATATGTGCCAACATGGCAATGTTACACTGTGTCTCCAAAACAAATTATGCCCTATAATTTTCCACTTTCCTCCTTGATTGGAAGGTAAAGAATTTCTGATACACGTAGCAAACATTTCTGTAAGATAGAGATCATGATGGATGTTTTCTGTTATTCTTCGAGCCTTTTCTTGTACCCTGGTGTGCAGATATTCTACAGCCATAAAGTTAATTGCAAAAATTATGCCAGGTCCTCCTGTACGTTTAAACTCTTCCATACCTATAGGTAACCTAACAAAGCATCTGGTACTATATTCTCAGAACCTATTGCATACTGTATCCTAATGTCGTATTCTTCTAGGAACAACATCCATTGCATTAATCTAGCTACTATGTAACAATCGACTACTCATTAGAAAATATAAAGCTTGATGATCTGTATAGATATGGATTTCTGACCCCCATACTAGTGTTTCAAATTTCTGGAGACTCCATACAAATGCTAACAGTTCTTTTTCAGTAGCTGTGTAATTTAATTCATGGTTATTCAGACTACAGCTAGCAAAGGCTATGGTTCAATGTTCTCCATGATCTAGATTCCACTCTCCTTGGAAGAGTTCTGCAGTAATACCATAATCAGATGCACCAGCTGAAATTTTAAATGGCTTGCCTATAATCAGATAATGTAGTATGGGTGATTCTACTAGTGCTCTCTTGATGTTTTCAATGCATCATTTGCCTCTTGATCCCAAACCCCCGGTATTCCCTAACTTAACAAAAGTAAAATTCTTGGGTCATTCAGTTCTTGACTTGTCTATAGTGTCCAGCCATTCCTATACATCCCTTCAATTGTCGTATATTTCCAGGCGGTGGATATTCTTTAATAGCTTTTATGCATTCAGAATTCAGTCTAATCCCCTGCATCCCTACAATATGCCCCAAAAACCTAAGCTCTTGCTGCGCAAAATGTGATTTAGAAAATTTCTCTGTAATACCTTCTTCTTAAATCTTTTCAGAGTCTTACTCAAGGTTAGATAATGTTCTTCCCAGGTAGCAGAAATTTTGGGGATATCATCTACATATATTATTAAATCCTTTAACAAATGTCTCCTAATGCCTCGTTTGAACGCATCTATAAATACTGATACTGAGATATTAAGTCCAAATGGTAACACATTGAAATGATACAATTTAACATCAAACAGAAACACGATATACTTTTTTGATTCAGGATGTAACCTAATTTGCCAATATCCCACAGTCAAGACCATTGTGCCAAAAAACCTTGCTTTCTCAAATTTGGATAACAATTCATTGATGTTAATGGGTCTGTCTCATTCTGTCTCTATACGCTTATTCAATGTACGCGCATCTAGCACTAATCACACACCTCCTCTAACCTTTTTTACCACTACTAAAGGGTTATTCATGACACTAGAACTACGTTATATTATATTGTTGTCAATCATTTTGTCAATTTCCTCCTTAACTGCTTCTTTCAAACTTACCGGTATTGGATATGGCTTACATAAAAATGGAGTCTCATTTTTTATTTAAAACTTACATATGTAATCGCTGGTATTACTGGGACAATTGGAAAATACTTCTTCATATTCCATTAGAATTACATATAAATCTGGCGTTTTTTGTTGATTAATATTGGAGACTAATTTACTTTGTTCTGTATGTCAGCTCAATGTGATACTTTATTTACATTATCAATCTCTGGTGACAATCATGCTGTAGCAGTTAATCATCGTCATTGGCACTCAGTTGTCTGTTTACCAATGTAGCTGTCTGTCACAACAGTACCCAATATCTATTTTCCCCTTTCCCAAAACATAGAAGATTTTCTTCAAAGTTTAAAATGACTTTAAATTTTAATAGCCAATCTAACCCAAATAATACATCTCTATTGATATTTTCTACTATTAACAATGTCCAACAAAACAAATTATTTCCAATGTGGCAGTTCACCTGGGCTTCGCATTTCACAATGTTGCTCTTCGTTCCTGTTATACCAACTATGTAAACTCCTGATACTGGTAACAGATGTCCAGTCTGTAATATGCTAAGGAATGCGCTAGAAATGAGTTGACAGCTCACTCCGTGAATCTGTAAACATGTTAACTTCAGAAGTCTCCACAGTTCCTGCTGTTGTTGCTTGTGGATTACTGGTAGTCAAGATTGGTTCTTCCAGTAACAATCATTCTTTTGTAGGTATTTTCTGCATGAAATTGACATACTTATTATGAACCAGGCCTCCTAGTGTATCTCTACGACTTGGGCCCTCGTCCTGGATCCAGATCGCACTATGTTTTCCTCATTATTAGTAATCATTGGTTGGTTACCAAATTGGGGTACCACATTACCACTTTGTGCTCTATTATTACTTGGCACAAATTCCTGTAAAGTTACTGGACCTAAACGCGAAGGTGGATGCTCCTTCTGATAATTATTGTTACCATTGTTTCTATTGCACTGGTGTACTCTAGCTAAGATGGCCTCATGTTTTTTTTTTTTTTTAATTATTATTACTATTCCTTTTGTAATTCTGATTCTCACTTTGGTGTACATTCTCATTGCAGTCTTCATTTAAGGAATTTGGTGTGTCCACAAAGGTCAACAACTCTTCTGTTTTCCACCCTAGTAGGTGTCTCCTCGCGCAAATGGGTAATCGTCCTATTAAAATTTGAACTAACCCCTCTTCCTCCATTGGCTTATCTAAGTACTTCACCCATGTTAAATGCCAGTCAAAATACTTTCTCATTGTACCCCAAGTATTATTGTAATACTTCGGGTCCCACAAGTCCAATATTAAATTTTCCTGGGCGCTTGCTGACCAATACTACTCTTTAAACTTCTTTTGAAAATCTCCCCAAGAGGAAAAGCTCTCAATGTTTACTGTACCCCACTCTGAGGCTTCCCCTAATAGACACCCTACCGCAAACTCAATCTTTTTCGAATCCTCCCAGTTCTTGGGCAAGGCTTGTTTGAACCTTTTCAAAAAATGGGTAGGATGTACTTCCCCGTCTGGCTTAAACTTAGGGAATTGCCTGCATAATCCAGAATTTGCTTCCCACTGTAAATCCATCATTACCTCACTAGTCAATACCACATTAGGAGAAGACACCCTACTGTATATTTTGTCTTGGATAAGTTTGAATTCTTTCCATAGTTCATCCATACCTCTCTTGCTATTACTAAGCTCAGAAGATAAAACAGGAGATACGTTCTCAGATATCACTATCGCGGCAACTTTTCGGTCTATCATTTCTTCTATCTGTTTCTCCAGACTGCTTATATTTAATATGTCTGAGGTTTGCTAGTTTCTCTTTAAAAATTTTTTACATGTTATCTACTCGAGTGTTTATGCCTGCAGTCTGCAATTGGACTGTGGGTATTAACTTAACCTGCTTTTCAACATTTTCTTTTAAGGTATGCAAACTCTGCTTTACAGTATCAAATGTAACATTACATACATTTTGAAATGATCTCAGTTTTTCACTCAGTTCAGTTTCTACACTATTACATTTATCTTTAATATTAAATTCTAACTTTTTTTTCAAATTCTGGAATTGATCATTCTGTCTCTGATTAAAGTCAGTGAACAGTTGATTTACGTGACTGCTTAAAGAACTAGTTAATTCACTTTTCATATCTATTTTAAGATTTTCTTCTTAAGTAGTTAAAGTGTCAAATTCAGTCTTCAAATTGTCCATACCTTCACATAAATTACTAAAGTCTTTACTTTGTGAACCTACCTTAGCACTTAACAATCCTAAAGGTTTATTCTGAACATCCAATTTATTGTTTAATTGAGAATTCACTGTATCTAATTCTCTACTTAAATTAGCACTCTGTGCACCGAGTTTTTCACCTAAAGTTGCACGCACTTATTTCATTTCTGAAAGAAACAACCTGGTCATCTATTTTATCATTTGAGTATTTACTGAGTCAAATTTAAGACTTAGTTCCTTTCTTAAAGAAGCATTTTAGGCATTCATTAAGCTTAATTCTTTACTTTGTGCTTCTAACCTAGAATTTAATTATAAACTCTGAGCTCTGATGAGATTCGCCAACTCAGACCAATCAGGTCCCTCTTTACTAATACTCAAAGCCACTGCTGGTTCGGAAGTCTCTTCAGTTGGCTGTACATTTTCCATGGTTTTACCAACTTAACTTCTAGTAATCACTTAAAATAACTGAGCATAATAACTACACTAAAACAGTCTAGTGAATGATTTCTTCAATGTTATACTTGACCAATTATCGTTTTTTGCTCACCCAGTGTAGAGTTTTAGGCTGCATCGGTGAGCAGATGTGGAATCAGCACTGGTGAACAGTTCCTGGTGCCCGTTGCATCGATTGCTGGTTTTCCCGTAGGTGTTGCTGAGCTGTTGTAGAATTAGCACCAGTTAGCAGCAACTGGTGCTGATGGTGTCGGATGTTGTTTCTGCGACTTCGTCCCCGTGATGCGTGTCAGAGCTGTACATTTCCCACACCAGATCTTCTTAGTTGAATTATTCTCATTGTATCTCTTCTTAGTCTAATATGTTGAGGTCTTCTTTCTGTTCTGTTAATGTTCTTACTTTTGTATGTCTTTCACTGTGTTGCATTCACAAATTTTTTCATTTGATTTTTGGACTTAATCCAACTGTGCAAAACAGTCCTCTTGTCTTGTTATACCTGGTTGCTATGGCAACACATCATATCTTCTGTTTCAATTTCATCTCAAAATTCCCATTTTTTCGAGTCCTTTCTACTGGTTACCACGTTCTAACACTTTAGATGACCCGAAGTGATGTGAAATTGGATTGCAAAATTCACACCTCTCTCACACAATTGACTTACTTGATATACACAGCCAATCTTCTTCTCTGGATTGCCGGCTCCGTCAATCTCCAAAACCCTCATCTCCGAAGAATAATGCTGGTTACAGGAAAAAAAATTATAAGACTCTCTTTCTACTTTTGAAATAATTTAGTACTCAAATGATACTTTTAGTTCAGTCTTGGTATACTTCAACTTCTACTAATAACACATTCACCATTTCTCACATTAATATTCGAATGTGTACAAGTCAACTGATTTGTCTCACGTTAGACTTGATAAAATACGTCTGCAATAAACTTGGTTTAACAACCACATAATTTATGAACCCGCCTTTAATGAGTCCAATATGTGAAGTACTTAAAAGTCTATATTGAATTGTTTATTTTTCTTTAACAATAATCACAGTCACTAAAACATCAAAGAATACTACATAATTACTCCTTGTTCTTTCATCACGGCTTCTGTGGCACTAGCGGCAAACACTTGTTGCCGTCATTTGACTGCCTCGCTTACAATCTTCTCA
The DNA here is from genome assembly GCF_023897955.1 of Schistocerca gregaria. Taxonomy (NCBI): domain Eukaryota; kingdom Metazoa; phylum Arthropoda; class Insecta; order Orthoptera; family Acrididae; genus Schistocerca; species Schistocerca gregaria. The sequence continues at coordinate 434,384,915 of NC_064920.1, read as the reverse complement.
TAACAAACTTCCAACCTGCACCCAGAAACAGGTGGCGAGGTGGCGCAGCAGATATGTTTCCACTCTCCCAAGTATATTTAAAATATCATGTGTGTGAGGCGATAAAAGGATGAGTGGTTCTAGAATTTATGCAGAAATTCTCAAACTTTACAGTGTCACTATGAGACAGCTTGAAAGTGCATCACCAGCCAAAGAAATGTTCTGTGAAGAGTATATTCCAAAACATTTCATTCTTTCCTTTTTTCATGCCATCATCAGCTTCATGGCCATGAGTTTCAAAATAGGGTACAATATCCAAATGATATTTCCAAAAACTGCAAGGGAATGCAACATTTCTATGCATGATTTTGTTTATGGATGAATCATTGTCTGCAAACTGTGGGCAAATCATAAACAACAATCGTGATCTGTCAACACTGGTCTATGGTCCCCTGTTTTATCGATGGAATGTTAAGTGGCCACAAATATCTACAGTTCATAACATAATTGGTGCCGCATTTACTTGAAGGCATCCTACTTGACCTAAGGCGACCAAGATGATAGCAACCCAAATGGTGTCCTGTTGACTCTGCACAGGTAATTACAGACCTTCTCAATAGAACATTTGGAGATCACTGGATTGGTCATTCAGCAAACATGAAATAGTCTAGATACTTCTGAATTTTTATCTATGAGAAAAAATTAAAACAAGATGTCTGCATGGAAACACTGACAATGCACAAAGACATGAAATGCAATACATGGGCCTGCAGTGTGGTAAGTCTGTATGAAACTCAATGTGCAGTATGTATCATTGTATAAGGCAACACTTAGAGCACTTGATATGACTGTCATAATGATTAACACATGAACCATACCAATGATTGCTTATGTTCGGTGCAATAAGGCAGACCTATGTGGGACCTCCTTATGACATGGCAGTGATTTGCAGCAGTGTTATCTTTTTATTGTTTTGTCAAGTTGCAAATATGTTATAATAATTCAGCAGCTATAAACTATAACAATTACTTGTATATGTCAGAAATTCGTCACATTGTCCACACCAACTTTGCGAAAACTGCAGCCTGATATATTTACTTATTGGATACATTTATTATTTATGAATGTCAGTCAAATCAAACAAATTCATCTGACAGTTTATTACATATAGAAAAAATGCAGTTGTGTTAATTCCAAGTTTCATGTCCATGACATGTAGCTGCAATGTTTAAAGTACTTGATAGTCATAAAGTATCAGTCCATTTCTGATGCATATTCATAATACTCATATGTTTATTGTCAATCTATGTATTTATTTTGATCGAATTTCGATATAACCTCCTCCTATTTTGAAGCATTGCTCCCATTCAGGCCTGCTCTTTAACAGATTCTAATACATTCTGAAGCTTACCTTGTAAATATCTGATGCTGCATTCTGAATTCAGTCTCTTAGATCGTGGGGGTCCCTTACCCTCATGTTGTAAACTATTGACTTCGTGTATCACCAGGCAAACAAATCTGAGGTTGTCAAATCAGGAGAACATGATGGCCACAGTCTTACTGAAACTCTGCCTATCCATCTGTAGGTGAATCTTGGACTTATGTGCTCCTTTGGCATGAGATCAAAATGAGGGGGTGCTCCAGTTCCAGGAATTGCTCCAAATTCTCAAGACACAGGTTACCTGTAATGGTGTTTTCTGCAAATATGAAGGGTCCATAAACCTTAATCTTTGTGAATCAGACCACCCATTCTCTTTACATGTGTCTCCTTGCATTCATTGGTAGCTTGAGTTGGTTTGTTACCCCATATGTGGCAGTTTTCCGCAGATGTGGATTGTGGCCTCATTAGTACACAAAATGTGATCCACAAAGTGTTTTCTTGCATGCACCTTCAATCAAATTGTAAAACACAGTTTGACAAGCTGTGTAATTTTTGTGGGCTAATTTGTGAAGCACCTAAACATTGTACACTTTTTTCTTCAGTGTAAAACTTGATACTGGTAAGTCTAACTCATTTCTTACACGATGTGTTGATGCATTCGGACCTGTATCTAAGTGTTCCTCTGATTAGCTGAATGGTTTCTTGTGGTAACAGAGGTCTTCCACAGCATCATTCATCTGCCCTGTTTCTAGCTCCTTGGAACTTACTAACAAGTAGCCAGATGTTTCCTCTTGTTAGTGCTGGCTTGTGAAATCCCCAAGTGAACTCCTGTTGCACCTCCAGATAACACAAAGTGCAAAATTGTGCACTAACAACAGCCACATGGTCTCCTGTTGAAAGCAGAAAAAGAGCTCCATCATCACATAAATGGATTTTAACTATGCATTACACAGATGCATTCACAATTCTTTAGAAATTGTATCGAGATTTTGTGACCACCCTGTATATGCAAATTCCTTTTTAAGTGCCTTCCACTTGCATCTGTGTGCACTGCGACTTTCATCTCTTCATCAGATTGGAGGTCCTATGCTTCCTAGGAATCCATTACCTTTGATATGAAAATGGCACAGTAGTTTGTCACATGCATCTAAACAAGGCTTTCAAACATATAGCCAACTGACATGGCACCCAATTTTGAGACTCTTTCTGACAGTGTAGCACACCACAAGCACACATATGCTTGTGTGCCTTGCTTATGAGCCAATCTGGTATGTATATCTAGTTAGTGGTATCTTTCCTCACCCAAATAAACATTTTCGATTCTCCAACTAACGTCACACAAAATACATTTGTAGTTAAATTGTTAGTTTTGGTGCAGCATATCAGTTTGTTTAGTATGTAATCCTATGTGGTGAGGAGAAAAAAAAACCATTATAGCACAATCATGGTGTTTCTCACACCCGATTAGCCATGTGGTCTAACACACTACTTTCTGGGCGGTACAGCCCCGGCACGAACCCACCTGGTAGATTAGTGTCGAGGTCCGGTATGCTGGCCAGTCAGTGAATGGTTTTTAAGGCAGTTTTCCACCTGCCTTGGAGAATGCCGGCTGGTTCCCCTTATTCCGCCTCAGTTACACTATGTCGCCGATCGCTGCGCAAACACTTTCTCCACATACGCTTACACCATAATTACTCTACCATGCAAACATTGGGGTTATGGGGTTACACTCGTTTGGTGTGAGAAATTCCTAGGGGGGGGAGGGGTCTTCCATACAACACAATACCATGGTGTTTTAGTGCTGGATGATTTTAGTGAAAGTCACTCTTTACTGGATGCATTCTCATTGTCTTCTGCAATTACTCCAACGATCAGTCTGTTATTCATAACCACTTATTTCACTACTTTCCTCACTCAGATCACAATCTTACATGAATTATTATTACCATCCTCACTGTAATTAAATTCATAATTAAGAATGCCTACTTCACAGCTAACAGGAAGTTTCTCTAATACATTCTCATTAAGACAGTTGTGCTTCAAGGTTGACATAATTTCTGCTCACATTCATTCCCACTGCAGACTGATGAGCTGAATTACCACTTCAGTATAATCTTAAGTAATGTAGGAAAAATATGTGCGAAACATGACATACAATATGACAGTGGAACATAGGTCTTGTGGAGCTCAGTAAAGATCTTTGCCACTGAATGTGTAGAGAAATTGTATGGATAGCAATGACAAAAAATTAGTGCACAAAGGCATGGACAAAAAACCACAGGAGGTCAGTTTTCCATTGTACACCATAGAAAATTGTCCAGTATACTGCTAATAAATCACACCATTCTGGTGAGCATATTTGACCACTGGTTATTAATTCAGCCAACAGTTGTATGGTGGAGGGGCCAGTTGCAGCAAAACCACTGTCGGCCGCAACAGTGCTGGTGGCATTGGCAGGCCAGGCCAGTGTGGTGGTGGTGGTTGTTAGTGTTTAACGTCTCATTGACAACGAGGTCATTAGAGACGGAGCGCAAGCTCGGGTTAGGGAAGGATTGTGAAGGAAATCGGCTGTGCCCTTTCAAAAGAACCATCCCGGCATTTGCCTGAAACGCTTTAGGGAAATCACAGAAAACCTAAATCAGGATGGCCGGAGACGGGATTGAACCGTCGTCCTCCCGAATGCGAGTCCAGTGTGCTAACCACTGTGCCACCTCGCTCGGTGCCAGGCCAGAAGCAGCACAGGAGAGCTGATGAAGAGAGGGCTGGAGTCGGTGGCAACAGGGTCACTGTCAACTGGGCCGATGACGAGAGGGCCGGCATCAAATCTGCATTGACAGGGATTGCCATGACTGGGCTTGTGTCAACTGGGCCAATGACAAAATGGCTAGCAGCACAGGAGGCTGCACTGGGGGCACAAGAGATGGCCACTGGAGCAGAAAGTGGAGGGATACAACCTGTCAATGGTGGGCAGGGGATGGTCAAGGGGAAAATATCACCTCAGATGCCTGATCAACCGGAACATCAAACTGGCAGACGGTGGCAGATATGGCGCCAAAAGGGCCAATGGCGGTCAATGGGCGAGAGAGTCATGCTGGCAGCTGTGGGCCAACCACAGTGATGGTGGTGGTAGCAGGTGGAGACTCGTTGATACCTGTAGCTGATGTCAGTCCAGCCTGACATCCATGCAGTGACATGCACAGGTGCAAAAGAGCTGGCAGTGAGAGCTCGTGGGATGTGTCAGAGATGAAGGCATCTCTGCAGATGTCTGGGATGAAAATGGTGCAGCAACAGGGTGGCTGCTTAGAAACGGGTGGTGAGCAGTGTTGAGGATGCTGGAAGGGAATTTGCCCCTGCAGGTGCCTGGACTGATACCAGTGTATTGACAGGCAGTGGTACCTGTGTCATTGAATCCTGGGGTGACAGAGGAAGTGGAGGGTCCTGGAGAGAAGACCTGCAAAGGGCAGCATAGTAGGTTGCGAGCTTGTCCTGCATGTGCACATACAAAACAAGAGAAAGGTTGACCCCAGGGTTAAAAGTCTGAAGGATTGTTGTTGTTGTCTTCAGTCCTGAGACTGGTTTGATGCAGCTCTCCATGCTACTCTATCCTGTGCAAGCTGCTTCATCTCCCAGTACCTACTGCAACCTACATCCTTCTGAATCTGCTTAGTGTACTCATCTCTCGGTCTCCCTCTACGATTTTTACCCTCCACGCTGCCCTCCAACGCTAAATTTGTGATCCCTTGATGCCTCAAAACATGTCCTACCAACCGATCCCTTCTTCTAGTCAAGTTGTGCCACAAACTTCTCTTCTCCCCAATCCTATTCAATACCTCCTCATTAGTTACGTGATCTATCCACCTAATCTTCAGTATTCTTCTGTAGCACCACATTTCGAAAGCTTCTATTCTCTTCTTGTCCAAACTATTTATCGTCCATGTTTCACTTCCATACATGGCTACACTCCAAACAAATACTTTCAGAAACGACTTCCTGATACATAAATTTATATTCGATGTTAACAAATTTCTCTTCTTCAGAAACGCTTTCCTTGCCATTGCCAGTCTACATTTTATATCCTCTCTACTTCGACCATCATCAGTTATTTTACTTCCTAAATAGCAAAACTCCTTTACTACTTGAAGTGTCTCATTTCCTAATCTAATTCCCTCAGCATCACCCGATTTAATTTGACTACATTCCATTATCCTCGTTTTGCTTTTGTTGATGTTCATCTTATATCCTCCTTTCAAGACACTGTCCATTCCGTTCAACTGCTCTTCCAAGTCCTTTGCCGTCTCTGACAGAATTACAATGTCATCGGCGAACCTCAAAGTTTTTACTTCGTCTCCATGAATTTTAATACCTACTCCAAATTTTTCTTTTGTTTCCTTTACTGCTTGCTCAATATACAGATTGAATAACATCGGGGAGAGGCTACAACCCTGTCTCACTCCTTTCCCAACCACTGCTTCCCTTTCATGCCCCTCAACTTTTATGACTGCCATCTGGTTTCTGTACAAATTGTAAATAGCCTTTCGCTCCCTGTATTTTACCCCTGCCACCTTTAGAATTTGAAAAAGAGTATTCCAGTCAACATTGTCAAAAGCTTTCTCTAAGTCTACAAATGCTAGAAACGTAGGTTTGCCTTTTCTTAATCTTTCTTCTAAGATAAGTCGTAAGGTCAGTATTGCCTCACGTGTTCCAACATTTCGACGGAATCCAAACTGATCCTCCCCGAGGTCCGCATCTACCAGTTTTTCCATTCGTCTGTAAAGAATTCGCGTTAGTATTTTGCAGCTGTGACTTATTAAACTGATAGTTCGGTAATTTTCACATCTGTCAGCACCTGCTTTCTTTGGGATTGGAATTATTATATTCTTCTTGAAGTCTGAGGGTATTTCGCCTGTCTCATACATCTTGCTCACCAGCTGGTAGAGTTTTGTCATGACTGGCTCTCCCAAGGCTGTCAGTAGTTCTAATGGAATGTTGTCTACTCCGGGGGCCTTGTTTTGACTCAGGTCTTTCAGTGCTCTGTCAAACTCTTCACGCAGTATCGTATCTCCCATTTCGTCTTCATCTACATCCTCTTCCATTTCCATAATATTGTCCTCAAGTACATCACCCTTGTATAAACCTTCTATATACTCCTTCCACCTTTCTGCCTTCCCTTCTTTGCTTAGAACTGGGTTGCCATCTGAGCTCTTGATATTCATACACGTGGTTCTCTTCTCTCCAAAGGTCTCTTTAATTTTCCTGTAGGCAGTATCTATCTTACCCCTAGTGAGATAAGCTGCTACATCCTTACATTTGTCCTCTAGCCATCCCTGTTTAGCCATTTTGCACTTCCTGTCGATCTCATTTTTGAGACGTCTGTATTCCTTTTTGCCTGCTTCATTTACTGCATTTTTATATTTTCTCCTTTCATCAATTAAATTCAATATTTCTTCTGTTACGCAAGGATTTCTAGCAGCCCTCGTCTTTTTACCTACTTTATCCTCTGCTGCCTTCACTACTTCATCCCTCAGAGCTACCCATTCTTCTTCTACTGTATTTCTTTCCCCTATTCCTGTCAATTGTCCCCTTATGCTCTCCCTGAAACTCTGTACAACCTCTGGTTCTTTCAGTTTATCCAGGTCCCATCTCCTTAATTTCCCACATTTTTGCAGTTTCTTCAGTTTTAATCTACGTCTGAAGGATACTATATGCCAAAGCACCAGACCAGAAGAGGAGAAATGCTCAGTGATGAAAGTCCACATTGATTGCAGATATCATGAAATACTGTGCCAGCCACATGACAAAAGCTGACTGTGACTCCACAATGTCATCAAAGGCTTATAAAGGCAGGCAACAGAGTGGCTATGTCCACAACAGTATAGTGGCTGGGCAGGTGAGCTGCTGCAAGAGAAAGTGGATGCTGCACTGCATCAACTGTAACAGGAGCAACTACAAAACCAATTTGCATCAAAACTGATAACAAAGCAGTAACAACTGTTTATTACTGAACTAAGAAACAGCATTAAAAATACTGTTTCCAGGGACAAATATCGATATCACTTAATAACAAACAGAGACGTCAATCCTTGATGTTATCTGGTATGTACCTACAATGACGAAGTCTGTAAAGATGTAGTACACAGCAGAGTAGAAGGGTGTTGCAGATGATAGGCAACAGGATATCACAGGCAAGATAACTGTCCTCAAAGACTTCCAGGATGTTGACACGAGTGTAGGTCATTCAAAGATAGCTGCTGGGAAGGATTACAGTTTCTCCAGAACGTCAAGCGTTTGTGTTGTTGGGGGTGTGGCTTGACGGCAGTTGCTGCTGGTTGGACAACATGAGATGGTCCGGTAGAATCTGGCACTTCGGAATGGCTAATATAAGTCCAGAGCAGTGTCAATGGTAGTTGCTCATGGTGAGTGTGAAAACAATTCCAATTGGTGGGCTGCATACATGGCTGGTGTGAAGCCTACAGTGTGCACTGTCACAGTACAGCCAGGTGGCAGTCTAAATATGCTCCAGGGGAGGGAGTTTAATGTGGCATTGAGTGGGTGTTTGACCTCTGATAGGAAAGTGGCGATGACTGCAGTGCCGTTTATTGTGATAGGCACATTGATTGTCATACAAAGGCACACTGATTGCCTGTCAGTGATGTTGGTGTCGTCCAACACTGTGGTGGCTGTGTGAGGCTACAATGTAAAAAGCCTGTGTCCTGCAAAGCTGTGGCTGTTGGACTACAATACAGTGCCTCACCTATTTTACAGTCACTTGGGCCTACAATTTTAAAATCATTTTTTGTAGTTATATTTATTTGTGAGTTTTTTCAGTAAGTAGCACTTATAAAAACTGTATTATGATGTTAGAACAACAACTAAGAACTAATTATGCAAAAGCTTTGTAGTAAACATGCTGGCAATGTCAGGGAAACTCTTATGAATGGGGTCCAAAGAATACCTTCCTTAAAAATAACATCATTGAGTGAGTGCACACAACCACAGTAGTCGAGGCAAAGTAGAGAGCTGTTAATCACCTGTGGTCGGATACAGATGTGAAGTGTTGGCACACTAATGACAAATGGGGAGTGTCCTGGAGTTGGTTTTGTAAAACACTCTAAGGAGGGGAGGGGGGGGGGGGGGCAGAATGAATGGGGCAGAATTTGTAGATGTGATGCACAAGTGCAGACACTCAAATTATTACAATTTCAGAACATATGAATGATTTGTTGAAGAGAAAGATCTTCATATTGAACAAGTGACTAACACACTGGTCCACCTCCGGCCCTTGTGCAAGCAGTTATTCAGGTTGGCAATGATCAACACAGTTGTTGGATACCCTCCTCAGGTTGCAAAATTCTGTCCAATTGGCACATTAGATCATCAAAATCTCAAGCTTGTTGGAGGGCCCTGCCCATAATGCTCCAAACATTCTCAATTTGGGAGAGATCTGGTGATCAGGATAGCTTGCCACGAAGGGCAACAAAAAGGGTATGGAATATCATCGACATACCACTGTACTGTAAGAGAGCTGCAGATGACAACCAAAGGGATCCTACCATGAAATGAAGTGGCACTGCAGACCATTATTCCAGGTTGCTGGGCTGTGTGGCTGGTGACAGTAAGGTTGGTATCTCACCACTGTCTGGAGTTTCTCCAGATACATCTTTGCTGGTCACTGGGGTTCAGTTCAAAGCAGAACTCACACTGAAGACAGTATTCCTCCAGCCAATGAGATTTCAGGCTGAATGTGCCGAACACCACTGAAAATGGAATTGTTGGTGAACACAGGTCAATAGTAGTCAGCACAGGGGACACTGTGGAGCCTGCAGTCTCCATTCTGTGGGCTACCTATTAATGGTCCTTGTAGTCATTGAGGCACCAGTATCATCTCAGATTGATGATGATGAATCCAGTGCTACGAGTACCTCCTATGACGATTGCTCGGTCCTCACCTTCTGTCACTGAACAAGGTTGAACACTTCCTTCTTGATGCTGTATTCAGCCCTGGTTCACCCATATGTGCCAACATTGTCAAATGCTGTCATTGCTCGTATTCAAATACGGGGTGATTCTTCACTTACTCCAACCAGTTTCTTTGAGTCCAGTTACATGTCCTCTCTTAGACACATGCATATATTGTTCATACATATCTATGAGGCATAGTTACTGTCCAAATGACCACAAAATTTGCGAAGACTTTATGCCATGGAATCAACATATCCTGCTTACAGTCCTTGCCAGCTGCCCAGTGAAATTGCACTGTAGTGTCACACATCCATTTATCAGCCACCAAAGTATACAATTTTGCATTTTATGTTGATACCTGTAAGAATATCAATTTCTGATCAATTTGCATAACTTCTTCATGGTGTGTCATTTTTTGTTTTAGAGCCCATGTGGCCAGACAAAATATACAAATGTATGGGCACAGTACATGGTTGAAACTTCTTGGCAGATTAAAACTGTGTGCCAGACTGAGACTCGAACTCCGGACCTTTGCTTTTCATGGGCAAGTGCTCTACCAACTGAGCTACCCAAGCATGATTCATGCCCTGCCCTCACAGCTTTACCTCTGCCAGTACCTCGCCTCCTACCTTCCAAACTTTACAGAAGCTCTCCTGCGAACCTTGCAGAACTAGCACTCCTGAAAGAAAGGATATTGTGGAGACATGGCTTAGCCACAGCCTGGGGTATATTTCCAGAATGAGATTTTCACTCTGCAGCAGAGTTGGTAGAGCACTTGCCCGCGAAAGTCAAAGGTCCCAGGTTCGAGTCTAGGTCCAGCACACAGTTTTAATCTGTCAGGAAGTTTCATATCAGCGCACACTCCACCGCAGAGTGAAAATCTCATTCTGGAAACAGTACATGGTTGTTAGTAGATTTGGTAAATGATGAAGATTACTGTATAGCACAAAGTTATTCAAGATGTCTGCTAACCAAGAAGAGCCTGTTGCCAATAATACCATGAAAAGAATTACACTGCAATGAAGGCAACTCGCCACAAAGTAAGGCTAAGCCAATTATTTTATAGTTGTGTACAAGGCTTGCCAGCACAGTAGTTAATTTTTTTAAATGTTATCGTGTTGTTTAATCAAATCATATACTTAGTGAGAAGCTAATTAATTTCAGTCATTAACCATCACCAGGGTCTCGCCCTTTCACCAAACCTTGTGGGAAAGCCAAAAGTGGAAGAAATAAGTAAAATAAGATAAATCAAATTAAATTTACAGTTAACTTTCTTTAAAATAATTACTGGAATCAGAAGTAGCAGTAATACTCAATATTGTGCAATTACGTGTGTGGGCGAAACATTCAAAACTACTCACTGGATAAGCAAATGGGGTTATCATCTGGACCACAAAAAAATTATGAAAATAACATTCATAAATACAGTGAAAATAATCTGTATTTACCTAAAAATATGTCTGGCAGAGACAATACATTCTTTTAATAATCATTATCTTCACAGCCTTGCATACTTTTACAAACCTCACATGACAGAAAGCTGGCATAAACAAGAGTGACATAAACATATAATAAAGGTTTCTTTACTTACATAGTCATTAGATAGGAAAATACAAAAAGAGAAGATTCTATCAATCATTCAGTGTTAGTCAAGAAATATATGGAAAACAGTAGGAAATAAAAATAAACATTTTGACAAAATGCAATGAAACTAGCTGACTGCTCAAGAAACTAGACTGCACCCTTAATTTCAGAATTTTATTCTTGGGTTACATTCTTCAGAATATCACATATATTATGAAGCAAAATGACAGATAGTATGTGAACAGATATGTTTTTGCTAATTCAGATTTGCAAAATACATGCTATAATTATAGAACATGTATTTTCAAGTGACTTCTGGAATTAACACATTTGTTTTGGAGTGAAATAAATTCTAGTAATCTGCCCTGCAAAATAATTATTTATGATCATATGGAGTCCCCTTTAGCAGTTTTCTCCGGATTTAAATTTTCAGTGAAGTTACACTTTGTCACCCTAATGCATATTCTCTACAGAGTTACTTCAAAACTCTTCTATTACAGTCTTCACACGTATCTTTTCTCTTCATTTTGATTCATAGAGCTTTGCCTCCCATTTATTACAAAAAATGCAGATCTTGAATTCACTTACCATACTTCATCATTCAGTATGAATTTAAAGTCCATGTTATTATGGAAACAGAATTAGTGTTTAAAAGTACATATTTCATCTGGGAGGAAGCATCCATCAGGATGGTTCTCATGAAACCAACATGGCTTAATTTTATGCTTTAACACAGAAGATTCCTTTTTTCTTTTTCTGTGTTTATTTTTTGCAGTTTTGCTGTGCACATTTTCTGGTGTTCTAAATTGTACATTTCCATTGTGCACAAAGAATATATGATGACTGTTTTTTAGTAAAGTTTGCAGTCCTCCACATTCATTCTTCAATTTCTGCAATAGACTGGTGGGTATAGATGCAGCTACTTCACTAATGCTCATAACACCACCAGCATTCCACATCTTTTCTTCACCATTATCTGTCATGACTTTAAGTAAGCGGCGTTTGGCTAGCAGATGCTGTGTTACCATAGTGACAATTTGGACTCGCAGTTCGCTGTCTAGCTGAGTACAGTTACGAACTCTCTCAACAGATTCACGTGCTTTAAATACTGACATCCACTCAGAACTACCATTTTCGCCTACATTTTTTCCTTTATCATTTTTACTTTTTAGAAGCTGAAGAATATTTGTGTGAATCATGTCACTTTCTGTTTCAGTGTGAGTTCGTTTGGCCCCAATAAGGCAAATCCTTTTCGTGGATGGTATTTTCAGCCGATCTATCTGAATTTCAAAACCACAAACTTCACAAATATATTTTAGATATTCCAAGTAATCTGCATACTGGCTAAGTTCAGTGTTCTGTCTCTGGTATTTGTTGCCAGTGAAGTCATAAAAACAACATGGTAGTAAAAAGAAGCAGCATTTGTAAGAACTTCTGGCAGCTATTACAGGAATCCAGGGTGTTAGTTCATCAGAATGATTACCAATAATCCAGTCAGTGTCAGGAAACAAGAAGTTATCTGAAGGTGTGATAGTGTCAACCTGCAAATACAAACACATTATTAGGCTTGCCAACTAACTGCAAATTATTTGATACTATAGGGTCAATTATGAAAGTATAAAATGAAAAGTATTACATTAAATGACAATGCTCACCAGACAAAGCAGTAATTGTAGTAAGACTGAAGGGCAGGCATGTTAACAAAATACTCACTACAGAATGGCAAATAAAAATCATATGTCACACTCACCAAAGGACAAAAGTAGTGCGGTACGATTCAGTAGCAGAAATAATGTTGATAAAGTGTGAAACATGAGGATATGTAAGAAAAGAATGATAATAGTATGCTTATAGTGCAAAGGTGATATGAACCCAAGGAAATAGAAAGAAGGTGCAGTGTGATGAATAGGTTGAAAATGGGAGAATAATGGGTACCACATTGAAATGCATGTGACATGAATGGATTTATAAAAAGGGTAGTTGCTACTCTCCATATAGTGGAGATGTTGAGTTGCAGAAAGGCACAACAAAAAGTCTGTTGGGAAGTTAGCTTTCGGTCAACAAGGCCTTTGTCAAAAATGGATTCCCCCCCCCCCCCGCGCCCCCCCCCCCCTCTTCCCCACACACAAGAGCCCACCATCTCTGGCAGCTGGAGCCAGGCTGTGAGCAACAGCACATTACGGGAGGGGCAATTGGGTGGGAGTAAGGAGGAGGCTTGGACACGGAGGGGACAAATAGCAAGGTAGACGTGAGGGCACTAAAGTGCTGCTGGAAGCATGCAGGAATGAGGTAGAGAGTAGAGCAGCTATGTGCAATGTGGCAGTTGGATGGAGTGGGGGGTAGTGGAAAAGGAGAGAAGTATAAATACTGTGTAGTCCTGGAATGGGAACAGGGAAGGTGTTAGATGGTTAAGGACTATGACTAATGAAGGTTGAGGTCAGGAGGGTTACAGAAATGCAGGATATATTGCAGGGAGAGTTCCCACCTATGAAATTCAGAAAAGCTGACATCAGTGGGACAGGCTGTGAAGCAGTCACTGAAATGAAGAATGCCATGTTGGGCGGCATGTTCAACAACAGAATGGTTCAGTTTTCTTGGTCACAGTTTGTTGATGTCCATTTGTGTGGACAGAGAGTTTGTTGGTTGTCAGGCCCGTAGAATGCAGCACAGTGGTTGCAACTTAGTTTGTAGATCACATGGCTGATTTCGCAGGTAACCCTGCCTTTGATGGGAGAGGTGATGTTTGTGACCACACCGAAGTAGATAGTGGTGGGAGGTTGTGTGGGACAGGTCTTGCCTCTAGATCTATTACAGGGACATGAGCCATGAGGCAAGAGGTTGGGGAGCATGGATTGTGCAGGGATGGAAGAGGATGTTGTGTAGGTTTGGTGGGTGGTGGAACACCACTGTGGGAGGGGTGGGAAGGATAATGAGTAAGACATTTCTCATTTCAGGGCACAACGAGAGGTAGTCACATCCTTGGCAGAGAATGTAATTCAGTTGCTCCAGTCCTGGATGGTACTGAGTCATGAGGGGAATGCTCCTCTGTGTTTGTATGTTGTCTATTTTTGACAAAGGCCTCATTGGCCGATAGCTACCTGTCTGACAGAATTTTTGTTATGCTTTTCTATGACTCAGCATCTCCACTATATGTTGAGTTGCAACTATTCTCTTCTTAATATTATAATAGGATTTATTTTACTTTTACTGGTATATTGTTTTTATATGATACCTGCCTGTGGTTTACTTGTTAATTTTTGTAATTTTTTTCACCATTCATTCATTCATACTGAAAGTCTTAAACAAGGTAAGGGAAGTTCTCATGAAATGTTTTGGATGGTAGCACTGAAACTGTAGTACTGCATTTGAGGCTGAGGCTGGTTTTGAGGCACAAGTTTAGGCAGCAGTTCCCAACATAAGTATGCCAGTCTTACCCTGTCAGTTGAGACAGTAGCAGTTTTACCATTTAGTACAGTATTCAGAGTTTGTTCTCCTGTTTTGATTACCTGAGGCCTGTATAAGAAGTTTGCAGAGATGTTTTGAAACTGTCTGTAAGCAAATAATATGCACACATCTGCAGACCATGAAGCATGAAGGTAGTTGTTCTAGTCTGGAGGCTCAATGTGTGCAATATGGTTCCTCAGGCAACAAATGAAATCTAATGGGTCATGGCCTGGTAGCTGTGTAAATCTTGGATTGATGAATTTTCTGGGCAGTCAAAGTGTTTCACCATATACGAATATCTGGTTTGAAAGTAGTGTACGGCCAAGTAAGATCACAGGTAATTTAGTTGTCCAGCTGGTGGCATGAAACATTCATGGAGGCTTATTGCTTGCCTGGTAGTTACTGATTGTCCAGTGATAGAGAGCACCATGGCATTTGCTGAACTGGTTCAATAACTCCGTAACTCCGACTTGAATTGTCGGCACAGCACATAGTAATGTGCAGCAGACTACTGCAAAGAAAAACCAAGTTTGAAATTAAAATAAAGGCTAGCATCTCTGACAATATGTTTTCAACTGATATAGCCTGCAGCCAATGGATAAAATGATCAATGGCAGTTAATAGATGAAATGGACCTACAATATCAATGTGCTCATGCTTGAAAGTGCAGTGTCACATTTGGAAATTCACCAATGGGTGCATGCACATGATGGACTATTTTACTGCACTGCCACTGAAGGCATGCACTAGTGCACTGGTGACAGTTCTGCTGCAAACCAGGCAGATAAAACATTTCGACACCAGATGAGTCAATACTGTAACACCATTGTAGCACATAGGTTGTTGAGGCTGTTGAAAGGTTGTTTTGCAGAAAGCAGATGGCAGAAATGAGTGAGACCTTCTATTGGAAATGTCACGATACAGTTTGGCGTCAAAACCAGGGACAGTGATAAGTTGTAAATGAAGGCTGGACAATATGCAGTAGCTTCTGGAGTCCAACATCAGATTTCTGTGCCTTTGTGAGCTGTACAAAATCAATAAAATTTGTCACACTATTAATCTGCAACAGGCAGTAGATGACCATGTTGTTTACATCTGAAATGTGGCAAATATCAGAGCTGAGTAGAGAAATAAATGGCAGGTGGTTGTAGTATCATGGGGAACAGTTGTTGTTGTTGTTCCACTCGAAGACATAGATAAGCAGTTTCTGACCAGTAATTATTGTGAATTCTCTTACTTCCAACTGTGGTAGAAAGTACCAGGTTACTTTGTATAAAGACAGAAGCCCACAATCATATGCACCCCATTCCAGTTGAGACATGGAGAACTTGTGAGGAAAAGGCAAGTGGTTGCCAAGCACCATTGACTTGCTGCTGCAACACTGCACACTAGTCGTCTGATTGGTATCAAATGCTAACGCAAGAGGTGCATCCAGCGTGGAATGTTGCAGAAGTGCAGCATTTTCTAGGCTCTGCTTTGCTGCATTAAAAGCAGAGTTCATCTCAATTGTCCAGTGGATGGGTAAACTTCCCTTAGTCTTGGGTCCAGTAAATCTGCATTTAGTGTTCTTTCTAGTTGGTTATGGGGGGAGGGGGTTGGTGGTAGGTGTCGCCAATAAAAATTTAGCATCCCTGAAAAACAATGTACCTCTTTGATGGTTTCAAGCTGTGGGCTCTTCATGACAGCTTCCACTTTCTCTGGAAGCAGTAATGACCCTGCATGCAAAATTAAATAATCAGAAGAGGTGAACTAAGGTTTACTGAAAACGCATTTAGCAGTGTTCAACCCCACACCATGCTATTCTAGGCATTTGAAAATCTTACTAGGTGTTGCTGATGTCATTCTGCTGTGACTGAAAATATGAGGATATCATCCAAGTTTGCAAAGCAGAATGACAGCCCCTGCAGCACAGAATCAATGACCCTCTGTCATGATTGAGCAGCATTGGGCAAACCAAATTTGATGTAAGGACTTTCAAATAAGCTGAGTGGTGTGATTATAGTAGTCTCTGGAATGTTTCCGTCTGCCACAGGAATTTGCGTAAAGGTCCTTGCACTGTCTAGTATACTAAACACAGCTGCACCAGTAAGAGCACAATTGTATTCCCTTAATAGTGGCACTAAATATTTCCCTGGAATTGTCCTTGCATTCAGTGCATGGTAGTCACAACATGGGCACCATGTGCCACCCATTTTTGTTAACAGATGGAGGAATGAAGACAAAGGATTAGAGAAGGGTGAGTAACATCTTCCCTGAGCATTGAGTTAAGCTCCAACTTTGTGATGGGGAGCTAAATATTTAAGATGGCATGGAACTGGTAGGCCACTGGTAATTTGGATAAAACACATAGTGTTATGATGTACCTTCCTCAGCGTGCCAGGTCATTGGGTTATGGTTGGAAACTGGTCAAGCAACTCAGCATATCTGCTTTCAGCCACCTGCACTACGAATCATGATACTACATCAGAAAGCAGCCGTAGAAATTCTGGTGACACTCTTGACAAGCTGTGTAGTTGCTACATCAGGTAACAGATGGTAATATGCCAGGAAATCAGCTCCAATTAGAGGCTCTGTGATATCTGTGATAGTAAAATTCCAGATGGCAGTGTGACACAGCCCCAAGTCCACCTCAACATGTTCTGTTCTGTATGTGACTACTGATGAATGGTTATTGGCAGAAAGGCAGAACATAGTTGGCAGCCAGCAATTATACAGAAAATCTGTGGAAACTGCACAAATCTGAGCCTGTTTCCAAAAGGAATTTCTGTCCTATTTTTTGGTCACTAATATAGAGATGCTGAGAGACAGTCCAGCAATCAGATGCATGTATGTCTGGCTGCCACTAAGTTTGGGTAGACGTGCAGTTAGGTGCAGTCGCACACCTGACCCCCAAATTTCCAGTGATACCAACATGCTGTAAGTGATTGTTCTGTGTCACTTAGAACCAGTGAGTTTGTTCTGGAATGACTGTATGATCTTCTGTGGTAACGACCTCTATCCTTGCTGTAATTGTATCAAGCCAGCAGTTCACTTCTTTGACTAGCCATAAGGTAATCATAATCCACCCAGCTCACTGGTGATGACGAGGCAGTGTTGCATGCTGATGTTACTTTACTGACTGAAAGTGACATTGATGAATCCTGAATCCTGTCAGCCAGATCTGTGATGGCATCCCAGGGAATTTCTCTCTGAGATATTACAACAGCTTTAACCTTATCTGGAAGACGGCTACCTGCTGCATAATGAAAACTAGCTTTAATATGTACAAACCAGAGTGTCGTCAGACTGTGAGGCCAGAATGATGACAATCGCATAGCAAGTCATGACACTGTCAGGCACTTTGCCCTTTGAGTCTTGCTTTTCAGTGTTTCGAAAATTCGTTCGTCAGTCATGATACATTGTACTACTTCTTCTAGTATCTGTAGACTGATAATGTTGGGGTCACCAATGTCACAGCAGTTGTGGCGATATCCATCTTAACTTCCTACACCTGTGTTCAGGTGCCTCAGCTGTGATAGCACACAAATTATTTAAATTATTGGCACTCATATAACTCTGAACAACAAAATTTTAACAGATAGATGTACAATATAAACTAAACCTTGAGACTTACAAACTTCAGTAAATTAATGCTAAGTATGATTTGTGTCTATTACACAAGGATTCTCACTGCTTACTCCTATGGAACATTGCTAAATAAAACAACCACCAATGTTGAAACAAGAACGGCTCTGGTGGCTGGACAGTGAACTCACTGACACCTATGAAACACAGTAGGTAAGTGTTTTATTTACTGTAAACACCCAGCTACGGAAATGTATTACACTGCAATCTAGTGATTGCCCCCATGAATTATATTTGCAGGGAAGAAATTACCTTTGGAATGAACTGACAGCTCATGTGGTTAACAGAAAAGAAAGTATATTTAATTTAGCAGCTTTTCACCAGGCTGAACGTTTTTCAAAATTTTACATTTTGTTCATAAAGCCACAGTAACATTTAAACAGACTCTCTTCCCATACAAATTTTAAGTCACCTGGAGCTGTGTGGACTCAGGATAAACATCCCATATGGATCTTTTTCTAATGTCTAGGCCTTTACCCACATGGCCTTCACTACTTAATATATACACAAGCAATCCATTTCCACAACCAAGATCAACAAAACTCTGCATCCATTGTGGTCTCCCAGCTTCCTCCCGTTGTTTTTGCCACAACAGCAATAAATAAGTTGCTATAGCCACATCTTCATAAACAAATTTCTGTGGATCTGTTCTTTCTGGCCAAATCTGAAAATAATAGAAACCAAGTATTAAAACAGGAAATGGGCATACATTGTGGTACTTAAAAAGGAGCAGAAAAAAGAGCTCTTCAAGTTTAAGTAATAAGAAGTTTTTATCAAATGTATTAAAGTTATTTTTTTCTAGGTACTGCCCACATTATGTGTTGAGACTACTGGTGTTACAACTACTGTTGGAGGCAGCTTTCATCAAGATGCCTACTTGTTGTTTGTGCAGTTACTGCTTCATATATATTATCTGAATATGTCTGAGAGTCATCACATACAAATACCTGGGTATAGCACTTTGTAAGGATATTAAATGGAATAATCACATATATCCAGTCATGGGTAAAGCAGGTGGGATGGACTTTGGTTTATTGGTAGAACTCTGGTGAAGTGTAATCAGTCTACAAAGCAGATTGCTTAAAAATCACTTGTGTGCCTGGTTCTAGAATATAGCTATTGTGTGTGGGACTCATACCAGAAAGGACTAAAAGGGGATACTAAACAGAAACAGAGGAGGGCAGCACAAATGGTCACAGGTTTGTTTAGTCCATGAGAGGGATACTGAAGGAACTGAATTGGAAGACTCTTGAAGATAGATGTAAACTATCCCGAGAAAGTCTGTTAACAAAGTTTCAAGATCCAGCTGTAAGTGATTACTCTATGAATATATTACAACCACCTACATATCACTCACATAGGGATCCTGAAGATAAGATAATTACTGCATGCATAGAGGCATTCAATCAATCATTCTTCCTGCATTCCATACACAAATGAAATGGGAAGAAACCCTAATAACTGGTACAATGGGATGTACCCTCTGCTATGCACCTCACAGCAGTTTGCAGAGTACAGATGTGGATGTAGATGCAGGCTCTTGGCATATAACATTTCGGTTGGGTTACATGCTGAAGGAAGGAGGACATTACATCCTTATTGCTGGGGCTATTTTATGTTGATTTTTATTTGGTTATCATTAGTAAATCTGGTGGAAAGCTGCCATCATGACACAATGTGCTTACAAATTAGCTGGTGGCACCTGGTGTCCACAGGGTGGTGTTTATGGTGGGCAGTGGGGCAGCTCTACAAGAATGACAGGCCCACTACGCTGCAATAACTGGCAACCAATGTACCCATTCTCACAATTCACATTTAACATTGCTTTGCTATCTTGATGGCCCCTCTGACTTTGTTTTTCTTTTTTTGTTTTGCTTAGAGGTAAATGGTTGCCTAGCTAAAACAAGGGCTTGATTTGACTGCAGGGATCTGCCACACTTTTCTTCATGTTTGTCACCACCAATGTAGTATGTTGACCATGCCACAGGCATGGCAGATTGATCCTACTTGTATGAGATTGCTGATGTGTACTGCTTACTCTCTGATGGACTTATTTATGATGAACTTGCAATACTTGGCTATTTTCTGGATATTATTCTGTTATTCCTGGATTCTGTTTTCTGGCTGTTGAAGTTTGGCTTGTAGGTGGACATGTCTATTTTCCTAATGCAGTGTAGTCTCTGTTCTCTGTCTGGCTGCATGTTGCAACTACTGTGAGTACATTGATGGAATGGGCATCCAAAAAGGGAGTGGTTTGTATTGGAATGCCTGACAAAGTTAGTGTTACACATCATTAACAGTTAAGTTATTCAGTAAAACTCCAGATTAAATGCCAGGCATATCCACCTCTAGAAGTTTCTGTCTCTGTTTAGTTCAAGACGAGTTAAGATCTATTATTTTCTTTGACTGATTTGTATTTAATTGGTGTTCAATAAAAACTGTGTTGCTGAGCAAGAAGCAGACATTCAACAATATGTATCACTTGTGCTCCACAATATTTATGTTGACAGGACATCCTTTCCACCCATAAAGAACAAGTCATATATTCCTGATGTACGGAATCATTAGTGTAACCCAGGAAGTTGCCAGAGTAGATAGGTTTGATCCCCCTCGACACAGAATCTTAGCCATCATATCACTAACATCTTCAACATAAGGTATGAGGGCGATTTGCCATGGTGGTTCTCCCAGGGTACTCTTAATCTTGTACCTTGTTGCCATAGTTTTTTTTTTTTTTTTTTTTTTTTTTTTTTTTTTTTTTTTAATAATGTGTTGTTATAGGAATTTGCCCTGAAAGTGGTTCACACTATGGTACACTTTTGAGTCTGTAAGTATTGCTGATCTGGTGTGGCCTCATTGTTTATGTATGCATCAACAGGTCCATACCATTAAACAAGCCCTTGTTTTTGCTAGTCTGTCACTTGCCATTAAAAATCAGAGGGGCCATAAAGATAGCAAAGCAGCTGTGCAAAATGAACAGTGTGGGTGGTTACAGGCTCTTGCTGTCATGATGACAGCTTCCACTGAATCCACAGATGTCGACAAATTAAAAAACAAGTAGCCATAGGTAACCCCCCTCCTTGATATTATCACACAATCAAAACATAATATGCCAAAATAATGTATTTAAAAGAGTAACCACAAGAAGATGCCCTAATGAAAGCTCCCTGCAACCGTAACTGAAATGCTATGATAGAGTCACAGACCCAAACAATTTCTGAAACAAACTTCAATCATGAAAAAATATGCTCTTATAACTAAAATTAAATTATAAAAATTTAAGTTATTCCTCTCAACTCCAATGTGGAGATTAATTTTAGGATACTCAGCATGCCAGCATTACAAAAGAATGATTCTCCAAACAGTATATTTTGACAAACTGTTATGTGTATTTTGTAAAAATTATTTTTATCAGTTGATATCTCTGGACTTAGTAATGTATCATCACCTATGTTTTTATTTAATTTAATTTCTGCACTAGCTATAAAAGTGTACCAGGCAAGGAATCCTGCATGTGTAACAGCACTTAGCAACAAGTATTGTGATCTGTGTGCAAATTACAGTTTACAGACACCTTATAGTCTGATGTTTCATTATTTTTACATTACATTTATGTTGTAAAATTCAATTATGTTTCAGAAGATTAAAAAAATGAAGGGATACAGATTAAATTTTGACTCATTTAAAGGTGTCCTCCAGTAAGTATTAAGAAATAGAAGTTAAAATTCACTTCCATACTATTCTCAATTAAAGTATTTTCTTGTTGAACACAGTTTCTTAGGAAGAGCCTTTATGATTTACTTTATCATTTTACATTAAGTAGAAGTCATGCTGTTGCACTAAAAAAAAAAAAAGGCAGCAATATTACAACTATCTGGTTAACAATCTAAAAATTATGCAATATTAAATTTATTGTATTAAATTTTGTTTTTATTGGTTTCTCAAAAACCATCTTCATTAAGGAAATTCTTTAATGAGAAACACTGTCAAATAGCAGGCACAGAAGTATTTTAAGCAAAATGAAATTCCCGATCTCTTTGAAAATCTGACATTTCACATTGTTAATGCGTGGATCAAGAGAGGGGACTATTACCTTAACCATATGAGATCCATACTTCTCCTTGAGAGTGTGATAAAGCTTAACATACTCTTCAATTCCAATCAATGAAAGAGATTTAACTGGTGTCTTTGAAGATGGCAATGAATGGGCCCACTTTAACAGTTTTGTGAGCAGTGTGTTCTTAAGCCAATAGCTATCACATTCTTTATCATTTTCCGCTTTCATCAGTCTTATACTGCAATCTTTATAGCAAATTTTGAATGGGAAAACAGACTGCACTTTTAATTTTGCAGAAGTGCTCTCTTGAGTTGGGCTTTCAAGAAGTACGTACATGGCTTCATTATCTTTATGATCTGGAAAGAAGAAACTATTTATAGAACATCCAAGAAATAAAGTCACTAATTTTAATGATAAATGTATGAATGCCATCTTAACAAAACAATTGGCTGACAGGAGTTGTGTCATATTTCACTTGAAATTTCCAGACTTTGTCAAATATTGTATTTCTCCATATGTATTACATAATCAAAAGCCTACCATCGGTGGGAGTAAATGAAGACCAAACACATAGGTGTCCTCCATGCTAGGTTCTCATTTATGCATAATAGGATGGCTATACTTTGAAATAACACGTCGTTTCTTTACTGACTGTTTACACTACTATGTACCTTTAGCTAATCAGCTGTTTATTTGAATACTGTACTTAGGATCCAGCACAACTATAATACTAGATATTGCAATATATCTATAATTTTTCAATAAATTTGAAGACTATTACAAAAACAATTAGGAACAAAATAAAAAGTAGACAGATAAATGAAATAAATGAAAATATATGCTGATAAAGCAAATGAGTTTGCATAACACCTGTCTGGAAATTGAGAATGGAATACAATAAGTATGTGAACATAGGTGACAACCCACCAAAAACAGGAAGCACTGCAGTTATTCACCACGTAGCAACACTACTCAGTTGCTGTTGGTCATTCTTTACATTTTTTCTGCACCTCTTAGTACGTATTCTTAAGTCAAATGTCATATTAAACTAATTTGGGATCTTTCTATCAAATGGGTACATAAAATTTGACTGAAAAAACAATTTTTTTTAGTGAGAAACAAATCAACATTTTCTGTTGAGAATGAGCATCACATGAAATGTGTAAAGCAGTATTTTTTGGCCCATTCTCCATCTAAACACTGAAGAAATTAAATTGAAAATATATTCTGAAAATGCAGAGACAATATGTCCCAAGATCCTTAGGTCAGGCATTTAGTACATGTAAAACAAAAGACTGCTGCTCCCCAAATACATGAACTACAGAGCAGCAGATAGGCGTGCAGTGCAGCGCCTTCTCCATTTTGGTGGGTAGCATCTACCCTACATACATATGTATTATATTCCATTCAATTTCCTATGGAACTGCAACTATGAGAGATAAATGTAATATTGTAGAACAAATTCTGACAACTGTGTTTACAATACCATTTAATCAACAACCAATGTTCATTAGCATGTAGATCATTGTTGTTGTTACCTACTAAGAGAGTTCACTGTGATATCATCTGGCAGAAAATATCATTCCACTTACATGCAGTTTTTTTCTTTTTTGGCTAGTATTACAATGAAGTTTCTTCATTAGTGACTGCAGAAGAAGCTATTAAATAAAAGTGTGGCATTTGTTACATGATAATACAAATGACATTGTTTTAAATGAACACATAAGTGCCCTGCATGTACTGGCTTTTTGAAACAACAAATCTGTTACAATAATCTACTGGGATCTCTAAAGTAAACAGAAAAAGTGAAAATTAATCATTCAAGAAGTGCTGTTAGTAGTGAGTGAAGGTTTCACTGAAATGCATGATCATTGTTTTCTAATATATTTTGTTTTATTTACAATGCGTATAAAAAAGTAACTCCACGATTATGCCCATAGGACCATGTGATGCTGGCCAGCTTGTAATCATCTGCCAAATGACGTAAATTGGGAGAGGATGCAATCAGCAGAATGCTCTCCCAGTCCCCCAGCTATGGTCAGCTTTTCAGAACTTAGGGTTGCTACTACTCATTCAAGTCGCTTTTCAGCTCAGCTCATGAGGCTGTGTGCACTGTTCTGGACCTCAGACAAAGGAAAAATCTGTGGCACTACCAGGGATTGAATGCAGGTGTTTTGCAGGACAGTCGCTTACACAGGGCATTCAGCTACAGAGGTGGACTTGCTACATGTACAATCCAACAAAACTGTTTAAGTAATTGTCAGCAGAGCATGAGAGAAATGGGGGAAGGTGGGAGGGAGAGGGTAGAAACTATGTTGCACTATTGACAATACTTTTCAGACTATTAGTTTTTCTATTAATTAGTTACTTTTGACTCATTTAATATAGAGACAATATTATTTGTTGTTTATACTCACCTATAACAGCTAATACCCAAAGATTTGTAGAAATACCTTGAAGATTAAGAATTAACTTCTGCACTGTAACATAACAAACTTCTGCGTCATAAATTTCAGTATCTTCTATCATTTCAATATCGATTCCACAGACCTTCAACTGTTCCAGAATATCAACAGCATTTCCATTTTCTCTGAGATTAAATGATGCAAAACTTTTGAAATTAATAGCTTTTTTATTTAAGGGACTTAGTAACTTGCCAGAAAATGTAAGAACTGAACCACAAACACGGGGCAGCACAATATGTAAGTTTTTGTTCAAAATTTCAATGGAAGACCAGAACTGATCAACACTCTCAAGCTCTGCAGTCTCTATGACTGTCCACTTCTGATTATTCTCTTCTGAATTGTCTTCAATTTCTTGCTTAAGGTTATTGGCAGTTGATGTCTCCATCTTCATTCTTTTCTTTACAAACAGCGCCAACAGCAGTCTTTCTAAATCTATCTAGCTTGTTTTAATACAAAAAGCAATACTGATGTACTTATGTCATTGATTCAGTACTACCTCACTGTCAGTAATCAAGCAACATACATTAGCGTTAATGCTTTCCTCCACCAGTGTACTGAAATAAAGAAAATATAACAACTAAATTATCTCAATGAATATGAGCACAAATTCATTTTAAATTACCTTACTGCTGAGTGTTAAAAATTTATAAGAAAATGTAAAGTTTTCATTGTCAAATATATGTTCCCTTGCAAATATTTAATCTGAGCGACATCCCAAAACTGCTATCATAGGTGAAAATATGAAGAAAGTACACGATACTGTACTTGACAATTAGTGATTTACATGTATGAAATTGCAGATCCTTTAAGAACATCAGACAAAAGATACTATAAATTTTTATATGAAGAATTAACCAAATGTATGTTTCACACAAGATGGACACCACATCTATTGAATGCTGTGTAAATGCAATTAAGCAAAATTAAATTCTCTGATATTGCATACAATTTGTTACTCTGAGTGACATATGGGTTCATCACTTCTTACCTATATAAATAAAAACGTAAATGTTTGTTTATACAAAATCATAAATTTCCAACAGTTCTTCACCCATGCTTTGAAATTCTGACCATATGGCATAAAAAAATAGATAAAATATATGTATTGATGTAACATATGGCTCTCTAGTGGGTCTACAAAAACATGCATATCTGAATGCAACATTGTGCCAAAATTTCAACAGATAGGAAAGGACATACAGGCAAGAGATACAATAATAAAACACTACCCTGAGTCTTAAATTTTCTTTTACTGCTGAGTATTTGCTACAATGACTACAAGGGATAACTTAAAACATTATGTCAGACCAGGATTTGAACCTGGATTTTAATCTGGTGTGGGGTCCTAGCTTAACAAATACAGTCAAAATAGTACCCTGTTGCACATATTACATCGTCACAGATTAATCTGACATATGGGACAGCACCAGGGAAATGCTGATAAATGTGAAATGTCAGACACTTTAAGATGGATGTCCATCATCTCCAGAAAGTTGCTTACAAAAATTTCAGATAAGTAAGGAATCTAGAAATATTCTACAACTTCCAAGGTATCACACCTGAAGAGACCATGAAGACTCAGACTAATTATGGTACACAAAGAGGTATACAAACAGTCATTACTTCGGTGTTACACAACTGACTGTAACTGGGAAGAAACTCTAATGAGTGGTACCCTCTGCTGTGCATTTTTTGGTAACAGTTTGTACACTCCCACCACAAGTACCACAGAATGCAGCAGGTTGTAACTTGTATGAAAGCAAGCACTTCTCTTTCTACATCTTTCAATATTTCTTTACCCATTTCAGATTTTATAGATCATATAATTAAAGTTTTCCTTGAGACATTTATGTCTCATCTTTACATGTGATAATGATGGAAGCAGAAGAAGCAAATTAAAATTTGTACCATAGCTGGGACTCAAACCCTGGTCTTCTTGGTTATTAACAGAAATGCTAACCATTACACCACCACAGCACAATGGTCAATATTACTGCACAAACTTCCCAAGTCGATGACCTCCACAACACAAACTTCAATTCAGATCAGATGCACTCTGTCTGCTTTGGTTATCCCTCAACATCCGTCACAATAGAAGATTTATTTATTTGACCATATCCTCTTATTGTTTCACTATTTTGTATTTTAGAGTCTTTACTGCTACGATTTCCTTTAATATGATAGACAGAAATTAGACATAACAACTTTCTTTTCATTCAAATCATTGCAATGTGGTCACTTACTTGGTCTGAAGCAAATTTCCCTATCAAAAAATTTGGTTTCATTGTTTTCTGTCTTTAAACCTTCTGCATATGTGTGTGGGGGGAGGGATTGGGGGGGGGGGGGGGGGGGGGATGGTTCACATGGCTCTGAGCACTATGGGACATAACTACTGAGGTCACCAATCCCCTAGAACTTAGAACTACTTAAACCTAACTAACCTAAGGACATCACACACATCCATGCCCGAGACAGGATTCGAACCTGCGACCGTAGCGGTCGCGCGGTTCCAAACTGTAGCGCCTAGAACCGCTCGGCCACCCTGGCCAACGATGGGGGGAATGGAGGGAGGTGGCACGCTCTTTATATCCCTTTTCCTTCTTGTATTTGATTACTTGATTTACTTGCTATATAGCAAAGCAACTAACAACCAACAGCAACATGCATAACAATGAATTTTGAGCACTGACAAAATACCTTCATCTGAGAACTTATGATACAGCAAATCAGTTATAAAATGATCAGACTTACAAGTGATGATGCTGTATATACTATAACCAAGCAAGGTTGTGAATATTTATGCAAAATAGAAACTTGGAAGGATCCACTCTGCCTGCTTTGGTTATCCCTCAACATCCATCACAATAGAAGATCTCTACACCTGTTATTTATTTATTTACACGTCAGGTCCCATAGGACCAAATTGAGAAGTAAATATTCAAGGTCATGGAACATGTCAGTACATGAAGTTACACCATAAAAGTAATAACAGAAAAATATAAATGTTCTTGAACAAAAATCTGTCCATAAGTTTAAGTAAACACAATCAACAATACAATAAGAAACAGCTTAATTTTTCAAGGAACTCCTCAACAGAATAGAAGGAGTACCCTTGAATAAACTCTTCAGTTTTGATTTGAAAGTGTGTGGATTACTGCTAAGATTTTTGAATTCGAGTGGTAGCTTATTGAAAATGGATGCAGCAGTATGCTACAGACCTTATTACACAAGTGTTAAGGAAATCCAATCCACACGGAGGTTTGGTTTATGCCGAGTATTAACCGAGTGAAAGCTGCTTATTCTTGGGAATAAGCTAATATTGTTAGCAAGAAATGACAGTAAGGAATCCAAAGTCAAAATACCCAGACTCATGAACAGGGGTCGACAAGAGGTTCATGAATTCACACCACTTATTATGTCACTCCTTTTCATCCATATCCCCAACCCTAGTTGTAGTGGGAAATCTTACTCCCATAGTATTTTTATAAAAGTAATAAGTCATGTACCTAATAATATATTTGAAATTGCTTCAGATGTTCGTGAGTTATGCTACAATGTCATCCACTTTTCATTCCCACCCCTGTAGCCCACCTTTCCAGGCAGGAAGTACCCAGTAAACACTGCCCTGTATAAAACACTTTCAAAATTCTGGTTACTTTACAAATAAGTTAATGCATTAAATACCTGACATTAAGCACTTAAGCAAGAAAAAAATTAGAAAAGGTTCAAAATTATGTTTAAAGTTTGTTGGAGGTCGCTAAGTGCTCTCATTACCATACACTGGATGAGCATACTCTGTGTAATTTGTGCTCTGTTCTAAGAAAACCTAGTTTTTGAAGCTACTCAGTACTGATGACTGTGTGTTGTACAATGATATAATTTTGCAGGTAGGTTCAGTAATGTATGTGGATACTGTTGTGAATAGAGTTAGTGGTAAAGAAATAATAAATTATAAGATAATGCCAGATGTCGCAGTTTTACTACATGAAAACATAATAAGTGATAATTTTTTTCCTTTCATCATTTTGTGGAGCAAGAAAAAGCTTTATAAAGGTTTGAAATTACGTGTGAAGTTTGCTCCAAGTCACTAAGTGCTCTCATTATCAAAGATGGATGAATATAGCCTGTATATTTGCATATGGTGTGTTATGCTTATTTTCAGCCTCCACCATTCTGAGGGATAGGAGATTCTTGCCACCACAGCACTTCCTTCTGGATAACAAGAGATTTGTGTATCGAGTTTGGTTGAAACTGATTCAGTAGTTTAGGAGGAGACATTGAACATACATATGTACAGATATACATTTTTATAATATATGGAGATACACGTATTCCCTAGTGGTATTCATGCTTAATAAGAAGAATGAATTTTGGGATGAACTGCACAATTCACAACCATAATACTAGAAGTAAAAATAGTTTCCATGTAGGCTACACATCTCTATGTTGTGTTTGCAATGGAGTTTTTTTTATTCTGATGAAAAATCTTCCTAGAGGACATAAATACATACTATAAATGTACATAGATACTCTGCAAGCCACCATACAGTGCATGGCGCAGAGTTCCCTGCATCACTACTGGTCATTTGATTTCCTGTTCATCTCAGAAATATAGGAAGGGGGTTAAAAAAAACTGTCTATATGCCTCCATATAAGCCCTAATTTCTTGTATCATATCTTCATGGATCTTACAAACAATATATGTTGGTGACAGTAGAATAATTCTGCAGTTAGCTTCAAATGCTGGTTCTCTAAATTCTCTCAACAGTGTTTCTCAAAAAGAATGTCACTTTCCCTCCAGGGATTCACATTTGAGTTCCTGAAGCATCTCCATAGCACTTACATGTTGTTCAAACCTAACACTAACAAATCTAGCAATCCATGTCTGGTACGGATCCTAAACACTCGAGTGGTAATCAAGAATATGTCACACCAGCATCCTATATGTGGTCTCATTTACAGGTGGACCACTCTTTCCTAAAATTCTCCCCATAAACTGAAGTTGACCATTCACCTTCCCTACCACAGTTTTCACAAGCTCATTCCACCTCATATCGCTTTGCAATGTTATGCCCAGATATTTAAACAACTTGACTGTGTTGAGGAGGACACTAGTAATACTGTATCCAAACATTACAGGTTTGATCTTCCTACCCATCCACATTAATTTACATTTTTTCACATTTAGGGCTAGCTGCCACTCATCACACCAACTGGAAATTTTTTCTACATTGTCTTGTGTGTTCCTACACTCACTCAGCTTTGGCACCTTACCATACACCACGGCATCGTCAGCAAAAAACTGCAGATTGCTTTTCACCCTGTCTGCCCTCTCATTTATGTACATATAGAACAACAGCGGACCTATCGCACTTCCCTGGGGCACTCCTGATGATACCCTTGTCGCTAACGAACACTAGCAATTGAGGACAAAATAATAGGTTCTATTACTTAAGAAGTCTTTGGGCCACTTACATATCTGTGGAGTTATTCTATATGTTTGTACCTTTATTAATAGCCTGTAATGAAGCAGCATACAAATGCTTTCTGGAAATCTAGAGATACTGAATCTGCCTGTTGCCCTTCATCCATAGTTCCCTGTATATCATGTGAAAAAAGGGCAAGCTGAGTTTCGCATGAGCAATGCTATCTAAATCCATGCTGATTTTTCAGTCTCGAGAGAGTTTATTACATTTGAACTGAGAATATGTTCAAGGACTCAACAGAAGTTAGAGATATTGGTATGTAGTTATTTTACCCTTCTCATACAGGGTGTCCCAGCTATCTTGTCCACCCAAAATATCTCTGGAACAATAACAGCTATTGGAAAACGACTTTCACCGGTATCAATGTAGGGCTGGGGCCCATTAATGTACATATTTAGAAACATTGTAAAACGAAATCATATGTGTTTTTTAACACAAACTTATTTTTTTTAAATGGACCTCCTATATTTTTTCTTCAGCAACCCCATGCTGCCCGTAATCGCAGCAGGATGGCAGCAGACCATATTATTCGTTTCGGACCTTTAGATAAGTATGGAAGTGTGATTACGTATGTCAATCACATCGCGATTACCGGCAGCATGGGGTTCACACCTGAGCCTCAGGACGTGCACTAGCAGCGCATGTCGGGTGTTTTAAGCGTCAACTTCGCATCTTAATATCTCGGGATGTAAAGGGAATATTGCGATGCAATCAACACCATTGTGTATGTGCTTTGTCATGCTATGGATTGCTGAAGAAAAAATATAGGAGGTCCATTTAAAAAAACATAAGTTTGTGTTAAAAAACACATATGATTTCGTTTTAGAATGTTTCCAAATATGTACATTCATGGGCCCCAGCCCTACATTGATACCGGTGAAAGTCGTTTTCCAATAGAAGTTATTGTTCCAAAGATATTTTGGGTGGACAAGATAGCTGGGACACCCTGTATGCTGGAGTCACTAGTGCTTTTTTCCAGTCATTTGGAACTTTGTGCTGGGTGAGAGATTCACAATAAAAATGCCAAAGGTAAGGTACCAATGACGTAGAGTACTCTATGTAAAATCGAATTGGGATTCCATGAAGACCTGGTGATTTACTTGCTTTCAAATCTTTCAGCTGTTCCTCTATACCAGGTGTGCTGCTTATTATGTTATCTATACGGGAGTCTGTCCGATGGTCAAATAATGGTATGTTTGGACAATTATCCTGTGTGAATGATTTCTTGAACATGAAATTTAAAAGTTTGGCTTTTATTTTGCTATCTTCAACTCCGTCACCAGACTGGTCAACAAGGGACTGAATGGAGGCCTTAAACCTGCTAAGTGATTTTACACACAACCAGAATTTTCTTGAGTTCCTTGCCAAATCTTTTGCTAAGGTGTGACGGTGGCAGTTGTATGCACCGTGCCTAGATATATTCATAGATGCATGAATCTCTACTAACCTTTGCTTGTTATCGTTTATGCATTCCCTTTGAACCAGAATTCAGCAGTCTATGATTCCTCGGCATCCGCCGAATTTTGTTATTAAATCATGGTAGGCCTTTTCCATCCTTTATCCACTTACTGGGCACATAACTCTCCAGGCCCATCTTACTAGAGCTAAGTGATGCCAGTTCACTGTGTAAGTGAGATGTTAATAACTGCTCATCTGTTCTATCTAGTAGAAACACACTCCTAACCTTCTTTACTGATTTATTACCTTTCATAATCATAGTTGGTATAATGACATCATGATCGCTAATCCCAATTTCTATACTGACATTGTTGATAAGGTTCAGCCTACTTGTAGCTACCAGGTTGATTACCAACTAAACTGGCAACCCCAAATTAATCATATCTGCAGATATCAAGGGTGTCCTATCTCATACAGAAATTATCTGACATAGTGAGAAATGAAGGTACAATTTATTTATAATAATATACAATATTGTTCAGAACAATGGTGATACTGTTAAAGGTGTTGCTGGACATGAAACATTCAATAGCAGAAATGTGATTTATTTTTGCACATTTCAAGTATTTGAGAACTATAATCGTAATCTTGCAAAATCATACTTCAGTGGAAATATGCCATTTGTACTCAGGACAAGGAATCAACGGAAAATAAATGAGAAAGAATCTGGATGTGTTTGGGTCAAAGGATCTGGAAATACTTATAAAGTAAAATTTTTTGCTGATATTGTATATTATTATAAATAAATTGTACCTTGCCATTTCCTATATTAAAAAAATAATAAAAACTGATCTCAGGATAGCTTGCTTTGGACTTTTTCAGTTTCATGTATCCTATGGGCTGTTGTTATGGGATAACTCTTGTCATATCAATGATGTATTACAGATTCAAAAGAAGGTGCTAAGAATAATGTGTAAAGCTTGTCCAAGGGAACACTGCCACCCTTTATTCACTAAGACCAAAATAATGATCCAGAATGAGATTTTCATTCTGCAGCAGTGCGTGCACTGATATGAAACTTCCTGGCAGATTAAAACTGTGTGCCAGGAAGTTTCAAAATAATGGTAATGATAAATCATTATATCTATGCAAAAAGCAACATAACAGAGTTTAACACCAGTGAGAACATATACTGGCATGACACCAGAAATAACATAAATATTGATATTCTTAGACACTGGCTGACAAAAACAGGCAACTCATACCATGTGAAGTGTTTGAAATTTTTTAATAAATTGCCACAGTCTGCAATGAATACATCTTTCAATAATTTTAAAAGTAAGGGGAGAAATTGAGTTTTAGGATTACGATTAGAAATCTGTGCAACAGGTTAAATAAGATAAATTATTTGTACATGCAATGTTAACAGTAATTAATGTAGTGATTGTTATTGCAGATTAATGGAAAGAAAATTCTGCTCCATGTGGTCAAAGGCTAATAAAGAATCTGAATGTAACAAATTGCCAGTAGACATCAAGGAAAAACTTTAAAAATCCCCACATATTCAAAAACTTCATTAACCACTTTTCTTACATGGTACTGGAATATTTGGGCTCCCCCGTAACTCTGTAGTCAGTAATCAGTTAAAAGTCTAGCACCCGAGTAACAAAAGAGAAGGAACAGTGGTCTTTTTCTAAGTAGCTGTTTCTTTCTCCTAATATACATTTATAAAGTAATCTAGAAGCTATGCTTCACATAAGTGCCAGTGTGAGTTGATTAGCATTAGTCGTAAGTTGCCGTTAATATAAGTCACTTGCATGCATGAACTGCTTCTGTATGTTTATGCACAATTTTATTCATACACATTCCAAGGCTCTCCTTTATGTTGGGAATTACGGAACACAATATGTGGATGAAGGAATGAAAGAAAGAAAGAGTGTTTATACTGTGCAACTGAATGATAACATACATGTTCCAACTCTTGCCACTCTGACAAAATAAAACATGTTGCTGCAAACATAAATTTCTTGTCTATATCCATTCATTCTTACTAGAGCAGCAGCATATTTTATATTGGTACCTTTAACAAGTAGCAACTTTAATTTAATTCCCATAAGTACATTGAAGTCATTTAGCCAAAGTCCACATGATGGTGGTGTTTCTCTACTCCTAATAAGTTAGTAATTTGTCAGTTTACTGTAGCCATTGGAATGACACTTTCACAAATCAATGACAGGCAAGAAAAGAGGCAGCGACTTTCTAGCACCAAAACTGAAACCACGCTCTTCTTTCCTGTATCAGAAATATTTCACTTTTTTTTTTGATAAATATGTCACAAATTACAATGTTGTGATTACATTGGAACCTAACAGCATAGCTTAAATAGTTGTGAGTGAAATGAGCAGCAATTAAATTCATCATCTAGGTTGTCACAAATATTTCACTGCTTTTTTTTCAGTATGACATGAGTTACAAGACTGTGGTTATGTTGGAATGTGACAATTTGGTTGTGAGATGGCAAAGCCAATGAGTGTGAAAGCTTAAATGCCTGGTTGTGGTGACAGACTGATCTGTAGTCTAGCCCGTCTTAGGTTAGGTTGAAATGTGACCACTACACTTGTAAAAATTAAGTTAATAACCATTGTTATCACATATATTCAACTTTTTTCTAAATATGTCAAAATTACGTGGTGGTTGTTAGGTTAGAACCTCATAGCACAGCTTAAATTTTTATGAGTGAAACAAGCAACACTTATAACCTTGATTGTCACAAATAGCTGATTGTGTTTTTCCCAATATGTAATGAATTACAAGGTTCTGGTAAGGTTGGGCTCTAACAGCACATATTAATTTACACTGAAAATCTTAGTCATAATGGGTTGAGTCAGGTTGGTACCTAACAGCACACATTAAAGTAATTGACAATCTTCGTTGTAATAGGTTCACTTGTCTGCCCCCGGTGGCTGAAAGGTCAGCGTGACGTATTGTCAATACTCCGGGCCCGGGTTCGATTCCCAGCTGGATCGAGGAATTTTCTCTGCCCAGGGACTGGGTGTTGTGCTGTCCTCATCATCATCCTATCATCCTCATCGACTGCAGGTCACTGAAGTGGCGTCAAATTGAAAGACCAGCACCCGGAGAACGGTCTGCCCGAAGGGGGCCCTAGCCATACGATTAAATAAAAATAAAATGGGTTCATTACTATTAATACCAATCATGTAAATGTATCTGTTAACTGAACGTCATTCTGATAAAAGAATTATTCAACTGATCTTTCTATGAAACGCATAATTGACTAACTTATGATTTTGCTGGTTGTGGCATACTGATATAAGAATGTGACAATATTCCTTCATCTTTTAATCTGAAGCACATCTCTTCACTGGTCACTCATTGGCTGCGTAGAACAAGCAGATAACACACCTTTTTTCCTTCCAATCATATCTCACAGCCAGTGCTGACAACATTGATGCACAAAACATCTAAGTATGCCACTATGCCACTACTCCTGCTCCACATTTTTACCAAGACAGTTTCAGGTTGCATTATATATTGTATGTTAATGACCTGGCAAACAATATTAACAGCAACCCCATAGCTTTTGCAGATGTTGCAGTGATCTACAAGGAAGTGCTATAATATGTGGAAATGCAGAACAAATATACAATCAGATCTTGATAAGATTTAAAATACCCAGAAATGTAAAACTGTGCTCATCACAAAATACAGAATATCAGTATCTTTTGGTTACAGTATCAGTGAGTAACAATTAGAATCAGTCAATTCATCAAGATGAATTTATTTGTAGGGATGTGAAATGGAATGATCACATAGTCTCGGTCATAGGTAAGGCAGGTGGTAGACTTCCATTCATTAGTAGGACACCGGAAAAATGCAGTCTGTTAACACAGGAGACTACTTACAAAATATTTGTGCACTTCATTTTAGGATACTGCTTAAATGTGTAAGAGCCATACCTAGTAAGTCCAACAGGGGATACAGAATGTATTCAAAGAAGGGCAGTGTAAAATGTCGTACATTTGTTTGATGCACAGGACAGTATCAAGGAAATGCTGAAAAATATGAGTGACATGGCAAACTCTTGAGGACACAATTGGGCTCATTACAGCATGCACAAAGGTTTTCACGCAGTCATTCTTTCAACACTCCATGTGGAATTGGAATGGAAAGAAATCATAAAATGAGGTACAATGCTAAGTATACTTTGCCCTGTGCTAATCTGTGGGTTGTGGAATTTGTACACAAATGATGAACAATCTAATAATCTGCTACCAACTGTCTATAAACCTATTGGTTACCATCATTAGCAAACAGGTTCAAGGTCAACTCTGAATAACCATCTGTCAGATTTCAGTATTGGAGAGCTATAGAAGGAGTTCTCCTCAGCTGCATAATTGATTTTCTTGTCATTGAAATGCTGTTAAATCACACTGTTTGCATCTGATTGTAAGCTGGATGACGTAATGAGAGTTCAACATGGCTACACATGTATTCAGTAGTCTACCAGAGAACACTAATGTACTGAAGTTTAATAGTGAATTAAATAACTCTCTCTTGCACAACTTCTACTCCACTGGAGAATACCTCCATGAAAACTTAAAAATTTATTGTATTAAGTTAACTCATAAGTAGAACTAGCCCTGTAATATGCTAATGTAATTTCATGTCATTATATTTCACTTAAATTGAACTGAATGTACTTTTCTGATTTCTTTCAGCATCCCAGAGACCACTCTATGTGGGATCCATGCAATATAACTAATGTAAGGTAACATAAAAAATAAAAACATTCAGCGTCATCACTGTAGTGTGTCAGTGACATTTGTGAGTCTTACAAATATCTTACATCACTGATTCTTTACTTATTTCAGTTGACTTTATATTACTCATTTGATTTAGGGTAAAAGTTATGTACTGGAATCTGCTTGCACTTTTCAACACGGCACAAACATATACGTGGGACAACTGTGGGAAGTAGGGGGTTTAGGATGGGGACACGCTAAATAAAGAACAATACAAAAATCTGCACTATTCCAAAACAAATATTATCCACAAAATAAAGAAAATCTCAACATAATGCCATAACCACAAAACCCACAGGAATGACAACAAAAAATCAACATGCGCAACTCTGAAAAGTGCATTTGGACATTTTTCTTGGCCGATATAACTCAAAAGAAGCCCTCAATAAAAAGAGACACGCACAACCACATAATGATGAATCAGGAAAATCATTTGATGTATATAGCTCAAACATAGTCCTCGATACCTGCTACTTACCACAATTAAAAAACTAGAGCCACAATCTTCACACACCTACATAGCTCACAGGCACTAAAATCCCAACAACTCCAAAAACACAAGATCCCCAATATTCACTATGTCACTGATAATATAACTGAAATATAACAAATACAAAACATAAAAATTACCTTAAAATAAAAGCAAAACAAAAATTATTTACCAACCAAAAAACTTCCAGCAAAGTCATCTTGGTTGTCCCCCTCCCCCACAAAAACACCCTACACACAATGAAACAAAGAAAATACTAAATTCTTTGAAACCACCACAGCCACCACAACCTCTCAGCCATAAACCAACCCCTCTCAGCCATAAACCAACCCCAATCCACCCAATACCACTCTGGAGTACAAAACCAACAATGAAAGGAACAAACAAAAACCAAAACCAATCACACCTTACAGAAAAGAACCACCACACCAATTCTCTCTAAAAATAACTAAATAACTTCTAAACAACACAATACCATAGGTTATACAAACAACTGCACATACCAACATCAACCGTAGGCCGGGCCACCAAATACAGCCAGATGACATCTACTAACATGAACCACTAAAAAACACCATGCCACAGGGACATCACATACCACAACATCATTACATCACAGATCAAAGCAGATGGGTGGAATCAGATGCTTCCAGTGACCTGGCTATTCTACTGGTCAATTTGTTACTACAACCAGATATTTTGCTTTCACATTTGTTGGCTTTGCCAACTCCCAACCATATTGTTACCTTCCAACCAAACTTTTATCTCAGACTGCACTACAGACAATTCTGTCACCACAAAGATTTTTTGGGCGGGGATGGCTGTGGCATAACTTTAGCCAGATTTTGTCATTCTATGAGTTCAAGTAATCATTTAACAAAATTCTAACTGAACCTTTGTGTGACTTGCCAAAACTGAGTTAACTTTGGATCAATATTCTCCTCAATCAGCATGACAACAGGGGGGGGGGGGGGGGGGGGCAGGGTAATAATATATTACTGATTTCATGAGCCTGTGCTGAAAGTAGAACTGCAGTTAGCATGTTTGGGGTTTGTATTAAGCTATACTTCAGCGGTTTCAATGACTAGCAGATTACAGAAGCTAACCTTAGACACATATAAATAAAATAATGAGTGTTATGGTGTTTACATGGAGTAAATGAAACAGATTTTTTAATTTTACTGTTTAGCAGTTTACAATGAAACAATTTGGCACTTCAAGGTCTTGAATGTTGATGAAAGTGAGTTTATCAGCATTGTGGTACTGAGGCAACACCGAGGACTATATATGCACATCAATGGCAAACATTATTTCATACAACTAGGACAACATAAAAATAGTCACCTGTCTACACTGATAAAAGAGAATACGTCTTACATAAATGAAAAATATTGAGTCAATTAAATAAATGTGGTGAAATTGGTAATGCAGCCTTTACTTTATTGTCAGGAGAGTCATTACTGGCAACCTGTAAAAAATAAAATACCTTTTTCATAACCCATTGTGCATCTTCTAATGCCCGACTTATTATTTGCTGGATTCTTTCTGGGTCTGTTTCATACACATGTTGTTTATAGCTCTGGAACAAAGTATTACATATTGCTGTAATTTTTTGTATGATGAACACTTGGGACACATTGCTCACAATATATACAAATGTAACAACAGCCATACTAATTGCATGTTTTAAAGCACTGTAGATTGAGACTATGCTACTACACCAACAATATAAATCATTTTTGATGTTTAGACATTATTTAACACTTATTACCGAGTGACAGAAACAGATAAAAAGACAATCAGGGTTTTTGTACCGTTTAATCACTTGGCTCTAAGTTCAAGCGCTGCCAGGCAAATAACGGGAAAACAACCATAGCAACTAATTGCCATATTCATTTTCCAAACGGTAGTGTAATAGAAGGTATTAAATTTACGCAGTAACGTCAAAAGTGAAATGGCTGATAAGAGAGAAGTTATTAAAAAACCAATGTCAGAAAAATTTATTGCGTGCAAGGCATGTTAACTGTTTCATCCCCATTTACACATATTACTTGCTTTCACTGTTCATTTGTACGACATGCGCTTCACAACGACAATTATTGGAATGCCACATGGAAAACACATAACTTACATTTTGTAGGACATTTGAACATAATGCAAGGAAAAAACTAGAACACATTTAGACTTAAGTGATCAGACAATTAATACGTAATATATGTACGGACAAAGGACAAATGCAATTACATAAAACGAAATATGTTGTCAGCTTCCATTACCATAGCAAAGAGAAGTTAGATGGAAGCTTGTAACAACATACATTGGGTGAGGGTGAATCTACCACAATTCCAAGAGACAACATGTCACAACGACAGCCTAAAGGTTCAGTTCGCAGTACAATGCTCCTTCATAACATTCTTTACAGTGCAAAATCAGTCAAACTGATTAGCATACCTGCTTAATGGAATGCTTGTAAAATTGTGATGCGTCTTTCGGCAGTTTATTGCATTCCCGTATTAGATATTTATACAGTTGACGAGCAGAGTTTATTTCCAATTTATTTAAGACGCCAGAAACAAATACCATAATTAATTCTGATGATGTAAATATTGTTCTCCGCAACACGCAATTAATGTAAACAGCAAGCAGACGACACACGCAAATGTCAAAGATACGCAGCATGCATCTCAGATACTATATCACAATCGATATATATGCCAAGTAGAAGGAAATAGGATAGGACTTAAAAACTCCTTGTAATACATATTTTTAAGCTACCCATTGATAGTATTGTAATTACCACATAAACAAAAACGTCTTTTTATGTGTTGTCATGCGTCTTGTGGAATTCACAAGTGAGGTACTGAAGGGTCCCTTTAGATAAGGTTTTACCTCAAAATTACAGATCCATTGGAACATTACCTATAATATACAAAATTATTGAAACATTAATGAAAGACCAATTAAAGTGTTTTTTGAGTCTTACAAATTCCTAAATATGGCCCAATGTGGATTCTGTAGTCGGCTATCAACAGCAAAGGCAGTTTAGGAAATTGTATTATCAATTATGTTTTTAACAAACATTTTATAACTGTTACTGAAAAGATGAGGTTGTCAAGTTCGGTAGATGCTGCTATGGAATACCTCAGACCAGACATTTCAAGTAACCCCCCTCACTACCCCAACAGAAATAATGTCCATCATAAAACCTTTAAAATCAAAAACATCTAGTGGGTATGATGAAATATTAACAAAGTTAATTAAAGAATGTGATTCTGAGCTAAGAAATATATTATGCTATCTCTGTAACCAGTCTTTATCAGTGGAATATTTCCTGAATGGTTGAAATATGCTGAAGTTAAGCCGCTGTTTAAAAAGGGAGATAAAGAAATAGCATCAAATTTCCGTCCAATTTCACTGTTGCCAGCATTCTCAAAAATTTTAGAAAAAGTAATGTACAGTGGGCTTTTAACCTTCTTAGCTCAAATAAGATACTGTCAAAGTCACAGTTTGGGTTTCTAAAAGGTTCTGATATTGAGAAGGCTATCTACACTGGCAGTGAAAATGTGCTTAATTCATTAGACAAAAAATTGCAGGCAACTGGTATATTATGTTATCTGTCAAAGGCATTTGACAGTGTAAATCACAGTATCCTTTTAAGTAAATTAGAATATTATAGTGTAACAGAAAATGCTGCAAAATGGTTCAAATCTTATATCTCTGGCAGGAAACAAAGGGTGTAATCAGGAAAGAGACATGTATCAAGCTATCAGGCATCATTCAACTGGGAACTAATTACATATGGAGTCCCACAAGGTTCCATTTTGGGGCCCTTACTTTTTGTTGTGTATATCACTGACTTTTCATCAGTAACATTACCAGATGCCAAGTTTGTTTTGTTTGCCGATGATACAAACATTGCAATAAATAGCAAAACAAGTGTAATCTTAGGAAGATCAGCTAATAAAATATTTGCGGACATTAATCACTGGTTCCTAACCAATTCTTTGTCACTAAACTTTGAAAAAACACACTACATGCAGTTCAGAAATTGTAAGGGGTGTCCAACGACTATATGTCTAACATGTAATGAAAAGAAGATAGAAGAAGTGGTCAGTGTTAAATTCTTGGGATTACAGCTAGATAATTAATTCAACTGGGAGCAGCACACCACAGACTGCTGAAGTGTCGTAACAAGTCTCTGTTTGCAATGCGAATTTTGTCAGATGTACTGTATAACATCCCAGGACTTTCTGCACCAAATTATAACATTTCAGCTCCTCAATACCAAATTATAACATCCCAGCTTCCTCAACCAAATTATAATGTTGCATTAGGAGGTGTCTTCTTCGTGCAAAAGGTCTTGAGTTCATATTGACGACTACAAGTAATTCTTCATTACAGACGTTTATTTACAAACAGAACTGACAGACTTCACAGACTCAACAACTGACTCTCAGAGCTAACCGCACTGCATATCCGAACTGGCCACTGACAACTCCTAGGTGTATTAATATCTTTCCAAACAATGAGAGTCTTTGACAATGTTATGTTTATAATACAATAGCAATTCATGACTTAAAACGAAATTAGACATTACAGAATTTTAGTACAGATTAAAGTAAGTAAAAGGATCAGTACATATAAATTCTTACAAGCATAATTTCCAAATAGATTTTATAACATTTTTCTACCAGCTTCTGGATAACCTTCACCAGATTTGTACCGATGTTTCCAGAAATATCTTGACATTTGATTCTGGATATTTCTTGAGTGATTTAAAACAACTATTTATATGTAAAGTGATTTAAATCGTGTTTCAAAACGTAAATAAATCTTTTTAGCAATATTTATTGATACAAATCGTCTTTCGAAATTAGGTTATGAAACAGTTTTCACAAGTTTTCGTATTTTTGCGATCATAATATAGAATTTCTCCATAGAAAGTTCCAGAAGTGTGCATTGAACGTTCATTTACAGACTTTCTCTTTAGCTGGTGAGTTTTTAAAAGTATCTTGTCCATATTATACGAAATAATTTAGCTCAAAACTGATAATTTATACAATTAATCAGAGCTACAGCAAACAGTGAGTCTTTCTTTTACAAAATGAAATATAATTACAAAATTGAATGAAAATAGGTTACTAACACTAATATATATTTACATTAATTCTATTTTTGTTCTTTCTGTGCAAAATGTCCTAATATTGACACAGTACAATATTTAAACATCACCAAAGTTTCCCTTTACATTTTGCATATCTGTATCGACATCCCCTAAAAGTCTGCAGTATCGAATACTTCAATATGTCCCAATATGTCCTGTAATGTTACACAACCCCCCCATTAGCACTTCCACGTGAAACACGGA
Organism: Schistocerca gregaria; assembly: GCF_023897955.1. Lineage (NCBI taxonomy): Eukaryota > Metazoa > Arthropoda > Insecta > Orthoptera > Acrididae > Schistocerca > Schistocerca gregaria. Next base: position 434,342,857 of record NC_064920.1, on the reverse strand, counting down.
AGGGTTGATGTCCTTACATTACAAAACAGAAAAGTTTTACACATATCTTTGGTGTCTTCTTTCTTGAAGACCGGTGATCTTCTTTCTTGAAGGTCGGTGATCCCTCAATGCCACACACTATATTTCAATCTCATCTTCACAGTCCGTATGGTTTCCATATACACTGCAGGCTATCACAGGCTGCAATAGCACAGTCCGCTGTGAATATACAGCATACAGTGGTCAAACCCAGTTAAACATTAGCAAAAGCATTTAATAGTCGGTGGACCGGTTTTTAAGGACACAGAAATTTGAATTCTCTAAAGTCTAATTACTCAAGAAAATTTACTCTAAATAATTTCTAAAAGCTAAGAGAGGATAGACTGACAGATGGAGAAAATTGATTATACAGGATCACAGAATAAGTGTAAGATGCAATGCCAGAATACGAAAATGAAATATGACAATTGCATAGCTAGGGGACCTAGTGCTCGCCAAACACTTAGCACACAAAGAATGTATGCTCCCCTGAGGAATCAGATAAATACAACATAACAAAGTATACAAAAATATCCTGGTAAGATTACATATAAAAGTCTATAAACATCTATTATCTAAAATACTTTTTTACATTTTTTTTATACAATTTCAGTTCGGTCATGTTTCGTAGGCCAAACAGTCTGCCAGAATTTGGGTAGACTAGACGGTAAGCATTCGGATGAGGATTGTCCTGAATCTTGAAAGGTCCAATGTATATGTCAAAAAACTTTTTTAATTCACCACTGATGGCTTTAGACTTCTCTTGTGTTTTAACAAGGCCAAGTCTTCAATTTTAAATTGAGTAGGCTTCAATCTTTTGTCATGTCTACATTTCCTCTTATCATCTTGAGATTTCATGGTCTTTCTCACTATTTCCTCTCTCTCTTGAGTACTTAATGGTTTGCAGACTGGAAAATCAATGAAATCACTAATTGGATGTGGTTGTTTGCTATTATACTGTATTTCATAAGGCGAAAACCCTGTTGAAGAATGCTGTAGGCTGTTCACAACATCTTCGAATTTCTCAACATAGTCAATCCAACCAGCATGATCAGTATTGCAGTAGGTTCTAAAGAATCGCCCAATTTCCCTCATGTATCTCTCCGAAGGGTTTCCTGACGGATGATAAGCTGAAATAAGAATGTGACTTATATTTTCATCTTCAACAAAAGCTTTCCATACTCTAGAAGTAAATTGAGTCCCATTGTCTGATAAGATTTTCTGAGGTTTTCCAACCCTGCCAAAATAGTCTCCTCTGATTTTTGAAATAATGCTCTTACTGTTTGCCTTGCGAAGAGGGTATAACTTAATGAATTTTGAAAAAACATCAACCATAACAAAAATGTAGCAATAGCCTCCTCTGGTCTTCGGTAATGGTCCATATAAGTCGACAGCGACTAACTCGTGTTGTTCTTTGGGTAAGATGTTTTGCATCAATCCTCGACAAGTTTGGTTGGATACTTTTACTCTTTGGCAATTGTCACAACCCGTCAAAATTTTTCTAACCCTCCTGGCTATGTTGTTAAAGAACACATTTTCTTGGATTTTCTGGATACACTTTTGAATCCCACAATGACCAAAACTTTCATGAATGTACTTGATGAGTACATTGATGTACTGTTCAGGCCAACATAATTTCCATGCATCGCTATCTACACTGTTTCTCTTGAATAGAATCCCCTTGTAGATTTTGTAATAATCTCCCACTTTTTCATGTCCCTTTTTCCCTAAATAACTTTTGACCAGTTTACAGTTCTCATCGTGGTTCTGATTCCGTCGGATGTCATTACAAATGTCTCTGATTTCTTGTTCATTGCCCACCCCTCTTAAATACATAATTTTGAATTCTTTTTCACATTCCCCACTGTCATCTTCGAAGTCACCCCCCACAGGTAGTCTAGATAAAGCATCAGCAACTACATTATCGGGTCCTCTAAGATATTTTATTGAGTAATTAAATTGTTGCAACAAGAGTGCCCACCTGGTAATCCTTCCATGATGCAACCTACATTCTTGAATATAAATTAATGCCTTATGGTCTGTGTAGACAACTACCTGGTTTCCCAATAAATAATTTCTGAATTTAGAAAATGCCCAGTAAATGGCCAAAAGCTCTTTCTCTGTAACAGTGTATTGCCTCTCATGTTTTTTCAAGGTTCGACTAGCAAAAGCAATAGACCTGTGTTCTATTTTCCCATTTATATTTACTTCTTGGAAAAGGTGAGCACCTAGGCCATAATCACTACTATCTGCCATAATGCAAAAAGGTAAACTTAAATCAGGACGGTACAAAATTTGACTGTTACATAACTGTGTTTTTATTTCTTCAAAAGCAGCTTCACATTCCTGGTCCCAAACCCACATTGCGTTTTTCATCAGCAATCTGTTAAGACTTGGATCATTTAGAGCTTGGGTACTAATGAACTTTCTGTAGTAACCGCACATCCCGAAAAATGACTATAGTTGTTTCTTGGTTTTTGGAATTGGGAATTTTGCAATTGCCTCGAGTTTTTCAGGATCTGGCAAAATACCTTCCTCAGAAATACTGTGCCCTAGAAACTTCAATTTTTTCATACCAAACTTGCATTTAGATAATTTAAGTGACATTCCCCCTTTCCTTAATCTATTGCAAATCTCCCTCAAAGTATTAACATGTTCTTCCCAAGTTTCTCCAGTGATCAAAATGTCATCTACATACACAGTTAATTTTGATAAAAGATCTTTTCCCAAAACAAAGTCAAGTGCTCTAATAAATTTGGCTACTGAGACATTCAGCCCAAATGGTACCACACAATACTGGTAACATCTTCCCCCATACAAAAAGGCAGTATACTTTCTGGAATCATTTTCTAATTCTACTTGGTGAAATCCTGATGTGAGATCTAAACTGGTCATGTATTTCATTCTTTCAAATTTATGAAGTAGTTCGTCTATATTCTCGGGATGATCGGTCTCTCTTTCCAGATACTTATTTAGGTGTCTTGAATCTAGTACAAGCCTGACACTGCCATCACGTTTTGCAACCACTACCAAAGGATTATTGTATTGGCTCTTACTTCTCTCAATGATGCTCCACTCTTCCATCTTTTGAAGTTCCTTTTCTACATCTTTTCGCTTTGCAATGGGTACACTATAAGGTTTTATAAAGAATGGCTCATGTGGTTTTAATCTGAGTTTACACTGATAATTCTTTACTCTGCCAGGTCTATCATCAAAAACATCACAGTAATTCCACAATAATCTTTCTAACTCTACCTTCTGTTCTTGGTTCAAATTATCTGATTCCCGTAATTTTTCTTGAACTATATCCCCATATTCTCCATCATCATAATCCTCAGTAATTTCCTCTACACAATAACCACTGTCTTTAGAAAATGTAACGTCCCTAATTTCAATTCCCTTATCAGCACAGTTTTGAACTGACATGTCAGTACTGGAACATACTCTCGTCTTAGGATCAATAAAGGTAAACAAACTCTTTTCCCAATCAAATGCTGTATTAGCTTTTCATATCCAGTCCATACCCAACAGTACATTCTCATTTAAGTCACTTATTACAAGACATCCTTGAGTAAACTGTACATCATTTATACTGAAGGACAGCAACACCTGTCTATTAACAATTTTGCTCAGTTTGCCGGTAATGCCTCTAAGTTTTATTCCAACAACTGGTAATTCAACAAAGTCAGGATCATGCTTAATTATATCTCTTAATTTGCTTGAAATGGCACTGATTGGACTCCCTGTGTCAATCAAACAATACCCTTCCCAACCTGCAGCTTTAATTTTTATGTATGGACTACCAATAGTGGTGTTTTCCCTTTCTTCCTGTTCTTCATACAAAAGATCTTCTGCTATCTCATCATACCTCTGTTCCATATTTAGGTTTTCTTTATTAGGCAATACTTTCTTCAAACTTCTAGGTCTACTGGAATTTACTGGAATGTCTGGATTACTATTTACCTCACACACATCCTGACTAGTACCCCGTTTGATGATTTCATTAGGCTTAAAAGCAGAAACTGGTCCACAAATTTCCCTTGATTTGATCTTAACATCATTGTCATCACTGCAATCTTTAAATTTGTCCCAAACAGATTTCAAAATAATCTCAGATGCATCAGCACAATCAACCCCCCCTGTCTCCTGATGTATTACTAAGCTGAACTGGCACAATATGATTCTCATGTGGAATGTAGTTAGAGTTCCTGGCACAACTATTCTCAACACTATTGCTTATAACATCCTCCTTAACTTCAACATAAACTATTCCATCCAATTCACCATCAAAATCTTCTAGTACATAATCACCATTAGCCTTAACATCAACATTATCATCATCATTGCCTGAGCTTACACTACAAACACTACTAGTATCACCAACATTACTCACAACACCATCTTCACCAACCACATCCACATGAATATCAGACTTTCCAGAAACTTCAGTACGAACATCATTATGACAACTTACATCTATAACATCACCACACATAAGTTTGTGCAATCCAAAATTATCAAAGTTATCCTTACCTTTCATTTCAGCATTAGGTGCTTCTTCTTGATTATATAAATTTGCAATTATATCATCTTCTAAGCCTACTTCATCAAAGGTAGCCTGGTTCCTATTACAGTTGTTTCTAGTATTTTCTCTGATGACATTCCAAAATTTCCTGTCAAATTTAATTTTTTCATTACCTCTATCTACAGATCGATCATAAGCATATTGTCTATACTGGTTAGGTCTCTGATTATAGTGCTGTCTGTTCCGGGTGAAATTAGCCTGATTTTGAAAATTCCTTGCCCCAAACTGACAGACTCCCAGTGGAGCATTTAGTCGTTTAAAGGCCTATGTCTGTCGTTTCCCTGCCTCGGGTTACCTTCTCTCATGTCATTACCCCAGACCTGTTTCGATTTTCCCATTCTCTGTTTGAATTAAAGTGCTGATCATTCCTACCATTGCTATTATAATTATCCCTGTTGTTGTTGTTAAAGTTTCTTCGTTCACTATTATCGTTATTATTTCCACGGTTCGGTTCCCACCCTCTGTGTGATGAACCTACAAAGTCGTTAAATCTGTTGTTTTGTTCAAAGGCTCTATCAAGTTTGTCCACATATTTCAAGAATTGTTCTATGGACTCATCTGGACCATATACTAAACCCCATTGTACTCTTTTCGGAAGTCTCCGTTTCAGTGCATCAATTTGAATTAGCTCATCAAATGGCTTATCCAGATGCACTGATTTTTGCAACTGTTTCTCACAATAGGCTTTCATTGACCATCAGATTCTCTGTAACTAGGACCATTCAAGAATTCACTTTTGATTCGAGCTTGCTCAGTTTCAGACCAAAATTTGGTTAGAAAACATTTTTCGAAATCTTCAAAGGACATTTCCGCAGAACAATTCTGATTGGCCCACGAAAGCGCCTCACCATCAAGTAATTTCTTTACAAATTTTATCTTAACACTATCTGTCATTATGGACGTGAACTGCTCCTTGCAGAATTGCATGAAGTCTTTTGGGTGTATATTCTTGTCACCGGGATAAGTTTTAATGGGAAAATTTCCCCATACCCCATTACAACTATTACTAAAACCTTTTTGCAACATAGTTTCTTGTATTTCTACAAATTTTCTGTCTACAGTTTTTTCGACATTACCTACTCTACTACAAATTTCTGTGACCTTTTTGTCAGAATCAGATTTGAAAGATTCAATTTCGCTTTCAAAAAATCGTTTTGTCTGGTCAAATTCATTTCTCAATTGAGAATTTTCCTCATTTACAAAATCAAGTTTTGACTGGTTATTTGAAATTTCGTTACTTAAATCAGTTTCAAGGACAGAAATTTTGCTCTCAACCGTGTCCACACGACAACTAAGTTCTTTTTGGTTTGACTCAAAAGTAATTCGCCATTCTTCGAGAACCTGATTAGTGTGCGCAATCTGTTCTGTATTTGAATTTATTTCTGATTTTAAATCACACACAGCCTTCGAAATCGACCTGTCCATCTGTTGTTGTGTCTGTTCAATTTGTTGACGTAATTCGGCACGAGAATCGTCCATCTTCGAGTTTAACTTTGAAAACATTTGTTTTAACATTTCCAACATTCCTACACTGTCAGAAGCACTTCCCTAATAGGTGTACTCGCTACACCGCTGTCAATACTGAAATCTGCGTCTTTTTCCATTATTTTAGGAAGCAGGTACTTATCTTAGTGTCCGTCGGCGGTCGTTGGTGTCCGTGTTTTGCGAAATTTCTTCAATTCCAGGATGGTTTCGCTCGGTTGATATACTCCTCTTCTTGTGACCCCAGAATCGACGTATTTACTTCTGAAGAATGACTGGTCCGTCGTATATCCTCTTCTTGTGGTCCCAAAACAGACAAATTTTCTTCTTGTGATCCCAGAAGAGACGTATTTTATTTTGAAGAATCACTGGGTGGTCGTCAAATCCTCTGCTTCCTCCACCAAATTATAACATCCCAGGACTTTCTGCGCCAAATTATAGCATTTCAGCTCCTCAACACCAAATTATAACATCCCAGCTTCCTCAACCAAATTATAACGTTGCATTAGGAGGTGTCTGCTTCGTGCAAAAGGTCTTGAGTTCATATTGACGACTACAAGTAATTCTTCATTACAGACGTTTATTTACAAACAGAACTGACAGACTTCACAGACTCAACAACTGACTTTCAGAGCTAACCGCACTGCATATCCGAACTGGCCACTGACAACTCCTAGGTGTATTAATATCTTTCCAAACAATGAGAGTCTTTGACAATGTTATGTTTATAATACGATAGCAATTCATGACTTAAAACGAAATTAGACATTACAGAATTTTAGTACAGATTAAAGTAAGTAAAAGGATCAGTACATATAAATTCTTACAAGCATAATTTCCAAATAGATTTTATAACATTTTTCTACCAGCTTCTGGATAACCTTCACCAGATTTGTACCGATGTTTCCAGAAATATCTTGACATTTGATTCTGGATATTTCTTGAGTGATTTAGAACAACTATTTATATGTAAAATAAATCTTTTTAGCAATATTTATTGATACAAATCGTCTTTCGAAATTAGGTTATGAAACAGTTTTCACAAGTTTTCGTATTTTTGCGATCATAATATAGAATTTCTCCATAGAAAGTTCCAGAAGTGTGCATTGAACGTTCATTTACAGACTTTCTCTTTAGCTGGTGAGTTTTTAAAAGTATCTTGTCCATATTATACGAAATAATTTAGCTCAAAACTGATAATTTATACAATTAATCAGAGCTACAGCAAACAGTGAGTCTTTCTTTTACAAAATGAAATATAATTACAAAATTGAATGAAAATAGGTTACTAACACTAATATATATTTACATTAATTCTATTTTTGTTCTTTCTGTGCAAAATGTCCTAATATTGACACAGTAGAATATTTAAACAGCACCAAAGTTTCCCTTTACATTTTGCATATCTGTATCGACATCCTCTAAAAGTCTACAGTATCGAATACTTAAATATGTCCCAATATGTCCTGTAATGTTACAACTGGATATAAAAATGAAAAAGCTGGCATACTATGCTTACTTTCATTCCATAATGTCATATGGGATTATTTTTTGGGGTAATTCATCAAGCCAAGCTAAAGTTTTCCAGGCACAGAAACGTGCAGTAAGAGTTATATGTGGTGTCAACTCAAGAGCATCCTGCAGAAGCCTGTTTAGGGAACTAGGGATACTAACTACTGCTTCCCAATATATTTATTCCTTAATGAAATTTGTCATTAAAATATATCACTTTTTCAAACCAACAGCTCAATTCATGGAATCAACACTAGAAATAAGAATAATCTTCACAAAGATTTAAAGTCACCTAGTCTTGTACAAAAAGGTGTGCATCATTCAGGAACACACATTTTCAATAACTTGCCAGCAGCCACAAAAAGCTTAACAACCAATGAAATTCGCTCCTTCTACTCCATTGATGAATTCCTCAGTAAAACCAACTGCACAATTTCAGTGTAGTAATGTGTTCATTGTAAATGTGAGTGTGTGTGTGTGTGTGTGTGTGTGTGTGTGTGTGTGTGTGTGTGTGTGTGTGTGTGTAAGTCCAATCCAACTTCTGCACCATTTCAGTGCAGTAATGTGTTGATTGTAAATAAGTATGATAGTAGTTGTATTACGTGTTTATTACCTTATAAATAAAAAAAATAATTTTAAATTCAGTGCATTAGTATTTGTAACATGACTCTTTGATATAGTGTTCATTAAAAATGATGATCATTCCACTTGGAACATGTGGGATGGTACATTAGCTTATTTGTTTTAGTTGTAAATATTTGTCATGTATTGTTGTTTTTCTGATATATTCCACATCCTGGAGGACGTCCTCACTATGGATCAATTGGAATTAAAGTGAATCTGATCTAATCTAAAATATTACATGGTTTTGAAAATAAGGATCACACCTATGCAACTTAAGTAGATTTAACCAACGCATCTGACACTGTCCCAAATAGTATTTAAGTTTAAAAAATCTTGAAAAATATGGAATAGCTGATGTAGAACTATTGTTGCTGAAAACATATGTGACAAACAGAAACCAAATGGTAGTTTTAAATTGAAATAACAAATCTGACCTCCTCAAGGTGAAATATGGACTCGCACAAGAAGATGTATTGGGACCTTTCTTATTTATTGTGTATGTGAATGACCTGCCCAACTTATTACCATATAACTCTGTAATGTAAGCTGACAACACAACTTTTATCGAATCACATAGTGATGGGAATGTTGCCGAACAAATGAACAACTCAATGATGGAAAAGGCAGCTCAGTGGTTCCATGAACATAGACCATCATTAAATAAAAACAAAACTGAACACATCCTCTTTTCCCTTAGAGGTATTAACAATGGATCAAATAAACCCAGTGATTTAATAAAATTGTTAGACATACATCTAGGCACCAAATTATGCTGTAATACCCAAAAAGGAGAGCTGTGCAGTAAATTGATAAGTGTTTTATATCTGTTCAAATGTGCGCAAAATCTTATGGGACTTAACTGCTAAGGTCATCAGTCCCTAAGCTTGCACACTACTTAACCTCAATTATCCTAAGGACAAACACACACACCCATTCTGAGGGAGGACTCAAACCTCTGCTGGGACTAGCCACACAGTCCATGACTGCAGAGCCTTAGACTGTGCTTTATATCTCCTTAGGAAACTTAAGGATTGTGTCACTAAGGAGTGCATGCTTGTGGCACGCCTTTTTCCATACACAATTGTGTTATGGAGTACTTCTTTGGGGAAAAGTCTGCTGGGGCAACAAAAGATGTCTTCCTCTAGCAGAAGATAGCCATTATATGTATTTTTTGTCGTGAGCAAATTAACTCCTTGCAGACAGTAATTTATTGAGCACAAACACATACAGTCCCCAGTCTACACATACTCAAAGCACTTACGCAAGCCAAACAGAATGCCCGCATGTATGAAACCAGGTAAGAAGTGAATTCATATGAGACCAGAAACAGTAACTTATTAGACCATCCTTGGACGCACTTGAGTAAAATCCAAAATAATTTTGTACATACAGGCAAAACATTTTTAACGCTATATCCAATGGCACAAAAGCATTGAATGAAAATAAATTTAAAATGGTAGTAGAAACATGGCTGAAAGAGAAAGCATTCTATAGTACATGTGAATTCATACTCAATGAGAAAATATGATGCTCCTTTATTTAATGAAAAATATGATACTCTTTTATATAATGAAAAAATATGATGCTCTATTAGATAACGAAAAATGATGCTCTTTTATTATAAATGAGTTTGTGAACTAATAAAATTGTAACTTATGACATACAACATAATTTGTCTGTGCAACCAGTGTAACAAAACCAATTATGGATGAGTGTAAGACATGAAATATTTATGTAACAGTATCTATATGTTAACATTTTGTATAATCATTTGTATAGCCATCTGTAGAATTATGTATCTACCTTTTGTGTAATTTTTAAAACCAACTGTATAACTATGTAACAAATGATGATGCCTTATACAACACAACAATTATCTATAGTCAAATAAATCCAATGCAATTCAATGCTAAAGTATGTTGTCATGTAGACGCAGATGCACTTTTCTTTGTCTACAAAGATGTGCCTTTATATGCATTTGCATTACGATAGGTACCGTGGATGCACACCTCTCAGAGATATGCTTTGGCTGAAGCACCTGTGAGAGGCCATATTGGCATTTGTCAAGCTTGTAATGGGTGTATTTTATATTATAACAGCATTACAACTTACTTTCTATAAACAAATGCTGTTCCAAAACACGAGTACATTGAGAATCTCTCGAAACAGTACAATTTATTGATATTAAATGTCATATATAAGGAGTTACTGGCGTTTTGCAGTTTATGAAACATGACGAAATCCTGAATTGTAGTTGATCATTCTGTTGCAGAGGTTAACATCACTGATTGACAGGAAGGCTGTCGAATTGCAAGTTGGGTTGTTTTGGTTCGGATCCTGCCATCTCCAAAAATTTTCTTATTCACCTTAACGGTTCTGAGAGCTTCTGGGACTTGTCAATAATTTACAAATTAAGCTTCAAACACAGAAATGCGAGAGAATATTCAAAACACGATGATATCGGTTAAAAAGAAACTACCTCTCATCACAACAAAATTATAAAAAAGACTGGCACATCTGAGAAAGAATTAAAAGGTGACTTAGTCTCACTACCAATCACATATGAAGTGTAATAGAAAATTTATAAGCTAATTATTTTAGAGCCCTCTCAGGGATACCATATTATCATGGACTCCTTCAGTGCCAGATGGGAGAATTTGTGTGCTGTGATGAAGTCGAGAGGTGTGCTGACGATAGTGTAGCTACTGGCAGTATCACCCGAGCCAGAATGGTCTCGACTGAGGAGCCAGACGAAGGCTAGGTCGTCGACCCCTCTAGGGGAGCTAACCCCGAAATGAAAGCCCATTCCACCAAGTTGGGAATCAGTGCAGAGTTGATACCCTTGCCTTGTAAAAAATCTATTATTGCGAATAACTCAACAAGGAATGCCATACTGTTCCTACAAAGACAAACTGTGCTAGTAAACAGGAATATGGATGTATTGATGCTTAAATTTGGAACATGGACTGTACAAATACTGTGTGCAAACAGGAGCGACGAAGAGCGTTGCAGAAGGGATGCTAAGGTATGGAATGGTAGTTTCTGCACAGCAGGAAATCAGGTAGAAGGGAAGAGGAGAGATTTATAAGCAGAAATTCTCCCTGTGCTATTCAGGAAAAGACGAAAGACAAGGGGAGTATAGAGTTGGGTTTATAGTCTCCAGGGATATGTGTAGATCTGTTACTGCTTTCACCACACATGGTGATAGAATAGGTATTCTGTGTATGAAAGGCAAATTTCACAATGTGATCTTTGTGAATATATATACACCTATGGAAGAATCAAATGAAGATACTATGCGTATCTTCTATGATCAACTACAGGAGGTTTGTGACAGAATACCCAGCTCTGATTCTAAAAGAGTTCTTGGTGATTATAATGCAAAACTGGAAAAGAATGAGGTGCGCAAACGTTTATTTGGTAAGGAAAGTCTGCATGATGAAACTAATAATAATGGTACGAAGGTTGCCCAGTTTGCTTCTGCAAACCAGCTCAAGGCAGTAAGTACCTATTTTCCAAGCAGAAATATCTACAAAAGGACATGGAAAACACCAGGAACAAATGAAGTAAACGAAACAGACCATATATCAATATCAAGGAAGTGGACATCCGATATAGAAAATAAGCACACTTTCTGAGGAGTTAATCTTCATTCTGGCCATTACATGAGACAGAAACTTGCCATGGCTGCCAAAGGAAGTAGCATCCTAGCATCTGAGTAAAGAAATGGAATATAGAACAGCTGAAGGATAGGGCTACTGTTCAGGAGCACTGGAACAGATTGAGACACGAGCTACAAAACGCAGCAAGACTGAAATGCTTGCAGTGGAATACTAGATCAAATCCGGTATTTAATAACGAAAAGAGAATAGTGGCAGCAAGGAAATGAAGCAGGGGGGGGAGGGTGAAGCTGTGAAGAGAAAGATAGAGGAGATGGAAAAGAACTACCAAAGGAATGAAAGCAGATAATTCTACAAGAGGTGGAGAGAATACTTCAAGGTAATATTGGAGGTCCATCCGACCAGGTATGATCAGCCACTCTATTATACCACAGATCCAGAAATAGAGGAACCAATATTAGTGGAAATATGGAAGGTTTTTTTTGTCTAAGGAATTACAAAGCTACATGAATTGATGAAATAACTGCAGCACTGCTAAAAGATGGGAGAGCTGATCTTCATAAGCGGATCCACAAACTTATTAAGCTGATATGGAATCAGGAAAGAATCCCAGAAGAATGTACCTTAGGTGTAATTCGTCCAATACACAAGAAAGGAGACAAGACCTACTGCTCAAATTACCGAGGAATTATCCTGCTGAATGTAACCTATAACATCTTCTCTAGTATTATCCATAACATGTTAGTACCATCTGCAGAAGAGATTCTGCGGGAGTATCAATGTGGATTTCAGCCTAATAAGTCAACAACGGACCAGATATTTATGTTGAGGCAAAAACATGAAAAGGCATATGAATATAACATTGAGCTTAATAAATCTACATAGACTTCAAGCAGGCCTTTGTTAGTGCCAATAGAGCACAAATGCTAAATGATATGCTGCTGCTTGGTATACCATCGAAGTATGTCTCATTTATTCAAGTAATACTGGAAGGCTGCCATGCGAGTGGTTGGAGAACTGAGCGAGTCATTTAGCATTAATAAATCAGTCAGACAAGGAGACATACTCTCTACAATGCTTTTCAATCTGACTATTGAAGCAGGCATGTGGATGCTACAGATACTGGGTTACATAGCCTCAAAGTCGATTCAGATACGCGCAAATGCTGGTGATGTAGGAATTATTAGTGGCAGTAGGGTATCATTAGAGAGGACAATATGTGAGTAGCCACAGAACCTAGAGGCCTTTCTACAAATGAAAAAAAGCCTATATACATGAATTCCACTAGGAAGGAAAATAATAACTTGGACAGACTTTCAGGAAGTGGTTTCAGTTCTGAACATGAGCAGAACTTTGACTATTTGAGTTCTAATCTTAACAGCACAAATTCCATGTCAACTGAAATAAAACTGCGCTTCCTGACATGTAAGAAATTGTTGGCCTCTAGGTTATTAAATAGGCAGCTGAAGCTGCAACTATATAAGGTCATGATAAGGCCAGTTGTAGCCTACAGATGCGAAACATGGACGCTAAAAGTGTTGATGAGCAGCAGCTCAGGATATTTGAACATAGAGTGCTGCACAAGATCCATGGGGCAGTTCAGAATTATAATGGTTTCTGGAGAACTAGGACTAATGCTGAGCTGGACTGCCTCACACAAGAAGCTGACATCATAAGAATTGTAAAAAGTAGAAAATACCCTGACTTGGCTATGTCCTCAGGATGGATACTGGAACAACAAATAAAAAGATTTTTGAATGGAGGCCAGCTGGAAGAAGACAGAGAGGAAGGCCACGAATACCGCAGCTAGATGATGTGGAAGAAGATATTAAATCTCTCAGAGTCTGAGGATGACAGAGAACTGCACTGGAGAGGGTAGAATGGAGGAAACTTGTTGATGAGGCTAAATCCCACACGGGATTGTAATGCCATGAAAAGAGAATTTTTTAAGAGACTTCTTTTCCAACAAGAACGTCTTCCAATTAAGCATATATGTAGACGAAATATTTTCTGGTACTGGTGGAGGCATATTTCTGCTGGTGTTTCAGTTACTTTCAAGAGCAAAGGAATAAATTTACTTTCCTGGCAATGAATTGTAATTTGTCGCACAAATTAGAACATACTTCACACAACTAGCACATTTTTTAGCAATGGGGGAGCTTCTCATTAAGTACTTTTTGTAATGCATACCACCTTGTAAATAACTAGTATGTAGCTGACAGGTTCTCGCTTTAAAAGCCTGAAAATAATGCAATGGTTTTATTTTTTCGCACTAATTAGAACAAACTTCATATAAGAAGCACACTCAAGTAGCATTAGGGGAGCTTGTTAAGTAGTTTTCGTACTATATACTGCAATGTAAATAACAAGTATAAAGTGGGCACATTGACACTTTCAAAGAAAGAAAAGACAGTAATACTTTCCAAACTTTCAGCGAATGAACCAGCCGGACATATAAATATTTTCTGCTTTAATTTATCTGCTATAATATTTACCACAGTCACGACGACACCACAGTCTAACATTAACAGTTGCGACACTCACTGCTGTAAAAATGTTACCGTTTCACAGCTGGAGGGACACTAGCGCTCCAAGCGGCGAGAAAGGAGAATTTCAGATGTGTCGTAAGCATAATGTTTGTTTTACATCCCTTTCCTACGTAATTAGCGAAATATTTGAATTATTCTTTTGCCTCCAAGAGTTTGTGTAATATCAGATGACACAGATGTTTCTAAAAACGATTCTAAAATACGCGCAAGTAGAGACAAAGATCATGAATCCAGTGGCAAGTTACAACACATTCGCGAAAAAACACTTGTGACGTTGGGCAGAAGTGCAGCTTACCACGTTGATATCAACGGAATATAAACACGTAGATTCACACATAAGGAGCACAGACATGTACCTCTACATGCAAAAGGGATCGTTGCCACATTTGTCGTTCCGTAGTATTGTGTATTTGTCATTGTTGCCTGTTGCAACGAGTACGATGTTCATCTTCATAGTATTCTAAATGGTACAAGCAACTGCCAAATAGTAGGAGAAACATGCCGTGAGTGTAAACTCCAACTCCTTAGAGCCAATAACACTGTCTGTAGTGATGTCATAAGTTAAATTTGCCATTAGAGACTTTTCATACAATGACATAGGCACTAGTTTATCAATATTGGAGAAATGCTGTACCTTATGCTTTGAAAGGTGGAACATATTGTCACTTAACCAACATATTATTTATATGCCTTCCACATACCTCTGTAATGTACGCACTGATGGAAAAATAAAACATTTGGGAAAACCTGTATGCGTAATGCTGTAAGATAATAAATTTAGAGCAGACAGCTTACTTTCGTCTTTTCAATTTGCAGGTGGCATGCTAATGTGGCTTAACATGTCAAGGGCATCTTTTTTTAACTATCGGGATTCTATAGTCTTAAAAAATTGGTTTGTCCTTCTTCACTTGATCCTTCTGATACAGTTTCTGTTGCTGTCTGTACTTACAATGATTGGCACTTTTCTTTTCCCGTAACAGTTTTGCACTAAGTCTAGCGATTTGCACATTCTGATACTCCTCACGTTTTTCTAGACACGAATAACTGCACTTAATTTTAACACTTCATCGTCAAAGCAGGTCAGCGTTGACGATTCAGATAAATCAGGCACTGATATACGGAGGGTTGAACTAGCTGCTTCTGTGTCCTACACTGTGTTACAGCTTTAGACGGATTGTCGAACCTTTTTGACAGTTTCCTCTTCATCCTCAGTTGAGATGGGTTATTTGGAGTGTCAAACAATGTGGTTAACTGCATTCTAGACGAATTTATTCTTGTCTGCATTCATGAACTGGTTTTGTTCGACATGTAGTGGACAAACATTAACATAAATATAAACAAGGTCTTTTTTCATAAGATCTGCTTTCCTGCCAGTCACTAGCAATTTTCTGCTCCTAAAACGAAACATTAATTACCAATATACACCATGTGATCAAAAGTGTCTGGACACCCACAAAAGCGTAGTTTTTTTGTTAGGTGCATTGTGCTGCAACCTACCTCCAGGTACTGCATATCAGTGACCTCAGTAGTCATTACACATCGTGAAAGAGCAGAATGGGGCGCTCCACGGAACTCATGGACTTCGAGCGTGGTCAGGTGATTGGATATCACTTGCGTCATACGTCTGTACGCGAGATTTCCATACTCCTAAACGCCCCTAGGTCCACTGTTTTCGGTGTGATAGTGAAGTGGTAACGTGAAGGGACACGTACAGCAGAAAGGCATACAGGTCAACCTCGTCTGTTGACTGACAGAGACTGATGACAGTTGAAGAGGGTCGTAAAGTGTAATAGGCAGACATCTATCCAGAACTTCACACAGGAATTCCAAACTGCATCAACGTTCACTGCAAGTACCATGACAGTTAGGCGGAAGATCAGAAAACTTGTATTTCATGGTCGAGCGGCTGCTCATAAGCCACACATCACGCCGGTAAATGCCAAACGACGCCCCACTTGGCGTAAGGAGCATAAACATTGGACGATTGAACAGTGGTAAGACGTTGTGTGGAGTGACGAATCACGGTACGCATTTCGGCAATCCGATGGTAGTGTGTGGGTATGGCGAATGCCTGGTGAACGTCATCTGCCAGCATGTGTAGTGCCAACAGTAGAATTCGGAGCTGGTAATGGTATGGAGGTGTTTTTTATGGAGGGGGCTTGCACCCCTTGTTGTTTTGCATGGCACTATGACAGCACAGCCCTACATTGATGTTTTAAGCACCTTCTTGCTTCCCACTGTAGCAGAACAATTCAGGGATGGCGATTGCATCTTACAAAACGATCGAGGACCTGTTTATAATGCATGGCATGTGCCGGTCCGGTTACACAATAACATTCCTGTAATGATGCATTGCATCATGACAGTTCCGGCCGTGAAAGTTTACATTTTACAATTCCTGTAATGGACTGGCCTGCACAGAGTCCTGACCTGAATCCTGTAGAACACCTTTGCGAAGTTTTGGAAAGCCGACTTCGTGGCAGGTCTCACCGACCGACATCGATACCTCTCCTCAGTGCAGTACTCCGTGAAGAATGGGCTGCCATTCCTCAATAAACCTTCCAGCAGCTGATTGAACGTATGAATGCGAGAGTGGAAGCTGTCATCAAGGCCAAGGGTGGGCCAACAAATATTGAATTCCAGCATTACCGACGGAAGGCGGCACGAACTTGTAAGTCATTTTCGGCCAGGTGTCTAGATACTTTTGATCACATAGTGTACATGTAGCTTGCAATGAGTCCTGACTATACAGATTAGTAACACGATAGTATACACCATTGTACAAATCAAAATAAACAACTACTATTCGCCTTCGGTTTCACGAACGCAATGATCTCAACAGTTTAACTTACTGACCGCTTGGCATGCTGCTGGCGCAGCAGGCAATAAAATCGAGGCAAAGTGTCGCGACTGTTGTTAGACTGTGACGATACCTTGACAGCAGACGTCTATAGATGCCTTCAGCAAAGTCAAAGTGTATCTTTGAAAGGAGTGCAACCACTGTACATCACGTGAGGTATTACAAACAAATGTAGGTCCTGCAAAGTCAAATAATTGGTCTAGTTTAAATGAAGCAAATTCTTCAAATCTCAAACTGTCGCCCTCACATGTCCAGAGATACAAATTTAAAAAAACACACATATTGAGTAAACGACTAGTTATAATGAGTTAGTCTCGATATCTTAAACATTTTGTGGCTATGAGCTCAGCAAATGTGTATGCAGTTACACAAAATGTAATAATCACCCAACCGGTTGCACACTTTTTTTTGAAAAATACATTAACCATGTTTCGATAGTTCTAAGACTATCTTAATCAGAATGGTAAAATTTACCTAGAAAAACATACGAGGTATAAATATTATAAATAAAGTAGATAGATACACGAAAATTCTCAATTAAAATCAAAAAATTATTCTTACATGAAATCACATAACAATTTTTAAATTTCAGCAACAGTGCTCACATCAAATGACATGTTTGTGTTCCATGACTCAAGAATAAAAATCATAATAAAAAAGACACACAGTTATTATAGATTGCTAAAACCATGGTTGCAAGTGGCGGCACGAGTTAACTGCCGTAGCCTGCTAAGATCGGCATACACACAGCACAAGAGGCATTAGATTAAATGCCATTAAAGCGACACTGCCATAAGATGAACACGAGGATTAGTACTGTCATCTATTAACAAAACAGCAAACTTATAAACATCTGCATTAAGAGCAAAATTACATGGCTGTAGGCCTTCACTATTAACCTATAATACCCAGATGATAGGCAATATAAAAGTTTGCAAAAATAGTAAATCAGTCTTTTTACAGGTTGTTTTAAATAAAGCAAGCAACTAGCAATGGCAGTTGGATAAGGGAAGCCGACATTCCCGACGCTACTGTGGGGGAAAATTCGAAAATCAGGCAATTCTAAGTAACGGCTCTAAACCCTGAAAGAAGTTTATACTACATAACTGTAACTGTTTGTTAAACGTCTTTATGTGAGAGCTGTTTGAAAATTTACAGTTCTTCAAGTATATAGAGTCTGAAACCTTTTTTCTCGGAGTGTAGAGTACTGACATCTTGCACTTCCTTGGGTTTATGCCTTGTGATTAACAAGTGGTCGGCAAACGATGAATTATGAATATTAGTACTCTTTTTTCATAGAAAATGTTCTCTAAATCTTACAGATATAGCTCCTCCTGTTTGTCCTGTATAACAGGCCGGACAAGAGTCACAGACGATTTTATAAACTCCTGACTTTTGCAAATGAGACTGTGTTGAAACCAGATTGTGAATAACTTTATTTTTTAGAGAATTATTGGTGGAAAAAGCTACCTAGCAATCGTATTTGCTCTTGTAGAAGACGCTGTATTCTGTAAGAGACAGCTCCAAGAAATGGCATAGAAATAAATTTTTTCTTATCATTTCGATTATTAATGAAAACGCCCAGAGTGGCAATTCTGTTCTTTGCTTTATTATTGAAAATGTTAGTTACTATGTTGGGTTCATAGCAATTATTAACTGTTACAGTTTTAATCAAATTTATTTCTGTTTCAAGACCTTCAGTGGATAATGGAATAGAAATAGCTCTATGGAGAACTGAACGAAAGAAGGCTGGGGTACAATTTGATCAGTGCAAGTTTCCTTATGGAATATATTAAAGGAAGTTTTGTCATCTATTATTGTCAGAATAAGGTCTAATTAGTGTTACTGCCGGAATTAGTCTTCAAGCTCGCAGGTGAAAGTAATTTTTCGTGAAGTTCGTTGAAAATTTGGTCCTCTATAAATAATCAAAATGTCGTCAACATATCTAGAGTATGAAATAACGTCGAAGGTAGCAGGTAAAAAAATTTTAAAAAACTTTCTACTAGGGAATTTACAAAAATGTCTTCTAGGGTTCCCATTACAAGACCACCAGGTTGTTGATATAACTATCCACTGAACTTGAAATAATTATATGTAACTACGAGGTGAGGCCAATTCATTAAATCAGTAATTCGTTCGTCAGAAATGTCTTTTTTAAAGAACCATAAATAGGGGAGGGCAAATTTGTTCCATATTTTTAGATTTTCAAAAGGGTTTCGACACCGTTTCTCACAAGCGTCTTCTAATCAAATTGCATGCCTATGGATTATGGCCTCATTAGTGCGACTGGATTCATGATTTCCTGTCAGAAAGATCACAGTTCGTCATAACAGACGAAAAGTCATCGATTAAAACAGAAGTAATATCCGGCGTTCCCCAAGGAAGTGTTATAGGCCCTCTATTGTTCCTGATCTATATTAACGAAAGAGGAGACAATCTGAGTAGCTGTCTCAGATTGTTTTCAAATGATGCTGTCATTTACCGTCATCACATGACCAAAACGAATTGCAAAATGATTTAGATGCGATATATGTATGGTGCAAAAAGTGGCAATTGACCCTAAATAAATAAAAGCGTGAAGTTATCCACATGAGTAGTAAAAGAAATCCGCTACATTTCGATTATGCGACAAGTCACACAAACCTGAAGGCTGTAAATTCAACTAAACACTTAGGAATTACAATTACAAATAGCCTAAATTGACACGATCACATACTTAATGTTGGGGGTAGGGCAAACCAAAGACTGCCATTCATTAGCAGAACACTTAAAAGGTGCAACAGGTCTACTAAAGAGACTGCTTACACCACGCTTGTCTGCCCTATTGTGGAGTATTCCTGTACGGTGTGGAATCTGCATCAAGTGGGACTGACGGATGACATCGAAAAAGTTCAAAGAAGGGCAGCTCGCTTTGTATTATCGCGAAATAGGGGAGACAGTGCCACAGACATGATACGTGAATTGGAGTGGCAATCATTAAGACAAGGTGCTTTTCGTTGCGATGGGATCTTTTCATGAAATTTCAATCACTAATTTTCTACTCCAATTACGAAAACATTCTGTTGGCACCCACCTACATAGGGAGAAGTGATCATCACGATAAAATAAAAGAAGTCAGGGCTCACACAGAAAAATTTAAGTGCTCGTTTTTCCCGCACACCGTTCAAGAGTGGAACAGTAGACAGACAGCTTGAAGGTGGTTCATTGCACCCCTCTCCTAGGCACTTTATTGTGAATAACAGAGTAATCACGTAGATATAGATGTAGATATTGTTTTCATCAGTGCTTAATTTGGAGAAACACTACATGCACCATTTATAGTTAATATCCGTTTCTCTTTTTCTGACATGCCAGGTCTCCAGTTTTCATATTCTGGCTCATTTATCTTTAACGACCTCACAAAGACTTACATATATTTTTACTAAATCTCTTCGTTCTCTTTTTTTTCGTCCTAGATTTATTTCGCAGGAACTTATTTTGGAAACTTCCACACACACTAGATTCTGAACTGAGAAGTATAATCTTTGAAAGTATTGCATGTTAATAATCCATAATCCAGCATGGTATTTTGCCATAGCATTGTGATACTATCTACTGAACAAGGTATTAAGCACATGAGCTGCTGACATACTTAGTTTCTGCAGTCATCACAATTTTTTATGGGTCAATATCAACAGAACATAGTGGTGGATTAGTGTGATATCTGTACATCGTATGTATCTGTACATTGTATGTTCATCCCAGACAAGACCATTAATGACTTAAAACCGTTAAGACAAATCTTGATTTATACTGTTTATAATTATCACTTCAGTTCTACTTGTTATTGCAGACAATTACAAAATATTTACTTCTGTGCTTAGTCAATTTATTTACATCTATGATATAACGAAGGTACGTTTCCTAGTATTCATTTGTGATATGATTATGTGAAGCCATAAGAAATATAGCCAATTTTTGAGGTAGAAATCCCGCACATGCTTCAGTTATTGTTAAAGTAAATCAGTAATAAATCCACCCAGTGTAGGAGGACATAGAGTTTAATGTGGATGTCAAACCATAGTTCATGTTGTCATTTTTCTCACATCAACAATCATTGACAGAAGCGAAAGAAATTGTAAATAACAGACAAAAAGCCTAGGGTTGATTGGGGATCAAACTTGAGTCCTGTATATTTGTAATATTGCAATTTACCACTGAGCCACAAGCAGTTAGTAGTATTTATATTAATTTACTGAGTAGAAAACAGTTCACATGGTGCCAAATTTGGTAACATACATTATGATAGAGGTATGAGTGGTTCTTAAACAAAAATACATAAATATAAACTATTTTCAATATTTTAAATGAAACACATATTTTTTATTCGTCTTAATCACAAAGGTTTTTGAGCATAATTAGCAGTTTAGACTCTATAATAGCCGTCTTCAGAATCTGTAAGATGCATACACTGATCAGTCAGAACATTATGATCACCCACCTAATAGCTGGTATCTCAACCCTTGGCACAGATAAAAGCAGCAACATGTCATAGCATGTAAGCAAGGAGGCCTTGGTAGGTCGCTGGAGAGAACTGGTACCACATCTACACACAGAAGTCACTCAGTTCCCGTAATTTCCGGGGAGAGGGGTGGTGAACTCTGACACCATGTTCAGTCACATCCCAGATGTTCATATCTAGCAAGCTGGGGTGCCAGCACATCAAATGGAACGCGCCACTGTGTTCTCGAGCCACTCTATCACTCTCTTGGCCTTGGGACATGGTGCATTATCTTATTGAAAAATGCAATTGTCTTCGGGAAATACGATCGTCATGAAGGGGTGTACGTGGTCTGCCCCAATGTACACTACTCATTGGCCGTCATGGTACCTTGCAAGAGCTCCGCTAGGCACATGTATCTCAAAGTGAATGTCCTCCAGACTGTAATGGAACTACTGCCAGCTTGTCTCTCTCCTGCAGTACAGGTATCAACGAGCTGTTGCCCTGGAAGACGACGGATTCGCGCCTTCCCATCGGCGTGATGGAGAAGGTATCGGTATTCATCAGACCATGCAACACTCTGCCATTGAGCTAATGTCCAGTGCCGATGGTCAAGTTCCCATTTCAGTCATAGTTGCCAATGTTGTGGTGTTAACAGTGGCACATGTATGGGTTATCATCTGTGGAGGCCAATCATCAGGAGTGTTTGGTTCACTGTTTGTTCAGTCAGCCTTGTACTCTAAAAAAATGGTTCAAATGGCTCTGAGCACTTTGGGACTTAACTTCTGAGGTCATCAGTCCCCTAGAACTTAGAACTACTTAAACCTAACTAACCTAAGGACATCACACACATCCATCCCCAAGGCAGGATTCGAACCTGATGCCGTAGCGGTCGCGTGGTTCCAGACTGAAGCGCCTAGAACCGCTCGGCCACAACGGCCGGCCCTTGTACTCAGCTCAACATTGAAGATTGATATCACACTAAGTTGCCTAGTATATCGCAAATATCTGATTTCACAGCAAATCTGAAATATCAATTAGGAGGAAGTTTATGCTGTGGGACAGTAAACAGGGAACGTAGTATGGTGATGTATGATACTCTCTTGGGCCAACCATTCCCAACTGGAGCACCATCTGTCGGTAGATGTCTTTTACAGGTAGATCATGCGAATAATTCATCAAATATTAAGAAAAGTCTCTGTTTCAGATAATGATTTGTTATAAATGATGAAAATCGTACAAATAAACTAAACTGTTTCCTTTTCTTGTATCACTATTACCAACACTTTAAACATGGTAATATTCCAGACTTACAATGAATTTGTGCCCTTTAGCGACTCATCACACATGTTCTCCAAGTTGAACTCATTGCAAAATGTATTACCTATGAAATACAAGCTGTCTTTGGTAAAAGTTGGGCAGATACATTAACTACTACTATTCTATCATTATTCAGTTCTTTTGCTGTCATTATTTGTCGTTTGATGGCTTATGACAAATTCGGATATAATTTTTCCCTATGGACACTGAGGTAACTGCTTCTATGAAATTCTTCCATTATGGACTTTTTAATTCCTTTCTCACATTATTTCAACTCAAAATATACACTCCCAGAAATGGAAAAAAGAACACATTGACACCGGTGTGTCAGACCCACCATACTTGCTCCGGACACTGCGAGAGGGCTGTACAAGCAATGATCACACGCAAGGCACAGCGGACACACCAGGAACCGCGGTGTTGGCCGTCGAATGGCGCTAGCTGCGCAGCATTTGTGCACCGCCGCCTTCAGTGTCAGCTAGTTTGCCGTGGCATACGGAGCTCCATCGCAGTCTTTAACACTGGTAGCATGCCGCGACAGCGTGGACGTGAACCGTATGTGCAGTTGACGGACTTTGAGCGAGGGCGTATAGTGGGCATGCGGGAGGCCTGGTGGACGTACCGCCGAATTGCTCAACACGTGGGGCGTTAGGTCTCCACAGTACATCGATGTTGTCTCCAGTGCTCGGCGGAAGGTGCACGTGCCCGTCGACCTGGGACCGGACCGCAGCGACGCACGGATGCACGCCAAGACCGTAGGATCCTACGCAGTGCCGTAGGGGACCGCACCGCCACTTCCCAGCAAATTAGGGACACTGTAGCTCCTGGGGTATCGGCGAGGACCATTCGCAAACGTCTCCATGAAGCTGGGCTACGGTCCCGCACACCGTTAGGCCGTCTTCCGCTCACGCCCCAACATCGTGCAGCCCGCCTCCAGTGGTGTCGCGACAGGCGCGAATGGAGGGACGAATGGAGACGTGTCGTCTTCAGCGATGAGAGTCGCTTCTGCCTTGGTGCCAATGATGGTCGTATACGTGTTTGGCGCCGTGCAGGTGAGCGCCACAATCAGGACTGCATACGACCGAGGCACACAGGGCCAACACCCGGCATCATGGTGTGGGGAGCGATCTCCTACACTGGCCGTACACCTCTGGTGATCGTCGAGGGGACACTGAATAGTGCACGGTACATCCAAACCGTCATCGAACCCATCGTTCTACCATTCCTAGACCGGCAAGGGAACTTGCTGTTCAGACAGGACAATGCACGTCCGCATGTATCTCGTGCCACCCAACATGCTCTAGAAGGTGTAAGTCAACTTACCCTGGCCAGCAAGATCTCCGGATCTGTCCCCCATTGAGCATGTTTGGGACTGGA
The DNA here is from genome assembly GCF_023897955.1 of Schistocerca gregaria. NCBI lineage: Eukaryota > Metazoa > Arthropoda > Insecta > Orthoptera > Acrididae > Schistocerca > Schistocerca gregaria. The sequence goes on along the minus strand of NC_064920.1, from coordinate 434,318,430 downwards.
TGAAGCGTCGTCTCACGCGGTCTGCACGTCCAGCACGAACGCTGGTCCAACTGAGGCGCCAGGTGGAAATGGCATGGCAAGCCGTTCCACAGGACTACATCCAGCATCTCTACGATCGTCTCCATGGGAGAATAGCAGTCTGCATTGCTGCGAAAGGTGGATATATACTGTACTAGTGCCGACATTGTGCATGCTCTGTTGCCTGTGTCTATGTGCCTGTTGTTCTGTCAGTGTGATCATGTGATGTATCTGACCCCAGGAATGTGTCAATAAAGTTTCCACTTCGTGGGACAATGAATTCATGGTGTTCTTATTTCAATTTCCAGGAGTGTACTATCTTTATCTATAGAATTCGTGAAACTATTCTTCTCCATCCAGTTGAACACCAGTTTCCACAAATTGTTCAACGCTAATTAATGTCCTTTTGATGTCCATATTAATCCAGCTGACACGTTATTTTTAGTATTTTAGCAGCGTCTTGGCACACGGAAGCAACTGTCAGCCACACAATTCAGTTACAAACTCTTGCCTGACTGTCCACTATCGAGAATTCATTCTTAACTCTTATACAAGCTGTCATAACAAAGCTGTTCTACGGCCTAATAGATGAATTTGCAATTTATTAAGAACAATAGCACTAGTAATTAAAACCATATAATGAAATATATCTACATTTACATCTATACTCCACCTGTCATCTTACATACGCTACTGGAACCTTAAAAGTAGGCCATAATGTGATGTAGAACGCTTCTACTTTTACATCTACATGAATGTTCTGCAAGTCACACTTAAGTGCCTGGCAGAGGGTTCATCGAACCACATTTGCAATAGTTCTTATTATTCCAATCTCGAACAGAACGCGAAAAAAAACGAACATCGGTAACTTTCTGCGTGAGCTCTAATTTCCCTTGTTTTATTATGATGATCGCTTCTCCCTATGTTGATAGGAAACAACGAAACATTTTCGCATTCGGAGGAGAAAATTGGTGATTGAAATTTCGTGAGAATATTTCGCCGCAACGAAAAACGCCTCTGTTTTAATAGTCCCTCTCTCTCCCCACCCTCACCCCCACCAAATCCTCTTTTGCAACGTCTGACATTGCAGCTGGCTGAGCATTTCAGTGGCGCTTTCATGCTTAATAGATGAATCTGTAAATAAAGTATCCTTCTTTTCTTTAGATCGTCTTTATTTTTTCTACCAATCCTATCTGATACGGATCCCATAATGACGAGCAGTATTCAAGTTTCAGTGTTTTATAAGCCACTTTCTTTGTATATGCATTTTTTTTCCTGAGGATTCTTCCAACTATCCTCAATCTGGCTTCAGACTTTTTAAGTGGTCATTCCATTTCAAATCGCTCTGTGTACATACATTCTCCTAGACAAATAAGAAAAAAAATATTTATGTAGGCTTTCCATAGCTGTATCATGACATCATGTTATGAATTTTCACGTTACCTGTATTGTAGTCACATTTGATTTAAAGGATAGTGCATGTTTCATAATGTCTGTTACTATAATGTAATAAAATTACTTTTTTATGACAGGTTTTCAAATTTATTTATCTTATCAGTAACCTGGTTAAAAAAACGTATTTTAGTAGAAGGTGTTTCTAAAACGTAATTCTTTGGGATGGATGAGATAACGCTTCTTCCCATTTGGAGAGAGCAATTCCATTACCGTAAAAAGTATATCTCAAGCCCGGGATTATGGTTTCAGCAGTGTTCCCTGGTCATGCAAGTGCTAAGACTATCTATACTGCTAAGTGACTATTTTGGAACCCAGAACTCATTCCAAGTGACTGATTGTCTATCTAACGACTTCCAGGGACAATAAAAATTTGATTTCCAATATTTCGCGAGACTATTGACCGAATTTAAAAGTTATAACCCTGGTATAACATACTCATTAAGAAGTATAATCTTATGTCAGAAGTTTAACTCAATAAGTCAAGTATTAAAATTAGTAATTTCGTGTCTCTCTTAGGGCAGCTTAACTGACGGCATATAAATATTCGGGCTTAATTCATCTAGTATTTGACAATGAGGACACTTAGCGTCTTCTACATCTACATCTACATGACTACTCTGCAATTCACATTTAAGTGCTTGGCAGAGGGTTCATCGAACCACAATCATACTATCTCTCTACTATTCCACTCCCTAACAGCGCGCGGGAAAAACGAACACCTAAACCTTTCTGTTCGAACTCTGATTTCTCTCATTTTATTTTGATGATCATTCCTACCTATGTAGGTTGGGCTCAAGGATCCCACACCGCGCAGCAATATTCTAACAGAGGACGAACGAGTGTAGTGTAAGCTGTCTCTTTAGTGGACTTGTTGCATCTTCTAAGTGTCCTGCCAATGAAACGCAACCTTTGGCTCGCCTTCCCCACAATATTATCTATGTGGTCTTTCCAACTGAAGTTGTTCGTAATTTTAACACCCAGGTACTTGGTTGAATTGACAGCCTTGAGAATTGTACTATTTATAGAGTAATCGAATTCCAACGGATTTCTTTTGGAACTCATGTGGATCACCTCACACTTTTCGTTATTTAGCGTCAACTGCCACCTGCCACATCATACAGCAATCTTTTCTAAATCGCTTGTCTTCCAACAATCTATACACATAGTCTCAAACATTTTGTAATCTTTTCTTCGCTTACACGCTTAATGTCAAATATTTAGGACGTCATCTCATTTGTAAAGTAAACGTAAGTTTGAAGAAGTTTTATATGTGGAAGTTCGATTTCTTAAAGAATCGGTGACTTATGGGCAATTTACTATTATTTCAGAACAAAGAAATGCAGCTTTTACAGTTACTCTTTGGTAAAGTATATTTTCGACTGATAGCGTCCGCTGTGGATAGGCATAACTTTCTGTAGTAAGACATCTGATGGCTCTGGATTAGACCACAAACCATTGTTCAAAGTTGTTTGAAGTCACGGGAAGAGAAACTTGTAATGATAGTCATTGGAATGGACCAAAATGGCAAGTCAAGTGGTCAAGTCAAGTGGTTGTTACTATGAGTGGTATCACTTTTACACTAGGTTTCCAAACTTATCCACAGAGATGCAACACAATATTACATTTATGTCGGTGCATTGATAAGATTGACACAAACTTTTTGGATGAAATAAAAAAAGTATTTCAACATATTCTCATCAAGTCTATTGCATTTGGCTCAGAAAGATTCTGGCGGCTACTTTTAAATTTATTTATTCATGAAGAAACGGTGCTGAGTTCTGATTGCAGTGTTCCTATGAACTTCATTTGTCTCAGTTTGAGATAGTGTCACACAGTCAACCTGATAAAATAAAGACTCTTTGTCGCTATGTGATACGAAAGAAATGGCTTACGAATAACCCGATGAATCAAAATTCAGGTGAAATATAGAAAATGTGCTAACAAAAAGTAGACATTTAAGATTGCAGAGATATATCATAAATGTAGGCCCTCTAGCAGGGACGCTAGTAAGGAGAAGGAAGAGGAGATTAGTGTTTAACGTCCCGTCAGCAACGAGGTCGTTAGAGACTGAGCACAAGCACGGATTACGGAAGGGTGGGTAAGGAAATCGGCTTTGCCATTTCACACGAACCATCCCCGCATTTGCCCGAAGCGATTTATGGAAATCACGGAAAACCTAAGTCAGGATGTCCGAATGGGGGTTTGAACCGTCGCCCTCCCGAATGCGAGTCCAGTGTGTTAACAACTGCGTCACCTCGCTCGGTGGAAGCTAGAACAGTCATGGTGCCCTAAGGCAAGCACACAGATGGGGCACTCTCCCTCTCCGAATGCCTATCCTCACTCCACTCCATTCGCAACCCAGCAAAATGTTACCCACACTTCGTCTTTCGGTCAGCCCACCTCCTTGCCCACAGACACTGGGTGATTCAGGAGGAATGTCACATAATTTGTGAGGTGATTCAACATGTGAAAATAAATCGAAAAAGTCCTATGAACATGTGTCCGATTTTCAATCGTCACGGAACTGGAGCTGGTAGAAGACTACACACATCCATGAATGATTATGTAGACAAGTGAGAATATTACTTACCAAAATGCTCTGTAAGCGCTGTGTTAGACAGAATAATGGTGGGATAGATGACTAATCCGTCCTACAAGAGGTATCCAAAAAGTCCCCCATACATCTCAGTTCACTTGTCAACGTATTGGATGAAGTGTTGTGTTGCACATCAAACATCATCTAGGCATTCTTTAATGTGGGAAACAGCATGGATGATGCGAGCGACAAATTCTTCACGTGTATCCACCTTTGTAGTATACGCATCCCTTTTTAACCAGCCCCATACACAGAATTCTAATGGGGTTAGATCGGGTGATCTGACACGCCTCGGTTGAGGAATTGTGTTATTCAGGTACAAGTATACTTATCTGGTACTGTGACACGGTGATCCATCATGTTGCAAGTACATCTGTTGCAGTTGCTCTAATGTCATGTCTTCCAAAAACTCAGGCAGGTCTTCAATCAGGAAATGTGTGTACGCTGCGGCTGTCATGCGATTTGACAGGAACTCAGGCCCTATCACTAAGCTATCAGTCATGCCAATCCAGAGAACTCTAACTTGGAATCTTGTTTCCCTCGTGTTATGTGGTTTCTCCATCGCCCCTGTGTGAGAACTCCAGGCATTCATGGTCCATTGCGTGTAAATGTAGTGTCACCTGTAAATAAAGTGTATTGCAAGACATCTCTGTGTACAGCCAACCATTCGTAGAATTCTGCTTACTGAGTCAAGTGGATGCAGATGTTGCACAAGCTGCGCATAGAATGGGTACAAGTCTTTGCAGCGTAACATACACCACGCTAGGGATTGTGGAATACCAAGCTGACGGCTAATATGCTGTGTAACTGGTGGAAGGACTCAGTTGCACTAATGCAATAATGCAATAATTCTCAACTGACTAGACTGTCTCATGTTCTGATGTTACATGTACACTGCGTAGTGTTCGGATTCAGTGTTTGAAAAATCTTGGGAAATACCCTTGCAAGGAGGTTAAGCGAACAGAGGAATGTCTCTGGTATTCTGTCACAGGTACTGCCATAACAGTACCCGTACACAAACAACACGTCTACGTATTCTGCGTGGGTGAACGTATGCGATGTGTTAGTATTCACGGACACATTGAACATGCTGAAAAAAACAACACTCAAGGACGGCATGCACAAGGCCTCACGATCGCTCACTGATCCATTTCACGATAGCGCACTGGGTACGCGTGCAGCGGTAGCCTCGGTGCTACATCACAGTGCTGCGTCTGTTGGAGAACCCCCACACCTCCTGTAGGATGAATCAGTCATCTGTCCCACCATTATTCTGTCCACCACAATGCCTACACGGCATTTTGGTATGTAATATTTACACTTATCTACATATCCATTCATGCATGTGTGTAGTCTTCTACCCACTACAGTTCCCTAACTATCGAAAAGCAGACACATGTCCTTAGGACTATTTCGGTTTACTTGTGTAGAAATACCACACAAATTATGTGACACTCCTCCTGAATCACCCTGTACACACATCAAATTACACCAGGGCCCGTACAAGGTTACCGCAAGAACCGTACTCTAAGGGGGTGGGGAAAGGCGAGGAGAAGGGGGATGAGTTTGATGGAGAACACCATGATCCCTGTACAAATTTTACCTTACTTAACGATCAGTCTGGTTTCCTGTTAAATGAAAAAATCCAAATTTAGAATGTTAAGAGGCTGCATTCGATTATAGTCCTACTGCCGAGAGCACATCCATTGTTGATTCTACTTTTCCTTAAACCGGACAGCTTTGATGAATACTGCGGCAGTCGTCTTCCATGTGAACACATGTGCAAATATCAGAAACGTTTGGTGACAAACCTCAAACCTTGCGACTGGCATACGGTTTGAAATTTTCGCTGCTATTCAGCGGTCCGTGCGCATTCAAACTAAGGGCCGTATTGTTTTCGGTATCATGTTTCAGCAACCCAATCAGGTGTGATGTACGAACGTGATGGGCCTGTGATTTGATTTATGCAAGACTGTAGATTGGATCGTAAGAACTTGTCAGGTGCTAAAAAAAGAAAACATAGGTGTGACATCCTAAAGGAGCAGTTGCAGCAAAGAGGTTCATTACATAAATTTTTAAACTGAACTGATAGTGTTTTTGTGAATGTACAGTGCGATGCAAAAGAATTTGGTGTCATTAAAGCTTCGAAAGAATGTAGTGTTACTAAAGCTTCATCAGCTGATAATGCTGGAGAATAATATGTTACATACAAGCAAGAATTTATGGCTGATGCAACTGCACCACTAGTGGGAATAGCTTGTGACAGTGTTACTGCAGAAGAAACCAGAGAAAGCCAGCATCATCAGGTAGAAAGAAAATCGTCCAAGGAATGTAATGGCCGGGAACCTCGCCAGATATGAATGATAATTTTAGGATAAGAGTAATTAAGAGCTCCGCAAGGCAATAGAGAAAAAATGTAAAATTTCTTGTGGATAGCGAGACAAGAAGGTATTTTACTTCTTTATTGAAAAACTTAAGCTTGTACAGAGTACAAGATGGATAAGACGACTTCCCGCATCCCGAGCAACAAGTGCGTATCACTTAGCAATCACCGTCGAGAGTTTAAACTGTTCCGTCTGAATCTTTAATTAACAAATCTGAATCCATTTGAACTCGTCAGAATTAATAGCCAACCCTCCACTCCCATCAAATGACCATTCATGAACTTTGAAGACCTTTTCCCAAATGCAACAACTGCGTTAAGAATATTTATGTACATGCCAGTGTCTGCAGCCTATGCAGAATTAAAGATCATTATAAAACTATCTGACGTCTTCAATGAACAACAACCAGCTTAGAGGTCTTGCCATAATAGCATTGGAAAGACAGACAATTTAACATGAAGAAGTTGGTGATGGTCTTTGCAACTCAAAAAGCAAGAAAAGTGACAATATCGTTAAGTAATTTTTAAAATTAACTCTGTACAATTTACTAGGCTTTTCCCCATTTTATTTATCGTTAGAGCGAATCTATTAAACTGCATGCCTAATTTTGCATGATTATAATGGAGCACATAAAAGGCATTACTACCTGGTCAGTCGAGCTTCGCTCGGAATCATTGCGAAGTTTTACTACCACGTGGTTCAAATGATTCAAATGGCTCTGAGCACTATGGGACTTAACATCTATGGTCATCAGTCCCCTAGAACTTAGAACTACTTAAACCTCACTAACCTAAGAACGTCACACAACACCCAGCCATCACGAGGCAGAGAAAATCCCTGACCCCGCCGGGAATCGAACCCGGGAACCCGGGCGCGGGAAGCGAGAACGCCTCCGCACGACCACGAGATACGGGCTACCGCGTGGTCAACAGTGATAATGGACCATGAAAACAAAATTTAAGACTGCATATAAATCACCTTTATTTCTACGACTGCTCTCAACGGCTGCTTATCGTAAATGCAGGTAATCGTATCAGGTAATCAGGAGACTAAACACTGAACCAGCTACTTTTTGCATCTTAAAAAATCAGTCGCCACAGATGCCACTATATCTGTAGTAGTCTGTGATTCCCTAAATTTATATGCAATACTGTAGGCAAATTTTTAATGTATTACAAAATCAGCATATGTGTGCTTGCCTGTTAAATGTGCAAGTTAAAAGAACAATATCAGACATTATGATTCCGGACGTATTTTTTGAAGATTATTTTGCAAGCGACATGGCTACAATGAAGTTTTATTTCGCAATTTAATGTGTCACAGAGGGAATGGCACCCATATGACAGTTTGTAGTTGGGAAGGGGAGGGGAGAGCGAGATCTGAATGTACGAAGTATTTTTAATACACACATCAAAAAAAAGTTTTGTATCACCCCGGTTCCCAGAACTCCTGAAGATAGACGTTGTCTGTGGATATTGTATCACAGACACAGTCTCCTTTGACTGTTCACAGATGTCACTAAACCCTCCCAAAGATGTGAACAATCATGCATAAGCAGCGCCTGTTAGACGGAGACGGTCCGATAGCCGATCAGTTCCAGTCATTTCCACCAGGAAGGAGGTACACGGGTCGTGTTGTCTTTAGTTCAACCATGCCTAGATGGTCAATACCGCGGTTTGAACGAGTCCGCATTGTTACTTTGTGCCAGGAAGGGCTCTCAACAGGGAATGTGTCCAGGCGTCTAGGAGTGAACCAATGCGATGTTGTTCGGACATGGAGGAATACAGAGAGAAAGGAACTGTTGATGATTTGCTTCGCCACCCAAGGGCTACTAATGCAGTGGATGGCCTCTACCTACGGTTTATGGTTCGGAGGAACCCTGGCAGCAATGCTACCATGTTGAATAATGGTTTTCGTGGAGCCACAGGACGTCGCGTTACGACTCAAACTCTGCGCAATAGGCTGCATGATGTGCTACTTCACTCCCGACGTCAATGGCGAGGTACATCTTTGCAACCACAACACCATGTAGCGCAGTACAGATGGGCCCAACAACATGCCGAATGGACCGGTCAGAATTGGCATCACGTTATCTTCACCGATGAGTGTCGCTTATGCCTTCAACCAGACAATCACCGGAGCCGTGTTTGGAGGGACTCCGGTCAGGCTGAACGCATTAGACACAATGTTCAGCAAGTGCAGCAAGGTGGACGTTCCCTGCTGTCTTCGGGTGGCACTATGTGAGGCTGACGTACGCCGCTGGTGGTCATGGAAGGCGCCGTAACGGATGTACGATACGTGGATGCCATCCTCCGACTGACAGTACAACCATATCGGCAGCACATCGGCGAGGCATTCGTTTTCGTGGACGGCAATCCGCGCCCCCATCGTGCTCATCTTGTGAATGACTTCCTTCAGGATAACGACACCGCTCGACTAGAGTGGCCAGCATGTTCTCCAACCATGAACCCAATCGAACATGCCTGGGATGGATCGAAAAGGGCTGGTTATGGACGACGTCACCCAACAACCACCCTGAGGGTTTAAGCCAAATCGCCGTTGAGGAGTGAGACGATCTGGACCAACAGTGCCTTGATGAACTTGTGGAAGTATGCCACAACGAATACAGGCATGCATCAGTGCAAGAGGACGTTCTACAGGGTATTAAAGGTACCGGTGTGCACAGCAATCTGAACCACCACCTTTGAAGGTCTCGCTGTATGGTGGTACAACATGTAATGTGTTGTTCATGAGCAATAAAAAGTGCAGAAATGATATTTATGTTGATATCTATTTCCAATTTTCTATACAGGTTCCGGAACTGTCGAACCGAGATGGTGCAAAACTTTTTTGATGTGTGCATTTTGGAAGGTGAGTGGAGACCTGTAAGTAGCCATAAAATAGTTCCATTTCTGATCGTGCGTATACCGATTTTTAAATAATTTTCTTGAATATGAAAATAGCCTGACTACACTATATTTTATTCCTTTTCCAGAGAGTCCCCGGATATGAGAGCTCTTGCACAGAGGGGACTTTTGGAAATGTGAAAACTCTTTTTTTTTTTTATAGATGTGAGGAAAGACGTTCCGTAAGATCTTGAAAAATACTTGTGTTGGTTTTAGGTACAAATTATATCATTTTAAGTGGATATTCATATATTTTTGGTGCATATTTTCCTTGTTTTAGTGTATATATCCGGTATTTTTGTGCATATTTTAGTGCATAATTGCGGACATTTAACACGGCAAAGCGAATTGGAGATTTGGATGGGGTAGCAGCACCGTGATGTTTATATTTGAAAAAATATAAACGGAGATATTATGATATCTACACTGTCCGGAGTTATTGCAACTCGTGCTGAACACGTTACGCTCCATATATAAATTCACTGAATTAAAATGCGTTTCTTCTAGGAAGTCTAAGACCACGCGAAGTTATCGATAAGCTAGTAATTAGCAAACTGTTGGTTCGTTTGCGAACAGCTTCAAAGAAACTTATCCGTGATTTTCATCGAAACTGTCGAACTGTACATGCGCGCGCGCACACACAAACACACACACACACACACACACACACACACACACACACACACACACTCCCCCCCCCCCCCCCCCCCCCACACACACACATCTTCATAAAAAAATGTAATAAGGCAAATGATACAAAGTGTAAACAAAATTACATTCTGTATAAAAATTAAGGGAGGGGGGTGCAAAATCAGTGTCGGCAGGTTGCGCTGAAATTCCTTAAACCGGCTCCGGATGACACCTTTGCCCTGACTACTCTTCTCCTACGTGAGTGAAAAATGAAATAAATAAGAAAAACTTAAAAAACAGTCTATTTTATTTGAAATACTTTGGTGAAACGAAATATAATATTAACAATTTTTCTCTGATTTATCCATACATGAAACAGCTGTTCGTCCCTGCATCATTGCACGTAACAAATTCTGCAAGCATTGACATAACAATAAGAACTGCAACACCACGAGATTATTAGTGCAAATTAACATTGGTACGTCATTGTTGTCTTAAGTACTGGGATTAGACATATGCCTGTTATGCATTCGCAAAGCTTGTGGCCATCTTTTTCCTTGGTCGATCTACGTGTCATCTTCCTTTCAGGGTGTAATTGAGGATTTCCTTGGGAACAGTTTCTCTGTCATTCTATTCACGCGTTGTTTTCACTTTTTTCTGTATTCAGTTATTTCTTTATTAAAAGCGAGACTAAACAAGAATGAGTAGATAATTTCAAAGGAGTACATAAGTTTGAATGTCTGTCTCGGTAACTGATTGGTCTGTGTGGCTGACTGCCATGCAGAGGACCCAACTTCGATTCCCGGAACCACCAGCAACTTTTCCTTAGTGGATGGACTGGTATGGTGTGCAGTCAGAGTCGCAAGGCCGTCTGAGAAGCTACTAGACCGATTAGTAGCGGTTACAAGGTCAAGAAACCCGACAACGACTGGGAGCGTTGTGTGCTGACCACATGCTCCTCCACACCGTATCCGATGATGCCATTCACATAGGATGACAGGACGGTCGGTCCGGCCCGATTAGCCCGTGTAGGGACTGAACGCGGAACTTTACTTCTACCTTTACATAAGTTTCGTTTCTTGGAAGGACCATGGAAAGAATTACTGCTTCTCTGTGTCTGTGCGACTGTTATTTCCATGACTTTATGTGTACGATCTGTGCAGGATAGACATGTAGGGGCTGAAAATTGTTTGTGGTTTATATGCTTGGAATTTTCCAAGTATGTTCTTGAGATAAGTACAGCATATTGCTCCTAGTTCTGCAGTTAGGATTTTTCAACATTTCTGTTACACTCTCTCGGCAGTCGAACAAGTCTGTTATCTCTCTTATTGACAGTATTTCCAAATGGGTTAACCGTTCCTGACTGATTACAGAACGTAAGTACTTTTTAAAAATCTTTTTAGTTCGGAAAAAGAACACTCAGTTTTTGCATCAGATGTGCGTAGATTATGTTACATACATCACAACAGCTTTACGTAAAGTTCTTATCAACATTACCTGCGCTGGAAACATAGCGATTGGTTATAATGGAACTGACGGTGTCCCGATTGCTGCACTGGAGACTGTATATATCGCGGGATGCTGAAACATCGTAGGTATGTTCATTAATCCGTTCGTTCACGGAGTATGCTGAAAAAAAAAAACAATAGTTGCACTTTCTCCCACCAAGTGAAACTATGGCGCTATAAGCAATCTGAATGTGGCGTGGTTGCTGGAAAAGGGGTTCTGACACGTTTATTAGGCAAAGGAAACATGCTACAACGTCTGTTCGGTGATTGTTTCCCGACAGCAACATGCGGCATCTGTAACGCAGCATGGTCGCAGCATGTCCAGTGTATTCAGAGTTATATGTCACGTATGCTATCCTTCAGATCAGAGCAGTCTTCATACATCCCTGGTAGACACGATCTTTCAGATATCCCCACAAACAGAAGTCACATGGACTTAGATCGGAGGATCTGGAAGGCCATGAAATTGCTTAGATATCATGTAGTTATTACCGACGTTTTCTCGAAGCAAATCTCGCGAGCGACATGTGGTGTCGCCTCATCTTGCACGAAAACGGTGGTGTGGACACAGCTGCGTTCTTGCGAAATTGGAATCATGTGTTGTGCAAGGATGTCTTTAGAAAGTGCAGACGTCACTCTACACCTAACAGACCTACGAGGTATCATTTCCTCGAAGAAAATCACACCGAGAATGAAGGAGCTCGTGAAACCACACCACACAGTCATAAGCTGAGGGCAGTGGACATTCCTGTACAACATGTAGCGGAGAAGAACCCCATATGCGACAGTTCTGCGGATTCACGTCACTGTGCGGAGGGAAACATGCCTCGTCTGTTGAAAGAATATTCTCTGGCCACATATCATCCATTTCCAGGCAAAGCAAAAAAGGAAGCGAAAATGTAATGGCGTTGTAGCCAATTTGGGGTTTCATTTCATGCACATTCTGAATTAGGGATATCAGTGCGAAATGCGCCATAAATTCTTCTGAACTATTGACTGCGGGAGAGAGAATTCCCGTGACGCAGCTGGAGCACTGGCTGTAGAATATGACCAAATGGGTGCACAATCAGCTGTAACCATAGCAACTTCGTTAACAGCTGCCGTGGGAATGAGCCGCCTCCCTCGCCCCGCTCCACTACGTACTTCACCTGTTTTTCAAATTTCTTGCTCATATTATTCAGCCCATTTATTGATATGAGGCGGTTTCTGTAAGCGATATTCCCGAAATTCAGCGCAGCTATTGCTTCTGATAAAATAACTTTACCAGCAGTGCACGGTTTATTTTCTCAGTAGCCATTGCGTTTCGTATGGCAAAAGAACCTTTTTAACCCTTTACACAAAGTCACTTCACAGAAAACGAAAAAAAAGCCCTACATGTCGCCAAGGGACTGACAACGAACTGACGTCAAAACAGGAAACATTTCACATTACGTCTGCTCACAGCGTCATATTTTCACCTGGTGGTAGAAAGTGGAACTAATATTTTTTTCAGCATAATCCGGGAGCACACTGGTTAACGAACATACTCACGATGCTTCAGCGCCCCGGTGTATACAGCATACACTGTTATTCAAAAACATAGGTTGAATAATTTTGTAGCGAGCAGTTTATATGAAAACTGGTTATATGCAACGTATGTGACTGCAACATAATTGATTCCTTAAAAACAGGCATTTAACTGCGAATTAAATGCTGTCAATGACTGAATAAAAAGTGTTACATGTACAAGACTTCTGTCCTTGCAAAGCTCGTCGAAGTGCTTCTCCGCTACTGTAATTTGTTTGTTAGGCAGTTTACACACAGTGACCCATCTTCAGACATGCTAAACGTTTCGTGAAGTAGTTTATCCACCACGCTGGATTTAGTGTCTTTAGCGTTACCTTGGAAGTACCCGCGGAATAAATTTTTGAATCCTGGTATACTGTCATGCTGTGACAAAAAATTTGTGGATGTTCTCAACTATGACGAAATGGAGGGCTGTTTCTTGACTAGCCTCTACAGCACCTTTAAAAACTAAATTTAAATTATGACTTGACTCTTTTTTTTTTTTTTTGCCCAATATTGTGCATGCCACTCATGACCGATTCTACGTTATCGCCTTCGACAAAACGGTTGTTCATGTTTAGACTATTTGTTCTGTGCACTACATTAACTAAATATTCATATCCTAGTGCAGATTGATCTTTGATCTTGATAAAGAAGGTAAATGAATCGCATATCTTAATGCCAGATTGAATTTCAAAGCAATCATTCATTATTTTAACATAGTGAAAATTTATCCCATTTTAATTTTTTGTCTTTTTTTCCTTTTTTTAAACTCCAGAGTACATTTCCCTCGGGCTATGGCGACGGCAGTCCCTGCCTAGGTAATCCCCGACTATTATAGCTGGATAATTTCCTTCGCTGTGCGATGATTATTTTCCACATAACCTCTTTGAGTAAGCAACAAAACCCAATGTGACGCAGTTCTCAACAATACAGTGACCCACATTGTTGCTTAGCATCAGCTTGAGGCGAGACGGCGTGCGAGAAACAAGAATATATCCGTCCCCAGTCAGAAAACTGTCAAGATAACCGTGAAATGCAGTAAGAACAAAGAGCAACAAAGCCATAGCAGTTAGAAGGTAAGCCACCAATAATTACACGAGTTCTACCAATCCGTAGCTCCCAAAAAGTAGGCTTCAGATGGAGTTCTTCAGATGCATAATATAAATTCTCACAGGCCTATATATTTAACGTATACGGAGAATTCGTAAATTAGTCAACCATTCTACTTTCGAGGTTAGTCTGAGGCAGTTTGTGTTGTAACTACAGGAAAATCGAAATGCTACATAATTATACATTCTACTACAAAGTTCTGTAGCAAATGATCTCTGAATTCGCTTGTATAGACATTGTGTGACAAGTCGAGTGTCACCTTTGTGTCTTAAAGCATATGTTTTACATACATATATCGTAGTGGATAGTTGCAAATATTGTACAGTCTCCTAATAATTTGGACCACAGCTACAAAATTTATTTGTCTTGTACCATCAATCATTTAGTGAGATCAGTAAGAACTACTTGTAAGTGCTTCTGAGTGTCATATGATCAGGCAAGAATTCTGAATGTTGAGGAACAGATCGTCTGAAAATTGTCGATTTTGTTGAAGTTTTCGTCTAACTCTATATGTACGTTCAAACAATCGAAAATCCAGGATGCAATGTAACAATATTTTGAAAAGGTAAGTTGCTACTTGTCATATAGCGGGGATGCTGAGTCGGAGATAGGCACAACAAAAAGACAGTCACACTATAAGCTATCCAGGATGGCATGTAACAATATTTTGAAAAGGGAAGTTGCTACTTGTCATATACCGGGGAGCTTTCGGTCATCAAGGTCTTTGCCGAAAATAGATGTGTGTTTGTGTGTCTGTCGTCTATTTTAAACAAAGGCCTTGATGGCCGAAAGTTTATATTGTGACAGTCTTTTTGTTGTGCCTATCTGCGACTCAACATCTCCCCTGTATGGTGAGTAGCAACTTTATTTTTATACGTAAGTTGTGGTATTGTCTAGACTCTTAGAGATCGCAGTGCCACACCATTGTCGGCAACACATACTGATACCATAGACGTTAGGGAGTGCTCCCAGCAATCCGCAGTGACGTACGGTAGTCGCTCCTGAACACCACACCTCTCCCTCAGCACTGCAGCGCTGTTGCACTGAGGTCAATATGGAGCCGAACTTGGAGGCACCCTGCCCACTTCGAAACACCAGCCACAGCAGTCAACGTCATTGTGCAGGACAGTGACAACTGCTGAAATTTCTTATGAAATGTACATTTGCAAATGATGAATTCTGTATGGCAAGACAACAGTTTTTTTAATCTGCACAGGAATTGATGCTTCATAGTCAATGACAGTTTCACATTGTTTTATATTCCTTTGGTAAAGAACTGGGTCAAAGTCAAATAAATCTTTTATTCATTAGTTTAAGAAAGTGAAGTTACACTCCTGGAAATTGAAATAAGAACACCGTGAATTCATTGTCCCAGGAAGGGGAAACTTTATTCACACATTCCTGGGGTCAGATACATCTCATGATCACACTGACAGAACCACAGGCACATAGACACAGGCAACAGAGCATGCACAATGTCGGCACTAGTACAGTGTATATCCACCTTTCGCAGCAATGCAGGCTGCTATTCTCCCATGGAGACGATCGTAGAGATGCTGGATGTAGTCCTGTGGAACGGCTTGCCATGCCATTTCCACCTGGGCCTCAGTTGGACCAGCGTTCGTGCTGGACGTGCAGACTGCGTGAGACGACGCTTCATCCAGTCCCAAACATGCTCAATGGGGGACAGATCCGGAGATCTTGCTGGCCAGGGTAGTTGACTTACACCTTCTAGAGCACGTTGGGTGGCACGGGATACATGCGGACGTGCATTGTCCTGTTGGAACAGTAAGTTCCCTTGCCGGTCTAAGAATGGTAGAACGATGGGTTCGATGACGGTTTGGATGTACCGTGCACTACTCAGTGTCCCCTCGCCGATCACCAGAGGTGTACGGCCAGTGTAGGAGATCGCTCCCCACACCATGATGCCGGGTGTTGGCCCTGTGTGCCTCGGTCGTATGCAGTCCTGATTGTGGCGCTCACCTGCACGGCGCTAAACACGCTTACGATCATCATTGGCACCACGGCAGAAGCGACTCTCATCGCTGAAGACGACACGTCTCCATTCGTCCCTCCATTCACGCCTGTCGCGACACCACTGGAGGCGGGCTGCACGATGTTGGGGCGTGAGCGGAAGACGGCCTAACGGTGTGCGGGACCGTAGCCCAGGTTCATGGAGACGGTTGCGAATGGTCCTCGCCGATACCCCAGGAGCAACAGTGTCCCTAATTTGCTGGGAAATGGCGGTGCGGTCCCCTACGGCACTGCGTAGGATCCTACGGTCTTGGCGTGCATCCGTGCGTCGCTGTGGTCCGGTCCCAGGTCGACGGGCACGTGCACCTTCCGCCGACCACTGGCGACAACATCGATGTACTGTGGAGACCTCACGCCCCACGTGTTGAGCAATTCGGCGGTACGTCCACCCGGCCTCCCGCATGCCCACTATACGCCCTCGCTCAAAGTCCGTCAACTGCACATACGGTTCACGTCCACGCTGTCGCGGCATGCTACCAGTGTTAAAGACTGCGATGGAGCTCCGTATGCCACGGCAAACTGGCTGCCACTGACGGCGGCGGTGCACAAATGCTGCGCAGCTAGCGCCATTCGACGACCAACACCGCGGTTCCTGGTGTGTCCGCTGTGCCGTGCGTGTGGTCATTGCTTGTACAGCCCTCTCGCAGTGTCCGGAGCAAGTATGGTGGGTCTGACACACCGGTGTCAATGTGTTCTTTTTTCCATTTCCAGGAGTGTATTTTGCACATGTTATGGTTTGATGAGCCTTCTGCCAGAGCAATCAAAGAAACCATTAAAAATATATCACTTTTTCAAACCAACAGCTCAATTCATGGAATCAATACTAGAAATATGAATAATCTTCACAAGGATTTAAAGTCACTTAGTCTTGTACAAAAAGGTGTATATTATTCAGGAACACACATTTTCAATAACTTGCCAGAAGCCATAAAAAGCTTAACAACCAATGAAATTCAGTTTAAGAGAAGCCTAAAGGATGTATTGGTGGCCAATTCCTTCTACTCCATTGCTGAATTCCTCAGGAGAACCATTTGATTTGTGTGTGTGTATATGTATACGGTCAATATAACTTCTGCACAATTTCAACGCAGTAATGTGTTCATTGTAAATAATATATAAATGTGTGTGTGTGTGTTTGTGTCTGTGTAAGTACAATCTAACTTCTGCACTATTTCAGTGCAGTAATGTGTTCATTGTAAATAAGTATTATAGTAGTCGTGTAAACTTTTTTATTTTAAATTTAGTGCATTAGTATTTTTAAAATGATTCTTTCATATAGTGTTCATTAAAAATGACGATCATTCCACTTGGGACCTGTGGAACGGTAATTAGCTTATTTGTTTGAGTTGTAAATATTTGTCATGTATTGTTGTTTTTCTGACATGTTCTACATCCTGGGGGAGCTCCTCACTACGGATCAATGGGAATGAAAGTAAATCTAATCTAATCTAATCTAAACAGTTATGGCCAGACGAAAGTAGCTTTGTCTTTTCGGAACACAGTGGCGAAGAGAATTAGTGTTGTAATGTAAGTGACAACATAATGTTTTATATATGGGCGAACATACATGAAACCACCTTAGTTTTCAGACAGTTGTGAATATGTATTCGTTGTGGTTCGTTTGTAGGCAACTGACGAAGAGAAAATGTCGGAATTGCCTCTAATGTACCATTCTAAGTTTCCGATATTGCACTGGTTCAGTTTAAGAAATATCCTTTAAAATGTTTTTAGAATTATTAGAGCAATGTCTAGAAATGCTGTGTTGAATTTTTAATGCGTTGTTTATTATAAGTTATTAAACAAAAAAAATTATTGTTAATTACAATGTGGCGGTAGAAAGGCTTTATGGAGGGGGAAGCACAGAAGAATAGCATTTCCCTATTTAAATGGGGATCGTGGTTTAAATGAACATGGACGGATATACTATGTGCGTAAATCAACAATTAAGAGAGGGGCTGAAAATAAAAACAAAAGTGCAAACGGGGATAAAAAATTTTTGGCTGCAGTAAAGCGGTTTTCCAACAAAACTGAAAACAAATTATAAGAGCATATTCTTACATTTGAAGAGATGACGTTCAGTTTAAGTACGTCGGCGCAAGAGTATTTGCGTTAGACATTACATATCGAAACGCATTGACCCATAATTTCAATGCGGAATCCATAGCGGGCAAAGAATGGGCTGCATCCAAGAGATATCGCCGAATCAGAAAAAGTCTAATCTAAGCAAGGAGAAGAAATCTAGGACTACACTTCCACCTGGGAAAAGGAAGTGTTTCGGAGAGTCTATCGGGAAACCACCACAAAAACTCATCCGTAAAAGAGAGGAATGGTGTGGCGAGTTGTGTGACGAAGATCGAGTGGAAGAAATTATCATATGCGTGAAATGCAAAACGTTGATTCATGGAAAGTGTATATGGGTGGGGAAAGGAGTGTATAATTTATACCGCAATCCTTGCAAATAGTGATGTAAGAACTGTAATAAGTACCATTTCTTAGTCTTAGACTAGCACATATCTTTCAAGTGCAGGGGTATAGTTTATGAGGGTGGCACAATTTATGCACCCACTGATACAAATTAGCAGTCCAGATTCCTAACTTGTACCATTTACAGATGAAAAAAAACTTTGATAGTTTGTAAACAATTAGACACCAGTTTCATATTTGTATCTTACTTCTAGCCTGAGTTATCAATTTATGTAATCAGGGAAAGACTTTGCGGACTCCCTGTACAAACTCCACCCGACATCCTGTCATAGGCAGCACGCCCACAAGGCTAGTGTGTTTCTGGAAACCAGCTCTCCTGAAGGGCAATGCAAAAGACAGGTGAAGTGTTTAAAAGATGTCATAGCTCAGCTAGGTCGTGGAGGAAACCACTACAACTCCACTGGAGAATAATGTCGATGTACAGCGAAGCAATGAAGGGACCAAGGGGGCAGGTTATGCAGTAGGGTCAACTGCTGCCACTAGGCGTAATTGAGGCATTATGGCATCAATATACAAAGGTTACAGGTTCCGATGTGTGATGAGAACTGGTGCCTCAGAGCCACTAGAGTCTCCACTTCGACCACAGAGGTGGAATAGGTGGGAACTGGAATGCTCTTTTTCTTGGAGGACTTTTTCTTGTCTTTCCTCTCCCAACAAGATTATGGCGATTACAAGGGCCTCTCTGAATCATTTTCAGATAAAGATGACGATCGCAAAGCCCTGCGACCAGTAGCCTGCGGCTCCTTGAGCCATTGGCTGGTTTCCGATTGTAGACCGGTGAAAACCTTGGAAGAAAGTACCTGGAGGGCCGCCTTTCTGGTGAGAGAAGGCAGAGGAAGGTGTTTTGTCTCCGGCTGAGAGGTGGGGACCAGTGTTCCTGGCGGGTGGGCAGCCATTGCTCCCAAAGTAGGCGTGGGGGAAGCAGCAACAGGGGAGCCCCCAACCATCGTGGAGACAGACAAGGTTGAGCGGCCCTGAGTGTCCACTTTAGATCGCCAAAGGGGGCGACGTCATCGTAGCTGAAGCATTTGATATTGTTTGAAGTGCTCGATGCAGTCACTACATACTTCTTCTTGTCCTCTCGGTAATTGAGTTTCTCCAGAGTCTTATATTCTTGTATTTCCTTTCCCCTCTGCAATCTGGTAGGCAGGGAGACTGGTGGTTTCCACAGTTGACTCAGATGGTGGGAGGTGCACTGGGAGGGTTTGCATGCAGTGCTTGTCCACAATCCTTACAGACAGGGTAGCATTGCAAAGTAAAGACATGAACCTAGATTTCAAGAGCTTGAAGCTCTGCATAGGTGGGGAAGGCACACGGTTTCTCATTGCGTTCTTTAGGCAGTGAATTGCCCTCAGAGGTCAATATGAGGGCACTGTTAGCAGCCCTATTGTCCTTTGGCCCCCTATGTACATGACGGACCAAGTGTACAGCCCATCGCTAAAAGTTGGCATGTAGCTCTTCATCGGATTGCAAGGGCAGGTCTCTGTGGAAAATGATGTCCTGAACTAAATTAGACTGCTATAGGGAATGATAGACACATGTATGGCACCCAGCTTGTAACAAGCGAGCAGTGTCTGTGACTGGGCAGGGAATGCTGTCTTGATCAAAATCAACCCACTTTCCATTTTAGAGCTGGCTGCCTCTTCCTCCAACTTGTCTTTTGAGTTCTCCACAAAGAACAAGGGGTTTGTGACCAAGAAGGAATCACCATTAGTCCTTCTACAAACCAAGTATTGCTTGGAGTATTGCTCTGCTTGCTGCTTAGCCCTACATTCCTCGCAAGTGTAGCCATGGAATGGAACATTTTAAGGTCGTATCTCTCTGTGTTGAAAGAGGAGAGTCATTTCATAGAGATTGATGGAGCTGTATGGCCACCAGTGGTAGATAACTTCATCTGCTTCATTTGCAGCTGACCTGCCATGATTTCACTCACCTCAAATGGAAGCTGTCCCCATGGGCGCCACCCAGACTCCGCATTGGCTGCTTGGCCAATAAACCATTGCTTAATGTCCCCATGCCACAGTCAGGATGAGCACGTACTCCTTGGCATACATAGGGAGTTTTCAGCTCAGGCACTAACAGTGTGATCCATGTGTGGCCAGGGGGCTACCACTATGCAGGTAGCAGGCATCCCACAAGGGGAAGGCTACCATGCTGCGTTTTGTGTGTATTACCAAATTAAAGGGTATGGTGTACAGATGGAAAGGCACAAAGGTGGGGCACATACTGCAGTGGGCGACCTGCACGATCTACACTTCGGGAGAATTTAGTAAATTGGTGGCAGGTCAAATGGGGACCATGTGTTTATTTAAGGAAAAGTTGTAGAATTCGTTGGAAGTGGAAACTCGAGGCTCAACCATAATCCAGGTCCAGGCAGGGTCAGCAACAAGAAAATCATCCAATAGAGAGGCAGGAGCAGAAAGGGATAGTGGAAGTATAAATATGCAGCATGGAGGAGAAGTAATGCTGCAAAGGCTGGGGCCCTGTGGTGGACAAGCGTGTAAACAAAAGAGTTGTGAGACCCCTAGGAGAATACAATGAAACCCCGACAAAGCTTTGCACAGATGTGTTGGGTAGTGCCTCTAGCATGCCCATCGATTGCGCCATGTCGCTCTTTTCAGTCCTGAGCGTACAGTGAGCACATAAAGATGATTAGAAAATAGTGTCTTCCTTCAAGTATTGGTCCCTACCTTGAGATTTCGCCTAATTTTAAGCAACCTCACATAACGTACCTGTCAGGAATTTCCTTCTTCATGACAGTTCTCGGCCACACACTGCAGGGCCAATGAGGTTTAGCAAACAGTTGCAAATAACACATTTTTTATTTTCTCAGTTGTTTCAATTTCGCGATGATCGAAGTTTGCTTTCCGAATAGCCCTCGTACTATATGCATAGAATGAGACTAAACAGGGGTTCATCTATTTCATTTCGTGATGTAACTTTAGAGATTATATTTATTATACTTGGGTGCTTCACAATATAGTGAAATATTAAGGACAAAGGCTGTGTACAGTTTTGTAGCTCTAAACCATGATTGAACTGACAATACTTAATCTAGAATATGACGCTCATTCACTTACATGAATCGTTCTTACTGTTGTAATTTTCACCTACTTTAATATAGCTGTACATTGTAAACGTCTGGATGTGGGAGGACACACACTTACCAATAGTCATACCATTCAATGTCAATTAAGAATAGAATTATTATTTTTAATACGGTGGCTGTTCAAAAGCTGATAAATGAGTCTCAAGTTTAAGACTATCGCCAGCGTGTATCAAAAGGTAGAGATGGTGCCGTACTGAGGAATGGTGGTAGCCGCTAGAAGATCTCTGAGACTATAGATATTGTAGGTATGAATATCACAACTGAAATTCAGTCGAAGAGGAAGGTAGATCCCTAAAAAGGGCAATCGTGGAAGTTTGACAAACATAGGTGCTAGGAAGGTAACTGCGAAGAAATCTTGGCTAACAGAAGAAATAACTCAAATGATTGACGAAAGTAGGAAGTACAAGAATCTTGAGGCAAACACAGTGTGGCAAAGCTGGTCGATGTCCATCATCCTGCTTAAATTTTTGCCAATTTATTTTTCGAAATATCGGTATTAAAGTTCCTACATTACGCACATAGCATGTATATTATCAAAATGGCATAAATAAACTCCCTTATAAATTTTATAATTCAGTCCATTCAGTTTCTTATCCTGATTGCAATGAGCTAATTAGTTTCATCAGAAATAATGGCCATCAAAAGTAATTGCGATTATAAAATTTCGAAAGTCTAGTCATAGGTAAAATCTTATGAGCTAAGAGGTAAATTAAGAAGGAAATTAAAGAGTTAATTTTCCTCTTTCCCGTAAAGTCTTTAAATTAATCCAAACCTAATTAGTTTAAAACATATTGTTAAATAAAGATTTCACGTGGTCTTAACTTTCAAAGTTAATTATAGCCAGTTACTGTGAAGTTTCGCAATTTGTTGATAAACTTTTGGTCGGCTGATGTTTCTGAATCTATTGACACTCATATTAATGAACAAGAGTCCTTAATTAAAAATTACTAGATTTTCAATAACTATATTTTAACATAATATCCTAGAGCGATCCCTTATATGGCCAACACTCGCACCATTTCAGTCAGTCTTGCTTTAGTCTTGTTCCAGTCTTACTTTGGTTTTCGTTCAGTCTTGTAACCAGCTAGATACAGGGCTAATCTTGCATCTGTCTGTTCTTTAGTCCAGCCGCGGGATCGTTTTGAGTTGTATCGCCGTTCGTGCATGCGCGCTGAGAGCACTTGTTTTATAATAAAGAGCAACAGACAATTAAAATGCGTGTTGACGCATTGAACAATGTTTGTGGCTAATAACAGTTCCGTGACTTTTTATACTTAACTTCATGTCATGCAACTAATGTTCACTTCAACTGTACTACGTGAAGTTATACTTCTGAAAAAGTAAGGACTGTTATGCTCCACATATGTCGTAACTAACTACCTGTTTGGAAATATTAGAGACTGTGAAAGACACAGTCATCAGCAGCCAGGATCTTGACGACGTGTTTAAAGACAGGTAAACTTCAAGTTCTGAAGTTAAAAAGAAGTATCTGGCAAGTCGTTTTAAGAACAACTCCCAATACAGGACTTTTCAGTCGATATTCTATGCCTGCTTGTCTTCTTCGTATCTTTCGCGGGTGGCTATTTAACTGCAGCGCGCGCGCTCTGCTGGGGCTTGAGCTCGGGTATCAGCTGTGTGAGCGACAGTGACGTGTGGTACTGTGGATGTATGCAGCGTGGCGAGTGGCCGAGTCGGTACGACGCAGGAGCATGGGCAGCTGCTGCGGCGTGTTTAGCCGTTGCAATGCAGATCCGCTGCCGACGGTGATTGGTGATCTGGTCGCCTGATATGTTGATGGCATTTAAGGGAGTGCTAGCTACGCACAACAAATAAACATGAACCGTGCTTAATGCGTAGCTAGAGGTCACACCAAGTAGTGCGGAAGTCTGTGCCTGGCGTTCGATAGAGCGGGCTGAAATTGTTTTCCCTATTTCCTTTTTCTATGTTATTATGTTCTGTGTTTGTTGTAGAGACATGGAAAATCAAATTTTGATAGCCGTTACTGGGCACGTGTTCACGTAGGTTAGCTCAGCTTGGTTTCATTTGGTGCTGTGTATAATTAAAGGTTTATTTATAACCAGTTGTCTGCCGCTGATGTGTTTATGTTTCAGATAATTGGCAGCGGTCGACGCGAGCAAACTCCGATCGGGGTATCACGATGGAAGAGGGAAATTTAAGGACCTTGATCGGTGTCTATGGTTACGTTGTTAGTGTCCTGCAGTTCCATCTTTCCGGTGGAGCGTTGTGGTTTTCCGGAAGTTTAATTGTAGCTCAAAGTTGAGTATAGTTCTACTTCACCTTCTGGCCCGTGAATCTCCTGTATCTGTTAGAAGCTTTCGGTCTGCTAGCGTCCATCACTAATTTTCAACGTAAAATTGAAACGGCGCCATTTTAAGACTATTTAATACGCTATTATTATATTCTGGGAATGAAATGTTTGTGAACCTCGCACCTGTAAGTAATACTAAATGGGAAGGCTAGTTGAGTGTATTAATCTGATAATACTTTTAATTTGTTAGAATTTGCTTAAGATCAGTCCATGAAAGATGCCTTAGTTGTTGGAAGCAGTTTTAGAATTTGATATGAGTTATGTGAAATCCAGTTTCTATGTAAGTCATGAAGCATGTTTAAAAGGTTTGTGTGATTCAGTTACGTCAGTTAAATTTGATTAATGATGGTTTTATAAACATTGTTTTAATTAGTGAAAATTGATTGAGTAAATTTTGAAAGATCTGTGTCTATCGGACTTAGATGCATTAATGTTTCAATCTGAGTCCTGCTGGTGGTTTGGTACGTCAGGTGCCTTTATTATAATCTTTGTTACTGTTAATTTCATTAAGAGCATATGTTTGTAATAATGAAGTGTATGGCAACTAAAAACTGGTTATGTGTTTAATTTCAATGTGTCGAAAGGGATAACACATCACGCAGCAACCAAGGCTTAGTCCATAACAGGTAAGACAGATTTACGTGACAACAGGAATGCACGAATACAGGAATGCAGCTCATTCAGGAATGAAAAAACTGCGCCAGACCCTTGTTGTCTTATAGAGGCGTTTGCCGAACGCAGCGACGTACTCTACCTGTATACATATCTCTGTATTTCAATACACATGCCTATAGCAGTTTCTTTGGCGCTTCTGTTTAAAAGGGAAATGTAGGGAAGACAAGGCGAAATGACTGGAGGAAAAATGTGCAGAAATCTAAAAAGAAATGGCCATCGGAAGGACTGAATTATCAAAACAAAGAAATAGAAAAAAATAAAAGATCGAAATTAGAAACAATCTTTGGTGAAAATAAATAAAAGCAAGGGCGTCTACATTAAGAGTGGGAAGGGTATGCAGTTTTTAGACGCAGAGGAGAGAGCAGATAAGCGGAATGAATGCACTGGAGACGTCAACGAGAGGAGGTCTGCATGACAAAGCGATAGAAGAAGAAAAGAGACTCTATATGAAAGACACAGGGGTCCAGTATTAGAGTCAGAGTTTAACAGAGTTTTGGAAGACTTGTCATCAAATAAGACAGAAGGAATAGATAAGATCCCTTCGGAATGTCTAAAATCATGGGGAAGTGTCAACCAAACGACTGTTCAAGTTGATAAGTAGAACCTATGAGACTGGACACATACAATCAGATTTTATGAAAACTGTTGTCCACACAATTACGAAGATAGCAAGGCCAGACAAGTACGAGAACTATCGTACAAGCAGCATACCAGCTCATGTATACAAGCTGAAAATAACAATGAATACAGAAGAATGGAAAAGAAAACAGAAGATCTTTTAGATGACAAATTTGGTTTCGTAAAGGTAATGACACGAGAGAGTCAGTACTGAAGTCGCGCTTGAGAATGGAAGCGAGACTTAAGAAAAGACTCATTCATAGGATTTGTCGCGTTAGAAAAGGCATCCGACAACATAAAATGGTGCACGATATTTCAAATTATGAGAAAAAAGGGAAAGACAAGCAATATACAATATGAACAAAAACCATAAGAGGGGCAATAAGAATAGAAGATCAAGAAAGAAATTTTCCCCTTAACAAGTTTGTAGCCTTTCTCTCCTACTACGCAATCTATATATCGAAGAAGGGGAGACTGAAATAAAAATGATCTGGAGTAGGATTAAAAATCACTGTGAAAGGCTGTCGATGACAAAACTCAGTGATAATATTGCTACCCACACTGAAAGTAAGGAAGAACTGCAGGAACTGTTGAATGGAATGGTGAGACTGCTGGTCACAAAATTTGTATTAAGAGTAAACTATAGAGGCGAAAGTAATGAGGAATGACAGACTGTATTTTGCGATGAACTGAACTTCAAAAATAGGAGCCACGTAACAGACTATGTTAAGGACATCTACTATCTAGCAAACAATATAACACACGATGGATGAAACAAATAGACTAACACGGATAAACGGAGAATTCGATTATACAGTTGTGAAACATATATGAATACTTCAATTTGAGGAAAAAGTTTCTGAGAACTTACATCCGGAGGACAACTATGAACAGAAGTGAGTCATAGCCCGTCAGGAAAACGGACAATAAGAGAATGGAAGCGTTTGAGAGGGCTGGTACAGGAGAGTGGAGAAAATTATGTATCCTAATGAGTTAAATGAACAGATTCTTCCCAAAATCGGCGCGAAAAGGAACATACGGACTAGAAGAAGGGCCGGATGATAGCACAAATGCCACGACGTCAAGGAATAACTTCTATGGTATTAGGGGGTAGCCTCAGAAGACTAAAACTGTAGAGAAAGGCAGAGATTGGAATAAACCATACTAATAATGCAGAACGTTGGGCGTAAGATACGAATTCGTGGCAGGCCGCATCTCAAATTATTCAGGAGATAGATGATAAAAAAGTGGCCTCTCACATTTACCACCTCGTGCCTTCCTCAGCACTGTAGTGATTTTTATATTACATATTCTACTTCATGGCTTTGTAAGACAGGTAGCGGGGACGTGTAACAAGGACAAATGTGAAATTGAAGGCGAAGACAGCTATAGATCCGCCAGGGAAAAAAATAAAATATTTGTATGAAGGTGGTGAGCATGTCGTGCATAATCAGTCGGTGTAGATGATTAACTTGACTTGTCTTCTGTGCTATTGGTAATTTTCAATAATTTCGATAGTCGATCTCTCTCTTTTGACTATGTTACTTGCTAGAACAATTAATGTAAAACATTACCTTCTTGTGCATCTTTACTTGGAACTAGTAACAGCAGTACACGCGAAGGCAACGCTCCAAGTTTGATTCCTGGTCTGGAATGGATGTGTATTTGTAATCTGTTAGGAAATTTCGTGATACCTTCCGTTCTGCTGTATAGGGAAATATTCATTATGTGAAGTAAATTATTGATGGTGTACCGAGATCATATCGGCGGTTGACTAGCCTAGTGGCAGAGAACAATGATGAAGTGCAACAGTTTCTAGCATGAAATCGGAGCTAACTGGAATAATTAGGGACAGTTACATTATGTGAACATACATATGTCTTCCAGAAGCCACCATAAGATGTATGGTGGAGGGTACATTGTGTTTCTCTGTTACTACACTCCAGCTCAATTCGCGAACAGTTTATAGGAAATCGTCCATCACTGAGCCTCGGTATAAGCTCGAGTTTGTCGGATTATTCAGGCATGATTCCTTCGTGAATCACATTAGGGGGGGGGGGGGGTGCGGGAGGGGTGAAGGGAGCTGGCCGTGGGTCGGAATGGAATCAATATGGTTTTTGAATCGTCAGAGAACGTGCGTTTACGGTGTTTTTTAACTATGTTCCTTTTTAAGCCTTTGCCACTGAAATTGAACGAGCATCTTCGTGGGCCTCTTAGGCTCACCTAATCAATGGCATTACAGAGATTGTGTCGAACAAACTGACAGACGAAGGGAAAGCAACACGGATGGAGACTGCTTCAGATACCATCGACTATTCTAAAATCATTAGGGGAAGTGGCAACAAAACGACTATTCACGTTGGTGTGTAGAATATATGAGTCTGGCGACATACCATCTGACTTTAGGAAAAGCATCATCCACACAATTCCGAAGACGGCAAGAGCTGACACGTGCGAGAATTATCGCACAATCAGCTTAACAGCTCATGCATCGAAGCTGCTTACAAGAATAATATACAGAAGAATGGAAAAGAAAATTGAGAATGCGCTAGGTGACGATCAGTTTGGCTTTAGGAAAAGTAAAGGCACGAGAGAGGCAATTCTGACGTTACGGCTAATAATGGAAACAAGGCTAAAGAAAAATCAAGACACGTTCATAGGATTTGTCGACCTGGAAAAAGCGTTCGACAATATAAAATGGTGCAAGCTGTTCAACATTCTGAAAAAAGCAGGGGTAAGCTATAGGGAGAGACGGGTCATATACAGTATGTACAACAACCAAGAGGGAATAATAAGAGTGGACGATCAAGAACGAAGTGCTCGTATTAAGAAGGGAGTAAGACAAGGCTGTAGCCTTTCGCCCCTACTCTTCAATCTGCACATCGAGGAAGCAATGATGGAAATAAAAGAAAGGTTCAGGAGTGGAATTAAAATACAAGATGAAAAGATATCAATGATACGATTCGTTGATGACATTGCTATCCTGAGTGAAAGTGAAGAAGAATTAAATGATCTTCTGAACGGAATGAACAGTCTAATGAGTACACAGTATGGTTTGAAAGTAAATCGGAGAAAGACGAAGGTAATGAGAAGTAGTAGAAATGAGAACACCGAGAAACTTAACATCAGGATTGATGGTCACGAAGTCAATGTAGTTAAGGAATTCTGCTACCTAGGCAGTAAAATAACCAATGACGGACGGAGCAAGGAGGATATCAAAAGCAGACTCGCTATGGCAAAAAAGGCATTTCTGGCCAAGAGAAGTCTACTAATATCAAATACCGGCCTTAATTTGAGGAAGAAATTTCTGAGGATGTACGTCTGGAGTACAGCATTGTATGGTAGTGAAACATGGACTGTGGGAAAACCGGAACAGAAGAGAATCGAAGCATTTGAGATGTGGTGCTATAGACGAATGTTGAAAATTAGGTGGACTGATAAGGTAAGGAATGAGGAGGTTCTACGCAGAATCGGAGAGGAAAGGAATATGTGGAAAACACTGATAAGGAGAAGGGACAGGATGATAGGACATCTGCTAAGACGTGAGGGAATGACTTCCATGGTACTAGAGGGAACTGTAGAGGGCAAAAACTGTAGAGGAAGACAGAGATTGGAATACGTCAAGCAAATAATTGAGGACGTAGGTTGCAAGTGCTACTCTGAGATGAAGAGGTTAGCACAGGAAAGGAATTTGTGGTGGGCCGCATTAAACCAGTCAGTAGACTGATGCCAAAAAAAAAGAAAAAAAAATTCTTTTCTGCAAACGGCCACCAGAGGGTGTTGGGCCTACTGCTACCAGTGACTCAAGTCCACGCTAGAGTCGACAGCCATCACTGCTGTAGCGCACACCTATCTTGACTGCTCTTTGACGGACATCCAAAAAAGTATCACATCAGTATTTCGATTTCACGAAAACGTTTATGGATAATTTCCTGCGTCTTTACAAATGTTGCTAATAACGCAAATTGCTGTGATAATGAATGAAGAAATTTAGGTCTTGTCTTTTGTTTTACATATTTTACGACATAAATCACTCAGCTTATTTGGCGTACAATAGATAACCAAATTCGAACTTCTATACAGGGCGAGTCAAAAGTCCTTGGACACCTTCATAAGTTGGAAGATTAAAGGAAGCCGCGCGGGATTAGCCGAGCGGTCATTGGTGCTGCGGTCATGGACTGTGCGGCTCATCCCGGCGGAAGTTCGAGTCCTCCCTCGGGCATGGATGTGCGTGTTTGTCCTTAGGATAATTTAGGTTAAGTAGAGTGTAAGCTTAGGGACTGATGACCTTAGCAGTTAAGTCCCATAAGATTTCACACACATTTGAACATTTATTTTTACTAAAGGGAAAATTGAAATGTGATGATGGGAACATAGGTTTGATGTGGGGCCGCAATTTTTGGAGTGAATTTCATTCATGGCCGCCACTTGAAATCCTCCATTTAGGATTCAAGTCCTTTTTTTAAATGGGAAGGGGAGTGTATGACACATCAGATAACACTGGCTTGAGGTCTGGAATTTAGTGGCCTAATTTGTTTTTGTCTATCTTGTACAGTTTAGAGGTTATTAATGTTCAAAGTTACCCTGATACCAACTCATGTCTCTCTTTGTTCCAGGTGATCTAAAATGGGTCTGTTGGTAACAAGGTAACTTTGAACATTAATAACCTCTAAACTGTACAAGATAGACAAAAACAAATTAGACCACTACATTCCAGAGCTCAAGGAGTGTTATTTGATGTGTCGTACACACCCATTCCAATTGTTTTAAAAAATGACTTGAATAAAAAATGGCGGATTTCAAGATGACGGCCATGAATGACATTCACTCCAAAAGTTGCGGCCCGATGTCAAAACTATGTTCCCATTATCACACTTCAATTTTCCCTTTAATCTTCCAACTTATGAAGGTGTCCAAGGACTTCCGACTCGCCCTGTATTTTCATGCTCCGTCTTCATCACCATTTGGTTTTTTGATACTCGCTCTTTTACAAAACAATTACGGACTTAGTTGCAAAGCACTGAGATTCCCACTTTTCCGGCTTTTGGAGCGATGTTAGCAAAAATGGTGCCCTTGCTTCAACATGCTTTAAAGTGGGCTGGCAGTCCCGTCAGCCACGACAGGACAGGGTGTTGCACGCGAAAATAATAAGGGAGTGGCCTCCGCGGACGTCCGTGTCGCTCATTTACATGCTGAAATAATTATAAATGATATATAGGAGTGCACCGAACTGCGCGGGCAGAAAATGGCGGCTTGCGTTAAAGTTAATAGGGCGGGGCGCACGTCTCGGCGCTTGCGGGCGCGCCAGGCCGTGCCCGGTCGGAGGGGAGCCCCTGAATTTATCTTGCGGACACAAAACGGAGGCCGTGTTAAAAAGGAGCGCTTTAGCGGCCGTAACTCATCCCGGCAGGCTTTAATTTAAACACCGCGTACGGGTAATGAAGGGTTGAAATATAAACGGCCAAGGAGGGATATATCTTCGGCACCCTTCCCACCCGACCTTCTCGATGAAAAGTACTCGCATGTTCCGACCTCTTCTTTTTTTCCTTTTTTTATGCGACTTATACTAGAAATTTTAGAGGAGCGCTGGTCTTTTTATTCAGTTACATCATTCATCCGATACCCTCTATTCAAAAATATTGACCACAGAGTGCCGCGTTGTTTGAGGCGTCATGTCACGGACTGAGTGGCCACTCCCGCCGGGGTTCACGTCCTCCCTCCGGCAAGGGTGTTTGTGTTGTTCTTAGCGTAAGTTAGTTTAAGTATTGTGTAAGTCTAGGGACCGGTGACCTCAGCAGTTTGGTCCCTTAGGAATTCACACACATTTGAACAATTGACCTCAGTGTTTCTGGATTAGACTGGGTTTCAAATGCCAGGTACCAACAATTTAAGGAAAAATGCATCAAAGAAAACAACAAGAAAATGGTGGCGATCATTAGAAAAAGTGAAAATGTTAGTTATTTCGTATATTTTTTTAGAAGTCCACGGTCCTCGGCATTGTGGCTGGGATGTATGCTAATGGTTCACCAGCCTAAATTGGAAAGATTTTGTTTCCGTATACTCATCGGACACCTTCCCTTGCAAACTGTAAGTATTGTAATTTAACTGTATTTTATTGTAACTGATGGAGGTGAAGGTGTGACGAGTATTGTGTTGTATTTATGTCGCTAGTGACGATGAGTAACAGAATTGAGGAGACGAAAGGCAGTGACAGTGCACAGCCTGTTCATCTCGAACAGCCTGAATAGCATTACTGAACACAGTATCCGTACTCAGTGGACAGTTTATATGATCTCACACAAAGTCGAATGGTCTCGGTTTTAATTCAGGAAATTAGTGCATCGTCTGTTGGTCAGGAGCGTTACAACACCATATCACCATCCTCCCCCTTTCTAGGGATTAATTTTTACTGTCATACAAATTTTTTAAGAGGAAGGGAGGGTGATTAGTGTTTAACGTCACTTCGACAACGATGTCATCAGAGATCGAGAACGGGCTCGTACTGCGGAAGGATGGTGAAGGAAATCGGCAGTGTACTGTACAAAGCAACCATCCCGGCGTTTGCCTGGAGCGATTTATGGAATTACAGGACAACATAAATTTGATAGGCCAGATGAGGATTTGAAGCATTGTCCTACCAAATGCAAGTCCAATTTGCTACCTATTGCGTTACCTCGCTGATTTAAAAAAAATTATTGATAACATTTATTCATAGCTTAGGATAAAGATACAGCTACTACTTCACATAACTTTTACAGACATAGGAATCAGGACCACAAAAGATCTGCCACATGGTTTATAATCGAAAATTTGAGCCCCACACAACATATCCGTTTGGCTAATAAATATTTTCTATTTGGTGCTTTCTTTCAGACATGTCTGAAAGAACAGACACCATTTTGAGCCTGCAGCCACTATGAATCATAACACAACGGAGTGAAAGACAGTAACTGTCAGTGGACATTGATTCATATCAATGGGACAAGTTGGCAGTTGATGGTTGGAGTGCTGACACACTATCTGCGTATCCTGTAATGCTGGCAACTGATGTGCATGGGGATCATATCGACCTGCACCGATTCAAAAACAGTCTGAAGATGATGCACTGAAGCGTTGAAACTGGTAGCGACAAAATAAAATAAAATCGTAAGGACGGCTTTGGGTATTTTTATTTATCACGGAAGTTGAAAATTTGTGCCAGACTGCTTACTAGCCAGTTGTGGTGATCACTACGCCATCCACATACATTGGTCACCACAACCACACAGTCAGCCCTAACACGCCCCATGTCAGACGCAAATTCTCAACTTATACCATACACTATTGACGTAATGCTCCTGTTCATTAATCTCATTACTCGCGGCATCTCGCCGATTCCTGTGAGTTGGAGCTTGGTGTACATCTGCACTGCAGGGATTATTTGCCATCATTGCCTTAATTATCTATGTGGTGTCTGTTCTTTTGGACATCGGCATTATGTTGTATAAATTGAGAATCTGTGTCTGAAGGGAGGTGTACTAGGATAGACCGTGCGGGTGTGGTGGCTACTGTGTCTGGATGGCGTAGTGGTCAGTGCATATGCCTTGTAAGCAAGAGACCTTGGTTCGAATCTCGGTATGGTACTAATTTTAGGATTGCCTAATTGATATAAATCAATGCCCACTGGCAGCAGATTTCTTTAATTCTGTTGTGTCTTAATTCATAGTGACGACAGGATCAAAATGGTGTCTGTTCTTTCGAATATGCCTGTAAGATCATACACCACACATATAATTAAGGCAGATGCACACCACAGTCGAACTGTTACGGGAATCTGTAAGGTCCCGCAAGTAACGAGGCTTATGAGAAGAGACATTACATAAGTAGTGGGCGGTAAAGTTGGGAATTTGGCTCTGGTGGGAGGCCTGCTAGGGTATTCTTGCGTTTTTAAGCTGATTATAATTATTATACAAATTACTGAGATGCAGTAACTATTGGCATAGTGTTGATTGCAGGCTAAAGATAATCATTATTGTTATTGTTGTGGTCTTCAGTCTACAAATTGGTTTGATGCAGCTCTCCATGCTACTCTATCCTGTACAAGCTTCTCCATCCCCAAGTAGCTACTGCAACCCACATCCTTCTAAATCTGTTAAGTGTATTCATGCCTTTGTCTCCTTCTACGGTTTTTACCTCTACGCTGCCCTCCAATACTAAATTGGTGATCCCTTGATGCCTCAGAGCACGTCATACCAACCTGTCCCTTCTTCTATGCAAGTTGTGCCACAAATTCCTCTCCTCCCCAATTCTATTCGGTACCTCCTAATTAGTTACATGATCTACCAATCTAATCTTCAACATTCTTCTGTAGCACCACATTTCGGAAGCTTCTATTCTCTTCTTGTCCAAACTAGTTATTGTCCATGTTTCACTTCCATACATGGCTACACTCCATACAAATACTTTCAGAAACGACTTACTGACACTTAAATCTATACTCGATGTTAACGAATTTCTTTTCTTCAGAAACGCTTTCCTTGCCATTGGCAGTCTACATTTTTATCCTCTCTACTTCGATCATCATCAGATAGTTTCCTTCCCAAGCAGCAAACCTCATGTGCTACTTTCACTGTCCCATTTCCTAATCTAATTCCCTCAGCATCATTATGTGGACACAAATGAGAAACATCGATATGTGAAAGTATATGGAAGTGTTTATGTCACGCGGAACATAGGGTTTAATTATGAGTAATGTGCACTGAATTAATGCGTAGAATAACGACTGAGACAATTTGAAACAGTTCAGTTAGTACAGCAGTGAAAGAATCGTCACCAACAGAGCAGTTTTTTAAAAATCCTTTGCCTTGTAAAAGGAACAATACAGAACAAAACGGAGACTTCTTATGTTAATGTTTATATTTTCTAAACTTCAGAGCTCGTTGAAACACAAAACGGTGATCATATTTAATGCTACTGACAGAAGTTATCTAGAAAAAGAGTACCAAAATATGCGTAATGGTGTTTTTGGACATTGGCAAATATACAGTCTACCTCTGTTAACTCCTCCTACGACTTGGAAAAGGTAATGGTTTTATTTCATTGTGCAAAAGGACCAAATTGGAATTTACGATAGCTTCCTGATTAACCTACATATTGCTTTATATTCACAAAGTATTATGCACCAGAGTAATGAACATCGGAAATAGGTAGCCCAAAAGCAATACATTAATTAATTAAATGTCGAATCTTTGTCGGCGGCACATCCTCAATGAATCACAAAGCGAATATTTCAGTTTATCCTTCACATCGAGGTATGATGGCTATCGTGTTCCTGTATTTTAAACACGTCTGAGTCTTTGTAATGTTACCTCGTCCCCACAGTGTTATTTTTGTAATTGTAAATAACAAGGTAAAATGTTCGCGAGGGTAGGAGACACCACATTGTCAGCAAAAGGAGAAAACATATAGTAATGAAAATTAGAGGAAGCCGTTGAGTCTAACACTGTTCTTGCGGCATAAAATAGTTCTGCATGAGAGTATTTCATTACTCATACGAGTTTTAGTTACAGGATCAGAGGTCGTCTTTGGAGACCTATAAACTTGGTGACACAAATCCATGTTCTTGTTAACTGTTGATTGCAAAGGTACAGTTTGTACAATAATAATAATTAGGATCGGACTTTGTTACGAACATAGTGTGCAGGTTCGACTTATGAATGCAGAAATACGTATGCGATAGTGCGCTTTGGTGCACTATCGTTGCGTTATCAGACTACTTCCAACTAATTTAAAAGGCTGAAAAACTATAGACAGTATATGATTATTATAGTTCTACTGAAGTAAATTCGTAAACGATTTAAAGATATTATTATTTCACAATAAAATTCGTCGTACAATGAATGATACAATCTTCTATCAGCGAGGCTCGAACAAAAAGAAGGAAGACTGTCTATGCGTTGTCTTATCTTTTAACAAATGAAAATCAAAATGTTCACAGATAATTGTGACAGCGAAATAAAATTCATAGTCTGAGATATAATCTTATCGCTAATATAGTTGAAACATAATAATTTGTAATTTTAATGGCGGGGACAATGTCTATTGCAGTACATGGATGCGCCATTCAAAGTACTTTACTCATTAAATTCAGGGGATCGAAACAGTCAAAATACAATATAAGTAAACCCGTAACTACTGTTAATGAAACGTGCAGTGGTTTTGTTAAAACAATCGTCTTATTTTAGACTAATAATGGGTTCTTGAAACCGGCTTGTAAATCAGCATTATAAAAATTGATCTCTTCGTCATGACATTCACGCATGGGATATGAGCAGAACAAATCTGCTAAAGCTTTGCAGTAAAATACTAGGTGCCGTGTTTTAGGGTTTAAGTCTGGATTTATTGCTACGCTCAGGACCACATTTAGATGGACTTCTGCTCATCCCTCCCCTCTCCCCCCACCCGACTCTGGAAGCAGTCAGCAAAAACCAGAAATAACTGTGTGGGGCCTCTAGACTTTAACACTTTACAGGATTAAAATATTACGGGTTAGTTCAAATGGATTGAATTCATCCATCAATCTTTACGAAATATGGAGTGCAGTACAATTGGGCTTTTGGGTGTTATTCTTGTGATAAGTTACTCTGAGAAAACATATTGCATAGGAAAATGGCATTTAGCATACTTTCTTGAAGTCATGTATACATGTATGCCTTTAGATATATAACTGTCAGTGTAAGAATAATTTCAAAATAATTTCACTCAATGTTTAATGACAATGGAAATCAGGAGTTGGAGATGCTGGTTTAGAGTGATTGTCGGATGAATCAACTGATGAAGACGAGGTGAGGCGGACCGAAGGACAGGATGTAGGTAACGATTGCTGGATATATAACTGTCAGTTATAACTTTAGATATATAACTGTCAGTGTAAGAATAATTTCAAAATAATTTCACTCAATGTTTAATGACAATGGAAATCAGGAGTTGGAGATGCTGGTTTAGAGTGATTGTCGGATGAATCAACTGATGAAGACGAGGTGAGGCGGACCGAAGGACAGGATGTAGGTAACGATTGCTGGATGCACCAGGGCCCATTGTGGTGGCTATGATCTGAACAGTGAGGTCGATAACCAGAACAGCAGGTAGGATGCCTCAGTGTAATCTGGTTATATCGCAAAGCGGCATCACGTAGCCCCTCATACTCAGGTTACATGTGACAGCTCTATAAAGGAATAAGAACTACATAATTCACAACTTACATAAGTTGTGTTGAAAATAAGAACTTTGTTAACATACTAGTAATCTTACACATAGATAAGTATAACATTGATTAAATATATGAAAAAGATCCGTGTTTAGCTTGGGGGCCTCCCACATTTCTTTTTAAAGCATTGCTTAGTGTTATGCATACTGCGATATAAATAGGCAATTATCAGTTTGAATCAGCAACTGATGTCAATACCGGTCTTGTATAGTTAATGTCCACAACATGCAATGAGAGAGTGCCTCTGCTGGGCGACTTTCATTATGTGTATCACATAGTTTAAGTCAGTAATGACAACAAATGCCATATTACACATAGACAACTAGATTTTGTTTGAGACAACTGGAAATATCGGGTGCTTGACGGTAGAACATAGCCTTCATTAATGTTTTCATCAGGGTCACTCAGCGAGCACTAACGCACATAAAACTGTTTCGTGTGACGCGAATAGTATTCGACACAGCACCACGAGCAGGGTAACAGTTTGCTGGTCTCAACTCAACTAGCTGCAAAATTCTTCACAGGTTTCTTTTGTTGGTGTACTAGTCTGGTTTTCCACTTCAACAGGTGCTAGCTCCAGTGTTGTGTAGTTTGACTGCACACTCACTAACACAAAACATTTTTAAAACTGTTTTCAATGTGCCATACTCTTCCAGCACATATTTCTTATAGACACATGCGTTAATGTCATCCACATGGAGGAGGCCCTGCCGGCGGCGATAGAGAGCACTGGGTGCACCCGACTGCAAATTGTTGCTCATTCGGCACCAATGACTCCTGCCGTCTGGGTTCAGAGGTCAACCTCAGTACGTACAGGCGGTTGGCGGAATTGGTGAAGGCGGAAAGCCTCGCTCGCGGGGTGGAATCAGAGCTATTTGTAGTATCGTTCCCAGAACCGATCGCGGCCCTCGGGTTTGGAGCCGAGTGGAAGGCTTAAACCAGAGCCTCAGACGATTCTGTGGAGATCCGGGGTGAAAATTTCTCGACCTCCGCTATCGGGTGGAGAAATGTAGGGTCCCCCTGAATAGGTCAGGCGTGCACTACATGCGGGAAGCGGCTACAAGGGTAGCGGAGTACGTGTGGAGTGCACATGGGTTTTTTTTAGGTTAGAGAATTCCCTCCCTAGGCCCGACAAGACGCCTCCTGACACGCAGCAAGGTAGGAGTAGGCAAAATGCAACAGGGAATAACAATATTAATGTGCTTATAGTAAACTGCAGGAGCGTATATATAAAGGTCCCAGAACTGCTCTCATTAATAATCCGTCACAACGCCCATATAGTACTAGGGACAGAAAGTTGGCTGAAACCAGACGTAAACAGTAATGAAATCCTAAACTCAGATTGGAATGTATACCGCAGAGACAGGCTGGACAATGAAGGGAGAGGCGTGTTTATAGCGATAAGAAGTGAAATGGTATCGAAGGAAATTGACGGAGATCCGAAATGTGAAATGATTTAGGTGAAGGTCACGGTTAAAGCAGGCTCAGACATGGTAATTGGATGTCTCTATAGGCCCCCGGGCTCAGCAGCTGTTGTGGCTGAGCACCTGAAGAATAATTTGGAAAATTTTTCGATTAGATTTCCCTACCATGTTATAGTTCTGGGTGGAGATTTTAATTTGCCGGATATAGACTGGGAGACTCAAACGTTCATAACGGGTGGCAGGGACAAAGAATCCAGTGAAATTTTTTAAAGTGCTTTATCTGAAAACTACTTTGAGCAGTTAAACAGAGAACCGACTCGTAGCGATAACATATTAGACCTTCTGGTGACAAACAGACCCGAACTATTTGAAACAGTTAACGCAGAACAGGGAATCAGCGATCATAAAGCGGTTACGGCATCGATGATTTCAGCCGTAAATAGAAATATCAAAAAAGGTAGGAAGATTTTTCTGTTTAGCAAAAGTGACAAAAAGCAGATTACAGAGTACCTGACGGCTCAAGACAAAAGTTTTGTCTCAAGTACAGATAGTGTTTAGGATCAGTGGACAAAGTTCAAAACCATCGTACAATATGCGTTAGATGAGTATGTGCCAAGCAAGATCGTAAGAGATGGAAAAGAGCCACCGTGGTACAACAACCGAGTTAGAAAACTGCTGCGAAGCAAAAGGAACTTAACAGCAAATATAAACATAGCCAAAGCCTTGAAGACAAACAAAAATTACGCGAAGCGAAATGTAGTGTGAGGAGGGCTATGGGAGAGGCGTTCAATGAATTCGAAAGTAAAGTTCTATGTATTGACTTGGCAGATAATCGTAAGAAATTTTGGTCTTATGTCAAAGCGGTAGGTGGATGAAAACAAAATGTCCAGACACTCTGTGACCAAAATGGTACTGAAACAGAGGATGATAGACTAAAGGCCGAAATACTAAATGTCTTTTTTCCAAAGCTGTTTCACAGAGGAAGACTGCATTGTAGTTCCTTCTCTAGATTGTCGTACAGATGACAAAACGGTAGATATCGAAATAGACGATAGAGGGATAGAGAAACAATTAAAATCGCTCAAAA
This sequence comes from Schistocerca gregaria, assembly GCF_023897955.1. Taxonomy (NCBI): domain Eukaryota; kingdom Metazoa; phylum Arthropoda; class Insecta; order Orthoptera; family Acrididae; genus Schistocerca; species Schistocerca gregaria. The sequence goes on along the minus strand of NC_064920.1, from coordinate 434,279,270 downwards.
GAGGAAAGGCCGCTGGACCTGATGGGATACCAGTTCGATTTTACACAGAGTACGCGAAGGAACGTGCCCCCCTTCTTGCAGCGGTGTATTGTAGGTCTCTAGAAGAGCGTAGCGTTCCAAAGGATTGGAAAAGGGCACAGGTCATCCCCGTTTTCAAGAAGGGACGTCGAACATATGTGCAGAACTATAGACCTATTTCTCTAACATCGATCAGTTGTAGAATTTTGGAACACGTATTGTGTTCGAGTATAATGACTTTTCTGGAGACTAGAAATCTACTCTGTAGGAATCAGCATGGGTTTCGAAAAAGACGGTCTTGTGAAACCCAGCTCGCGCTATTGTCCACGAGACTCAGAGGGCCATAGACACGGGTTCACAGGTAGATGCCGTGTTTCTTGACTTCCGCAAGGCGTTCGATACAGTTCCCCACAGTCGTTTAATGAACAAAGTAGAGCATATGGGCTCTCAGACCAATTGTGTGACTGGATTGAGGAGTTCCTAGATAACAGAAAGCAGCATGTCATTCTCAATGGAGTGAAGTCTCCCGAAGTAAGAGTGAGTTCAGATGTGCAACAGGGGAGTGTCATAGGACCGTTGCTATTCACAATATACACAATATACATAAATGACATTGTGGATAACATCGGAAGTCCACTGAGGCTTTTTACAGATGACGCTGTGTTGTATCGAGAGGTTGTAACAATGGAAAATTGTACTGAAATGCAGGGGGATCTGCAGTGAATTGTCGCATGGTGCAGGGAATGGCAATTGAATCTCAATGTAGACAAGTGTAATTTGCTGCGAATACATAGAAAGATAGATCCATTATCATTTAGCTACAAAATAGAAGGTCAGCAACTGGAAGCAGTTAATTCCATAAATAATCTGGGAGTACGCATTAGGAGTGATTTAAAATGGAATGATCATATAAAGTTGATCGTCGGTAAAGCAGATGCCAGACTGAGATTCAGTGGAAGAATCCTAAGGAAATGCAATCCAAAAACAAAGGAAGTAGGTTACAGTACGCTTGTTCGACCACTGCTTGAATACTGCTCAGCAGTGTGGGATCCGTACCAGATAGGGTTGATAGAAGAGATAGAGAAGATCCAACAGACAGCAGCGCGGTTCGTTACAGGATCATTTAGTAATCGCGAAAGCGTTACGGAGATGATAAATAAACTCGAGTGGAAGACTCTGCAAGAGAGACGCTCAGTAGCACAGTACGGGCTTTCGTTAAAGTTTCGAGAACATACCTTCACCGAAGAGTCAAGCAGTATGTCGCTCACTCCTACGTATATCTCGCGAAGAGACCATGAGGATGAAATCATAGAGATTAGAGCCCACACAGAAGCATACCAACAATCCTTCTTTCCACGAACAATACGAGACTGAAATAGAAGGGAGAACCGATAGAGGTACTCAGGGTACCCTCCGCCACACACCGTCGGGTGGCTTGCGGAGTGTGGATGTAGATGTAGATCTCAAAATTTGGTTAAGTAAAATACAGGCAAAATATTTGCATGATAAATATGTATATATTTCATTGGGAGGTATACCAGTAACTCATAATAAGCAACAGATTCTACTATTACTACGAACAAACAGATGGAGTAGCGATGGGCTGTCCACATGTAGACGATACATTCCTAATCTGGCCACACGGACGACAACACCTCCATGACTTTCTGCAGCTTCTGAACTCGCTGCAACAGAATATCAAGTTCACGATGGAGGTAGAAGAAAACAACCAGATTCCATTTCTGTATGTGCTCGTCAAGCGGAGACCAGATGACACACTGGGATACAGCGTCTACCGTAAGCCGAAACATACAGATTTGTACGTGCATGACTCCAGCTGTCATACTCCTTCACAGCGAGAGGGTGTTCTGAGTACACTGGTGCACAGAGCACGCGAAATCTCGGACTGTGACAGCCTAGCAGCTGAATTGTAGCACTTGCAGGCCGTGTTCGGCACGAACGGTTACAACAACCGGCAGATAAAACGCGCCTTAAGACCGAAGAAGTCGAGACCGCAGCCTTTCGAAGACGAAGACAAACCGGTTGCGGCGGCGATTATACCATACGTCGGGAACACATCGGCAGAATACTCAGAAAATACAACGTCAAGTGCGTGTTTCGCCCTCCATCCAAAATGGAAACATTATTGGGATCAGTCAAGGATGACTTAGGACTCCGGAAACCCGCAGTTTACAGCATCCCTTGTCAGACCATCCGGACGGTACAGGAGAGATGTAGTGAACATAAACGCCACACAGACAACACACAGCTGACCAAGTCCGCCGTGGCAGAGCACTGCAGCTCACATGGACATGACATGCACTACAATGGCACGAACGTGTTACAGCAATCGAACATCTTCTGGAACTGTATTCTCAAAGAAACAGTGGAGAGCCGGCTGCATGACGAACTAATAAATTAAGACAGCGATTTCCAGTTAAGAGGGGCCTGGGATCCAGCTTTGACTAAAACAAAACGACAGTCTACACGGAAATCCGCTCCTGTCAGGACACCTGAAGTAAAAGAAGAAGAAGAAGAAGAAGAAGCATTGTCACTACGACGGTAGAGTTCCGCAAGCGGCCGTGGTCGCGGAAGGACTGCGGCCCATGATCTGTCGCAGGGGGCCGAGCTTCCCCCACCATCCAGCGCCGCCCTTCCCCCTCCACCGGCCGCAGGCCGCACGGAAGCGCCCAGACGGAGACTGCGGGAGAGGGTTGGAGATTATATAAAGTCTGTCAGAGATCAATCAGACACCAAGAATGCCTGAAGATTGCAAGAAGTCGGCTTGCCGAAATATAGCGTCTTTTGGACGACGCTATCCGGCTGAATAACCGAGAAATTTTCAAGATTGCAACAATAGATTCTATATCATGGAATGATTTTTTGTGACTCTGACCTTTCAAATTAAACATTGTTATCTCTTTGTATCTTACCATTCAGCTTGGCCAGGACAACATTATTTATGTATTTAAAGCAGAAAATTTACCTTCATGTATTTTCATTAAAGTCAAATCTAAATGTGAAATCTCAACACAAACGTCTCCATTTTTGAGAGCACAAGAAAAGTATATTTAAATAAGATAACATCACAGTAATTCTACTAAACTACAAAAGGTAGTGGAAATTCATTGTTCAGATCATGACTCCATACATGGCTCTTGTGGAGTGCTGTAGGAGATAGTTCTCTGTGCCATAATTTACAGTCCATACGAGATACACACTAACACTAAGAATGTCTCTTCGCTTTGTGTCTCTACTAACCAGTATTTACATACATACATTTCAGTTAGGCATTTTGAGGCACAGTCAGGGCAGTGACCAGTATTCAGTCCATCTGATGAGGGCAAATATTATTGCAAAGTTCGTTTAATGTATGCACTATCCATCTAAGTCATCCACCAGCAGCAAGTATCTAAGTATAAACCCACACGGACTTCTCCTAGTCTACGTAGATTTCATGTGTAAACATAATTCTAAGATTTTCTCCAGAATCACAAGTTAACTTAATTACTAATATAAACCTGTTATTCGTGTATTTACAATGTTTAGTAAAAGACAAATAAGATTAATCGTCAGTGTAGTTATTTCTTAAGATCGTGTTGGGAATATAATCCCTTTATTTTGTTGAGTCTAGGATAGTCTAATGAGTAGTCTCCTTAATGAGGAACCCTATGTAAAGTAGTTGCCATTATGGTTCTTACAGTGGTGAAGAGAAGATATTGGGTGCGTTTTCAAAAGCAGGCAGTCTACTACGTGATGTCTGTAAATGGCCTAACCTCATATCATAAGTTTTCTCAAGTGGAATTGTTCTGTAAGCATGACTAAAGTTTGATTACTTTGTCTTCCCAGGGGCATTCTTCTCTTGGAAGCAAAGAGGACATATCCACTTAGCCGGCCGCGGTGGTCTCGCGGTTCTAGGCGCGCAGTCCGGAACCGTGCGACTGCTACGGTCGCAGGTTCGAATCCTGCCTCGGGCATGGATGTGTGTGATGTCCTTAGGTTAGTTAGGTTTAAGTAGTTCTAAGTTCTAGGGGACTGATGACCACAGCTGTTAAGTCCCACAGTGCTCAGAGCCATTTGAACCATTTGAACCATATCCACTTATTTCTTTCCTTTACCTTACATGGAACTTCAGCTAATATGTACTGTGTAGAGTAGAATTACAGATTGTTTACTATTTGCCCATACAGTTCAAGATATTCTACCCAAAAGACACTGGGTAACTTTCAGGATGAAATTTCGATATTAAAATTCGCTTAATTTTGTGTTCGTGTAGAAATGTTCGCCATTTACTACTGGTGAAATTTGATGTATTGTCAGAGAGTAAGGCAGCAGGCTTGCCACGAGTTGGTATTTAGCCATTTAGAAGTTTTTCAGTAATCGGAACTGTGCTTGTAGATTTTGTGAAATCTAATCTGGCATATGAAAAAATTTCATAGAGTGTTACTCGATGTTTGAATACAACCCTAGGTGAAAGCAGAGTTCCGGTGACCTCAACAGATACGTTTTGCAGTGGTTCGGTTGGTAGTAAAGGGTGCAATTCTCTGCCTTCACATATCAGGGAAGCAAAGACTTATCTTTCTTGAACGCTTTGCTGCACTATAATGTCCACTTGCGTGAGTGTATATCAAATCAGAGCATCTTGAAATACGGTAGGAATACATAAGGTTGACAGCCCTGCACCAGGCTAGATATCCGAGCCTTTGCGGTCTCGTGTAGATAAGTTATTTAGATTGTAATAACAGTTAGTTTAGTGCAAATTACTCATTACATATGTGTATCAGTGCGTTTTTTAAGCTTACTATTAAAAGTCTCACTTTCCGTTACATGTTAGCCCAGAAAACGCGAAAAGACCGCAAGGTCTGGCTGTAATAGTATATTGGTTTACGTTTTGGCAAGATTCACTTAGAGAATCCCGATTAAGAGTTCTGTTTTTCTTTCCAGCAATCTAATTTGAACTTATTCATTGACTGTTAAGTTCATATTTCTGGAAAGTAACGTAAGTCTTAACTGTCAAATTAAACGCCTTTCCGCCGTCTAGTTTCCAAACTCAAATTTTATTTGACTTCCGGTTTCAGCAGTGTACTACGCCAACTTCAGGAACCTGACCGATGTGTAGGAAGATTCCACCTCGGTTCTGATCTTCGTACCCGTCGGTCAGGGGCCTGAAGATCAGCAGGCTGCTGCTGACTGAAACGACATATCATATGAGTGCAGTGCCTGTTGCTACAATTGGGAGATGCGGATAGACTAGACGTGGCCTACATCTGAATAAGAGAGGAAACTTCTTGCAATTATCTACAGGGTGCCACCATCCCATATAACACGGACTCTGTGGTCACTGGTGTCAGAGGGGCATCTTTTTTAGGTTAGTATCAGTATTCAAGTACCCTATTTTGAAAGAAGGGAAAATAACAGAACAGCGCCACAAATGTTTAATAATGCACAGGAAAGTAAAGTTGGCTTATTTCATTAAAATATTAGAGGATTGAATAATAACGTAGAACAGCTTCTTGTTTGTTTAGGAAGTTTAGAGAGCTCTGAAAAGATAGACATCCCTTACCTGTCTGAGCACCACATAATAAGTTAACACAGAAATATACGAGCTTAGCGCCAATTTCTTTGCACGTGTATACGGTATGTCCTGCACAGATTTTTTGTTTATATTTAACCGATTTTTTATGTTGTTTAGAAAATGCAACACCTTCTAAAGTTTTTGTTAATCATGTATTTTGGATTCTTGTGAAGACATTCCTGTAGCAACTTTCATCCCTTAACAAATATTACTTTATATCTAACTAAGATGAGAAATGTCAATTTTCATATATTTAGTTTAATTTTTTTTAATATAACGAAATATTTTCTTAAAAATTTTCGTCTCCTGTTGCTGTCCCTTAGGGGCGAATTTCTAACTGAGAAGAAAAGCACCAGTTATCATAGATGTAACCATAAAATCCTTTAGTAGTGCTTTGGTAATTATTTATTTTCAAAAAAGCTTTCAATCAATAATTTACCCGTTAGTGGTTTAATTTTCAAAAATACTGAAATATGCATTCTTTATTTTGTGAATGAGAAACCACATACCAGTTTCCATAGTTATAGCTTAAAATTGCCTTAACAGTAACATACTTTCGAAAAGCCTTCCATCCCCTATTTCACTCCTCTAGGAGTGGAATTTTGTACAACCACACCCTCTCCAAATGTCATGTTTTTATCCTTAGGTGTTTGGGCTGGATGATGATGAGATAGTGAATCAGTCTGACCTTATTTGACTCTCACAGGGGTTTAATTTACAAAAATAGTGAAATACAATTTTTTTATTCCTAACTGAAAAGCCAAATTTAAATATTCATTGATTTAGCTTCGCGAAGGGTTTCATAATAAAAATATTTTCATAAAAATATCATCCCATCATTTTTCAAAAATTCTCCGTCGGCTATTTCACACCTTTTGGGTAGGAATTCTGAACAATCTCTTATTAAACGACGTCTACAGTATGAGATCCACATCGTCTTCAAATTTGGGCTGGGCGATGATGAATCAGTCAGTCAGTCAGAACATTTCCTTTTATATATGTAGATTACACTATTGCAGCTTACTCACGCAAAAATAACATAGGAAAAGCAGGAATTGTTATATAGATTAAGACATAACGCAACGTGAAAATCATTGAGACAAGTAGATTTTGTAGTCATCAGCACATAGAAATGTGTGCTTGTGAATTAATGCTGAAAAATAATTCACTTTTAATTGTAACAATATACAGGACCGTCCATTGATCGTGACCAGGCCAAATAACTCACGAATAAAGCGTCAAACAAAAAACTACAAAGAACGAAACTTTTCTATCTTGAAGGGGGAAACCAGATGGCGCTATGGTTGACGGACTAGATGGCGCTGCCATAGGTCAAACGGATATAAACTGCGTTATTTTAAATAGGAACCCCATTTTTTATTACATATTCGTGTAGTACGCAAAGAAATATGAATGTTTTAGTTAGACCACTTTTTTCGCTTTATGATAGAAGGCGCTGTAAAAGTCACAAACGTATAAGTACGTGGTATCACGTCACATTCCGCCAGTGCGGAAGGTATTTGCTTCGTGATACATTACCCGTGTTAAAATGGACAGTTTACCAATTCCGGGAAAGGTCGATATCGTGTTGATGTATGGCTATTGTGATGAAAATGCCCAACGGGCGTGTGCTATCTATGCTGCTCGGTATCCTGTACGACATCATCCAACTGTCCGGACCGTTCGCCGGATAGTTACGCTATTTAAGGAAACAGGAAGTGTTCAGCCATATGTGAAACGTCAACCACGACCTACAACAAATGATGATGCCTCAAGTAGGTATTTCAGCTACTGTCACGGCTGATGCGCACATCAGTAGCGGACAAAATCCGCGAGAATCGGGAATCTAAAAAACGTCGGTGTTGAGAATGCTACATCAACATCGACTGCACCCGTACCATATTTCTATGCACCAGGAATTGCATGCCGACGACTTTGAACTTCGTGTACAGTTCTGCCACTGGGCAGAAGAGAAATTACGGAACGATGACAGATTTTTTGCACGCGTTCTATTTAGCGACGAAGCGTCATTGACCAACAGCGGTAACGTTAACCGGCGTAATATGCACTATTGGGCAACGGAAAATTCACGATGGCTGCGACTTGTGGAACATCAGCGACCTTGGCAGGTTAATGTATGGTGCGGCATTATGGGAGAAAGGGTAATTGGCCCCCATTTTATCGATGGCAATCTAAATGGTGCAAAGTGTGCTGATTTCCTACGCAATGTTCTACCGATGTTACTACAAGATGTTTCACTGCATGACAGAATGGCGATGTACTTCCAACACGATGGATTTCCGGCACATAGCTCTCGTGCGGTTGAAGCAGTGTTGAATAGCATGTTTCATGATAGGTGGATTGGTCGTCGAAGCACCATAACATGGTCCGCACGTTCACCGCACGTTCACCGGATTTCTTTCTGTGTGGAAAGTTGAAGGATATTTGCTACCGTGATCCACCGACAACGCTTGACAACATGACTCAGCGCAATGTCAATGCATGTGCGAACATTAAGGAAGGCGAACTACTCGCTGTTGAGAGGAATGTCGTTACACGTATTGCCAAATGCATTGAGGTTGACTGACATCATTTTGAGCATTTATTGCATTAATGTGGTATTTACAGGTAATCACGCTGTAACAGCATGCGTTCTCAGAAATGATAAGTTCACAAAGGTACATGTATCACATTGGAAAAACAGCAATAAAATGTTCAAACGTGCCTATGTTCTGTATTTTAGTTTAGAAAACCTACCTGTTACCAACTGTTCGTCTAAAATTGTGAGCCATGTGTTTGTGACAATTACAGCGCCATCTATCACGAAGCGATGAAAGTGGTCCAACTAAAACATTCACATTTCTTTGCGTACTACACGAATATGTAATAAAAATGGCGGTTCCTACTTTAAAAAATTCAGTTGATATCCGTTTGACCTATGGGAGCGCCATCTAGCGGGCCAACCATAGCGCCATCTGGTTTCCTCCTTCAAGCTAGACAAGTTTCGTTCTTTGTAGTTTTTTCGTTTGACGCTTATTTCGTGAGATATTTGGGCCGGTCACGATCAATGGACCACCCTGTATAGATCTCCCATGGGAAGTTGTAAACGATTTATAAGAATCTGGATTCTCTAGTATATTATCTGGCAGACTGCAGCAAGCAGTTAATAACTGTGCTGAATTCAATATACACTCCTGGAAATGGAAAAAAGAACACATTGACACCGGTGTGTCAGACCCACCATACTTGCTCCGGACACTGCGAGAGGGCTGTACTAGCAAGGATCACACGCACTGCACAGCGAACACACCAGGAACCGCGGTGTTGGCCGTCGAATGGCGCTAGCTGCGCAGCATTTGTGCACCGCCGCCGTCAGTGTCAGCCAGTTTGCCGTGGCATACGGAGCTCCATCGCAGTCTTTAACACTGGTAGCATGCCGCGGCAGCGTGGACGTGAACCGTATGTGCAGCTGACGGACTTTGAGCGAGGGCGTATAGTGGGCATGCGGGAGGCCGGGTGGACGTACCGCCGATATGCTCAACACGTGGGGCGTTAGGTCTCCACAGTACATCGATGTTGTCACCAGTGGTCGGCGGAAGGTGCACGTGCCCGTCGACCTGGGACCGGACCGCAGCGACGCACGGATGCACGCCAAGACCGTAGGATCCTACGCAGTGTCGTAGGGGACCGCACCGCCACTTCCCAGCAAATTAGGGACACTGTTGCTCCTGGGGTATCGGCGAGGACCATTCGCAACCGTCTCCATGAAGTTGGGCTACGGTCCCGTACACCGTTAGGCCGTCTTCCGCTCACGCCCCAACATCGTGCAGCCCGCCTCCAGTGGTGTCGCGACAGGCTTGAATAGAGGGACGAATGAAGACGTGTCGTCTTCAGCGATGAGAGTGGCTTCTGCCTTGGTGCCAATGATGGTCGTATTCGTGTTTGGCGCCGTGCAGGTGAGCGCCACAATCAGGACTGCATACCACCGAGGCACACAGGGCCAACACCCGGCATCATGGTGTGGGGAGCGGTCTCCTACACTGGCCGTACACCTCTGGTGATCGTCGAGGGGACACTGAATAGTGCACGGTATCCAAACCGTCATCGAACCCATCGTTCTACCACTCCTAGACCGGCAAGGGAACTTGCTGTTCCAACAGGACAATGCACGTCCGCATGTATCCCGTGCCACCCAACGTGCTCTAGAAGGTGTAAGTCAACTACCCTGGCCAGCAAGATCTCCGGATCTGTCCCCCATTGAGCATGTTTGGGACTGGATGAAGCGTCGTCTCACGTGGTCTGCACGTCCAGCACGAACGCTGGTCCAACTGAGGCGCCAGGTGGAAATGTCATGGCAAGCCGTTCCACAGGACTACATCCAGCATCTCTACGATCGTCTCCATGGGAGAATAGCAGCCTGCATTGGTGCGAAAGGTGGATATACACTGTACTAGTGCCGACATTGTGCATGCTCTGTTGCCTGTGTCTATGTGCCTGTGGTTCTGTCAGTGTGATCATGTGATGTATCTGACCCCAGGAATGTGTCAATAAAGTTTCCCCTTCCTGGGACAATTAATTCACGGTGTTCTTATTTCAATTTCCAGGAGTGTAGTTTTGTAAAGGATTCTCATAAGAAAAGCCGGCCTGGGTGGCCTAGCGGTTCTAGGTGCTTCAGTCTGGAACCACGCGACCGCTACGGTCGCAGGTTCGAATCCTGCCTCGGGCACGGTTGTGTGTGTTGTCCTTAGGTTAGTTAGGTTTAAGTAGATCTAGAGGACTGATGACCTCAGAAGTTAAGTCTCATAGTGCTCAGAGGCATTTGAACCATTTTTTTAATAAGAAAAACTATCTCGAAACACGTGTCTAGCACGAAGACAGATTGGTTGCAGGCTGTGAACCGGCCTCGCTCTAACCAACGTACGGCCATCACAGGTAACGAGAAGGAACCAGCTTTCATCTGAAAACACAGCAGACTTCCACTCTCCCTTCCAGTGAGCTCTCGCTTGACACTGAAGTAGGAAATGGATTTGATTTTATGGTTACGAAGCATGCGTGACCAAACAGCAGATCTGAATTGCGGTCCGTTATCTGAAATGAGTTTACTAACGTGTCCAACTTCACGTAAGAAATTTTTAACAAAGGCATTGGATACAGATCGTCCAGTGGAGTGAAAGAAACAAATTTTGAAGTAATTTCAACAGCGACTAGAACGTACGAAAATCCATTAGATGTTCTGACAAGCGGTCCCAAGAGATCAACAGCAGCCAGTTCTTTTAATTTAGAAGGAATGATAGGAAACAATGGAGCACGATGCGAGACAGTAGATGGTTTCGCCTTTTGACAAAGTTTACAAATAGACAAGACTCTTCGAATTCTCTTTTCCATATTGTTAAAATAACAAGTCGTTCGAAGAATATGATAACATTTTCGTGGACCAAAATGTGCATAGCTGAAATGAAAGTACCAAATGAGCTTATTCACGAAACCGTCTGGAATGCACAGTACCCATAGCTTGTCACCAACAGTGCATCGTTTGAACAGTATGTTGTTTCTAACCAGATAATAATGCCGAATCTGTGTATGTGTCTTTTCATGCCAATTACTTTTGATGTCTTTCCAAATGGGATCTTTATCTTGTTCAAGAGCAATGTCCTTTAAAGATGTGGTGATGAAGTTTTCAAAGGCGACTTTCTGAATGTAAAAAATACTGAAATTTTTCTCGAGGTTGCTTTCTGTGTTACTTTTCTCAAGCCCAGCCGTTGCGCGTGACAGCGCGTCTGCAACAATGTTCTCCTTGCCGGGAATGTAGACTATTGTAAAGTGGAATTCTTGCAGAAACAATGCCCAACGTTTTAACCTGTCATGATTTAATTTTGAAGATATAAGAAATTGTAATGCACGATGATCACTGTATACTTTTACGTGCTTACAATAAAGAAAGAAACGGAATTTGTTAAATGCCCAAACGATAGCTAAAGCTTCTAATTCAGTAACGGAATATTTTTTTCCGATTTTGTTAGCACTCGGCTAGCAAAAGCAAAGGTTTTCTATGGCTTCTTGAAATAAATGGGCACCAATACCGACTTTAGAAGAATCCGTGCTAAGGCAGAAATCTTTTGACAGATCTGGATGAGCTAGTATTGGCGCGTTAAGTAGCGATTCTTTCAAAGAATTGAATTCACACTGTGCTTCTTCGTTCCAGTTCCAAATAGTATTTTTTCCAGTGAGAGAACAAAGTTTTGGTGTAGCTAGAATTTGCATATTCAGAAAACGACGGTAAAAATTTACGAGACCTAGAAAACTGCGGACTTGTTTTTTTGTGGATGGAACTGGAATGGCTCTGATTGCTTCTAACTTTTCAGGATCCGGCTGAACGCCTTCAGAAGAAATATTATGTCTCAAAAACTTTACCTTTGTCCTACAGAATTCAGACTTTTCCAAGTTAACTGTAATTCCAGATTCTGCAAAAATATGTAACACGCTGTTGACGATGCGATTATGTTGTTTCCATGAGGCTTCTGCTATCAGAATATCGTCCACATATAAGGTGATGCGACGCTTTAAGAACTCAGGTAATATGGAATTTAGCCCGCGAATGAATGTTGCCGAAGAAATGTTCAAAACAAAAGGAAGTTTCCGAAACTGATAACAAACGCCGAAACAAAGGAAAGCTGTGTATTTTCTACATTCTGGATGAAGTTCGATCTGATGAAAGCTGGATCTGAGATCAATGGAAGACAACACTTTTACACCATTAAAATTTTGAAGAAGTTCTTCCAACGTTTGCGGCCTGTCTGTTTCAGGAATAATGATAGTATTGATTTGTCTCGAATCTAAGACAAGCCTGATCGATCCGTTTTTCTTCTCAACAACATGTAATGGATTGTAGTATGAGCTTACGGCAGGCTCAATAATGCCCTCGTCAAGCATAGATTGTATTTCTGTTCTAACTCGGTCCCTATAATGTGCTGGAACTACGTATGGTCTAACAAAAAATTTAGTATGCTCACGAACACGAAATTGGTATTGAAATCCCCTGATTGTTCCTGTTTTGTGAGTAAAAACTGTGGAATGTGCTTGTAAGATCTCAAAAAGGTCCTGCCCATCAGTAACATTACAATTCTCAATTGTTTGAATTTTATTCTGAATTAACTCATTAGTTTCAAATATGCCGTCGATATCATCCCTGTCAGTACTTGCAGAGTGATTGTTAGTGTCTAGTTCCGTAGAAAATTCCGAACTGTTGTCTAACAGATTAATTTCCTCGTCATGGTTTGAGAGCCAATCTTCAAACTTCAAAGCTATTGACTTACCTTCTTTCTCTAAACTTATTTCAGCATCTTGAAAGTTTAAGATTGCTTTGTATTCATTCAAGAAGTCTACTCCCAGCATAATTTCCGTCTACAATAATGGAACAATAAGAAAGTTCATAGAAAAGCTGTGGCTTTGACAAAAGAATTCTAAGTTGGTTTGTTGGCGTACATCTACACTTTTTCCAATGACTGCACCTTGTAATTTAATCTTGCGTAACGCAAGTGTGGGGCAATCGTTCGATTTGTTGCATTTGCTAAAAGCTGTTTCACTAAATACTGAAATGGGACTGCCTGAGTCAAGTACTACCGTAAATTTTACGTCATTTACAGTAATGTGAATCACAGGATCTGCAATGTTGTTATGTTTTACGTCGTGTACCTGGAGTAAGATGTCCCTAATGTCTTCCATTTTTACGTAATTACTAGCTACGGCAGGTGCGTCGTCAGTTTCATAAGTACGTTTTGTGGCTGCCAGCGGTATGAGTCATTGCCTATTGTGTCTTTGTTGGCGCGCGTCGTTATTGGGATTTGGAGACCTAACTTCTACAAATTCACCTTGTCCAGAGGGCCCTGCCCTGTTTGAATCCCGCCAGTTCTGCTGCAATTCAGGTCTATCGTTCCGATCATATCGTCTGTCGTCATGTCGGTAGATTTCATAGTTTCTTTCTTGTCGCTCACATGGTGGAGAATTTCTCCCTGAATCGTAACTGCGCGCTGGAGCGTTGCGTCTTAAGTTATTCTGTCTCCCTTGATAATAATTATTTTGGTTTCCTAATTGTCTGTTTCTTTGATTGTCTCTGTGATAGTCATTACCGCGGAGATGTGATCTTTCCCTGTAATAATTACTACTCTGCCAACGGTTGTCATACGATTGGTGTCTGTTTTGGTCACGATTTACGTTGTACGAATAGCCTTGTCGTGTATTATTTCTGTCATCACGGAATTGTGACAGGTGTGAGCTGTAATTGTTGTGCTCATGTTTTCGCGTTCCGCGATTGTCAGTGTCAATTTCCAGTTCTTGTAACAGTCCCTGAATAGCTACAATGTCGTCTTTGCATCGTCCTGCTAAAATAATCTGTCGTAAATGTTCAGGTAGTTTGATTAAGCAAATGCGGATGAGTTCTGAGGGGCTGTATGGGTTTGAAAGATACTGATTCTTATCTAACATTTCTTCGAAATATTTGACAAGACTGGAAAATTCAGATTGTTCGAAATGTTTCATCATTATGATGCTATGTTTTACTCGGTCTTCTGTAGCTTGAGACCAATATGCTGAGAGGAAGGCATGATAAAATTCTCCTTCACTGTGACAATCGTGAATGACCGATCGCATTCTTACAGCTGGTTCACTCTCCAAGTAGCCACACTTAAATTATAATCTTGGGAGGAAAACAATGAGAGAATTGATGGAGCCACGCTTGTGGATGAATGTCGTTGCCAGAATTCTTAAATGATTTGAATTTACGTGCAGTAATGAACAGTTTATAGTCAAACTCATCGTGTCGGCGAGTAGCATATCGGTCATTGTTACGTCGTGTCGGCGGTTCCATCTCAAAATTCGGCGCACCTTGCCAATTTCTTTCATGATTTCCGAAATGCCCTGTGTTATTATTTTGTGGCTTTTCCGTATTTCTAAGTTCCTCTTCCCATGTTGGAGCGCGAGTGTCCTCTGAAATATGTAATTCTTGTATTATCTGCGTCAACTGATCTTGTACTTCCCGGATTTCTCTTTTGTATTGCGTATTACATCTACATCTACATGACTACTCTGCAATTCACATTTAAGTGCTTGGCAGAGGGTTCATCGAACCACAATCATACTATCTCTCTACTATTCCACTCCCGAACAGCGAGCGGGAAAAACGAACACCTAAACCTTTCTGTTCGAGCTCTGATTTATCTTATTTTATTTTGATGATCATTCCTACCTATGTAGGTTGGGCTCAACAAAATATTTTCGCATTCGGAAGAGAAAGTTGGTGACTGAAATTTCGTAAGAAGGTCTCGCCGCGACGAAAAACGTCTATGCTGTAATGACTTCCATCCCAACTCGCTTACTATATCTGCCACACTCTCTCCCCTATAACGCGATAATACAAAACGAGCTGCCCTTTTTTGCACCCTTTCGATGTCCTCCGTCAATCCCACCTGGTAAGGATCCCACACCGCGCAGCAATATTCTAACAGAGGACGAACGAGTGTAGTGTAAGCTGTCTCTTTAGTGGACTTGTTGCATCTGCTAAGTGTCCTGCCAATGAAACGCAACCTTTGGCTCGCCTTCCCGACAATATTATCTATGTGGTCCTTCCAACTGAAGTTGTTCGTAATTTTAACACCCAGGTACTTAGTTGAATTGACAGCCTTGAGAATTGTACTATTTATCGAGTAATCGAATTCCAACGGATTTCTTTTGGAACTCATGTGGATCATCTCACACTTTTCGTTATTTAGCGTCAACTGCCACCTGACACACCATACAGCAATCTTTTCTAAATCGCTTTGCAGCTGATACTGGTCTTCGGATGACCTTACTAGACGGTAAATTACAGCATCATCTGCGAACAGTCTAAGAGAACTGCTCAGATTGTCACCCAGGTCATTTATATAGATCAGGAACAGTAGAGGTCCCAGGACGCTTCCCTGGGGAACAACTGATATCACTTCAGTCTTACTCGATGATTTGCCGTCTATTACTACGAACTGCGACCTTCCTGACAGGAAATCACGAATCCAGTCGCACAACTGAGACGATACCCCATAGCTCCGCAGCTTGATTAGAAGTCGCTTGTGAGGAACGGTGTCAAAAGCTTTCCGGAAATCTAGAAATACGGAATCAACTTGAGATCCCCTGTCGATAGCGGCCATTACTTCGTGCGAATAAAGAGCTAGCTGCGTTGCACAAGAGCGATGTTTTCTGAAGTCATGCTGATTACGTGTCAATAGATCGTTCCCTTCGAGGTGGTTCATAATGTTTGAATACAGTATATGCTCCAAAACCCTACTGCAAACCGACGTCAATGATATAGGTCTGTAGTTAAATGGATTACTCCTACTACCCTTCTTAAACACTGGTGCGACCTGCGCAATTTTCCAATCTGTAGGTACAGATCTATCGGTGAGCGAGCGGTTGTATATGAGTGCTAAGTAGGGAGCTATAGTATCAGCGTAATCTGAAAGGAACCTAATCGGTATACAATCTGGACCTGAAGACTTGCCCGTATCAAGCGATTTGAGTTGCTTCGCAACCCCTAAGGTATCTACTTCTAAGAAACTCATGCTAGCAGATGTTCGTGTTTCAAATTCTGGAATATTCCATTCATCTTCCCTGGTGAAGGAATTTCGGAAAACTGCGTTCAATAACTCCGCTTTAGCGGCACAGTCGTCGATAACAGTACCATCGGCACTGCGCAGCGAAGGTATTGACTGCGTCTTGCCGCTTGTGTATTTTACATACGACCAGAATTTCTTCGGATTTTCTACCAAATTTCGAGACAATGTTTCGTTGTGGAACCTATTAAAGGCATCTCGCATCGAAGTACGTGCCAAATTTCGCGCGTCTGTAAATTTTAGCCCATCTTCGGGATTTCGCGTTCTTCTGAACTTCGCATGCTTTTTCCGTTGCCTCTGCAACAGCGTTCGGACCTTTTTTGTGTACCACGGGGGATCCGTTCCATCTCTTACCAATTTATGAGGTATGAATCTCTCAATTGCTGCTGCTACTATATCTTTGAATTTGAGCCACATCTCGTCTACATTCGCATAGTCAGTTCGGAAGGAATGGAAATTGTGTTTTAGGAAGGCTTCTAGTGGAACTTTATCCGCTTTTTTAAATAAAATTATTTTGCGTTTGTTTCTGATGGGTTTGGAAGAAATGGTATTGAGCCTAGCTACAATGACCTTGTGATCACTAATCCCTGTATCAGTCATGATGCTCTCTATCAGCTCTGGATTGTTTGTGGCCAAGAGGTCAAGTGTGTTTTCGCAACCATTTACAATTCGCGTGGGTTCGTGGACTAACTGCTCGAAATAATTTTCGGAGAATGCATTTAGGACAATCTCGGAAGACGTTTTCTGCCTACTACCGGTTTTGAACAAGTATTTTTGCCAACATACCGAGGGTAGGTTGAAGTCCCCACCAACTATAACCGTATGAGTGGGGTATTTATTTGTTACGAGACTCAAACTTTCTCTGAACTGTTCCGCAACTGTATCATCGGAGTCTGGGGGTCGGTAGAAGGAGCCAATTATTAACTTAATTCTGCTGTTAAGTATAACCTCCACCCACACCAATTCGCACGGAGTATCTTCTTCGACTTCACTACAAGATAAACCACTACTGACAGACACAAACACTCCACCACCAATTCTGCCTAATCTATCTTTCCTGAACACCATCTGAGACTTCGTAAAAATTTCTGCAGAACTTATTTCAGGCTTTAGCCAGCTTCTGTGCTTTCTATTAGCGCTTGAAGCTCAGGGACTTTTCCAGCGCAACTACAACAATTTACAACTATAATTCCGACTGTTCCTTGATCCAAGCACGTCCTGTAATTGCCAAGCACCCTTTGACATTGCAGCCCATCCCGCACTTTCCCGAGGCCTTCTAACCTAAAAAACCGCCCAGTCCACGCCACACAGCCTCCGCTACCCGTGTAGCCGCCAGCTGAGTGTAGTGAACTCCTGACCTATTCAGCGGAACCCGAAACCCCACCACCCTATGGCGCAAGTCAAGGAATCTGCACCCAATACGGTCGCAAAACCGTCTGAGCCTCTGATTCAGACCCTCCACCCGGCTCTGCACCAAAGGTCCGCAGTCGGTTCTGTCAACGATGCTGCAGATGGTGAGCTCTGCCTTCATCTCGTAAGCAAGACCGGCAGCCTTCACCAAATCAGATAGCCGCTGGAATCCAGAGACAATTTCCTCAGATCCAAAGCGACACACGTCATTAGTGCCGACATGTGCCACCACCTGCAGCTGGCTGCACCCTGTGCTCTTCATGGCATCCGGAAGGACCCTTTCCACATCAGGAATGACTCCTCCCGGAATGCACACGGAGTGCACACTGGATTTCTTCCGCTCCTTAGCCGCCGTATCCCTAAGGGGCCCCATTACGCGCCTAACATTGGAGCTCCCAACTACCAGTAAGCCCACCCTCTGCGATTGCCCGGACCTTGAAGGCTGAGAATGATCCTCTGAAACAGGGCAGGCAGCTGCATCTGGCTCAGCCAGAGACAGTGCCTGAAACCTGTTTGTCAGACGCGCCGGGGAGGCTTTCTGATCAGCCTCCGGGGATGCCTTTCGCTGCCTGCCACGCCTTGGAACGACGAATTAATTTGATTATGATTTTGTTTGAATTTCTTAATTTGTTCATACGCTTCTGTGTCAGTGATGGCTACAGGTCTTGTGTCATTCAGATCATCATCTAACTTTGCAGATAAATTATTTAGCTGATCCGAAAGTTCAGCTACTTTCTCCTATAGTGAACACATTTCCTCAGTGTGTTTTTCTGAACCAAGTTTCAGAGCTTTTGTCCCATTTGTTGCATTAATTGTAATAACAATGCACTGGTGTCTGAAACATGTTCCTCAGTGCTATTCGGCAATGCATTTGAACCGGCAATATTCGCAGTTTGAAAAGCGGAAAATGTGTCTTGACTTATTTGAGAAAACGGTGAGGACGCAAAACCTGAATCTACAGTATTTGCAAGATTGAGTCCTGTCATTTCGGATTCCTGAGGCAAGCTGTTGCCGACCGATCGATCGATAATACTTCCCTGTTCACTAATTGTTTCACTGTCTACACCATTGTTTGCAGACCGCTCCATTTCACTATGTACAATTACCAAATTACTACTTTGAACATTAGTTAATTCATTACTTGGTGGAGCTAACACACTGCTTTCGTCTTCACTGTCATTTCTCAGTTTACTTTGGAACCTAGTATTACGTTTTTCAAACGCCATAATTGTCACAATATTTCACACTATAACACAGAAAAGCACAATTTGAAGAGCAAAAATAAGACAATACATTAACGTAGCACTGAAAATAATATCTCGTTAATTGCAAGCGCAGCTGCGAAATACTTGCTACAAATCTACATGCATGACACAACTGTTTTACTGTACAACAAAGAAAAACTACAACTACAAAGGAAATTCTCTCTATAATTATACGCTAGCAATAAACAAAAGCTACACTAATTACACAAACTACAAGAAAAAATCAGAAGATTCCAGTGAGGTATCCTCGGCTAAGGGTCGACATATTAAACGTCCCCTTGGAACAATTATACATAACTGTGCTTAAACTGACACACAATATTTTTTAGCGCAACGCAATCTGACTTTCAAAAATCCCTACAAAAGAATACCCCTGACTAACATTAACCTATACGTTTCACAAGTCACTTACCTCACAAAAATCTTGGTTACTCGAACTACTGCAATACAGCGAGCGCCACTACTGCTAGCTAAATAAAAGATTCAAACTACGGAAGGCACTAACTGCTGATAGGGATAGTTAGCAAATGAAAGATTTTAATAGAGAACAAACAATGTATTTACCTTAATAGTCATAATATATATAGCAGTTCATGACATCCAGTCTTACAAATTTCAAAACTCCGCCATCTCTCTCCCCACATCCACCACTGCTGGCGGCTCACCTCCAACTGCGCAACGCTACGCGCTGTTATCATCCAGCTACCCAACACTACAATGGCGGGTATTACAACAATACCAACCAGCCACTGACTGCACACAGCACAGCCAGTGATTTTTCATACATAGCGCTATGTGGCGTTACCAATAAAAAAACCTAAACAGCCTACTTACAATCGGCTTAAAGGCATTCTTGGCTAACCGTCTTCTAGGCACAATAAAAATTTGATTTTCAGTAGCTCATTTAATTATTGACTGAATTTAAAAATTTGATATGTTGTAATAATCTACCCATTATGAGGTAAAATCTTACATTATAGATTTAACACTATAAGTTAAGTACTAAAATTACAAACTGTTGATATGTCTGAAGTTAGTGCTGCGTGTAAATCACCCAGACTATATTCATCCAGTATTTGAGAGTGAGAGCACTTAGCGAATTCCAACAAACTTTACACATAATTAATCCACTTTATTGAATCTTTTTCTCGGTGTGACTATTAAACTAATAAAACCAACGAATTAGGGTTTTGCTTCTTCAGCCATTAAGGTTTTACACGCTTATCGTCAAATATTATCACATCACATAATTTGTAAAAAAAACTCAGGCGTCTGAAGCTGTTTTATACACGAGAGTTCGATTTTTTAAATAATCGGCAATGAGGTGAAGGAGTGTTACTGATTATTTCTAATGTTCAGGCCTTATCATGCGGATGAACAGTTTTAATTTTTCTCGAAAACTTTGTTTCTCCATTACACTACATTACAAAGAGAACTATTCCGGTATTTTGTATATGTGCTGGCAGTTCATTCGTATATAGCGAACCCAGCAATGCTTCGCAAAGGCTAAAATGTATCGGAATTGGATATACGTGCTAATCTCCTTGTCCTGCTCCACTGCCTTCGTTCATCTCTTCCGCCCCCTCTCTGTGTCCATCACCTCCCTTCCCTCTCTCTGTACGTCTCCTTCTTCCCTGTCTCTCTCACCTTTTCCTTCCCTCCTTCCCTCTGTCCGCCTACACTTTCCCCCTATCTTTATTCATTTTTTCCAGCCTCTGTCCATCTCCACTTCGCCTTCCCTCTGTGACCTTCGTTCTTGTTTATCGTTATTGCAAATTATATCTTGACTGAAAAATGAAATTACTTAAAAAGAGCGGGTAAATCTAGACCTCTCCTGCTGTTGGACGTGTGGGGATAGTACCTCCAATGACACTATTTCACATTGCTTTAATCCGCAAACTTGCAATATTTCGAAGTTTCGGATGATTCAGATGACATAGAAATATCTTGCCACATGCCGATTACCGTGGTGTAGGGGATGCGTTTTTGATCAGTAACCAAAACATCTTCGGTCCCGGGGGTAAATCCCGCCACTGCTTAAATTTTGATTAGTGTTTGGATCCCGCCACTGTTTAAATTTGATTAATGATCAGCATTGGCGGCCGAAAACTTCCGGAATAAGCAGTCACCCTCGTTTTGCCAATGGCCTTGTCGAAGAGAGCGGAGGAGCGGACAGAGTTTCAGCCCACGCTCTTGTCCTAGGGGTGCGAAACTGCCCCTAAAGACGGAAGAATCAACAGTGATCAAAGGCATGAAGATGCAGAAGGAAAAGGAACCACTGCATTAAATACACGTAACGTGTATCCACAGGACGTGTGGTCTGTAATTGAAAAGTGTCACCCTGATCTCGCCATTGGCAAGAGATTCCGGAATGGTCTCCCACTCGGATCTCCAGGAGGGGACTGCCAAGGGGGAGGTGACCATGAGAAAAAGATTGAATGATCAACGAAAGGATAACATTCTACAAATCAGGGCGTGGAATCTCAGAAGCTTGAACGTGATACGGAAACTAGAAAATCTGAAAAGGGAAATGCAAAGGTTCCATCTAGATATAGTAGGGATCAATGAAGACAAATGGAAAGAAGACAAAGATTTCTGGTTGGATGAGTATCGGGTAATATCAACAGCAGCAGAAAATGTCATAATGGGAGTAGGATTCGTTATGAATAGGAAGGTAGGGCAGAGAATGTGTCACTGTGAACAGTTCAGTGATAGGGTTGTTCTTATCGGTATCGACAGCAAACCAGCATCGACAACAATAGTTCAGGTATATATGGCGACGTCGCAAGCTGTGGAGAAAGTATATGAGGATATTGAAAGGGGAAGTAAAGGGAGACGAAAATATAATAGTCACGGGGGACTGGAATGCAGTTGTAGGGGAAGGAGTAGAAGAAGAGTTTACAGTATAATATGGGCTTGGGACAAAGAATGAGAGAGGAGGAAGACTAATTGAGTTATTTAATAAATTTCAGCTAGTTATAGGGAATACTCTGTTCAAGAATCACAGGAGGAGGAGGAGGAGGTATACTTGGAAAAGCCCTGTTTATACTGTAAGATTTCCATTAGACTACATCACGGTCAGACAGAGATTCCGAAATCAGATACCGGATTGTAAGACGTATCCAGAAGCAGATATAGTCTCAGATCACAATGTAGTAGGGATGAAGAGTAGGCTTGAAGTTCTCTAAGGTTATAGACACAGCAATAAGGAATAGCTCTGTAGGCAGTACAGTTGAAGAGGAATGCACATCTCTAAAAAGGGCCATCATAGAAGTTGGAAAGGAGAACGTAGGTACAAAGAAGGTAACTGCGAAGAAACCATGGGTAACAGAAGAAATACTTCAATTGATCGATGAAAGGAGGAAGTACAAAAATGTTCAAGGAAACTCAGAAATACAGAAATACAAGTCGCTGAGGAATGAGATAAATAGGAAGTGCAGGGAAGCTAAGACGAAACGGTTCCATAAAAAAGTGAAGAAATCGAAAACGAAATGATTGTCGGCAGGACTCACTCCGCATACAGGAAAGTCAAAGCAACCTTCGCTGTCATTAGAAGCAAGGCTGTTAACATTAAGATTTCAACGGGAATTCCATTGCTAAATGCACAGGAGAGAACGGATACATAGAAAGCCTCTATGAGGGGGAAGATTTGTATGATTGATAGAAGGGGAAAGAGGAGTCGATTTTGAAGCGATAGGGGATACAGTGTTAGAATCAGAATTTAAAAGAGCTTTGGAAGACTTAAGATCATAATATTCCGCCAGAATTATTAAAATCATTGGGGGAATTGGCAACGAAACGACTATTCACGTTGGTGTGTAGAATGTATGAGTTTGGCGACATACCATATGGCTTTCGGAAAAATGAAAAATATCATCCACACAATTCCGAAGACTGCAAGAGCTGACAAGTGCGAGTATTATCGCACAATCAACTTAACAGCTCGCGCGTCCAAATTGCTGATATGAATAATGTACAGAAGAATGGAAAAGAAAATTGAGGATGCACTAGGTGACGATCAGTTTGGCTTTAGGAGAGGTAAAGGCACGAGAGAGGCAATTCTGACCTTGCGGTTAATAATGGAAGCAAGACTAAAGAAAAATCAAGACACGTTCATAGGATTGGTCTACCTGGAAAAATTGTTCGATAACGTAAATTGGTGAAAGATGTTCGAAATTCTGAGAAAAATGGGGGCAAGCTATAGGGAGTGACGGAAGAGGCAAGAGGGAATAATAAGAATTGACTACCAAGAACGAAGTGCTCAGATTAAAAAGGGTGTGAGATAGGGCTGTAGTCTTTCCCCCTTATTGTTCAATCTGTACATTGAAGAAGCTATGATGGAAATAGAAGAAAGTTTCAGCAGTGAATTAAAAATTTGAGGTGAAAGAATATCAATGATACAATTCGCTGATGACATTGCAGTCCTGAGTGAAAATGAAGAAGAATTACGTGATTTGCTGAACGGAACGAACAATCTAATGACTACAGAATATGGATTGAGAGTAAACCAAAGAAAGACGAAAGTAATGAGAAGTAGCAAAATTGAGAACAGCGAGACACTTAACATCAGGATTGATGGTCACGAAGTAGATGAAGTTAAGGAATTCAGCTACTTAGGCAATAAAATAACCAATGGCGGACGGAGCAAGGAGGACATCAAAAGCAGACTCGCTGTGGCAAAAAAGGCATTTCTGACTAAGAGAAGTCTTCTAATATCAAATACCGGCCTTAATTTGAGGAAGAAATTTCTGAGGATGTACGTCTGGAGTACAGCATTGTATGGTAGTGAAACATGCACTGTGGGCAAACCTGAACAGTTGAGAATCGAAGCATTTGAGATGTGGTGCTATAGACGAATGTTGAAAATTAGGTGGACTGATAAGGTAAGGAATGAGGAGATTCTACGCAGAATCGGAGAGGAAAGGAATATGTGGAAAACACTGATAAGGAGAAGGGACAGGATGATAGGACATCTGCTAAGACATGAGGGAATGACTTCAATGGTACTAGAGGGAGCTGTAGAGGGCAAAAACTGTAGAGGAAGACAGAGATTGGAATACATTGGAATACATCCACCACACACACACACACACACAAACAAATTTTACATTTTCTGTTAAAGCCAAATGCGACATCATCATCATCATTTAAGACTGATTATGCCTTTCAGCGTTCAGTCTGGAGCATACCCCATTATAAAATTCCTCCATGATCCCCTATTCAGTGCTAACATTGGTGCCTCTTCTGATGTTAAACCTATTACTTGAAAATCATTCTTAACCGAATCCAGGTACCTTCTCCTTGGTTTGCTCCGACTCCTTCTACTTTCTACTGCTGAACCCATGAGTCTCTTGGGTAGCCTTGCTTCTTCCATGCGTGTAACATGACCCCACCATCTGTGCCTGTTCGCCCTGACTGCTACATCTATAGAGTTCATTCCCAGTTTTTCTTTGATTTCATCATTGTGAACACCCTCCTGCCATTGTTCCCATCTACTAGTACCTGCAATCATCCTAGCTACTTTCATATCCGTAACCTCAATCTTGTTGATAAGGTAACCTGAATCCATCCAGCTTTCGCTCCCATACAACAAAGTTGTTCGAAAGATTGAACGGTGAACAGATAACTTAGTCTTGGTACTGACTTCCTTCTCGCAGAAGAAAGTAGATCGTAGCTGAGCGCTCACTGCATTAGCTTTGCTACCCTTCTCTTCCAGTTCTTTCACTATGTTGCCATCCTGTGAGAATATGCATCCTAAGTACTTGAAACCGTCCACCTGTTCTAACTTTGTGCCTCCTATTTGGCACTCAATCCGTTTATATTTCTTTCCCACTGAAATTACTTTCGTTTTGGAGATGCTAATCTTCATACCATAGTCCTTACATTTCTGATCTAGCTCTGAAATATTACTTTGCAAACTTTCAATCGAAACTGCCATCACAACTAACTCATCTGCATACGCAAGACTGCTTATTTTGTGTTCACATATCTTAATCTCACCCAGCCAGTCTATTGTTTTCAACATATGATCCATAAATAATATGAACAACAGTGGAGACAGGTTGCAGCCTTGTCTTACCCCTGAAACTGCTCTGAACCATGAACTCAATTTACCGTCAACTCTAACTGCTGCCTGACTATCCATGTAAAGACCTTTAATTGCTTGCAAAAGTTTTCCTCCTATTCTATAATCTCGTAGAACAGACAATAACTTTCTCCTAGGAACCCGGTCATATGCCTTTTCTTGATCTATAACGCATAGATACAATTCCTTGTTCCACTCATAACATGCGACAAGAAAACAAAACAGCATGTTGTTGTGTACACACTTTCGAAAGAGAATATATATGGGAGAAACAATTTGTCTAGTGGCGTAGATGGCGTGTTAACGTTACTTAAAACTGAATGCGAGAAAGAAAATGAAATCACATATTTTCACAAAACAACATTGAACAGCATTTTCTTTCTCGCAGTCAGTTTGTACAAAAATCCTGTACATTGTTCTTAAACTCAAAATGAATTTTGTCCGAACAATTGCTAATAAATTTTCCTTGTCTATGCTTTTATTATAATATTTTAAGGAAAGAATATGATTTGGACAATCAGATGTTTGTAACAAGTTACAAGACGCAAGCAGTCCAAATGCAGGCCACTATCACACCCGAATAACCCATATACTTTTGTTAGAATCGTTAGGGGAATACTGTGAACTGGACAGTCAAATGTGTTTAACAAGTCACAAGTCCTATGCAGTCGAAAATCAGGTCACTGTCACACCTGAATAACCCACAAATCTGGATACTGTGCGGTTCGACCAGTCAGTTAAATAAAGACTACCAATGAGTCCCCTTTCAAGGTATGTCAGGCGCTGATAACGCTGTCTCAGACGAGTACGCGTCATCGATGTGTGCTTCGTTGTCATCACTCAATATCTAACCACGCCCCTTCTGTATCCTACCAGGCCTTGTATCAACATCAAAAAAGCGCAATACTAATGTACTCCGGTGGCTGTTACACCCGTCGCAGAGAATTAGAACTCTAATTATTTACACACCTGCAGATGGCGTGTACGAGTACGAAGTTTCATTGACGTGTGACCATGTCTCTTGCGTGCTTTACATTATTTTGTCAGGCGGCGTGTATATAAGCGTTTTTAATAATGATATACTCAGTATGCTGTTCTGTTGACGAAGAATGGACATTTCTGAAAAGGGCAATCACAGAAGTTGGGAAGGAAAACATAGGTACAAGGGAGGTAACTGCGAAGAAACCATGAGTAACTGAAGAAATACTTCAGTTGATCGGTGAAAGAAGAACAAAAATGTTCCAGGGAAATCAGGAATGAAGAAATACAAGTCACTTAGGAATGGAATAAGTAAGAACCGAAGGCAAGTTAAAGCGAAATGGCTGCATTATGTCTGTGAAGAACTCGGAAAAAATATGATTGTCGGAAGGACTGACTCGACATATAGAAAAGTCAAAACAGCCTTCGGTGAAATTAATAGCAAGGATACTAACATTTAGAATGGATGGGAATTACACTGTTAATTTAAGAGCGGATCGGTGCAAAGTGTACATTGAGGAGCTCTACGAGGGGGAGCACTTGTCTGATGACGTGACAGAAAAAGGGACAGGAGTCGGTACGGAGGAGGTAGGGGACCCAGTATTAGAATCAGAAATTAATAGAATTCTGAAAGACTTAAAATCAAGTAAGGCAGAAGGGATAGAATTTCTAAAATCATTGAGGAACTGGCAGCAAAATGATTATTTACGTTGCTTCGTAGAGTGTATGCGACTGGTGATGTTACATCAGATTCTCAAAAACATATCATCCACACGATTCCGAAAATTGCAAGAACCGACAAGTCTGAGAATTATCACACAATGAGCTTTAAACCTCATGCATCGAAGTTGCTGTCAAGAATAATAGACAGCATAATGAAAAAGAAAATTCAGGAGCTGTTAGATGACGATCAGTCTGGCTTTAGAAGAGGTGAAGGGATCAGAGAGGCGGTTCTGATGCTCCAGCTGATAATGGAAACAAGACCGAAGAAAAGTCAAGACACGGTCATAGGATTTATCGACCTGGAAAAAGCGTTGGACAGTGTAAAATGGTGCAAGATGTTTGAAATGCTAAGAAAAATAGGGGTAAGTTATAGGGAAAGAGGGCTGATATACAGCATGCATAAGAACTGAGAGGGAACAATAAGAATGATGCGCGTGGATTAAAAAGGTGTAAGATAGGGATGTACTCTTTCGCCCCTACTGTTCAATCTCTAAAGCAAAGAAACAATGTCAGAAATAAAAGAAAGATTTAAGATTGGGATTAAAATTGAAGATGAAATGATATGAATGATAAGATTTGCTGATGATATATATGAAAGTAGTATCGGTTCCTGAAAGAACAGATACTATTGATGAGTGTGTGGCTTCTCTAAAATGAAATGATAATTAAATCGACACCCTAGCTCCAAAAAGGCGTTGGGATACATCATTGGGGACAAGTTGAAAGAACTAGAGCGACGGAAAAAATCACATCACTAAAAAGGAATTGTGCCATATAAACGGAAGTTGGCAGGCGTGTTTCTACGTCTGAAAGATGATGTCTATTCAGATTCCAAGCCAGTCGCATAAGAGTGGCGCCAGTAGTAGAGAATGTCTTTAAGGCGACAAAGATGTCGTTGTCAACACATTACTGAGTTCGAAGGAGGTCGTGTAATTGGGCTACGAGAAACTGGATGTTCCTTCTGCGGTACAGCAGAAAGACTTGACCGGAATGTACTCGCATTTTACATAATTTCTTTCAACCGTGGTCAAGAGAATGTACGGTCGCAAGAAGGCCGGGCTCCAGATGGCCACGTGGCACTGCCGAGAGGGAAGACCATCGTGTTCGACGTATGGCTCTGACGCATCGTACTGAATCTGCAGCAGAAATGTAAGCAGTAGCTGGGACCACAGTGACGAAACGAACTGTTACAAATTGGTTAATTCAAAGACAGCTCCGAGCCAGATGTCATGTAGTGTGCATTTATTGACAGAAAAAAAAGAAAAAAAAGGCTCTGAGGTCTATGGGACTTAACATCTGAGGTCATCAGTCCGCTATAACTTGGAACTACTTAAACCTAACTAACCTAAGGACATTAGACACATCCATGCTCGAGGCAGCATTCGAACCAGCGACCGTAGCGGTCGCGCGGTTCCAGACTGAAGCGCCGAGCGAGAACTGCTCGGCCACACCGGCCGTCCTATTGACAGCAAACCAGAGCCATTTGCAACATCAGTGGTGTCAAGCGAGCGCTCAGTGGAGGGCAGGATGGAAGTCTTTTGTGTTTTCTGATGAAAGCCCATGGTGCCTCGGTACCAGCGATAGCTCTGTGTTGGTTAGACAGACGCCCGTTGGGGGCATGCAACCAACATGTCTGCCTGCTGGACCTACATCTTGATTTATGGTCTGGCATGAAATTTCTTATGGCAGCAGGAGCATTCTCGTGGTTATCCCACGCACCATTTCTGCAAATGTGTACGTGAGTCTGCTTATTCGACCTGTTGTGCTGTCATTCATGAACAGTATTTCAGGGGGTATGTTCCAACAGGACAACGCTGTTCTAACCAAGATGCTCTGCAGAATGTCAACATGTTGCCTTGGCCTGCCTGATCACCAGATCTGTCTCCAACTGAGCACATAGGGGACATCACCAGACGGCAGCTCCAACGTTATCGACAACCAGCATTACCCGTTCCTGTACCGACTGAACAAGTGCAAAACCTATGGACCTAAATCCCACGAACTGACATCTGGCAACGCATGCACGTTGAATGCTTGCATTCAAGATTCTGATGGTTACACGGGTTATTAATGTAGTAGCATTTCACATTTACAATGGGTTATCTCGCGGTTGCATCAACCTGTGAATTTACAATGTTTATCACTTAAATGTGTTACCTTGGAAAACATATTACCATATTTTCATTACTCTACACTAATTATTTTTGTCGTTGTAATTTTTTCCGCCAGTCTATTACTAATCTCCTTCCGGATCCCAAAGGCGCTGCTGGGGCTACACGTATGTCACATTTATTGCATGTATACTCCTCACACCTGCGAACTTAGGATTAGGTAGAGCCTTTGATTTGAGCTGTGTGTGTGTGTGTGTGTGTGTGTGTGTGTGTGTGTGAGAGAGAGAGAGAGAGAGAGAGAGAAAGAGAGAGAGGCAGAGAACTGGGCAGCACCTTGATGTGGCCGCACTGTCCTCGGCAGGCTGAAGGGCAGGAAACACAGGTGTCAGGCGCAGCGACCCGGGCCGTGACAAGGGCGGCGGTTTCGCTGCCCGAGCGGTAAAAAAAGGAGGGAGGAGTCGACAGGGAAGGGGCAGGACGGCGCCGCAGAGGGGGGACAAATGGGCGCCGGTTTGTCGAGTCAGTCGGCTGTCCGTCTGTCTACACGCCGGCGCCCCGAGGCTCAGCTCCGGGCGGCGAGCTGCGGGCTGCGATTGATCGACCCTGCAGGCGCTAATGGTGCGGCACCGACGCCGTATGTCAGCGCCGCGGCCCCTGCTGACGTCACACTGCCGCCTGCGTCTGCCCGCCGAAAGGGAAGAAGCGAATCCGATCACTCGTTCCCTCTGTCGCCACCGTGTGTGTTCCTCTCTGCTGCCGAATTCGCGGCCGCGGTGTGCCGGTGGTCGATATAACGATATTATAATGGACGCTGTCTATGGCACAGCAGTAATCCGCTACTGTTTGCTGATGGTGCTGTAGTGAACGGAAAGTGTTGTCTTGGAGTTACTGCAGAATTACTGCTAGGATTTCTGTTGGGCTTCATGAATGCTTGCTCTAAATGTGCGATAGTGAAACTGGATGGAGATGAGCAGAAGAAACGATCCTGTAATGTTCGAGAACAGTGGAATACTGCTGATGCTGTCACATCCTTTAGATATCTAAGTGTAAAGCTGGAAAGCGAAATGAAAAGGATTGAACTTGTAAGGTCGGTTATATAGGAGACCACATGTGCGACCCATCCTAGAGAAATGTTCGAGTGTTTGGGATCCCTAGTAGGTCGAATTAGAGGGAGACATCTAAGCAATTCAAAAGCATGCCGCTAAATTTGCTTCATGTTCATTCGATCGATACACGAGTTTTATGGCAGTCCCACGTGAACTCAAATGGGAATCCTCGAAGGGAAGAAGACATTCTTGTTGCAAAACATTATTGAGGAAGTTTAGAGAACTGACATTTGTAATAGAATGCACAAGGTTCCTATTTCCACTAACATATATCTTGCATAGGGACAGCGAAGGAGAGGCAAGGGAAATCAGGGTTCATATGGAAGAATATGTACGATCGACTCCATTTGCGAATGGCACAGGAAGAGGAATGGTACAAGGTACCATGCACCATGCACGATACTCTGGCTTTTGGAGTATGTATGTAGATGGAGAGATATACACTCCTGGAAATGGAAAAAAGAACACATTGACACCGGTGTGTCAGACCCACCATACTTGCTCCGGACACTGCGAGAGGGCTGTACAAGCAATGATCACACGCACGGCACAGCGGACACACCAGGAACCGCGGTGTTGGCCGTCGAATGGCGCTAGCTGCGCAGCATTTGTGCACCGCCGCCGTCAGTGTCAGGCAGTTTGCCGTGGCATACAGAGCTCCATCGCAGTCTTTAACACTGGTAGCATGCCGCGACAGCGTGGACGTGAACCGTATGTGCAGTTGACGTACTTCGAGCGAGGGCGTATAGTGGGCATGCGGGAGGCCGGGTGGACGTACCGCCAAATTGCTCAACACGTGGGGCGTGAGGTCTCCACAGTACATCGATGTTGTCGCCAGTGGTCGGCGGAAGGTGCACGTGCCCGTCGACCTGGGACCGGACCACAGCGACGCACGGATGCACGCCAAGACCGTAGGATCCTACGCAGTGCCGTAGGGGACCGCACCGCCATTTCCCAGCAAATTAGGGACACTGTTGCTCCTGGGGTATCGGCGAGGACCATTCGCAACCGTCTCCATGAAGTTGGGCTACGGTCCCGTACACCGTTAGGCCGTCTTCCGCTCACGCCCCAACATCGTGCAACCCGCCTCCAGTGGTGTCGCGACAGGCGTGAATGGAGGGACGAATGGAGACGTGTCGTCTTCAGCGATGAGAGTCGCTTCTGCCGTGATGCCAATGATGATCGTAAGCGTGTTTAGCGCCGTGCAGGTGAGCGCCACAATCAGGACTGCATACGACCGAGGCACACAGGGCCAACACCCAGCATCATGGTGTGGGGAGCGATCTCCTACACTGGCCGTACACCTCTGGTGATCGTCGAGGGGACACTGAATAGTGCACGGTATCCAAACCGTCATCGAACCCATCGTTCTACCATTCATAGACCGGCAAGGGAACTTGCTGTTCCAACAGGACAATGCACGTCCGCATGTATCCCGTGCCACCCAACGTGCTCTAGAAGGTGTAAGTCAACTACCCTGGCCAGCAAGATCTCCGGATCTGTCCCCCATTGAGCATGTTTGGGACTGGATGAAGCGTCGTCTCACGAAGTCTGCACGTCCAGCACGAACGCTGGTCCAACTGAGGCGCCAGGTGGAAATGGCATGGCAAGCCGTTCCACAGGACTACATCCAGCATCTCTACGATCGTCTCCATGGGAGAATAGCAGCCTGCATTGGTGCGAAAGGTGGATATACACTGTACTAGTGCCGACATTGTGCATGCTCTGTTGCCTGTGTCTATGTGCCTGTGGTTCTGTCAGTGTGATCATGTGATGTATCTGACCCCAGGAATGTGTCAATAAAGTTTCCCCTTCCTGGGACAATTAATTCACGGTGTTCTTATTTCAATTTCCAGGAGTGTAGATATCAGGACGTAGTTATACCAGACAAATTATGTGGTGTTTGGAAAGTGTAACGTTGTGCAATATGGGATATACTCTAATAACAGCTATCGGTTCGTGATAACGTTCTAGATGCAAGGTCGTACACGCAAAACGCCTGGAAAACAGACTCATGCTCATAAATTAAGGATAATTGCAGAATGTGGTGCCATACAACGTGGCACTACACAAAACTGGCGGTAATAGCATCGGCACATAAGGAACACACACGACACAGATCTGTACGCCCACGGTATTGGTGATAAGTTGAGAAAACCGTCCGGAAGCACATGTGCTACAAAACTCTACTGTTTCCTGCGCATGTACCCCGACATCAATGTGGGATATGATCACCATGCACACGTACCCAGGCCGCACAAGGGCTTGGTCTACTCTGGATCATGTGGTCGAGCAGCTGGTGCGGTATAGCCTCCAATTTTGCACCAGTGGCTGTTGAAGTTCCTGAAGTGTCCTAGGGGTTTGAAGACGTCCAGTGATATGTCGACCGAGAGCATCCCACACGTGATCGATGGGATTTAGGTCTGGAGAACAGGCAGGCCACTCCTTTCGTCTGATATCTTCTGTTTCAAGGTACTCCTCTACGATGGCAGCTCAGTGGGGCCGTGCGTTATCATCCATCAGGAGGAAGTGGGACCCACTGCATCCCTGAAAAGGCGGACATACTTGTGCAAAATGACGTCCCGATACACCTAACCTGTTACAGTTCATTTGTCAAAGACATGCAGGGGTGTACGTGCACCAATCATAATGCCAACCCACACCATCAAACCGTGACCTCCACACAGGTCCCTTTCAAGTACATTAAGAGGTTAGTACCTGGTTCCTGGTTCACGCCAGACGAAAACCTGGCGAGAATGTTCAGACTATACCTGGACCCACCCGTGAACATAACCTGGGACCACTGTTCCAATGACCATGTACTGTGTTCTTGACACCAGGCTTTATGGGCTCTCCTGTTGCCAGGGGTCAGTGGAATGCACCTTGCAGATCTCCACGCGAATAAAGCATGACTATTCAGTCGTCTGTAGACTGTGTGTCTGGAGACAACTGTTCCAGTGGCTGCGGTAAGGTCCTGAGCAAGGCTACCTGCAGTACTCCGTGGCCGTCTGCGGGCGCTAATGGTGAGATATCGGTCTTCTTATGGTGTTGTACACTGTGTACGTCCCGTACTGTAGCGCCTGGACACGTTTCCTGTCTGATGGAATCGTTGCCATAATCGTGTGATCACACTTTGTGGCACACGGAAGACCCGTGCTACGACCTGCTGTGTTTGACCAGCCTCCAGTCGCCCTAGTATTCTACCCCTCATAATGTCATCAATATGTGTTTTTTGGGCCATTTTCAACACACAGTCAACATAAGCATGTCTGAAAACGTCTGCACACGTACTCACGTCAGTGTACTCTGACATGCACTAACGCACCTCTCCGTATCTGGACTGCTGCCAGCGCCACCGTGCGACGACCACAGGTCAAATGCACCGCATGGTGATACCCTGAGATGATTTAAACCCGCAAAACGCCCTCCAGAGCATTGTTTCACCATGTGCCAGCATTATCCTTAATTAATGAGTACGAGTGTACATATCTCGTCTTCATTTAGCTTTACGGAGTATGCCCTTATAAGGGAACGTTGCCTTTTCTGGCCTCTCACAGAGTAACACTCATGAACTGAGACTCGAGAACTGTCTGATGTGAACGGGTTGCGAAACAGTCTGAAGAAGGACGTGCATGGAAGAAGACATAAATGGGGCAGGTATGTACTATGAACAGCACTGATATAAATTATGTTTTATTTCAGTTGTATGTGGTTACTCAAAGTGAATGTAAATATGAGCGGTACACGTTCTATATGCACATAAATAAAAAGTGTGCTGCCATACACAAAAAATGTTTGAATATTTATTACCGGTAGCTAAATAACATATTGCTGCGCCGCATAATAATTTTATTGTACATGCCTAAATTTTTAAGGTTCTACCAGGTGAACTCAGAACAGGGAATGCCAGTTGTGGGCCGGTGTAGGAGTTGGAGTGGCAACAAGTCTATCGTCGAAGTAATGGACATCAGGGCATGAAGCGAGCATTGCCACACAACCTCCAAGCGAGCAAAGCAGAAACGCAAATATTGCACAGCTACATAATAAGGCACCACTGCAAAACCAAAAAGACCTGACCTCGGTGACCCAGAATAACTACTGAATTGCCATAGGGAGGCAAGGAGCGCTGACGAGACCTATAAACGAGGGAAAACGCTTTCTTACCCTCAGAGCCCCCATGTCGTGGGCATGGGCTGGAATCTTTAAATAACGAGACTTTCGGTGCTTAAATATACATCCAGTTGTGCAGCCATTTTGTCAGTTTCACTAGAATCAGTGAAACCATGGCAAGCTGATCTATGATGGTCTGCTAGCTAACTGCTTGGTGACTTCAACACTGAGATGCAGTCATTCCAATGCATACCCCATCCGCAGTCTGCCGTGGATGCCTACTGGATGAGGAGAAGACCGGTGTTCACCCAGCTCATCTCCACTGAGAGCTACTGCGGATGATCACACC
The DNA here is from genome assembly GCF_023897955.1 of Schistocerca gregaria. Taxonomy (NCBI): domain Eukaryota; kingdom Metazoa; phylum Arthropoda; class Insecta; order Orthoptera; family Acrididae; genus Schistocerca; species Schistocerca gregaria. The sequence continues at coordinate 434,244,900 of NC_064920.1, read as the reverse complement.
GACCAAATGTGGCACATTTGAGCAGTTCCCAAGCTGATCTGCCAACTCTGCAGCAATTTTTATTGATCTTTGGTGGATGACCAAGGCCTAGTCTCCACGACAACCGACATACTGAATCACATCCAGCTGTCCTCACCCGACGCACAATGGGCTGTCTTTGACGTACTGAAATTCAGGACGTAGGGGCGGCCGACGCCTTGCCGCACGCTGCTGTCAGCACAGCATGTGGCCGTCACTCATTGACCTGCGTGGTAACATCACATCTCGCTGACGCTCTTATCCCGGGCCACTACCTGCCGCTCTGAAGACACTTTCTAACTTTGTAAAATCAAAACGAGAAATAAAATGTTATTTGCAGATACCACTGAGTCACTGTCGCCTCCGTGCGTAAACTGGACCACTCAGCCACTCTGTGTGCCAGGTTTCCTGCTAACAACGCGACCCCAGCTCGCTGGGTTTCGACACTATTAGCCACTGCAGCCAAGGTGAGTGATATAAATGGTCCTACGACCGTGCAATATCTTCTGCGCAAGAGGCAGAGCTATAGAAGATACAACGCTAATGGAAAGGACATTCGTGATGTGTACATATTCACGTTGCAATGTCCAGGCGAAATGTCTGCCTTTCACAGACAGGCCATGTCATAACATTTTCAATGCAAGTGCAGATGTTGCAAGATTATACTCATTTTTGCGGCAGTAGTCTTCTTGAAAGAAGAAATAATCTATTTTAGTGCTCTCCTACCTCTGCCAATGTTGTTTTTAGTAGAGGCAGCTGCGCCGTGGACCCTGTACGTGCTCATGACCAGAAATGCAATAGCTGTAGAGGTCTCAAGCAAACTGAGTCCACATTACAATGAGCGTTTCAAAAGTTCGGTGAACGGTCTCAGAAAATAAAGGAAACAAGAGTTACAACAAAATATCTTTATTTGCCTTCACGGTAATCACGTTCAGCTACAATGCACTTCTGATATCATTTGCACAGCTGTTGAAAACCGTCAGCAAATGCTTCTTGCTGAATCGCTCGAAGCACCGTGGTCAGGCTTCATCTGATGCCCACAACGTCTGCGAATGTCCGTGAACAATACTACGTACGCTGTTTCCTCTTGTCTTCCAAAATTCTGCTCTCATTCTCAAAGACAGCCGCCGATCATCCGCAAGCATCCGTGCGCTCTCGTTAGAAGCTGTCTAGGATTGTGCGAGTTGGTGCGAACGCGGCTCGTTCTCGACGCCGTACTTTCCGGTTCTAAAGCGTTTAAACCACTCAAGCACACACTTTTTACTCACTGGTTCCGCACTGTACACTTGCGCTAACATTCCGTGAGTCTCCGTCGCAAAACTTCGTCTTAATGCTCCATTTTGCAAAAACACGAGTGTGACGAATGCTTCTGATGAGCGGTGGATGTCTTTAAGAATGAGAGGAGAAGAGCTAAAGATATGCAAAGACAGTGTAAGCACTATTGTTCAAGAACATTCGCAGACGTTTCGGATGTAGAACAGAGGCTGACTACGGCGCTTCGAGCGCCGAACAAAAAAGTTTGCGGACAGTTTCCAACAGCTGTGCAATCGATGTCAAAAAATGGTTCAGTTGGCTCTGAGCACCATGGGACTTAACGTTTGAGGTTATCAGTCCCCTAGAACTTAGAACTACTTACAACTATTCAGACGAACCTTGTATTTGGCTGGATTTGTATTGTATTGTATGTTAACCAGGGGCCTAGACACGACGGAGAGGCTCTGTCCCCGCCGCAGCCGCAGTGGTCCACAACCCCACGACGACTCCCGCAGTCCACTTCACCCCTCCGCCGCGCCACACCGAACCACTCTTTCAGAGTTATATTTGGCTGGATAGTATCACACGTAAATGGTCGGAAACATCAGAGGCGTGGCTGAGATCAGTCGGTCTATAGACGTGGCGCAGAAACTGTAAACAGGAAAGCCCAGAGCAGTGTGTGTGGCTACTAATGAGCTCGCGACCGTTCAGACTGTTGTGAGATCGATATGTTGATTCGCGAAAGGCAACAACGCGTTTATCGGTAACCAATACTAAGCTAAAGTCATCGTTAGCCAAACGTAGAATATCAAAAGTTCAAATCCAAGGCAGGACTGTGTGGCGCAGGCGGGTCCGATCCAAGGTACTGAACGGAGCGTGACTGATGGCTCCATGCGATACTGGAGACTGCCAAGCATCTGCGCACGGCGAGGGTCGTCTGCAGTCGAGTAGGACCTCTAGGATATCTGAGTTATCATCCAAGTCGACATCTGCATCCTGCGATACTAAGGTTCCATCCTGGGAATACCGATTTATAGTCACTGGTATTTGTACAATAGTGATGCCGTCTTCAGAGACGCAGTAACAGCAGAGTCGGTCGGTCAGGACAGCTCAATGCCTTCAAACGTGAAATGGCCATTGGATATCACCTGAGTAACATATGGAATTTTCCAATTTTTCTAAAACTTGCCAAGTCGACTGTTGGTGATGTGGTTGTGAACTGGAAGGGCGAAGGAACAACAACATTTAAACCAAGACCAGGTGGACTTCATGTGCTGACGAAATGGACCGTCGACAATTGCAAAGCTGGTTGCACAAACAGCACGAAATGAGCGGAACTAGTCACTCGTGAGTTCCAAAGTGCTACCAGCACTCCAACGAGCACAGTGGCTGGGCGTAGGGAGTTCAGAGCATGGGATGCAATGAATGAACAGCTACTCATAAGCCATACATTTCTGTAATCTTATCGGAGGCTGAGCTTACTGCCGCGTGAAATCTACTTAATGGAGAAATAAAAGTGTTTCAGAGAAGTATTATAAAGTGCGTAAAGTATGTATGTAGAACTGTAAACGGATCCTAGCCAAGGTTCGACATACGTTACGTACCAAGAATAAAAGAGATATAACCCCTGTGCGCAATTTCTGGTTAAGCCACCTCACAAGGACAATTATAAATTTAACAATTACAGAGTCTCCACCAGCCCAAGCCCTTCCTAACAATTAAGAAGAAAAGACCAAACTGGAAATTATCAGTTTAATTAAATTAAGAATTTAAGTATAAGAATTTTTTTAAAGAAACTAGCAAGATGAACAGCATTGTACGTCGTATATCGATGAGCTTGTTTAATTAAATGTGATAATTTCTTAACTTTGAGGCAATACACTGTTCACTTTGATTTTTTCTCCCATTTTTGTTCATCACAAGCAAGCAGAGTAACTTAAAAGAGTCAGGGAATAGGAAATTAATTTGAAAACTGACATCAATAAGAAACATAAAGGATGCAGAGTTTATCTATTACGTAGCACATTTATTTCATTAGTGAATTTGATGCACATCCTATGAATACACATGACTGGTGCCTGAATAAATAAGTTTAACTAAATAATTCGCAAAAATTGTAGAATCGCGCAATTAAAAAGGAAAAACACACAAAAGGGAAGTGGAACACAATAATTCAATCATTCCATCTACATAACCACGACTGTTCGAAAGGAACAAAGCAACTTCCACACTTTTAATTTCAATCACCCTCATCGCCGATTTTTAACAAAATAATTATGCCACATTCCGAAAATGCATAATTACACACGCTTCAGTTAAGCCGAAGTACTTAAATATGCCATGAATTTAACATAGGGAAGTTCTAATTCGACCTACTTCCTATCAGCAGAAACCCTCTATAGGAGCTACGAACTGTACTCACCAAACGCTAGCTGCAGAGTGCCCTTTCTCCACCGAGCTTCGCCTAACTACCGGTGCAGCGGAAGCTACCAGAGGGGTAGGCTTCCACCACCAACCTGACAGACAAACTACCTTAGACTAAAAGGGGTAAATCTCTCTGCTAGCTACTGCGATCCTAATTTGGTCATCCTGTGCTACTCTCCAAACCAGAAGCAAACATCACCTGCTCCTAGCAGACGACAACCAACTCAGAGTCCCCCACAAAATAAACCCGAAAACACACGTAAAAACACTCATTTAGTCACATTCGCGCACACGTAGGGTAGGGTGAAGGGAAAAACCTAATAAATACATGTCATGATTTCCTATGGAACACAAAAAAATCAAACGTAATATCATTTAATAAGCCTTCCTTTGTTTGGTCAGTCTTTCTGGGAGAGTTAATAAATTAAACAGCAATCAGGCGGTGGACAGAATAGGGTGCACAGAATCCAGTGAGAGAAGAGTCTTATGAAACGACACTAAAGAGACGTTTCAAGTGATTGGTCACAGTACCAATACAAAGCATCCGGTCATAAACGACGATCTGGGTTAGGTGATGAGAGACACCACTGAAAAGTGGATGATTGGAAACGAGGGAATTGGAGTGATGGATCACGCTAGAACCCGTACCAATCGGATGGATGGGTTTGGGTCTGGCGAAAGCCTGGAAAACTTTACAATCCATCACCTGTAGCGCCGGCAGTGAAACACGGAGGAGGTGTTATCAAGGAATGCGGATGTTTTTCGTGATGAGGATGCAGTCCCTTTAATGCATTTAAAAAAAACGGTAAATGCGGAAGTACCTCATATGAAGACAGTACACAGCATTGTGTACTTTGTATAAGAGGCACTTTTTGGATACGATGATTGTTTCAGCATGACAATGCGCTTGTCATAAAGCAGCGTCTGTGAGGCAATGATTCGTGCACAATAGTGTTCCTGAGACGGGCTGGCCTGCCCGGAGCCCCAAGCTGAAACAAAAGGAATACATTTAGGATAAGTTTCAAAGCCAGGTTCACTCCAATCACCTAGTCCAACATTTACACCCTATCTTATTTCGGCTCTTGAGATGGAATGGACTGTCGTTTCTTCGCAGACATCAAACACATTGAAAGTGTCTCCAGAAGGGTTGAAGTCATTATAATGGTGCAGTGTGGACACATTCCATATTACTGTACACTAATAGGTGACCGGGCACTTTTCGTGGGATATTATGCACCTAGCTGTTAGTTAAAAGACAGGCCTTTACTGTTTCGGATGCTCTATATTGATAATGCGAAAATTCACTTTTACTGCTTTTTTAAAACACTTTTATCCTTCCATCAACTAGCTTCCGAACTGCTGCAAGCACATCCTCAGACTTTGGACATTTATAAGAAGTTTACAATTTACACATTAATAAAAAACTGAGTAACAATAGAGTGTAGAGTTTTAAAAGTAAAAACAAACAAAGAGAAGTCTATATTTGTAACGTATGGTAGTGAATATCTCAGTAAGTAAGCGGTGAACATAAAACAGTTTGCCCTATGCATCTAAAACCGACAAGGGAACCATAAGTTGCAGAAGAAAAGAAAGTGCACCAAGAAACATTGTAGCTAAACGAATTGTAATTTTGAACAGGGTCAGCATTCAAAATGAAGTCGATAAATAAACTATATTGACAAGGATATGAAAATGGGCGCAGGCCTCAAATGTGTTTTGGCTTAAAATAAAGCTCTATAAGAAGTGGGCGACTGCTGCATTTCTTCAAGTAAATGAATCCACAGCCACAGAGATCAGATGCCGTTAACAGTGATAAATTAATGTATGGCATTCTTCAATGGACCATTGGTCACTAGCGAGGGAAAGTAGCACTTAAATGAACTTGCTTTAACAACTTGTGTACAAAAATCCGCTTGAAGTCGAATGTTTGGACGCAACGTATTAAACGTAGTTCATCTAAGTCCTGCGTTTTCATCGTTGCTGTGTGGTAGATCGTTTTACAGTGACATATTTACAGTCTCAGAAACTACATAACGTTACGACGGTGCTACCGAGTGGTATAAAACTTAAAGGTCCGGTAAACACGCGTCATCTGAGGGCGAACTTTCTGCGGCGCGAAATCCACTTAGTGAAGGAATAAAAGTGTTTCAAAGAAGTATTATAAAGTGATTGGTCACAATATCAAAACAAAGCACCCGGTATTTTGACCATATTCGCAAGTTCCATGTCTCTAATGGGTAAGATAAAAGAACACTACTAGTTGAAAACGAGAGAGAACGTCTAAGTGGGTCAGACTAAAGACCACCGTGTTTATTGGTGAGAAATTCATTCGAGGTCGCCTTCACCTAGCAACCAATATGCTCATCGATCTGCACTGTTGAGGCGATCTAGACAGCGCAGAATTAATTCGCGTTTTGTGTGTGACTGTGGGATTTTACGCAATGCTTCACAAAGAAAGAACTCTCAATTTCTTGAGAGGTACTGTTGGATAGCAAAGGGAACTTGGTTCCTGTACAGCTCACACAAACACGGTTTTGAACGTCACATGAAAATGAAAAAAGACAACAGAATCTTGTTTGTCAATATTAATTAAATATTTTAAGTACCAAATTTTAGAAGTATTAACTTGATAACATAGTGTATTACAAAACGTCATAAAATTTTACGTTAGCTGTGACTGTGCTATCGGTATGTGTACGAGTCCCAGTGTCCATTGCTTTGTGAAAAGTCATCAGGACTGAGGTTTCTTCACCTTGAGCACTATGCCTCGTCTATGGAATGGGAGAGGCTATTGACAAAACTGAAGTTGTTAATGTGAAATTTTCAGTCACCCGACGGTGTAATGTAAGGTGTATCTTACTGGAAACGATTCCGGCTGTGAAACCCTACGAACTCCATGCCTCAACAAACTTTGACGTAAGACTTGGATGGATATCACGGACTAGGCGTAGAAGTACCTTTGAAACGTCGTCACATAACGCGTTACATAAAATGGATGACTCATATCAGCACTGAAACCGGTCCGTGAGGAGAGCTCAGTGACTTCAAGCGTGGTAAGCCATTGGATGCCCTGAGTAACATCAGGAAAGCGCCAACCCTTCTAAAGGTGCCCAAGTCGACTGTTGGCTACGTGGTCGTGAATTGGAAATGCAAAGGATTAAACACAGCTAAGACGAGATAGGCAGACTTCATGCACCGACTAACAGGAATCATCGAGCACTGCGGAGGTTGTTTCAAAATATCGCATGAAATTAGAGGAAGGCTGTGTCCTCAGAGTCTTTCGTGTCGGAATACGCGAATAAAACATTCTCGGTTTTCAAGCCGCGTCATTTTGATTAAAATCCTCGAACTTTCGATGACCATCTCCGCCATCATTGTTTGGAGTTCACTGACTGCCGGGGTTGCTTGCTTGCTTTGTGTCATCTCTAAGCTGCAGCTTCGTTGGGTTGGAGGGTTAGGAGGTCTAGCTGCTTTTCCTTCTTCTTCCTCTGGTTTGATTTTCGGTTCAACGCGTCTTGGTTTGTTTCTTCTGATTTGACACTCTTCTTTTTCCTTCCTCTTGCTGCGTGAGCAGCGTTGCTACTCTCGTAGCAAATCCGGCCATCTTGTCGTCTCTCACCAGTGAATCTGGTTTCCCAGATTTATGATGAGAGGATTTGTGCATCATCTCGTGTCGGCATAGAAGTGTCTCGACAACTGCTTGAAGCGGCTTTCAGCATCGGCACGCCCGTTTGCCGATGTAGTTCAGCCGTTCTGAAATCGCGCGGAAGATGTAGTGCCTGTTCTGGATCTTCTGGAGACTGCTGATGTGCGTCTCGGCGGCATTCCCCCACACCACGGCGGTGCATTCCAGCACGGGCCTGATAAGCTGCAGCGCCTTTCTGCAGTGTGGAGGCAGTGTGGTTGTGGGACTGAGGAAGTGGTATAGGAGGTGCATTCTGCCGTGTGCCTTACCCCGTAATTCGGCGATGTGCGTCTTCCACGTAAGGCGCAGATCCAGTGTGACGCCCTGGTAGCGGCCGATGTTCGACCATGGGATGGGGCCTCCCATGATGTGGATTGGTGCCAGAACTTCAGGTATACGTTTCTTCGTAAAGATCACAGCCTGGCTCTTCTCCGCATTGAACTTGACCCGCCAGTTGGTGGCCCAAGCTCCCAGCTCGTTGCAGGCTATTTGTAATCTTCCTCGCATCAGATGTGGGCTGACGCTCTTGTTGTACAGGGCTGTATAATAGGCGTACAGCCCCGTCTGCACACGTTGAGTTCGCGGCATGTCTGCCGTGAATAGGGTATACAATATGGGCCCCAATACCGAGCCCTGTGGGACTCCAGCGGCTATTTCCCGTGCTGTTGAGGTCTCCGATCTCGTCTTCTATCTTCACGTGGAAGGTAAGTCCCGCCAGGTAGGAGTGGATCAGGCGGGTGTGTGACACCGGAACTCCCTGTACTAGTATCTTGTAGACTAGTCCGTCGTGCCACAAGCAGTCGAAGGCCAGAGAGACGTCTAGGAGTACCGCCCCAAGGTACTCCCTCCTCTTCAGCGCCCCCATCGCCTACTCCACTAGTCGCAGCAGTTGGTGTGTTGTCCCGTGCACCCTACGGAAGCCGAACTGCTAGTCGGGAAGCAGGCCTTCCTCTCCGACGTGACGGTGCAGTATCCTGACGTGTATTCGCTCAAATACCTTTAAGACTGTAGGTAGCAGGCTGATAGGCCGGTAATTTTGCGCCAGCCTGTTGTCTTTGGCAACCTTGGGGATCGCCACTACCACCGCATGTTTCCAGGCGGGATGGTAGTGGCCGATCCTAAGGATGGCGTTGAATATCTTCGTGAGCAGTTTCACAGCCTCTGGGGGGGGGGGGGGGGGGGGGGGCTCCTTCAGGATTGCGCCCACTCGTTTTGTGCGGGTCAAGGTGCCGTAGCTGCCGTTGAACCTCCTCTTGTGTTGTGGGTTCGATGGAGTCCTCAGGGTCTTCTGCTGCGAGGTATACACGGAGCCTACCTTCCACCATTCGGTTGTGGTCGTTATCTACATCTTCTTCAACTTGCGTGAAGTTGGTCGCGAAGGTATCGGCCAGTACTCTAGCTTTGGCGTCGGGCTCGGCCACTGCATGCTGTCTGACGTGTAGCGGCGGGACTCGTTGCCTCCTGCGAAGGAACTGCTTGGTTGCTTGCCAAGCAGTGCCGCCTGCGCTGTTCAGGGTCGCTATCCTCCTAGCTCAGTCCCTGTTCCTGTGTTCCAGGACCGCGTACTGTATAGCACGGCGCATTCGGTTGAACAGATTTTTCGTCGCCGCCTGGCGGGTGACGTGCCACTCTCGGACCAGCTGGTTCTTCTCCCGGATCATCTGCAGGATGTCCGGCGGTAGCTGGCGGGAGAAATCTCGCGAATTCTGGCGTCTGTGCTGCGTTGCTGCATCAGCCGCTCTGATCGCGAGATGCGAGAACGCTGAGAGTGTGGCGTCCACGCCAACATCATGATCCGATACCGGGGCGACCGCCTCTGCCAGGTGCACCCGGAAGTGTTCCCAGTCGGTGTTGAAGTAGGTCTTGGGTCCTTCAGGTGGTGCGGACCCGGTTGCTCTCAGATCTAAGATCACTGGCAGGTGATCTGAGGACAGGGCCACACGTGTCTTGCGACTACGTACCCCTTTGATGATCGCGATGTCCAGGACATCCGGGCGGCCTCTCCTGGGATAGCGTGTAGGGTCTTAAGGCTACAGCACTATCGCGTTATTATCTGTGGCCGCCTTAAGAAGCCTCCTGCCGCTGGTTGTGGTGACCCTGGAGTTCCACACCGGGTCCTTGGCGTTGAAGTCGCCGCCGATAAAGATTTTGCCACGCATTGACAACAGCGCCTCGAAGTCCTGTTGTAGGAGTCATGTAGGCTTCCGGTAAGCGGCGATGAAGGTCACTTGACCCACTGAGGTGCTGACTGCGACGCCTGTTGCTTCTAGCTCTGGTAGCTGGATTTGGCGGTGTCGCAGCGTTCTTCTTACGTAGACTTCAGTTCCGCCGCCTGCTATTGGTATGTCGTCGCGGTAGCACCTATAGTTAGGTGCCCTCGCGTTTACGCCGGCCTTTAGCCATGTCTCACACACGATGCACAAATCCACGCCCCGTCGCGCAAAAACTGCCTAAATTCTCCCTCCTGCTGCCTTACGCTGTTTGCGTTCCATACACAGACGGTGGGCCCTATGATGTGATTAGGCATGACGGGTGTTATAGGCTTGTCTTGTGGTGTTGTCCTGGTTGGCCGCAATAAGTGCAGACACGATCATCTGCGGTAGTTGGAGTAGCAGCTGTTTGAACTTCCCCAGCATCTCTCGTAGGTCTGCAGCCTCGGTGGTTACAGTGGTGTGGAGGTGGTGGGGCGGGCGTAGGTGGCGGCCTCCCTCCTCCGCGCCCTCGCGTCCGGCCGGTCCTGCTCGGCGTATCGTGCTCCTCTCGTGGCGGTCGGGGAACGCCGTCCGCTGCGCGGGTAGGCCGCTCCGCCTGCCGCGGCTGCTCGGCGTGTTGCTGTGCCGGTCTTGCAGGCATTTCCTTTGCGGCCACTGCCGCGGTCGCCGCTGGCTGCTGCGGTAGCGTAGTTTCTTCCCGGCTGAACTCTCCTCGCTGGTGCCTGCCGCCATTTAGCAGCTGTTGTTTTGAAGGCTTTGCAGCCGCGGAAGCTGGCGGCGTGTTCTTGATTGCAGTTGCATCACGTGGGTGTCTTCTTGATCGGCAACGGACATTCCCGGCTCAGGTGCTCCCCAGCACACTTCACGCAGCCTGGGGACATTTTGCAGTATTTTGCCAGGTGGTCGATTCCCTGGCAATTGAAGCATTGAAGCGGGCTCTCCGCCTCCTCATTTTTTCCCCTGTGACGCCGCTGACGCTACCCACTCTCGTTTCTTGAAAGATCCTCCTATGCTCCGGTGTGTCGTCCAGTATGGCCTGGAAGAGCGGTGTGTCTGCGTTGTCTTTCGGCGACTTCATCCGGGATACTCTCCTTATGGTGTACTCCTTGACCTGGAGAAGCTCCTTGAGGTACTTGGGGTCCATACTGAAGGGCAGGCGTCGGAAGACTACTTCGAGCGTCTTTGTAGGTCCTGACGAGTACGTGAACCAGTTTAGACCACGGCTATCAATGTGGTTAGTAACGCTTTGGTAGTCTTCTTCGGTTCGCGACTCGATTCTGTACATATAGTGACTTAACTGTCTTCGTAGTAAAGTGGTTCTTGACGACAGCGAGGATCGACTGTTCTGCTTCTTTAAAGGAGGCCGGCTATTTCATCACGTTGGATGGCGGCGGGGGCCCCTTGCCTCTCTGCTGCTGGTCTGCTGTCTTCTCCTCCCTCCATTCGAGCTCAGCAAACCGGTTTTTGACTACCATGCCTGCAGTAGTGGCCATCTGTGCAGCTCTTCCAATTTCTTGCGTTTGGGTACTTGAAACCCATCCGCGTTAGTGGTCGTCTTAGGGGCTTTGCACCCTTTCGACCACGCTTTTCTTCGTGTTTGAAGCGTCGGTGCGGTGGTTGGAGCGGCGGTAGTCGCACGTTTCAGGTAGCTTTCCGGACTCATTTGCGCCGGGCGCTTCTTAGTGCGACTTTCCTCCACCACCATGTCCTCGGTGTCTTCAGCTATCCGTCGTCTCCCAGCATGAACTGTGACGTCCGTTGAATGGTGTCCGCGAAGACGTCTTTCATCTGCTTTCGTGACCCGACTTAAGGTCAGGAGACTGGGTCTTCAGTGAGCGATGTTACCCTTACGGGTGTCTTGATCTTGACAGTGGCGTTCTTTGGTCGGCCCATGTTGCTACGCTGCCGGGGTTGCTACGGTTTCTCGCTTATGTAGGCATGATGACATCATCAGTAGCCAATCATATAGAGCCAATACGGAGCGCGCGCGCCTGAGTCGACCCGCGCAGCTAGCAGAGCTATTGCCCGTAGCAGCATCAGTGACGTCAGGTGGCGCCAGGAGTAGGCGCCACGTTTGAAACTGCCGCTCCCGTGTCGCGCAACTGTCTTTGCTTTCTTTCGATGTACAACGCCCGCCACCATTCGCTGCTGAGTGTGTATCCCTGGTCTCTGTTGAAACTGTTGTTGTTTAAACGAATCTCAGCCGCTTCCTTTATAACGGAGTTCCAATATGTAGACCGATGAGCCAACACTTTTGTATTTTCGAACTGCATTTTACGTCCGTTTTTTAGGCAATGCTCCTCTATGGCCGACTTGTCAAGCTGCCATTGTTTTATTTGGCGCTTGTGCTCAGTACATCGCTCCGCAACCGTGCGAATTGTTTGTCCGATATACATGCTGCCACATTCATAAGGTACACCATACACGCCGGACACTCGAAGAGCAACGTCGCCTTTAACAGGGCGCAACATATTTCGTATCTTGAGGGCGGGCCGCAACACTGGTCTTAGTCCAAGTTTCTGCAGAAGACGTCCTAACTTACTTCCAGTTGCTCCACAGTATGGCAGGAATACAGTCCGTTTGCCTCTTCTACTGATTCACCAGGTGTCTTTCTTCAGCGGCCCTTGAAAGCGTTTGCGATGTCTCTTTTGTTGTATCCACTTTCACCGAAAACACGTTTTAAGTTCTGGAATTCAGACTGTAGGTGGTCGTCGACACAGATAATCTTGGCTCTATGAAACAACTTGTTAAGGACAGCTTTCTTGTGTACAGGGTGGTGGAAACTATTGGCGTTCAAGTACCGATCAGTGTATGTTGTTTTCCGGTGCACTGAATGACCAAGCTGGCCTCCTGCCTTCCGCTCAACCACAACATCGAAGAATTGGAGGTCGGCGATATTATTTCTTTCATTTATGATCTACAGAAAAATGATATTTTCATAGTACTGAACCGTTTATTCACACAATTTATGTTACGTTCAATAGGACACAGACTTGGCCTGCACTGAAACTAAATTAAATCACACTTAGGTCCTTACATATTGAAAATGGTGAAATACTTTTTTGTGTGTGGATATAGCCTACATTGATTAACTGTTTTTGAGCACGGATTCGTCTAAGTTTTTGTGTCAGTAAAATCTAAGAACGATCCGTGCTTTCGCATAACTTTGCAGTGATCAGACAGTTTACCTAAGTAACGAACTTTGAAAAAGTTTCTTATAGTTTACCCTTCGTACACTTTTCAGTCTTATTGTCCTGATTTCTAGTGTGAGATATTCTTCTGCCAACGGTCTACGAGAAATTGCTTGTTAGTGCTGCTACGAAATTATGTAAAACAGTACGCCTTACTAGGAACTGAACGAAGACCCTGCATTTTTCAGTCAACACTGTCAAGAGAATGAAACTGTTGGAAGGACAGTGAGGCCTACTTGGGAAGCTTAATCGTAAAAGGTATTGAAGGCGAGAGAGAGAGAGAGAGAGAGAGAGAGAGAGAGAGAGAGAGAGAGAGAGAGAGAGAGAGAGAATTAATTTATCCGTTTTCGTAGGACCACTTAAAGAGTTAATAAAACACGAAAACGTAGAGAGTATACGAATAAATAACAACAGAGAGTATACGAATAAGTAGCACTTTACGGAAAATAGTTCTCAAATACTGTGAGGAAGTGCTGTACAGAGTAGGAGTGTGCTGCAAGGGAACCTTCCAACTCGGATTTGAGAACTTGGGGTTTCTCACTCAATTTTTTCAGTTCTGCTGGGAACCTTTTGAAAATTAAACTTGCTGAATCGTGCATACAGTTCAAAAAGTGAAGTCTTATCCAAGTGCGTAATCTTCTTACGCCTAGTGAACAACAAATCTCATAGCAACAGCAGAGTTGGAATTCCGAGACAACTGTACAGCAGCCTACAGGATTTACGCGAACTGACACCGCAGATCAGACTGACAGCCCTTTCCTGGGCTAAAAATATTCATGGAGAGTGGACAGAGGTGCTACAAATTACACTCCTGGAAACTGAAATAAGAACACCGTGAATTTATTGTCCCAGGAAGGGGAAACTTTATTGACACATTCCTGGGGTCAGATACATCACATGAGCACACTGACAGAACCACAGGCACATAGACACAGGAAACAGAGCATGCACAATGTCGGCACTAGTACAGTGTATGTCCACCTTTCGCAGCAATGCAGGCTGCTATTCTCCCATGGAGACGATCGTAGAGATGCTGGATGTAGTCCTGTGGAACGGCTTGCCATGCCATTTCCACCTGGCGCCTCAGTTGGACCAGCGTTCGTGCTGGACGTGCAGACCGCGTGAGACGACGCTTCACCCAGTCCCAAACATGCTCAATGGGGGACAGATCCGGAGATCTTGCTGGCCAGGGTAGTTGACTTACACCTTCTAGAGCACGTTGGGTGGCACGGGATACATGCGGACGTGCATTGTCCTGTTGGAACAGCAAGTTCCCTTGCCGGTCTAGGAATGGTAGAACGATGGGTTCGATGACGGTTTGGATGTACCGTGCACTATTCAGTGTCCCCTCGACGATCACCAGAGGTGTACGGCCAGTGTAGGAGATCGCTCCCCACACCATGATGACGGGTGTTTGCCCTGTGTGCCTCGGTCGTATGCAGTCCTGATTGTGGCGCTCATTTGCACGGCGCGAAACACGCATACGACCATCATTGGTACCAATGCAGAAGCGACTCTCATCGCTGAAGACGACACGTCTCCATTCGTCCCTCCATTCACGCCTGTCGCGACACCACTGGAGGCGGGCTTCACGATGTTGGGGCGTGAGCGGAAGACGGCCTAACGGTGTGCGGGACCGTAGCCCAGCTTCATGGAGACGGTTGCGAATGGTCCTCGCCGATACCCCAGGAGCAACAGTGTCCCTAATTTGCTGGGAAGTGGCGGTGCGGTCCCCTACGGCACTGCGTAGGATCCTACGGTCTTGGCGTGCATCCGTGCGTCGCTGCTGTCCGGTCCCAGGTCGACGGGCACGTGCACCTTCCGCCGACCACTGGCGACAACATCGATGTACTGTGGAGACCTCACGCCCCACGTGTTGAGCAATTCGGCGGTACGTCCACCCGGCCTCCCGCATGCCCACTATACGCCCTCGCTCAAAGTCCGTCAACTGCACATACGGTTCACGTGCACGCTGTCGCGGCATGCTACCAGTGTTAAAGACTGCGATGGAGCTCCGTATGCCACGGCAAACTGGATGACACTGACGGCGGCGGTGCACAAATGCTGCGCAGCTAGCGCCATTCGACGGCCAACACCGCGGTTCCTGGTGTGTCCGCTGTGCCGTGCGTGTGTTCATTGCTTGTACAGCCCTCCCGCAGTGTCCGGAGCAAGTATGGTGGGTCTGACACACCGGTGTCAATGTGTTCTTTTTTCCATTTCCAGGAGTGTATAACACCATACGACAGAGTAGAGTGATAGCAAATAAAGTAAACAGGGCCTCGTGGTTATATCAGAGATGCTGGAGACCATCCTTATATTGAAGATTGCACCATTCAGTTTGTGCACAACATCTCGAACAGCCAATAAAGCGTTTCACCTACACTCATTCCTCATAATTTAAGGTGGTTGACTTCACTGACAGTTTGACCACCTCCGAACAGTAAAATTCCGCTTTTACAAGAGTCCCGTGCCAGACACTGTGTGCGCTGTGTTTTGTTACAATGTAGCAGCAAACTGCTCTCTGAAAGCCACGTGCTGACGTTACTCGCATTGAATACATCATCTATATTCCGCTCCACACTTTCAGAGTAACTCTTGTGTCATCTGTCATGTTGACTGGCAGGCCGTTGATACACATCACCCTGCCGCTGTGGCCTAGCGGTTCTAGGCGCTTCAGTCCGGAACCGCGAGACTGCTACGGTCGCAGGTTCGAATGGACATTGACATCGGACATGGATGTGTGTGGTGTCCTTAGGTTAGTTAGGTTTAAGTAGTTTTTAAGTTTTAGGGGACTGATGACCTCAGACGTTAAGTCTCATAGTGCTCAGAGCCATTTGAACCATTTTGATACAAACCAAGAAAAACAACGGATCCAGAACAGAACTTTCTGACACCAGACTTTACGCGACTCCAGTCAGATACAAACCTCTTCCTTGTTTATTGAAACTAAGGACAACCTTCTCCTCCCTACTTTCCAGATAAAAAATGGACCACTGATCATTATCTAAACCGAACGAGGTGACTCAAAGGTTTATCACTCTGGAATCGTATTCGGGAGGATGATGGTTCAAATCCGCGTCTGGCCATCGAGATTTAGATTTAATTGGTTTCCCTCGCCGGTTCCTTTTAAAGGGCACCGCCGTTGTCTTTCCCCATGCTTCAAACAGTCCGAGATTTAGCTCCGTCTCTAATGACCTCAGTGTTGATGGCATCATCAAACCTAATCTTCTTTCCTTCATTACGTAAATACGACATACGAGGGTTTCCTGAAAAGCTCTCGGACTCGCCCAGATATCGCAGTACTAATCGCGTGATTTTTTCCCCTTGCATCGTACATTTGTTAGTAGATGCCAAGTAAAAATTGCATATCATTCCAGGTAGCAGCTGACTGTAGGCAGTCGTTAGAGCAGCTGTGACACGCGTGGTGTTTAAAATGAAAAAAAGTCGAGTATCACGCAGTGATTAAATTCTTCGTTAAAGGTGTTTTAATACCGACCGGAATTCATTTCCGGCTTGTAATGTGCGTGGCGGCTCTTCATCTTCAATTTCCACCGCGAAGCGATGAGCGGCCGAGTCCACACTTGACAGTGAACGCGTCCAAGATGATCCAACCGAAGTGGAAATCATCGATGAAGTGCGGAGTATGCTCAAGCATTAGCTCCATACTTAGCAATCATATACAACCGTTCGCTCGACGAAAGATGCGTACCCAAAGACTGGAAAGTTTCACAGGTCACACCAATATTCAAGAAAGGTAGTAGGAGCAATCCACTAAATTACAGGGCCATACCGTTAACGTAGATATGCAGCAGGATTTTAGAACATATATTGTGTTCGAACATTATGAATTACCTCGAAGAAAACGGTCTATTGACATACAATCAACATGGGTTTAGAAAACATCGTTCCTCTGAAACACAACTAGCTCTTTATTCAATTGCAGTGTTGAGCGATATTGACAAGGGACTTCAGATCGATTCCGTATATCTGGGTTTCCGGAAGCCTTTTGACACTGTACCACACAAGCGGCTCGTAGTGAAATTGCGTGCTTATGGAATATCGTCTCAGGTGTGTGACTGGATTTGTGATTTCCTGTCAGAGAGGTCACAGTTCGTAGTAACTGGCGGAAAGTCATCGAGTAAAACAGAAGTGATTTTTGGCGTTCCCCAAGGTAGTGTTATAGGCTCTTTGCTGTTTCTTATCTATATAAACGATTTGGGAGACAATCTGAGCAGCCGTCTTTCGTTGTTTCCAGATGACGCTGTCGTTTATCGACGACTAAAGTCATCAGAAGATCAAATCAAACTGCAAAACGATTTAGAAAAAATATCTGAATGGTGCTAAAAGTTTCAGTAGACCCTAAATAACGAAAAGTGCGAGGTCATCCACATAAGCGCTAAATGGAACTCGTTAAACTTCGGTTAACGATAAATCAGTCTAATCTAAAAACCGTAAATTCAACTAAACATTTAGGTATTACTATTACGAACAACTTAAATTTGAAGGAACACATAAAAATGTTGTGGGGAAGGCTAACCAAAGACTGCGTTTTATTGGCAGGACACTTAGAAAATGTAACAGACCTACTGAGGAGACTGCCTACACTATGCTTGTCCGTAGTCTTTTAGAATACTGCTGCGCGGTGTGAGATCCTTACCAGATAGGACTGACGGAGTACATCGAAAGAGTTCAAAGAAATGCAAGACGTTTTGTATTATCGCGAAATATGAAGAGAGTGTCACAGAAATGATACAGGATTTGGGCTAGACATCATTAAAAGAAAGGCGTTTTTCGTTGCGAGGGAATCTTCTCTATGAAATTAAAATCACCAACTTTCTCTTCGGAATTCGAAAATACTTTGTTGACACCGACCTACATAGGGAGTAACGATCACCACGATCAAATAAGGGAAATCAGAGCTCGTAGAAAAGAAATAGGTGTTCATTCTTTCCACTCGCTATACGTTATTGGAATAATAGAGAATTGTGAAGGTGACTCGATGAATCCTCTGCCAGGCACTTAAATGTGATTTGCAGAGTATCTATGTAGATGTAGATGTAGATGTAGATGATATGATTTTGGAAGATCGGCGTATAAAGGGTGCGTGAAATTACTAACGCTCTAGGGACATCAAAAGAACATATTGATCACGTCATGCGCTAGGAATTGAACATAGGAAAGCTTTGCGCAAGTTGGGTGCCGTGTGTGCTCACTGCGGTCCACTAATGTATTCGCACGACACTTTCTGAAAGGAGTCTGGTGCGATATAAGAAAGACAGAAGTGGCTTTTTGGTCGATACGTGACAATAGATGAAACATGGATTCACCACTACACTTCAACAGCATTCTGTGCTGTGGGCAGGAGATGGTTCTTCGGCTACAAAGGAGACAAGGACGCTGTTATCGGCGCGAAGGATCATAACGACGGTGTTTTGGGATGCAAAAGGAATATTGTTGGTTGACTATCTCGAAAAAGGTAAAACCATTACTGGAGAATACTACTCTAAACTTCTAACTAAACTAGATGCAACCATTCGTGAAAACAGCCTGATTTTCCATCAGGACAATGCACATGCCCCACAAAAGCGTCTTGGAAATTGGGAAATTGAAGGGTTTGCAGTATAAAGTGCTGGAACATCCACCCTATTTCCAAGGTTTGGCTCCCTCTGACTTCCATCTCTTCTAAAAACTGAAGAAGTTCGTCGCTGGTCAGTGCTTTTCGTCCAATGAAGATACCATTGCAGATGTAGATGGGTATTTCGCAGCATTTCCGGGGGAACACTGCAGAGAGTGGATAATTACTATGGAATGTTGCTAGATGAAATTTATTGATGTTAGAGAAGACTGAAAGCGTTCTCACTATCAAGCCAAGAACTTCTCAGACCGCATTCATAGGTCTCGCATTTTAATTTCATTTTCTTTAGCAGTTATCGGCTTAGGTATAGTATAAATTTACGATAACGTAGACGCATAATCGTACAAAGACACATCTTAGTAGGTATACATAACCATATATGGGACGCTAAGACAGACCAGAAACGCAAATAACGGCGATTCCCTAAATCTCAGCCAAACAGACTGGTCTCGCCAGATGAACCACACAGCCGCTCAACCACCCACTGCAGGGAAGTAAAATTTTGCACACTAAACAGAAACAGAATCACAACGGTCTCGTACAACGTGCGATTGATTCAGTGACCAATCTACCACTAATATGACGACTATGGCTCTTAAAGTTACGAAGACGCTGCAATTGGCCTAGGTGACATCGTCGGTGCACAGTCGAGAAGTACCTAAAGTTCATTCTCACTGACATTTTTATGACGAACCTAAGCTAAGATACTGGTACCGAGCATTGCACCATACCAAATCACCATACCCAATCGCTAACTGGCCTTACGCTTGCATGATCTGTAGCAGATAGCGAGAAAATCTGCTACTGTCGCAGAGATTTTTTCCCTTGGCACTTTCCTTGGCACTTGCTACCCTCTTCCCTTAAACACGCTGCTCTTCATCGATTTTTGTCCACTCCTGCCATCTCGATGGGGTTACCCACTAATAAGTGGGTAACCATATCCAGACGCACGGACAACATCAAGGCCCCACATCTTGTGAACTCCTCGACTTGTAACTAACAAATACGGAGGTAACAGTAGATCTATTGAGATGGTCACAACGTCGGTGTGGGCGTGGAGGACCTCCACCCTTTAAGAAGAAGAAGAAGAAGAAGAAGAAGGTTCACATGGTTCAAATGGCTCTGAGCACTATGGGACTTAACATCTGAGGTCATCAGTCCCCTAGACTTAGAACTACTTAAACCTAACTAACCTAAGGACATCACACACATCCATGCCCGAGGCAGGATTCGAACCTGCGACAGTAGCAGCAGTGCGGTTACGGAGTGCACCGTGCAAAACCGCTCGGCCACAGCGGCCGGCCGAAGAAGAAGGAAAAAAAAAGCAATGTGTGGTGTTTGGATCGTCGGTAACAGTAGTTTTTTTGGACATTGGGTCTAGGTCTAACTCAAAAAGTGCTCTAGATCACGGCCTATTGACCGTAATGCCAGCTTTGGCAAGGATGAAAGTTACGATATTTGCTCTCAGAGTTAACATTATTTCCTCAGTAGTGCATTTGGTGCCTAATGTAGACTGCTGAGGGTTACGAGCTGAGGTTGAAGTAGTGCTGTACAAGAGGATGTGGCTATACTGTGTCCGTTAGTCGCTTTCACGGCTTTCTTGTGCGGGAAGGTTGTAAACAGGACGGGTAAGCAGCTTTTTCACGGGCCGTCAGCCAGCGTGCGCAGTGGGCTGTTGAGGCCGCTCTCCGGAGCTCGCTCTGGGATGGCCGCACTTGTGGTCTCGAGGAAAAATAATTAAATCCGGTGGCGAGCGCCGGCCGTACAGCGCCGTGCTGCTGGGCCGCCACTTGGGCCAGAGGCTCTCCGGACGGCAATAAAATACTCAGCCAGATGAAGCACCCGCTTTGTGAGGCGCACTGCGTTAATTAGACGTTGCGCACCAGAGGGTCTGCTTAAGGAGGAGCTAAACGGCCGAAGAGGGGCAGACACGACCGCCACTTCGTTTCGCATCAGCTTACTAATGAGTTACCTCCCTTTGCACTTGCTGGCTAATGTGCAATTAATATTGCTCACCGAAGAAAAGTGATTAAGTGTATTTAACATCGGCCTATTAAAATCTCAGGGACGATCCAGGGGTGATACCATTAGAGACGGTGCTCCACTGCAGACTGTTAACGAAGGTACGAGCGTACAGAATAGATTCCCAGAGTCCTGTCTGGTAAGGATCCCACACGGCACTGTAATATTCCAGGAGAGGACGAACAAGCCTAGTGTAGACAATCTCTGTAGTAGATATGTTGCATCTTCTAAGTGGTCCGCCAGTAAAATTTAGTTTTTGTTTTGCCTCACTCACAACATTATCTATGTGATAGTTCTAACTTAAGTTGTTCCTAATTATAATTTATAGGTATTCAGACGAATTGGCAGCTGTTAAATGTGTGTGATTTACCGTGTAATCAAAATTTAACGGATTTCTTTTTGTACGTTTGTAGATGACCTCACACTCTACTTTATTGAGAGACAATTACCATTTTTTGCATCATTCAGATATCGTGTCTACGTCATTTTGCATTTGCTTATCATCTTCTGATGACTTTACTAGACGGTAAATGACAGCATCGTCTCCCATTTGCAGACAATCTAAGAAGGTTGCGAAGATTATCTCCTAAATCGCTTATGTAGATTAGTAACAGAAGAGGGCCAATAAAATTCCATCGGAGACGCTGGATGTCACTTTTTCTCCGTGATTTTCCGTCGATTATTACATACTGCAACCATTATAAGAGGAAATCTGGCCGGCCGCGGTGGTCTAGCGGTTCTAGGCGCTCGGTCCGGAACCGCGGGACTGCTACTGTCGCAGGTTCGAATCCTGCCTCGGGCATGGATGTGTCTGATGTCCTTAAGTTAGTTAGGTTTAAGTAGTTCTAAGTTATAGGGGACTGATGACCACAGATGTTAAGTCCCATAGTGCTCAGAGCCATTTTTAAGAGTAAATCTCAGATCCAGACGCATAGCTGAGTTGATACTCTGTAGACACTCAAATTAATAAGAAGTCTCTTGTGAGGAATGGTGTCCAAAGCCTACTGGAAAACTTAAATAACAGAACGCAGCACGTTGC
This sequence comes from Schistocerca gregaria, assembly GCF_023897955.1. Taxonomy (NCBI): domain Eukaryota; kingdom Metazoa; phylum Arthropoda; class Insecta; order Orthoptera; family Acrididae; genus Schistocerca; species Schistocerca gregaria. The sequence continues at coordinate 434,223,419 of NC_064920.1, read as the reverse complement.
CCTCGACGGCGAGTATTTGCAGAGCCAAGGATATGGTCAGAAATGTCGCAGGGAAGCAACAATTGAACGAAAAACATCCCTCGGTCACTATTTTTAACGAATTAACCGGTTTCGACACTGCTAGGAGCGTCTTCCTCAGAATTTAAATTAAAGAATGGTCTACAACATGGTCACAGAATTATGAGTAAAAACATATGATAGAAAGAACGGAATCATCGTGAAAGATTGGCAGTACTTATATGTCATTTATAAAATAATAAATATACCAAAAGGGCATTAGTCACAAAGAAATTTGAGATAAGAAATTGTGATGGCGAGCCACTAAGCGCTGCTCGTTACTTGCGTGGTTACATGTTGCGAAACGGACTGAGGTGCCCACGTTGACAAATGCGCCCAGGAGAACATGGCACTGCAACGATCGCGCAATCTAGTAGCCGTAGATACAATAAGGCTACTTCACACTGAAATGTAAGTAATTACAGGTCATTCACCTAAAGCCATAAACATTTTTCACACCGGAAAGATAGGGTGTAGACTAGATATTCTAGAAGAATTAGAGATATTCAAACATTTTGCTCCAAAGGATAGCCTCACCCTTAACGAACAGCTACAGCTACGTAACAAAAATTTCGAGCAGCCCTTAGTTGCTCGCCATCACAATTTTTTATCTTAAATTTCTTTGTGACTAATGCCCTTTTGGCGTATTTATTATTTTATAAATGACATATAAGTACTGCCAGTCTTTCACGATAATTCTGTACTTATACTCTGTATCGTACTTCTTTAGTCATAATTGTGTGACCATGTTATAGACCATTCTTTGATTTAAATTCTGAAGAAGACACTCCTAGCAGTGTTGAAACCCGGTTAATTAGTTAAAAATAGTGACCGGGGGCTGTTTTTATTCAATTGTAACTATTCACGGTCTCTGAACGTGAAGCCATGTACAAAATTTTGTTCCAGGGAAGGTTGAGAGGAACGCTGATATTTTCTGTATATCTGAGTGATCTGGTGGACAGAGTCAGCAGCAATCAGCGGCTGTTTGCTGATGATGTCGTTGAGTCGAAGTTGAGTGACTGCACTAGGATGCAAGATGATTTAGACAAAATTTCTAGTTTGTGTGATGCATAGTAGCTAGTTCTTATTGTAAAAGAATGTAAATTAGTGGAGATGAGTAGAAAAAACAAACCTGTAATATTCGAATGACATAGCATCAGTAGTGCCCTGCTTGGCGTCCTTTAAATATGTGAGTGTAACGTTGCAAAGCGACATGAAATGAAACGAGCACATGAGGCTTGTGGTAGGGAAGGCGAATGGTCGACTTTGGTTTATTGGGAGGATTGTGGGGAAGTGTGGATCATCTGTAAAGGAGACATGTGCGATACGGTCTTGAGTACGACGCACCAGGTCGGATTAAATAAAGACATCGACGCAATTCAGAGGCGGGCTACTAGATTTGTTACCAGTAGGTTAGAACAACACGCGGGTGTTAAGAAGACGCTGTGGGAACTCAAACGGGAATCCTTGGGGGGAAGGCGACGTTCTTTTCGTGGAACACTATCGTGAAAATTTGTAGAACCGGCAATTGAAGCAGACCGCAGAACAATTCTACTGTCACCAACGTACGTTCCGCCTAAGGAGCACAAGGTACGACAAGAGAGTTTAGGGCTCTTACGGAGGCATATAGATACACTCCTGGAAATGGAAAAAACAACACATTGACACCGGTGTGTCAGACCCACCGTACTTGCTCCGGACACTGCGAGAGGGCTGTACAAGCAATGATCACACGCACGGCACAGCGGACACACCAGGAACCGCGGTGTTGGCCGTCGAATGGCGCTAGCTGAGCAGCATTTGTGCACCGCCGCCGTCAGTGTCAGGCAGTTTGCCGTGGCATACAGAGCTCCATCGCAGTCTTTAACACTGGTAGCATGCCGCGACAGCGTGGACGTGAACCGTATGTGCAGTTGACGGACTTTGAGCTAGGGCGTATAGTGGGCATGCGGGAGGCCGGGTGGACGTACCGCCGAATTGCTCAACACGTGGGGCGTGAGGTCTCCACAGTACATCGATGTTGTCGCCAGTGGTCGGCGGAAGGTGCACGTGCTCGTCGACCTGGGACCGGACCGCAGCGACGCACGGATGCACGTCAAGGCCGTAGGATCCTACGCAGTGCCGTAGGGGACCGCACCGCCACTTCCCAGCAAATTAGGGACACTGTTGCTCCTGGGGTATCGGCGAGGACCATTCGCAACCGTCTCCATGAAGCTGGGCTACGGTCCCGCACACCGTTAGGCCGTCTTCCGCTCACGCCCCAACATCGTGCAGCCCGCCTCCAGTGGTGTCGCGACAGGCGTGAATGGAGGGACGAATGGAGACGTGTCGTCTTCAGCGATGAGAGTCGCTTCTGCCTTGGTGCCAATGATGGTCGTATGCGTGTTTGGCGCCGTGCAGGTGAGCGCCACAATCAGGACTGCATACGACCGAGGCACACAGGGCCAACACCCGGCATCATGGTGTGGGGAGCGATCTCCTACACTGGCCGTACACCTCTGGTGATCGTCGAGGGGACACTGAATAGTGCACGGTACATCCAAACCGACTTCGAACCCATCGTTCTACCATTCCTAGACCGGCAAGGGAACTTGCTGTTCCAACAGGACAATGCACGTCCGCATGTATCCCGTGCCACCAAACGTGCTCTAGAAGGTGTAAGTCAACTACCCTGGCCAAAAAGATTTCTGGATCTGTCCCCCATTAAGCATGTTTGGGACTGGATGAAGCGTCGTCTCACGCGGTCTGCACGTCCAGCACGAACGCTGGTTCATCTGAGGCGCCAGGTGGAAATGGCATGGCAAGCCGTTCCACAGGACTACATCCAGCATCTCTACTATCGTCTCCATGGGAGAATAGCAGCCTGCATTGCTGCGAAAGGTGGATATACACTGTACTAGTGCCGACATTGTGCATGCTCTGTTGCCTGTGTCTATGTGCCTGTGGTTCTGTCAGTGTGATCATGTGATGTATCTGACCCCAGGAATGTGTCCATAAAATTTCCCCTTCCTTGGACAATGAATTTACGGTGTTCTTATTTCAATTTCCAGGAGTGTAGTTGTTTTTTCCTTGCTCTGCTTGCGAGAGGAAAACGGAACCTTTTCCACGCACAGTACAGTGGCTTGCGGAGTATGTATGTAGATGTAGATTCTGTGGAGGCAAGAAACCACATTTTGTTACAGTCACTCCCAAATATAACTTGCCATCACACTCATTTTTAACGTGCCTCAGATGTCTTAGATTATAATAACAATAAAATGTATAAAATACTGTACAGTGTGTCACAAAAACAATCATCCAACTTGGCGCGTCTATATTTCTGAAACTAATAAACGTATACAATGCATTTTGTTTTTTGATCAATGGGATTTTCAAAAAGTATTTTTCATACTTTTTCGTAGGTGTTCCATATGCTCCCCTCAATACGCATGGCATATGTCAATGCGCTATTCAAATTCTTTTCACGCTGCAGCGAGCACGTCTTGAGCTACAGCTTCCACAGCTGATGTTATACGATGTCTCAGTTCATTCGTTGTTGTTGATAACAGAGGCACATAAACAGTGTCTTTTATAAACTCCCACAAGAACTAATCACATACAGTCAAATCCGGTGATCTTGGAGGGCAGTAATGTAAGGCTGAATCATTTCGTCGAGTGCGACGGATCCATCGTTCAGTAATCCTTTGATTTAAAAATTTCTGCACTTCCAGATGCCAGTGTAGCGATGCCCCATCCTGTTGGTAAATGAAGTCGTTCGTATCTGTCTCCAACTGTGGGAAAAGAAAGTCCTCAAGCATAGAGAGATATTTGCTTCCAATAACTGTGTTCTCGGCAAACGAAACTGGACCATACACAAAAGACATTAAATTTTGGAGAGTCCCTTTCATGATGTACGACTTCATGTGGTTATTCCGAACCCCATAATCTGACATTATGACGATTCACCTTTCCATTTAAGTAGAATGTTGCCTCGTCGCTAAACGCTAAGCTTGGAAGAAGACTGTCATCTTCCATCCTGCCAAGAACATAATTACAGAGCTCCGCACGTTGTTGTGTATCAGCTTCACGAAGAGCTTGCAGTAGCTGAATTTTGTATAGTTTCATGTGTAAAAGCCGACGCATCACACGATAGATGGACATTGAGCTGCAGGGTGAACGGATTTCTGCAGACTCCTTGTGAAACTATGGCTGATGCGTTCGACGTCTGTGTCAGACACTCGGGGACGACGCGGTGATTTGCCTTTACACAAACAACCTGGTTCTCGGAATTGTTCATGTCATCGTCTAATGGTCTGTGCTGTAGGAGGATCCACACCATACCTAGTACGAAAGTCACGCTGAACAGTTGTTACTTACCCGAACTGCGCAAAACGTAGAACACAGAACGCCTTCTGTTGTCCCGGCACCATTTTGACTAGAACTTGATTAAGTGCACACTGCTGTTACCTAGCGGGAACCATTTAAAAATCGAGCGTTTTCTCTTACCAACAGTACGTTGTTCGCGCACATATCTCAAATAACATAATAATTATGATTTTTTGTAGATCAGATGATTCTTTTTGATTTACCCTGCATTTTAGCAAAATGATAAACACAAACGCAACAAATTACTGTACTGAAAGAAGTAGCGGAACAAATATCTTCTGAAAAAAAGATCCCTCTTACGTCTGCTATGTAAACGACCTTCCATCTAATATAAGAGCTCCTCATCCAGGCCGTGAAGGCCCAAGGGATGTCTACCGACTGGCGTGTCATCCTCTGTCTTGCGGCACGTGGTCACCACACCACTCTCCCAGATATTTGCAGATTCTCCAGATCGTGGAGCCGCTACTGTTAGGTCTAGCAGCTCCTCAGCTGATATCAAGAGGCTGAGTGTGCCCCCGTGCCAGTCCTCCCATCAAGAAAAATTCGATGATAGTGCCAAGTATCGAATCGGCTCCTCCGCTTGGCAGCCACCTACGCTGACTACACAAATGCTGGGGCAGCCGTCTTATATCCAACAAACAGAACTAGTCCTTTTGCAGGCCAAACCGGTACTGCGATAAGTCCAAAAATAAATACAACAACAGAAGAAATGGTAAGTATTACTGAGTGATATTCTGCAAATGGTCTGGCATGCAATTTCAAAAAGACAATATAATCAGTTCTGGACATCTGGAGGTAACATATGCTGAGGAAATAATGACTGTGGTGGAAACTTTGGAAAAAATTAGGTGTCCATGGTTGTGAGAATTTGAACCGGCAAAAACACTGGTTTGAACTCCTAAAACAACTCAGTTCAGCCACATTTGCACTGGGAATCATTAAGAACCTTGGCGGGCGGGAAGGAATACAAATTAATAAGATACCATATGTTGACTATTTTCTTTTCATTCGATAGTATCGTGTGGAGTAATGTTCTCTGGTAATTCAGCTTTAGGAAAGAGAGATTTCATTGCTCAAAGACGTGCTGTACGAATACTATGTGGTGTTCTCCCATAATCGTCTTGTAGATATCTATTTAAGAAGTTGGTCATTGTGACTAACGCTCCAAAGTATATTCCACCATGAAGTTAGCTATGCAGTTCAAAAGAAAGAATGATGCAGGGGAGAGTCTTGAACCTATAGCATAATGTACCCAGGAACACGTGATGTTTGCTGGTCGATACTTCAATCTAGTGACTGATTTTAGAAGGAATGCGCGCTAGAGTTCACCATAAACACTTTCTACCATTCTATACTGTTTTTATTGTTGTTAGACATGAGGCTGTGTTTTATGCATCATTTGTATTTTTTGCGTTACACACATTTAAGTGCTGTAAGTACGTTAAAGTCTATTGCAATATATCGTTGATTCTTCAGGTACAGAAATTTGATGATGAGTAAAATGCTCTAAATTTTTAGAACCATTTTCATAACGTGTAGACAATTAAGCCATACTTCGTCAGTGGTTCACCATCTTATACTCTGAAACAGAAGAAGGTCTTTTACGATGGAAAACGTGTTACTTTCAAGTGGACAGGTTTTCTTGAAAGTCTTAAAAATTTTATCTTTCTTGAAAATAGAAATTAGTTTTAATTTCCAACTGCAGCTGTTTCAAAATGTATTTCACTTGTAAGTGGATTTTGGTAGTGCTTTAGCTTAGTTTGATTTCACTTAATGATTATTGATAGCTAAGTAATAATGTAAATGATAGACCATTAAATACAACACTGACAAGATTTGCTCTACTGCAACGTTTTTTAAACTTTAATAGAATATTTATTTCGAGGTGTATGGCCATGTTGTTCCTCGGAACATGTTTCCACACTTTGAAAAACCTTAAGTTTCCAGAGCATTTTTTTTTAATTTCAGAAAAAGCCTGCACATAAAAGTGAATGCCATAGAAGAAGAAAATACATTAAACTTCCATTACAGGGCTGGCTAGAGGTGACGCTGAGAAGTTTACCAAAGTAACAACACTCTCCCCTACATTTTTAAAGTACCAGAAGCAAAAATGGCATTCAGTATTGCACATTAAGTATGCCTTTAACACAAAAATGGCTGCACAATACTGTGACCAAAATTTTTTATCACTTACCCAATGATATCAAATGTCTGAAGCACAGCAAAGTTAAATTTGAAAACATGCTGGCAAATTGTCTCCTTCACAACTGCTTCTATTCCGCAGAAGGATTTCTATTCGTATCATATGAAAAAGGTGGCGGGTAAGAATTACTTATTGACATTTGGATTAAAAAAAAACTTGACAAATACCCAGCATGCAGCCATATTTACATACGAATGTGAAATGCGAATTTAAAATGACTCGTTCCACATCATTACAATTAAACGTACAAGCGGTCCACGAAAGTAGCTAGCTAATAAAAGTAACGTCAGAGATCAAGGGCAATACAACCCAATTAAATATTAGATATGGAACAATAAAACGCATGAATAGTTTTAAATATCTGGACAAATTAACTATAGCGAATGGGTTCGATGAACAAGGCTTAAAAGCAAGAACCAGGAAAATAAAATAGCTTGCAAAGCCACACGAAAAAAAAGTGAAAAATGTGTCTCTCCAGAAACAGTAAAACTAAGTGTAATAACTTTGTCCTAAAACCAGTATGCCTACAGGGCGAACAAGAACTCCAGCTATAAACTTTCATATGTTGTTCAGAGATATCTTCTGAGTATTTTGGTATAGGGAACTCACTGTCTCGAGTGCCTCGTTAGAGAGTAATAATGTAATTACGATTTATTCCGTTCGTTACCGCAGTCACCCTTGTTTCTATGAAAATACCTTCACAACAGTGAAGAAACCTGTAATAGGTAATAACCAATACGTGCGATACACAACACAGAGTAACGCAACAACCCTCAGACGAAACAGGTACACTTTTATCACAGTGTGTTGAGTGTGTTCTTTCAGTGTATAGTACAGCACATAAGAAATGCAGAAACGTTTCCTTACAGTTGTTGTTCAAAATTTCGATCACATAATCGCGGCAGAGCGTGCAGCGACGCACCATCGACTGTCTTACACGCTCAAGAATTTAATTTGTTTGGCGTACTACTTCCGCAACTGCGATAATCTTAGCAAACCAATTCCTTGCGTGCATCGAACGGAGTCTCGTAAAATAGGTTCTTCAGTTGAAGATGAAGTCCACTGATGCCTTGTATGGTGACTGTTCTATCCGTGGAACAGGATCACCACGACCATCCAATTGTCGACCTAACTATACTCCAATGTGGTTGTTAACATCGAGTACAAAGTGCGCCGACGCACCGTCATGCTATAACACTAAGCTGACGAACTATCAGCGGCACATCTTCTAGGAGCAGTGGGAGGATATGTTCAAGGAATGTTTTGTATACGACTCCGTTCAGTGTATCAGGAAGCAGGCAGGGCCCAGTCACAAAATGACTGACAGTTCCAGCCCATACATTCACAATAAACTTCTGAGGATAAGATCGACACACAAGTGGTTGTACATTTTCGTCATCCAACACGTGGCTATTGCTGCTGTTGAACATGCTCTCTCTTCTAAACATGGCCTCATCTGTAAACATCACGACAGCAGGAAAATTGAGGTTTTCTGTAGATGGCTGTTGGAACCAATTTGCAAACGCCACTCAAAATGGGAAGTCCGCTGGCTGCTGTGATTGTACCTTCTGTGGATGATAAGTGTGCAATTGTTGTTTATGTAAAAGTCTCAAAACAGTTGACTGGCTTGTGTTCAGACCCTGTGCAACGCTTTGACTGCTGGAGGCATAACAATGGCGTGTAGTACATTCTCTTCCATATTAGGTGTCCTGGTATACCTCACACAGCTGGTATCCTTCTTTCTAACACGAAAGGATCCAGTTTCTAGTAGGCGTCTAAGTACAGATGCAAAATTACTGTGATGTGGTTACCGTCGGAGAGGGAACAGTTCAACACAGTGTCGTTTTGCATTTCTCCCATTGCATTCAGTGGACATGCATGCGAGTAAACGTATCCATAGTACCGCCTTATATCATTGTTAAAGTACAGCCAATACTGCAGGGCAACAAAACCCTGGGCGGAGACGTGCAATACTAAGTGCAAACTTGATGACAAAGAGATAGGGGGACATTGATATTGTCAACAGCAGATGCCGTGAGCGAACTGAAACAAGACACACACCGCATACCGTCGACATCTGTACTGTTGTGAACTCCTTACAGTGCGACAAGGCTATAGTTATTTTGGTTGCGTGCTGAGGACCACTGGGTTGTGCCCGTCCGACTTCAGAATGAGCTAGGGGTTGTCTTGAAGCCGAGGAATTGGGATTGTGTGCGTGTTTTCAGTGTGTAAGCTTGCGTTTGGTGTTTTATGTGTGTGTTATTGGTCCCTAAAGTGACGTGTAAGGGTTAATTTTGGGCGTTGATGAGAAGCTTCTGGTTGTTCGCCAACAGATGCGAATTCTGAATACGACTGAACGTTTGTCTGTGCAGTTCTGGTTCACCCTTTATAGTATGTATCCTAGTGTCTTGCCCTCTCTGAGAGATGTTTCCTAGCGAAATTATAAAGAAGTAATAATGCGACTACAGAAAAAATCTAATCAAGAAAGTATTCTCACATAGACGCAATTACGGCCACATTGCGCAAATGCAGAGTTGGGCTTTACGGACATGCAAAAAAAAAAAAAAAAAAGTTTATGTTTCCGAATGAACGAAACGAACCTCTCACTCAAAACTGAAAACAAAAATATCTCAGTACATGAACTTCAAAAAGACATAAAGGAAATGAATATGCTCCTGGAAGACGTGCATAAACGAGACAACATCTGCAGAACAGCTGTAGCAACGTTTCGAACTTTGAGCGGTAAGAAACGAGCAACTGGTGCCAAATAATAAGATGAACGTCGTGCTAAGAACTGAGAATAAGTGTCATAATGGTAGTAAATTTATTATACTTCTTGGATAACCGAATGACGCCAAAAATAAATAAATATATTAAAAAATAATTATTTACACCAATACTTCATACTTTGGGTGTTGTAATTTAAGTGTTGCAACTCACATAAGTCTAGTATAGGCTGTATTTGTTGTATGGCAGCGAGTGAAATGGTATATATTCTAATGCGTTAATGCAGAACCGATTTATGTTAGAAAAATATTAGTTCCAGATTTGGCCACCAGGTGCAAATCTGACGCTGTGAATGCAAGAAAGACGTTTAGAAATGTTGCATATGTAATGGATTAGGAACGGGAAGTGGGTAGAAAAGTTTAAAGAAATGACAAAGGCAATATGTTGATTTTATTGTTACCCGCCGCTTACACAGTTTGCTCAATATGAGCACCAGATATGTCGACAAGACGCTGTACTGCGCCAAATTTGCACCTGATGGCCAAAATTGGAACTCATCTTTTTCCAGCATAAATCGGTTCCACTTTAACACGTTCCCGTATGTACCAAGATTCGCTGCCATACGATAATTACATCCCACACTGAAAATGAGTAGCTGCGTTTTTTAATTAAAACCACACGGCAAATCCTTTTAGCATAACGTTCAAGAAATTGCGATTCAGAGAAATATGACAACTGAAAAGCATTATTCGAATGTTTTAGAAGTACCGTATTCATTTGTAACAAAAATGGTACTCGACACGTCAGTGCACTAACATTGATCACAGTCGTTCTTCAGGTGAGACACAAACACAGATGAGGTCTGAGGAAAGCAATGGCACCTTCCGCTGGGACCTTACGAGGACGATTTGTTGTTACAAATGGCCCACTAGGGTGTCCCTTCTTCTGGTAAGTTTTTACGTGGAATAATTTCCTCTGTCATTTCTCTCCATTACGACTTCATTTCCTACTTTATCTCTCCACTTAATTAAAAAAATGGCTCTGAGCACTATGGGACTTAACATCTTTGGTCATCAGTCCCCTAGAAGTTAGAACTACTTAAACCTAACTAACGCAAGGACATCACACAACGCCCAGTCATCACGAGGCAGAGAAAATCCCTGACCCCGCCGGGAATCGAACCCGGGAACCCGGACGAAGGAATCGAGAACGCTACTGCACGACCACGAGCTGCGCACTCCACTTAATTATAACCATCATTCTGTTGCCCCACGTTTCAAATGCTTGCCGTTTTTTCTTCTTCAAATTTACAACGATCCACGTTTATCTTCTAGACAATCGTATTCGAAACGCATTTATTTTACCTATTTCTCTTTCTCAGAAGTAAATATTTGGGAGTGCAGCTGTGACTCGAAAATGCTGAGTTTTAACTACAGCATTAACGATCTCTCGTCTATTAAATTGCCAGATGCTAAGTTTCTTTTGTGTGCAGATGATAAAAACATTTCAATAAATAACGAATGAAGTACAGCTTTAGAAATGCCTGTTAATAAAATTTTCACTCACATCATTATATGATTTAAATCTAATTCAGTGTCATTAAACTTTGAAAAAACCCACTATAGGCAGTTCAGAACCTGTAAGAGATTTCCTTCCAGCATTTGTGTAAGATATGAAGACATGCAGATAAAAGAGGTTGACAATGTTAAATTTATAGGGTTATAGCTGGATAATAAATTCAATTGGGATGGGCATACCACAGAATTCCTGAAATGTCTAAACAAGCCTGCATCTGCCATGCGAATGATGTCAGATGTAGGGAGATACAAATATATAAAAAAATAAACTTTTAGACTTTGCTTACTTACCTTTGTTTACGTCATATTGGATCATATAATGGGGTAACTTATCAAACCGAACAAAAGTTTTTAAAGTGCAATATATGTAACAGGACTCATGTAGAAATCTTTTCAAGAAACTGGGTGTTCTAACCACTGCCTCTCAGTATATTTATTCCTTAATTGAATTTGTTGCAAGTTATATACCTCTATTTCCAACCAATAGCTCAGTACATAGTATCAGTACTACGAATAAGAACAATGTACGTAAAGACCTAAAATCACTTAAATAGGTCCAAAAAGGGGTCCAATATTCAGGAACACACATTGTCAATAAATTTCCAGCAACCATTAAACAGGGACTGTTAGACCAGCTTAAGCAAAAATGTCTGTTAGATTTCAGTTTTGACAGCATTTGTTCACAACAATCAAGATTAGACATTTTTTGTATGATATATTTATTAAAACTGCATAATTATGTTTCAGTCTGAATGTGTATTAATTCTGTAAATATTATCAGTTACAGTTTCCTGTAATGTATTCACATGTCTTGACAATCTCCTGACAAATGATCGGAGAAGTGAATGCTATATTCAAACGTTCCATGTTTTTTATGTTATTGTGTTACATGTTCCACTCCCAAGAGACTCATCTCAATTTGGGTCTAAGGAACGAAAACTGAATCTATTCTAATTTACAATAAAAACAGCAGGTATATGAGACTTACTCGTGATACCAGTTAAGGTATAGACGCTAAGAAGTAGGTAACTGATGCATTACATCTGTTGTGGGAAAATTATCGTTGTAAGCATTTCAGGGGAAACATATATCTGTATATTAGCCACAAGACAATTGTTATCCCCGTAATTTCGTGCATAACATGTGCACAGTTACTCGTGATACCGATTCAGTAGAACCTAAGAACATGACTTCCGCCAGATAACTCCCGATATCCAGCTGAACAGTGTAACGCCGTAGTTAATAAACTGGACTCATCTTGTGGACGAGCCGGTTCCAAAACGCCGCCTGACCATTATGCTTTATGTATTATGTATCATCTTCAGGTGAATGCCGCAACGGTTCCGTCAATAGAGCTGTGTCCAGTTATTTCTCACGTACATGTCCAGTACGCGATGGAGTTTGGCCTCTAACGTCCGCAAGTTATCTGGAAGTTGTTTGTAGCATCAGAATTTGTATTAAATGATGAAGCAAGTGTATTTAGTGACTTTCTATCCCACAAATTTAGGAAGCCAGAGGGTCTTTGACACCGACAACTTGATCCCATGCTTCAAAAAAGTCTCTCAGAATTCTTGCAGGTATGTTATGTCTGGGCAGCTAAATGAAAGGCAGTTCGTTATTTTTGCTATAGGCGTTCCGCTTCTTTTATTTGTGAATGATGCATATAATAGATGTGATATATAGTAGTTACAATATGCTACTATGATACATTTCGTCACGTTTTTCTCTTGTTTTTCAGATTAGAAACAACTTTTGTAGCACAAATATCGTGATGTTAAATTATCGTTTGGTGTTACTTACGATTTCCAGCGTTTTTCGTCCACATTAATCCACTTGTGTGGTCCTGGAGATGTGTTCATTCGGTCCTCATGCTCCAGCTGGCCGATTTCCGGCGTTTTTCATGGACATTTATTTTGACACATCATTTTGTGATCTATATGTGTGTGTCTATAGAGCGTAGTATTGCCAACTGTAGCTGTGTGTTTGTCTTCCTTCTTTCGTTTGTGTTATGTGTGTGTATTTTGTTATGTGTCGTTCCTTGAGAGAGCGTTCTTTCTTTTTATTTTTTTATTGAGTGTACTTGTGTATGTATGTATGTGTGTGTGTGTGTGTGTGTGTGTGTGTGTGTGTGTGTGTGTGTGTGTATGTGTGTGTGTGAGTGTGTGAGAGAGAGAAAGAGAGAGAGAGAGAGAGAGAGAGAGAGAGAGAGAGAGAGAGAGAGAGAGAGAGTGAAAGGAGGGGAGGAAGATTCAGCTGGAGCATGAGGACCGAATGAACACGTCTCCAGAACTACACACATGGACTAACAACGCTGGAAATCGTAAGTAACACCAAATGCTAATTTAACATCACAATATTTGTGCTACAAAAGTTGTATCTAATCTGAAAAACAAGAGAAAAACGTGACGAAATGTAACGTAGTAACATATTGTAACTACCACATAATACATTTTTTATATTTCTAAAAAGAAACATGTACTACGGGCCACTGAAGATGTTACACAAATAAAAGAAGCGAAACCCGTGTGCAAAGAAACAAACTCCTTATCATTTACTTGCATAGACAGAACTCACCTCCATGACTTTTGAAGCAACTGAGGAAGGATGGAAAACGCAAAAAAAAGACGTTTATCTCAGAAATGTGGACAACTATGTGCTAAATTACTGGAATGTATGTACATGTATGCATTGGCATATAAAATAAACACCATATTTACAGCAAAAGGTTTGGTATATCGTGCTTTAATTCCAGTTAAGTAACGTACATCACGTCCATAGTTTTGAGGAACTTCGAGTTCAGCGAAACAACGTGAGACAGCGCGATAGCGATTCACTAGAGGTGCCCTGGCAGCGATGTGACACATACTACAGTGATACCAGAAAACCATTGTGTGCTGTTCGTCCGCTGGTGGCATTTAGAATCTCAAAAAGAGGTGTGACGCTCTCGCATGGCAAAGCGGGATAAACAATGATTCATAGTAAGTCTAAACAGAAAACCTAACGTGGCTTTCGGTATGGCTTCACGATGCTGGACAGGCGCTTGTATTGCGCTTGCTCCCATTATAGTTTACCATTCCTACAGACTGCAGCAGTCAAGGTAATCCTACAGAGTGACAATTATTGACCTATATGAAAAAAAGTAAATTAGTGACAAACTACGGCGTGGACATACTTTATTGAACATGTAAACGTCACTACAGATATTCGTATTTAGGTTGTGACATCATTGGCAATTATGTGGCACAGACGAATAGCGAAACTGGCATGACTCGCAGAAGTGTCGGGACATCGATGCTGTCGTTGACCTTTTGAATGGTGTTTTCAGCTCAGAAATGGTTTTGGATTATTGCTGTATACCTTGTCTTTAATATGGCCCCACAAAAAGGAGTCGCTTGTGTTCAGATCTGGAGAATATGGCGGCCAATCGAGGCCCATGCTGGTGGCCTCTGGGTACCCCAGAGCAAGAATGCTGTCCCCAAAGTGCTCCTCCAGGACATCAAACACTCTGCTGTTTCGATGGGGTCGAGCTCCGTCTTGCACGAACCGCATATCGAAATCAGGATCACTCTGGATAATGGGGATGAAATCATTTTCCAAAACATTCATATACCATTCGGTAATCACCGTGCAGTCGAGGAATATCGCACGGATTATTCCGCGACTGGACGTTGCACACAACGCAGTCACATGTTGACGGTGAAGAGACTTCTCGATCGTGAAATGCAGATTCTCAGTCCCCTAAATGTGCCAATTTTTCTTATTGACGTACCCATCTTAATGAAAGTGTGCTTTGTCGCTAAACCAGACCACACAGCGCATACTAATTACCATCATGCCCCGCGGCCAACTCTGCAGTATGAACGTCCTAAAGCAAACCGTTCAAAAGTTACGACGATTTTATTCCATATACATACATCAAAAAAAGTTTTACATTAACTCGGTTCCGAAAGTTCCGGAACACATAAAGAAAATTGGAATAGAGATCACCATAAACATCATTTCCGCCCTTTTTATTGTTCATGGAATCCACACATTGTATGTTGCACCACCATACAGCGAGACCTTCAGAGGTGGGATCCAGATTGCTGTGCACACCGGTACATCTAATACCCAGTAACACGTCCTCTAGCATTGATGCATACCTGTATTCTGCGTGGAATACTGTCCACAAGTTCATCAAGGCACTGCTGGTCCAGATTGTCCCACTCCTCAAGGGCGATTCAACGAAGATCCCTCAGAGCGTAGTCCACAAACAGTCCTTTTCAATCTGTCCCAGGCATGTTCGACAGGGTTAATGTATGGAGAACATGCTAGCCACCCTAGTCGAGCGATGTCTTTATCCTGAAGCAAGTCATTCACAAGATGTGCACGATGGGGGCGCGAATTGTCGTCCATGAAGACGAATGCCTCGCCAATATGCTGCCGATATAGTTGCACTATCGGTCGGAGAACGGCATTCAAGTATCGTACAGCCGTTACGGCGGCCTCCATGACCGTCAGCGGCGTACATCGGCCCCACATAATGCCACCCCAAAACAGAAGGGAACCTCCACTTTGCTGCACTCGCTCGACAGTGTGTCTAAACGTTCAGCCTGATTGGGTTGCCTCCAACTTGTCTCCGACGATTGTGTGGTTGAAGACATATGCGACACTCATCGGTGAAGAGAACGTGAAGCCAATGTTGAGTAGTCGATTCAGCATATTGTTGGGCCCATATGTACTGCGCTGCCTTGTGAAGTGGTTGCAAAGATGGACCTCGTCATGGACATCGGGAGTGAAGTTGGGCATCATGCAGCCTATTGCGCACAGTTTGAGTCGTAGCACGACGTCCTGTGCCTACACGAAAACCATTATTCAACATGGTGGCGTTGCTGTCAGGGTTCCTCCGAGTCATAATCTGTAGGTAGCGTTCATCCACTGCAGTAGTAGGCCTTGGGCGGCCAGAGCGACTTACGTCATCGACAGTTCCTGTCTCTCTGTTTCTCCTCCATGTCCGAACAACATCGCTTTGGTTCGCTCCGAGACGCCTGGACACCTCCCTTGTTGAGTGCCCTTCCTGGCACAAAGTGACATGACTGGATGACAACTTATAAATAATACGTGACCTAGCCACTCTGTGACATATTATCATCTCACATCCAATATTTTGGGAAGAATACCGGGCACCATACAAAATCTCGTTATCAGTTAAAATAGAGGGAAGTCCTGTGGGGGACCCTTTAATCCTCAGGACATCATATAAAACAAATACTGGCTGCTGTATCCCGCATCATTGTCATACAGACTCCCCTCCCGATGTAAGATGAAACCGTGTGTCTAAGGGCAATGTCTCACTTTAAGCCGTGTAAGGGCTACTTCTTCACACCGACACGAGCGGTCATGGTCACACTGAATCCTTTATGAACGTAGTTTATTACTCCTCACTTCCAGAAACTGAGCCTCCCACCATTACATGGTCTTCCTGGTGCCAAATAAAGTGACAGCCCACAGCGGCATTGAACAGCAAGCAGGAGGAGGTAGGGAGCAAGAATGATTTCCTTGTTTTGCCTTTGCAAGAGAAGGAGAGCGTCCTGCACCTGTTGCACCGTCCGATCTGCTGTGTACATCTTTCCAATAGCGAGAAGGCCGCTTTGAGAATCGGAGTAGATGATAATTTTTTGTCACTATGGCGTCTCATCTGCTCCATTGCCCTCAAGATACTAAAGAGTTCCGCGTAATAAACTGAAAACTTCTCCGAGAGCCCTATCCTGAGGACAATGGCGGGAAACACGACAGAACAACCGAAAAAATCTCACTGATTAGAACCATCCGTATAAAAAAAAAGTTCTGGGTGCCGACGTAAAATCTCATTAAATTTAATTTTAGAAACATAGTCTTGGGTCTTGTAAACAGTCAGTTCTAAAAGCAATCTGGGTCTTCTTAGTAGCCAGGGGGATGCCCTACTCCCACCTGACTTTGCACCTTAATGCACACCACCTGTAGTAATTCAAGGCTCTCCGTTGAACAGATCCCAAGTGGTCGTACTACTCGTGGCCAGTGATCGAACAGTCGTTCCAGTGGCGGTTGAACAATGTAGCTGTATACTGACGATACAGGAACAGACAGTGTCCTATATTCTTGGAATGCCACGAGAACAAGCCTCCACACACAAGCTAACAACAGTGTTCGTGCGATAGGCCCCTGATGGCAGCCTAAAAACCTCGAGGTGAACTGCATCCAGCATTTTAAGGTATGAGGGCTTTGCTGACTCATAAATCTGGCATCTATATTCAAGCCTGGGTCGCAGAAAGGCCTTATAGAATTGAAGCAGAAGTGCGCTGTCGGCTCCCCAAGAAACTGTGACTGATACATTTAAGGAAGTTTCAGGCCTTGAGACATCTCAGTTTCAGTTCTCTAAGGTGCGGCAACCATGTTAACTTCACGTCAAAAGTAAGACTCAGATACTTCACCTTTTCCTTAAAAGTGACAACGATGTCCCCAGTCTTAAAACGGGTAAATTAAGGACAGCGGGAACGATTAAAATCAACACAACAAGGAACATAATAATGGACGTCGCGCTCTGGGCGTAATACTATTGATTGCAATGGCGAAAGTCGCGACAAAACACTTCCTTGAGGGACACCATTCACCTGCTTAAAACGATCAGACAGGACATATCCACCTTATGTCTAAAATATCAGAGAGAAAGGACCATATGAAATCCACTGATGGAGCTCCGACAAAATATTATGCCTCCAAGCAGTACCGTAAGCCTTTTCCACATCGAAGGAAATGCCGATAAGGTGTTGCTTATGAAGGAAAGCTTGTTAAATATCTGCTTCGAGCAGGATCAGGTTATCGAGTGTGGAGCGATACCTCCTGAACCCACACTGGGAGCGACTAAGTAGGGACTTGCTTTTGAGAAACCATACTAGACGTCTATTAGCTACACGTTCCCGAGTGTTTCCTAAGCAGCTTGTCAGGCAAATTCTACAATAATTACTGGGGCCTGTCCGATCCTTGCCTGGTTTTACAATTGTAATTAAAGTAGATTCTTTCGACGAATTAGGAAAATCACCCATCATCCAAATTTTATTGACGAGCTGAAGAAGGACCTCCTTCGACAGTCCGTCCAACTGCTTCAACGTGCTGTAGGTTGTCAGGTCGTTGCCAGGGATCGTATCACAACTACTGACGAAGCAGATATTGAGAGAAAGGCTGGTTGTATTCCTCCATTTTGGTGGAACAGAAATCAAAATCGCCTTTTCCTGTGTCTCCTGATATTGAAAGCAAGTGGGATCGTGGCTAGAATAGACCGTAATTGACTTATATGATTCAGTCATTGTCTGAGCTATGCCCCTCGGCGATGTTACGAGAGACTACAGTATTCGTACAGCTGCTATTGGCGGTCGAGAGTTGTTGCTTGAGATCCTCCTGATGGCTTTCCATACTTTACTTGCAGATGTGGACCTATTGATGGAACTCAGGAACTCTTGCCAAGACCTCTGCTAACTCTGCCGAATTATTCTCCTCACCTTTCCACGTGCCATTCGGAAGTTTGCAGATTCTCATCTATATGGCGTCGTTTGAATCTGCGCATAGCTGCTCTTCTATGCCGGACTGCAGAGCGACACTCATTATTCTACCAAGGGTTTGGTCGCCTCCTATGCGTTTCTGTTGACTAGGATGGATGCATCAGTGGCATGGTGAATCACAGCTATAATGTGAACCACCCAGTCCTGGACGCTGTCACATTGCTCTAAAACAGCTAACTGCCTGTAAAGCATCCAATTAGCCTTAACGAGTTCTATCAATTTCCTTTCGAGTTCTGCACCATCAGGCAGATAGGAAGATAGTCGCAACCATGAAGGTCATCGTCCACTGCTCACTGAGCGCTATTTGCAAAGGCAGGCCAGCCGAAGGAACCCATAACGGTGCTAAATTGTGCCGCTTTACCCATGATCAGCATCATGAGATCTGTTGTGTCTAGCAGATCCTCAAGTATCTGACCCTTGGGGCTAGTGGTGTTAGAACCCCGTAGTGCACTGAGTGCATTGAAGTCCTCTAAAAGGAGAAAGGGATGAGCCAGTCCATCAACAAGATGAGTAAGGACCCTACTGTCGAGAGGCTCAGACGGTGGTAGATACACAGGGCACTCCGTGGTTGCAACATGGACCACTATCCAAAAGCAACTGCTTTTAGTGTTGTGGTTAAGGGAATAGCTGAGAACTGAAAAGTGTCCTTGATGAAAACTGAAATCCTACCTTTTGCTCTGTCACCAGTAAGGTCGTCTTTTCTGTAAAGGTGGTAGCCCCCAAGTACATCAGTCTCTTCGAAATGAGTCTCTTGAAGACAGAGGCAAAAAGGTCTGTTATGTACAAGGAGTCTGAATTCCTCCAGATGAACCCTGTATCCATATATATTCCATTGGAGTGTGGGAGCCATTTCTGCATTGTGGTCTTGATTTGCTCCCGTCCTGGCGCCTGGGTGGTGAAGTGCTTGTAGAGCGAGTTGAGGTGGAGGGGTTGTGTGTGGGTCTAACGATAAGGCATCAAAATCCATGATGTGCTTATCATCAGTCAGACGTGCCAGAATGACGTCTCATGGCGCCCAGGTCAGCTTTCGACCCAAGTGCTGAGATACTTCCCCTTCTCCATTTTTCAGCAGGGATGAGGGACAGTTTTCTTTGAAAAAGTGGACGTTGAGAGTCACTCTGCTTTTGGTGTGCCTTCGGGCTGCACACAGTGACAGCATTTCTGGTCTTTTCTGTCGTAGCTGCCTAGATCGCTACGCCTTTAACTTTGCTTTGACACATCCAGGTGCAAGTACAGGTGCTGATGGTGGATAATGGTACACTAGATGTTGTCTGAATCGAAGAGTCGACCTTAGGAATGGATCGACTCATTGACACAGACAACATCCAGGTTTCTGCACCAAGGAGGCATAAGAAGTGGCAAAGACTGAGGGTTTCATCATCTGGTAGTCATTTTTGGCTTCTGCGTAGGGGATCCGCTTGGTCACTTTGATTTCCTGAGTTTTGCATTCCTCCGCAAAAACAGGACTGTTTCGGCTCCAGACTGGGTAGCTCCCAGAGCAGTTGATGCAGACTGCTGGAGATGGATAGTCAGTCCCAGCTTCAATGGCTGTCTTTCAGCACTTCTCACAGGTCTCTTCGCTCTGCAGCTCAGCGTTGCATGGCCAACGCTGGCATTTGAAGCAGGGCATAGGGTTAGGTACGTAGGAGGAAACCTGCCATGGTATGTTCAGGTAGCGCAGGAGAATTTAAGGTCACAATGAAGGTGTCAGTCTTCTCAATTTCTCCATTGTTCTTACGTGTTCTTTGCTCCACGTCTGTTATCCCCTGTGATGCTCATTCTTGTTTGAGTTCGGCAACGTCTGTGTCCATAATATCACGGCACATTTCCACACCTTTGCTGGAGTTAAGGAAGTTATGCAACTCAACGATGATGTCACACTCACCCAATTCTTGTCACTTCCCAAAAAGTTCCACCTGCTTTGCCCAGTTAGTCTCGACCAACAAGGATCCATTTCGCAACTGCTCAATAGACTTTAGGGTGCCAGCAAGCCCCGTCTAAGCCTTTATGGCTTGATCACTACAAAGACATTCTCATTCATGACTCCTTGAGCCCAGTTACTAGCAATTTGATTATCAGGAGGACTAGCCTCGCTCTTTCTTTCCGATGAATGGGCTTGAGTACTCCCAGGCAGTACACCCCTTCCGCTGGGAGGAGAAGAAGAAGATTTCGAGGCTTCCATCTCGGCCCCACGAACGTTGCGCGCCTGGGTAAGTCTTATACAACTGAGAAGCAGCAGGTTCAGCAGAGGTTGCCCACTAACGACTGTTTCACCTCAACAGCCATGCATCTCATCAGCACGCAGCACACCTTCAGATTGAGGTTATTTTTATAGAGGTTTATTCCATTCTCACGGTCCAGACAGTCAAGGCAAGATCTCCGTTCCCTGTGACACACAACGTTCCACCGCCGCGTAGCGTGGTTGTCACTGAAGCATGCCCAGACCTTATGGTAACAGAGGACTGGCAGCGCTCACCAGCCCCCAGCTCAGGAACCCCGTGTACTCAACAAATAAATGCAAAGCCCATGAGATGGTGTGTGGAATAATTAGATGAGAAGTTTGTCATAGCTGTATGTACATATGGATGTCTGCACATTATATGTGCAAGTAAATTGTAAAAACAATATTGTGCAAATTATCTGTGCCTATATATATATTGTATATATTTGTGTGCGTGGTGTGTGTGTGTGTGTGTGTGTGTGTGTGTGTGTGTGTGTGAGTGTGATTCTCTCTTCACGTGCGGTTGTTAGTTCCAGACATAATGAAAATACTGTATATACAGGAAAAACAACAAACCGAACATAAAATCCTTCTTGCACTACAAGTGCGAAAAAAATATATCACTGCATATATAAGCAATGAGCATCTGTTAGTCATGTAAATGTTATATATAAAGGAAAAGACAATGAAATGTACATTAAATCCTTCTCCTTCTATATTAGAATTAGTGTGAAGAAAAAGTAATGTTTCTATGCAAATAAGCAATACTTCCTGGATTTTTTTATTTTTGCTGAACACTGCCTGGAACTAGATCATGCCATGAATTATGATGAAACTAAGCTTCCAGTACAGACACCCTGACTTTGGGACAGTGTTATAACGGAATCGATTGAGATAAAAGTGAGTGACAATCTCATGAGCCGCGATATGTGGTACCAGCTAAGTTGAGCCTGGGTTCCTGCTTTGGAATTATTAAATGAGCAACGGGGACAGCTGCAGCACTCCACGAATAGAACGAAAGGCGTGGATATAGAAAACAATCACCAGAGTGCCAGGCGCAGTGGGCCGAAGATGGAGCGTCCAGGAGCGAGTGGGACGGGCACGGACAGCGCCGAACCGGAAACGGAACGGCAACGCTCCAGCAGATCGCACTGAGCGGAAGCGGACCGCAGGGAGAACGCCTGGTACCTCAGACAGAATTCAAAACCCACCAGAACGCAGATGGAACATACAGGATCTGGTCTGGTGGATGCGGACCACAGAGGTGTTACTCAGTACCGCAGCGGATGGAAAGCGGAACGGTAATCGCTGGAGCGTGTCTCGTTACCTTTACTTTTTCCTTTTCTCCCATTCAATTGGAATACCTACATCATGTAAATATAAAATTTATCAAATATATACTATCAGATACCCAACTGTCAATTTAATGAAAATGCAGGTCTCCTTATTTCTAATTACATACTGCAGTGAAAATATAGTTTTTATTGCCAATATAAATTCTTAATTGATGAACATTCGTAAATGGTTGTTTAAATTAAAATAATGTTATACTAATTTTTCATCCTAATGTATTTTACACATCACGGAGATGTTCATGGAGTATGCAACTTTGTTTAAAATTTCACCTGGTTGTATACAGAACTCAAGTCCCGCACATCGATTGTAGGCAATCATCCAACAACAGAGCCAGGCTGTCCAGCCAGAAAACAATATTTTAGAGACGCTCAGAAGACGTCAAAGTTGATTATATCGAAAAACTTGCATAGAATTGTTTTGCCTTATTGATATATGACTTTTGAACTTCACCTATCATAAGCATAAGAAATACAAAAATCCGATTGCCTTGTGGTCTCCTTGTTTGTGCTACCCGATGCCGGCGCGGGTCGCTAGTATTCTTATTCAGAGTGCACCATCTAAAACTTGCACCGCAAGAAATGCGGAAATGGAGAGTGTTGATGATATGCGGTTTTCACAGAACGGATTGGTAGTCAGTATTCTTAGCCAATATACAGATTTAAATAATATTTAGAAAGCGTAATTTTTGTGCAAACGTGCATTTTTTGAAGTAGAAGAATTCCTATTGACACTAAAAAACTAAAAGAAGAGAAAATTAGAACTTCAGTAGCGTTTGTTACAGGGGCCTACTGCAAGTCGTTTACGAGATATCGTATTTTGAGTAGTTTCCGCACCCACACTTGTCTGTGCCGTTCAATCTGCGCAATTGCTAGGTACGACATTTTGCTTACAATGTGCTTGTGTATTCCTTGAGTGCACTGCGACTTGCTAGTCAGTTAGTGTGTGAAAGTCTGAGTAATAGACCGTGAGCGGACGGTAGGATTTACCAATAAAGAAAAAGCTGACACGCTCATGGTGTCTGGAGAGAGTAGGAGGAATGATGTTCGTTCTTGTAACGGTGGACGTGGAAATATATCCCAATATATGTCAACTTTATAGGTAGTTATTTATCAGTCCCTTCTAAGACTTACGTGTAAGTGGTAGTGTAACACCGAGACAACGTAACAGAACGGAACAAGTGACAACAGTAGAGGGGGAAATTAATGTTCTGGTTGCTGTTGCAGTTGATCCGCACGTCAGTTCCCACGCAATCGCATGAGAGGAAGTGTCATGAGTCAGGTAAGTGTCCCACCATTCTTCATCGACATAGGTTCCATTCCTATCACATTTCTCTCCATCAAGAGATGCATGAAATCGATTATGAGAATCGTTTTAACTTCTGTACATGCGCATTAAGACAGGTTTCTCCAGTGAGTCTGTTTAGTGATGAAACCACAAAATGGTTCAAATGGCTCTGAGCACTATGGGACTCAACTGCTGTGGTCATCAGTCCCGTAGAACTTAGAACTACTTAAACCTAACTAACCTAAGGACATCACACACATCCATGCCCGAGGCAGGATTCGAACCTGCGACCGTAGCAATAGCACGGTTCCGGACTGCACGCCTAGAACCGCGAGTCCACCGCGGCCGGCTGATGAAACCACATTTACTAATCATGGCCAGGTAAAGCCCTGAAACAAATAATATTGGTCTGTGGGGAATGCCCGTCGGCTTCGTTAGGTGGAAAGTCAGTGTCCGTGGAGTGTGAATGTGTGGTATGGGATAGTGAATCATCAGCTCATAGGCCTAGTTTTCCCAGACGGAACATTGAACAGACACAAGTATCGCAGCCTCCTAACAGGTGATCTTCCGTTAATGCTAGAAGAAGTTCCCCTGCAGACTAGGAGGAGCCTAAGTACTACAGCATATCTTGTTTCCAGATCATTGGATTGGATACAGAGGACCTTTAGCTTGGCTGTGCCATTCCCCAGATTTGACACCTAAGGACTTCTTTCTGTGGGGAAAGCTGAAAGACGCAGTCTACAAGGACGTACCAACTACACCCGTTAATACGCAAGAATGTATTACTGCAGTCTGTTAGCACGTGTGGAGTGTGTCGCTGCCGCCTGTGGTCATTTTGAACGCATCCTGTGATGGTCAGTTGTCTCTCAATTGTACACATAAACAATGTATGCACTTGTGCTGTTCTTAAGAGTGTGCTGCCACAGGTTATTGTACAAGTTTCGGTACAGGAACTTGTCAAAGTACAATATCTCGTAAACGATCAGCACTAGAATCCAGCAACAAATACCACTGACATTCTAATTTATCCTGTTTTAGTCTGTTAATGTCAGTAGACGTTGTTCTATTTAAAAAGTATATCTTTGCAAAAAAAATACTCTAAAGTTTTATTAAGATCTATTGAGTGGCTAACAACGTAAGCCCTTGACTACCAATCAGTTCTGTGAAAACCGCCCATGAATAGCACTTCCCATTTCCACAATATTTGTGGATTCACCCAGAATGTGAGATGTAATGTACAGAAACCACCCCTGACGGCCAGGAAAACAAATAATAATACACTACTGGCCATTAAAATTGCTACACCAAGAAGAAATGCAGATGATAAACGGGTATTCATTGCACAAATCTATTATACTAGAACTGACATGTGATTACATTTTCACTTAGTTTGGGTGCATAGATCCTGAGAAATAAGTACCCAGAACAACCACCTCTGGCCGTAATAACGGCGTTGATACGCCTAGGCATTAAATCAAACAGAGCTTGGATGACGTGTACAGGTACAGCTGCCCATGTAGCTTCAATACGATACCACAGTTCATCACGAGTAGTGACTGGCGTATTGTGACTAGGCAGTTGCTCGGCCACCATTGACAGGACGTTTTCAGTTGGTGAGAGATCTGGAGAATGTGCTGGCCAGGGCAGCAGTCGAACATTTTCTGTATCCAGAAAGGCCCGTACAGGACCTGCAACATGCGGTCGTGCATTATCCTGCTGAAATGTAGGGTTTCGCACGGATCGAATTAAGGGTAAAGCCACGGGTCGTAACACATCTGAAATGTAACATCCACTGTACAAAGTGCCGTCAATGCGAACAAGAGGTGACCGAGACGTGTAACCAATGGCACCCCGTACCATCACGCAGGGTGATACGCCAGTATGGCGATGACGAATACACGCTTCCAATGTGCGTTTACTGCGATGTCGCCAAACACAGATGGGCCATCATGATGCTGTAAACAGAACCTGGACTCATCCGAAAAAATGACGTTTTGTCATTCGTGCACCCACGTTCGTCGTTGAGTACACCATCGCAGGCGCTCCTGTCTGTGATGCAGCGTCAATGGTAACCGCAGCTATTGTCTCCGAGCTGAAAGTCCATACTGCTGCAAACGTCGTCGAACTGTTCGTGCAGATGGTCTGTCATCTCGACTGCTAGTGATACGAGGCCGTTGGGATCCAGCACGGCGTTCCATATTATTCTCCTGAACCCACCGATTCCATATTCTGCTAACAGTCATTGGATTTCCACCAAGGCGAACAGCAATGTCGCGATACGATCAGCAATCGCGATAGGCTACAATCCGACCTTTATCAAAGTCGGAAACGTGATGGTACGCATTTCTCCTCCTTATACGAGGCGTTACAACAACGTTTCACCAGGCAACGCCGGTCAACTGCTGTTTGTGTATGTGATATCGGTTGGAAACTTTCCCCATGTCAGCACGATGTAGGTGTCACCACCGGCGCCAACCTTGCGTGAATGCTCTGAAAATCTAATCATTTGTATATCACAGCATCTTCTTCCTGTCGGTTAAATTTAGCACGTCATCTTCGTGGTGTAGCAATTTTAATGGCCAGTAGCGTAGTAAAAATTCGTTTCCTAGCACCAACTCTGTAAGTATGTGACTCGATAGAACATGAAACTATAGGCCTTCGAGTGCGTTGAATGTAAAGACTTTCCGTTCTTAGACGAGCGGGCTATGTAATATCCCACACGCTCGAAAATTTGCTCCGGGCAAAGCGCTCATTGAAAAACCCGCTTGTGGCTTACCGCGCATAGTGGCAACGTTGATAAACTGCAGACGAGGCAGTGTGGTACGCAGACTAATGACTTTTTGGGCCGTCACACGAGAGGCGCGCGGGATCGAGTGGAGTGTCGCAGCGGGCAGATTATTCTTAGTTAGAACGCTTAACCGGCAACGGGCACGGCTAATCCGCCGGCTAACCGTCCATCAGGGCTGCCCTAACGACCGCCCGAATCAATTTCCATATCAAATTATGCGCTGGCGGGCAGTCTCCAGGATTAATGACCGGCTGGGCGCGCTGCGCTACCGGCAGGCTTTATCTGTCTCGGCGCTGTTTACGCAACCCCTGCACCGCGCCGGCCTGCGACTTACCCTTCTCCCCCCCTCCCCCCTCCCCTTGCCGCCCCGCCCCGGTTTTAACAGTAGTCTGCTGCGCAAAAAATTAGGCGTGTAATCGCTTTATTTCAGCACGGCGTCTGCCGTGCCGCGCCACGAAAGCGCTTTGTTGACTCAATAGCCGCCTCCACCGTCCCCGGCAGGCGATTTCTGGCGGCAGGCTGCGCTTCTGCTATAAAGGGATTGTACGGAGGACAACAGATTATTTATAGCTTTTGTTCCTGGGAGGGATGAGGCCATCGCGTTAGCGTGGGACAATACGGTGTCCTGCACAAAGTACGCTGTGCTTAGCCATCACACGTAAACTGACATCTATGTCATATAACGTGCGTGGCCTTCACTTATATGTGTGTCTACCACGCATGTGTGGATGCTCATCCTCCCCTTCTCTCATACACACAAGCACATATCCTACACAATCAAGTGCTCTTGCACACACGCACACACGTGCCAAATGTACTACAATGATGACCACCATCTGTAGTTGTTATTGATGGCGGCCAAAATGATGATTCTAGACATAAAGCTAACTACTGTAAGAGATTAACACTTTTGCTGTCTACACCACACTGCATGAAGTCTTCTACATGTATCTTGTAAACAACCCGTACTTCTTATATCAGAAAGGTTGGCTCAAATTTTCTTACAGCTATTGGCCTAGTGTATATGAGTTCGGTACATATTTTCACCATAGATGTCGGTTATCTTTTTAGAGTCACCTACCTAGTTTTGGTAGAAGTTGGAATAATTTATAAGGAGCCATGGTTAGCATTGCGTCAAACTACTGCTGTTCGGAAAGTTCAGTGTGGCAACATGTGGGTAAGAATAACATGTGCACAAAAAAAGCGTGGGGGCTAGCTTTAGCCGGTGAACGATTGCGCTGTACAGTGGTAATAGCTGTAAAGGGCAGGACAGTGCCGGCACACCAGAGCAAAACACTTGTTAACAGCTACGCGACTGGGTGTTGGGTTTTAGTGTGACAAGCGCGCACCAGATACCTTTAGTACGTTTTATGAGGCAGAGGCATTCGGCATCCAGCAACACCACCACGACGCATGATCCATATCAGACAATGAGAAGATAGGGCACAGATAGCTGCAGCAATGGGTTTGACACCAGGTCAGACACGTTGCCACGCCATAATGCCACCGTCCTGTCATCTGCACTCTCTGCTGTTGTGTATGACTTTACAGGGGGAAGTAGAGGTGAGTTCCAGAGTGGCATGGTAACAGTCGTAGTAGTAAAGCTCGATAGGAGATCAAGCGTGTGAGATACTGAATAAGCCACTCATCTAAGAATGGAAAGTCTTTATATCCTACTCAGTCGAAGGTCTACAGGCTCGTATTCTATCGAGACTGCCATTGGCCATCCTGTATTCAAGTGGCAGAGGGCGCTTGTGGTACCAAGCCACTGGAGGCATGGTTCAGCAGGTGAGCACCATTCGCTCTGCTGGATCCCTCATGACCACTGTTGGTGTCTGATGGAAACTTGTAATTTCACTGCCCACTTAAAGACGTCTGTGGAGGGAACTGATAAGTGATGCGACAGTTGCCATCTGACGCCCACCATGTGCACCATTTGTGTCCCGTCAACAGTAGTTTTCCTCTGTGAATGTGGTAGCCGTTGCTGGGCCTTAGTCGCCTAAGCGCAGATGTCTGCCATTGTAGGACACTGTTACAGCACAATATGGAGTTCCACTCTCGTCAAGGCCGTGGCTCATTGTCAGGTCGTCGACCATGACTCTACCTGAAATCAGCAGTGTGGGGAGCTAATGGGGAGCTAATGCTGTTCCTTCTCTCCAGGGTGGAAGCCGATGCCTATGAGTCTTCACTGGCCTGTGGCGCAGGAGTGTCTGCTTCACATTGATAACGATGTAATGTGTGTCTGAAGGTAACAAAGTGCTGTTTCTCGGCCATCAATGTGTCTACTGGGACCCAACAGCCCACAACCACACTTCCAATCCTACCAAGTGCCACCGCTATCCATCACTTTCCACTGTCACAAACTACTTTCTCTGAATATTTAATCTTGAACACACCTCTCATACATTTTCTTTTCACTCTTAGGCTCAGTATACCTTAGAATTAAACTTTCATTAGCGCCTCTGGCTCATAGCCCAACCAACTACCTTTGGTACTAGACTGACTAACTTACACTCACGACTCAAAAGCTCTTGTGCTCTCCCGAAGGTCCCCCATTGGCGTAAACTTGTAACTTCCCGACCTTCTAGAACGCCAACAACACTGTAAGAAAATTTACTATTGCAATCGATATTTTTGATAGGATTTCGATAATGGTACTCTTAAAGGTAAAATCGTGTGGCACTGTTGCCTGAGGGGCAGGATCAGTTCCCTAATTGGAATGGTTCGAACAAGCTCAAGGAGCGCATGCGCAACGCCATGTGAATCCACCACGCGTGTACCGGCGGGGCTTTAAATACCAGAGCTCAGTGTGTTTTCGCCATTATCACTTGAAGATGGCCAGAAGACACTGCGCCGAAATATTGTGGCAGGAAGTTAGAAACGCCCGGCAGTTCTCCCGAAATTTTGTGGAACAGGAGGTGAACTAATTGTGAGCTACTTCTCGTATTCCACAATGGTAGAACTTCTGGAGCAACATTTTGTAATCAAAACAATTTTAGTTAAATCGAAAAATATGCTTAGCGTTTGAAACCTTTTGTTTAATGCATCCAGTACCTCACAGAGAAAAGAGAATGTAGCATTTTCAGTTGTTAAATGACTTCTAAAGGGCCGGCCGCTGCGGCCTAGCGGTTGTAGGCCCTTCAGTCTGGAACCGCGCTGCTGCTACGGTCACAGGTTCGAATCCTACCTCGGGCATGGATGTGTGTGATGTCCTTAGGTTAGTTAGGTTTAAGTAGTTCTAAGTTCTAGGGGACTGATGACCTCAGATGTTAAGTCCTATAGTGCTTCGAGCCATTCTAACCATTTGATTTTTGACTTCTAAAGCCGAACTGCACATTTGATGGCAAATTATGTAATATAAAATGATCAATTATCTTTACAAACACAGCCTTTTCAATAACAGTAGCAAACACTGATGGCATAGAAGTAGGTCTAAAATTGTCTAAATTATCCCTTTCTTCCTCTTTGTAAAGTGGCTCTACTACCGAATACTTTAATCGTTCAGGAAACTGACCGATCTTAAAGGAAGAATTGCCCGCTCAGTTGACGCTGCAAAGAACTTGGATTCAAGTCCCAGAAGGGCGGGAATTCACAGATGAAAAGTAATTATTATTACAGAATGTAAGGACCGTTTCATGCCGCGCGGAGTGGCCGCGCGGTTAAAGGCGCCATGTTACGGACTACGCACCTCCTCCCGCCGGAGGTTGAGTCCTCCCTCGGGCATGGGTGTGCGTGTTGTTCTTATCATAGGTTGGTTTAAGTAGTGTAAAAGTCTATGGACCGATGACTTAAGCAGTTAGGTCCCTTAGAAATTCACACACATTTGGACATTTGACCGTTCCATGAAGAGAAATATGACGTGGGGTAGGAAACTTTTTGGGGTATGACTAATTCGATTAGTGCAATACATTTGTTCTAGGAAACAGTCATGAAATTTGTCTGAACTTATTTACCCTTCCATCAATTACCTGAATCGGAATGATTTTGAATTGGAGCATAGCGGTTCCTTTCTTTTGCGTGTCGTTGGATGCAGTAGGCACATTGCGTTGTCTACGTAACTTACATTATCGGATGGATAGAATCTAGAGAAATGTAGGCAGAGGGATTCGAGGCGATTCGATAAAGACAGTAATACACTTAGGAGGGAGCGGTATTTTGCCCGCGTCGCCCGGGGTACACGGCCCGGAGACGTCTCCACGATAACGCGTCTCCAAAGGAGCGGAAAATTTCGTTCAGAGTTTGAAAAGAATTTTGGCGTCGCAAAGGGAACACGCGGCAGGGGCGATAGGACGAGAAGTCCCTCCGCGATTGTCGTCCACTCCTCGATAAAAGTAAAATGAAGGGATAGCAGTCACAACGGAGGAAAGTTTAATAGAGGACAAATATAAAGCGGGAAGAAGATCAGAGCCGGCGTGGTCGCACACGGTGGGGGGCGAAAGGGGGGGAGGGGAAGCGGAATGCTGTGGCGGCGGCGGGGGTGGAGGGAGGGGAGAGGGAACTGGCGGTGGCTGTCGGTGTTCTCTGTCGGGAGTATGGGGTGGGGGGGAGGCTGGCAGCGCAGCGCAGCACGGCGCGGTACGGAGGAGCCGAGCGGACACAATAGGGCAGCTTTAGAGCGCGGGCCGGCCAGAGTTTTTCTTTCCAATATAGGAGTTCCAGTCTAGTTTACGAGCGAGCGTGTATAGGGCAGACCCCGGGACTGCGGTCCGCCCAATAGCCGCGGGCCGTATGTCGCGGTCGCGGTAAAAGCAGGCGGCGGGCCGCCCCCGGGAGAGGCGGGCCGAGACTCCAGCTCCAGTCGAGCGAAGCCTCTGGAAATATCAGCGGCCGGCAGTCGCTGGCTGACTCTGAAGGGCGCGCCGGACAATAAGTCAGGGCACGAGGAGAGCCGCCTTCTGCAGTCAAGAGGGACGCCGGATAGACTCGTGGAGCGGCTCTACAGCGTCCGGAAGGACACGCCATTAGACGTACTGAATCGTTCCTTTCGTCTCTTGCTCGGGGTTTCTGTAGCGTCGCGCGAAGTCTCCCTCGCGGCCGTGGTCAGCACCTCCGCAGTCTTTGCGATGTGCGGCGCTCGAGACAAACCGCGAGACGTTTTGCTCCGGAGATCTACACTGAGACGATCTACATCGGATAGCGGTATGCACATATACAGATGGCGGTACCATCGCGTACACGAGGTATAAAAGGGTAGTGCATTGGCGGAGCTGTAATCGATGCTCAGGTCATTCGCGGAAAAACGTTTACGGCGAGATTACGGCCGCGCCGCGGCAATTAACACACTTGGACAAGGACTATTAGTTGAAACTAGACGCTTGGGACATTCCAGTTTTGAAATCGTTAGCGAATTCAATATTCCGAGATCAACAGTGCCAAGAGCGTGCTGAGAATACCGAAGTGGAGCTCTATGCAAGATACCACGTGTGGGAGGGAGAAAGAGATGGGAAATTTTATTTAGATTCTATAAAAGAAATGCAAGGAGTGCTGTTCAACATGGAAGTGGTTTATTCAGTGAAACTGCATTAAACTGCATATGCAATTATTATTGAAATTTTATCAAATTCGTTAAACATTCATTCACAAATTATTCAAATAATGATAAACGTATGTAAAAAATTTGGGTCGCCAGAACTGTAGAAAGTATCCAATAAAAAAAACAACGAATAGAATTGAATTGTCACCAAGAGCTCACAACAAGTGAATTATATAAGGCGCCTGCCCTGGTATTTGCCTTTTAACATGAGCATTATATGACTTCATTCTAATTTTACATACAAATAAATTACGCGAGATGGGTTGACATGGTGTATTAAATGAGAAAGGAACAAAGAAGCAGCTGAACATATGACTGTCGTAACGGGCAAATCGTGAATACTGTGCCTTGCGTCTTTATGAGCATCTAATCCATTGCAAAGAAATTGAAGAAAGCGAAAAAGAATGCGCAGCTAGGAAAGCGGGCATTTTCTGTTTTACCATGTTCATAGCGTGGTCGGCGTGGCGGTGGAGTCGGCCGATTGCATTCGGCTGTATCAAGAACTCTGCCGGCGACGTAGTTAGTAGTGTCTAATATGCCCTACGCTGAAAATAGTGACCGAAACCTGCTACTGGAAGTTATCATTGCCGGACGACGGTATGCGTCCATCTGCAAGTGCAAACCTACGTGGAACTGCATTAAACAAAGCTCAAAACTGTTCTAACAGTACTACCGTCATCGGACATGTAGTAAATAAAAAAAGGTGATCCTGAGTTAAGCTCTCGATAACGAGCAGAGTGAGTGAAGCTCGCCTACTTGGATCTAACAAACTTTGCTCTCTACGCTGTTTGCGACGAATACAAAGTGCATTGTCTCATGACAAGCGATAAGAGAATCGTTGCGACTTATCGGAAGCAGTCAAGAGTGAACTCCTGCCTCCTCAGAAGCAAAATTCGGAATGCCAAAATACTATTGCGCTCTTCGCACCTGGAGAGAGAGAGAGCTGCTCCCTCCCAGCGTCTTGTCTCCGCCCTTCCGCAAATTACGTAGCTCGTACTGTTTTTCAAAGCCAACGTTAGATTCTTTCCAATGAAGAAGTTCCATTCAAAATTTTCTCCCTCCTTGCCGTCGCATTCCGCGAAGAAAAGAGAGCCATACTCTGTGTGAGACAGAGTATACAAATAAACCAAGACTTCTCCCTTTGAGTATTGCCGCTACGTTCCCAGGTGTTCTGCTCGCGGGAAACGGCCAAAATTCCCCGGGCTACTTGAGATTCTTGGACACCCAAGTCGTTCTGTTGCTGTTCAACTCGCCGCTCTGTCCATGTTACTTAGAATCGTGACAAAGCTGTTTTTCGCTCTAAGTTTATAGTTTCCGCTGCCTCGGGCACACGTGCGAATGTCCACAACTTCCATTGGCAGCGCGTTGATGTATGCAGCGTCTTCGCCTGTCGCTAATCCTCTGGGGCCCTGCTCTCTGTGAAGCGTGCCGACATAGGCGCGCGACTGCCGCTCGCCCGTGGGTGCTACCTGTGTCCACCTGGTCACCGGGTTCCCAGCTACGAACGCATCAGAAGAATTCCTTTCATGCACAAAGTGTACCAAGTTTGCAAAGAAAAGACTCATACCCCTTTACCGACGCTTAATGACACAATAATTCACCTCCATCACACTTCATATATTGGAATAAACTAATGACTGATTTTAAAAGCAATTATCTCCTTTAATTACAAACATGAAAAGCTTTGACGCTTTTCAACATTACCTCTCACCAAGGACGACGCAGTTGCAGACGGCCTTCACTTAACGACCGAGAGCAGTGGCTTTTGTGTAGAGCTGTTAGTGCTAACAGACAAAGAACAATGCATGAAATAACCGCAGAAATCAATGTGGGACGTACGACAAAGCATCCGTTGGGACAGTGTGGTAAACTTTTGGAAAACCGTGGTCTGGTCAGAAGAGCCCGGGTTTCAGTTGGTAAAAGCTGACGATTGGATTCTAGTGTGGCAATTACCCCAAGAAGCGAAAAATGTCAGGAAGGCACTGCGCAAGCTGGTGATGGCTCCGCAATAGTGTAGGCTGTGTTTACGTGAAATGAACTGGGTCCTCTGGTCCAATTGAACACATAATTGAGTGCAAATGGTTATGTTCAGTTACTTGGAGACCATTTTCAGCCATTCATGGACTTGATGTTGCCCAACATCGATCGAATTTTTATGGACGACGGTGTGCCATGTCACCAGTCCGCATCTGTTCGCGATTGGTTTGAAGAACATTCTGAACAATTCGAGTGAATGATTTGGCCATCCATTTCGCCCTTCATGAATCCCATCGAACATTTATCGGACATAACCGAGAGGTCAGTTTGTACACAAAATCCTGCATTACATTTTCGTAACTATGGACGGCTCTCTGTTTTTGTAGCAGCCTTCCAGTAACATGTTGATTACATGTCATGTCGAGCTGCTACGCAGCGCCGGACAAAAGAAGGTCCGACACCATATTGGGAGGTATCCCAAGACTTTTGTCACCTCAGTGTACTATGAAACATATTCCTCAAATAGGTGCTCCAATTCCACAGAGCTTTGGAAGACTTTCCATCAAGTAAGGCATAAGGTATTAATTAAAATCGTTCAGAATTCCTAAAATCATCGGGGAAAAGAACAACCAAACGTCTTTTCGACTTGCTGTGTACAGTCTATGAGATGGGAGGCACACCATCAGACATTCATGAAAACGTCATCCACACACACAATCCCGAAGGTGGCAAGGGCAGATAATTGGGAGAATTACTGCACCATCATCTTAACATCTCATGTATCCAAGTTGCTACCAAGAATAACATGCAGAACAATGGAAAAGAAAATTGAGGGTCTGTTGAACGACGATCAGCTTGGCTTTCGAAAACGTAAAGGCGAAACAGAGACAGTTTCGACATTGCGCTTGACAATGGTAACAAGATTTCAGAAAAAATCAGGACGCGTCCATAGGATTTGTTGACATAGAAAAATGGTGAAATGATGCAAGATGTTCAAGATTCTCAGAAAAATAGGTGTAAGACAGGGATATAGCATCTGTCACCCCCAATATTCAATTTATACGTCGAAGATGCAATGATGTAAATAAAATAAAGGCTCAGGATTGGGGTTAATATTCAGGGTCGTAGGATATCAATGGCAAAATTCATTGATGACATTGCTGTTCTCAGAAAAGTAAAGAAGAATTACAGGACCTGTTGAACGTAATGAAGAGTGCAAGGAACGAATTGAAGGAAGACGGAAGTAATGGGGAGTAACAGAAATGAGACTAGCGATAAATAACTTTAACGTTTGTGCCGCAAGTAGATGAAGTGAAGGATTTCTGCAATCTTGGAAAAAAGAAAGAAAAACATGACGAACGAAGCAAGGAGGAGATAAGCAGACAATCACAGGCAGAGAGAGAATTCCTGGCTATAAAGAGTCTAATAGTGGGAAAAATCGGCGTTAATTTGAGGAAGAGATTTGTGAGAAAGTACGTATGGAGCACAGCATTGCATGGAGGTTAAGTGCGAAAAAAATCAGAAAAGAAGGTATTCGAAGCGTTTGGATGCTACAGAAAGATGTTGGGAACTGAGACGTTAATAACTGATAAGATTCTCTGTAGAATCGTGAGCAGAGGAACATATGGAAAAATTTGGCAGTAAGAAGGGACAGGATGACAGGACATTTGTTAAAATGTGAAGACAGAATTGGAATACGAGCAAAAAATAATTGCGAAATGAATGAGGTTGACGGAGGAGAGAAATTCGAGGGCAGGCAGCATCAAACCAGTGAGAAGACATCGGAGTTAATGACATTAGCTGCCAGTTGGCACCGATTTAAATTAACGGAGAAAGGTAAAAACTTCTAACAGACAAGGATCGGAATCTGGGCTCCGTTCTTACTGGGCAGATGCACTGACCACTGCGCCATCTAGACACAATCGTCTTCGCCAAAACATGGATTACCATAGTACGCCTCGAATCAGATTCAACTGCCATAACCACCATATCTGAGTGGCGTAGTGGTCAGCGTACCTGCATATTAAGCAGGAGTTCTGGTTTAGAATCCTGGGCTGGCAGAAATTGTCAGCTTTCCCCATTGATTTAAGTCAATGCCCACTGACACCTAGTGTCTCTAATTCATTTGTGTCTTCATATCTTACTCGTTTCTTTCCTTACTGTACGTAATTACTGACGTAGCCGTTATATATAAGTATCTTTTTGCTGTCGTACCGAGTTATCGATATAGTCGTGTTCGTGAAAATGCTATTTGAATTGAATCACTTTGTTGAACAGATTTTTCTCTTGTACATAGTGATGGACACTCACGACAGCTGTTCGGGCGTTAACGGTACCTGCTGAAGTTGCAAAATCTGAACTCGTAATGTCAAAATAATTGCAGACTGAATCGCCTCGCCACTGTCTGACGTAGGGCGTTGCAGACAAACATGGCAATTCTGCGGTCTCAAGGCGTAGCCACGTATGGTCACTGGATGGAAGTTGTGGTGTTCTGGAAACTTGCCGGGGCCCCATTAAAACCTTCGTTTAGGGTTGTTGGGTATGAAACCACCGGCGATTTGCCGTATGAATTAAATCGCAGTACGTGAACATAAGAAATACTGTCAGCACCGGTCTATTCGTACACGGATTACAGCCGAGTCGTCCTCGAATTACCCATGGGAAAGAAAACATAAGCTAATATTTGGTACTTAGTGACTCTATCAACTTACTCGGCTGAGAATAAGGAACTGAAAGAACACGAAAACTACCAAGTATTGCGTGAAAGTAGAGCAACGTTTCCTTTACTCAGGGTCCGTTGAGGATAATGAAGTGGAGGAATATGATACATGGAAAGTGGTGAGGGCGGGCGACAAGGTTTTTGACGTCCACGCGTATCATAAAACATGGAAGTCGGAGGCTTGCCTCCTCTGAAAAGCAAGAAAGGCAGGAGGATAGAGAACAATGCTTTTGCATTAATAGGCGCTCCCAGTTCAGCGCACGTTGTTGAACATGGGGCTCTTCAGCAGAATACCACTATGTGTTCTCATCTTGAAGCAACGATGTCGTAAATCACGATTGCGATGGGCACAGAATCATCGAAATCGGATCGTGGCACAGTGGAGACGTGTCACCTGTTCGGATGAATCACGAAGCGAACGACTGCTCGAAACAGGCACCGTGCCACAGAAGCAGGCTGTTGGGGGTAGTAATATGCGATAAGGAACATTAAACTCGGCGTTCACGGGACCTGTGGCAGTATTCGAAGGCACTGTAACAACATGAAGATTATTGCAGACCACCTGCGTCCCTTCATCTCCCTGGTGGCGACGGCACCTTCCAGTAGAACAACTGTCCATATCACAGGACCAGAATCGTGACAAAGTGATTTTGGAAGCATGATAGTGAACTAATTTTCATGTTTGAACACTGTAAGTGCCTGATCTGAAACCGATGGAATACACCTGGGACGCCATCGCTCGCCAGTTTCACGTCACAAAGCATCACGCCGTAATATAAGGGAATTGCGTGACATGTGCGTGGACCTCTGGCGTCACGTGCAACTGGACACTTACTACGGACTTGTCGACTTCCATTAAACCATAACAATATGAGAATTATTCCCTGCTACGAATAGGTATGACATTTAAAAATACTGAACAATGGTAAGTCAAACACAAAAACTCACAGTCGCGTTTACACTCGTCAGTCGAACGTGCGAGTAGATTTTTTTCAGGTTTTTAAATTTCACAGATAGGTCCTATGGGGTATATTTAGCAGCAGAGAAATATCGGATGGCTTGAAACATTTTGTTTGGCAGCATTGACTGTCTCAGCACTGGCACTTCAAGGTTCTGATGACGATTGCAAGAGACAGGAAACGGTCATCTTGAGCACATAAAAATAGACATTAGGCGCTGAAATTTTTGTCTCGGACCTATTTTCCCGCAAACAAGTCAAAAGTGACTGCAATCTCCCCGTTTCGAACAAGGTATTACGGTGATTTCCCTTGACCGTAAGACAAATGGTGGAAACGGTAAACGAATCCAATAGAGGACGGCTATTGGGGCAATAAAGTTGCTGCAGCCTAGTGGAGAACATTTGGAACTATTGAAAGAGACATTTTTTGGTTTTGTCAGCGAGTTTCATGGCGATAGGTACGCGTGCTCCTCTGCAGTGAAATGTTTTGTGTCTTCTCTACGCCTCAAGTAAGACAAGTGTCAATTTCATTTACATGTATTAAAAAATGTTTAATGTGATAGTTAATTTCTACAACGCTGGAAAATTTTTATATTTTAGCCATCGAAACCACATGTTACTAATTACTTACATTATATAATTTCGTAATCAGATTACATTCAGTGTAACGGCCCCATAGAGCATAGCGGCCAGTCACCTGACGGGACAAAGTTGTAATGTATTTACCTTGTTTTAAGATAACAGAGTTGATAATATAAGAATATTACGAAAAAGTAAGTATGCTGATGCAGTAGTATAGTAACAACATGATGAAAAGCTTTGCAGTCTTATTACAGGTGTATGTTAAGACGTCAACAAATTATTTAAGAAAATCATTACAACAATCCAGGATTATAGAGCTACGCAAGAGGCAATGAATGCTGTAAGAAAATAAAAATGTCGCTTGCTACAGCAGACATACTGTACAGTGTCTCAAGAAAGACACTTAAAAGAAGAGTTATTACAAAAACCGTTACGCTACTGACGAAAAGTCCTGGGGACCTCAGACGAGTATACAACCAAGAGTAAGGGGAAGAACTCCTTAACCATATTTTTGACATAGAACGAAGACATTATGGCATTTCTGCATGCTGAGCGAAATAATGTACCACACCACTTCAACAAAGAAAAAAAAAGATAAGAGGTAAGGATTTGGTAACGCAATTTTGGAATAGACATCCAAACACAAGCCTGAGAAAACTAGATTCCACCTCATCTGAGCGTTATTCTTCCTTTTCTCTGTCTCGGTCACTTTGATCTACCTACCGTGCGAAATGGCCATTTCGCAGACTTTCACTTTAGCTCAATTTTCTGCTACAAAACGACCATTTCGATGATAGGATACACCGAGGTGACAAAAGACATGGGATAGCGTTATGCAAATATTCAGATGGCGATAGTATAGCGTACACAAGGTAAAAGAGGGTAGCGCAATGGCAGAGCTATCATGTGTGAAAAGGTTGTGAAAAGGTTTCCGACGTAATTATGGCCGCACAACAGAAATTAACAGACTTTTAACGTGGAATGCTGGTTGGAGCTAGACGCGGGGGACGTTCCGTTTCGGAAATCGTTAGAGAATTCAATATTCCGGGATCCACAGAGTCAAGTGTGTGCGGAGAATACTAATTTGCAGGCGTTACCTCTCACGACGGACAATACAGTGGCCGATAGCCTTCCTCATAATGACTGAGACCAGCGACGTCCAGCTATTGAGACAGTGTTATTAAGGAAGCTGCTGAGATTAAATTAGCGAGCAACTTTGTAAACATGGATGAGGCTTTTGTTTAAACTCTGCTTGAAATCCTGCTATCTTCCCTGTAAAAAAAAATAGAGAGACAGAGTCAATGTTACCTCATCTGCTAGTTCCTAGTCTTTCGCTATCGATACCACTGACCTTGCTCATCTTTGGTGGCACTAGTGTTCAGTGCGTGCGTATTATCTTTCCTGAATTACTCCAAGAACCGAGGTTTTAAATTCGTTTGTACATCGCCAGTCCGCTGCAGTTTGTGCCTTGAAAATGGCTGATGCAAGTTGGGATAAAAACTGAACCCTTAATTTTGTGGTTGTTTCAGGCTGAACATTTGATATCATTTGACGATGCGGGAAGTCATCAAGTTGTGAC
Organism: Schistocerca gregaria; assembly: GCF_023897955.1. Classification (NCBI taxonomy): domain Eukaryota; kingdom Metazoa; phylum Arthropoda; class Insecta; order Orthoptera; family Acrididae; genus Schistocerca; species Schistocerca gregaria. The sequence continues at coordinate 434,183,919 of NC_064920.1, read as the reverse complement.
CTTTGACGCTCGCAATCACCACACCCGTCTCCTTTGTTACGATGCGACTCGGCAACTGCTGTTTTATGAGGAGCCAAATTTTATGTCCTCGTTGCTAATCAGAAATAGGTGAAAGGTGGTTGGTTGTTTTAAAGTGGAGGGGGGGGGGGGGGGGACCAAACTGCTTGGTCATCGGTCCCGGTGAAAGGTGGCCAAGGAGAACTGTCACAGTAGCTATCTGGACAGGAGGCAACCAAAGGTTAGTTGACCAAGTGCACTTTAAAAAAAAAATGGTTGACTCAACTTGTGGGTGAAGAAAGACTATATTGCTGACACCTTATGGCAGCCGTGCCTAACTAAAGCAGATGGTCCTCACAAGGAAGTCCTTGAGCGCGAGGTCGCAAAACGCTAGTGATGTTCACGGCATTCGACGTCCCACATATTGTCCACTATGCAACCACAATATTGGCTGCTACCGGCAACAGGGGTCGGGATTGGAGGTATCCGGTGGTGAGCACAACGTGAGGCTACGGAGCGTAGATGAACAGCTTAGTCGACGAATGACTCGCAATAGTGCTACAGCGCTACTGATGCTGATACAAAGCGGAGCAATGGCAGTTATAAACAAAGCAGTCATTGCGTTATACATCAACAACTGCCGAATTCTAAATTTCCTCAGAAAGGAACTCAAATAATTTGGCTGAGTCGGGAAGACGTGGCAGATGATTAGCATTTCTGCACGTTGAACCAGACCGATATGTGGTGTCGTTTATTCTCGACTGTGCGGACAATGTACATGAGGCGTACACTGATCACGATTCGCGCTTAACAAGTGAAAGTGATACTGAAACAGCTGAGCCGTGTAGTTCGTCATCCTTGTCGGACAGGGGCCCGCAAATCCCGCCTCCAATCAAACGTAGCAGTTGCGTACAGGGAAGATCGTCCACAGCATAGGAAAAAAAAAAAAAAATTATGAATAGATTTCGAAACGTTCACGGTATGAGTGTCTAGTGCATAAGAAAATCTTCGTAAATTCAAGGAACACATTTGGTACAGAAACTGATATTTGCAAGTTTCAAGGACGTTCCATGCAGTTTACAACATGTGCATGATAGTGAACTATTACTTTATGCACATCAAATTGCGAGCGACATAGATTACAGTGATTTCAAGGGAAGCAGTGGATGGTTGCAAAACTTCAAACAACACTACGGAATTAGAAGAAATAACGTAACGAAATTTCAAACACAGCACAGCAAACGGCGGAATGAGACCGAAAATTTGTAAAGAATATACATAAACTTCAAGTTTCCTTTAATTTACGTCTATGGTCACAAACTTTTTGTTATTAACAAATTACGGTTTCGGTCTATAATGACCATCATCAGATCTGTTTTATAAAAACAAAGTCCTAATGTACTGCAACCATAGTGGCCATTAGGACTTTGTTTTTATAAAACAGATCTGATGATGGTAATTATAGACCGAAACCGGTAATCTGTTAACAAAACGTTTGTGACCATAGACCTAAATTAAAGGAATCTTATTGTACAGTCAAGTCACTGTTTTATTCGTGACAATGTCGCAGCTTGTGATGAATAAACTTACCCCATCGTTCAATAAGGAATTTGTTTTTAACTCCGACCAATCGGGATTTGAAGAGAAAATGCATACGAAAGGAATCCTAGAAATAAAAGGTACCAAGAGGCATTCGTACAAATTATGTCGACTATTAGTCTAGATGATAAATTGGCTGGAAAGTTATCTATTGTGCTGCGAGAAGTTGGAGGTTCTCGAACCCCCCCTCCCCCCCCCCCCCCCTACGATTCTTTCTCGTGTGCGTGATCTTGCAAGGACAGCTGGGAACATTTACATCACAGCGAGCAGGAGCGGGACATGGGCATAAGACGACTACAGCTATGGCATGAGCGCAGCTTTTGGGCAATAGCTGGTTGAAAATAACAGCTTTTGCATGATTTCTGGTCTGCGTGTAAAGGTCATACCTCTTTAGACCAAACTACCCTCTTGAAAAGTGTGTGACATTGCAGGTCATATTACCTGGAACCACTGGACTGATTTAGCCTCTGGATGTTTCCTGCCTGTACAACATATTATCGCACTATATACATCTGCCCCTTAAAGGATAGTCTATTTCATCATAAGTTCCAGGACTGAGAGTTTCGTATTCGGTTGCATGCCGTCACATTCCATCAGTTCTCATCACCTCCTTACACCAATATGATTCTATATGCATTCTTTAAGAGTGGATACCTAGTTGAACGTCCTGCACTGTTAGTAACTCCCGAGGAGTTCGCTTTCGATCTTGAAGGTGCGAACCTTTGTGGTCACCAAGATGCCTCACTTTTCATTCAGTGCTCATGGTCCAAGTTAATGGTTTGTTCTGAAAATTTCTTCAATGTTGACGATGTCCATTTTGTGAAGCGTAATGCGTACATCTCATAGAAGGTTGATGTTCCCCATCTCCAGGACACTCATTTTCTGTCGCCCTCCTGATGCACATGGTGAGTCATTAGCAGCTAATATTTTTCCTGTCATAACTGTTAACTCAACTCTTTCGAGTGAGCCTTACTAAAAGAATGAACTTGCCACCACGTACTCAAGGGGTTCCTTGTAATTACACTGAATGTTTGTTGGTGAAGGTAACTATCAACAACTCGGTGTAACGTTCGGCGCCAACTATCGACACGGTAGTAATCTTCTACTAGAAGACCGGTGCCCAGGTGCCCTCCGCTTATAAAACCGCCCTAGCGGCCTTCATTGGTCGTGGCCTGGAGGTTTTTCATTGCTGGCGCTCCTTAGGGCATGGGTATGTGTGTCGTTCTTAGCTTAATGTAGTTTATGAAGTGTGTCAGTCTAGGGACCGATGACCTCAGCAATTTGATCTTTGATCCCTTAGGAATTCACTCAAATTTGAACATTGTTGGCGATGTTTAAAGCGCCGCTCGTGGCGCCCGCAGGAATCGTCGAGGCACGGTCTACGATACTACATCCTTCATCTTCACTGTCTTTTCTGTAGATACTGAGGCAGATATCTGACACAGCCTCAACCTCCTTCACCTGCACTAGAATTTTTCAAGTTTTTTTCGCAATCCCTGTTTACTATTGGAAATAATAGCAATAAAAAATCGAAAATCGGTTGTTCCAGTAACTGATAACTTTGAGCAGTTATAAGAGTCACGTTAATATGGATACGAAAAAGACCAGTGTGACAGAAAATGGGTTATTTCTGCTATAACCACCATGCCTAGTGTGTGTGTGTATGTGTGTGTGTGGGGGGGGGGGGAGGGGTGGATGAGTGTGTGGATATATGGATATGTGTGAGTGGATGGAGATGCCTGAATGGGTGTAGATGGCAACGTAGAGAGAGAGATCGTAGAGAGAGAGAGAGAGAGAGAGAGAGAGAGGGAGAGACTTCAAATGTGTGTGAAGTCTTATGGGACTTACCTGGTAAGGTCATCAGTCCCTAAGCTTACACACTACTTAACCTAAATTATCCGAAAGACAAACACACACACACGCCCGAGGGAGAACTGGAAACGCCGCGGGGACTAGTCGCCCACTGCAGCGCCTAAGACCGCTCGACTAATCCCGCGTGGCAGAGAGAGAGAGAGAGAGAGAGAGAGAGAGAGAGAGAGAGAGAGAGAGAGAGAGAGAGCTTTTAGAGTATACATTTTCCTTCCAAATACCAATGCAGTGTCTGTTTATCGACCTTCATTGCTTTGTAACAATTTTTAATGAAAAATAATGCCATACACATTTTTGCTTTGAAACGGTGCGAGGGGTCGAACAATGAGTTCGGACTCGGGAATTTGTCGGCCACCCTGTGTATCGCTAATCCAGCGCGGTGGCGTTTCGAAGCAATATGATACAGTAAAAGAAAAGGCACAAAGGTTCTTCACGTATTGACTGGACTGAAAAGCTTGCAAGGTGAGTTTGACATGTTATGCAAAATACTTTAGTTTCCACGTAGAGAACCGAGAGAAAATATCTGCGGAGAGATTAAGCTGCCTATTAGAAAACGAGGGGAATCGAGTAATCGGTTTGGATTCAGGGCGTGGAAAGAGAAAACGCAAATCGCTCCTGCGTTCGGGGAATCGGAACATCCCGTTATCTGCGCACTTACAAAAGCAAATACACGGAGCGCGTAAAGCGGAGAAAAAAGGGCGACCGCGCGCCCCAGTGCTGTTATTTCAACAATGTCCCGCGCGGCGACTGCAGCGCCACGCCGGCGTTGCCGCTGCGACGAGCCTTAAATTCGGGAAACGTCCGGCGCGGACCCGCTCGCCGCTCCGGCCAGCGTATTCCTGTAGCCTTTTGTTTGTACAGATTAGCGTTACGCCGCTAATGCGCCTCGTGGGCGCTCTTCTGCTGGCTCGGCCAGCATAATCCCGCGGCCGTCCGCAGGGCGAGTCTGTAAAATGCCAACAGCGCCACGAGTGCCCGCGGCGCTGCCACAGAACGCCACCTAACAACTGTGACAACGTGTGCCGCCTCTGGGAACTGATAGCTGGCTGGCTTGCCTGACATGCTGCTTTACAAGGCTCAGAGTGACATCATGCAGTATTAGTGCGTGATAGGGCGTGGCTTTGGAAACGATGCAAGATCGTTAGAAAAGGCTATGGTATAACGACCACCCTGCCCAAATCCTAAATTAATCCTACACGGGCGGAAAAAAATTGCGACACCAAAAAATAATTAACGTAGGGTAATGAAATTTCTGGAATACATCTGGCTAGGCAACGTATTTAAGAGGGGGTAGGACGTCAGACGGGCCGATTTGGAGTAGGACAGGCACCACAGGACATTTTAATTGCCACTGTCTATACTTTTACAAATAAATTCATAAAACTTTGCCAGCATGATCAGAAAGGATTCAGGATTCATACTCATAGCAGTGAAAGTCCAAAAAAGTAACAAAATAAATTTTTAACATGTGAAATTTCATAATTTTTTCACTTACTATTCGCTGCATTTGTTGCTATAGGTACACTTTTCTTCAAAAGTAAGAGAGATTCTTCGATGAATTTTGCACAGCATACAAATCATACTTACAAGTGTATGAAACTCAAGAATTTTCCGAATCTATTAAAAACTGTGGTAAAAATTGAGATAATTAAGTATAAAATTTCAGTTAAAATGTAACACCTCATTCAGTTTTTCATACATTAAAACAAATTCTAGAGTTTCATACACCCTTAAGTATGGTTTGCATTCTGTGCAAAATTCATCGAAGAATCTCTCTTACTTATGAAGAACAGTATACCAATAGCAACAAATGAAGCCAATAGTAAGTGAAAAAATGATGAAATTTCACATGTTAAAAAATTATTTTGTTACTTTTTTGAAGTTCCACTGCTATGATTATGAATCCTGAATCCTTTCTGGTCATGCTGGCAAAGTTTTATGAATTTATTTGTAAAAGTATAGACAGTGGAAATTAAAATGTCCTGTGCTGCCTCTCCTGCTCCAAGTCGGCCTGTGTGACGTCCTACCCCCTTTAAGGGTTCAACATTGCAAGACCACAGATGAATGCAAGAGGGCAGATAATCCATTGAAAATGTGAAATGCTGGTATATTAATAACCACTGCAAGTGCCAGAGTATTGAAAGCAAGCATCAAATGTGTATACATCGCTTTGTAGAGGTGTTGGATGTCAACTTGGAGATGGAGTTCAATGCCTGTTGCACTTGGTCGTTCGATACAGAGACGGTCAATGCTGGTTGTGGATGACGCTGAAGTTGTCATCTGATAATGTCCCATATTTGCTCGATTGGAGACAGATCTGGTGTGGAGCATGTTGGGCCATCATTATCCTGTTGGAAAAGACCCTCTGGAATGCTATTCATGAATGGCAGCACAAGATGTCGAACAACTAGACCGACATACCAATTTGCACTCAGGGTGCCTAGGATATTCACGAAATTTTCCCTGGTGTCATACGAAATCGAACAACAGACCATATCTCGAGGTAGGTCCAGTGTGTCTAGCATGAAGGCTTCAGCTGGCCTCCTCCTAAGCAACACTCCGCCATCAGTGGCACCGAAGCAGCACCAGCCTTCATTTGAAAACATCACCGTCCTCTGCCGGCCGCAGTGGCCGGGTTTAAGTAGTTCTAAGTCTAGGGGACTGATGACCTCAGATGTTAAGTCCCATAGTTCTTAGAGCCATTAACATTAACCACGGACCTCCAACCTGCACTCCAATGACCTTTCGTTTGATACTACTGAAGTGGGAAAAGATAGTGTTGGGGTCAATGGAATACACGCTACGAGGCGTCTGGCTCGAAGCTGCCCTTGATGTAATCGATTTCTAACTGGTTGCTTGTGTCATTGTGGTACCAAATGCAGTAATATGCGCCACAACCACACTCCAAACGCAATGCTCTTTGGTCTTGGTAATACCATTTGGCCGTGCAGAGCCCCGTCATAGCGCGACTGTACATTCTCGTGACCAACCCTGCCAGGAATCATGTATAGGGGTTACATTCCCGCCAGGTCTTTCTGCAACATCGCGCAAGGACCATCCAGCTTCTCGTAGCCCTGTAACACGATCTCGTTCAAACTCAGTGAGGTGTTGATAATGCCGTCTTTGTCACCGTAAAGCTATTCTTCACTAACATCAACACACCGCGTCCAATCTCAGAGTTAACTAACCCTAACGACCCTTAGAGCACGTATTTAAAGCAAACCCGATTCGCGTTCATTGCGACGCTATTAGCGCACAAACCTTGCATACCCTACAAGACTTGGCTACTAGCGCCTCTCTTAAGCGAGTGGAGCGAAATTTCAATAGAAATCATCTTTCGATGACAACAGGCCTACCATCTTTCTTTTACGTCGTGAACAAAACAGACACCACCCATATGACAACCACTGGCAGAGTAATAGTTACAGAGAAAGATCGCATTTCCCTAGTAATGAATATTACACAGACAATCATAGACAATATAGCAACCAGAACTGTTATTATCACGGGAGACAGTATAATTTCAGACGCAACGGTCCAGCGCGCAGTTACGATTCAGGGAGAAATTCTTCACCACATGACCGACAAACAAGAAACTATGTAAACTACCGACAAAACGACAGACCTGAATTCCATCAGAACTGGAGAGCTTCAAACAGGGCAGGGCCTTCTCGTCAAGGTGAATTTTTAGAAGTTAGGTCTCCTAATCCCAATAACGGCACGCGCCAAGAAAGAGACAGACAATGACTCGCACCGCAGGCAGCCGCGTGCGCCGGCTGGCTCAGAGAAAAACAATATAGACGCTAACCTTGAGAAAAATTTTAGCATTCCTTACCGACGTATACAACATGATAATTGCTGTGAAGTTTAAACTCTGTCCACTAGGAAGAGTAACGGATTGCACCACATTTCACATGTCAAACCGTTTATTGAAAGATAATCTGCTTATTAACTTTGTATTATCCATATAACTTTTCACTTCACATTTCTAGTATGCTTTGTCCCTGAGGATTAATGTAATTATACCCTCAGGTGTTACAGATTACAGCAATGGAATGAAATTTATCACGGAAAACCTTTGTATCATTGTACTTCAAATATCTTTGAAAATAAATGTTTTAAGTACAAAATTAATCACTCAAATACGTGTACTGTAGCGCTAAACTGTGCATCCCTGTTGTAAGATAATCTCTGTGGAAGTGTCGTAGTTATCGTCCTCCGAAAGCTAAGTTCTGCAGAAGTCAATGTACTTACCTCATGATAAACGAAAGTGAAATGCTTTGCGTATAGATATCGTAGTTACTACGCTTATTGCAGTGATGAAGTAAGTACTGTACTGTAACGTATTGTTGTGCTGAAACTTCCTGGCAGATTAAAACTGTGTGCCGGACCGAGTCTCGAACAGTTTTAATCTGCCAAGAAGTTTCATATCAGCGCACATTCCGCTGCAGAGTGAATATCTCATTCTGGAAACATCCCCCAGGCTGTGGCTAAGCCATGCCTCCCCAATATCCTTTCTTTCAGGAGTGCTAGTCCCGCAAGTTTCGCAGGAGAGCTTCTGTAAAATTTGGAAGGTAGGAGACGAGGTACCGGCAGAAGTACAGCTATGAGGACGGGGCGTGAGTCGTGCTTGGGTAGCTCAGTTGGTAGAGCACTTGCCCAAGAAAGGCAAAGGCCCAGAGTTCGAGTCTCGGTCCGGTACACAGTTTTAATCTGCCAGGAAGTTTCATAGTACACTCTATTTATGAGTCAGGTAAGCCACAACTAATTTCAAAAGGCTTCCTATTACTATCCAGGACCCTATATGCCAGTACTATCCAATGCAGTGTCCTTACAATTAATAAAATAGTTTTCACAAATGGAAAACCTTTTACATTAATGAAAAACAATACTAGCGGCCGAACGGCACAATAACCCTGGGTTCGCTGTGGGGCGGCGGTGGGGTGAGTGGACTGCTATAGCCTGTTGTAGGGTTGTGTGCCACTGCGGGCTACGGCGGGGACGAAGCCTCTGCGTCGTTTCTCGGACCCCAGTTCCATACAATACAATACAATACAATGTGACTACATGCCCTTCTTGTCGCCTTTGAGTGATGTGTCAGTCGTGGTCAAAACTGTATTCTGTATAGTTGTGACTACATTTTAAGTCAATTCGAACGTGGGAAAATTGTTGATACTCGTACGGTGGGTACTTCAGTAACCAAGGGAGCTGAAGAGTATGATGCTTCAAGAGGCACATACAGGGGAAGTGAAAAGAAAAGCGTTATCCATGTAGTCGCAAAGCGGACGAAAGTGTGTGTTGAGTGAGTACGACAGACGGTCACTGAAGAAGCCTGTGATGAAAAACAGGAGGATGGCATTAGCAAAAGTCGCTTCAGAACTGAATGCAGTACTCTCTAAAACTACCAATACCAAAACGAAACGAAGGGAGCTCTAGAAGCAGGGAAATGCAGGGCGAACCGGAATTCTAAGACCACTCATCCATGATGTAAATGCCCATAACACGAAATGTGGTGCAGAAGCCATATTGTGGTGCAGAAGCTTCCATATGGAGCAATCGAAGAAACTCATTTGGCAGGATGAGTATTGTTTCACGCTGTTTGCAACTGCTGGTTGAGTCTACGTTCCAGGAGAGAAACATTGCTAAGGTTCATTATTTGGGCACCTGTACCGCGGTACTGTATAGGCCTCATGCTACTCTGCAAGGTAGCATTACTATTCGGGGCTGTGTGATCATTTTGACTGACTATTTCCTTTCCATGGTGCATTGTTTGTTCCCCAATGGTGATGCTGTGTTCCAAGACGACAGGGCCCCTTTTCACATAGTTCCTATCGTCTACGGCTGGTTTTGTGAGCACGAAGATGAATGTTCGCGTCTCACCTGGTCACGGTAGTCACCAGATCTCTGCGTTATTGAACCTTTGTTGTGTATTTTGCAGAGAATGCTGCGTGATCGCTGCCAACTTCCATCATCGTTACCTGTACTTGCCACCATTTTGGAAGAATAATGGTGTAAGATTCCCACGAAAACCATACAAGACCTATATTTATCCTTTCTGGAAGCTCTTTAGAATGCCAACGAGTTTCCCATATCATACTAGGAATTGTAGTCAGTTGTGCTTTTGATGTTTCCATATTTTTCGCCAGCCCTTGATAATATATTGTGGACAGTAATGGTTTTTTAACACTTCCTGGGATTACACCTGGGGATACATACACATTTCAAGATTTCTATCCGTTAAGGTTGACACTATGTATTCAATTTGCTAGGTACACGTCAATCCAATCAGAAATTTCGTTGATTTCCGTAGGCTGTTTCTTTTCTTCACTAGGGGACGATACGAAACTGTATCTAATGCCTTCTGGAAGTCAAATCATCAACCTGGACGTCGGCATCTACTGATTTCTGTGTCTGGCGAACGGTTAGTGCTAGCTATACTTGAAATGATCGTTGTTTGCGAATTCCAAGCTAATTTCTACAGATAATCGGTCTTTAGAAAGGCTCTAATAAAAAAAAAAAATACGTTCAAAAATTCTACAGCAGACTAAAGTCAGCGATATAATTTTTGAAAACGGGAATGTCTAGTGCGTTTTTCCAATCACTTGGAGTGCATATCGTTGCTCCATCGACCTAAGGTACAATGCTTTTAGTGTATGAGCCAGTTGTTTTGCATACTAGATGCGGAATCCTATAGATACACAATCAGACTCAGTTGCCTTCGGTTTGTTGAGCGATTTTAGTTGATTTTCTATCTCACAGTCACTTATTTCCTTACCTGTCTCTCTACGCTTCGTACGATGATTGAAAGAGCCATCGATACGTAGAGTAACACTCATACACATATACATATTTTTTAAATTTTTATCTGGGACAATGAACAAAATTATCTCAGTCATAAATTAAAATAGGTTATAACCCCGCGTTTCGGGCTTTTCTGGAGGTTTTCCTTTGCTTATCAGGTAAGGAACGGAACTGGTAAGCTATACCTATTTATTTATTTATCGCCAGTTTGTAACCCTCTCTGTCTCACTACTACCTACCTAGCCTAGTATCAACTGAAAACTCTACATCTAAAACAGCCCGTTTACTGCTTGTAGTGCAGAATGAAACGTGAAAAAAAAAGAAAAAGAGAAACAGCAGTGAAATAATGTTGGAGGAAGGAGTTTAGTTTTTGGTCCTTTTTCTGTTATCCTCAGTTTCGATGTAATTATAGTCACTGACTGTCTAAACAGACCCCTTTGTTTCTTTTACAGATTTAACATAAGTTTAAAAATTCGTTGAACGTTGATAATGTGTTCACGTTGGTCATGTTTACCAGTATACTGGAGAAAAGCTTGTGCGATATCATTTGTTACAGCCAATGTATCCTTACAAGTCATAAACACCGATGCTCGTAGCGATCAGATAACAACAAGCCAGGCCAGAGAGAGACGATGCGTTTCCTTTACAAACACGACATACTGTATATTTCATATCGCTTGGTTTTACACTTTTGTACAGATATTCTCAGCGTATTACAGTATCAACGGTAACTGGGTTAACAAATTGAGCCAATTAGTGAGTAGCATGTCACTGGCGAAGGAAGGATTTTTATATCAAAGCGCTGTTCCAAGAACCCTGATGATAGCCACAGCACAGTGTACTGATCACAGAGGTTAGCATAGAGAAATTGGCATGTTTGATGGCCATACTACGTGCTAGACGTCGTATGCAGTCGCCGAGCTGGTTTCTCGTTTAACCTGTTCTTCAATAGTTGGCGGCAGTTCACATTTAGAGCTGTCGTAACAAGAGATTCCTGCCTTGTAGGCAGGCGACAGAGTGCTACGCCCAGTCTGCTGCTGCTGGCGCCTGCCAGGTAGGCAGCCGGGCGTTGCACGGGAGGAGCCGGTCGGGCGCCTTGGCGCCAAGTGGCGCTGTTTCCGATATTGAATCCCGGCCGCGGGCCTCCTGGGGGCTGTTGTGCTGATCGAATCTGGGAGACGAGGCGCTGCCTCCTGCCTCTGCCCGGCCCTGCCGGCGAGCTCTCGCCCGGCACTCGTAAAACCGAGCCCGCTGCCGAATACGTTATCTTTATTAGCCGAGCTCAGTGCGGCGAGTTGGCGTCCAGCACATCGCACTGCCCAGAACTGGCCGGTTTTACTGCCTGTTCCACTCAGCTCCGACGTCTCCTCTCAAGGCGGTTCACTTGTCACACTCTATACACGCCAGAGCCCTCGAGCGGTTGTCCACCCTACTCCTTTAACAAACACTGTCCTTCTTAACAAAGGACAAGCAAAGCAACGATCCTCCAAGCTTACGTACTGCAATTTCTTTTCTCCTACAACGGGTCATTGCAGGCTGTCTTTCTTCGATTTTCTTCATACTTATACGATGTTCCTCAGTCGGTAAATACGAAATCCTTATAGGAGTACTTTTTTGTCTGTCAGTCTGTCCGATTGTTAAGACTCTTTTCTCTCAGGAACGGATAGAGGTATCAATGTAACATACTAAGGTCTACAGTTCTTTGGCGTCATGAAAAACTGAAGCTTCTGAGTAAATGAAATCGAAAGATACTGCCATTTATGTCACATATTTTTATAGTCGCAAACTCACACATCAAAACCTATAGCTTACTTTCCGCTGACCTAGAATCATAAACTCTGACGGGAAGCTAGGTTTCACAGTACAAGTAAAGGAAAAATCTGAACTCAGAAATTTGTCAGGATGCAGGGTTTCACAATACAGTAAAAGAAGACTCCTAAAGTTGTCAGTTTGTAATTATACCATATATAAAAATAAAGATGTCAGTTTGTAATTATACCTTATACAAAAATATTTTTCTGCCATTTGTTGTCTGTCTGTCTGTCCGTTTGACTTTTAAGACCATTTTATCTCAGGGACTCGTGGATGTATCAAGCTGAAAATATGCCAAAATTAAGGCCAAAGGTCGCTTGGTGGTGTAAATAATTTACGGCCATATGTGTTACATATGTTGTTACTCACAAACTGTTCATCAAAACTGGCAGATGAACTGTCTGAAACGTTGGAGATTTGCTCCTCACTTTGGTCCTGCGGAACTAGACATGCAAAAAAATAAACGTATGTCTCTGATGGACTCTATAAAGAGGATCGCTAACTGTGCACGACTGCAGAGCAAAGATACTTCTTCTGGTGAGATTGTAGTGCTGAGTAAGAGAGCGCTTGACGCACAGCTGTGGGTAGCTGTCGGTGAGTGAAAGAGGCTGGAGTAGGCAGTTTTTATTGTGTGCTCTGTACAGCCACCAAATGTTAGATTATAATGTAGGAATTACGAGTTTATGTATTATTGGAAACAGAAATGTGGAAGTAGAAGTCTTCTCGCGAGTAAGGTAAGGAAGTTAAATTTTTATGACTTTTGTTTTGCCAATGCGTTAGTGTAAATGCGTTGGCTGATAATTGATAACAGTGAGCTCTATGTTGAGAAACCGAAAATGTGCATAAACAGATTTGATGTATAGGCTAGTTAGATGTTTTTCTTTTGTAATGTTTCTTAGTTTGTTAACACATGTATACATAATTTGATGATTTGTATTTATGCTTTCTTTTAGCGAAGTTAGATAATACTTGCTGTATAAATCTCATTGTTTATGACTCAATTAGTAAAAAGGTTGTAATTTTTCTGGGTAACGTAATTTCAACTGTCAGATGTTTTGGAAAGCCGAACTTCGAATACAGTTTCACTGTTGGAAAAGTCGTTATTAGTAATTCAGCCAAATCCTACCGTCTCCTTATCCAGGTCATGTGTTTTTCAAAGTCATTGAAATTTTATTAAATGTTTTCATTTATGAGCCAAAACAATAACATGTTTATTTCAAAGTATTACGTCCAGCTTTGCACACCGCTGAGCCTGTAGCTAGTATATTTTATTTCTTCGTAAGGGACCAGAATATACAGCGATCCACCGTTGCTACTTTAGAGGTGAGACAACCTTATTGTTTGTTAGGTCAACAGGACCAAAGTTATCAGTTTAGAACAGAGCCAGAAGAGTCAGTTCCTAAGGGGATAAATGTATTACTTTATTGGTTTCGGGAATTGCATTGCTCAACCAGTTCGTATGAAGTTTTGGTAACAATAACACATAGAAAGCACACCACTTGTAGTTACAACACGCTACACGATAACACCAGTTTTGTTCGCATTCCCAGTTCAGGCATTCATTCAAAGTATTCCTAAAGATATTTATGAAGAACGTTACTCTTTCATTTAAGTAATTTCAGAAATCAATAAAGAAAATTACAACGTGTTAGAGACATAACAACTGACAGAATTTAAAAGAGGAAGACATGGATGAAGTATCCTAAGTCAAAGAAAAGGAAAACGGCGTGTAAGTGTAGCAAAGGTGCTCAGCAAGTTTGCCTGGAAAGTTGTAAGAAGATGTGCGTCGACTGTGCAGAAGTTCAGCAAATTAATATGTTTCAATTCATTTTATTACTGCCTTCATCTACATTTTCTGAAATCTTTTGTTTATACTCATGAATATTGTGACTGGTGTAATAATAGTAACAGTCATTTGAAGACACGTACTAAATGACAACACACACACACTCTCATGATGTTTCATGTTCATTTTGAACAATTAATTAACGAAGTCTTTATAAGCCCTGAATAGTATTTCACATACTTACAACATGAGGTAGTTGACTATTCACTTAATTTTTGTTAACTACTGTGAAATTAGGAGATAAAAGTTATTGCGAGGTCTTAGAGACCGCATGTTACACACATTTAAGAGTTCTTTTGGGTTGAGAGTTAATTCCGTTTGCGCTATGGGAGTAAGTCATGTGACGTCACGCACCTGGTACATGGCACTTTGTAAATTTCGTTACACTGTCTGGTAAACAATCGTCTACTGAACAACAAACGAGGCGAATGAAAGTTTACGGTCTCTGGTCTGTCTCCCGTGTAGCTTTTATTTCCTATAAAACGCGTGAGAGTTGTTATTTGTGGCCAAGTGCGCGTAGTGTGGCGTAATTATGTGTCATTACTGGCGAGCAGAAACCACGTTTTCCACAGTGATTTGTGCACCAGGAGTGAAGAGTACTATCTGATTATGAGTCGCCAGGGGACATCAAACCAGTAATGGGAGTACAAAAACTCTACCATCACTAAACGCAACTAGCTGCTGTCATTTCTGAAAACGTTTAGCTGCAAGCGTTTATATTTTTACTTATATGAACTTTCCGAACTCCTTAAATTATTTTTGGAAAATAAAGTTATCTGAAAATCATCTAAAATCGTAAAGAATTCCAGAAAACTTCATGCTATCTTTTGTGCGGGGAACTTTTCAGTTGCTCGTTTGAGAGCCTGTCCACGTGGACTCAGCTGCAAACTGATCTGCTACACAGAACGTTCCAGAGAGGTAAAGGTAAGTCACCTATCCACGAGTTGAGGTCACAGGTAAAGCCAGAAAACCAAGTTCAAATGTTAACCGACTTTTGGGTAATCCTGTAATAAAGCAGTGTACTAAGCTTAAGTGTAATCATATCAGTTTTTGAAAATTTTTATACTTTATTGTTATTATTCTTAAATTTTAGGCAACTGTGATACGTTAAAAGAGAGTGACCGAATATTGTATTTAAGGCGGGAAGGGGGAGGGAGAGAGGGAGGGAGGGAGAAAGTGTGCTACAACGTTACGAAGATGACTATTATGGAACGCAGTAAGCTTTCAGGTTTTAATTGTGAAGCTTCAACGTGATGCCCTTCTTTTCTGATCGTGTATATCGGCGATTCTGTAATCGGGAAGTTCTACAGTACATTGCCACCTACAGCTGTAAGGGCGAAATTGGACAGTCGTGTAAGATGTAATAAAGTGAACACCTGTCAAAAACTGCCGAAGCGGAAAACTTCAAAATGGCATTTAAAAAATATTCGTCCGTGGTACCCCGCATGAAGAAAACCTTTTCAAAACGTTTACAGGTGAGGGGCGCGGAAATATAATCTAGATGCAATAGAAGGCTCCAGCATATTTTTCTCACATTATTCGAGGATCACTGATTCATTTCTACCACGTCTAAACGTAGTTGGGAGAGGATCAGTTCATTGGTGGACGTTGTGCCCGACTCTGCCATATGGATTTGTATCTGTGAGTGCTCCTAAATGGATATTTAAGCCAGAGACGCTATATCAGTGGGCCAAAGAAGTCTGCTAAACCATTTGACACTACATCTACTACCATTAAATTTATGCATAAGTTCGTATCGTTTATTTTTCACGTTGGTATTCAGGTTTATATTGGTTTATTTATCGGGTTTCAGTTTTTATTTGTAGTTCACTGTTGCTATTTGAGTTTACATATTATCATTTTGTCATCTGGAGGCAGTGAGTGGAGCTGTGACGCTAGAAAATGGAATGAACAAGTGGAGAAATCAGAATATTTCCCACATATTCTTCTGTTTGAGTTCAGTTGAAGGGTGACAGCAGTGGAGGCATCCGAAAACATTTGCACCGTGTATGGGAATAATGCTAATGGAAAGGATACGGTAAGAAAATGTTTTCTTCGTTTTAAGGAGGGTAGTTTTGACATTAGTGACTGTCCACGCTCAGGAAGACTTCCGAGAACTGGCAAATATGATGAACTGTGATCATTAAACTATCGTGAGGCATTTGCATACAATGGGGAAGGTTAAAAAATCGGGTGTATGCTTACCGGATCTTCTAAGCCAAAATCACAAAACTCGGCAGTGGCCATATCTACATCTCTGCTTGCTCGTCATCGTGAGTAACACCGACCATTCCTATACTGCATCGTTATTGGTGGCTTTATGCTGACGTAAGAAAAGGAAAGTAATGGTTGAGCCCAAACAAAGCGACAACTCCCCGTAAAAAGACCTAAGGGCATCCACAAATGATAATGTTGTGCATCTGATAGAACAGCGACGTTGCTGTGAACTAGGAATTGGCACCCCGTGATGTAAGCATCACTAGTAACGTTTTTTTTTTTTTGGTTAACGAATGAGATATTTAGTATACGCAATCCAACAAAAACGCCCAGAAAGACTGTGTGAAGTGATGATACTCTACGATAAAGGCCACCCGCATTCTTCTGGACCGAAAATAAACACTATACAGGAGATGGGAAGTCATTCCTCACCCACCTTATTCACTTAATCTTGCCCCCTCAGATTTTCAGTTTTTCTATGGAATAACCTTCAAGAAACTTCCTTTCCATATGGCAATGCCCTCTGAACATCGTACGACGAGTTCTTCGCCTCAAAGCCACGTGATTTCTACACTCGTGGAATCGAAAATTACCCTAGCGTTGCCAGACTACTGTAAAAAAAAGAAAGAGAATATATTATTTGTGACTTAAGTCTCTATTATGTGTATCAGTTGTGTTTATTAAATTTATGGGAAAACGGTACGAACTTACGCAGCAACCCAATATATTCTGCAAATCAGTGTGTAGTGCACGGTTGGGGTATATACTATTCAGGAATGAATTTTTCACTCTGCAGCGACGTGTACGCTGATATGAAATTTCCTGGTAGATTAAAACTGTGTGCCGGACCGGGACTCGAACCCAGAACCTTTGTTCTACCAACTGAGCTACCCAAGCGGTGCTCATCAGCCCTAGGCACATCTGTGGGGATGTGGTATTTACTATTGTACCACTTAGTAGGGCTTGTTCCCATTACATTCCCGTTCTGACCGTGGTAACAAAGACTGTCTAAACGTCTCTGTCCAGTATTGTTTGTCCTCCCTCTCCCTGAGGAAGGCATACTTGAGGGGTTTCAGTATATTTCTAGATTCAACAGTGATAGTTCTTGAAACTTTTTGAGTAGGATTTCTCATAATAGTTGGCTTCTATTTTCAAGCATATGCCAGTTCACGTTATTCAGCATCTCTGTGACGCTCTTCCACAGGATCAAACAAACTTGCGAAGATTTGTGCCGCCGTTCGTTATATACGTTCGATATCTTCTGTTAGTCCTATCTGAAAGAGCCCACGTACTATAGCAAATATTCTAGGATGTGTCACACGTGTATTTTCTACGCAATCTCCTTTGGACAGTGATCGTATTTTCCCCGTGTCCTGCCAATGAAACGCATTTTGCCACGCGCCTTACCTACGAGTGAGTCCATGTTATCATTCCATTTTATATCCATACAAATTGTTGTAACCCTATGAAAAGGGCCGTGCCACTCGATGATGCGACAAGTTCAGCCATTTTTAATCTACATTGGAACATTTTCGAGAATTGGTAACAATGTTAAGGATACCCATGAACCGAAATTGTAAACAGATAATTTGCTACTCTATAATTGTCTTTAAATAATAACTGAAAATTATTTGTAAAGCATGTTTTATGCTCTAATTAGTCGCAAACCTGCCATGTACCACTCATTAGGGCTTGTTCCCATTACATTCTCGTACTGTTTGTCTTCCAGCTCTCAGTGGGATGCACTCTCTGGAAACGTTTATTTCTCCTCATTATCTTCATTTATAGCTGCCTGCCATCCTTCCACTGCTTAGCAGTCACATCCACGGAAAGCGTCCTATGTTATAGCCCCTTACAACTTATTTTTCACGGCAACATTATATCACTGCGATGCCCAGACTGCCATTCGTCTGCCGAAACTCAAAATCAATCGTAAACCCAGTGATGGCGCGCTTTAGCGTCTTGCTCCGGGAGTTGCCGGCGAATTCTCGGACAAAGCCCAGTCAGCAGTTTCCGGTTATTGCCCGCGCGGAGCAATGAACAAGCGTGTTTCCGGCCAATGTAAGGGAATCCAAGATCGGCCTCCAGGACATACTATAAAAAAGTTCTCCGCAGAAGGCCATATTGGTGAAAAGGGTAAGGGAATTTTATCTCTCATAAAAGGCTACATCAGTTCAAATAAATTTTAAGGCTGGGTGCGTCCCCAATAGCGGCCGCTCGAGATGGAATTTTACCGTCCATCGAAGTGGCCGCGACTGCCTATACGATGCCATAAGGCGCCTTAATGACTGAGCATTACGCCCTGGCCTGTCTTCCCCTTGGCGATCGGTCAGATCAGAGCAAGCGCCACGGATTGTTCGCCCGCCAAGGCACGATAACAAACGCTGTCAAGTGGTCTGCATCCACTCCTATTACTAGATGCCTCCTGAGGTACGTGTTCTTACATGAAACTTCGTCAACCTCGGCACGAATGGAATACGTCACCAATGCGTTGCTGAATAATGTGTATACCTCCACTGAAACGAAAGGAGCGTTAAGACAGCCATGTGAAGATTATAGCGATTTATAATCGCCTGCGAAATCCTAGGTTTCCCTACCGTTTCTTTCGTTGCTGTTTGAGTGCCGGAAGAGCGCTTGCCGCGTCCAGCGTGCGTGCCTCACGGCATAACGGGCTGTGCTGTGCTGCACGTTTCTGTCCTTTCCCTGCCTTTTCAAACTACACATCGACAATAGAGAAACTCACTGCTGTCAGCCTCTTCTTCGACACCGTTATCATTCTCACACAGGAAACGTGAAGAACTATTTTCTCGGTCCTAAGAGGCCAGGATCGACTCTAGTCTCAGTATTCTCATGCAAAGATGCAAGAAAAATTAAATACATTCTCAGTGTAACACATCCTATGTAAGCCGCTTTTCTGATTTCACCTTTGACAATCCGCTTTTGCACACTTTCACTCCGTTTATAATACGCGCCTACACTGAAATCCCACCAAACGATTGGAAAGACAACCACGACAGACAATCAATAAGTAACGCAACAATTTTTTTCTGAAAGCAGGTTGGTTTTATTCAGGATTCTAATACATCATATTATTAGCCACTCTTCTGGCTACGAAACCCTATTTCTCAACAAAATCTCCATTCACTGCTACGGCCTTACGCCACCTTACTGGCAGGGCCTGCAAGCCCGCATTCTACTGGTTGACGGCGCAGCCAACGTCTTGATGTGTCAATAACTCCCCCGTCATGCAAGCGCTGCGTCCCGCGGAGTGCATACTCCATTCGGCCAGACACATGCTGAAGTGGTTTCTTCAGTTTCCAGAGTGTGGCACATTACAAAAAATGGTTCAAATGGCTCTGAGCACTATGTGACTTAACAGCTGAGGTCATCAGTCCCCTAGAACCTAGAACTTAGAACTACTTAAACCTAACTAACCTAAGGACATCACACACATCCATGCCCAAGGCAGCGGTCGCTCGGTTCCAGACTGAAGCGCCTAGAACCGCTCTGCCACCACGGCCGGCAGCACATTACACTTCAGAGTCGACCGTTGGACCGTGAGAGAGGACATCAAACAGAGTAATCCCTTCAGAGTTCCAGAAGGCCATCGTCATCACTTTACCGGCTGTGTTTGCGGATTTGAGGTGGTGGCCAGTCCATGGAATGAAGTTTTGTTTCCGCTTCGAAGTAATGAACACATGTTTCATCGCCTGTGACAGTGTTCGACGAAAGCCTGTCAGGATTAGCCACCAAACGCACGAACAATTTCGCAAAGATGCTCCTACGTTGCTCTTTGTGGTCTTCTGTTAGGCGGCAAGGAATCCAGCGGGTACACGCCTTTGAGTACTCCAACTGGTAGACGAGTGTGTCAGCACTCTATCGAGTAACTTACTTTTTTGAAAAGAGAGAGAACAAATGTTCGGTTAATTTGGAATGAAAATGTTTGATTAATGAAAATCTCTTTTACGTTCACTAAAATCCACAGCTGAAATTTCTCAATTCGCTATGGCCAGAAATATCTTGCGTATTCTGGCCGACAACGATACCTCTCCTCAGTGCAGCACTCCGTCAAGAATGGCTGCCATTTCCCGAGAAACCTTCCAGCACCTGATTGATCGTATGTATGCATGCGAGAGCGGAAGCTGTCACCAAGGCTAAGGGTGGGCCAACACCGTATTGAATTCCAGCATTACCGACGCAGGGCGCCACGAACTTGTAAGTCATTTTCAGCCAGGTGTCCGGATACTTTTGATCCCATAATCACATAGTCTATATTCCTTTCCTCGCCAATTCTGCGGAGAATCTCCTGATTCCTTACTTTATCAGTCCATCTCACTTTCACCATTCTTTTGTAATACTACATCTCAAAAGCTTCGATTCTCTTCTGTTCCGGTTTTCCCACAGTCTATGTCTCACTACCATACAATGTTGTGTTCCAAACGTTCATTCTCAGAAATTTATTCCTAAAATTAAGATCTATGTTTGATACTAGAAGACTTCTCTTGTCTAGGAATGCCATTTTCGCCAGAACTAGTCTGCTTTTCATATCCTCCTTGTCCCGTCCGTCATGGGTTATTTTGTAGCCCGTGTAGCAGAATTTATTAACTTCACTTAATCGTGTTCGCCAATTACGTAGCTAAGTTTGTCGGTGTTCTATTTCTTTTACTTCTCATTACTTTCGTCTTTCTTCGATTTACACTCAATGTATATTCTATAATCATTAGAGTTTTCATTCCATTCAACGCGTCGTCCAGTTGTTCTTCACATTTACTGAGGGTAGCAATGTCATCAGCGAATCTTACAGTGATATCTTTTCACCTTGAATTTTAATACCACTCTTAAACCTTTCCTTTGTTTCCATCATAGATTCTTCGACGTATAGATTGAACAAAACCCTTTTTAATCCGCACGTTTTGTTCTTTGTCTTCCACTCTTTTTCTTCCCTCTTGGCTCTTGTTCATATTGTATACTACAAATACTCGTATTTTCCTGTAGCTTATCCCTATTTTTTCAGAATTTAGAACGTCCTGCACCATTTTACATCGTTGAACGCTTTCTCCAGGTTGACATGTCCTATGAACGTGTCTTGATTTTTCTTCAGTCTAATTTCCATTACCAACCGCAACGTCATAGCTTTCTCTCTGGTATCTGTACCTTTTCTAAAGCCAAACTGATCGTTATTTTCTTTTCATGTGTATATTATGCTTGTAATCAACTTTGATGCCATGAGCTATGAACCTGATTCTGCAATAATTATCGCACTTGTCGTCTCAATCTTGGAAATTGTGTGGATAATGTTTTACGGTAAGTCTGATGGTATATCGCCAGTCTTATACATTGTACACACCAGGCGAATAACCGTTTTGTTACCACTTCCCCTTAATGATTTTAGAAATTACGTTGCAATGTTATCCATTCGTTCTGCCTTAATTGATTTTGACGCTTCCAAAGATCTACATTCTGATTCTAGTACTGGATCTCCTATCTATTCCCTATCGACTCCCTTTTCTTCTTCTAAGTCATCTGGTAAGTCCTCCTTCTCATGCAGGCCCTCAATGTACTCTTTCCTCTATCCACTCTCTCTTCTGCATTTAACAGTGCAATTCCCATTGCACCGTTTAGTGTTACAATCCTCAATTTTAATTTGAACCATTCTGTATGTTTAATCAGTCCTTCCGATAAACATTTCTTTTTGGATTTCTTCAAATTTTCATGTAGCCCTTTCACCTTAGATTCTCTGCACTTCGCATTTATTTCATTACTACATCACTTGTATCGTTGTATTCCTGAATTTCCCTGAACATTTTTGTACTTAATGGACGAAAATAGAAGTCCCTTATCGAGAACAATTGTTTCTAGAGCTTCTTCAGTGGGTAATATTTTCTGCAAGACGCTTATTGCCTTCCTAGTTGTGCTATTTGGCATTCAAACTGCATTAGAGAACTTGGAAAACGAGTCTGCGGTAACGAAACATATCTGTCTGGGGAACATACTAGGCAGTTCACATGGACATTTATAATTAGTATTTAAGGCGCATTAATAAATGAAACAAGACAGTGGCTGTAAAATGAAAACCGCGAAAGGGATTGTACTGTCACTGCGTATGGAAGAAGACGTGGTCCCTATAAGGGCGCCGCGGCCCCAAAATATCCATGGTTCAAATGGCTCTGAGCACTATGGGACTCAACTGCTGTGGTCATAAGTCCCCTAGAACTTAGAACTACTTAAACCTAACTAACCTAAGGACATCACACACATCCATGCCCGAGGCAGGATTCGAACCTGCGACCGTAGCAGTCGCACGGTTCCGGACTGCGCGCCTAGAACCGCGAGACCATCGCGGCCGGCCAAAATATCAATTCAGTGACGAATTTCCGTTTCCACACTACGCTCATAGGCTCTTCTTTTGAAGCCTCCATTCACCGATTTCAGCACGACTGAGTGCATTCGACGCGTGCACTTGCTCGCTATGTAGTCGTGTGGATTTGCGCCTATGTTTCTCTAGTGGCGACTTTGGGACCTCAGGGCTCTTATAGGGACCACATCTTCCGTAGGCAATGACATTACCATCCCTTTAGCGGTTTTCTTTTGTCAGCCGCAGACTCGTTTCTGCACCTTAGGTAAAGAGTAGCTTCACAGGTGAGCAGCTGTTGGCTAAAACAAGTTAGACACAGTGTCCATCAATGTGCAATTGTAACGACGTCTGGCCTGTTGCCTGTCACAAATTCAAATCCGCTGCCTCTCCGGGAATTCTGACGATCCGTCTATAGAGACAGATCCCTTAATGGCGTGGCGATGTCGCTTGGGTGGCGGCTGGAAGCGGGCTAGCTGGCACGTGTCGCAGAGGAGTCGCGTTGTCTGGCACGGTGGACGCCGAGACACTTGCTGGCCGGCTCTCTGTGGAACAAATCGTCTCTGGCAGACAAAGCTGTGTGGCGCGACATGTCAGTCGGCGGATTTGCGTCTGGGCCAGGAACTGATCTCGAAGCTGCAGATTTACGTTTGACAGGACGTCGATAGTTGGTGAACGTAACGGACGTCATTACACTCCAGTCCACCAGGCGGGAGCAAAGGATGACGTCACGCGATGGACTCGACTGCTACTTCAGGCAACGAGCTCCATCAGACGAAAGTGAGAGAGCTGGCGCAATGGTTAAGTCGGCGGAACTGCATTCGCAGGGAGGGCCGGATGTTAAACTCCCATCTCGGTCAACCAAACTAAGGTATTCCGTTGTTTCCTTGTACCACTTAAAGCAGATGATGGGATCGTTCTTTTGAAAGTAATACCTTTCCTATTATATTCGAATTTGAGCTTGTTCCTCAGAAGTAATGATCTCGTCACGGGACATTAAACCGTAATCTTCCTTCTCCTCCTTCAGATCAACAACAGCAATGAGATGATAAGCTGAAACAGGCAAATAAAGTTTCAAATGCTCTCTGCCAGAAAATTGTAATTTTCTGATGACACACACAACACACACACACACACACACACACACACACACACACACACACACACACACACACACACACACCGGCTGACAAACCCAACATTGCTGGGCACGCATTTTGCTCATTTGCTGTTAGAAACGTAAACAAGAAATGAACTGCGTTTCTAGTGAATTTTCCATGTAACTGTGAAAACACGTTTGAAATTATGAAACGGTCGTACACAGAAATATGATCAATGTACACAAATGTAAGTGCAGTACCCAAACATGATCTAGACAGTTTCGGTACGCTAGGTGCAGGTGTTTCGCATGTCTACAACGCGACTTTCTAATCCTCTCTGGTCTAAGGCGCCTTGCCACGGTTCGCGCGGCTCCCCCCGTCGGAGGTTCGAGTCCTCCCTCGGGCATGGGTGTGTGTGTTGTTCTTAGCGTAAGTTAGTTTAAGTTAGATTAAGTAATGTGTAAGCCTAGGGATCGATGACCTCAGCAGATTGGACCCGTAGGAACCTACTACAATTCAATAATCGTCTCTATGGCAACGCCTCTTCATAGCTCTATAGACAACTGTTGTTTCCCCTACAGCCGTTTGCGCTTCACGGTTGAAGACTGCCAAAAGCACTGCCAGATGTCAGGGATTTCCTTACGTTCACTGGTTTGGAGTGCCTTAGTAGTAAAGAATAAATATGTTAAAACGGCATCAACTACGCGACATTTTTTCACGCATCTCAGTGTATACGATGGCCTCTCCCTTGATCTATGTGCCGTACAATGATATATTTGTGTAGGTGTATTCAGCGGAATATGTGGTTACTGTCATCGAAATACACGGAAGAGCTGAAGAAAGTGGTACACCTACCTAAAATCGTGTAGGGTCCCCGCGAGCACGTAGAAGTACCGCAACACGACGTAGCATGGACTCGATTAATGTCTGAAGTAGTGCTGGATGGAATTAACACGATGAATCCTGCAGGGCTGCCCATAAATCCGGAAGAGTACGAGGGGGTTGAGATCTCTTCTGAACAGCACGTTGCAAGGCACCCCAGGTATGCTCAATAACGCTCATATCTGGGGAGTTTGGTGGCCAGCGGAAGTGTATTCCTGGGGCCACTCTGAAGCAATTCTGACCTACTGTAACTGCCCAAGTCCGACGGAACGTACAATGGACATGAATGGATGCAGGTGGTCAGAAAGGATGCTTACGTACGTGTCGCCTCTCAGAGTGGTATCTAGACGTATCCTGAGTCCCATACCACACCAGCTGTACACGCACCGCACCATTACAGAGCCTCCACCTACTTGAACAGTCCCCTGCTGACATGCAGGGTCCATTGATTCATGAGGTTTTCTCCAATACTCGTACACGTCCATCCGCTCGATACAATTTGAAACGAGACTCGTCCGACCAGGCAACATATTTCCAGTCTTCAACAGTCCAATGTCGGTGTTGATGAGCCCAGGCGAGACGTAAAGCCTTGTGTCGCATAGTCATCAAGGATACACGAGTGGGCCTTAGGCTCGAAAGCCCATATGGACGATTTTTCATTGATTGGTTTGCACGCTGACACTTGTTGATGGCCCAGCATTGAAATCTATAGCAATCTGCCGAAGTGTCGCACTTCAGTCACGTTGAACTATGCTCTTCGGCTTCATCGATGTCGGAGATACGTTATTTTAGCGGATTCCTGATATTCACGGTAGACTCTTGAAATGATCTTACGGTAAAATCCCCATTTCGCATGTACATCGTAAATCATGTCCCATCGCTTGTGCGCCGACTATAACACCACGTCCAAACTCACTTAAAACTTGATAATCTCCATTTGTAACAACAATAACCGATCTAACGACTGCGCCAGACACTTGGTGTCTTATATAGGCGCTGCCGACTGCAGCGCCGTATTGTACCTGTTTCCATATCTCTTGTATTTGAATACGCATGCCTATATGCCTACACGAGTTTCCTTGGCGATTCAGTGTACACTGCGTATAGATACAGTAGTAAAGAAGTAATGAATTCACACATCATGAAGGGTGCTGCAGCTCTTCAAGCATCTCCGTGTTTATGATGTCATATCTCCAGATATACCGGTATGTGTAATTCAATTATATAGTTTGACTATCACGACATTTGCCTGAAGCGGTTTAGGAAAATCAAAGAAAACCTAAATCAGGATGGCCGGACGCGGGTTTAAACCAGTGTCCTCCTGAAGGTGAGTCCATTGTGATAACAATTGCGCCACATCGCTCTGTGAAATTATCGAGAATGAACGTATGGTAGTGAAACATGGACTGTGGGAAAAGCGGGACCGAAGAAACTCGATCTGACATATGGTGCTACAGAAGAACGTTGAAATTTAGGTGGACTGCTAAGGTTTGCAATGAGGAGATTTTCTGCAGAATCGACGAGGAAAGTAATATATAGAAACCCTAACACTAACAAGAGGAAGGACCTCTGATAAGACATCACGGAGTAACCTCCACGATACTAGAGGTAACTGTAGAGGGTGAAAGCTACAGAGGATGGCGGAATTGGAATACATCCATCAGGTAATTGAGGAAGTAGGTTGCATGTGCTACTCTGAAATGAACATGGCGCAGAAGAGGACTACGAGGCAGACTGCATCAAACCAGTCAGAAGACTGATGACTCAAAACGAAAAAAAAAAAAAGATGCTGAGGAGTGGTTTATATGCACTGCTAGTCCGTCCCTTTGAGGTCTACATCTACATCTACATGACTACTCTGCAACTCACATTTAAGTGCTTGGCAGAGGGTTCATCGTACCACAATCATACTATCTCTCTACTATTCCACTCCCGAAGAGCGAGCGGGAAAAACGAACACCTAAACCTTTCTGTTCGAGCTCTGATTTCTCGTATTTTATTTTGATGATCATTCCTACCTATGTAGGTTGGGCTCAACAAAATATTTTCGCGTTCGGAAGAGAAAGTTGGTGACTGAAATTTCGTAAAAAGGTCTCGCCGCGACGAAAAACGTCTATGCTGTAATGACTTCCATCCCAACTCACGTATCATATCTGCCACACTCTCTCCCCTATAACGTGATAATACAATACGAGCTGCCCTTTTTTGCATCCTTTCGATATCCTCCGTCAATCCCACCTGGTAAGGATCTCACACCGCGCAGCAATATTCTAACAGAGGACGAACGAGTGTAGTGTAAGCTTTCTCTTTAGTGGACTTGTTGCATCTTCTAAGTGTCCTGCCAATGAAACGCAACCTTTGGGTCGCCTTCCCGACAATATTATCTATATGGTCCTTCCAACTGAAGTTGTTCGTAATTTTAACACCCAGGTACTTAGTTGAATTGACAGCCTTGAGAATTGTACTATTTATGGAGTAATCGAATTCCAACGGATTTCTTTTAGAACTCATGTGGATCATCTCACACTTTTCGTTATTTAGCGTCAACTGCCACCTGACACACCATACAGCAATCTTTTCTAAATCGCTTTGCAACTGATACTGGTCTTAGGATGACCTTACTAGAGGGTAAATTACAGCATCATCTGCGAACAGTCTAAGAGAACTGCTCAGATTGTCACCCAGGTCATTTATACAGATCAGGAACAGTAGAGGTCTCAGGACGCTTCCCTGGGGAACACCTGATATCACTTCAGTTTTACTCGATGATTTGCCGTCTATTACTACGAACTGCGACCTTCCTGACAGGAAATCACGAATCCAGTCGCACAACTGAGACGATACCCCATAGCTCCGCAGCTTGATTAGAAGTCGCTTATGAGGAACGATGACAAAAGCTTTCCGGAAATCTAGAAATACGGAATCAACTTCAGATCCCCTGTCGATAGCGGCCATTACTTCGTGCGAATAAAGAGCTAGCTGCGTTGCACAAGAGCGATGTTTTCTGAAGCCATGCTGATTACGTGTCAATAGATCGTTCCCTTCGAGGTGATTCATAATGTTTGAATACAGTATATGCTAAAAAACCCTACTGCAAACCGACGTCAATGATATAGGTCTGTAGTTAAATGGATTACTCCTACTACCCTTCTTGAACACTGGTGCGACCTGCGCAATTTTCCAATCTGTAGGTACAGATCTATCGGTGAGCGAGCGGTTGTATATGAGTGCTAAGTAGGGAGCTATAGTATCAGCGTAATCTGAAAGGAACCTAATCGGTATACAATCTGGACCTGAAGACTTGCCCGTATCAAGCGATTTGAGTTGCTTCGCAACCCCTAAGGTATCTATTTCTAAGAAACTCATGCTAGCAGATGTTCGTGTTTCAAATTCTGGAATATTCCATTCGTCTTCCCTGGTGAAGGAATTTCGGAAAACTGCGTTCAATAACTCCGCTTTAGCGGCACAGTCGTCGATAATAGTACCATCGGCACTGCGCAGCGAAGGTATTGACTGCGTCTTGCCGCTTGTGTACTTTACATACGACCAGAATTTCTTCGGATTTTCTACCAAATTATATTATATATATATTCAACAAATAAGTTGAAACACAATAAAACAAAAAAACCCACCTAGGCAGTCAGTTGATTCTTACTCGTGATGACGATGGCAGGCACAGCTCTCGAAAGCTCGTTTATTTTATTCGGAATAACGTGGTTTGAAAACCGAGAAGATTTTTTTTTTTTTTTTTGGTGTGTCACTGCAAAAGACTCCGAGGCTACATAAGCCAGAAAATACTTCGGTTTTCATGTAGCTTGGGAAGTTTATTTCAGAAATTAGTTAACATTCATCACGAAATTTGTTCTGTTTACGGACAGAATTCGACGAGTGAAGGTATTGTGCGCGAATGATGACGTATATTTAGAGTATGGGGGCCATCGTTCTTGGTGCTGACAGAAATGAATGTCCGTCTGAAAGCAACAACGAACTGCTGCAAGAAATTTTCAAAAAATTAACTATATGCCACGGAATGTTGTATAATGAGATAGTGACTTAGCAATTACGATATGCCAAATTCTGTTCTTTCGGCGTCATAACTCGAAGGCAAAAGAATTTTATTTAGAGGGATATTATCAGCGTTTTAAGCGATACGACAAATGCCAAAATCAGAATGTTTATTGTGTAGGCAAGTTATGCAAAGGTATACTATTCCACTATTGTATTTGTAAGTTAATGAAAGTTACATTCTGGATAGCCTCCACATTCTCTTTTCTGTCGTCAATAGTGCACTTATTATAACAGTTTTCTGAAAATAAGAGACTTCGAAGTTACTGGCTTGACGGAATGCCCTGCACGCCAATTATAGAGTACCGGGAAAGTCCGTTGTCAGCAGCTCTTTGACGTGATGATCTCTCTTGGAGGGATGAATTCACTGGAAATTGGCGGATTTAAATGTCGACTGCCGGATCCTTTATGTAACATCTAGGAATATTAATGTAGGTAGACTATTCAAAGGGGAGTCTGGTCTACCTGTTATCCGAAACTGCTTTATGTGAGCGATATAAATCATATTACATATTATAATTTCCTCAAGTGTTACTTCTGTGTTATTCTAGGGGTTATTAACCTGGGAAAATGTTTTAGACTACTGCTTCATTGTTGGTGATTGTAATAAAGTAACACTTTATTTCTCGTATCTTTTTGAGTAGTATTTAGAGAACTTGATTCAAGTCTATGTATATTTTTTTAAATTCAGAATGTTGAGATATTTACTAAGCACATAAGAAATTAAGGGAAAACATTCTTTTTGTGAATTAGGAATGAATGGAGACAGAAATAATTCTCTTTTCTTTTAATTTCTTACTTAAAGTCATCAATACAGGACAACGTTGAGGACCAGTGCTATCTGTCTGCGAGTGTCAGAGCTCTTTACTGTTGAAGAATTGTCTGAAGTGGAGTACCATGTGATAACCAGAGATGGAATTTACAGCACCAGATTAATTTTGTGGCATCTGACATATAATTAATATCTTATACCCAAGTTATTTTAATGTGTACTTGTATCTGTGGGAACATATAAACCTGCTGAAAATGTTAAATTTAGCCTCTGTCTATGTTTAGACGGTGAGAAGATAATACTTGTAATTAAGTTATTTTCGTAAAAAATTGTATTTTGATATGTAATGAAATATCAGAAAATAAATGTTATCCCTCGACTTCCTGAATCAATGACTGAAATTTTTTTCGTTTGCGTAAGCATATGTGTAGTTATTGAGGCCGCATTTCTTCCTTACATTTCGAAAATAATTTTCTACTCATTTAGATGAAATATCATGCGTGTTTTTGCCATTTCGGAAACTTCATTGTTTCTGTAATTCGAAATCTTGAACAACATTTAGTCATTAATGAGTACTTTGGGTCCTTTATTTCATCAGGTTATGTGCAACGGAGCCTAGAGAAGTGTAATCTTGATGAAAGCTCTTTCGGAATGAGCAGGAATTTCTCGTTGCTTTTTAATCATCTTTCTGATAATTGTGTTGACTGATCATGGGAAAAACAGAATCTGTTCATCGCTCATGGATTTTGGGGAGAGCGCCTTTATGTAGGTCCCTTGTGTGTTTGTTAAATGTGTAAATTTGAAAACATGTCTGATTAATATCCATGAGTCGAAAGGAGTTTTGAGCCAGTCATCCCCGCTGTATTCTATTTATATGGTTTCTGTGGTATAAACATAATTTGAGGATATGTAGAATCGCCGTTAAATCTATCTTCACAGTTTCGAATGTGAGAATTCCCTTGTCCTCGAATGTCTTTGTTCAGTGTGCCAACTGTAGGCAGAACGGAGCTTGTGCATAGCACAACTACTTGTTCGACAGTACCAGCAATCACCTATTCTATAAAGAAGCGAACTGCCATGTATAAATCAGCTTCCAATTTCTCATCACTTCTAAGATGACATAACGTGTTAAAAATTTGACGGTAAGCATGCAAGCAAGAAAAATTATGTTTGAAATTATGTTTGAAATTTGTCATAAGTCACTAAATTATTATTGTTTATTGTTATTATAAAATTGATATTGATTATTATCAAATTATATTTATTATTATTATCAAACACTGGATAAGTACAGTCTGGGCTATTTGCGCACCGCTGTAAGCAAAAACTACTTTTTGACCTGTCTGCATATTCATAACGTCGTGTCAACTGAAAAGTGTGTCGCGCAATGATATAATTTTGCAGATATATTGGGGTGTGGTATATGTGGATAGTATCTGGAAAATTTGTTGGGAATAGATTTAATAATGAAGAAGTAATAAGTTAAAAAGTCATGCCTGATGTTGATGACTGACTGCATGAACAATGAAAATGTGTTCAACGATCGTTTTGTGTATGGTGGCAACGAGAAGAACTGTCTTAAAGGTTGGAAACTGTGTGTTAAGCTTTTCTGGGAGTTGCAAAGTGCTCTCATGTTCAGATACTGGATGAGTAATGTCCGGGTATTTGCGCTCCGTGAGTTACACTGTCTGAATATATATGAACAGTTTCTAAACGTAATATTTGGCTTACAGTGTTAAACCAGAAACAGAGGTATTATACCTGTTAATTAACCTCTGATTAACACAGCATTTACAGTTCGTTCCATAGATATGCAATGTGAACATTAATAAAACCAACAAACTGCTGGGCTGCGCGGGATTAGCCGTGCGTTCTAAGGCGCTGCAGTCATGGACTGTGCGGCTGGTCCCGGCGGAGGTTCGAGTCCTCCCTCGGGCATGGATGTGTGTGTTTGTCCTTAGGATAATTTAGGTTAAGTAATGTGTAAGCTTAGGGACTGATGAGCTTAGCAGTTAAGTCCCGTAAGATTTCGAAAATGGTTCAAATGGCTGTGAGCAATATGAGAGTTAACTTCTGAGGTCATCAGTCCCCTGAAACTTAGAACTACTTAAACCTAACTAACCTAAGGACAACACACACATTCATGCCCGAGGCAGGATTCGAACCAGCGACCGTAGCGGTCGCACGGTTCCAGACTGTAGCGCCTAGAACCGCTAGGCCACTCCGGCCGACTCGTAAGATTTCACACACATTTTGAACAAACTGCAGGGACGGAATCCTGACTAGAAACGGAGGGAATGAGATCATATGAACGTGTGTCTGGAATTGTGTCGTTGTCAAGGTAGATGGTGCTGACGAATGACAGTCCCTCTGACCACATGCTACGCGTTCCTTGTGTGATGCAGGCTGTCTGATTGATGCAGCGTACTGTAAGCAGCGAAATGGTCTGCTATTCTTGTCAGGAACTAGCCAAGATGGTGTTTGTGTACGGTGAAACAGATGAAAGCGGGCGAGAGGCAGCACGGCTATATCAAAACAAGTACCCTCTCAGACATCAACCACATCACACGACGTTTCGAGCCCTTACGGCCGTTTGTGTCATCATGGGTCCTTTCAGACAGACGAACGTGCAGGGAGACGGCGTGCGTATACCAGATTTGGTGGACCGGGTCCTCAAGATATTGAGACGAACCGAATACGAGCTCCAGGCAAGTGGCCATCCAACATGGTATAAGCCAAAATAGGATTATGTATGTTATATACGACAACTGCCACCATTCCCATCACCTGCGACGTGTGCAAGGATTACCCTGAATAGGAAGGATTTTGTCGGTGGTTTTTGCACCAGAAAATCACAATTATGGGATTTCTATCGTCAGTTTTATTTACCAACGAAGCTACATTAACCAGAACTGGCATCATCAATCTGCATAATCGTCATCTGTGCGCTACAGACAATCCTTGCTATCTGTTGAGCAGCAGTGGGTGGGCAGGAATTCTCGGCGACCGCATACTTTGTCCGGCTATTATTCCGTAACACCTCGACAGGGGAACGTATCTGGAATTTTTGCGGAATACTCTGCCCGGCCGGCCTCTGTGACCGAGTGGTTCTAGGCGCTTCAGTCCGGAAACGCGCTGCTGCTACGGTTGCAGGTTCGAATCCTGCCTCGGGTTCGCATGTGTGTGATGTCCTTAGGTTAGTTATGTTTAAGTACTTCTAAGTCTAGACCTCAGATGTTAAGTCCCATAGTGCTTGGAGCCATTTGAATTTGAACTCTGCCCGGGCTGTTTCACAATTGTACCCTTGGGGATACGACAGTGTGTGGTTTGTACATGACGGGACAAGAACCCACTTCCGCATTACAGTTCGTTGATACCTCAACAATATCTTACCCAGACGCTGGATAGGACGCGGAAGCACAATAGCATGGCATGGTACATCATCGGACTTAAATCCCTTGGAGGTTTACCTCTGGGGAGCATCTGAAATACGTTGTATACGCTGAACCAGTTGCCGATGTGCAGACTCTTCAACAGCTGTTCACGACGCTTGCAACTCTATTCGGAGAGAGGAGAGAACGTGAAAAAAAGTGCGGCAATCCGTGATGAGGCGTGTGTACATGTGCACTGCACCCCATGGAGACAACTCTGAACATCTTTTGTGCTGTAAATCAAATTTTTGTTGTCCGTGGAGGCCGTTAATTAATAAAGATTAGGGTTTAAATTCCGTCGGAATCGAGGTCACTTGGATCACAAGTTCGTATTGTTTCAAGGATTGTGAAAACGCCCGTGTCATTCGAGAGGAACCGTTCCGGCATTTTCCTGGCACGATTTTGGGAAATCACAAAAAATCTAAATCTTGGTATTCGGATCCGGATTTTGAACCTTCGTCCTCATAAATGCGAGTCCAATATGCTAACCACTGCGCCACCTCACTCTCTTACTATGCCCCCGGGCCAGTCTTCAGTAATATACACTCCTGGAAATGGAAAAAAGAACACATTGACACCGGTGTGTCAGACCCACCATATTTGCTCCGGACACTGCGAGAGGGCTGTACAAGCAATGATCACACGCACGGCACAGCGGACACACCAGGAACCGCGGTGTTGGCCGTCGAATGGCGCTAGCTGCGCAGCGTTTGTGCACCGCCGCCGTCAGTGTCAGCCAGTTTGCCGTGGCATACGGAGCTCCATCGCAATCTTTAACACTGGTAGCATGCCGCGACAGCGTGGACGTGAACCGTATGTGCAGTTGACGGACTTTGAGCGAGGGCGTATAGTGGGCATGCGGGAGGCCGGGTGGACGTACCGCCGAATTGCTCAACACGTGGGGCGTGAGGTCTCCACAGTACATCGATGTTGTCGCCAGTGGTCGGCGGAAGGTGCACGTGCCCGTCGACCTGGGACCGGACCGCAGCGACGCACGGATGCACGCCAAGACCGTAGGATCCTACGCAGTGCCGTAGGGGACCGCACCGCCACTTCCCAGCAAATTAGGGACACTGTTGCTCCTGGGGTATCGGCGAGGACCATTCGCAACCGTCTCCATGAAGCTGGGCTACGGTCCCGCACACCGTTAGGCCGTCTTCCGCTCACGCCCCAACATCGTGCAGCCCGCCTCCAGTGGTGTCGCGACAGGCGTGAATGGAGGGACGAATGGAGACGTGTCGTCTTCAGCGATGAGAGTCGCTTCTGCCTTGGTGCCAATGATGGTCGTATGCGTGTTTGGCGCCGTGCAGGTGAGCGCCACAATCAGGACTGCATACGACCGAGGCACACAGGGCCAACACCCGGCATCATGGTGTGGGGAGCGATCTCCTACACTGGCCGTACCCCTCTGGTGATCGTGCACGGTACATCCAAACCGTCATCGAACCCTTCGTTCTACCATTCCTAGACCGGCAAGGGAACTTGCTGTTCCAACAGGACAATGCACGTCCGCATGTATCCCGTGCCACCCAACGTGCTCTAGAAGGTGTAAGTCAACTACCCTGGCCAGCAAGATCTCCGGATCTGTCCCCCATTGAGCATGTTTGGGACTGGATGAAGCGTCGTCTCACACGGTCTGCACGTTCAGCACGAACGCTGGTCCAACTGAGGCGCCAGGTGGAAATGGCATGGCAAGCCGTTCCACAGGACTACATCCAGCATCTCTACGATTGTCTCCATGGGAGAATAGCAGCCTGCATTGCTGCGAAAGGTGGATATACACTGTACTAGTGCCGACATTGTGCATACTCTGTTGCCTGTGTCTATGTGCCTGTGCTTCTGTCAGTGTGATCATGTGATGTATCTGACCCCAGGAATGTGTCAATAAAGTTTCCCCTTCCTGGGACAATGAATTCACGGTGTTCTTATTTCAATTTCCAGGAGTGTAGATTGCATATTACCACCTTTCTTCCAGTCTACTGTTTACAGCTAAGAAGATGAAAAGCAAATGGAAAATTGTCCCCTTGTTTCACATAGTTGTGATCACGTTTCACACATTTTTAGGACGGAACAATTAGAGCAGAAATTGGGGGTGTATTTCACGGAGTCAGAAACGTTATCCAGTGCCCGACATTTGTTAAACAATGCTGAAATAATTCATTTGTAATTCATGGTGTTGTCATTAATTGTTTACAATGGGCATGAGTCATAATTATTTCTTCACTGTTTAGGATAGGATATTCCGTTGCACTTAGTTGTCGACTGCACAGCATTACTGGGGGACTAGTGTCGCCGGTCGGAGTGGCCGTGCGGTTCTAGGCGCTACAGTCTGGAGCCGAGCGACCGCTACGGTCGCCGGTTCGAGTCCTGCCTCGGGCATGGATGTGTGTGATGTCCTTAGGTTAGTTATGTTTAATTAGTTCTGATGACCCCAGAAGTTAAGTCGCATAGTGCTCAGAGACATTTTGGACTAGTGTCCTAACTTAAAACGTAATAGCTTTCGTGCTGACTTAAATGAGGAAATAACCCTCACATATTTACAGTAAGTAGCTGCATTTCATCATAAGTCTTTGGATTATTAGAACAAAGTGGCCAGGCTCGTCATTCATAATGATATAGAGCAGAGAAATCTATGCTCGACACTGAAGCAAATGAGGGAAAATCACTCTAATGATGGCACTGTGTTATGGATTTAGGACAGAAATTTTGTCTCGGGAACGTCTGATAAAGGGGCTTTGTCTCAGACTTTCGCCACAGACAGTAATTTGGACGCTTCTGGTAAGGAGAGATTGCATGGTCAGCTTCGACACTGCGACAGTGGGATAATCGTAAAGCGTGCTATCAGTGAATAGCACATCGTAAATTAACATCACTATCTGACGGTGGGACCTTCCAAACCAGCCACTGCAGTTTGCGGACTCTTTAAGAGGCCGTCTTAAGTTCTCCCGCTGCTGCTGCCACTTCTCGACGTATTGTTAGCGTCTTGTGAGAACCTCGTGTGTTACAGTAAAATGTACAAAAGGTGTGAAAAGCTTTTTAAAACAAGGTAAAGCTGTCCTCAAACCGTAGTTTATTTTTTAACATTACAGTGATTTTTACTGGGCTTGATTTATTGGAGGAGGTAAGGCCTTGATTTCTTTCGACCTTATGACTTATTCAGCCAGCTACGTAAGTATCTACCTGCAGTTTAACGTCGACTCCGAACCACTTTTCACGCACACAAGTGGTTACCAGTGATGGATCAGGTGAACTCCTTTGAAAACTGCAATAGCGTGGGTTGGGTAGTCAAATACAGGTATAAGAAAGGTAACAGAAGAAATTTTGGTTTATGGAAGACATACTTCAGCTGATCGATAAAGGAAGGTGGTATAAAAATGTACACTCAGAAATGAAATAATCAGACAGTCTCAAGAAACCAAAGCGAAACGTCTCCGGGAAAAATGAGAAGAGATCGAAGAGGAGCTGATCATGGAAAGGACAAATTCAGCATATCGGAATGTCAAAATCACTTTCAAAGAATTTAAAAACATGGCGTCAACGTTAAGAATGGAAGAGGGATTCCACTGTTAAATGCAGATAAAAGAGTTCATTATGGGCGTCTACGAGGGGGACGGGCCATGTGATAACGTAATAGAAGCAAAATGGGCATCAATTTGGACATTTAGTGAGAGTGTTTGAAAGAGTTGTGGATGACTTGTTATCAAGACAGAACTTAAATACACCATCCTCGTGGAATTTGTAAAGTTATTAAGAGGATTGGCAACCAATATTGTCGTGTAGAATCTATGAGACTGGATATATGCTGGACTTTCAGAATATCACCCACTTAATCCGCATAGAAGCAAGGACAGAAAAGGCGCAAACTATCGCACAGGCACAGAGACGTCTGTTGGAATTCAAACTGTTAGCCGTTGTAACACTTCGAGGAAGCAGACTTGGATTTTATGATAAGCACCCATTTCCAGCTATGTACAGCTATTTTGAATCTGATAAACAAGTGCTGTGGCTTCGGACATCCTGGTTCTCTTTCTAGTTTGCGGGTAATTTTCATGTGGCCGGCCTGAAACGCTGTGGGGCGCATATACGCTCATACGTTTCTGTACTGGGCGTTTTATAGCCGTTTTAGCACGTTTCGAGACATATGACGAACGTGGGCCACTAATTAAATTTACTATTGCCAGTTTTATGCATTCTGTTGTCATACTGCAGCGTGGAATGGCTTGTTAGTGTGTGTACAAGATCCGCGTTTATATTTTTTCTAGGTAGCTACATGCACTGCTACTTGCTCTAACACTTTCTTGGCGCTCTCGTGCTCCAGTGGGCTTAAGGTGATGTATTTAGTGTCTGTATTACTGGCTGTAGACAACAACTTACTGTTTTAACTATTAATTCCTCTGATCGACTATTTAAATTAATATAGTTGCCTCAAGACGGTTCTGTTTTGATTTCACAATCCTGCGGGGAGGTGAGCTATAATGTCTACTAATGTTTGAGATTTGGCGGCTTTCTCGCAGTGTATCGATACAACTGTTCTTACGATCTTTGACTAACATGTTGACGTTGAAGAGCAGAGCCATTGGTAAGGCGACTCCCGGAGTGATGGCCTGTTTGGTGGACAGCATGAGCTGGGGAACGAAGTTGTAACGAGCATTCTGTGGGGCCCTTTCGCCATTGTGTTAGCTGTTGTCGGGATACCATTATGAGCGTCTTATTGCCCCACGTAAGTTACTGAGTACTGGCGTGTCTTGAGCTGTCACTGAGCCGTCAGGTCAGTGTTCACTGTCATTTTGGCCTGTCTTCCTTCTGTTTGTTGGGTACGGACTCCTGTGTCTCCATGCTATTCGAAGGACAATGTGACTCCAGTATCTGGCACACATTGTAGACTGATTATTTGGGCGATATCTTATTATAATTTGATTTATGTGTTCACGTTATGTACCCGTGGTGCTTGTGACCCTTTAAGATCCGTGTTCCAGAAGAAAGCTTATTGAGAAGGTTGGCGGTGTGCATTAGTGTATGCGTTACCTGTTTTTATCTGTCTCCCATTAATTCTTCTGATTCTTAAAGCAAATAATTGGTCATGTAATTTTCAATTGCAGATTCAGTGAAATGTTCGTATTACCAGTTATCTTGGATGTTTAATTGTTCATGTCAGAATGTGTGTAGGTTTTGTAATTTTATTGGCCTATTTATAACTTAATTTTGTAGTGCTGGTTTCCTTGTAGATAAAGCTAAAGGCCTATGCTGTCTAGGAAATTATATATTACTTCTGTTGTATTTAAGTGGCTCAGATAAATGTTAGCCTGTTCCAGGACGCATTTGGTCTCTCTGAACTGCTATGGACTAATGTGTGTACGGATGAGCTTTGAATGTCATGCGAGTGTCCTTGTGGCTGCTTTAATGGTTTGCGAAAAAGAAAAAAAAATCTGATATTATTAATTTATTGGTGAAATTATTTTAAAAAAAATTTTTTGTAGCTGGTTTCTTAAATCTTTTAGTTAACCTATTAAAAAGGCCGTTATGTTGTCATGGTTTCTGGTAAGAGCTTAGATTAATTAATACTACCCTTGGATTTGTTTATTTGATGCATGGCTGTATGTTGGAATTCTGTCTAATTAAAATTATTTGTGCTGCAAGAAAATGTCGTTAACAATCTTTACTACTCCATTGCTGGTACGTGTCAAAAAGAATCGGGTGCCACTTGCTCAAGCCTCGTCGGCTTGCTTAGCCAGCTGTTTATGTCATCTGGAGAGCATACACGGGGGCAGCTCTCGCCACTATCTGCCTTTCGCAGTGTTTACTCCAACCGCAGCCGCACTGCCTAGTGTTCCTGTTCAAGTTAGATTTACACTTGGAATATTTCTGAATTCCTGTCTCAGCTTGTGCCCTTAACCTTAAGCAAATTTTGATATGCATTAGGATCCCATCATATAACTTAAGCTCTTGTAGCTTAATTATTCTTGTATTATTAGAAAATGAGTTCAACCTCAACTGATACGTGTTTCTTGGTTTAAAATTATATTGTGTCGATATTGGTATTAAATTGTTTTCATTGTTTTAAGTATGGTTTTAGGATTTTTTATCACTCAAGTTTAAATCACGTTTCATTCTTACCATCTGGCAATTAAGGCCCTTCTGATCTGTTCTGCCTTTATTACGACTTTACCCTTATTTCATTCTGCGTTTTATATAGGGCGCGTCTTGCCTTTAAGAACATGAAGTCATCTTGGGTGAAAGTTATCCTTAAATTATCTGCAAATTACTTAATTTGGCATTGAACAGTAAATGCTTCTAATTACTTGGTCTTTTAATTAATTATAAAAATGAACTTAATTGACTGCTTTATGATTGAAACAACGTAAAATAAATTTTTGTTACACCAGTGAATGAAGAGTGTAAAATTTCCACTTCCCGGTGTTCCTACCTCGCTGAATTAAGAGATCATAATTGTCACCTGGTAACAGCTGCTAATTTTATAACTTTATTAATAATCTGAATGACTGACATTGAGCTTAATTATTCATTGCCATTGACGTCAAACCATTTTACTAGTGTTATTTGTGAAAGTCGTTGATTAGATCATCAAGAGGTGGGTGTTTGCATATTACTACATTTTCCGACGGCAGAATGTTTTAAAATGTAAAATTATTTTCACGTTGACCGTTGGCCTCACCAATATCTAAGTTCAATACTCATTGTATGTTTAACATTTTGAAAGGATTCACTAATTACAAATATTTGATTCACCTTCGACTGGCAGTTGAATGGTGTAAAGAAATTTGTAGCTTGTCCACTGCAACGGCGTATTTGAATAAACATTATAGATGTATTTTTGGTGGACCTCCTTGTACTCAAGTGAATTACTCAGTATAAACTTGATTGAGGCTAGGTCGCTAATTTAGTTGCTGGAGATCATTATTATTATTGTTATCACTTGACCTGAAGGTCTTGGTCGCAAATTGCTGATGTTTTCTTGACATTGTCGTATACATGCAAAGTTTTTCTGTGATTTCAACGCTTCCCGCGCCCGGGTTCCCGGGTTCGATTCCCTGCGGGGTCAGGGATTTTTTCTGCCTCGTGATGACTGGGTGTTGTGTGATGTCCTTAGCTTAGTTAGGTTTAAGTAGTTCTAAGTTATAGGAGACTGATGACCATAGATGTTAAGTCCCATAGTGCTAAGAGCCATTTGAACCATTTTTGTGATTTCAAAATTTTGAAAATTGCACTTAATTGTTTCTGATTTAATTTTTATTTTAAGGTTACTGACTTTTGCACTTTAATTGTAATCCTTTGCTACTAAGAGACTGTTTTGTTGAAGAGATAATATATTGTTATTTATGGAAATACAATTTCATTCGCCCAGCACCATAATGAACTCCAACTAGCGTCCTATCACTTCAGTCACATCAAGATGATGCTGAACAATTTTTTTTGCCACAAGTCATCGAGAAACCAGATATACAATCGAAGAAGTTGCATAATTCATCAACGGTGAGAATGTCAGCTATCACGGTTATCTGATGGAGAACAGCATGAAATCAATGTCTCATCGGCAATGTTCGCTTGATTTGTTGTCTAAAGACTTCTTTTTGTTTACTTATGTCAAACAAAGAGCACTGACGGTGGTTTTCATAACCTTGCCTCAAGAATCTGTTCAGTCCTTTCGAAGCCACATTTTTGAGGTACAAATATCAATGTGCAAAAATGCTTCCATAATCGATTTAGACACACCAAAAATGAACAAATTTTAAAAGCTAATATCCTGAGAAATAATAAATGTATACCTATGTCTACATCTGTACTCCGCAAGCCACCTTAGGCTACATAGCGGAGGGTACTTGTGGTATCTGTATAATCTCATAATCCCCCCCCCCCCCCCCCCCCACACACACACACATCAATCACGCCATGGTCAAGTCGCGGTTTGCACCAAAACAAAGCTATGAGTTCATTGCTTTTGTAAAAACTTTAATGATGGCTATTGTAAAAGAACACAGGAATATCATACACAGTCGTAGGTCTTTCTAGGAAAATGAACAAAAAGACACTGAATTTATGGTCGTGGATTTTTCCGGATATGAGATGGCTGGGACACAATTTGGTCATGGAAAAAAATTGTTACAACGGTAGCCGCTAGTGTGTGTATGAAGGAGCAGATGAGAGTTTAGATGTTTATGAACGCATCGCGAAATGAAGGGTTCGAAGACGTTAACAAATACATATAGCAACCTACTGGTGTGGAAGGAGGTGGTGTCGCTGGTCTTCAGAAAAAATTGGAATAGTTCTAGTATCTTTAAACACTAGTAGCTGGCACCCCTGAAGCCTCTGGAAATAACAGAGATGTTACTTGCCCATGTCGTCAATGAAAGTCCCAAGATCTTAGTCATTCCGTTAACCCACACATTGTGGAGAATCTATATGTAGAACATAATAATTCTCTTTTATTACAAAGAACCAAATTCACCATTTGAGAATATCTTACACTGCATAAAGAGTGTAATTTGTAGATCTAGATTTATAGATTTAGAAGGCCACTAGTTTTATATTATGCCTGTGGTGCAAGCTGCGTGGCTTTGGAAGGGACGTGGTACATACTGCTAAGGTCGTTCCGCTGAGTGCAGTCATTATTATAAATCCCTCTTACCTGCACAGACTTTGGAAAGCATGAACTAAGGCGATGACTAGCAATGTCGAGTGTAAAAGCACAGACCGTGTGATCATATTCTGGACGACTTAAATTTGAGACAGAGAAACATAACATTATTTTTATTTACATGTATAGTGGATACCTAGTATGGATGACTTACAATTATGTTAGAATTTTTGTTCAAGTCCTGTCATGGTCGCCATTTTGTAACACTCCCTTTGCCTTCATTTTTTACTAGGAGCATAACAAAAGTGTTCCAATTACACAATTTCTGAATTCATAGGGAAGTTGTATGGATGGGTTACAGACGATTA
This sequence comes from Schistocerca gregaria, assembly GCF_023897955.1. Classification (NCBI taxonomy): domain Eukaryota; kingdom Metazoa; phylum Arthropoda; class Insecta; order Orthoptera; family Acrididae; genus Schistocerca; species Schistocerca gregaria. The sequence continues at coordinate 434,142,215 of NC_064920.1, read as the reverse complement.
GCTTAAATAACTCACATGCTTATTTAAATAGTAGATTCACCAAGTTTGCTACTTTAAAATAAGTTGCAGGACATAATTCACTGTTACTGATTTCCAAAACAGTTTGTAAGTTATAAATCATACCTGGAATGGTCGTTATTATAGTGTCTACAAGATAAACCAGAACTCATCCCCGACAATCTTTCAGAGCTAGTATGTACTAAAGTAAGAAAAGATGTCAAGTATTCATGGGTTCTAAAATTCATGCTTTAAGAGCCACAAGTACTTGTTCGATAGTGTGAAACACAACACATCTCTTCTAATGTAAGCTCTTTGCTTATATTTTTGGAACACATTGCTTAGATGGAAACAAAACAAAAAAAGAAGGTTCAATAAACATGGAGTCTTCAGTGCATATCTCAAGAGCTGTGAGCTCTTGTTCAGTAGAAGGGAAGTGTTTCACAGTAGTGAAGATGAACAAGTGCTCATACCTCTTAAGGTATGTATATTAGAGCTCATGCTTACTAATAATGTTTTTCTTATTTTTGTCCACACCACCAACTCTGAAACTTTGTCGATGGAGTTCTGGTTCACGCTGTATACAGCTCGGATAAAACAGCTGAAGATGCTCCGGCAAGAGACTGCACTGCATAATTTCCAGCAATTGACCATATAGTTCTAGTCAATTTACAACTTGTCAAAGTCTCACCATATGACAGTACTATGTAACCTGATTTACCTCCCTATGGGGATACGGTAATATCACATGTGACAGATAGCTTCATAAAATACAGTGACAGGAAAGAAATTGCAACAACAATAGGGAGTTGCTGGTAGGCCTGTTTCTACATATGAAAGATGATGTATATTCAGATTTCGCGCCACTTGCATAACATTGATGCTAGTAGCGCCGCTATGAGGACGCAAATCAAGTTTAGATAGATGCTGTAACGGTCGTTAGCTTTAGTTGCCTTTGAGATTGGACATGATGAGTTGATGTCAGTCAAGAATTCATTTAAGTCGACAAAGCAGTCATTACGAGCACCTCACAGAGGTCTTGTAATAGGGCTACAAGAAGTTGGATTTCCTTCTGTGGCATCGCAGAAAGATTTTAAAGGAATGTAGCCATTGTACACGGTTGCTGGCACACGGGGTCTCGAGAATGCTCGGTCGCAAGATGACCGGGCTTTGGACCGGCTCGTGGTATTACCGAGAAGGAAGACCATCGTGTTCGTCTTCTGGTTCTGGCGCGTTGTGCTGCATCTGCAGCAGCAATCTGACCAGCAGTTGGCACCACAGAACCAACTATCATAAATCGGTTACTTCAAGGGCAGCTGTGAACCAGACGCCCTGAAGCGTGCATTCCATTGACCCCAAGCCACCGCCAGCGCCATTTTCTACTTCAGGAATGACAAGCGAGAGCTCATTTCAGGGCAAGGTGTAGGTCTGTTGCGTTTTCTGATGAAAGCTGGTTCTGGCCAGTGATGGCCATGCGTTCGCTAGGAGGAGGAATAGATGAGGGCCTGCAATCAGCCTGTCTGCGTTCTAGACACACTCACTTAAACCTAGAGATATGCTCTGGGGTGTGATTTAGTATGACAGCAGAAAACTCTTGTGGTTGCCCCACGGACCTTATTTCAAATTTTACGTCTATTTTATGATTAGAGCTGTTGTGCTGACATTCATGGAGAGCATTGCAAGGAGTGTTTTCCAGCAGGATAACGCATCCCCACATACCGCTATTGTCAACTCAACATTCTCTTCAGCGTGTCGACATGTTGCCTTGGCCTGCTCGATCACCAGATTTGTCTCCAACTGAGCACGTATGAGATATCATCAGAGGACAACTCCATCGTCATCAATAACCAGGATTAACCGTCCGTTTCTTGACGGACCAAGTGCCACAGGCATGGAACTCCATCCAACAAACTGACACCCGGCATCAGTACAACACTATGCATGCACGTCTACATGCTTGCACTCAACTTTCTGGTGGTTTCGCCGGTTATTAAAGTACCAGCGTTTCACGTTCACAATGACTTACCTCGTGCTTACTATAGCCAGTGAGCTAGCAATGTTGTTATTTCATTTCTCTACATTAATTATCTTTCGGTGTTGTGATTTTTTCTGTGTTTAGTGATAGTGTTTTTCACGTTCTGTTTAACACGAAAGTGTCCTTCCCTTCCGAGGGGGAGAGACAACGTGAAAGAAAGACGATCATGAGGAGATCGTTCCTTGGAAGAAAAGATGAAAGGTGACAGCCGTGGAGGGAGCGGTGGCGTCCAGCTGCGGTGGGCGTCGCGACGCGAAACAATAACGACACGGCGGGGCGGGGCGGGGCGGGGCGCCGGCTGAAGCCCGGCTCAGCGCGGGGCGCCGAGGGACTCGACGCGGCTTCAGGAAAATACGGGAAGTAAACAAGATAAGAGGGGCGCCCGACCCGGGGGCGGATTTATGCGGCGCGCGCTGCACGGAACTTGTCACGAGATAAGCTGCGCGGAAACAAATGCCGGCCTCGCGAGGCGACGCGCCCCTGTTCAGATCGCCCCCGCAGGCGCGGCCGCGTGCGATTTATCGCGTGGCAAAAGAAATGAATAAGTGGCGAGCAAACACCAGCCCTGCAATCGAATCAGCCACGGGGTGTTGAGCACTGTAACGTCTTTCTCTCTGTCTCTGCTGCCACGTAAGAACGTCGTGAAGTAAGACGTTTTTCGACACCCACTCCAGTAACTACAATGATGCTCGCATAGCTGTCTGCAGGAATGTTGGGGCCCTTTGCACCGCCTGGTGAAATCTGTGGTACACCTCTTATTAATTTCAGAATTCTAGTAATGATTGTCTCTGATTCTACTCAACCGCATATTTAGCACTGCTGCACGCAAGATGAAACACTGTGGCTTTGGATAAACACTACAGCGTATGACTGTCAGGTTGTCCGAAATATAGTATACCATTTTTTCGTGCTGTGGCCGTGGTATTCAATGTTCTGAAATCTTAGAGGTTGTGAACCATTACAGAACATTGCTGAAACAAGAGAACATGATCCTTTCTGTAGTGCTGCTACCATTTCAAGGGTTAAATCTGCGAGGAGGTATGGTGGGGTATTGCATTCGCTGCTGGTGGCTGGTGAGGGTGATGTGTCACCATTTAGTCTAAGGCAACAACGATGTTCATTTATTGGGAGGCCGACTAGGCTCGCTCGGTGTAACCCACCAGGACGGCTGTAATGCACAATACAGGCAAGGGAATTTCTCCATCATCAGGGTTTCGGTGATGTTGCCCAGTACGTGACGAGAAGCGGGGTATTGGCATAACAGATGCGCTGCTATCTAGTATAAATAGATTTTACAGACCGGCAGTCTACCAGGACATATGGGCTGCGCCAGACGAGGAGGCGACATGGATCTGCCGACAGCAGCTATGGCTTCGAGTACCCGACACGGCACCAGTTTCCTTCCCTACGTCCACCCTCCAGATTTGGTGCCATAGCGCCGAGGGCCTTCCCGCCTCACTCCAGAAGCAACCAAGCTCCTGCTCAGGGGCAGCGGGTCTCACCCCGGACACAGCAACTGCCTACAACGGCTGAGTGCTCCTCCTCTCTGCATGCTTCGTCCACCCATCTGTGGTCACTCACCGCGGAGTTGGCTGCCTCTGCACGGTTCCTGTATGTCAGAAAGAGCCGCTAACGCCACTGCAGTCACTCGTGCCAGGCACTGAGCGGCAGACGTCATCAAAGCAGCGCACGAGGACATATAGCAGCCAGCTGACCAGTCGCTAGAAGTCGCCCGACCGGCGACCAACTCTCTTTCCGCAGCGAGGGGGCATGGCCGCCTCCCCATACTAACGCAGTCCTAATATACAAGTAGGAAATAAATTATTGACTCTGACTGCTGCTTCTCTCTCGGCATTCATTGAGCTCCTACCCTATCTCTGTCTTCAACAGGTCGACATCGTGGCAATGTAGCCACCCCGTCATTGCCGGTGTCGGCTATATTCCTCATCCGCTTCCATGTGAAAGAATTGAGCAAGAGAAAGGGAAAACATGCTATGCAGTACAGAAATACCTACAGCATATCTTCTAGATACCTTTCCCAAGTCCTACAAGGACAGCCCCTTGCCCTGTTTCACATCTTATAACACATCGTGTTACGAACCCCTCCCCCCCCTCCTCCCTCCCTCCCCCCCCCCCCCCCCCCCCCGCCTCGGCCAAGAATGCCACGTTCAGTGAGGAGCGCATGGGTGGGCGTGCAAGGCATGTAACAAAGGATGAGTCAAGAAGTCATTAATCAACATGAAACCAGATGACAGATTCGGGACTTTTGATGAGGAACAAACAACTGCTCTAACAATAATTCGCAACTCACATGTCTTTCGAAGCATATAATGATTCACCCATTCGACCGCAAATCAAAGAACTTAAATAGCTACGAAAGATACTTTCCCTACATCCAGAGCGATCTGTAAACAGATTTCGTCTACCACCATTGTGAGCGGAGTTAATGAACTGTTGAAACGGAGCATCTTGTTGGTCTTGAGATGCGCACGAACCCAGAAAAGCCCGCGTCTCTAGGCCCAAGAGTTTGCCATTTTAGGAAACTTAAGTTGCAAAAAGAAAATGTCGAGTTCTATGGAGCATCTGGAGACAGCTAGGTGCTTGACCACGCAACAAGATCGCATCGGAAATAATTTTTTGAGCCTGCGGCACTCTAGTGTGAGGTGCCGACCATCCAACAACAGCCGTGAGCATCGCTGCTCCGGCCCCATTCTGCAACGTCTTCTTGAAAGGTCCACCAGCTGCTACGTCACCCGTGACCGCCTCTTGTCAACAGGTACGCTCCGCCATGCTACAGAAAGTTTAACGGTTCGTTGCTTTGGACACAGTCTAGTAATGATGCTCGGTTTCGACCGCCGTTTCGGTCGTTTGGCGGAGTATTTTGCCATACTACGCGAGAGCAGCAGCGCCATCCATGGGATAAGGTTCACAGAAATCTGCCACCACCTTCTCCCCCACCCGCCCCCCTTTTATTGCCGTAACCTATTTCTCATGGTTCAGTTTCTGTCTCCGAGATATTCTCAGTTAAACTTTTTTTATTTGGCATATGTTTTGTAGTGAACGTGTCTGTGTCACTGGAAGTTACCTTCTGTGCTAATCTCTTTGCATTCAGGACATATCTTTTTGTATTCAGGATATATCTCTGTGTATGTCAGTGGAGGCTACACTCGGTTAAGAGTACGTCGTTCTTTGCTAATTTCAGGATCATTGTTTTCAGGACATATCTCTTTGTGTTGATATTTATACCACCTACCCCCAGATCCATTCAAACCAGTGGCTCCCTGCAAGTAGGGTCGCAGTCCATGCCTTCCCATGGTCGGCTAATTTTTTTTGAGTCATCAGTCTTCAGACTGGTTTGATGCGGACCGCCACGAATTCCTCTCCTGTGCCAAGCTCTTCATCTCAGAGTAGCACTTGCAACCGACGTCCTCAGTTATTTGCTTCATGTATTCCAATCTCTGTTTCTCCTACAGTTTTCGTCCTCTATAGATCCCTCTATTACCATGGAAGTCATCCCCCAATGACTTAACAGATGTCCTGTGATCCTGTCGCTTCTCGTGGTTACTGTTTTCCTTATATTTTTTTCCTCTTCGATTCTGCGCAGAACCTCCTCATTCCTTACATTATCACTTCACCTCATTTTCAACTCGTCTGTGGCACCATAATGCTACGACTCAGTTCTGGTTTCCCATAGTCCATGTTTCACTACCACAGTGCTGTGCTCCAAACTTCTCAGAAATTTCTTCCTCAAATTAAGGCCCATCTTTCATACTAGTAGGCTTCTCTCGGGCAGGAATGCCCTTTTTTCCATTGCTAGTCTGCTTTTGATGTTCTCCTTGCTCCGTCCGTCAATGGTTGATATGCTGCCTAAGTAATAGAAGTCCTTAACTTCATCTACTTCATGACCATCAATTATGGTGTTAAGTTTCTCGCTGTTCCCATTTCTGCTACTTCTCATTACTTTAACTTTTCTTCGATTTACTCTCAAACCGTATTATATACTCATTAGACTGTTCAGTATACTCAACAGATCATGCAATTCTTCTTCACTTTCATTCAGAATAGCAATTACATCAGCGATTCGTATTATTGATATCCTTTCACCTTGAACTTTAATTCCATTCCTGAACCTTTCTTTATTTCCATTATTGCTTCTTCGATGTACAGCTGAAAAGTAGAGGTGAAAGACTACACCCCTGTCTCACACCCTCTTTAAGCCGAAAAGTTCGATCTTGGTCGTACACTCTTATTCCCTTTTGGCTCTTGTACATATTGCGCATTACCCGTCTCCCCCTAAAGCTTATACCTATTTTTCTTAGAATTTCAAACATCTTGCACGATTTTACACTGTCGAACACTTTTTCCAGGTCGATAAATCCTATGAGTGCGTTCTGATTTATCTTTAGTCTTTCTTCCGTTATCAATCGCAACGTCAGAATAGCCCTCTAGTGCCTTTACCTTTCCTAAAGCCAAACTGACCATCATCTAACATATCCCCAATATTCTTTTCCATTCTTCTGTATGTTATTTTTGTTAGAAACTAGGATATATGAGCTGTTAAGCTGATTTTGTGCTAATCCTCCGCACTTGTCAGCACTTGCTGTCTTCGGGATTGTGTGGATGATATTTTTCTGAAAGTCAGATGATATCCCGCCAGACTCATACGCTCTGCACACCACCGTGAATAGAAGTTTTTGCCACTTACTCCCAATGATTTTAGAAATTCTGATGGAATGTTATCTATACCTTCCGCCTTATTTGATCGTAAGTGCCCCAAAGCTCCCTTAAATTATGATTCTAATACTGAATCCCCTATCTCTTCTAAATCGACTCCTGTTTCTTCTTCTAACACGTCATATTAATCTTCCTCCTCATAGAGGCCTTCAATGTACTGTTTCCATCTATCCGCTCTCTTCTCTGCATTTAGCTCTGCAATGACTGTTGCACTCTTAATGTTACCACCCTTGTTGTTAAATTACCGGAGGTTGTTTTGACTTTCCTGGATGCTGAATCAGTCCTTCCGACAATCATTTCTTTTTCGAATTCTTCAAGTATTTCACGCAGTCATTTCGTCTTAGCTTCCCTGCACTTCCTATTTATTTTATCCTCAGCGAGTTGTATTTTTGTGTTACCGATTCTCTCTGAACATTGTTGTAATTACTTCTTTCACCGACGAACTGAAGTATTTCTTCTGTTACTTGGCAGTTACCTTCTTTGTACCTTTTTTTTTCTTTCCAACCTGTGTGATTGCCCTTGTTCCCTTCCATTTTGCCCCTTTGTCCATTTGTCTTCAAATGTACTGCCTACTGAGCTATTCCTTATTGCCGTATTTGTAGCCAAAAACTTCAAGTCTATCTCGTCGTTCCTTAGTACTTACGTATCCCACTTCTTTGCATATTGATTCTCCCTGACTAAACTCTTTATCAGTCTACTCTTCATCACTACTACATTGTGATCTGAGTCTATATCTGCGCCTTACAATACAGCATCTGATTTCAAAAAATCTCTGTCCCACTGTTCACAGTAAAACACTCTCTGCCCTACCTTCCTATTCATAACGAACTCCCGTTATACCATTTTCTGCTGCAGTTGGTATTACCTCATACTCGCCTGACCAGAAATCCTTATCTTCTTTCCATTTCACTTCACTGACCCCTACTACACTCCTGGAAATGGAAAAAAGAACACATTGACACCGGTGTGTCAGACCCACCACACTTGCTCCGGACACTGCGAGAGGGCTGTACAAGCAATGATCACACGCACGGCACAGCGGACACACCAGGAACCGCGGTGTTGGCCGTCGAATGGCGCTAGCTGCGCAGCATTTGTGCACCGCCGCCGTCAGTGTCAGCCAGTTTGCCGTGGCATACGGAGCTCCATCGCAGTCTTTAACACTGGTAGCATGCCGCGACATCGTGGACGTGAACCGTATGTGCAGTTGACGAACTTTTAGCGAGGGCGTATAGTGGGCATGCGGGAAGCCGGGTGTACGTACCGCCGAATTGCTCAACACGAGGGGCGTGAGGTCTCCACAGTACATCGATGTTGTCGCCAGTGGTCGGCGGAAGGTGCACGTGCCCGTCGACCTGGGACCGGACCGCAGCGACGCACGGATGCACGCCAAGACCGTAGGATCCTACGCAGTGCCGTAGGGGACCGCACCGCCACTTCCCAGCAAATTTGGCACACTGTTGCTCCTGGGGTATCGGCGAGGACCATTCGCAACCGTCTCCATGAAGCTGGGCTACGGTCCCGCACACCGTTAGGCCGTCTTCCGCTCACGCCCCAACATCGTGCAGCCCGCCTCCAGTGGTGTCGCGACAGGCGTGAATGGAGGGACGAATGGAGACATGTCGTCTTCAGCGATGAGAGTCGCTTCTGCCTTGGTGCCAATAATTGTCGTATGCGTGTTTGGCGCCGTGCAGGTGAGCGCCACAATCAGGACTGCATACGACCGAGGCACACAGGGCCAACACCCGGCATCATGGTGTGGGGAGCGATCTCCTACACTGGCCGTACACCTCTGGTGATCGTCGAGGGGACACTGAATAGTGCACGGTACATCCAAACCGTCATCGAACCCATCGATCTACCATTCCTAGACCGGCAAGGGAACTTGCTGTTCCAACAGGACAATGCACGTCCGCATGTATCCCGTGCCACCCAACGTGCTCTAGAAGGTGTAAGTCAACTACCCTGGCCAGCAAGATCTCCGGATCTGTCCCCCATTGAGCATGTTTGGGACTGGATGAAGCGTCGTCTCACGCGGTCTGCACGTCCAGCACGAACGCTGGTCCAACTGAGGCGCCAGGTGGAAATGGCATGGCAATCGTTCCACAGGACTACATCCAGCATCTCTATGATCGTCTCCATGGGAGAATAGCAGCCTGCATTGCTGCGAATGGTGGATATACACTGTACTAGTGCCGACATTGTGCATGCTCTGTTGCCTGTGTCTATGTGCCTGTGGTTCTGTCAGTGTGATCATGTGATGTATCTGACCCCAAGGAATGTGTCAATAAAGTTTCCCCTTCCTGGGACAATGAATTCACGGTGTTCTTATTTCAATTTCCAGGAGTGTATATGTACATTGAGTCTTTGCATTTCCTTTTCAGATTTTCTAGTTTTCAGTGCGGTGCCCCAAGTTCAAGCTCCTGACATTCCTCGCCCCTACTTTTAGAACGTTATCCTCTCGTTGGTTATTCAGTCATTTTCTCATGGTCACCTTGCCTTTGGCAGTCCACTTCTAGAGTTCCGAATGGGAGGCTATTCAAGAATCTTTTGCCAAAGGAGAGATCATCGTGGGACTTTGATTTCCAGGCTACATGTCCTTTGGATACACATTACGTCTCTTTCAGTGGCTTCCGTTGCATTCTGAATTTTCATGCTGTTGATTGATGCTGATACTTCTGCCTTTGGGAGCAATTCCCGACCCCAAAGACAAGAATGTGCCCTGAACCTCTGTCCGCTCCTTCGCTCTCTTTGACAAGGCCGTTGGCAGAATGAGGGTGACTTCTTGTGCCGGAAGTGTTCGTCCACCAATGCTGATTATTAGTCGAAATTTAAACGGTGGTGGATTTCGAAACCGAGAACGAGTACGTTTTGATTTCTGATCAAAGACGCTACCCCTAGACAAAGAGTCTAGGGGGTATAGCAATAACATGAGACCCCGATGGCCTGTCAATATTTATCTCATCCGCTCTTTTCATTTTGTCTAGCTGGGCTGCGAAAACAGTGGTAGTCAGTTTAGATTTGGTAGTGATATCGTAAACTGAACATTAGATCTGTATTTGGCCAAGTAAGGCTTGTCAAAATTTCATTCTGATTTACGTGGTAGAGGGACTGTAGTAGGATATAAAGCACTCAGTCATGATTCACTGTGAATTTACAAAGGCTGTGGACCCAAACGCAGGAGAAATACCATTTTCTGCACTGGATGAGGGGAAAAGAGGTGAAATATCGGGGTCAGAATTGGTGTTTGGGTCTTCTGAAACTATATGGGATGCAACGTAGCACGACATCGAGTCGCAGAGTTAAATGCTCTGTAGCCCAGTTGCCAAACGAAAGAGAAGGGGACCATATTGTTTCAGTATTAGGCTGTTGTGAGTCGGTTCTACCAAAAATTTGATGGCTATTTTTGAACGTTTCTTACAACTGTATTCGCATCGGTAACATACAAAGATGTAATTTGGGTATATAATGAAATATGCTTACCTTTAAGGTACGAGGACTGATCAATAAAGACTGAGACCGATTTTGTCCTATAGCTCCCATGGTGGTTTGCTATGTGTCCCATGTATATTTGAAAAGAGCGGATTTTTATGTATATTGGCCACGGGCCGCAACACTCTCGTGTCAGTAGGTTGGCACTAATGTTCAATTTTATAGATAACCTTTGCATTTCTCATACAAAACAACAGAGATGACATGAGAGGAGCAGTACAGTGTAACAAAATTCTGTGTTCGCTTAAACCACACTACCAATGAAACTTACGGAAAGCTGCAGCAAGCGTATAGTGAAGATGAACTACCTCGTGCAGTCGTTCAAGGACTTCAGGGAACGCCGATCTTTCTGATTTTTCGGCTGCTGCTGTGATTAAAGTCAGCATCTATATAGCTGCTGTGGTCGTCCGTAAGAATCGGCGGGGAACTTAATGAAGTGTTGAGAATTTAATAAAGCTGTGTCTTTACGATTGTGTAAGTTCATTCTCCATATGAACCGTATTTGTACCACGTTTGTGGACTTCCGACTTTAAGATTGTGCGAATGGAGACAAGACGTGAGGTGCTGGTTTTTTTGCTGATGGGAGGGATGCGTTTCTATAATCTATTATCACCGTTGATGAGTCATGTCTGCATCATTATGATCATAAAGGGAAACGATCCAGCACAGCGTGGAAGTCGCCAGGTTCTCCAACACCATAAAAAGGCGAAAGTTGTTCCATCTGTAGGGAAAGTGAAGGTAATAGTGACGGTGACTGTGGAAGGATTTACCAGCATGCAGTTTCCCTCACACTACGGTTACAATAGCACACTTTACGTCATATGGACTAAATTGAGGAAGCACATTGCGGGGAAAAGACGAAAACTTTCTCGGATTGGTTGACGACTTAGTAATGACAACGTGTGGCTTCACGTCGCAAATCAAGTGATGAAGTCTACTCTTCATCACTACTACATTGTGATCTGAGTCTATATCAGCGCCTTACAATACAGCATCTGATTTCAGAATCTCTGTCTCACAGTTCACAGTAAAACACTCTCTGCCCTACCTTCTTATACATAACGAACTCCCGTTATACCATTTTCTGCTGTAGTTGGTATTACCTCATACTCACCTGATCAGAAATCTTTGTGTTCTTTCTATTTCACTTCACTGACCCCTACTATATGTGGACTGAGTCTTTGCATTTCCTTTTCAGATTGTCTAGTTTCCCTACCAAGTTCAAGCTCCTGACATTCCACGCCCCTACTCGTAGAACGTTAACCTCTCGTTGGTTATTCAGTCTTTTTCTCATTGTATGTGTACCACATCAGCGTTATAGCCCCGCTCTTGAATCCTATGATTTTATTTTTATTCACGTCAGTAAAGGGAAAGCTTCTTTGTATTCGATTTGAAAACTGTGAAGCAGTCCTCAAAAAAAGTGAGTCGATTCTCAAGGACATGATAAAGAATGGCCAGTTTTCGAGGACTGGCAGAGACGCTATAAAAAGTGCAATCAATTAACAGGGTAATACTTCAAAACGACATTTACGAAATCATGTCCTTTCTTGGAGAAATTTCTGCTGACTCCCGTGGTTCCCCGTTAAAATTTGAACATCAAGAAAAACACAAAATAACAAACCTTTACTTCTTATGTTACACATTGTAATAGAAAGAATACTTTATGTCTAACAAAGTCGGAATACAAGATAAAAGTTGTAGGTGAGTTGTGGGTATTCAGAGGGGTAAGAGGAAAGTACAACACAGAGACCTGTTGCAGCAACTGCGGCTGGTCATCGATTCGAACTGAGCTTGGATGGCAGGTATAAACGCGGCGTCATTCTACGCAGCATCAACATGGTGCCAGAGGTAATCGACTGCTACGGCTGACGAGAGGTGTTGGGCCAATCTCTAGGCAATGATACTGGTCTAAACATTCGAGAAATTTAACGGCTGGGCCGGCTGGAGCGGCCGAGCGGTTCTAGGCGCTACAGTATGGAACGGCGCGACCGCTACGGTCACAGGTTCAAAGCCTGCCTCGGGCATGAATGTGTGTGATGTCCTTAGGTTAGTTAGGTTTAGGTAGTTATAAGTTCTAGGGGACTGATGTCCCATAGTGCTCAGAGCCATTTGAAGCAATTTAGCGGCTGCGTTCCGAGCTACCGGTTTTTGAGAACCAGAGGTGATTGTGCTGTGTATCGAATAGCACTCCATATCATCGCGCCAGATGCTGGGCCTGTATGACGATGATGATTGCAATCGAGTAGCGATGGTTCTCAGAGTCGTAACATGTCGGTGAGCATTTCGCTGCTGTTTCGTCAAGGGAAGCCGCGGCAATAGATGCCTTGCTACACTCTGTCGTACTCCTGATGTCGCAGCACTCTTGCGTGAGGCCGTTGAAGTCCTTCATGGCGTTGAAAACTGTCTTCACGAACCCGTCGATTCCACATTCACATGATTGTCGTTGGGTCCCCAGTAAAGCGAACAGCAATCTCGCATAACGATAAACCTCAGTCTCGGTACACCACGAGCCTGCCGATATCGAATTCGACTTGTGTTGGGAGACGAGGAAAGCCAAATATTTAAATGCGACTTCAGAATCAGAAACCTTTTGCATAATTTTCTTTATGTACAAATTGTAGGTAACGTTCGTTTTTGTGCGGTTACGCTGAAATGCTAATCATTTGCATAATGAAGCATCCACAACACTTTATGTGACTGTGACGTTTGTTGCGTGCTATCTATATGGTGTCGTAATTTGAATGGCCTGTGGAAAATATGAAGGTAATTGTAGAGAATGTCGTGAAGAAAAAGGAAGTAAGATAAATCTGTGGTTTATCGTTCCAGTGCCAACAAGGTCACCAGCGAAGAAGCTGAAACTCAAAGTGGACACAACATTGCCAGCATTTTCCTTAAATGATTTAGTTAAGCTATGGGAAGTTTGGAGACTTGAATTTGCACAGTAGGATTGAAATTAGACCTACAGTGCTCAGCGATCATGTGCTAATATGCTATAGCACATTGTAAATACTGCATTTGAATTATGCCATCTCTCTTTGAATGCAAGCCAGAGACTGCACAAAAAGCATGCCATTTCTCTTCGGATTCGTGTTGGTATGCAAATAAAACGGGTGAAAACGTAGTTGTCTCTCTGTGATAATTATAGACAAGTGTCGAGTGCTGCAATGATGGTCGGCCGCGCTACATTCAATACAGACAAGGGACGGAGTGGTTTGAGGCGCGTGGTTTGAGGCGCCGTGTCACGGATTGCGCGGCTCCTGCCGTCGGAGTTTCGAGTCCTCCCTCAGGCATGTGTGTGTGTGTTTTATTCGTAGCATAAGTTAATTTACGTTAGTTCCCTTAAGAATTCACAAACATTTGAACATTTGCTCACAGCACCAGGTCAATATTTTTCTCTGAAAGTGCATATAAAGTGTTGTACAAGCAGCATGGCAAATTCTGCAGATGAGCTGCTAAAAAGCCTTTTTCCAGTAGATTTTTGGTGAAGAAAGTGTGTACAAGTAGGTAGATGACTCTTTCACGTTCCTAGAATACTTCGTATGAGTGAACTATAGAAAGAGATTAAAGTTTCTCTTTAAGATTTACGTGTTGAGTATGAGATATTTTTGACCTGCAATTGATGTATCAGGGTTGTGGCCTGGTGGTCAAGCCTGCTGATTGGCAGTTTGTCAGCTTGGGTTTATTCTCACTGCTACCATTATTTTCTTTCATTTCTCGCAATGTTAAACTGTTAATTATAAAATTATTGTAGAACATTGGTAAAATTTTGCATGAGCCACCACTGGCTCCAGTATTTTAGCCACAGTACCATTTCGCTCGCTTAAGCACTGACTGTGCAAGTCGTCACTTGCTTTAATCATAAATTAATGTCTGACTGATGCTAAATGTTATCATTTCTACACAAAGAATAGTATTATTCTGCCAAAACCTTCAAATCGAGAAATACGCCCATATACATGAATTAGTGAATTAACTCATGGCACTTTTGTTGTCTATGTCTTTAGCCAGTTTCAGAACTCGATTTAGTAATCAGATTTATTAATTTAATAAGACTGACCCTTAAATTGCTGGTGTGCTTATGTATCACCACAATAAAATAAAAGCAATGATTGGTTGAAGGAGTATGAATGAGAGCAGTGCCATATTTAAGTTTACAAAAAATGGCAAGTTTCATTAATCCTTTTGTTAACTACTTACACAAAAATGGCAAATACAAATCAGAAAATAAATGATGCTTGATTGGCAAAGCACACATTGAGTTGGAAGCTATACAAGTTCTTCCCCGAACTAATCCCTTTTACAAAACAAACTGACTTTGTTTAGATGAGTCCACTATGAGGCTCAACTCTGTTCAGCTGCGACTAAGTGTACCTCAAACTACGCTCCACCCGAGAACAGGGAGCTAAGAACATCATTTAACAACCGTATGCTGGTGCAGCAATGCTTTACTCTTTGGCCTTGATTCAGGCGGCAGGAGAAAATGGCACCTGTGGGCGAGTAGTAGTGCGATGCCGCAGCTGTGATGTTCAGAGGCGTCCACGTTTATTTGCATACTACGTGGTCAGGCATTCTGATTACGAGAACGCGGGAAAGTTCCCTATCAGGGCCCTGAAATCGCGGCAGATTTCAGTGTGAGGTGTACCTGTTCGCTGGTCTGGCCAAACCAATTTGACTCTCAGGCACGCTGGTACGTGCCGTCAAACGTCAGACGACCGACTCAGGATGAATAATTTCACCCTTGTGACAGACGATACGTATGATGTCACTTGCAGTTCCAATGTCGAGTCGATCGGAAACCGCCACTGGCTCTTAGTCCACTACAAGATACAGACCACAGGTGTGACCCTCTAGAGAAAGACCTGAAGTTCTTCACTAGCGGAGGACCAGAAGACAAAGAAACAAAAGAATCACAACCACTTTCCATCAGTCCTCGGTAAAGGAGCCGAATGAGCAAAAACGACACCGCTCCCACATTGGATATACCAATCGAACTATCCTCTACTAACTAAATCTCTCTTCTTGACTGTTCAGTTGGCCTGGTAGCCAATCCAGACAGCAACAGAGTTCTCACGCTGGGGGAACAAGCCTTTGTTCTGCGTATCCTGAGAGGAGCCAATCAGCGATTCCAAATCTCCCTCGTCTGAAAAAAGGAGGCGTCGTTCTGAGCCCAAGTGTGGCCACGTTTTAGGCGAGAAAAACCTATCTAGAGGGGTCATAGTGCCTCTTTTAAGGAGAGATATGACCTTTATGGGCCGACCATTTCCAATTTCTAAAAGAAGGTTACGAACCTTCCCAGACGTCGACGCCGTAAAATATTATGTTGCTGCTGCTCGCTAAAAGAATCCGTCGACTTCCTGGCATCAGGGACGTTACAGTCTTCCCTCAACTAAACACGTGCGCAAGCCACTCTGCCCGTACCGTTCCAGCCTCTAGCATGAGAATGCATTGAGTCTTATGACCTTGAACTGTTCGGACAAAGCTTAGTTTACAGCAGTCTGTCTTTAACGGATTCCTCCATCCACTTGCCGCCAATTGGCCACCCTCATGACGGACTGCTGCCTGGCGTAGATAAAATGTTTTTGCGAACCGGCGCCCTCCTGTCCGACCGTAAGCGGAAGGAAGAGAGTGCTACGGCCAGAAGTCTCGGGGTTGGAACACTTGCATGGAGTGACATTTGCATATAGTGACAATTTCATGGGATCTGGTGTTCTTGCTGCACTAACCGGCTTTTCGCAGTTACAGGCACACTTAGAAATCTGTCAGCTGACCACAGCTGCTCGTGCGAGCTGGCTCACGCTCACACCACACCACATACAGCTCGAGGGTGGTCGATTAACGCAAACTTATTTTTGATACTGTCGTATTAATGGCAACTGACAATGAGATTCAACATACTGAGAACTGACAGTGAGCCTGTGTACCTCTTTTAATATTTTGGCGTTGTAAGGAAGATAAAGTATATCTTAAGACTGTTGAAGTCTTATGATGCCTGCCATTTCAGGACAAAATTTAAATTGACAAATTTATATTTCGTTACCATTTTATTTAAACGCTAAACATAAAAACACAGAATGTCAGTGAATACTCGTATTACTTATGCTTTTCAGTAGAGGGTCGATGTCTGGTACCACTTTTCGGTTTATGCTAATTCGAAAACAAGCTTTTCAGATGAAGTAAGCCAGTGGGCTTTTATGAGTGGATTTGATTCTCTTCAATTGCGAAAAAAAGCAGCATGTACACGTAAGTCTAAACATCGACATTATCGTAGCTGCAGAGTTTTAAAGTCGCAAAAATTTATATTGAGGAAACGGAAGTCTTCGAGACTAATTTTTCTGTCAAACTAATCACGCAAACGTTACACAGTAGGTGTATAAGTTGTTACCGTAACCGACTTTCCACACTGTCAACATAACCTGGAAATCAGTGAAACTGCGCCACACTCAGTAAGCTGAAAAGCAGTATGGGAACTTGAGCTAACTGCAGATCCATTCGTTGAGTGCTCCTTCGGAAAACAAAAATCTGTTTTCATAGTGAAAATGTTGGGAAAATTATTGAGATCCTTGTTTTTCAGGTCGGCTTCTCACTATTGATCTTCCAACTGAACGTAATCTTTTACATGGAGTCTATTGTAATGTTGTTGTAAACTGAATTTTTTTCATTTTCGTTCAAAATTTTGAAGCATATTAATAGAACACTAAGAGTATGAAGACCCCATCACATACAATAAATATATAGCCTAGGTAACCTGCACTGATATGTTGAGGTTCACGTGTCTGACCGCTTTGAAGTCCGACCATTATGCTACTTTTCGTCCCTTTCAAAGCAGCTACTTTCCATTTTAAGGCGAGACTCCACCCTAAAACTTCAAAGACAGTATTCAAATTACAAGGACATATAAGGAGTGATTGAAATATGGAAATAGGGGCTGTAGCACACCGAAAGATGCCAAAGATAAGTTTTTATTTCGATTATCATCAGACAGAACCATCTTCATTCCGAAATTAGCATAAACTCAAACTTGAGAAAACAAGTTGCAAGATTTGCAGGAAACCTGAAGCAAAACAATTGGCAGCCTGTCTTTGGAAATCAATTTCATTGCATGTTGACTCTGTAAATACGGATTTAAGGAATACGCTGAAATCCTGTTCAATACAATGCACAAGCTCCAAGGAAGCAGGTATTGTCTTACAATCAGATATCCCTAGCACTGCACTTCCTCAAGAAGACTGAGAGTAGATTTTTATTTAGAAAATTCAAGGGTAAGGCTACCCTAATCTTGACATTACCAGAAGAAACCTCATATATGCAGGAAGAGAAAATGTTATGGTGTCGGTGAATTTTAATGGGTATGAGTCTTGTAGTAACATTTATTTTCTGATAAAATGTTAAAATCTATTTTACCATAAGTTTGTTTTTCTAACTTCAGTGTCAATTTTTTTTATAAATATTAACCAGTCTGAATGAAATTTTTGCAGGAAGCAGTCTTGATGTGTTTTCATACTTCTGTGTATTAATATTATCGAATGTGTAATTTGTATATTTTATTATCATATTTATTTACCGATAATTACGGAAAACTTAAGCATGACAGTTTAAATAAACGCTGGAAACGAATTGTTAATACTTTTCATAAAATGAACACACAAAACCGTCGAAGTGTGTCTTGTGAATATACCTATAAAATCCAGCATGTGAAATTGTGTTCAGAGTACCAAAAATTGATTTTCATGAATACTATTAATATTATATTAAAATTCAAAATTCGAAAACCAGTGAAGTTATGGACTAGAAAATTTCGGTAATGCTACATCTTTACATAACAAACACGAATTTAAAATTTGATTAGTTTCTGCTAAGTAGAAGAAAATTTAAATATTTTGGTGGATTCTCCCCTTCAGCGGAGCGCCGTTCGTCCTGTATGTTCGTATCTAAGACTATGTCGAACCCATTTACGGTCATTCCTCTGAAAGCAACACATTGTTTGCACTTCTCATGCGCTACCAGTCGGCCCTGTTGCGCTAACAAACGACGTCTGACCGACCTATTTTACCGCGAGCGCTCACTACCAGGCGGCGAGCGAGCGTGGTCGCTCTTGATCGCATAGCCGGAACCTCAACAGGTCTGCTGTGGTCTAAAAAATATGTTACTAGGAACTAGTTTTAAAGTTAACGGTTGAAAAACTGCGACCAGTTACTTTTCTGTGATAATTTATTTTATCTTTACCAGTTTCATGTTGGTTAGCTCATATTCTAATGGGCAGAGTAAGTGTGGATTTCAAATGGTTCAAATGGCTCTGAACACTATGGGACTTAACATCTGAGGTCATCAGTCCCCTAGAACTTGGAACTACTTAAACCTAACTAACCTAAGGACATCACACACATCCATGACCGAGGCAGTATTCGAACCTGCGACCGTAGTGGTCGCGCGGTTCCAGACTGTAGCGCCTAGAACCGCTCGGCCACACCCGCTGGCAGTGTGGATTTAACTGCATCTCAATAGCCTGCGTTTCCGCTGCGAAGATTTTGTATTCCGTGTCCGCCCATTCAGGTTTTGATTCTAAGAACCTCTAAAAGTGTATGCTGTAATTATTCCCTAGCAAAGGCTTGGCCTTTGAGATTGTCTTGTTAGTCTTCATTATGGAATACTTTACAAATTTCTAGAGACATTTAGTCGACTCTGTGTCGTTTCCAGGGAATAGCACAAAGAGGTAAATTTATTTACAATATTTAGGAGAGTTTAAAATTTGATTTCTTTCGGCAAAGTACAAGAAAAGTTAAATTTTTGGATGGGTTATTCCCTGAAGCAGTGGGCTGTATATACTGCGTTACATTAAACTACTTTTCAAAATTTACAATTTTCTCAATCAATCTGACGTTTTCTTTTTCAACTTCTGTGCATAGGCTACACAAGTCACAAATGATTTTACGTCTGCATTAATTTGGAGTTTCTCTAAAGCCATAGCAACAATTTCGTCAGTCTTCATTGCTAACCTTTTTTTTTTTTTTCTTTTCCCATCAAAGTTTCATATTAGTCGGTCGAACTGTTGGCCGTGGTAACCTGCATCTTCTCGAAGATTTGTTACTAATGAGTAAACATTCGGATGAACTTTTGATATTAATGTATTTATTCTTCCGTTCCATGCTTCTGAGACGTTGTAAGAGCGGTAGCGCCTTCCACTGCAATTTCACATGTCGCATGGGGGTTATCGAGCCACTTCTCCAAAAAATAGTCTTGAAAGTCCTGAAGCTTTTGGTTGTCAGGCGTGCTCTCCTGTGTACACAGCCGAACATCGTCCAACACTTCCACGGAAAATGCGTTGGAGCAGAACACATTCTTATATGACAGCGTATTTCCTCGGTTTCCTTGTACGCAGGAACGTGTTTCCACAAACATTGATTAAAATGATAATTTAAACCAGTAATCTCTGTTTTAGGAAAAAAACAGTTAGCTGCTTGGACGATGACAAGTCCATTATCAGAGGTGCAGAGTGACATCCACGCACGTTGGTATTAGTAGCTTTAAAAAGTTCTAGTGTTGCACACTTTTTATTTAGCAGCAAAGCGTAAACAACTGAAATGGTGTGTGTTTCCTCTCAAGAACTGTTAAGGTCGGTGAGGCGCAAAACAACTGTCCAAACTTTTTGATGGAACTCTTGAACGTTCCCTCAGAAAGAATGATTCACAATTTGATAAACAAACTTTCCCTTTAAGCTGACAAACTCCAGTATTCTGTCATTAGGCCCCCTGTTATCATCTTCAAGTGAGAAATTGCTACCATCATTTGTCAGTAAATTTTTTTCTCTGGAAGAATTTCCCTCCAGAGTTGGTAGTATCTTGTGTAGTTCCCACGTATTTTCGCCTAATGCAATGTAACGATTGCATCGCACTTCTGTGTCATGGTAACGAAGTTTCCAAGCCGTAACCTCGATTTAAGAGCCGCCCTACTTCTTTTACGTAAACTGATCAGACTGCTGTCTCTTTTTCTTTTGCTCACTCCTTTTGACTGACAAAATGTTTCCGCATTTCATTTTCTGCTTCATCTGGAACACCAATGTGGCTACCTTCCCCTAAACAGTGTTTTTTTGGATGCTCTTTCTTTGAATTTATTGTTTTTATGTTTACAAAATACCATTAAGCCCCGTTTTTTAAAAATTTTTTATAGTCCACTTGTCACTGATGCCCGCTGTAAATCATTAAAAGCTTCCGTTTGGTAGACTCGGTGAACACAGTTATCTCGGCACTGAAATACGAAACACTACTTGCCAGTCAGAGGTAAACTGCAGTACTGAACTCTGGGAGAAAGCCACGCGTACTGCGAACTGGTGCGGTGACAGGAAACTGTGCAGGCTTCTGCAGAATCGCAGGTAGCGGCGGACATGTCGGTGCATCCTATTTCTGGAACACCCTCTCTACTACCTACAGTGTCGTGGGCTCCGTGCAAATGTCAACACGCTCCCTCTCCGCACACGTGTCACCCCGTGCAAATGCCATAAACCCAGAAGTCCCTTTGCAAGTACGATCTGCTGAGGGCTGCTTCCAAGAAATAGTCACACAACCTGGTCCCTGCGCTCAGAATTTATAGCCTTCAATCCATCTCTCTCCCGGTTCTCCTCCGCTTGTTATAAATTGATACCAGCTGACGACCCACAGTCCTCCATTTCTAAAACCAAAATGGCCTGGCTGTGCTGGTGCTGCGAACCCCTGAAAGCAAGGCGAAACTACAGCCGTAATTTTTCCCGAGGGCATGCAGTTTTACTGTATGGATAAATGATGATGGCGCCCTCTTGGGTAAAATATTCCGGGGGTAAAATAGTCCCCCATTCGGATCTCCGGGCTGGGACTACTCAGGAGGACGTCGTTATCAGGAGAAAGAAAATTGGCGTTCTACGGATCGGAGCGTGGAATGTCAGATCCCTTAATAGGGCAAGTAGGTTAAAAAATTTAAAAAGGGGAATGGATAGGTTGAAGTTAGATATAGTGAGAATTAGTAAAGTTCGGTGGCAGGAGGAACAAGATTTCTGGTCAGGTGAAGGCAGGGTTATAAATACAGAGTCAAATAGGGGTAATGAATGAAAAAGTAGAGTGCGGGTAGCTAGTACGAACAGCCTGGTGAACACATTTTTGTAGCCAAGATAGACACGAAGCCCACGCCTACCACAGTAGTACAAGCATATATGCCAACTAGCTCCGTTGTTGACGAAGTAATTGAATTATCCTTTCACAAGCTGCGACATTGTCACGAATAAAACAGTGACCCGTATACACAATAAGTTTCCTTTAATTTACGTCTATGATCACAAACTTTTTGTTAACAGATGACCAATTTCGGTCTATAATGATCATCATGAGATCTGTTAACAAACAATTTGTGACCATAGACTAAATTAAAGGAAACTAATTGAATTATGATGAGATTATATTCAGATAGTGAAGGCAGACGAAAATTTAATAGTCATTCGCGACTGGAATTCGATAGTAGGAAAAGAAAGAGAGGAAAAAGTAGTAGGTGAAAATGGAATGGGGTTAAGGAATGAAAGAGGAAACCACCTAGTAGAATTTTGCACAGAGCGTAACTTATTCATAGATAACACTTGGTTTAAGAATACTAAACCTGAAGAAACAGCAAAAAGGTTGCAATTTGAGGAGATGGGATCTGGATAAACTGAAAGAACCAGAGGCTGTAGAGAGTTTCAGAGAGAGCGTTAGGGAACGACTGACAAGAACAGTGGAAAGAGATATAGTAGAAGAAGAATAAGTAACTTTGAGAGACGAAATGGTGAAGGCAGCAGAGGATCAAGTAGATAAAAAGACGAGGGCTACAAGAAATCCAGGAGTGTCAGAAGAGATATTGAATGTAATTAGTGAAAGGAGAAAATAAAAAAATACAGTAAATGAAGCAAGCAAAAAGATATAGAAACGTCTCAGAAATAAGATCTACAGGAAGTGCAAAATGGCTAAGCAGGAATGATTAGAGGATAAATGTAAGGCTGTAGAAGCATACATCACTAGTGGTAATTTAGATGTTGCATACAAGAAAATTAAAGAGATCTTTGGAGGAAAGAGAACCACTTGTATGAATACCAAGAGCTCAGATCGAAAACCAGTACTAAGCAAAGAAGGGAAATCAGAAAGGTGGAAGTCGTATAGAGAGTGTTACAAAAAGGTACGGCCAAACTTTCAGACAACATTCCTCACACACAAATAAAGAAAAGATGTTATGTGGACATGTGTCCGGAAACGCTTAATTTCCATGTTAGAGCTCATTTTAGTTTCGTCAGTATGTACTGTACTTCCTCGATTCACCGCCATGATTTCATACGGGATACTTTACCTATGCTGCTAGAACATGTGCCTTTAGTACGACACAACATGTGGTACATGCACGATGGAGCTCCTGCACATTTCGGTCGAAATGTTCGTACGCTTCTCAACAACAGATTCGGTGACCGATGGATTGGTAGAGGCGGACCAATTGAAGAGAAGTAATAAAATGAACTCTAACTTGGAAAGTAAGCGTTTCCAGACACATGTCTACATAACATATTTTCTTTCTTTGTGTTTGAGGAATGTTTCCTGAAAGTTTGGCCGTACTTTTTTGTAACACTCTGTGTATAGGGTCTATACAAGGGCGATGTACTTGAAGGTAATATTATGGAGATGGAAGAGGACGTAGATGGAGATGAAATGGGAGACTTGATACTGCGTGAAGAGTTTGACAGAGCACTAAAAGATCTAAGTCGAAACAAGGCCCTGGGAGTAGACAATATTCCATTAGAACTACTGATAGCCTTGGGAGAGCCAGCCATGACAAAACTCTACCATCTGATGAGCAAGATGTATGAGACAGACAAAATACCCTCAGACTTCAAGAAAAATCCCAAAGAAAGCAGGTGTTGACAGGTGTGAAAATTACCGAACTATCAGTTCAATAAGTCACTTCTGCAAAATACTAACATAAATTCCTTACAGATGAATGGAAACATTGGTAGAAGCCGACCTTGGGGAAGATCAGTTAGGATTCCATAAAAGTGTTGGAGCACGTGAGGGAATACTGACCCTACGACTTATCTTAGACGATAGATTAAGGAAAGGCAAACCTACGATTCTGCCTTTGCAGACTTAGAGAAAGTTTATGACAATGTTGACTGGAATACTATCTTTCAAGTTATAAAGGTAGTAGGGGTAAAATACAGGAGCGAAAGGCTATTTACAATTTGCACAGAAACCAGATGGCAGTTGTAAAAGTCGATGGGCACTAAAGGAAAATAGTGGTTGAGAAGGGAGTGAGACAGTGTTGTAACCTATCCCCGATCTTATTTAATCTGTTCATTGAATAAGAAGTAAAGGAAACAAAAGAAAAAACGCAGTAGGAATTAAAATCCAGGGAGGAGAAATAAAAACCTTGGTGTTTACTGATGACAGTGTAATTCTTCAGAGACAGCAAAGCACGTGGAATAATAGTTGAAATGGATGGACAGTGTTTTGAAAGGAGGACATAAGATGAACATCAAAATAAGCAAAACGAAGATAATGGAATGTACTCGAATTAAATCAGGTGATGCTGATGGAATCAGATAGGCAATGCGACACTTAAAGTAGTGTTTTCAGAAAGCATTTGTATGGAGTATAGCCATGTACAGAGGTGAAACATGGACGATTAATACACTCCTGGAAATTGAAATAAGAACACCGTGAATTCATTGTCCCAGGAAGGGGAAACTTTATTGACACATTCCTGGGGTCAGATAC
Organism: Schistocerca gregaria; assembly: GCF_023897955.1. Classification (NCBI taxonomy): domain Eukaryota; kingdom Metazoa; phylum Arthropoda; class Insecta; order Orthoptera; family Acrididae; genus Schistocerca; species Schistocerca gregaria. The sequence continues at coordinate 434,118,206 of NC_064920.1, read as the reverse complement.
ATCACACGATCACACTGACAGAACCACAGGCACATAGACACAGGGAACAGAGCATGTACAATGTCGGCACTAGTACAGTGTATATCCACCTTTCGCAGCAATGCAGGCTGCTATTCTCCCATGGAGACGATCGTAGAGATGCTGGATGTAGTCCTGTGGAACGGCTTGCCATGCCATTTCCACCTGGCGCCTCAGTTGGACCAGCGTTCGTGCTGGACGTGCAGACCGCGTGAGACGACGCTTCATCCAGTCCCAAACATGCTCAATGGGGGACAGATCCGGAGATCTTGCTGGCCAGGGTAGTTGACTTACACCTTCTAGAGCACGTTGGGTGGCACGGGATACATGCGGACGTGCATTGTCCTGTTGGAACAGCAAGTTCCCTTGCCGGTCTAGGAATGGTAGAACGATGGGTTCGATGACGGTTTGGATGTACCGTGCACTATTCAGTGTCCCCTCGACGATCACCAGAGGTGTACGGCGAGTGTAGGAGATCGCTCCCCACACCATGATGCCGGGTGTTGGCCCTGTGTGCCTCGGTCGTATGCAGTCCTGATTGTGGCGCTCACCTGCACGGCGTCAAACACGCATACGACCATCATTGGCACCAAGGCAGAAGCGACTCTCATCGCTGAAGACGACACGTCTCCATTCGTCCCTCTATTCACGCCTGTCGCGACACCACTGGAGGCGGGCTGCACGATGTTGGGGCGTGAGCGGAAGACGGCCTAACGGTGTGCGGGACCGTAGCCCAGCTTCATGGAGACGGTTGCGAATGGTCCTCGCCGATAGCCCAGGAGCAACAGTGTCCCTAATTTGTTGGGAAGTGGCGGTGCGGTCCCCTACGGCACTGCGTAGGATCCTACGGTCGCGTGCATCCGTTCGTCGCTGCGGTCCGGTCCCAGGTTGACGGACACGTGCACCTTCCGCCGACCACTGGCGACAACATCGATGTACTGTGGAGACCTCACGCCCCACGTGTTGAGCAATTCGGCGGTACGTCCACCCGGCCTCCCGCATGCCCACTATACGCCCTCGCTCAAAGTCCGTCAACTGCACATACGGTTTCCGTCCACGCTGTCGCGGCATGCTACCAGTGTTAAAGACTGCGATGGAGCTCCGTATGCCACGGCAAACTGGCTGACACTGACGGCGGCGGTGCACAAATGCTGCGCAGCTAGCGCCATTCGACGGCCAACACCGCGGTTCCTGGTGTGTCTGCTGTGCCGTGCGTGTGATCACTGCTTGTACAGCCCTCTCGCAGTGTCCGGAGCAAGTATGGTGGGTCTAACACACCGGTGTCAATGTGTTCTTTTTTCCATTTCCAGGAGTGTAGTTTAAACAAGAAGAGAAAGAAGCTTTTGAAATGTGGTGCTACAGAAGAGTGCTGAAGATTAGATGGGTAGAGCAAGTAACTTACGAGGGGTCGGCCGGGGTGGCCGAGAGGTTCTAGGCGCTACAGTTTGGAAGCGCACGACCGCTACGGTCGCAGGTTCGAATCCTGCCTCGTGCATGGATGTGTGTGATGTCCTTAGGTTAGTTAGGTTTAAGTAGTTCTAAGTTCTAGGGGACTGATGACCTCAGAAGTTAAGTCCCATAGTGCTCAGAGCTATTTGAACCATTTCAACAGCATGCATTTTATTAACGTCACTGCCAAAAGCACTATTTCCGCTTCGGTTGTAACAGCCTTACATTTCGTGGATTTCATTTATTCTTCTAAGTAGATGCCTTTCCCATATAACGGGGAACTTTAGATACACGGTTCATTTGAATTCTAAGTAACCGGAAGGGAAAAGGGTTGTTACAGAGGTTACGCGACATCTTGCCGCATTCTCTATGCGTGAAGCATCGGTTGGCATGGTTCAAATGCCCCTGTGAGTCCGAGGAGTGCACCCCTCTACGCACGACGCAGGATTTGTCCATTTCCCTCGCACCGAAGATCTGCTCGCAGATACTTGCTTCGCAGTCTGCAGTAGATGTGGCAAAGGCTTTACGACAGGTTCTCACCGTATGAAAAAGTAGTTTGGTGTTAGCGTTCGATGCGCGGGCAGTTTTGCGCAGGATGGTGCTTATGTTTCGTCCATCCAGCTACAACGACCAACTAAATCTGCTCTCGCCGAACACTGCCTCTAGTATAATCACTAAATGAAATGAGACCAGTATGTTAGTACAAACGCCAAGTTTCTGGGAGGCGTAACTAAGAGGTGCATGGAAATAAAAATGATAGGAAAACCGTATAAAACAGGAAAAGGATTTCGATGTAAACAAGGCTTGAGATCCGGAAGTAATTGTTAAGATGTCAACAGCTCTCAACCATCAGACCTGGACTACGTCCAGTGAACGTGCGTATGGCGCAGTAGCAGAGCGGACTTCGAAACGCTGATGAGGATCAATGGGTGTTGCAGGTGTCGAGAGTCGAACTCGGCTATAAATGTTGGTGTGATAGCAGGGACACTTGACAGTGGCTGCAGTCTGGGCAGCGGGTACGCGCCGAACAAGCGGAATTGACAGCTTGGCCACACCCCAGAAAAAAGCACATTACTAAACGAGTCAGAGCACTTTGTAAGCTGAACACATATTTGGGAACCTTCCATGTGACCCCAAAATTGTCTTAATAAAAAATGATTAAAACTTTTCTATTGGTAAATGAATAGTTAAATTCACCACGAATCAACCCCAGTTTGATGTAGAAGTTTGATGAGAAAACTCAGTGGTAAGAAACAGAAAGAACATTGTACTCATCGCAAATTACCTGAAGCCGTGTGGTGCAGTCGGCGAAAAGGATGTGTTGCAGGGATGTGAAACCGCTGGAACGGACGCTAAGGTAGATTCACAACACAGACACAGAATGGTCGAGGGTGTCGAGAGTGGTGGACGTAAGAGTGAACAATGATGAAAGATATGCGATTGCCGTAGAAATCGTGAGATAAATAACAATTTTAGACAGAAAACTGAGGGCATCAGACAGACGTCACTAGTAGATAAGATAATTATCGAACACGTTGTATTTCAACAAAGTGGTGAACAGAGTGAAGCACTGTGGTGGCGCCTTAAAATGCATTGGATGTAATAACTGACAGCTCAGAAGGAGTAACTGTAGATTTATTATTTCTTAATCATTTACCTGCCTACCAACGTCTAGAAATAATCGACGTGCTGAACTGGGATCATTATCATTTTGAAGGTAACACAGAGCAGATTATATGTTCGTGTAGCTTAATACATCACAATACTGCTGACATCATTTTCCGAAATTTTTAGAAGATGATGTATTCTAGAGTAGTATTTCACCCTCGCAACAACATTATCCTCGCAGATTCACAGTTTTGGTTTCAGTAGGGCTGCTCTACTGACAATGCCATGTAGACGTTCACTAACCAGATTTTACGAGCATTAAATAATGCCAGTTGATATTTGCTGCTACCCACCTAAGGAATTTGGCTGTATGAATCACAGTATTCTCCTAGATAAATCGAAGTTTTATGATATTGATGGTATAGCCAACCAGTGGATGTCACATCTGATCAAAAGAATGCGAGAAGTTGTATTTGGTAATTTAACCAATGTAGTCGGTGGACAAAATCACGTATGGGGTTCCCCAGGGCTCAATCTCAGGTCCATTATTGTTTCTAACACAGGCGCAGACTCCATGGGGCCTGAGGAGGCCTGAACGCACTCAAAAATTCGTTTAAGAAAGTTGTTAGATATATTATGCTTTGTAAAATCCCAAAATTGTGTTAGATTTTTTATTTTTCTTGTTTGACGATAGTTACTTTTTTAAAACATTCAGAAATAAGTTAAAACAAATAATTATTACGGTAGTAAGGAGGTTAACTGAAAACGAGTGGTGTGTATCATGATAGGGTTACGGTGCTGCGGGCACACTTAGAATTTGTCCCGGTGCGTGAACCTTCAGGTAACGTCTAGAGCTAGCGGGCCAGCGCTGTCGCCGCGGATACATCAAAAGGACTGGGGCAAAGTACCTGGAATTCTCTGCCTCGCGTCGCCTTGATGCTTCGAGACATTATGACGTCGCAGCTATATAAAGCCCACACTGCTGTTACAGTAATTCAGTGTGGATAGTTTCGTTCAGAGCATGCTGCAGACGTGTTTAGTGTTCCGACTTTAGAGTCTAGTGGACTATTTTATGTGACTACATTTTATTCGTTTATTTTAGTCTCTTAGTGTATTATGTAATAAGTTTTCAATAAATAAATTTGCTACCAGAAACGTGCGCTTGGAAGTTAATGATACTGCAAGTCAACTTCCAACAATTACTGTGTCGTCAGTTGCTTCGTCGTCTTCAGACGAGAACTGTTCACAGCCTGGACAGAAACATCTATTACAATTTTCTTAAATAAAAAAAAGAAGATGCATTTACTTCCGTAGGGTTTTGTAACTGGAAAAAGGCTTTGAAAAAATTCCGTCTTCATGAAAATATGTTTACGTATAAAGAAGGTGTTCTGAAACTAAATTCTATCGCTAACCGAATCTAAATGACTGATTACTTTTTCCGTGTACTTTAACGGAAGGATAATCTCCTGGGTTGAAAACAGTGCCAGGTGGTTCTTCATTTCCTTAAAATTCTTGGTCTTCTTCCGAAGAAACACTCACGATTACTATTTTGATACACCCCATAAATTATGAAAACGTAACGGTACATTTTCTATTAGCCGAAACACGAGCTAGGTTTCAGAGTACTTTGAAACTGAACTTTTGGTTAATGAAATGGACTTGCAGAATTTGTCTATCATTTATTTAACTTAAAACAACGCATTTTAGATTAATACATTTCAGATTAAGTTTGAAGTAAGTAAATTCAGCATTACATACGATATTCGTCGCAGAGGGAACTAAAACACCAACTGATAGTGTCACCAATCTTGAAAAATCACAATTTCCATGTTAGAGTGGTTCGCTGGCAACACACACGTACAACTCTTTGAAATGATATTCCAATTTGCCTTTTGACAAGACAGAATAGAACATTCTTTGGAAGTATCTTTGGCCGAGCGGTTCGAGGTGCTTCAGTCAGGAACCCCACGGCTGCTACAGTCACAGGTTCGAATCCTGCCTTTGGCATGGATGTGTGTGAAGTCCTTCGATTAGATCGCTTTACGTAGTTCTAAGTCAAGGGGTCTGATGACTTCATACGTTAAGCCCCATAGTGCTTAGAGCCATTTAAACTGGTTTGAAGTTTCTTTTATGTTCACCCCATTGTTTCTGTTCACCCGAGTTTGCGGTACCTAAAGAATATTGACATCTTTTTGGACCTGAAGATGATTTGTGCGAGTGAAACCGTTGGTCAATACCTACAGGCTAGGTTTCAGAGTACTTTTAAACTGAACTTTTGGTTAATGATATGGAATTGCAAAATTTGTCTATCATTTATTTAAATTAAAACAACACAATTTAGATTAATACATTTCAGATTTAGTTTGAAGCATGCAAATTCAAGATTCCGATGTTCGATGCAGAGAGATCCAAAACACCAACTGATTGTGTCACGAACCTTGAAAATCACAATTTCCCTGTTAGACTGGTTTGCTGGCAACATACACTTATAACTCTTTGAAATGGTATTCCCATTTGTCTTCTGACAAGATAGCATAGAGCATTTTTTGGAAGTATCTTTGGTCGAGCGGTTCTAGGCGCTTCAGTCCGGAACCCCGCGGCTACTACAGTCGCAGGCTCGAATCCTGCCTTTGGCATGAATGTGTGTGAAGTCCTTAGTTTAGTTCGGTTTACGTAGTTCTAAGTCTAGGGGTCTGATGACCTCACATGTTAAGTCCCATAGTGCTTAGAGCCATTTAAACTGGTTTGAAGTTTCTTTTATGTTCACCCCATTGTTTCTGTTCACCCGAGTTTGACATCTTTTTGGACCTGAAGTTGATTTGTGTGAGCGAAACCGTTGGTCAATACTTTTTTTTTTCCTCATGCTGTAGCTCCTCCTGGTAATACCGACGTTGATGAAGCTACTGTACGGCGCTCTCCGCGCGAGTTACGTGCAGCCTGCAGGCTGTCCAGGCTCTCCAGAGGTGTGGGCTCGGCGACTGCAGTGCTGTGAGCTGTTTAGTTAAACACGAATTTGCGGCGGAATTCGAGTTGCGATGCGAGAAGTCGTTGCCGGGCGTCGGGTCGGGTCCCGCCCTTGGGGCGTGATGTATGCGGCGGCGCGTTACGCCGCCATCAGTCTTGGGCGCACCTGGTGCGCCTGACGGCAGCAGCGCCGCGTGGTGTGGTGTCGGTGCGGCAGCCTTATTACGAGGCGGCTCCTACCGGCACGCCTGCCAAGCGTCACCCCTCTTTATCCTTGGGCGCAGTGTGATGAGATGATCGATCATCGTGACCTGCGCGCGATCGTGCATTGCTTAAGCAACTCACGTTCGGGAGGAGCGGCCTCCAGATCCCCGCCCACCCATCCTCATTTCCCTAAATGGCTGCAGGCGAAGGAAAAGCGGCAAAGGGAAGGGATTGTCTTCCTTTACGGCGATAAACTTCTCCGTCCGAGCGCTCGGTCTCTCAAGACCTGCTAAGCAACGTGTAGGTATTACCGAACAGGTGATTATGGAGGCTGTGGCTGAAGCTGTTTAACTTCGAATAACAGATGTACTGACGGAAAAAGTCGGAGCACAAAAATAATTAACTTAGACTAATGAAATTTCGAAAATACATTGCTCTAGATAACATACTTAAGTGATAATCATTGCAAGGCCACAGGCCAATGTAAGCGTAAGGTGAGTCACCGAAAAAATGAAATACTGGTACATTAATAATCCGTGAAACCGACAGAATGTGCAAGTGCGAGTTGTCAGGGTGGAGAAGAGTTTGATGATATGCGGATTTAATATTACAACGAGATTCGTTATACATCAGAACATAAATGCACATGATTGTCCACACACACAGTAGGTTAAACGGTAGGGTATACTGAAATATTATGAGAATAAGAGTTGGCTCGAGAACAAGGGGCTCCTATCCACTGTGATCCAATAGATTGACGATAATGACTGGAGGTCCTAATGAATCAAATATTAATCTCCCGACTATATAGCAGTATCGTAATTAGTAGTGAGAGCTCAAATGGGATCACATGGAGAAACAAGCAAGGTGGACTTGTAGCAAAGCGAGCGCCCGTGCTGCTGAGGGATTCAGTATAAAATTGATAAGGTCCTACAATACCGGAGCTGCAAAATACTGTACCAGTACTGAAATGTGCAGCACGTCGTCGGTAGGCAGCGACCTGGTGATGTAGGCGCCGACTTCTGCCGTGCAACAACTCTGTGTCAACCCCTGGCTGCGAAGGCTGTCCGAGAATTTTAAGTTCTTCCAAGTCGCAAGACTGTCCGACTCCGACGAAGATCAGATCCCGAAACCCTCTGTGATGCAAGAGCGAGGCCAGCATTGCTCAACTCCCTACTCTCTTCGAAACCGCGAATCAGCATTCAGTTCTGATTCCAAAATTCTCTCACACTGTCTCAGAATATCATTCGCGCCAATAGCTACCGTTCCCTCCAATTTCGAGCAGGGCTTTGTGAAGTCAACTAGCCTCAGTTTAAGTTGACCAATCATGGCTCTGCTATTCAGCTGAGGGCACTGAATTGCCGTTTGACCGGCTACGAAAAGAATATGCCTACCCCACCGGCCATCCGGCGCCAGACAGTCGCACCCAGCAGGGCACAGTTTACAAGTATTCTCAAAATCAAGAGGACAACGCAGTCAGTCGGTGCCTGGAATCTTCGTTCCGGACGCGCCGGAATGGTAAACACGGCGACACTCAGACGTCTCGCAGGTCGTTTCGCCCTGTATACAATAGGAGAAACTCGACCGACGTCAGTCGTTCTGCCAGGCGCTTAAGCCTATTGTACGAACCCCCAGAATACAGGGAAGTGCAGCCCCCAACCGGAAATGCCAAGTGCCGAGTCCTCCAATGCTTGCCTCGCACAGGCCACGCAGGGAAGTAACCCAATATGTATAGCAATCAAATGAAAAGTATTTTTTGAGCTCTCAGTACAAATACCCTCATTACAATAACCTTATTCGGTCTGTTACTACCGTGCAATGACATAGAAGATGAATTAAATTGATGAAAATGAAAGAAGACATCCAAAAGAGGGCATGGAACCTCTCACAAGCTTCCAAACGTGCATGCTTTGTGCTGTGCAGGTGCTGGATGTCAGTTTGTGGGATGGAATTTCAAGCCTGTTGCACTTTGTCGCTCGGTACAGAGACGGTTAATGCTGTTTGTCGATGACACTGGAGTGGTCGTCCGATAATGTCCATGTGCTCGATTGGGGACAGATCTGGTGATTGAGCAGGCCAAGGCTACGTGTCGACAAAATGTAGGGTTACAACAGCGGTATGTGGGCGTGCGTTATTCTGTTGGAAAACACTCCTTGGAATGCTGTTCATGAATGTCAGCACAGTAGAATGAACCACCTGATCAACGTACCACGAGAGTGCTCCTGATATCATGCGAAATCGCTTCCCAGACAATAACACTGGGTGTAGGTCCAGTGTGTATAGCACGCAGGCATGTTGATTGCAGGCTCTCAACATACGACCACCACTGGACCCGAGGCAGAACGAGATTTAGTCAGAGAAAGCAACATTGCCCTCAAATGAGCCTTGGTACAGGCGACCGTTACCAGCAATCTTTCTACAATATCGCAGATGGAACATCAAGCTTCTAGTAGCCCTTTTACACGACGTCGTTCAAATTCAGTGAGGTGTTGATAATGGCGTCTTTGTCACCTTAAAGGCATTCTTGATTAGCATTAACTCACTACCTCCAGCCTCAAAGGTAACTAACGCTCAAGACCGTTGCAGTGTGTCTCTAAAGCAAACCTTACTGGTATCTTTATAGTGGTGCTACTAGCTCGACGCTTATGCGACCGGCATGAAATCTAGACTTCATCTTTCGGATATATAAACACGCCTACTAACATTCGTTTATTTCGTAAAACTGCTTCTCGCTGTTGCAATCTTTTTTTTTTCGTCAGTGTATAGAGATACTCCTACCTTTGCAAGATGAAAAACTGGTGTTTATAAAAGAGATACAACACTTTGAAGCTCTTAAGATACAAACGCCCCATCTGTGTTGCATGTACTTTGCACACTGCCTTCTAGTAAAGTTTTCTGTATTTTCAAATTAAATTAACAACTACTTATACAATAGTGTTTCAACAACAGACAAGCGTTCAAATGAAAGCCATCGAGGAGTGCTTTCATTTGACTTCAGCAACAGCTGACTACTACGGATATACGCAAATAGCCCCCAGAGGCCACAGATTAGAGCATTAGCTGTAAAGAATTTGACGATCAGATTAACTTCACCACACAAACAAGCAAGAGCATCTGATGCATGTGGGACACTTTTAGAGAAAGGTATTGCGATATTCATGCTTTCATTGGTTTCATTGGTCTCGTACCACTGGAAATTTGTTATTTAAACAATTACCGTACTTAAAAACGGCGCAAGATGCCAAAAAAAGTGGTTGTGCCAATGAGATTAGCAGTAAAAGCAGTGTGGATTAATGTGGCACACATATTCTTTATGATAGTATACTACGCAAATTTACACTTAAGAATTCAAGTTAGAAGTTTTAATTGTAACAGCATAATTGACGTATTCATTTGACCAGAGCATCAGTATGCAATAAACGATTGTATTAAGCGAGACACACGCGTTCACTGCGCTGAGTCGGCAACTTTGTGAAATCAGACAAATATTCCTATGACTGTATGAAACAAGCATTACACATGGAGTGATGATGTAATTGAGGTGGTTAGCAGATTAGGCCCGTATGCGATGTCGTTGTCGGCCACACACACCGCGAGGAACTCCAGGCTCTTACGAATTCCCTAACTGCACAGTAAGAACAAATATCATAAACTGGCGCAGCTACAAAACTGACACGTGAGGCTGGTCAATGATTTTAGATCAAACTTTACTGCCTTGAGGTTGGCTGAACTTTTTCTCTCACGCACCCCATTTTTTCCCCTCAAGCAGGACAATTGTCATAGCCAGGGTGAGCAATGTACAGTGTGCGGAAGTTTGTAGAGACAGCAAATTCATTTGCATTTCATCCATAATTTTTGATAGATTCAGTTTGATCTTGAGCACTTCAGAGAATGCTTGCCTGTCTGAATCAGTGCGTTGAAAATAACAACGCACTGACTTTAAAAACAATGAACTAACGCGATAACTCGAAAGGTACTGAACATTAGTTCATCTTCTCGACAACTTGATTCTGAGCCAATGAACCATGAGATTTCCTAATTACGTGAAATTGCATATCTACCTAAAGTATGGCCGAAATAAAACTGAGTTACTATGTTTGTTCGAGTCCTGTTATGTTTTACAATGTGTTTCATCCCCGTCTTTTCTTTTTTTCATTAGAAACGTAAAAAAAAGTCGCAGTGCCATAATTTCTGTAATCGTAAGTTACTTCTACGGCTGTGTTAGATACGATCTGTTTAAAAAATTCACATGGGACGGAATGAGAAGTCAGCTTTATTTAATATCAGGATGCATATGCGATGAAGTGACTTGAGTTTGAAATACGACAACCACAGTTAAATTACAACAAATAAATTCGCTGTGACTCAGTTGCAATATGAGCTGAGTCCTGTCAACAGGTAATGCATAAATTAAGTTGATTGATGTATCCTTCCCCCTGCACGCCCCCCTCCCCCCCCCCCTCCCTCGTGAACCATGAACCTTGCTTGACGTTGCTGGGAGGCTTGAGTGCCTAAGCGATACAGATAGCCGTACTGTAGGTGCAACCACAACGGAGGGGTATCTGTTGACAGGCGAGACAAACGTGTGGTTCCTGAAGAGGAGCAGCAGCCTTTTCAGTGGTTGCAGGGGGCAACAGTCTGGATGATTGAATGAACTGGCCTTGCAACATCTACCAAAATAGCACTGTTGTGGTGGTACTGCAAACGGCTAAAAGCAAGGGGAAACTACAGCCGTCATTATTCCCGATGGCATGCAGCTTTACTGCATGGTTAAATGATGATGACATCCACTCGGGTAAAATATTCCGAGGTAAAATAGCCCCACATTCGGATCTCCGGGTGGGGACTACTCAGGAGAACGTCACTGTCAGGAGAAACAAAAATAGCCTCTTACGGATCGGAATGTAGAATGTTAGATTCCTTAATTTCGAAGGTAGGCTAGAAAATTTAAAAAGGGAAATGGATATAATGAAGTTAGATATCGGGAATTAGCAAGTTCTGTAACAGGAGGAACAAGACTTCTGGTCAGGTGAATACAGGGTTGTTAATACACACAATAGTATAAGTTTATATGGCAACTAACACAGCAGATGACGAAGAGATTGAAGAAATGTGTTATTCAGATAGTTAAGGGAGGCGAAAATTTAATAGTCGTTAGCGACTGCAATTCGGCAGTACGAAAGGGAAGAGAAGAAAGAGTAGTAGGAGAAGATAGACTTGGGGTAAGGAATCGAAGAGGAGAGCGCCGGTAGAATTTTGCACGGAGCATAACTTGTTCATGGCTAATACCTAGTTTGAGAGTAATGAAAGAGGGTTGTATATGTGGAAGAAGCCTGGAGATACTGGTAGGTTTCAGATAGAGTATGTAATGGGAAGACAGAAATTTAGGAACCAGGTTTTAAATTGCAGCACATTTCCAGGGGCAGATGTGGACTCTGACCACAATTTATTGGTTATGAACTATAAACTAAAACTGAAGAAACAGCAAAAAGGTTGGAATTTGAGGAGATGGGATCTGGATAAACTGAAAGAACCAGAGGCTGTAGAGAGATTCAGAGAGAGCATTATGGAACGACTGACAAGAACAGCGGAAAAAGTTGTAGTAGAAGAAGAATGGGTAACTTTGAGAGATGAAATAGTGAAGGCAGCAGAGGATCAAGAAGGTATAAAGACGAGGGCTAGTAGAAATCCATGGGTAACAGAAGAGATATTGATCTTAACTGATAAAATGAGGAAATATAAATTTTTTATTTCTTCTTCTGTTTCTCCTATTTTTTTTCCTTCTCTAAACTATTTTTGCATTCGTCTTTAAAAGATGTAATGCTATTCAAATATTCTAGTTTTCTTTCTTGTATACTTAAATTTTCTAATTCTTGTTCTCCCATTTTAGTAGAGTGTATATATATATCGTTGACTTGTTTAATTTCTTTAATGGAATATGGATGAATATTGTGGGAAATAGATATTCTTTTTCTAGATACAAATGGTAAAATATTATTTGTTTTTATTAGTCCCAATTCTTCGATATTTATTTCTGTCGGTATTATAGAAAACAAGCTATTGGATTTAAAGAAATATGTCACTCCAGATTTTACAAAACATGTTTGTTTTACAGAAATTACATTCTCTGTATCTTCAAAGATTTATATGCAGTTAATAAGTAATAAGTTAAAACTAAATGCAGATAAAACAAATTTAACTAACTTTTCTCTTTCTTCTTTATTAACTATTTTACTTTTTATTTGTATGCCTGTCAGTTTTCTCATATTTTTGTTCCCCTAGTAAACATATTGAAAGAGATTGTTGTAAATAATGCAACAACTGTTTTGTAAAGTATCCATTAATTTTTGTCACATTTTAGCTAGTGGAGCAGTATAAAAAGGAGATTTATCGAAATATTTGCTGTTGTTTGTTATTGATTCTAAACAGTCTGTTAATGGCTCGAATTCTTGTTCTTGTTGATATTTGTATCAAGATTATTATTATTTATATTTTCTGTAGGTAACCATAAGTCAAATCTTTCGTTAGTGGTTTTTCCTTAATTTCCCAAGATTTCAATTACAGAAATATCTTTTTGTTTGTAGTAGGCATTTTATTTCCAACTTCCATTTATAGTGGAAAAAATTTTAAAAGGTTTGTGGGAAAATAGTTACAATTAGAGACGCAAAATTATTAATAAAAGACCTAAAATTAAATTGTTTTAAAAATTAGTTGAAATTGGGGTAGCTGAAACCATAGGGATATGATTTAATTACCTATACGAAGAACTAAAGCTTTGAGTTTTTATCTTCTATACCTTTATGAAAATATTTTAAAAGGAAATAAAACAAGAAATTAAATATCTTTAATTTCTCCAATTTTCCATTCATTAATTTTAGTAAACTTTTTAAGTTAGCCTTTTATATTGCAAATCATAAGTTAAATTCTTTTTACCTTACATAATAACATATGCAATAGTATCATTTGGAATATTCTTGTTAAAGAATGCACATAAATTCAATGTTGTTTTTTGAGTAGTTAAGACATTCATTCTTCAAGTGATATTAATTACATGAATAGGATAATTTTGAATAAAATTAAAAGGACTTACATATAAATCTTTATTTTATTGCTTTATTCTATTAAAATCTCAAAAAGATTCATAAGCTTTTAAGTAGTTATTTGGTTGATAAAGATTCCACAGTTCCTGAGGAAAAACTTCATTTCTTCCATTTTTGACACTGGTATTTCATAATTTAACATGATCGATTAAAGAAGAATGAAGTAATTGATTATTCTTTCGATTAGTTGGGAAAACTAAGAAAACAAAGTAAGGCATGCCAAATAGATAAGAATATCACAACGCTATGCTTTCAATTACTAAACTACTTTTTGAAAACAATTTAATTTTATAATGAAAATGAGGACAACAAAAAAATGGTTAATAGAAAATGGTCAAAAATGGTCAAAAAGAAAATGGTCGAGAAGGAACTGGAGAACAAAAAATGGGCAACAAAAAATAGACAGCAAAAAATGGACAACGACAAGTGGACATAAAAATTGACATAAGAAAATGGCCAACAAAGAAATGGGCACTAAAAAATGTCGACGTTCGATGTTAACGATTTTATGTCTTAATTTAATGTCTAATATTGGTTTGTTTAATGTCAAAAGTTTGTTTGTTTAACATCTAACGTTTATTAGTTTAATGTCTAACGTTTGTTTAATGTTCGGTTCGTGAAAGCATTTTGTGTTCTCCATTTTTGTCCGCTTTTTATCAATTTTTTTGTTGGCGTTTTTTGTTGTCAAACCCACATGGAGGCTTACCGGAACTCGGTTCTTCCTGCGAAATATTCGCGACTGAAACAAGAGAGGGAAATGCAAAAGGTTGCTTGCAGAATTTAGAGACAGATGCAGGCTGTAACGACTGTGATGTCGTGATCACGTGAGGCACCATTCTGGTGATGAGAGCCAGTTTCTCTCGCGGCCGATTCCAAATAATGGTTTCGTCCCGACCCAAGTACGATGATGGACGGTATCAGGAATTTGACGAGCATGCTCTGTGCAACATTGGCTCAGTCGCGCCTAGGCACGCTACATACCACATTGCCTGTACAAAAGAGGACATCAATCGATAGAGGACGTTGCTCCACACCATGGGGAAATCGCGCTGTGGGCACTTACTTTCCACATGGGGCGATGAGTGAGCGTGAAACAAAGGATTGTATGTGAACGACATAAATGGCGAAGCACTTAGTGGCGCAGATGGTTCCAGACTTGATACTAGATGACAACGTATTTTGGTACAACGTTAGCAGCGACGTCTGGAGGCACCGATAGACTTCATGATGGATGGATTCATAGATATATTTAGTTCCATTGATGATTTTATATGTCCTTTTGTGGAGAATCGATGTGCAGAGTGTTCCTGAATTTTTGAGTTTAAGTCCCCCTAGTTTGTTGCTCTATCTAGGCATGACTATCGTCAACATTTCCCGCAGAAGCTATGTTAAGGGTTCGGTTCCCCACCAGGCAAACAGTTTTACACTGCCAGGAAATTTCGAAACAGGGCACACAGCGCTGCAGAGTGGAAGTGTCATTCTGGAAACGGTTTGATTCCTTATTCTACATCTCGGCAGCAGATTCAGAACAAACCGTCACTCTGTCTCTCCTTTCCATGTAAGACTGGACCATGGAAATATTATAACTGAATTTCTCTCTTGTGCCACCCTCTACATCTCAGAGAAGCATTTGCAGCCTGCGTCCTCAATTACGTGCTCGATGTATTCCAATCTTTGTGTTTTTTTCTACAGTTTTGCCCTCTACAGTTCCCTCTACTACCATGGAAGTCATTCCCTCACATCTTAACAGATGTCCTATCATTCTGTTCGTTCTTCTTGTCAGTGTTTTCCACTCATTCTTTTCCTTTCCGATTCTGTGCAGCACCTCCTCACTCCTTACCTTATGTCCTCCTAATTTTCAACATTGTCTGTAGCACCACATCGCAAATGCTCCGAGTCTCTGTTCCGGTTTTCCCACAGTCCGTGTTTCATTACCATACAATGCTGTGCTGCAAAAGTACATTATACGTAATTTGTTTCTCAAACTGAGGCCTATGTTTGATAAGAGTAGACTTCTCTTGAGCAGGAATGCCCTTTTTGCCAGTACTAGTCTTCTTTTGATGTTCTCCTTGCTCTGGCCGTGGTTCTTTATTTTGCTGCCTAGGTAGCAGGATTCTTTAACTTCATTTACTTCGTGCGCATCAGTTCTGAAATTAAGTTTCTCGCTGTTCTCATTTCTACTGCTTCTCATTACTTTTGTCTTTCTTCGGATTACTCTCGATCCATATTGCGTACTCATTAGACTATTCTTTCCAGTCACCAGATCTCTTCACTTTAAGTCAGTATAGTAATCTCATCAGCTAATCGTATCACTGACATGTTTTCACCTTAACTTTTAATCCCACTCCTAAACTTTTCTTTTTTATTTCCATCATTGCTTATTCGATACATAGATTGAACAGTAGTGCCCTGTCTCACACCCTTTGAAATTCGAGTACTTTGTTCTTGCTCGTTCACTCTTATTATTCGCTCTTGGCTCTTGAACATACTGCACAAGACCCGTATCTTCCTATAGCTTACCCCAATTTTTCTCAGAATTTGGCACCATTTTACACTGTCGAACACTTTTCCAGGTAGGCAAATCCTATGAACATGTCTTGATTTTTCTTTAGTCTTTTGTAATTCGAAGTTGTTCCACTGTACTTGTTTCTTATTCTCATTCCTCTCTTGAGAACGTTATGTGTAAACCAGAAGCTTTGGTGAGAAGTTTGTGTCTATCGATGAGTCGGTGTCTGTCTTTCTAATTTAATCAATTGACACTTATAGACAGTTAACTTCACCATTATATTTCCCATTTCTGCTACCTTATCTCCTGAATTACAAATGCAATTGGTTATTCGTACTTTTTGCTGTTTGTGGCCTATAAAACTGATGAGAATTTCCTGTAAATCCTTTTTTTTTAAATCCTAGATGATCCAGTTGACAATTTTTTATTTAGTTATAAATTTATCATGGGATGGGTTTCTTCTTCTTATTTAGTACATAAATTTTTAAAGATATTGTACTAAGTAATGCATTGTATATCTATCACTGAAGGTAGAACACCGTAGATTTGTTGGACGGTGTCATGTTCCTCTTCAATTTCTTCTACACGACTTCTGTGGGGATGTTCTTTAGCATCTTTTGATCTCCACAGTTAGCTGTAAATCATATATCACTAACACTTTTTGTAATTGTCAGAAGTCTGTGAGGATTACCCAAAGCTGAGTTGGTACTGAAAATCGGTGACACTCGAAGGCCTAAGGCGCCACATTATGATGTAATATTCTAAACTGTTAGTCACTTTTTCCCTGTATTTTGAAGTGCGTCTTCCATCTATTGAGCGTTTTGGTGCTTCCCGACATTTTCTTATTTCTGATGCTTAATTTCGTTTCCCTTTCGTCTAGGTTAAGTATCTTTCTAATTTATAACTGTACAATGATAGTTTTCACATCCTTAACCACGCATCTCACCCGGTGCGATATTTGTTCAGAAATAACCATCATGATCTCCACCACAGCAAATCTAATGGTTCTATTTTCTTTTATTCCGTTCAGAAACTTCTTCCTAATAAACACATTTTCAACAACTGCTTAATTTCACAATTTTTTCTTCAATTACTTTCTTTCTTTTTGTATAATGACACTTTTTGTTGTAAGATTGGTTGGGGGTTACCGAGAGATGAGTTCACGTTGAAAAACAGTGACACACGAAACTCTAAGACGCCAGATGATGGTGTAATGGTTTGGACTCATTGGAGGGTTCTGTAAATATCCTCATTACACGAAATGTTTGCCATAACAACTTGCAACACTAATTCTGACAGTTAACAGTTTGATTGCTTTCTGGTAACGACAGTAAGGAAGAAAGATTAGGTTTTTAATGCCCTGTAGACAACGAAGTCATTAGAGATGGATAAACTGTCTGAAGAAGGATGATGAAAGGATTCAAAAGAACTGTCCCGCTACTTGCCTCAAGAAATTTAAGAAATTCACCCAAAGAAACTATTCTTGAAATTCAAGCCAGCAATGAAACCTTGGTTCATCCGACCGCAAATCTATTGCTTCAATAACTGTTCAACACCTTGCAATGTTAAAGATGAAATTTTCTTTATAGGCACTACACAAATTTTTGTGGAAGTCTTGTTTCATAAAGTGTAGTATAGTAGAGGAATCGGAACACTATCTTCAAAACAAGTGTAATTTCGATGCAAACTGACACAAATCCTTCATATCCAGAAGGTACAGAATGAGCTAATACGGTGAATTCTCTTCGTGGAAAGACAGAGCTTCTGTTTTCTTAATGAATTGCTATTCATTGCGGCAACTCTCTTTTCCGTTTTAGGTATGCTCAGAAGACGAGGAGAACTTTTAAGGTCACGTAAACGGTTGCCGCCTTGGACCTTTCATAACAGAAGCACCATTTTATGCAGGCTTGGAACGCGTTCACGGAATCTTAACGCGCTTTCTTCCTAACGCGGAGCACGATAGAAACATATAAATTCTCCAACGTGAATAAGGAACGTGCCAGATAGGAAACCGTTAGCATCGTTAATGCTGGGAGAGACTTATAGCCACTCAGATAAACTGCTTTTAACGTCTTTGCCCACGAAACACTGATGAATGTATTGTGGTCCAACGAAGTCACGATTAAAGTAAGTAAGCCATTAAAATGTGATGTATTCATTACGTCACGAATTTCACTGGACGTATAACATTTCCAGAAACAGTATTTCCTTCTCCTCTTTGATTTATGATGAACAGTAAAATGCAGTATAGCTGATGGTTTCCTACATTGGAGAACGTGCAAGCTAAATCATTGCATAGAAAACAGGTGACACGAGGAAACGGAATGGTTTGTTATTTATGTCAATACTCAGTCAAATCGGCAATGAGATTGTATTTATATTGTTGCTCTGTGACTGATAAGAATAATAAACATAGATTTTTCCATGTATTTATCATTTTTGAATTTGATTTACTACTTTTTAGCACCCTTCTGCTGCCATTTGCATACCAGTCCATAAATAAATTGATTTATTACAGTATGATCTAAATGTGTCAGTGTTGCCAATATATTTCATCCAGCTTTTAAAATCAATATTGTACAGCTCATGAACGTCATTCGATCATAAATTGATTTTACCATGATATTTGACAAAAAATTGGAATCAATCAACATTTTATCTGACTAAATCACAGACACTGCTAGGTCCACAACTGAAACAACAGAATCATTTGTGTCCAACTTCTGACTTAGGTTGTTGTATACAACTTGATGTGGATGACTTTTTAATCTTATACAGGTTGGGGAATTTGTTGTTTTGGTCTATTTATTATCTCATTTGGAAATTATGCTTTTAAATGCATCAAACTGATCTCACACAGTTTAATTACGACATGCACATTGGTGCAGCATTGTAAGTGATTATGTAAAGTTAGTGTGTAATATCTCCAAGAATGTCATTTATAACTGTTTTTATTGAGACAACATTCATATATTTTTTATATAGTTGATAAACCAATTCCAGTCAGTCTTTGCATGTTTTACTAATAATTTTCTTTGGAGAGCCCTGATGAAAGGTATACCAAATGACAGAATACAAGATAATATCATTTATTTGCTGTATTTGCTCTCCATATACTACATAACGCTTCTCTCTAACAACAGAAAATAACTGAATCATTCCCTAAAACCATTTCCTTAAAAAACTTCAGCCAAACATAAATCTAGACTACACACGTCATACATAAAAACTCAGTATGTGGAAGGACCTCGTTTCTGCCTTCATTGTCAACGTATAGTAGCTCAATTTGGCAAAATAGTTCGCACATTTAAATTCAGATAAGGAGGGAAAATCATCTCAATTGTGGAGAAAAAAGGGAATTAAAAAAAATTACAAAAGGTCCATAGAATCACTTGGAACATATGCAAAAAAATGATCAACAACCCAGAGTGCAAATTTAAGACACTACAACACAGCAACCAAACTGTAAACATTATACACGTGGGAAAGAAATCTTGATATCTGGTGTCTGAATAATTCAAGAGAACATAAAGCAAGACAGAAAGATCCTAAGGAAAATTTTGGCCTGGTCTGAGTACGTGGAATTTGAATGACAATGGAACTTCACAAAACATTCAATTCTTTGGCACTTTCAGGGCACGACGATTCAGATCGAAGTCACATTCTTAGAATGAATGATGACAGGTTGACCAAGAGAATATTAAGGAGATAACGAAAAATTGTCTACTCGAAACTGAAATGGTACAGACTGAAATGGTACTGGTACTGGTGAAATGGTACAGACTAAATCTGCCTTCAGAATATTTGCTGGGAACCTCTACTTTTGCTCGATAAGAAGTCGTGATGAGAATGGAAGAGAAACTTCTGGAAGAAAATGAAGAGAAATTAGGAGAAGAAAAAATAAAACACCTTAGCCTATAAGTTGGGGCATAAAGATTCTTAGGTTATTTTCTTGGGGATTGGGTAATTATTACGTTGAGACAAATGAAACATCATATGCAAATGGATTGCAGCATCCAGTTACCTGGTGGCTGTTGGTTTGTTGATGAAACGGGTGGTTTTCTCACTGTGTGCAGGAAAAAAGAGCGTCTAGAGACAGTAGCTGTTTTGTGCATGGTGTATGAAGCTGGAGTATACACGAATGAAGCTTCTGTTATTATTGATTGCGATACTCAAGCTCATAATCAAAGTCTTAGGTGATCTCCAGGAGAAGTCATCCACCAGAACACAGCAGAAGTCTGTCACATTTGGAGGAAGAGAAATGTGCCCTGCAGCAAGCGTATGAGAGAAATATATCTTTGAGACTCTTCACTTTTTCCAAGCGGATGTTTGGAAGTATCCTCATTTAGACATGTACTAGTCATTTGGCGTGTCTGAAGTAATTTCCTTCATGGTGTCCTTGTTCACCTTTGGCAGTCTTTTAAATTCCTCTCTGAGTTTGTTCTTCCTTTTGATTGAGTAGTTATTCTGTTGAGTCTAAACATACAAATTAAACTGCCAGACAAAGAAACTGAAACACCGGGAAGGGTTGAAAGGATATGTGATGTTATTTTTGTATGGTTACGAAACTGAGTCAAATTCACACAGCACTTTTCATTGGTAGCTCACTCTTCTGCGTGACGTTGCACCACCTATGACATGAATGCATGCTCAGATTCGGTTGGGAAGGGCGTCAAAGGCGTTGTACACCCTCCTGGGATCGCAATCGTTGTGTAGGGGTAGCGTCTTTGACTGCTAATCAAAACGTGCTGGTTCTTGGGTTGAAACATCTCCACTGCTTATTTGACTAAAATTGTCATCAATGGTGGCCGAAGATTTCTCATCTAAGAGGTTGCCCTCGTTTTGCCAACGACCTTGTCAAAGGAGGCGGAGGTTTGGGTAGAGGTTCAGGGCACTATCTTGTTCCTGTAGTGAGAAACTACCCCTGAAAGGTGGAAGAGTCAGCAATGATCAACGGCAAGATGATGCAGAAGGTAATGGAAACCACTGCGTTAAAAACATGTACACTGAGCTGACAGAAGTCACAGGATACCTCCCAATATCGCGTCGGGCCTGCTTTTGCCCAGTGTAGTGAAGCAACTCTTCATGGCACGGATTCAAAAAGTCTGAAGTCTTCTGCGGAATACTGAACCTTGTTGCCTCTATAGCCATCCATAACTGCAAAAGTGTTGCCGATGCTGGATTTTGTGCGCGAACTGACCTTTCGATTATGTCCCATGAATGTTCGGTGGGATTCATGTCGGCCGATCTGAGTGGCGAAATCATTCGCTCATACAATCAGAATGTTCTTCAAAACAGTGGCGAACAATTGGTGGTGACAATTCCATCATTTTCCAAACTGATGGAGAACAGCAATCAGTCGTCACTTTCTTTCAGGTTTTATTAAAGCAAATCTTGATTTCGGTTAGTAACTAGCCGTTATCTGTGAGAATTTCAGAGCTTTAATACATGTCCTGGTATGTCAATTCCCTGTTGTTCGGACTCGTCTCACAGTTCATTCAAGAGTCTTGACGGGAGTCTGAACAACAGGGGATTGACGTACTAGGGCATGTATTAAAACTCCTAAATACTGCATCGATAATGGCTAGTTACTAGCTGAAATCTAGACTTCCTTTAATAACGCCCGAAAGAAAAGGACAACTAATTACTGTTCTCCGTCATTTTGAAAGTCATATCACAGTCGTTGAGTGCATTCCACATTCCTAATGGAACGTTATTGATAAATTCCATCGTTGTTTGGAAACATAATGTTCATGAATGGTTGCAGATGGTCTCCAACTCACCAAATATAGCCATTTCCAGTTAGTGATGGACTCAGTTGGACCAGTGGAAGCAATGCATTCCACGTAAATATAGCCCACACCATTATGGGGCCACCACAATCTTGCACAACTTGAGTCCATGGCTTCATGGGGTCAGCAACACACTCTAATCATACCATAAGTTCTTACTAATTGAAATCGGGACTCATGTGACCAGCCCACGGTTCTCTAGTCGTCTAGGGTACAACTGATATTGTCATAAGCCCACGGGAGGCTCTGGAGACAATGTCGTGCTGCTAGCAAAGGCTCTCGCGTCGGTGGTCTGCTTCCATAGCCCATTAACGCCAAATTTCGCCTCAGGATCCTGAAGGATACGTTCGTTGAACATTCCACATTGATTTCTGTGGTCATTTTACGCAGTGCTACTATCTTGTTAGCATTGACAACTCTACGCAAACGTCACTGTTCTCTGTCTTTAAGTGAAGGCTGTAAGCCACTGCGTCGTCCGTGGTGAGTGGTAATGCCTCAAATTTGATATTCTCGGCACACTCTCGACACTGTGTGTCTTAGAATGTTGACTTTACTAACAATTTCCGAAATGGAGTGTCCTATGCGTCTAGGTCCAACTACCAATCCTTTTTGAAAGTCTGTTAATTCCCGGCGTGTGACCATAATCACGTTGGAAATCATTTCAGATGGATCACCTTAGGAAACATGACAGCTCTGGCAATACACTGCCGCTTTATACCTTGTGTACGCGATGCTGTCGCTATCTGTATACGAACAACTCCCTATCCCACGACTTTTATCACCTTGTAGTAAGACGTATCCACAGGAAATTGGGGCAGTATCAAAAAGTATCATGGTGATCTCTCCATTTGGAAAAGATTCCATACTAGTCGGATCTCCAGGAGGGCACTGACAAGTTGGAGGTGACCATCGGAAAAAAATTGAATACCTAACGAAAGGGTAGAATTCTAAAAATCTGGATGTGGAACGTCAGAAGTTTCCATATGGTAGTGAGGCTAGAACATCTGAAACGCTAAGGTTCACTCTAGATATAGTTGAGTTCAATAAAATGAAATCAAAAGAAGAGAATGATTTCCGCTCAGACAAACATGTGTAATATCAAGCCGCTTAAGGTAGCCGTGAGGTCTAAGGCTCCTTGCCACATTTGGTGTGGCTCCCCACGTCGGAGGTTCGACTCCTACATCGGGCACTGGTGTGTGTGCTGTCCTTAGCGTAAGTTACTTTAAATTAGATTAAGTAGTGTGTAAGCCTAGGGACCGATGACCTCAGCAGTTTGGTCCCATAGGAACTTAGCACAAATTTCCAAATTTCCTGTAACATCAACAGCAACACAAAATGGTATAACGGGTGTTTGACTCGTAATGAATAGGGAGGTAGGGCAGAGAGTGAGTTATTGTGAACTGTTCAGCAATAGGATTGTTATCATCAGAATTGATAGCAACCCAACAACAGCAACCCAGTACCGACAACGATAGTTCAGGTATACATGCCGACGTTGCAATCAGAAGAGGAATAGATAGAGATAGTATGAGGATACTGAATGGGTAATTCAGTGCATGAAGGGAGATGAAAATCCAGTCGTAATGAGGGATTAGAAAGTGGTTTGTAGCGGGCAGAATGGAAGAAAGGCTTATGGGAGAGTAAGGGCTTGGTAGTAGGAATCAAGAGTAGATTGAAATTAAAAAGACTAATCAGAAAGAATCAATGCACAAATAACTGGGATGAGGATATACTAAAGAATGGAGAGATACTCTTGAATGTCTCTGAAGCTGTAGATACCGCGATAGACAACAGCTAAGTTGGCCGTTCAGTTGAAAAGGAATGGAAATCTGTAGAAATGGTAATAACAGATGTTGGAAAGGAAAACACAGGCAGAAGGAACATAACTGAAAATGAACCAAGGGTATCAGAGGAAATACTTCAGTTGATCGTCGAAAGAAGAAAGTACAAAAATTCGCAGGGTGATTCAGGAACACAAAAATGCCAATCACTTAGGAAATAAATAAATTGGAAGTGCAGGTAAGCTAAGGTAAAAATACCGCGTGAAAAATGCGGAGAAATGGAAAAAGAAGCGATTGTCGGAAGGACTGACTCAGCATATAGATCAGATATCCATGTTTTGGTAAATTCTATCGGAACACAGAAGTGACCATGTGAAGCAATATTGATCCCCCTCGTCTAGATTATGGACATCAACAAATCCTTTTTTAGCAGCAACATCTTCTGGAAGAAGGATGAAGCTGGACCCACATTAACTGGATCAAAAACATGTGAGTACGTAAAGGTGGGGTTAAATGCCTTATCAGACGGTATTTCCCGAATATCAGGAAAACGATTCAGTATGATGCTCTCGGTAAAAGTTCCTTATCACCCTACAGTGGATTTGCCCCATGATATTACGCCATCCTTCCCCCAAATTTCAACAATGCTTTTCTCTGCAGTATTACTGCTTTCTTTGGCGTGGTGCGTCAGCTCACAGCACAGATCTGCATTTCATCTGATTGTGGGATAGCGCTGATCGTTGATGATTTCAGGAAGCTGCATTTGTAACACAGCTTGACAAGCTCGAAGGAAGGTAGCTTAACCTCGACACTCCACATTGGTGTTATTAATGTGGGATTGGAAGAACCTATCTCTGAAAGCATCAGCAACCACAAAAAAGTCAATGCATTTGTGTGATTTACCTGCTGCTCGTTAACAAGATGGGCTGTGGGATTGCTGCTGTTAGGCCAAGGGTGACAGCCAGATGTTGCAGACAAGGTGATCATGATCAAGGGCACTGCAGCATAGATGTGTTATTGGATGTGATGGCCCAATCAATGACAAGTCCAGCAGCAGTATTGTTGGCAACACCGTTGCTTGTTAGCATCCAGCCTGTGGAAGTGGAGGCAGCAAAACCTCCGCCGGATACAGTTCAGAAAGTTGGCAATTCAAAGTCGTCAAGCAGTTCTGAAACACACACATCAAGACAGTCTATAACTATCATGTGAAAAGATACACAAAAATGCACACACATTTAAGTATATACAGACAGATTCTTACTAAAAACGTCTGCCTCAACAAACTG
This sequence comes from Schistocerca gregaria, assembly GCF_023897955.1. Classification (NCBI taxonomy): domain Eukaryota; kingdom Metazoa; phylum Arthropoda; class Insecta; order Orthoptera; family Acrididae; genus Schistocerca; species Schistocerca gregaria. The sequence goes on along the minus strand of NC_064920.1, from coordinate 434,093,498 downwards.
GGTTAAAGGAACAAATTTCCATGCACTCTTCTCATTCAGCACTTCTGAAGGTCTTACTGACGGCGCTATGGGTGGAGACGATAAAGGTGGTACCTCAGATTTGTTAAGCTGTCCTGAAACAATGTGACAGCTTATGAGCACCGAAAATTTATGCACACTGTTACAAGCATCAGATATTTGGCTAGAAGGCATCATTCATCTAACAAAATAATGACACATGTCCCACTGCTGTGTTGTGTTTAGCTTGCTAGAACAAGCAAGGATCCTTGTTAAGTAAACATTAAACAACAACAGCACCTGGCGTGCACATATCCATATATGAATACACACTCACGCACACACACACACACACACACACACACACACACACACACACACACACACACACACACACACACACACGCAAATACCCTGAATCATGCATGGGCAGTCATTGAAAAATTTTTGGCCATACCTAAAAACGACATAACAGTCAGAACATATAAAAAAATTTAGGCACATACATAAAATAACTGTTATTTGTTTGCAATATCCTCATCTTGCATTAACTCCACATGTAATTCGCTGAGAATGGGTGACAGTGGGCTCCCATCATCACCTCACCTCCTCAGTGTGGCAGTACTCACTTGGTCCATCACCACCAGCATGTGTTGACTGATGTTTCGTGACTGATGCTTTGACCTTGATCAGACAGAAATTTATAGGAACTGTTCAGCACTGTTTGTATATATAGTCGGTGCTGAGGATGCATGCACATCCACTCAAACGAACACATATACCAAGGGAAGTTATTTCTGCTCAACTCATCAGGCAAGCTGCTGCTTGCAGCAAATGATGTATTCCGACAGAAATACATTTGTTAAAGTGGAAACAGCTGCATAGTGCTTCTGACGAATTTAGTGACATTCAACAGCTGCTAGTAACTGAAGAAACGTATTTTAAGCATCAGCTGTTTTTCTTTGTTTCTCAATCCCCATGACCTCATCTACATGTGTGGAAAGTGACTGTGGTAAAACAGTGATGGCAAGCATTTCTGCGATCGTGTGTACAGATGTGGATACAATGAAGTCCTATTTCCGCGATCACATGCAGCAAATTTTATGTTCCCAGGGTTCAGGCTTTTACTGCACTTGTGTCGTCAGTTCTGATAAAAAATGATGTCATAAATTTCTGCACTCTTACGTACACTTGTGAAAAGCGAGGGCTATGACATAACAACATGGCTTCCATGATGGTCACCTTTGACGTCAGATAACTGGTGGCGCTGCCAAACTGACCTTCATGGTTGCCCTCATGGGATGCGCGCCGACGACTCGCCAGCTCTCATGCAACTCTTGGCACGGCTGCACCACACCAATTAAAAATCTGCCAGTACAAGAGACATGGATGATAGAAAAAGAGTTCACATTCCATCTGATGCGTGTATACCAGTTGCCATGTTGGACGACTGGTATTTTACCATATATAGAGAGCCTCCCAACGGATCATGGATGCAACTAGCAGTCGACCACTGCCACTTTGAACATCATGTAGACGAAGCCACTAAAATTATGTCTCCAATTCTTCATGAGGAACATAGATAAAGTATGCCAAATTCTTATGTGAAGACTGATAGGTACATTTTTACAAATTTCTTGAAACCAGGACATCTCACGACGTTTAACATAAACACTGCTGTGTCTGTGATCATAAGTTCGGAGTGGCGACACCATATCTTCACAAGCCACTCCATCACCATCCCAGAATTTTGCGTAGTAAAATAATATGAATCGCGATTTTTGAATTTTAGCACACTGCACTGAGCTAAACACTTTGGGTGAAGCCTCAATTGTAGAGTACCTCGTTAATCCTTGTCCAGCTTTGGAGAATGTGATGAATGAGAAATCTTTAAACACAAATTGTCCAAACTCATCATCAAACACTTGTGAGACAGTGATGCTTGCACTTTGAAGAATCATTGCAAAGTACTCTATATGATGTGTAATACCTTTACATTTATACTATGTGTTGTACAATTCTTGTTACGTCATGGTGCCTGTAAGGAAGTTTTGCAATAATTCGAATTTAATACGTACATTCACAGTTCCGGTCTTCTCCGCCTCGCTCTGCTTTGAACAATCTATCACCGCTACGAGTGATGAATACTCAAACTTTTGTGGGCTGAATGTGCATCCAGAGCCATAATAAATAAAGTAAGATAAGTAAAACCTTGTGTACATGTCACACAGTAGTTCATACAAGTTGTTGTTCCAGTCAAGCGGTAAGTTATCATATGGAAAAAAAACTGTGAGTCCAGGTAAAGTCTAGGACTGGTTAGCTTATAGGTTGTCAAATTTGCTCGAATCTTATTACCATTGAATAATAAATCGAGGTGTTTCTAGCTGAACAGATGTCTCAGACATCCACTATCAGTGAGATGACACGGGAAGGGTTGGATATTGAGACATCTCCCATGAAAGAAACGTTAATAGCAGTTGAACTCCGGAATTCAGTGCCCATAAAACTTTCAGATTCTCTTCATGCAGCACTTTTCATATAAATTCATCCGGAAAAGTTTTATGCTCTTTGTTCGCTTTGAGTTATTATCATTGGCACTTCAAACTAAAATCAGCATCTGTTTATCGTTCACAATGATGCGTCTAAAGGAGCCGCCAGGTCGATCTATCTATGAACCAAGCTATGTTTTGCATGGCATTCAGTTCCGAAGTTGATGCAAAGACGTATGTTTTGGGAGTCGATGTGATTCCAGTGTTGAGGTACAGTAGATTTCGATGCCATTAAGTTCGTATCTTATTTCGTGAAAAAGAAAGACGAATGTATTGCTTGAACTTGTGGTGTCACCATTGGTGCTGGAATCTTGTTAGGTCCACATATCCCTACAGGAAATAGAAAGTTTTTGTTTGGAAGTGTTAAATTATGTTTATGCTGAATAAGAATTTGCATTTCGTCATTATTATTGAACCTTTCTGAAGCTAAAGGTTTTTGGGGAAAATATTCCTGATTAATTATACGCTAACGATATTGAAAGTGGAGTTGTTTCATCGAGTGACATCATTTACATCATTGCGAGGTTTCAATCCCATCGATTTATAAAATTGATAATTCTTCGTGGTATTACACTCTGCAATCGCTGAAAAGTAGTCTTCTGATGGCTGTCGTTATGAACTCGGCATGATGTTACACTCAACATGAATCGTACTCACCTGCCGAGAACACTTCCGGGTTGTATGGCTGTGGTCCATGGAACTCTTCTACCCCTGATAGAAGAGTTCCATGGGCCACGGCCATACAACCCGGAAGAATTCTCGGCAGCTGAAACATCCGATCGTGAAAGCCTTCATTGTATGACGAATCGTACTGACTGGCAATATATCCGCTTGCTGACGCAACTCTTGAATTTTGTCAACATTCGCTTTTTTGAGAAATCTAGTAGCAATCCGACTGAACCCTTGTGGCTGGAATCAGTTGTCTCTGCTGTTGCTTTTATTTCTGTTTTAAACGTATCAGTGTTTGCACGTAACCCAAACCCTGTTACAAATCGTTTTATATACACATTTAAATGGTCAATATCATAGAAGCCAGAAGGAATTACCACAACTTCACCACTTCCTAGGGGCAGTTGTTTGTCTCTGTGACATTAGCCGTGCTGTTGTGCGTTCCCAGATCGATCAATGCAATGCTCTACTGCCCCTAGCTTAGATCTATTGGAAGAGAGTAGTTTGCTTTTAATACAGACGGACATTCTTTTATAGTTAAAATGTATGACATCCCATCTAAACTGCAACTGATGCAGTGAGTACATTACTGCTTATTATTCTGCGTTTGTCAGGGAAAACATTAGCCATAGCTGAATATAAAGCTATGAATTGATGTCTTGGTAGCGTCGAAAATTGTAGAGCACCTGGTTCATGACGGTAAAGTAACGACACAGTTCTTCTGGTGGTCCTAAATCGTCAAATGAATCAAAGTAGTGGATGGTATTCCGGTTTTTTAAGCAATCCACTAAGTCCCATATTCTCTCGAAACATCTACATTGACTCATTGTCAAGTGCTGTACAACCTTCTGTCTGTCTACTTGTGAACGGGACAGTGCAGCTTCTGTACGCTGTACAGTCCCTCAGTGTCATTTTAAGCTTACATTTTGCGCACATTGATGATTTACGTCAAGAAGGATTGCCTTTCAAATTCAATAAACTTCACCAACAGCCGTACACGTTAAGACATTTTATTTCATTTCGAAAGAAAGCAGTTTCGGCAATTCATTTTGCCGTCTTCAGTCCCCATAAAACTGGATATCGTGAATCTCAATCGTTGTGCAGCTGACTCATATGATAAGCTCGTTGATTCGAATAAAGCATGTGGCCCTGAAGGTGGAAAAATGGATTGCCGAAACTGGTCGCTTTTGAAATAAAATAAAATAGCTTTTAACGTACGACTGTCGGTAAAGTTTATTGAATTGAAAAGTACATACCAGCCGATGTCCGCTGGCCATAATGGACATTCAGAAAATTATTGCTTGTCGAGTTGGTGTGCTGCGAGAAACACTGGCGAGTCACTATTTTGGCTGTTACAGATAATTCTCACGCCTATAACGGTGCCGATGTTTGTATATGAGGTGTGCAATGAATAGAAGGTAGTTCATAGTTAACTGGCAATACTTCAAAATGGGACACGGTGCTCAGTTTAATCATGTCTGCAGCGTCAGGGCTTGGTTTTGGTTTGTGGCACAGTAGTGGAAGGGCCTTGACTGTTTGCTCATGCCTGCATCCATTTGCTAAATGAAGTATGTTCACTCTTGGTGTACCTAAGTAACTATTTTTTTATTACTGAGAAGCATTAAAATTACACTTCATCTACTACAACTGCTGCATGGGTTTATACTGAAAAATTGTTGTCTGTGGTAGCATTCAGTATATTATTCGTTGCAGTACAAACAACCATTGCTTAGAGATGTTTCATATATCACTTTTAATGCGCCAAACGTCTTCAGCTCGAAAAGCGCATCACTTATTAATGTCGTCTCAATTGACTATCGACTTTCATGTTTTGAGTGAATGAAGAGTTTGTTAAGAGGTTAGTAAAGTTTTCTTATATGTTTTGTGTTAAACCTTTGTAGATATGTGACACCTAAGGTTCGCGAAAAGCTGTGACCTGTTATGTCAGCGAGTTTGCAACGCCCAGCCGACTGCTGAATCCCAGTGTATGGCGAACGTGACAACTACAGAGCACCTGGCTACTGCTAAGGAGAAACACATGTTTTTAAAAGAGCAAATTAGGATGATATGTTTCTTGCAGAGAATGGTTCTTGGCTTGTCCTTTTATAATTTTAACTCAGTATCCGAGTATTGTTCGAGTAGTGAGCCTTGAGAACTTATCTCAAGGGTTCGATGATATCGTCTCACAAGTATGATACATGAATTAGTCTGCATGGGGGTAAAACTCAAGAGTGTTCAAAGCAGTTGTAAGTCGTTTAGAAAGATATTTCCAGAAAATTATTGGATGGTGTAGGAAATGATTATTTCACCGACTTTGGTAGAGTGTAGAGTCGCAAGATATAGGAAAGCCAGCAAGTGTGGCCAAGCGGTTCAAGGCACTTCAGTCTGGAACCACGCGACCGCTACAGTCGAAGATTCGAATCCTGCCTCGGGCATGGATGTGTGTGATGTCCTTAGGTTAGTTAGGTTTAAGTAGTTCTAAGTTCTAGGCGAGTGGTGACCTCAGCTGTTAAGTCCCACAGTGCTCAGAGCCATTTGAACCATTTGAAGGTATAGGAAAAACGCCGATTTATTGAAGTGTGAGATTGTGAGGTGTCCGGATTTTATGGACCTTATGTGAGCTTGATCCATAATGACAGTACAATACATTATGACATCCTTAGAAATTAATAATTATATCAACAAAAAGAAATCGCAATAATCTCATGTACCGAAAACTAACAAAACAATATCTACCAATTTAAGGGCAAGGGCATGCGTAAGTTAAAGTGAAATGCATTTTGGAGACAAACCAAGCAGGTGGTTAATGGCACTGGAAAACCCCACTTAACAAAAGAATGGTGAGCTTCAGTGCAGAAAGGGGTAAGACCAGAAAAATACAATATTCCGTTTAACATAAATATGCCTGGGACAAAGGGTAAGTGGCTGGACAGCTTTAACAGGGCTAGGCTGTGATACAGAAAGAAAAATAAAATACACCTCAAATGAGATGGCGATTGGCTGAAGCCATACTGGCCGGCACAGATGCGACACGGTGGGGAGATCCCCATTATATAAAAGCATTTTGAGAATTAAAATATCTAGAAATCTCTCTCATATCGCAGTGGACCGCACAAGTGTGTGGAAAATAGAGAGGGCGTTGAGATCATTGTTTCTCCGAAATGTGGATGATATGCTTCACATATCGTGGTGACAGATAGCAAAGAGGTAGTTAATTATTCCTGCGGGAATTTTCGTGGGCAAAGAAATTGTGCGCATTGCTCAAACCCTTAGCGAGTGTGCAATTGCCATTATTTCAACTAGCGAAAAATTAACGTTCTCTGGAGCGCAGGAAAGTTGGGACTAAGTGAATTCAGTAAAGGCCAGAGTAGGGACTTAGCGTTTCAGACCCAGCATGGAGACAACGCCATTGCAGATCCCGCTTGGTAAAGTACCATTGCGCATTAGGGCACAGTAAATATTGAGTCAAGATTTTGCTCACTCCAACTTGCATACGCTTTGACCATTGAATTTCAAAAGGTAGGATAATAACCTACCCTAACATTGAGTATATGAGAGTTTTTCATTGGTTTAAAAAGTAAAGTTATTCTCCACCAACACAGTGCATTGACCAACTACGCCATCGTAGACATAAGTTAGCTGATGAAGATTTTTAATCATTTTTGCCTGTGATATAAACTTTCATATGTAGAGATAATGAGTTTAATAATCGCCAGTTCAATATTTCAAGGGTTAAATATTTTGTTGTGGAGTATTGGAAGTAATTGAATGTGATTGTTGTGTATCACTTGACCCCTGAAAGCACAGTGATAAATTATATGTAGAATGAAAAAGGGAATAGCTGTTTTGTCTTTCTAGAATCGATCCAAAACTTTCACTCTTATTAATTCATGCATTCTAGTTATGTAACAACAGCATTTCTAATTATTTTTGTTACGCTCTGCACCTAATATTAGGTGCCTTACAGGGCCAGGTTCATATTTATATACAATGTCTGTTTAACACCCTGGGCTTGAGAAGACAGTTCAGATATTTTGACCATCTGCTTGCCTCACATTATTTGTAATTAATGGTGTGTTGTGCTGTTTAAGAGCCACGTGTTTGTAGACTAACAGTGTTTTAAAATTTTTGGGACATTTTCTGTTTGATAGTGTATGTGAAGAGATGTATTCACGAGAAGTCGTTTAATTATTTTGTGTTGAGGATTAAAGCTCGTACTAATGGATAGACGCATCGCATTGCATTATTGTGGTTGTATAGGTGCATACAAGCACTGAGGAATAATGACTTTGCAATATTTGGATATGTTTATTGTGTAAAGCCAACAGCCTTGCCGCAGTAGAACACCGGTTCCCTTCAGATCACCGAAGTTAAGCGCTGTCAGGCTGGGATAGCACTTGTATAGGTGACCATCCAGTCTGCCGAACGCTGATGGCAACTGGGGTGTACTCAGCCCTTGTGAGGCAAACTGAGGAACTACTTGATTGAAAAGTAGCGGCTCCGGTCTCTGAGATACGGTCGGGAGAGCAGTGTGCTGACCAATTGCCCCTCCATATACGCATCCGGTGACGCCTGTGGCCTGAGGATGACACGGCGGCCGGTCTGTACCTATGGGTCCGCCAGGGCCTGTGGACGGAATTTGCATTTAGTTCGTTTTATTGTGCAACCTGTTCGTGAGCTTCGTAATATAGTACATTCCAGAAATCTCGTTGTATGTACTGAATGTGTAGTTTCTATTGAAAAGAAAGGTCGTCCTACGTAATGGCTAGATATAGAGAAACACTCGGAAATGTATTAATAATTTTATAGCTTTTTCGCTCCTCCGTAAACAACAGATCAAGATTCATTTATTAGAGAGCACGCTAAATCTCTCTAAAAGAGGCCATCGAGTGCTGTTTTGAGTTTTAAATGTTAGTGGGTCACAGAAGTCTGTGCTTTAAGTGTTTGAGCTTTGTTTGGTAGTTTAAAATTCATGCAGTTGAAAAGTGGCGGTGACACTCAGGTTTTTGTTTTATTTTTTAAATACTTTTCCTCTTAGTGGGAATTTGAATAGAGAAACAGCAGTCGTAAAGTGAAACGCTGACTTGTACCTGTAAATGAATTAATGGTAGGAAGAAAAGAATTATATATTTTAAAGTGACAGTCAGTACCTGATTTGCATTTTATCCCTGAACTATTACAAGAAAAATGTTTAAAAGTTTATTTCAGAGCAGATCAATATCTTGAATATATCTTTTCGTATCAAAGTAAATCAAAAACCCAATAAAGTAAAAGACTGGCATAATAATAAAAGCCAAGTTCAAAGAAATAAAAACCATAAAGAGGAGGAATAGTATTTTTCAGTCAATAGCTTGCAATGAAAGAAAGATAATTAATCTTTATGTAGACAGGGAAAGCAAGTTAATGTTTTATTGAAAACCAGTTAATTATAAATGAAAAGTATTCCATTGAATTATGAGAGGTTGAGATTGACGAAAGAGTTTATTACGATAAAATTTCAATGGAGTCAAGGATATTATTATACTTATAGTTATCGTTGACTGGCAACGAAATATATACAGTGTTAAATTGTATCTTTGCCTTGTAAACGTGTTTTCCAATTTACGTAAATGGTTTTAACGTTCACACTGATAGCTTGTATGTACGAATATTCGTTGAAGCTTTGAAAGAGGAGCAACTACAAGACGCAAATGATCTGTATGACGTATCTATCAGTTATATACGAAAGCTGCCTTTTCCGGTATCTACGTTGTTGAGAAAGTGTTTAGTTGTGTTGTCAGAATACACAGTCTAAGCTTCGCTATACGTTGCTGTTATTGGTAAAGTAAATACATCATTCCTACTTCCTGTAGAATCTCGCTTTTAGTATTAATATTAGCTTTGGTGGTAGCTTATCTTTCGAACTTAGTGAACCATGATAGATGTGTTGTTATGGTTAAAATTCAGATAGCCACCACTGACCCCATTACAGCACCAAAATTGTTATTGTGCCCATACTTTTGTACATAGTGATGTCTTAGCGAGCTGTAGTGTGATGTGTAGCGTGGGGAGCTAAATGTCAAATCTTACGTGCCGTCGTTATGTTAGTACAGATGGTTATTTCAAGTCGTTGATTATAGGCTAGGTTTTGTCAGTACAACTTACTACGAGAGTGAACTACATTGTCCGATGTTGCTTTTTACCCACATATTGTAGTGCTATTAGAGCCTTTTCTTACATTATATCTCCTACGAATTAGTGGTGTCTAAAGTGTGGCGCAATAGATACTTGATACTTGAAGCAGGGATGTGAAACGGAGGAGGTTACTTGTTTTAATTGCATACTTCAAACTACCTTAATTGCCACATCATTTTATGTATCGAAGTTTGGAAAAGATTGTATTCATTGTGTGTGTGTATGTGTGTGTGTACCTCACAGTCACCACTTCCTAAATTCCCTGGATTTTTCAAAGCGGTGAAAATTTTGTTAATGTATCTTGTATATGTTTTACGCCTCACTGAATGGAATATTATAATTTGGAATTATTATATTGTGGACGGGACTGCTTAAACAGATAAGGTTACACAAATAAGTTTGTTTTTCTTTTTCTTGTGCATGCTTGTGACTACAACCACTCTTCTGTATTTTGTACTGCTCTTTTTATTTACTTTTGTTTTCTAGAGAGTATTCTCTACTAATTTAGGATGTGTTCTCATCCTGTTTATTTAACCCAAATTTTCTTCTTTGGGCTTATTTCTTAAGATGTTGGTATGCGTTTGAAGTAGTAGCGACAATACAGTTTATTTTAAAACTTCGAAACTTACTTCTTACACGTCTAGGAGCTTTTCCTAGATGTTCTGTAGAGCCATGTTGTCACTACATCTATGCTCTTCTTCGCTCTTAACAGTGTTCAGCTTACACTGCCCTGAAATTGCATACTCCAGACGAACTTCATGCCAAGCCGTGTCGTCTTTTTCACACTAAGTAACATCCTTTTAGTATCATTTGAGTTCTTGCTCTAAAATTACGTTTAGTGTTTCAACCAATATCTTATCTCCATGCAGTATTTTGAAATTGTAGAACATAAGTAACGAAACGGAGGTAAATGTTGTGCCCTGTTTGGGCTCTCCGGTGTGAGTGTACTGCCTATGATGTTAATTTTTGTTGCACTGGCTTAAAGATATGCTTATTTAAAAATTGTTGCAAATTTCATTAATCTAGCCTGCATATGTTTTCCTCTTTCAGAAACTATAGTAGCCTAGTATCATCCGTAAATCATTTACTGAAAAAATGAATTCCATTTATCTCGGTTTCAACTATTTGCCTT